>NC_052052.2:3822500-5026250 GCF_903992535.2 Arvicola amphibius | reverse complement strand
GACATTCAAGGTTCATGCCACTCCACCCCACTGCGCGCACACACACACACACAAGAGCAATGACAAGGAGGCCTTGCTTACCATCCCAACTGGATGCTCCATCATGTTCTCCATGGGAGGCACACATCCCTTAGCCAAATGGGAGCCTCTCCTGCCCTCTCGCACCCTACATGGCTCCCTCACTTCTCAACCCTGGAGATGAATAGTGCCATGATTGTCCTATTCAGACCATGCCGACTGGTGTCCTGACATTCACGGTGTGGCCACTGAGGCTTTGGGTGCAGGCTGGACCCAGTTCAGCCCAGCACTTTGTGCGGTGGGAGAACCAATGGCTCAGCAGAGGGGCCCATTAGACTGGCATTTCCCATCATTGATCAAGTAAACAAAGCAGAGGAGGAGGTGCCCGTCACAGCCTGGCTTCCCGACAGGAAACTGTATGAGTGACTTCGTTTTTAAACATTATTATCCTCTTGAAAGCAAAAGATAAAGGATGCCTTGGAGCAGCCAAATTGCTTTGGCTCAAAAATCATTTTAAATACCATTTCCTTTAACAAGCCTACTGCCTGGGCAGCGGATCAACACTATTCATTTTAACCTTAGTCAGTAGGAAAAAAAATCCACAGAAGGGCTTGTAATTATTTAGCGCTCTCCATCCCCGACCCCCACTCAGATACATTAACTAATGA
Source organism: Arvicola amphibius (assembly GCF_903992535.2). Classification (NCBI taxonomy): domain Eukaryota; kingdom Metazoa; phylum Chordata; class Mammalia; order Rodentia; family Cricetidae; genus Arvicola; species Arvicola amphibius. The sequence continues at coordinate 5,025,564 of NC_052052.2, read as the reverse complement.
CCACAACAGTGTGTAACCAGCCCTCTATGACACAAATGAACACTGGGTGGTATACACAGAAGAACATTCTGGAACCATTCCCCGCCATGGTCAGTCTGAATCCAAGCTGGGGGTTGAGGGCTCTTTTCAGACTTCCCCAGGAACTGTGGGGACCTGTGTTCTCCCGGTGATTGCAGCTGTTTGTGGATGTATCAGGCCAGTGTGAGAGCTTGCTCGTGGCCTTCACGTAAGAAAGTTCGGTCTGGATGGTGATTCAGAGCAGTAAGGGGAAAGGCAAAAGTAGGGTACACAGGGGGCACTGAGAGGGCCCCGGTAGGCTACAAAGAGAGGACAGCCCTAAAAGACCACAGAGGTGTAGGTGAGACCCAGGCTAAGGTCTCCTTTTATTTTGGAAATTAACTGTGAGTCATTGTCATTATGTTGTTTGTAAACCAAGGTTCTAAACAGAAGCAAACAGGAAAGATCTGGAGAAACGATGCCTCTGTGGCAAGGCTGAATCTGTAGACCAGAACTGGGTCAGCCACAGAGGAGAATACACTGGCTACTTGATCCCAATGTTTCCATCCATTTCGGGGGTTCTGTCCATATCACTCTGGGGAAAAATATCCACCTGGTATCACCTTCAACAACTGAGGCCATGTCTGAAGATCTCTCACCAAGTTTAAAGGAAGTGGTCACAGCCCTCCAACCGGAATGAAAGACTCTACAGGGCTGCTCCTTCCAGCTCAAGCCTGACAGGGAAAGGAGTGTTTCTCAGTGCCCCGGATGCCCCGGATCACTCACAGAGTGGAGGCGTGGCTCTAGATATCACTCCTAGCAATTACGGTTTAGCCTTCACCGAGGGCTAAGTGCCTTGTTCCTGGGCAGATCCGCAGGAAGCCAGGAGCATAGCAAAAGACACTTAGCATCTGTGTGACCAGGGTCAACCTGATTCTGGGACTGAAAAGAACAGACATTTGTTCCGGCAGCATTCTGAGACATTAACCAGGACACCCGAGTCTCTTATAGGAGAATACGGTCACCTGATGAGAGCAGTGTTGGGGGCAGCGTTGTTTGCAGGACACACACAGAGCCTGTCTGGGAGACCAATACCAAAGCATGTTCATTGGGACTCGTGTGTCCTCCTGCAGCCGCTGAAAGTCACCCAACTGCTGGGCAGCAGAGGCCAGCTGATGACTCCAGTAGCCAGTCATTCTTTCTACTCAGGGGCCCAGGTGTGGGGGAATACAGAGGATATGGCATCCCAACTTCTTCTTAGTCACAGGATGCCCCAGGGGGCCACTGCCTGGATCTAGGCTTGCAGAAATTGTCGCTATCTTACGGGCTGCAGAAGACTAAATGAGTTGTGTGTCCCACTTCAAAGAGCTGGGGCACATGAAACTCTAGATCCACAAAATGGGGTTTCTGAAGGATTTGCCACTCAATAGGTCCCTGAGTGAGTCTATCGGAATCTTCGCCCACAGGCCTGGCTCATCTCTGTGTCCCCTGAACCTGGCATGTTGCCTGATTCTACTAATATACACTGATGTCAGAAGAGCAAATTTCTCTCAAATCCCAGGCCTGGCACTATGCCCTCTGGGAACCAGAGTTTGTACATCCCCGATACACAAGAGTTGCCACAGCTACATCAGCTGCCGACAGCTCTTTCTCTCCTCCTAAGACCCCTCAAGGATCTCTTGGGTGTGTGTGATTTATCTAGGTTCCTCCGGAAGGTACTATAGTGTACACTCTCTGCATTCTGGAATTAGAAGTTCCGCCTCTGGGATGGGGCACAGAGACAAATAGGAGAATAGACCACCAACCACCGAGGCAGCCTTAATTTTTTCCTCTGTGCATGGGGCCTCAGAGTCTGGTGCTTGCCATGGGGAGATCCTGCAAAGCTTGGGCTGCCTCAGGCAGTAGCAGGAGGCACTGGCCATGATAAGGCTGAACATGGATGAAAAGAGAGGTGGCCAAGAGCAAGCAAGAACATGGAGGTCTTTCAACTTCCAGGTCAGGGGGAACGCCATTGTTTGTGTCAAATATTCTTTCTTCAGGTGAGGAAACTGAGGCCCCAGGAAAGAGAGGAGCTTCTGTAAGATCATATGGAACAAGAATAGAGAGCCAAGGTTACACATGTACCTACATATTACATAGACAACTTCATACAATTCTTTAATAGAGCCATTGCAAGCTAAGCCATATGGGACCCATTTACAGAGTAGCTGAAGGTCCTCCATTCGGAATGAAGAGGAATCAGCAGAGAGCCTGAGTGGGAGGGGCATCTGCACCGGGAGGGAGGGAAGGAAGGAGAGAGGAGGGAAGGGCGGGAGGGAGGGAGGGAGGGAAGGAGGGAGAAGGAAAGCCTGCAAGTCTTCCACGTGTCTGCACCCTTTCAACTGGTTTCTGAGAAAGAAGGCTCCTAAGTGTCGCTCAAGAGCATACAGACCCCCCAGGGAAGATACTAGGCCTGGACAATAATCTTGAAGCAATGGTTGCTCCAGGCCTCCTTTTCCTGCTTAGCAGAAGGAGCTCACGTGGCCATGACCTCAAGGTGTGTCCTAGTGTTAGTGCTCACGTGGCCATGACCTCAAGGTGTGTCCTAGTGTCAGCGCTCACGTGGCCATGACCTCAAGGTGTGTCCTAGTGTTAGTGCTCATGTGGCCATGACCTCAAGGTGTGTCCTAGTGTCAGCGCTCACGTGGCCATGACCTCAAGGTGTGTCCTAGTGTCAGCGCTCACGTGTCCATGATCTCCACAAGGTGTGTCCTAGTGTCAGCGCTCACGTGGCCATGACCTCAAGGTATGTCCTAGTGTCAGCGCTCACGTGGCCATGACCTCAAGGTGTGTCCTAGTGTCAGCGCTCACGTGGTGCTGGGAGTAGCAGGGCATATGTATACATGTATACACTATACATGTGCATGCATGCATACGCATAAACAAATATGTTATACGTGCATATGTACACATGTGTACTCATGTGTATACATGGTGCACATACATGTAATATGCTAAATATGTGTGTCAGGCATATTTGTGTGTATGTATGTACATGTGTATCCTGTACATATTCACACATGTAGTGCATGCACATGCATGATGCACATATTAAGTATTGTATGTGCGTGCATGTTCAACACTGCTGTCCCAAGCATCTAGGTTTTGATGCGATAACTCTTTACCACAGTCATGCTATGCGCTTTGTGTGTTAGGGCTTTTCCTCTCTCGACAACACTGTTAGCATCTCTACTGAGCAGCCAGGGAAACCAGGGTACGAAGAAATTAAGCTACTTTTCCAAAAAATAGGGGGTAGAGTTGGGTTTCACACCTGTGCTTGGGCATGCTTTGAAGATCAGCAGGGTGGCCTTTCCTCCTGTTCCTCTCCCAAGGGCAGCAGCTTGGATGGGGGCGACTTTGCCTCAGCTTGTTCTCTCAGTGTGTGTGTGTGTGTGTGTGTGTGTGTGTGTGTGTGGGGGGGAGTTTGGTGATAGTGGTGGGGGTGGGAACAACTCAGTGAGGGAAGTCCCACGGCAGCGTTGCCGTAACCTCACATAAGGTCGACTGTGGTTCTCCAAGATAAGAGAAGAGGGGACTGAAGGCTGGAGGTGAAGGGCATGGGCCTGATATACCCTGGGAGTCTAAGCTAAGTCCTTAGGTCTAGGGACACTGAGCCCAGTAGGATGGGGGGGACCTCTGATTCCCCAACTCCCCAATTCCCAGATCTCAGATCGCTGCATGGTGTTGGGTTACTCATTCCGTTTCCAAGGTACAAGTGTCATTGGTCACAGGGAAGGGGCAGAGAGGCTCAAGCAAGTCTTCAGACATTGGACAAACATGAGTCTCCTCCAGTCTGGGATGACGCTGCGGTATTGTTGGAGCCGGTCTGCCCTGGTACCTGGCTCTCAGGAGCTGCCTGCTGAGGTCTGGGGAATGCTACAAACTGGGTACCCCACTGGAAGCTCTGAGTCAGCAGCATGGAAACTGGGAACCCCCAAAGCAGGCATTCATTTTTGCTTTCTCCTAGAGATCTGGTAGCTGGTCACTTGCCAGCGTAACCCGTGCTCCACAGGACAAAATCTGGCCCTCTCCATCTGCCTCACCAGCAGAAGGGCAGGTGCCTGTCTTCTAAAAAGCGGCTGCCTTCATCCCAAACAGCAGCTGAAATCAAGCATCCTTCCTGGAGCTGGGAAAGCACGCTATGTTGCTGGCAGCAGAATGATCCTTTATCTAATTAAGCTCGACTCGGGCTAATGTTGTGAGCTTGCATTCTCTGATCAGACACCAGCGGCTGGCGGCTGAATTGCATGCTGGGGCGTCCTGGGAAGCCAGCCCGGAATGTTAAAAATGCTGCGGCTCACACACAGTCTGTGTGTAGAGGGGCATCCCAGAAAGACGCCTGGCCTAGTGTTTAGAAAACAGGGTTTCGGTCCAGCTCCTCTGCCAAGTCACTGGGCATTCCCAGGGAAGTGGGGACCTCGCAGAGTGATGGTTTTCCTCTGTAAAACAAGGGGCTAGGCAGCTAGTTTGTGAGGGGGTACTGTGAACAGTGCTGAAATACCCCCAGGGAAAAAGAGGCTGCCTGCCTGGCTTGGTTGCTGTTTGTATGTGTAGCATGGAATGAAGGCTGTGCCTCTGACTCAGTGTGGCAACCCCATGTGACGTCCAGAGCATCACAGGATCCCAGCAGTTGTGGGTCCTGCAGACGATTGTGAAAAGAAAGGCAGCATCTATCCGTCCAAGGGCCTGGCCTCTCCCTCTGCTGCACCTTGACCCCAGGCTGCTGAACCACTTAATTTTCAGCGTAGTGGCTGTAGTGGAAGAGGTGCTGGCTGAAACCCTCTCCATAACGAAAGCAGCTGCTTTTAGGGAGCGGGGAGTGGTAGGGTGTCACAAAGCCTGGAATAGTGACAGCACATGGGACTCTCATCAGAGGATTGGGTACGGGCTGCTTCCCCTTCTCCTGGACCAGTGACAGTGTCCTGAGAGGCAGCTGCCATGGGGATGTGGTCACAAGTGGTACATACGCTGTAGCTGCCTCGCGGATGCACTGAGGCTGCTTTAGTGTGAGATACCAAGATGCAGGAAGGACACAGTCAGTGGGTGCTGGCCACGTGGATGGCAGCTGGAGAACAGTGATGGCAGATTTTCACCATCTCAGCATCCTAGAAGGTGTTGGATAGGGGCCTGGCCTGCTTCTAGAGTTGGCTGGGCTGTTCTGGGGATACCCTTAGATTAGCTGGGCTGTTCTGGGGATACTCTTAGGTTAGCTGGGCTGCTCTGGAGACACTCTTAGGTTAGCTGGGCTGTTCTGGGGGATGCTCTTAGGTTAGCTGGGGTGTTCTGGGGACACTCGGGTTAGCTGGGTGTTCTGGGGATGCTCTTAGGTTACCTTGACTGCTTTGGGGACGCACCTAGGGTTATCTGGAAAGGCACATGGTGAGAAGGCACTCAGGCCCAGCAAGGGCATCAGCTGTGAAGTGGGAAGAATCTGGTAGGAGCAGAATGAGAAGCTCTGGAGACCATCGGGGAGGAAAGGACTTAGGATCCAGGCTCCTTGGGGCCAAGCTGAGGGTTACGGCCCAGAGCTATAATATCAGGACTCCCACAGGGACAGCAGCAACATTGCAGCCTGCAGCTTGCCTTTGTCCCATCCAGTGCTGTCTCTTTCAACCCTTCTGACTGTGTCACAACATCCTATGGGCAAAGTAACAGCCCAAATCTGGAGTTAGTTAGCCTGGAGTGACGCAGCTTTGTGTGTTTCTAGACGCAGGATCAGAATTAGTTCAGTGTGGCTGCCAAGGACCTCCCACTCTGAGGGGAGCTAGAAATCCCAGCTCCTGGGGTGCATCCGAGAGACCCCTTTCCATGATCCCTTCTAAGGAATTGCTCATGTTTTCACAAATGAGTCTGGCTGGAAGCTGGTGGGCTTAGTGACCATATGGACCTGGTACTGTACCCTGGGAGAGCTGATACAAGCCTGGCACACAGAGTCTGCTGTCTGTAGAGAACTGTTTTTATCTCTTTGCTAGCCTCGCCTAGGCCCACAGTGAATGCTGGGGTTCGCAGCTTGTCAGTCAGCACTCAGGAGCAATTAATACCTGTGGAGGGCAGAGTTAGCCTCAGAGCAGTGAGACAGGACTCCCATGGCTGTCTACCCAAGGGCCAGGGATCTAGCGACAGCTAGGTCCTCCTCTTCCCTCGAGGCAGAGTCCAGAGATATTTTGATCATGCAGGACCCAGGGTAGTGTAAAACCCATTCCAGCAGCAGCTCCCAGGTGGGGCTACTGGCTCCAGGCTCTGTCCCCTGGGTCTTGTACAGCTGGGATGTCCTAAATTCACCAGGAGACAGTATAGAGAGGTGTGGTCTCTCCTAGTTCAGTGCCACATCCAGCAAGATGCAGCCTCTCATCAGCCTTGGGGGAAGTTGTGCTTTAGAATCAGAGAGGCTGAATTGGAGAGGCAGCGGGAGAGCATCCACTGATGCTGGTACAGTTCCCACGGCTAAGCCAAAGTCCCTCTCAGCCTCTTACTGCTAGCCAGGCTGCTGTGTCCATGGGGACACCCTGGGGCTCACTCAATCTCCTGAAATTCTAAAGCCCTCTAGAGCTTAAATGTGTTCTGATGGCCAGCCTGGGCTCGAAGCAGCAGTTTGGGGTGGGGCACACACAGCTTATAGTCACATAGGTTAGACGTTCATACTCCTGGTGCCGTTAATCTTGGAGCTCAGAGCTGGGGACAGCACACAGTTGAGCCCCACAGCCACACCCCTCCTCGCAGAAAGGGCTCAGGAGAAGCTCATTTCTTTCTAACTGACAATGTTAGAAGATATATACACCTATGCACATCTATGAGTGCCTATGATTATATGTGTATACATGTAAATACCTGTGCACATCCATGATCACATGTGTACATAAGTACATACCTGTACATACCTGTGAACATGTGTGTATATGTGTATACCTATGCACACATATAGATATTTGTGTACACATGTACACCTGTACACACCTGAAAATACACGTGCATATTTAAAATTATCTGCATATGCATCATACCTGTGTATTTATGCATACATGTATATACCTGTGCACCCCTGCATGAAACCATCTGCCTCAAATCTGCAGCCTGTAGCATGTCTCAGTCCTACATTCTGATAGCCACTAACACTAAGGGACAAATGAAGCAGCAATGAAGATCACGGGCCCTCCTTGTTCACATTCGATCTAGGACTGTCCCACAAAGGCTGGTGTCACCTGCCGGGGCACGGCTAGAGGCCTAAGCGAGCTGCTGACAGTTGTCACACATGAAGCATGTCATAGATGCCTCAGATTTTATCTCTTGGTCCTTTGAGCTCCTTCAGAGGCGACACCGTAAGTGTTTCCTCAAGGCCAACTTTCGTCTGGTGCTTTGAGGATCAGAGTCACACTGTTTCCCTTTAGCGCTAAAGAAGATGCGGATATTATGGACAGGACGTTGGCTCAAGATTACATGAGCAGGATAATTAGACAAAGCCTGCATTATAAGCCATCTAGCCAGGAAATTAAGCCGCTTTGGCATTCTCCTTGCCTTTGAAGGGTGTTCTGCAAGTGGGGCGGGGGCAGGATTTGTCGGCTTGATAGATAAAGATAGTAACTGAACTCTAGAGCCCATTGTTCTGCCTTTATATTAAAAGCAATTGCTTAGCCAAGCTGACACCACGCACTGTGGAGGCACAAACCCCTCTGCAGACCTGAGGATTAAGAGACTGACACATTGTGGATAATAAGACTAATTAATAATTCCGTCTCCAAGGGACCGCAGCCCTGGCAGCTTCATCCTGCCTCTGCATTCTAACTTGCCAGGGCAGCCCAGTCCTTTCAGGGCTGAAGGACAAAGGAGAGTTTGCATGCCGGGATAAGGGACATTGAGGTTCTCTCACAGTGGGACGTGGAGCAAAGGAGGCTTGGGTGTGTGAGGGGACAGAAGACCAACTGACGGCATGCAGCGGCTCCAGCTCATGTGACGACAGGAGGAATCCTTGTCCCAGGCTGTGCGACAAGCCAGACTCTGGGCCTATGATCACATGGTGACATCTAAGAGACCTTAAATTTCACTCAAGGAGAGACACTCTCTTAGAGACTGCCCAGTCCGTTGGGGTAAGAGCAGTCTTCACTGGAAGATGACTTCAAACAGCCTGCCAAACATGACACCAGGACCTTTGTAGGTCTGACCTCTGACCTGCCTCATAGCGAGAATTAAATGCCTGTGTACACACACACACACACACACACACACACACACCACATTCAGTTCACTCAGCCAGAATCCCAGGCTAGTGAGAGTGGGGTTGAATTCAAACTTGGCTGGTTTCAAGCCCAGATCCCAGTAGGCTGTGTTATCCCCAGTACCCTCGCTGTCCATTAGGTGGTAGCAGAGTGTCCCATGGCTCCAGAGGGCTCTGGCTACACCAGCAACTTTGGCAAACTACAAGGTGAAGGCTAGGCGGGACATGACCACCTGAACACCACCCATAAAAAGGGACTCGTGGAAAGAGCCAGTCAGACATTCCCCCATCTCTCCTGTCCCCAGAGGAAAGGATGGGGGAATCTGGAAAATGCCCAGTGACATTCCTCAGAGAGGATAATAGCTGGCTTTGGGAGCCTGCCATATTTTCTGGAAGCTTTAGGTGGGTACAGCCATGGCCTTGGCATCATAAATCGCAATCAAGCGAAGACATGGGAGGAGGAAATACTACCACTCCGTTCCGCAGCCTTGGCCATGGTCCTGAAATCTTAATGGGATTGAACTTTTTTTTTTTTTCCTTTTTCTTTTGCATAGGCACTGTAAATTCCTGGTGTCTACCTAATCTCCTGATCACGTTATTCAAGGTACATTAAATGGAGAAAGTTGGAAAAGCTGCTCTTTAGAATAAAGTTTGTATTAGAAAGCATCTCGGGAATGATCTGTGCCAGCACCATCCTTCTTGTCCCTGCCCCTCTGCCATGTACCATGTGTCTATCCCAGTCCCCCAGGAGAAAGATTCCTGGGTGGATTACCCACTTGGCTTTGCTTTGAGCTAGTCACCCCTGGACTGCATGCTTCCAGACCAAAAGGAGCCTCTCTCCCTTTGGCCACTGTCTTTCCAGCTGGGGCTCCTTCTTAGAGAACCAAAGTAAAAGGATTTAGCAATCAGGGACTGGAAACCTCTGAGACCATAAGCCTGCAGTGGTTTGAATAGGTCTAGCCCCCACAGACTCATGCGTGTGAATGCTTGGCCCATAGGGAGTAGCCTTGTTAGAGGTGTGGCCTTGTTGGAAGAAGCGTGTCACTGTGGAGGTGGGCTTTGAGATCTCATATATGCTCAAGCCCAGTGAGACAGCTCACTTCCTGTTGCCTGTGAGATCAAGATATAGAACTCTCAGCTCCTCCTCCAGCACCGTGTCTGCCTGCATGCCCTCATGTACCCCACCATGATGATAATAGACTAAACCTCTGAAACTGCAAGCCTGCCCCAGTTAAATGATTTCCTTTATAAGAGTTGCTGTGGTCATGATGTCTGTTCACAGCAGTAGAACCCCTAGCTAAGACACTAAAACAAAACCTTTTTTCCTTACAAGATAGTTACCTTTGGCATTTTGTCATAATACTACCATGGTTACGCCCCTATGCCCACTGTTTCTAGGAGGCTAGGGTTGGCAGAACGTAGTGGGCCACCATGTGGTTGCTGGGAATTGAACTCAGGACCTTTGGAAGAGCAGGCAATGCTCTTAACTGCTGAGCCATCTCTCCAGCCCCCTGGCAGAACCTAGTGGATGGTCAGGAAGCAGCATTTTGCTAAAGGCCCCATAGTTCTCCCATCTGGGGGCTACTTCCATGGCCTAGGGTAAGATGACCAGTACTCGAAGGGTAATGATGACACCTCACAAAGAGGCAGAGAGGATGGCCGTAGGTGACCTTGACATCTTGCTTCATTCTGCCCCCTGGTGGCTGACTGATTGAAGCACCTCTCCCTTGAGACAAAGGGCATGTAGTGAAAGCTGACTGCCTGGCCAGGAAGCAGGAATCCGTGGTGACCAGCGCTGTAGGTATAGCTACAAGGTAGGACTAGAACCCAGCTCTCCAGGCTAAGAATCCAGTGCTCTTCCCAGGACTGGGTTCTAGATCTTGGAGTTGAAATGTGAGCTCTTCTTTAGTGAGCTGGGAGCCCTACACCCTGTCCTGTGCTCTTCTCTACTCCCCAGGGTCCCTGCTTCACATGGGCCTCTCTGTTTTGCAGGGCTATGGTGTGCCAGAAAGGTTCCTCACGGCCTCTGCCCCATGGTTGGAGTGAGCAGTCATGCAGCCGTGTGGAGGCGCACGCCCTGCCTTACGTGCAGAAAACATTCATTAAGCATTTTAGAGAACAATGGAAAAGAGAAAAACACTCATTAGAAGCAGAAATGGTTTGCAAAGAAGCCAGCAGTCTGCTGGGAAGCGTGGCCAGAAATGGGGCTCGTTCTCATGGAAAGCTGTGCTCAAAGGGATGGATCACGGAGGCCAGGGAGCCTGAGGCTTGAGGTCCTGAAGGGGGGGATCCTTTCTGTTTAACTCTGTTTCATCCCTTAACACTGCTTCTGGCCCTAGTAAAGCTCAGTCCTGAAAGCCGCAGTCAGAACCATGCCAGGCAGTGGGAGTAGAGAATACAAGATCACTGCTCTGTCCCTTACCTGACTTATATGTGAATTGAGGGTTGGCCCTAGTCTCTGTGGACCTCAGAGACCCACCAAAATACAGTGATTGAGCTTCTTGGAGCCTGTGACCCCACTGGCTATAATACAGAGGCCAAGGGTGAAGCAAAGGTAGTGTGTGTGGTTCCTGCAGAGGTAACCTTCTCCAGGTTATTTGAATCTCAGGATCTAGCAAGTTGGAGAAGTGGGTGGGTTTCAGCCCATTTGGACCCACAGTGCAGCCTGAGATGCCGTCTTGGGCACAAGTTGATGTGGGAGATTCTTCTGTTTGTGTTGATTTCATTCATTAATAAACTGCCTTGGCCCATTTAATAGGCCAGCCCTTAGGTGGGTGGAGTAGACAGAACAGGAAGGAGGAAGTGAGGCAGATGCCTTGGGCAATCGCCATTCCTCTGCACTCTGGGTCAGATGCGATGAAGCCAGCTGCCAGGTCAGACATGCTGAATCTTTCCCGGTAAGACACCACACGTGGTGTTACACAGATTATTAGATATGGGTTAGTCAAGATGTGAGTAAGAGGCTGAAACTAATGGGCCAGGCAGTGTTTAAATGAATACAGTTGTGTGTTGTTATTTCGGGGTATAAGCTAGCCAGACAGCGGGAGCCAGGTGGGAATGCATCCCGCTGCTCCTCACTACAACAAGTGGCCCCACTCTGTAGCACCCATGAGATGCCCAGTGTCTCCCATAGCAATGGTTACCCATCAGTCATGGTGATGACTTGAGAGCTAACCAGGATCCAATGCCCTACATTCTAAGGCTTGCTTGCTTGTGTCTTGGGTTGGACTATAGTAGAACCTTCCCTAGCAATTAAGAAGGGGAGAATATGATACATACAGATGGACAGAAAGCAGCACCCCAGAAGAAAGTTAGGTGGCTCAAAAATTCTAACTCCATATGACGCAGGTTGACCCTCCGAGTCTTGGCTCTGACTCCATGCTCCTGCTATTGGTCTTTGGTTTGCTCAGTGCCATTGGGTGTGGATTTGTTCGGTTAATTTATGGCCTTTTGGACATGTTGACTCCTGCCCTGGTCAAGGTTCTGTGCTTGGCACAGAGGGAAACAAAGGTGGGGAGTTCCTCTGTTGGGGAGCTCCACTGTGAGTAAAGAGATCCCAGCAGATTTCTCTGAGTGCAGAGTAGAGGCCCCCGTTTTGTTAAGTGGCTTTAAGGTAGCCTCTGCTGGAAGATATTCAAGGACAGAATTGAGCCATGGCTATGAACAGGAGCTGGTGACTGAGCTGAAGCCGCAGTGGTCTGTGGTAGGGGCATTCCTTGAGGAAGCGCCTTTATCCAGAGGCCTCCTACTGAAAGTACTGCCCTTTCCAGAATGCTGTCTTGCTTCCGTCATGTTACTCAGCAGTTGGTGGGCTGTACGCTCCTGGATGACCCAGGCCTCTTCTTCAGCACCTCCCCAGGGCCTGTCATCCTGTCCATCAGTTTCCTTTCTTAGCTCTCACGGGGCCCTGCCCCAACACCTTCACACCTACTAACCCTCTTTGATGGTGCTTGGTACTGGAGACAAACCCAGGCCAAATTGTATCTGGGCATCTTCTTTAACAGCAGAGAAATTAAACCTTAGCATGCTGTCATTGTCTGAGTGTTCTAGTACCAAAACAAACTGCCCTGAGCAGCACCAGCTGCTGTTGGAATGCCTGGTTTAGAGTGGACCGGACATGGCTTGAACTAATTGATTTGGTGTAAGCTCCCTAACTTCTTGTCACTTGGCCTGACTGGGGATGGTGATTACACTCTGGGCACCCCACTTCAGGGATTTCTGCAGTGTCTTGACCAGGATGCAACCCCATGTGCTATCACTTTGCTCATACAGTAATAGGAAGAGCTGTGTTTGAGGATCGGAGGTGAGGAATGGTGGAGACAATTCTCCCTGGCATGGGATGGCAAATGAAAATGTCCGGAATATCTAGGTTGATCCGTCACACTGGTCTTTGATGCAGGATGGGAGGGGGTCTCCAACTTCTTGTCAGCTGGAGTACGACAAGCTAGACACAGCACAAGAACCACCCCAGGTACCTTTAGTACCCAGGGGACAGAGCATAGAAGCAGGGAGGACAGGCGGGCAGAGGACAGAACTTTCCTCCTCGCTGCAGGGGCATCTGGGAACTACCATAACACAGTTATGGAGAAGAGACCTCAGCTCTCATGCTGCCCAAAGGTGTCTGCTTCCAGCAGAAGAAGTTCAATGGATAGAAAACCACAAGACCACAATGGGGTGAGAAGCAGTGGAGACAGGTATAGAGTGGACATGGAGGAGGTGGGCATCTTTAAGGAGAGGTGGCACCCTTAAGGACTGTGGGCAAAATGTGAGCAAGCCAGGAGCTGATCCATTAGGAGTCTCAGCCTGGTGTGGCATGGAGGGCATGTCACAGATGTATTCTAACCAGGGGCATAGAAACCAAGAGAAAAAGAGTCACAACCAGTGTCAGGGGGCTGGAGGTCTAGGAAGGAATTTCCACAAGCCACAGGATGCTTGAAGCAAATGAAGTTTCTGGAACCCAGCACCTAAACCGGGGAACCATGATCATGTCCTAGCCAGGCCAGAGTCCTGCTCTCAAAGCAGAGTCCCCACACTCAGCTGCCAGGTTTCTAGTGAGGAAACTCTCGCCCGATGGCTTAGAACCTTCAGAGCATTTTCTCCTAACCAAAGTAGCACTCCATGACTACATAAACCACCCTCAAAATGACACAGCCCTGAGACATTAGAAAAATAGACACTCCTACATCAGCCTCCAAGGGACGCAGAGGCAGGAAAACTGACAAAGGGGCAGAACATCTGGTCAAACAGGATGCCATTCCCTAAGGAATGTACCAAACCACAGACAATTAATTCTGAGAACTGGGAGAGAACAGAAGGGCTGGTGGCTACAGCTGGGAACCAGGGAAGTAGGGTTCCAACATGGCTGGACCTTGGCCTCCCTGTCCAGACTGCTCCCAGCCCATGAACACCTCCCAGGCCATTCTCCATGGAAACAGTGGCCTCTCTGGTTCTCTTTGAGGCTCTTTTATTCTGCACACATGGGATGATGCTTGTCAGTTGTTTCCCCTCTGTCAGTTTCCCATCAGTCAGGCCCCTCAGGTCCTCGGGGCCACCAAACCCCATGTGCTTGATAGCTTGAACAGGAGCAGGCACAGACAGTGGAACCACAACAATGAGTTCTCCAGCTGCAGCTCCTGGACAGAGGAATTAGGGCAAAATTGCTCGTAAGCGGAATAGTGACAGGTCCACTGTGTTGGGTCTTACAAAGAGACTTTGTATAACAGAGGGCTAACTTGGGAAGAGACAGGTCTAGTCCCACTGGATAGATCCTCAGTCCTCCACCAGTACCATACACTCCAGGATGTCTAGTAAGAGGCTAGGTAGCCTTTGTTTAGCTCTGCTGAGCTACCACCACGAAAGGAGGCTGCATATTCAGAACCACGGACAGCGCTTATCTAGCGAGCACCACGGACAGAGGCTGCCCGTCTAGCACCATGGACAGCGACCGTCAAGACAGCACCGCGGGCAGAGACGGCTATCTAGCACCATGGACAGAGGTTATGTAGCTGCACCACAGGTGTGAGCTGTTTATCCATAACCTCAGAGGCTGTCTAGCCATCAACATGGCCAGAGCTGTCTATCCAGCACAAAAGACAGAGGCTATATATCCAGGACCACGGACAGAGGCTGTCTATCCAGAACCACGGACAGAGGCCACCAATCCAGCATCACGAACAAAGGCTGCTAGCTATACAAGAGGCTACTCTCCACAAGTTTGGCAGATGCTTCCACCCACCTCTGTCTTTAAGGCAGGCATCACAAATCAATCACAGAACTCCTTCCCAAGGAGTCATGACCTACTCCTCCCCAGCAGCATCCCAGTCAATCCCACTGCACCTAAAACACCCCTGGAAACATGTTTTCCACATGTGCCTTCTGGCTAACCAAGAGAGCAAATGAAAGTATGGTTCATAGCCAAGAGGAATTTTGTAGTGAGGGCAGATGCCTTTTATTAATCCTCATCAACAGGCAGCCAGGGACCTTGGCACCCCAAGGCATCTACTCATTTTCTCCCTAGATGAACAAGGTGTACCCTGGCTATGAGGTCTCTCTATCTCCTTTCTGGAACCTCACAATCAGACCAGTCACCAAAGAGCCTTGGCACACACTGCTGAAAGCTAGAACCAGGGCTCTCAGCCCAAAGTTGCTGTCACACGCAGGAGCCCCATGCCCCCTCAGCACCCTCCATGGGCCCTTCCCGAGCATCGGCGACGCAAGAAGAATCCAGTCCCAGCCACCTACCTGAAGGAGCCAGTAGCACCTCCGGTGGAAAGTGGGGATGATGGAGGAATGGACATAGCAGCCGTACAAGCACTAGGGAGAGAGGAAAAACGAGAGTTCAGTTGGAAAGAGGGAAGGAAGGAAGGAAGACAGTGCAACAGAGAAGGAGCAAGAAGGGTCATGCCACTGTTGGCAGACCTGGGGAAACTGAGGTACAGGGTGCACTCCAGGGATAGGGTCTAAGATGGATTGTGGGACATGCCAGTGGGAATAGAGGCAGCAGACACTGTACCCTGTGGAGGCTAGAGGCATTTGAGAACTCAGAACTTCCAGGCAGCATTTAGGGGCTAAAGTCACAATATTCATTGCTATAGCCTAGGTTGAGATCTTTGGGTATATGGGAAGTACTGAAGGTTACCTTGTGAATTAAACCACACACACGCACGCACTCACGCATGCACGCACACACGCACGCACACACACACACTCCATACTGCCCCAGGCTAGTCATCCTTTGGTGATATGAGTCCAGTGCTGATAGGAACAAGGTTGAGCAACAGTGAAGTGCATCTATAGATGTAGGGGTACCACCTGCCATGCATCCTACTTTTATTTTTGAGTAAAAGTTGGTTGGTTTGCTCCTGTGTTTGCTTGCTTGCTTCTTGTATTTATTACACTAGATTTGGTTGGAGAATGGAGAGTAGGGTCACTCATGGTCAGGGCTGAGCTGGGAGGAGGGTCAGTTCTTAGGTGCCTATCACCTGGGCTACCCTGGTGGAGCTGACTGTTGGTCGGACTGCACTGAAGCCTGTTTCCGGGTGGGCAGCTGATCTGCATACAGAAATTGATTCTTGGGGGGGGGGTAAGCATGTTAGGGAGATGGGAGGGAACCCAAGGTGGTCTGTTCATTAAAACCATCTGGAAATTTGCATGGGAGAGAAAGATGCCAAGTCACATACAGCTCACCAATTTGGCAAGGGCTATCTCAGGGTGCTTACTGATGGGTCCTCCTCAGAGTCTGTGCCAAAGCCTTTGCTTCGGGCTTATAATTGAACCAACCTCCATTTTTTCATCCCCAGTTCCCCTGGTTTGTCAAGGTACGTGGTACAGAAAGGGTGGAGCAGAGAGAGAAGGAAGAATTGGCAGAGCTGCCCAGGACACCAAAGGACTGTCCCCATCTCCCATCTCAAAAGCCCCCTCCCACACAACAGCACTCCAGAGAGGAATGGCAGGCAGTTTCCCCTTGGCATGTCTGCCAGACATCTTTTATATCCCCACCCCCCGAAAGACCAAGTGCAATTTGGCTTGACTCAGAGTCCATTTGAGCCCTGCCTGTCTGATTAGCAGAGTTGAAAGAGAAATCATTTTGGACTCTGGGATTCAGGCTGCAAGAAAATCAGATTTCCAATATGTTAGAACTTTTACAGATCGCTGTCAGCTGGGATTTAAGCTCTGTACAAACCAAACAAACAAAGCGGAAATTAATTTAAACGATTCCCTTGCAGTTCTTGCTCATGAAATGTATTTATTATTAAGAAGGCAATATTCTTCCCTGACTTTCCTGGTTTTCAAGTTGCTAGGTTTTGGTTTTGTGATTGGAACCTTTTTTGATCATCCATTTCTGGCTAGGCTAATTCTTGTTTGGACTTATTTTTTCTGGAAGTGTTTGGTTAGCAATGAAACAAGCAGCCGCTTGTGGCTTTCTGTGATCTCTCTCCCTCATGGGGTCCACACTTCTTATGGGCAGTTTCTTTGTCTCATGTCATGAGCCAAGCAGAGGGAGACATGAATTGTTCCTGCCTGCATCCTCTCATTGTTTATTCCTCTCCAAACCTGAAGTGAACAAGGCTGAATTTTGGCATCATATCTCCCTCTAGTGCCTTCCTAACTGTGGACCTTAACATTCTTGAACCCCACATTTGGGCTGTGAATTTGCCAAGCATCTGGTCTGCCCAGCCTATGAGAATGGAAAAGAAGTAAGCAGGGATACCCTCTCCAGACATCTGAACCCCTATTGCCAACAACTCATCTACCCAGAAGTGCCTGGAATCACTGGGTAAGCAAAATGAAGCTCAAAAAAAAAAAAAAAAAAAAACTAGGTGCATGTCTACCAGGGCTTGTGCATTTAAACTAGAGGAGCCCCCAGGCCTCACTCAGAACCCAGGACTGTTTTTCAGATGTTCCTCTGTTCCTCTAAACATCACCATGGTCCCATGTCTCTTGTCTCATCAGAAGAGAGATAGGAAGTCAGAAATATGGATGAGAGGGACACAGCCTTGGCTGCACCTTGACAATGTGGGCATTGTGTGGGGAGAAACCAGAAGCCCCAGGGTGTGGGCCTCCATCCTGTGAGTTACCCTATCTTACTGTCTGTCTTTCTGACCAAGTCCTTTGGGAATCTTATTGAGGCTTCTGAGTAAAGCTGAGTACCTCTCTACCTCTCTCCTTCCAGGACATAGGGTCCCCAAAGCCTTGTACGGGAAATGATGGGGAAGAGCAAATATTTCATTTTCATTTGTGGTATACAGTAAGATGAGGACTTTCAACACATATGAGATGAGACTCTGGACGTGGCCTGATGTGTTTATATCCCAAGTGTTTAGCCCACCTCCCCTCCTGAACACTGTTCCCACCACACTGACCAGTCACACATCTCTCCAACCCACACACTTGTCTGAGATGGTTGCCCATGGGCTCCTCAGCATCACCCAGGCCTTCTGCACCCAGGAGCCACTGTCCCTGAGGATAGGACAGCCATGTACCCACTGGCCCCCCTAGAACCTGATGTCATCCTTACTCCTTGCAAATGTGCTTATTTCCTACTACTGCTGTCATTGTCTCACCTACCCTACCCCCTGCCTTTCCTAGACCTGTCCTTATGCCGTTGCTGTTCCCCAGCCACATTGTTTTTTTCGGTGTTGATTTCAAGAGACACATTTTTGTGTTGAGTGATAGATTCCTGTCCTCATGGGGGAAGGGACACACAGCAATGTGCTCAGGGAGGTGGATGGTGTGTAGGCAGAAGATCTAACTTAGATATCCCACTCACTCACCAGCTCAGAATCTCATCATCATTCCAGGCTGGAAAATGGGTGTCACTCCTATGATTTCTCCGTGTGGCCACGAGAGATGAGAGCTAATGGGACAATGGAAGGCCTAGGTCAGTCTCTGAGCTCAGCACATGGCAAACATGCCGCTGGCTCTCATCAGGTTGGAGAGGCTTCAGAGGGGGCTGGGAAGCCAGAAGAATGAGTAGGGTTGGCTGAGTCAAGAGATGGAGATGGGTAAGAGAGTATCAACAGCAGGACAATCTGAGGGCAAGGTGCTGAGGAAGAATGGAGATGGACAGATGGACGGATGGAGTGTAGAGTGCCCTGAGTTGGTTACTATGGTCCGATCACCAACAGTGACAACAAGGAGCAGTGAGAAGTCAGGGAATGTGATGGTCACACTCGGCATATGGTCACTATGGCAACAATGTGGCTGGGGAACAGCAACGGCATAAGGACAGGTCTAGGAAAGGCAGGGGGTAGGGTAGGTGAGACAATGACAGCAGTAGTAGGAAATAAGCACATTTGCAAGGAGCAAGGATGACATCAGGTTCTAGGGGGGTCAGTGGGTACATGGCTGTCCTATCCTCAGGGACAGTGGCTCCTGGGTGCAGAAGGCCTGGGTGATGCTGAGGAGCCCATGGGCAACCATCTCAGACAAGTGTGTGGGTTGGAGAGATGTGTGACTGGTCAGTGTGGTGGGAACAGTGTTCAGGAGGGGAGGTGGGCTAAACACTTGGGATCCCCACTGTGTGTCCCTTTCTCCCCATGTGTTCACACCAGCTCAGGCCACCTGTTACCCTGCGCCACCTCAGCTCGCTTGCCACGACCTATCCTCGCCTGGATTTACCAGCCCGTTCACTGATCTCAAGCCCGAGTGGCGATGACATCACTGAGCTGATTGAGGATTAATTGTGCAACATCTTAGAAGGCAGTATATCAATCTGTCCCTTCACCTGCTCCCTCTAAAAGCAATCAGCTTTGTCTGTCGTGGTTTGTGCTGTACAAACTCCAGGCCTGATGTGATCAGGCTGCAGGGTTTGCCCAAGGCTTTCCCAGGTGGAGCTTTCCATTTTAGGGGCTGGGATGTAACTAGAAGCTATCTATTCAGGTCTGTGGAGAGGTGTGTGTGTGTGTGTGTATGCACACATATGTGTGACTGGGTGTGAGTGTGTGTGATTGCATATATGTAGGAATGTATGTATATGTTTATGTGTGTAAGTGTATGTGGCTGTATATGTGAGTGTGAATATATATGTGTGAGTGTGAGCAAGTGTATATCCATGTGGGTAAAAGAGAGTGTGTGCTGTGGCTTCCCCGCTGTACATAAACCCAGATTCAGAAAGACAAATAATGAATTCTCTCTCATATTAGAATCCCAATGTTGCATTTTTATATATGTGTATTTATATGGGACTGAGGATGGGCAGAGACTAGGCCCATGGGAGGTTCAGGTCGCAATGCTGATACATGATACTATGGTTAACCTTGAATGTGAGGGTGGGGTTTAGGGTCACCATGGAAATCAGTCTCTGGGTGTATCTGTAAGGGGGTTTCTAGACTGGTTAATTCAGGTGGGAAGACCCATCTTGAATGTGGGCAGCCACATCCCATGGGCTGAGATGCCCAGACTGAACAAAAAGGAGAAAGCCAGCTGGGCACCAGCATTCCATGGTCTCTGCTTCCTGCAGATGCAACTCCACCCATTGCTTCATGCTCCTGCAGCAATCACATCTTCCCCACCATGGCAGAATGCATCTCCTGGACCTGGGAAGCAACGATTTCTTCCTTGAATTGCTTTTGCTGGATGTTTTATTACAGTGATAGGAAAAGTTACTAATAGGCCAAGACCTTTGAAGGCAGAATTCCAGGCACCAATATATGGCAAGGACTTGGGGAACAAAAACGTTTGTAGGCCCGATTCCATCATTCTCCCAAGGCCAGCAGGAATCAATCAGCAGAGGTTTCCAGAACCTGTCCCAGAAGAACTTGCCTCTTAAAGCTCTCTCTAAAGTGAGGATAATACCTGCTGTGTCCTCAGACCAGGGCATGTGCTAGCAAATCTATCTCTAATCCTCTCACTAGGGGCAGACACCTCCTCTGTGGACTTCCCTGCTGAGATCACAGCAGCCAGGCTGCCTGCCAGGGTCTGAGATCTGGTTATGGCTGATGCGGTGGCCTCTGCACTCCTCAGTGGCATGGCTCCCCTCTCTCTCCCGGGGTGGGGGGGCAGGTAACTGTCTCTACAAAGAAGCGTCAGAGTAAATGTTTTTTTCAATGTGTTTAGTTTAATTCTCTCACTCGTGTCTGATGGATCCATGACTGAGACAAAATGGGTTTAAACTGTGCCTCAGTGTAGAGGTGATGGGGAAAAAAGAGAAGACAGGGAAGAGGGGAGAACCTCTCCGGAAGATAGCAGTTTAATTCTGTTGAAATAAGGGGGAAATGAGCACCCAGGTGAGAGACAGCCACACCTACCCGGGGCATGGGATACCCTGGGCAAGCAGACCTGGGCTCAGATGTACAAGGAAGAGAGTGGAGCTGATCTCAGGGAGATTTCTACTGCTTTCCTCTCTAGAACCCCATCCTCTTCTATCCCCTAGGTTTCTGGCAGGGAGTGAGTTCCAGTAAATGATTAACCCAAGTGGGAGAGCCAAGTGTTCAGAGTGAATGAGATGTCGTCCTCCCATTCTGAAGGTCAGTAAAGTGACCTGAGAGGAAGGGACATTTGAGTTGTGCTAAAAGTGTAGAGGAGGTGGCCAGGGAGTTGATGGGTGGGAGATACCAGGCTGGGTAGACAGCAGAGGCCTGTTGAGCAGTGGGCTCTGAATGCAGGGATGCCAAGGTTCTTCCTGGGTTTCTTATCTGTATGGGAGCTCAGGAGCAGAGCCTGTGGTTTTCAGACTGCCCCATGGAAGCCCTCATTAAGACCCAGGACCAGTGCGTCAGCAGATAAGCTCATGTGTGAGGCAAATGCCCCACGGTTTCTATCATTCTCCACTGGTCAGCGCTCTCTTGACTGTGGGCAGCTCTGAGGACTGAGGGGCCAAGTGTGGGTATCCTCCTATGTTCCCATCTCGTCCCCCAGGCCGTCATTCCTGCTGTAGTTGGGAAGTCTGTGGGGACCCACAGAAGTGGAGCCATTCCACCTTGAATGAGAGTTTAAACCTATTCTTGCTCCTTCAAGGTTATTGACAGATTTGGCTTAAGGTATGGCTACTAACAAAGATATTTTGACCTAGGATGTGGTTACTTGGTATTTTGAGTATTAAGATGGTAACCACTTTGTTTGTTCCTTATATCATGATAGAAAATTCTTTTTCTTTCTTCCCCCTTTTTGGATTGGGGTATTTAAATATCATAAGAAATAAACATAGGTGGATTCAGTATTCACTGGGTTGTCCTCCTGGTACTATCCTATGTCTCTGTATTTCTTTTTTATCTCTGTGTATTTCTGCCTAATAGTTCTAATCCACATGGCTCTACCCTGGAACATACAAACCCATTGAGGCTGGACCCCACCAGATGTTGTCCCTCTGTGTGGCTACAATAGATGGTGTCCAATGTGGGGCTCATGACAGATGAACCCCAACAGATGGCACCCAATGTGAGACTCACAACAGATTAACTCTGACATCAGTCTTTATGTGGCAGAGGGTGAGAGCCCCCTGATTCTAGCTGTGACCCAAGAGGAAAGAGAGTCTCTTGCTTCTAGATCTGGGATTGACAACACCAAGGAGGTACTCAGCCTTCCTGGGTATTGAGCCTAACTCTAGGGATGTCAGGGGGAAGGAGGAGCCTATGAGGTTCTCTAGAGGCCTGTAGGGAGCTATGGCTACAGACAGGCTGAGGAGCAAGGGAGGTGCATGTGTCTACCAAGTAGAGCTACAGAGGCTCCAGAGTTGGGCCAAAGGCAGTCTTTTCCTGCAGAAGGTTTGATATATTAGGGAGAAACTGCTCTACAAAAAATCAGTTTTCCCCCAGAATCTTCTAGATCCCCCTAACCACTGGCAGCTACATAGAAAGGCACAGAACAAGTGATGCAGGTATCCTGGAAGCAGAGACTGATCCATGGTGCCTCAGGAAGAGCTTGTGTGGGACAAGAAGAAGGTGACATGGGGATCCTCTAAGTGCACAGAAGCATCTTTAAGGGGGGTGCAATGCCTAGACAGGCTCAATGACTCATCCAAGGTCACCCAGCTTCTTAGAGGCCTGAGGGACCTTGCCTGACTCTGAAAGCCACCCCTGGGCTGCTTCTTACTGGTGCCATAGGCAAGAAGTCAGGTCTTCTGTGGGGCCTGTCTTTGTCACACGCAAAAGTGATGAAGTCCCTGGGATGGCTTCTAGCACTGTCCTCACTGAAGGATTTGGTTTGTATTAATTTAAGATTAGACCAAATAATTCAATTCGCATGCTGCTTGCATGAGCGCTGGGGCTCGTAACTTGTTAAGTAGTGAATTGCTTTAAAATGAGTCTGAGCTGAATGGATTGCAGGCTGACGTGGCCTCCAGGGTGGGGTGACAGCAGAGATTGGGAATACTAGATCATCACTGACCAAGGCTCTCATCTTGCTCCTCTTCTATGACTACCGCAGCAGTGTGTCCCCACATGGACTATGTCCCTGCCATGCTGGACACTGGAATCAGTCAGCAAAAGGACTCTAAGCCCCCAATCCTGACATTCTCCAGTAGCCAAAGCAGATGCCAGGATGCCCAAAAGTCTGGGTCTCTTCTGAAAACAGCCCCTGCGCACTGCACTTTCTTTAGGGACTTGGGGGAGTTTGTTGAGCAGGGTTAGGAAATCTGCCAAAATCTCATCTTTCCAGACTCCAAGGGGAACCTCCGCCCTCACACGGTGACTTCTCCTCATCCGGCACC
Source organism: Arvicola amphibius (assembly GCF_903992535.2). Classification (NCBI taxonomy): domain Eukaryota; kingdom Metazoa; phylum Chordata; class Mammalia; order Rodentia; family Cricetidae; genus Arvicola; species Arvicola amphibius. The sequence goes on along the minus strand of NC_052052.2, from coordinate 5,002,672 downwards.
AGGGTGGCCCTGTCTTTTCATGATGTTATAAGATGGTCTTAGGTCAACTAATTGGATATCCCCGTGTTGGATGCTATAAGGAACCTGGAAGGACGGGCAAGGGTGGCCATATAGTGACCCTCTTGCAATCTTCAAAAGAACAGTGGTGAGAATTTTTCTTCACAGATGTGGTAGCTAAGGTCTTCCTTGGGTAGGCTTACAGGGATCACAGCTGGATTCTGAATTCTCATTGGATCTGCAAAGCCTATAGAAGCTGTGATCTGGCCCACACCACAGAGAGATACTGGGGACCAGGTGGCTGAGCCTGGCTGTGCAGCTCAGGTCTGCCAAGGCAGAGGCAGAAAGAAGGTGGGGGGCACATGTCTCAAATCTCCCCCCACCTATGAAGGAAAAGACAGGGATCCTTGTCTCTTCTTGAGACACAGCAGTCTAAAGAAAGGCCTGTTGGTCCCCGTCCATTACAAACAGCAGACGCTTCAGGCCTCTACATGGGCATGATCCAAGGGGAGGAGTTCTCAGGAGGAGCAAGCAGAGAAGGCTGAGAGAAACATTCTGGCTCTGCAGGGGAGAGAGCAGGGCCCACTAGTCTTTAGACGGAGAGCACCTGCCGTCTCCCACCCCATAGAGATGAACCTGTACAGCATCAGGAAAAGGGGAACGCTGAGTTCTCAAACTAGAGTTGACTGACATCTCCACAGATGTTCTAGAGTACTTCTCTAGCAGGCCCTTTTGGGGAGTGGGATCGCAAAGCAAAATGAGGGACAGAGTGAAGAGCGGAGGGAAGCAGCAAGCACTGGGAAAGGGGCCAGCAGGGGGCAGACTGTCCTGGTCTCAGGGTCACAGCACAGCATGGACATAGCATAGGTGTCCTGAAACTGGCACCAGCCCCAGTAGCATTCACCTCCTTCACCTGGTCCCACCTGCAGGAGACAGCCACACTGCGCATGTGCAGAGGAACCATCCCAGCAATGCATTGTCAGCCTAAGGGCTGCATGAGTGAGGAGCACAATAAAGATTAAATGAAGTTTTAGATAAGGAGGCATAAAAATCATGTTCAAAGATATAAATAAAATTCCCAGAGCTCTGGCTTTATTGTGTTGGAACTGGTGGTGGTTTCCAAGATTAATAAATTAATGGGCATAAAATAGAGTAATGGGTAAAAACTGATAATAAGGTAAATTTGCAGCTGGCATGGACTCCAGCTTAAAGGTCTGATCAGAGATGACCAGGCCGTGATGAGAGAGTGCACACCTGTCCTGAGATCGTCTTGCCCCTACACTCTGCTCCTGCCATCTGCCTCCTCCTAGGGTGAAGTCCAGGTACTTATCCACCCTCACGCGAACGTTCTTCCACTCTCTGGGCATCCTCAGCCAGGAGCACATGGTTCCTGTCCCTCCAGCCCTGGCTCACTTGCTCTGGGAAAGTCAACAGATGCTGGAGGCGCCCTACTTGCTGTCTTAGCATTCTGTGCTGTGTGTGGTCCTCGGACCACAAGAGGAAAGAACAGAGCTCCTCCCCTACCCTTGCGGGTGTGCCAGGCTGCCTGGCCCTGCTTGCCCTGTGGTCAGCTGGAGCTGTCCCCAATGGGCGTGTGTTCTTATCCAGGCAGCTTCCCCCACAGGAGTTTGTTCCTCCAGCCAATTTCAATATAGCCTTGCCATTTCTATTACAAATACTTCCGAAGCTACAAGACATAAATAATAAATAAATGAAGTGAAATTTCCTTTCTCTCATCAAAGTGTATATTGCTCAGACTCATTTCTTGTAGACTTGTCAAGTGGTTGGAGCTGATCTTGATTGTGCCGCTGGTTTGTATTGATGACAGCTAGACATCTCCCCTCCCTGCTCCTCCTTCGCTCCCTCCCTGGATATGAAACCTTCCACTCTTTATTCGTCCTGCCTGAACGAGATGTCCTGGGTTTTCTCATGAAGACAATAGACTCCTGGAGGCTCTTCTTGGTCTGGCATTTCTGTTGCCAGCACCCTCTGGCTGTTTTGCACATTTAGACAAAGGGTGACTAGGGAGCCGCTGTCCACAGTGCTGGTATGCTTTCTGGGGCTGAGGGTTCTCAGCAACTCCAGGGGGCCAACCTCTTTCTCCCACCTCCTCCCTCCAGGACTAGTGTCCAGAGGGGAGCAGAAGTGTGTGGGTAACAGAATCCCACTCTCCAAGCTGCCAGTGGTCATTCTAAATGAGAGGGAACACAGTGGCGGCTGGGATTGGTTCCCTCTGCAGGTGGGCCGAGGTACTGCATCTGCTAAACACCTGTGCCACCATCCCGGTACCAAGGCACACCTCTGCCATGCGTGGCACTCGGGCAGGAGTCTGGGAAGGAATTCTTACTTAGAACAGGTCATGAGGCTTTGTTTGTGAAGAAGGTGGGGGAAATGCCAGGCCAGACTGTGGCTATGTTAATGCGAGGCTGGGCTCCCTGCCAAGACATTAAGCAGGAGTCGAATTCCTCAAACCAGCTTTAATCAGCAGATTTTTAAGGTTAGAATTACTCTCTCCTCTCAAGGCTTGCCAAGGTTAATTCTGGCCTGAGCATGCAGAATTAATGGGCTGGACAGAGGGAATTGACCTTTCCCCGATTTTTTCTTAAGTTCACAAAAACATCTCTACAAAAGGAGAAGGTGGCAGGGCTGGGCCCCCAGGGAAGGGAATACCCAGCACCAGGCAGTCCAGCCGGGAGCCTGTGTCAGGAATACACACAGTCACAGGAATAACGCCAAGTCAGGTGGACACATGGGCCAGGATGGGCTTCCAGCCTCACCCTGGGAGCGTGGCGTGTGGAGGTCTTGACAGTGGGCATCCTACCCAAGCCTCCAGTGTAGCTGTCTGAGCTTAGACATCTCAGCATGGACAGAGTCTAGCTGGCCAAGAGAAGAACAGAGGCTTCTCCTAGTCCTGTATTCTCAGGCACAGATCTGATGCGGGCCATTTCAGGCTTCTTGGGTAGAAGAAGGAGCCCCAATGGGAGTCCCCAGCAGGAACAGGGTGCGGTTTTAAACTCCCTCTCATAGGGTAACTATGGGCCAGAGCTGTGTCCTCCCCTGATACTAGTGGGAACAGGATGGACGTCAGCCCCAATCTTGCAGGTTGGTTGGGTGAAATGACAATCACTTTTGTGACTGACACCTACGTATCATCAGTAAACACAAGCTTCTTAATTTCCTCATCCGGTGATCCACCCTCATCTCTACAGCCCCCATGGTATCCCCTCTGGTGGTCCCTGGAGAACCCTGCCTGGGCTGCACCCAGAGAGCCCTCCTTTGTCTACAGTCAGGACTATAAAAACCACCGGGTCTCCTGAGGCTGCTGGTCTTGGCCACACTGCCAGGATGGCTCCTTCTCTACCAGCTCAGGTCCCATCCGAGGCTGGGATGGGAACTCAGGCCCTGTCCTCTTGACTTTGGCTGGGCTCCCCACTTCACAGCAGGAAAATGCCTATCCTTCCCTGCACTGTACAATCTACATGGCTTCCGCTGACCACAGGAAAGGAGTAGACCACTCCTGTCCTGGCTCCCACATCGTCTCTCACTCTGCCACACCCCTTCTAGCCCTAGAATGGGGACAATGTTGGCTCAGGGTACTACCAGATCCCTCTCCCACCCCCTCCCCTTTTCATTTGGCACCCTTCCTGAAATTCCGAGCTGTCCCCAGGATTTAGTGGGGTGTGTGTGTGGGGGGGGGGTTCTCTATACTGTAGTGTCTAGAAATACTCAATCTGTGGGCACAAAGCTGCAGGGACCGGCTGCCTTGACGCATACATACACATACATGGGAAATTAACCTTTCTGGCTGACAGACTGTAGATTTGTGGTCCAGAACCATTGAGATAAAGGCCACTGTAAGCTGTCAGGCTCCCCCTGGCTTTGAAGAGAGGGAGGTACAGACAGGAGGAGCTGCTTATCCTTGGCCATGGGTTGCTCAGCCTAGCCAGCATGTCGTGGAAATTGGGCTGTTGATGTCTATTTGTGCTCCTCTGGCTGGGCTCCCTAAAGCTTCTCCCAGACACCTTCTTGACTCAGCAGCTCTGCACACACCCCCATGGGCTCAGGCCAGGACTTAAGCTCCTAGTGGGAGGGAGGGAATTGGGGTCTCACTTTATGTGCCTGCGTGGAACCCAGAAGAGCCAGTTCAAAGGACAGCTCTTTTGAAATCTCTTTCCAACATCCACAGAAGCTGGGGTCCATTCCTCAACAGTTAACCAGCACATTGTCAGATGACCGGCAGTTGCGTGCCTAGGTAGATGCACCAAAGAGCTGAACACAGGTTCATGTCACACTGATCCACAGTGACATTCTTCACGCAGGCTCAAACAGCTTATGAGTCCATCCAGAGATGAACTGGTGAGCAAGATATGGCACATCTGCACAAAGGAATATTACTCACCCGTGAAAAGGAATAAAGACCACATGGATGATTATAAGTAATATGCTAGCTGACAGAAGCCAGAAGGTGATATATTCAGTTGTTTTACTGCCCTTGTTGCCCTGGCACCTGACAAAGGCCACTCACTCAGGGAAGGTTTAATACTGTATATGTTGTATTTTCCAAGACAGGCTCTTAGGCTTGCTCAAACACAACACATGGCCAAGAATGAACTTGAACTCCTGACCCTTCTGCTGTTAACTTCCCAGTGCTAGGATGACAGGCACGTACCATAGACACAGCTTTGGGGTCACAGTTGGACAGTTCAGTGTGTCACATGACAGGAGGAGGGCAGCAGGAGTGGGAGGGGCATCAGCGGGTCATATTGTGCGTGTAGTCAAGAAGCAGGGAGTAGACAGGAAATAGTGTTGGACTATGAGACCTCCAGGCCCTCCCCCATGATTCATTTCTTGCGGCGAAGCCCCACCTCCCAAAGTGTCCACAACTTTCCAAAACAGTACGATTGCTGAAGACCTACTGTTCAAACACATAAGCCTGTGAGGAACATCTCAACACACATGTAGACCTTGGAGTCAGAGTTCCTACTGGACTGTGCCTGGGGCAATGGGAAGAAAGGAGTGAGGCATGGCCAGGGATGGAGGTTCCTTTTGGGGTGATGAAAATGTTTGGGAAATAAATAGCAGTGTTTGTATAACAACCCCAAGTGTACTGTCACTGAGTTATTTACTTAAAAAGGTTAAATTTGGTTATGTGAATTTCAACTCAATTAAAACAGAAAGAAGCCCAAGAAGTTGCCTTGGTAAGGTGATCACCCTTACCATGAGGGCAGCTGGGGGCCTGGAGTGATATGTTGAGGACACAGTGGGCAGCCCCCCACTCCAGTCTCTTGTCTCGCCATGTGCCAGTGATGTGGAACGTGCTAAGGGCACTGAGGGTCACTGGGGGCTCAGTCAGCAAGGTGATTACCGGCCTTCCTTGCCTGGCTTCCTGTCAACCTTGTAAAAAGAGTCCAGCCTCAGCCTTGGGGTAGAGCTGCCTCTCTTGGGTCCCTTTATATACACTTTGCCAGAGGCTCATCTTCCAGTGAGCCTGTGATCTGGTCATGTGGTAATGTCACCATACTTCCATGGTGATGTCAGTCTGGGTTGAGCTTGGTGGGCCTGGGTTTTCTCTAAAACCAGTCCAGATCAGTCTTGCTGGCCTCATGCTGAGCTCGCTACAGAGAAGATGGCAAGGGGGGGGGGTCTCCTCCCCCTTCTCTCCCTCTCCCCTTTCTCCCTATCAACACTCCTCAGGGAGATTTGGCCGTATGCTCCCTTCAGTCTCCCAAACCTGAAACAAAGACAGGGAATTTTCTGGGAAACCCATTGAGCTGAACACCAAATGAGGAGAAAGTGAGAGGGATCTCTGAGAACAGGATCAGCAGAGCTGATGGTCTCTCTGGTCCTAGGGCCGAGCCAAGAGCCTCCTTGGTGGTGGCAAAGTCTGCCACCTGCCCGGATGGGAAGGAGGTCCACTTGCTGGCAGAGTTCAGCAGGTATTTTGGTTGCCACAGCTCCACAGCTCCACTCTGTAATCAAAGCGCCGGTACCCATTTGCCACATCCCTCCTGCAGCTCTGAGCAGAGCTCAGAGAGAGGTGCAGTCTGCAGACAACAACAGGAAGCAAATGGCCCTCCAACGAAGCCCGGGGCAGGGAGAGTCAGGACCGGCTGGGTGCTTTAATGGCACAGGGCAGGGGGACTTGGTCTGCTAGGAATCTGTGAAAAGGGGCTCAGCTGGCGTGCACTTCCGGCTACCTGCACATCCTACATCCATTAAAGCAGTGGCCTGCCCAGGTCTCTATAATTACACCTGCATCTCTGTCGCAAGCATCATCTCCGCTGGCCTCCCTGGGGGAAATAACAGATCGTCCTGCCGCCTCCAGGAAGATGAGCCTCCCGGGGCGGGAGCAGTGGGCTTGCTTCTTAATGATGGGATGCGAGCACCCTACACTCAGTTGCCTTCTCTGGGCTCTCACCCTTGGACCTGCATTTTATCTGCCTTGTGATGGGGGCTGCAGGCTCTAGCAAGAGAGAACGCAATATTTTAAAGTGTGTAATGTCATGCAGGCTGCATGTGGTACCAATTTTCTGGATGCATAAAATGAGAGAGAAACACACTTCCTGTCGCCCGCAAGCATTTGGCGGTGTAAAATACGACTCATCATTGGGAATCCTAATATGTTGCTAACCCCTGCGGGGTGGCATCAAATCTCATAGGCAAAGCCGGGCGGTGGTGGCGCACGCCTTTAATCCCAGCACTCAGGAGGCAGAGGCAGGCGGATCTCTGTGAGTTCGAGACCAGCCTGGTCTACAAGAGCTAGTTCCAGGACAGGCTCCAAAGCCACAGAGAAACCCTGTCTCGAAAAACCCAAAAAAAGAAAAAAAAATCTCATAGGCAAGATGGCAAAGTGGTGGGGCTCCTGGCCCTGGGCACCTGGTCATTCAGTCTCACCTGTGTCCCATCTGCTCTGCTTTGTTTAGTCACGAGCTGCAGGGGGCATGGCCGGCCTTCCCTAAGCACCTCAGGTGGGTCAGGCTACAAGAATCCTGCCTCCCCTCTCTCTGAAGCTTTAAGCAGAAGCCTGGGCATGAGTATGTATGATTCATACTTCCATGGAGCTATCGCATATTCCAAATTCCTTACAGGTTTTAAAAATTATTTAGGTATATGTGAGTGTGTCTACATGTATGCATGTGCAAATTCATGTGGGTACACACTGAGGACAGAAGAGAGTACTGGGTACCCTGGAGCTGGAGCTACAGGTGGTTGTAAGTTGCCTAATGTGGGTGCTGGAAGTGGAACCTGGGTCCTCTACAAGAACAATGTGCCCTCTTAACTTCAAAGCCATCTCTCCAGAACCTGGGTGTTTTAAGGGGTTCTTCTAGAATCGCATTGGATGCAGTTGCATCTCTGAGCCACCGTTTCCTAAGGAAGTGTCCTTGAGTACTGAGTACCCAGTACCCTTGTTAGCTCTCGGTTCCCATAGCAACTCTTCCGGCAGAGAACTGACCCCAATGTTTTGGATGGAGCCATTGGACTTGTGGAGGCTCAGCATGTATTTACACCACCTGGACCAACTCAGACCTGGCTTGCTGGCTGGTGTCCTACACATGCAGCCCCAGTGGGCGGGTGAGGTGTCCCCTTAGCCCTACTTAAAGGATGATGGGGCCAAAGCCAGAACCTGACACGTTTCTCTCTTTCTCTCTTACATATGCGCAGCCTCCTTCCACTGTATGGTCCTCAGCAAGAATTTTGAAGCCCTCTCTCCCCTTCCTCTGAGCACTCAGTACTACCTCACCTCTAACTCACAGTCAAGAGATCAGTCCCTCGGGGGTCTGAGGGCTCTGACCCCAGCTCCCAGCACCAGTGCCCAAACCTAGGAGAGTGGGTCTGCTTCATCCTTGTCTTTCCCCCTTGATGAAATTTAGGAACCTCTCTTGCCACAAAAATTCCACTTGGCTCCATCCACATGGGTCAAGGGCAGCTTTAGTTAAGAAGAGGGAGCCCCATGCCATCGGGTCCTGGATGGGGGTCCTGTACCTCTTGAATCTTCACCTTCTGCTTATCTAGAAGGGCAGGTGCAGCTCCCACACCAGGGTCAGCCCCAGACGCTGTGTTTTCTACTCAGAGTGTCTCCTAACAGCTGCCCTGCACCTCTGGATGTCTTCTTGACCTCACTCCTGGTGCCCAGACAGGTCACACTGGGCTCAATATGAGTCATGAGTAACTGTTGAAGGAAATCCTTTGTCTCTGTGCTCTGAGCCATTTTTCCAACCGTGTGTGCAAAACAGCCCACGGCTATCATGGAACAAGCAGGGCCTGGGGTACCCACTAGGAAGGCTCAGGGTGGTCCATATTCATGTCAGCGGTGCTAGGACATAATAACACTTGTGGGAAAGGACGAGGTCAAAAGGTTAGAGTGTGGGAATGGGACCTGTACCCTCCTCACAGAGGCTGGGCCCTTCTATGACTTGAGGATGCAGATGGCAACTTCTAGAACCATAGGACGGTCCTCACCAGACACTGAATCTATCAGAGCCTTGGCCTTGACCTTCCAGCCTCAAGAAAGCAGTGTGTGTGTGTGTATGTGTGTGTGCATGCGTGTGTGTATGTGTGTATGCATGTGTGTGCATGCGTATGTATGTATGTCTGTGTGTGCACGCGTGTGTGTTCATGTGTATGTGTGCGTGTGCGTGTGTGTATGTCTGTATGTGTGTGTGTGTGTGTGCACAAACGCACAACCGTGTGCGTATGAAGTTAACAGTTGGGCAGCTTCGCTACAGCAGCATGATGGTCTGAGAAAGGCTCTATCCCAATTCTCAGGAAGATGGCTGCCTTCCGCCCCGCCCCCCACCTCTGCTGTCCTGTCTGGGTGTTGAATAGAGTGTGCATGCAGAGGATCTCCCTGAGCACCCGCCTGGAGACCAGGTTCTCTCTGGCAGATGGTCCTTCCTCCAGGACACAGGCTCAAGTGCATTCCAGACCCACTGAAGCATGGGATTTCATGCCTTCCTGTCAGCCTGGGAGCCCGAGAGGTGGTCCCTACAGCAGGTGTCATTTATCAGGGCCGTGCCGAGAGAACCCCATGTCTGTGCCTGCTGCCTGTGAGGGAAACCATCAATCTTTGTGGCCTCCTGCTCACCCCAGAATTTTCTCAGGGAAGGAGAGGAGGGAAGTGGGGAGGCTGGGCTCCTCCACCTAGGTCTCCTCTCTGCTCTGCCAAGACAGAGGGTGGCGTAAGGGGGAGAAAGAAGCAGCCGTAGAGGCGAGCCCAGCTCATCTACCAGGGGTATCTAATGAGCATCGTCTGAGTGTTGGCAGGTTCTGCGGCTGGACCTTCTTGGGTATGTCCTTGGTTTTACACCACCATGTGACCTTGAACAAACAGCAGAGGCATAGTACCCAAGTGTGGGCACAGTGGGAAGCAGAGAATAGTTTCTGCCTCCTGTAGTAGCAAGCTCTTGCCTGATGTGCATCTGGAAACCTCTCAAACCCAACACAGGGGAGAAACCTCCACCTTCTAGGAAGCAGGCGATGATAATTACCCTGCCCTCCACAGGAGGCACTGAGAAGGAGAAACTGCCTGACCTGTCAAACCACCCAGGAAGACAGAGCCCAGGTGCAGGGCTGAGAAGATGGTGGGAAAGGAAGACTAAGCCTTGCTATCCATTTGGGGCTAAGAACCAAGAAGGGTGTGTTCCATGGTAGATGTCAGGTTTCCTGCGATGGTCTGGCATTCATCCCAGTCCCCAAGCTAGCATTGAGTAGGACTGAGAAGGTGGTCACGGAGGGGTTCCTGGGCAGGCCTGGAAGCCTGGGTGAAGTGGGAGAAACTCAGTGTGAACGCTGGAGGGTGGGTGTGGGGGTGTTATGCTTATGCGTAGAAGAGACTCTGAGGTGGTGTGGTTGGGGCTGGGGAGGGGAAAATAGTGTGTAAGTAAAAGGCTGGCCAAGGCCAGGGTTCTAAGACCTGTAGATTATAATGTGTGCCAGCATACCTAACACAGCACTATCTCAGACGCCCGTCCATTCAAAGCCCTTCAGTCCAAGGCTATCCCATGCCATCCACCACATGCACACAGCCAGTGTTTCCAGGTGCCCTCCTGCAGAGAAGTGCCCCCCAAAAGAGCATGTCTGCTCTCCGAAAGTGTTGGCAGTGTCTGTGATATTTTTGGTGGGCACGGATGGTGGGGCATATAGAGCTGGCATGTCCCAGGGGGTAAGCCATAAAAGAATGCTCTGATTCTAAACACCATCTGCGGATGCCAGCATTGCTCCTGGGAGGGAGAAGAAACAAGGGTGGGACATCAGAAGCTCCACTCATAGGATGCTGTGAACAGTCTATGATGGAAGACCAGGTGTCCATACAAGGAGCCTCAGGGCTTCGAGAAGAGTCCCACTGAACCCTGGAGGAGAGGCCCATCTGTGGCCCCAGGGAAGAGATGCCTGTGGTCAACCAGCTCAGTGACTGATGGAAGATTCCCACAGGTAACACAAGCCAGAACACAGCCTCTTCTGTAGGAAGCATTTTCCATGCGGCCCTAAGACTGGATTCCATCCAGCAGGACCATAGCCCCCGTGTACCACTTCTCTTCTCTGTGGCCCATTCGCCCTTAGAGCCAGTTGTGTGGCCACCCATGCCTCTCACCACAGCCAGTAACAGCCCCATCCTCCCTGGCTCCCCCAAGGCTCCATCCCTGAGTGGAACTCTCCATACCCACGGGATCTGAGGCTCAGACAGCCTCTTACCCCAAGCTTCTGCCAGGCCGAGCAGCCTTGTGATCAAATATTGTTATATTTACCTAAGGATCTGTTAGAAAGCAATTTTTGAGATGATGAATATTTAATGAAAAATTTAAATATTTAATAGGAACTCTTTCAAACCTGACTTAATAATCCGTGTCAAAGGGAAAGAAAGGCGGGGTCGTGGTTTACTGTTTTCACTTCCTCTAGCCCTCTCAATGTTTGCTAGATTTTTTTTCTCTGCTCACAGTTTTAATTATACTCAATATTCCAGAGAGAATCTCTTTTCTCATTAAAACTTAACTCTTGCCGACAGCAAGGTGAGTGGGTGTGTGGAAGATGCTTGAATTGTGAAACGGGACTGCAGGAGATGCTTGGGACTTATCCACCTGACTCCTTCCTGGTCCACACAAGGACAGAATGGTCCCAAACATCCACAGCCTCCTCCAAGCTGTGTCTGGTACCCGGATTTATGCCAAGATGGGACCCAGGCCTTTGGTGGCTCTAGGAACAGTTTCCAAAACAAAATCTAGACTCCTAGGTATTTGTGCCAATTCAGGCCAACTCATTTGTCACCTTGGGGCCTCTGCCCCCAACCTGGGTCACCAGGAGCTGCAGTAGACAGAAAATTTCAGCCCACAGTAGCTGAATGCAGACCACTCTGAAAGACTTAAAACATTCTAAAATTCTTTCTACACAGGAGTGTGGAGCTGAAAGCCAAGCATGACCTGGCCTTGACAAGCTTCCCAGACTTTTCTCTACGGAGGTCTGTGTCTACTGACCCAGGGACAGTGAGGTCCTTCCATCTGGACCCAGTGACACAGGGCAGCTTGTTCAGCTGGGCATGTACACTTGTACACACTGGGCACTGTTCTCTCAGCACCCATGGGGTCAAGGGACACCTATCCCTCACTGACTGACATTCAGATATAGTGATTAGCTGCAGGCCACGTTCCCGCCGCCCCGCTCCCGGCCACTGGCTAGCTTGTGCCCCCAAATAACAACACACAAACTGTATTCTTTTAAATACTGCCTGGCCCATTATTTTCAGCCTCTTACTCACATCTTGACTAACCCATATCTAATAATCTGTGTAACACCACAAATGGTGTCTTACCAGGAAAAATTCAGCATGTCTGACCTGGTGGCTGGCTTCATCGCATCTCTCTTAAAGGAGAGGCACGGCAGTCTGACTAACTTAGGAGAGGCGTGGCATCTGACTGAGCCTTCTATCTCACTTCCTTTTTCCTGTTCTGTCTACTCCACCCACCTAAGGGCTGGCCAAGGCAGTTTCTTTATTAAAACAGAAGACCCTCCCACATCATTCAGACCTGGCTCTAAGGCATTTCCTTGTCCACCAGGAGTGTCAGCACACCAAGTGCTGGGTGCCTTCCTAGACTCCTACTGCTAGCAATTGCTAAGATCATCCCACTGGATCTTCTGCCCTCCTGCTCTGGAACCTTCCCTGTGTGAGCCGAGGCTTTGTCCCTACACTGTGCAGCCCTACCCGCTGACTTGTCCATTCTTTTTGTCTCTTTGCCCTCTGCCCTGGTTACACACAGCACCATCATTCCTAGAGATCTCAGGAACCTTGCAAAACCTGCTAAGGGACCTCTCCATTAGAGCTTAGCATCACTCCTGCTACCCACCGTCATCACTGGTGCTCAGGGGAACAGGGCTCTGCCGAGGGGAACGCTGGAGCATGCAGCTTGAAGCCCCATGGGCTCTTTCTTGTCTAGTTCCGTGCTGCGAGCAAGCTGGGACCTGATATGCACTTTTCACTATTGTCAGGGACTCACCTGGTTTTTAACCCCATCTAATCTTAAATTAGCACTAATCTAATGCTAACATAACCCTAACCTATTATAACTTTACCCCAAACTAATCTAAACTTAACGCAACCCTGCCTAACATAGGATAACATTAGCGTAACCCCAACCTTAACCTAACCCTAACCAAACCTTAACCTAACTCTACCCTAACACTGTCTAACCTTAACTCTAACCTAATTCAGCCTTAGCCATATCTAACATCAACCTAACCCTACCCTAACCTAATACTACTCTAACCCCATCAAACCTTAAGCTAGCCTAACATTATCTCTAACCTAACCTAGCCTAACTTAATCTAACCTAGTCTAGCCTAGCCTAATCTAGCCTAGTTTAGTTTGACTCAACCCTGACTCAGCCTGACTGAGCCCCTTCTCCTTTAACCTGCTCTAATTCTCCAAGACTGACTTAGATACATATTACTGTACTGAGTAACTCACTTGGATACATATTGCTGCACTGAGTAAACTGACTTGGATACATATTACTGATAATATGTATCCAACCTTGACACCCAACCTGGCTTCTCCTCTATCCCTGCAGAGTCCAGACCTTGCCTGTACCCGGTGCCTATGCCCTGTCTTTTCCCTAGGCCAGGGACTCCTGGGATGCAGGATCTTGTTTATTGCCTTCTTGTCTGGCTCAGCACCCAGAGAGGAGAGAAGTGGCAACTAGAATCCTGGCCCCAGATTGTATCCCCGCCTGCCCCATGAGCATTCTGCACATCTCCCAGGCTGCTGCAGAACCCACTGGGACCGCTGAGGCTCAGGCTGAGTTACCAGATGCCTGGATTACCCCAGAGTGCTGGGCACAGAGTGGGTCCTCACAATGGCTTGTGATCTTGGGTCTCAGGGCAGAAGTCATTTTTGGGTGGCGTACTTGGACTTATATCTGGATCACACTCCAGAGAAAGGACAAGACGGCTGACATTTAAAAATGATAACGCTTTTAATAAGGAGTTTAAAATATTCAGTAAACCCATGCAAGAGGCCAATTCAGCCAGGAATGATAGTTTTAATCTTACAGGAGCACTAGAGGGTCCCTCTAAGAGAGCTCCCACTCAGCCCAGCCTGCATCCCCCCTCCCCACCCAGTGATCTCTGTAGGAGGCCTGAAGAGGGCGGACTGAGCCTGGCAGTTCTTGGTCTCTTGTGTCTAGGCAGGGGTGTGAGAGGGCCAGCTTATGGGAAACTTCTGCAAAGGTCATGTTAGGGCCCCGCAAGGGGGTGTCAAGAGGCAAAAATAACTGGAAAGGGGAAGACACGGAGACCTGAGGAGCCCCATCTAGAAACCCTGCTCTCCCTTCTTCCTGGAATTCCCCATCCACACGACCCATCCAGGAAGCCTTACCCTCCAATCTGACTCATCCCAAGCTAATGTGAGCATCTCTTGGCTCATTCATCTCTCCTTCCCCATTGGATGCTGAAGGCAAACTGGGTACCCAGTGTCCTGATGGCAGACGCTCACCAATGCTTACTAAGGTTTGCTGCATGCTAGATCCTGCACTGACACTGAGGGGGCAAAGGAAGCCTGGTGGGTCTTGTGTTTGTCTGAGTGGGGATCCAGAAGTCTCTGTTGCCATTCTGCAGGATCTCGAGGTGACTCGGATCCGGGTTGGGAGGCAGGGCACCGAGTTAGAAGTGACAATCCTGTCAGCACCTATAAGGCTTAGAAGTCATGCAGAATGTCCCGGGAGGGGAGCAGAGTAGGAAAGAGTGACAGAAGCGACACCCTTGCAGCTGGTCCAGAGGTCAGTAGAGAATTCAGCCCCTGGGAAGCCTGCGGTGATGACACCTCCCCATAACACCTGTCTTCCCATCAAAACATTAGCCCTCCTGGGGAGGGGATGGTACTTACTCTCTGTAAATCCACGCATATCCAACAGCTCAATACTATTATAGACTAGGAGCTCAATAAATACCTGTAGTCTGGGTAAAGTGTATCTCAGCATATTTAATATTAACTAACCCAATAGAAGGGGCATAACTAGCACCCATATCTCACTACATGCTATGGCGCATGGTTAGAGGGTTGGGTTAGGTTAGGTTAGGACTGAGAACCTTGGCAGGTCCCACTGAATGGATGTCGAGGGCAGGATTTGAGCCAGGGCTCATCCGTCCACCTATGTTCTCAAACAGGGTTGGAATTTTGACACCACCTTTCTTTTGTGTCCACCTCCAGGAAGACCCACATCCCCCAGGCCTGCCTCAACCTTCGCGCACACCGCCGGGTCATTAGTATGCAACCTATGCTCTCTTCCTGGCACAGGTTGCTCCTTTGCTTTGCATAGCTTCTTATTAAAAACGGGATACTTTAATCTTCGTCTAATTCTGTCTTTAGGGAAGTTCTGGCCCCAGGCTGCCGACTGCTCAAGCCCTCAGGAAGCGGGCGCCTACTTGCGATTCATGCCACGGTGTCCATCTGCCAACACGCTCGTCTTCAATGCCTGCCATCTCTTATTTATAATCCCGCTCAGATTAATGAATGACGGTAGTTCTCATCACAGGAAATTTGATTAATCAATTTAAGTGCTTAATCACTACAGCCTCGTCGAGAGCTGAGCATGAGGGATCTCACTTTGATGTAGATGAAATTCCAGAAAGAGGGAGAAAAGAAATAAAGTCATCAGGGGATAAGGGCTTCCCTGGGGAAGTCCTGTGGGGGTCCCCAGAAGACAGGGGTGGGGGTTTCCTGGAGAAGGCTGATGGATGATGTGGCTCATGGGTCACATGACCCCGGGACAGCCACGCATGTAGCCCAGCACAGAATTGCAAAGTTCCTTAGCACAAGATTCTTTTTTTCTATTTTGTAATTTTAAAAGTCTGGACTGTGTGATTCTCAAGATTGAACTTTATAGAAGGCAGTATCACATCTCAATGTCAAAAGGCTGGGCGAGCTCGGAGACACAGGTGTGGGTGGGCAGTGCAGGCAGAACCCATCCTGGTGGGAGAACTTGGCAGAGCGGCATGATTGAGTCAGCTGAGATCAGCTGGTCCATCATCACCGGTTAGTGAGCAGGGCCCCCGGAGCTCAGGGATGCTCTCCTCCAGCTGCCCCTCTGGCCATAAGTGCTTCCCCACCTTCTGGCCAGTGTGAAGTTTGCAGCTTTAGAAGCTGAGCTTGGAACCTCACCGGGGAAGCTCCTCTGCCTCCACTAGCTTGGGCTATAGCTCAGTCCGCCCCAGAGGGCATCAGAACACTCTGGATGAGTCCACTTATCTCATCTCTCTGGGGGGACAAAGAGAGGAGGATCCCCGAGGCTTGCTGACCCAACAGTCTACCTGAAGCAGTGAACTCCAGCATCAGTGAGACTCTGTCTCTGACGGTTAGGTGGAGAAGCAATTGAGGAAGACATCCAACACCAATCTCTGGCCTCCACATGCACACATATGTGCACATAAATACACATACATGCACAGATATACATGTATACACATACAAACATACACAAGGTTTAAGTCAGGGTTGAAGGACAAAGGACGGTGTGCAAAGACCCCCCCTCACCGAACACTCCCTGGGCACCTACTATGGCTATATTTCTCATCTATTTTAATCACAAAGAGTTGCAGGTAAAGCCAAGTAACCATAGGTACTTTACAGTCGAGAGACAGGTAGTGGAGAAGGGACACTCTTGGTCCTCAAGCTATGCTGAGACAGGACAAGAGTCAATCAGGCTGGCTGATGTCACTGCTCTGTCTCACCCCGTCTCCTGAAATCTGCAAGAGAGTGGAACTGTATTTCAGCTCCTAGGGTTCTGGGACCCAGGGGCCACACCTGCCACGCTCGTGAAGGCGAGCGCTATCTACCCTGACAGGTGAAAAGAGAGTGGGTCTCGTGCTGTTTGTGACAGCTGCTGCACGGAGAGAGGCTAATTTTGGAAACAGATTATTAAAACATATATCTGCTCTGAAGGGCGCAATCAATCAGATGCCGGAGCTGCCAGCTCATCCTGTGTTCTAGGTATCCCTGGCAGCGAACGGCTCCTGCCAGCTCTGGAGGAGCCGGCCAGGCCTGGTCCCTGCTGTGGCTGCACCGGCCTGCTCAGGCTTCCGGGAAGATAGGGAGGAAGCTGGGGTCAGAGGAATGTTTGCCACTTTGGAGGCTGGCTGTGGCTCTGGGGTGTGACTTAAACATTGAGAGACCTGGGACAGCCTTGGCACGAGGGTCCTGAGGTAACTGTCACCTGTGTGATGGCAACAGTGTGTGGTGCCCACAGTAGAGGTTAAAGCATGAACAGGTGTGGAAACCCAGCATTGGTGTGTGTGCCCCAGGCCTCTGACTTCCCTGGAGCTACTTCTTCCCTCTCAGCCGAGACAGGCCATCAAGACTGGCCTAGGGCATTCTAGAGACAACCCACCAGTCCCTCAGAGCTTGTTGCAGCCCACCCTTCTCATGAAAGCAGAAAGCAGAAACTATGAGACGCTTCACACTTGGACATGTGTGCTGCACAGCACCAGAGCCGGGGAACCCCAGTCCGGCCCCAGGACGCTCGGCTCTGTCTTCTTTCATCTCCCCCACCCCAGAATCAAGGTCTTTGCACTCTGAACGGAGAAAGCTGTGCTTAATTTCGGACAAGGGAGCCTTCCTGTGGATGTGCTGGGGGATCTCGTCTAGGTTTCTGCCCATGGAACCTCTCCTGGACATGGCAGGAACTGCTTACCTCATGCTTCTGTTTCCTTCCCACCTGACTGAGCCTACCACTGTGCCTTATGGCTGAGACACTGGAGAACAAGATCTGCCTATAGGGCAGGTGTGCCCTGTCACTTCCCAGCCAGCAACAGGCTTGGCACCAAGGTCAGAACCCACCCACTGCCACACCTGGTAATGGTGGCTCCAGGTTTTTTTTCTTTTTCTTTTTCTTTGCAGTCTCCAATACCTCCCTCCATCCCACTCCTAGATGCAGGACCCTCGGCGCTTCACCATGCTGAGAACACCACCTTCCTCCCTGCCCCACAGAAGCCCAGTCACTCAAGCTGCTCTAGGATGAGACGTGAAGGTGGGAGATTATGATTTATGTAAAACAATAGCCTTCTAGGTGTGCTGAGGCCTGCAAGATGCTGGTCCCCTCCAGTGTACAGGAGTTCCCAATAGACATCCACAAATGTTCCCTCCCTCAGGAATGAGATGGAGGAGCTTGTCAATTAGGTTTCACCAGCTGAAGGTTAGCTCGGTCTTCCACCTCTTCTCGTGCCCTTTACAACAAGAAAACCCAATGCCATTGGTCATGGATTTGCCGGCCTTTGAAACCAACTCCTGTCCTTTATCCAAACCCCCATCTGAGGAATTCCATACATCAACTCAGATTCAGGTTAGGGCAGCCGGTGCTTAACAAGGTCCTAGACACAGAGGGAGCTCTGGGGCTTCTGGGGGAGTGAATGAATGAATGACCCAGCCTCCCTACTGTGAGAAACATACACACAGTATCTGTACATGCAGGGTGTCTTTCCCCACCTGTCCCCTCCACACACCTCCTGCAGTCCTTTAAATGGGGACAAAGGCTCTGGTCATTTCCACATGCTGATGCCTATGGCGTTAGCCCAGCTCTGCATGTACATAAAAGTCTGTCCTCTCCCAACCATGGGATAGAGGGGAGGGGCTTGGTCCCTAGAGGAGGCATAAGGGAATCTTGGGGTACAGGTAAGGGTGGGCTGCAGTGGAGGTGTAGGTCCAGTTCACAGACTTGGCATTTGTGATTGTCTGGATGCAATGTCCCTCATGGTCAGGTGCATTTGAGTGTTATCCCAGTTGGTAGTGCTGTTGCAAGATTTAGGAGGAGTGGGCTAGCTGGAGGAGGCGGGTTCTTGGAGGTGGGCTTTGAGAGCTGAAAGACTCGGCTATTCCCAGTGAACTCTCTTTGCTTTGGTTCATGATATGGGCTCTTGGCTTCTCTCAGCACCCAGTTCCTGTTGCCTGCTTCCTCACTCTGGCATCCATGGATAAAGAGTTTATCCTAGATAAACTCTTTCTTCTGGAAGTTGCCTTCATTGTGGTGTTTTCACCACAGCAACAGAAAAGTAACTAAGAACTGATTCTTCTGTGGTGAGAAGGGAGGATGGCAAGAGCTGATAGCTATCACTGGGCCAGCAAGCCTCTTCCTCTGCATATCTAGACAGAACATTTCTGTCACAAGGACCTCTCCTGCCAAGTTACCACCACCTCCCTCTTTTCCAGCCCCTTATGGCCACACCAATCTGTTCTCTATGCCCATAATTGTATCATTTTAACAATATTATCTAAATGGAATCACACCGTATACAGCCTCCGCTGTAGTATTCTCTAGGGATTCAGCCAGGCAGCAGTATGTGTCTATAGTTCCTTGTGTGTCTTCATGCCCCTCCTCGCCCTTGGCTTTGCCAGGCCTGGCATCTTCCCAAAGACTAGGAACCTGCAGGGACTCTACAGCAGGAAATCACTGGGTAATTCAGGGGACAAAGGGTGCAGGGGTCTGTGCCTGGGCATGCATGCCCAGTCTTAAGGTTAAATGGCTCCCAGAGGCACCATCTGGAGATTTCCACCTGTAGAGACCCTAGGGGAAATACACACACACCCTGAAGTCTATGAGATCTGCACTAAGGATTTAGTGTACCTTGGGTGCAGGATCCTTGATCACCACACATCCAGTGGCCAGAGAAGACATTCTTTATTCTAAGGGGTTGATTTCTCCTGAGGGGCCTAGAGACCCTCTGAGGTTGCTATGGAACAGAGCCCTAACCCAGGTACAGAGCTTTTATTCAAAAGGATGCAGACTGTGGCTGGGCATGGCTGCTCCCGCCCTTGCTGCTACCTGTCTCCCCAGTGGGAGCTCAGCCTGGGCATTTCCTACAGAGAGTGAAATAAACAAGGCTGTAAATAATCCCTTCCCTGTGAGGCGGAAAGACAGAAGGGCCCTGGATAGAGATAACGGAAGATGCAGGGCCACAAGGGGGCCAGCAAATTTGGTTCCACGGAGTGGAACTGAGACAGCCAAGAGGCGGGTACCAGACAGGAAGGAGCAGCTGAATCTCCAGGGCCCCACTCTGCAGGGAATCCCAAGTCCCCTCCTCTGGAGGCTCCTGGTCCTTACTGTCAAGGACGGGGGCAAAACACTACCATGGCCCCTCACCTGCCTTGCCCGAGTGTGGGCCACACCAGAGGCTTCTTATCTAGAGCCAGACCCAGATTCTCAGCGTGCTGCTGCCTCCACGTCATTCTCTGTGGTATGGAGAGCCGTCTCTGCTGGTTCTCCAGACCACTTTGGAAACACCCACAGATTGGGCTCCCCATCGATGCTGACTCGTGAGTAGACCTGAGTTCAGACTCCAACTTCATGCATTCTGGCTGTGTGACCTTGGGGAAGTGATGTGCCCTCTCTGGACCAGTTTCTTGTTTGTAGAATGCCCTGCTCAGCTTATAGAGTGAAGGTTAAAAGAGAAGAAGCACAGCCACACTTGGCACTATCTCTGCATAGCACACAGCAGTTGTTATCCTGAGACTCCCGGTACACCCTCCGGGGTTCCATCTGCATCATATGGCCTCTCACATGGGGGTCGTGTCCTCCAGATCTGAATACAGCTTCCTGAGTACGCCGTTCAAGGCTCTACTTGCCCTGGTACCATCAGCACTTCCTAAGTGCTAGTTCATAGTGGGCATCGCCATCCATTCTGTGATTGGAGGGGGGTGGGTGGCCAGTGCACAGCCATGACCTTCCAGGGGCTCAGGGTCCGATGGCAACAACAGCACCAGAACTATAGACCTGGACCCTGAGCCAGATGCTCAGCATAGGGAGCCTGGAACAGGGCAGTGGGTAAAGAGGGTATTCTCAGTGCTTAGACTTACAGAATCAGGTCTCAAAGATCAGGAGGGACCAGGAAAGTCTAAAAGCAGGGCATGCTGGGAGTGTAGGGTGCCCAGCAAGGGCACAGGAGCAGAATTCCATCTAAGGAATCCAGATCTGCAGATGGAGTAGAATCTACTCGAGGAGACAGAGGCTACTGGCTGTCACTTGACTTGTGCCTCCACCAACTGTCCGTCTATGCAAGGAGAACCCTGTGGTGCATTCCCGTCCACCTCTCAAGGGAGGGTGTCAGAGTGGAGCTGCTGGAATTCACAGTGTTCTACACATGAGGCAGGGATCTGGGCCCACTGTGAGCTTAGGGCCAGAGGTTCAGGGGGAGCTTTAGGGGCACACTGTGTATATGGCTTCCCTGGGGGTACAGTCACCTGTGGCTGATACCTGGTCAAGGGTTCTCCCTTCTACCCTTCCCAACCAAGCCCACTGGGTGCTCAGCTGTTAATGGGGCCCAAAGGTAACACCCCAGAGTACTCAGAAATGGCTGTGGGAAGGGAGGCTCTGGGGTGAGGAGCAGGTCGCTCTCTTCAGGCTGGGAAGACCTCTGAGTCTGCAGAAAGCTTTTCTCCCCAAATCCCCATTAAGTGTCCTGCTTCTCCACTAACTCATTGATCCACATGTTTTCCCGGGCCTGAAGATTTCTTAACTGTCATCACAAGGCTGGAAGAATTGTGAGTTAGAAAACTATGCAGCGTATTAAAGTCAGGCTGAAATATTGCCACAATACAGAGAAATATTTTATATTTATTCTCTTTTAGAAATTGTTATAAAGGGAATATAATGAGAATGTTGCAAACGAGTAGAATATTTTCTTCTAACCTGACAATAAAATACGTCAGCGGGATTCAGGGAAGCCTAATAGGGAGCAGCTGAAGGCCCTGCAAGAGCAGGAGTTAGAAGTGATTTTACCTGGTGTCCCAGAGAACTCACAGAGCAGAAATGGTGGTGTCTGGAACAGGCTTTATTATGGGAGAATACACATAGGATTGGAGGGGAGTATCGGGTGGCCTCTGAGCCTGAACAAATCCCAGAACTGGTTAGAGATCAGAGAGGCTAGCGAATATGCCCATCTCCATCAGAATTCCAAGATTCCCATCATCATCCATCCTCATCGTCACCATCACGGTCGTCCTCCTTCTTAGCACCAGCATCACCATTATCGTCCCCCA
Organism: Arvicola amphibius; assembly: GCF_903992535.2. NCBI lineage: Eukaryota > Metazoa > Chordata > Mammalia > Rodentia > Cricetidae > Arvicola > Arvicola amphibius. The sequence goes on along the minus strand of NC_052052.2, from coordinate 4,981,164 downwards.
CCTCTCTCCAGCCATGACTATCATCCCCTGTGATCACTGCTATCTCAAATCATATCACCCCCATATCTAGTCTGTTATCTATAGCCAGCACTATTCCACTGTGCTGGTTAATTTTTAACACAAACTAGAGACACTAAGGAAGAGGAAACCTCAACTGGGGAATCGCCACCGTATTATTAGCCTGTGGGGCATTTTCTTGATTAATGAGTGTTGTGGGAGGGCTCAGCCCACTGCGCCACCTCTGGGCAGGTGGTCCTGGGTTGTGTAAGAAAGAAGGCTGAGAAGACCATGGAAGCAAATCAGTAAGCAGTGTTCCTCCACGGCCTCTGCTTTGGTTCTTGCCTCTAGATTCCTGCCTTGAGTTCCTGCCCTGACTTCTCTCAGTGATAGACTGTGATCTGGGAGTTGTAAGATGAACTAAACCTTTTCCTGTAAGTTGCTTTTGGCTACTATGGTTATCACAGCAATATAAACCAAACCAAGACACTACCATCATTATAATCTCTGTCATCAATATCAGCACCCCCAATATCATTCCCATTACCACCACCATCATAACTATCACCCCATGATCATCGTCATCTCACTATCATTTCCATATCAGTCTATCCATCGTCCCTACCATCCCTACAATACCAACACTACCACCACCATGATGACCGTTTCCCATAACCTCACCAACATCTCCATCCCCGTCATCCATAGCATCATCCCTACTACTACCATCATCACCACCACTATAACCTATCATCACCTCTTTATCAGCATCTCCACCACAGCCACCACCCAGCTCTATGATTACCAATATCATTCCCAGCTCTCACGATTATCTAATATCATCATTATCACCATATGCACCATCTCTGCTATCACCACCATCCAGGATCATCACCACCATCATAACACCTATCATCACCACTTATACCTCATCATCATCATCATCACCACCACCACCACCACCATCATCATCATCACCATCATCATCATCATCACCATTGATTGTCATCATCATCGTCATCATCACCATCATCACCACCACCATTGTCATCATCATCATCATTGTCATCATCATCACCACCACCACCATCATCATCATCATCATCATCACCATTGATTGTCATCATCATCATCATCGTCATCATCATCATCACCACCACCACCACCATCACCACCATCATCATCATCATCACCATTGATTGTCATCATCATCATCATCATCATCATCATCATCATCACCATTGATTGTCATCATCATCATCACCACCACCACCATTGTCATCATCATCATCATTGTCATCATCACCATCATCATCATCATCGTCATCATTGTCATCATCATCATCATTATTGTCATCATCATGGTCATCATCTCCATCACAATTATCACCACCTCCATCATTTCCCCATCACCCCAACATCATCTTGTTGTTATCCACATCATTTTATATCACCATCCCCACCACCACCATCATCTCCATCACTAAATCATCATTAGCATCACCGTCACCACCGTTATCCATAGCATAATCTCAACTGTCATATAATCACCACCACTTCAGCTGTCACCCCCATTTATCAGTACTGCTATCACCACCATCGTTATCACCACTGCCATCATCATCGCCATCGTGCCCGACACCGATACTGTGGCCCCACAATTACTCTTTTGTGTATCCACTATTTAGGCTTACTCAAGCACACACACCTATGAGGATGCCAGGTTACTCTGCCAGCGCAGTGGTTGGGACACAACTTGAAAGCACTCAGCAAGCCTCTGGATGGTGATTGGTCCTCTCCTTAGTCAGTGTCACATGTATGTACTCAGGGCCCAGACACCTCATGTTATCACTGATTGTAGGCCATGAGAAATTCCACTTACTAAGTACTGGATGGACTCAACAACTTCCAGGCCCAGGGGCTGAGGACTCTAACACATGGAGACAACCCTGATTCAGGACTGGATGTATATCACATGATGTATGACAGGGGACAAAAGGCCATGAAATCTCTTGGATTGGGCATGAAACAAGGATGGGAACTTGAGGGAAAAGGAAGTGCACTACAAGGGAGACCAGAGAGCAGGAAAGCTAAGGAGAGCCAGGAGTTGGGGGTGAATTCAGACTAGGGCTTCCGAAGTGAGACTGGCTCTTGCCTGTGGAGAGCCCAGTTTATGACCTGAGTGATGAGGTGCTTGAACCTGACTATATGCCTGGGAGTTCTCAGATGCAATTAGGTAGATTATGGTCACAAGAACCATACAATTTCTGATTTGGCAACCAGTCTGGCAAAGTCCAAAGGGCAACAGTGTACACCTTAAGCACATCCTACTCCCTTTTCTGAGCCCACACCCAAAGGTTCTGTTAGAGAAAGTCTAATGAGTGGTCATGGAAAAATGCTACCAGGCTGCTCTGTGCTCCTGTGAGGCAGCTTGGGAGCCCCAGTAGCTCCCGTGACCCTGCCTCCCAGGGCATTAGCGTCACCTGACCTGTTGCCTGCTAGGAACTTCTTCCTGAGATCCACAACTCCCTGGAGCCTTGTGGGAACCAATGGCTCTCTCATGCTATCTGGATGGCACACCTGCTGGGGCCTCAGCTTCTGCAGGCACAGTGCTTCCCGCAGATATGAGGCATGACACCTCTCTCAGTCTCTTTAGATACCTCCCTAACACCACACATGAGTGTTCCCTAGAGAAAGAAAGAAATAACAGCAAGAGGGTTGGAGAATCTTCTGGAAGTCAGACCTCATTGTACTTTTGAGCAAATGCTCATATCTGCTGCAATGTCCAGGGGCCCAGTGGCCTTCAGAAGCTATCCTTCCCAGGGGATCAGCTGAGATTATGCTGTGCTCTGGACCGAGGAATGTGTGCAGAGGGCAGCGGCACTCCCAGGAGGAAAGTGTTCTCAAATTGACATTCAACTTCCCATGGCTAAAAATACTTCCAAAGCCAAGCTCCTCAAGATTATAAAAGAGACCAGAGATTGGAAATTAGATACAAACGCACTCTACGTTGGGCAAAACCTGACCTTCAAAACTCCCTTTCAACAAATTCCCTAACCATACTATTTATACAGCTTAAAACAAATCATTGCATAGCCCTATTCAAACCCCTTCATGTTTCAATTTAGACTCTGCAGACCTTCTCAGGGCTTGGCTGTGTTGGTGAGAATCACCCCCGGAGAGTGCTGGGAAAACTCTCTCTATGTATTGCCGTAGAAATTCCAAGCTTGGGTTACACACAATCAACTTATAAATATTACATTCATGTTCCCTAGACCTGAAGAGCCCAGCATTAATCTCTCAAGATTAGTAACTAAGTGTGCAGGAATTCACTGTGCGTGAACAAGAGAGAGCTGAGCCTTCCCTGACACTCGGGGGCCTCTTAAGAAGCAGCCAGAAAGGTTTGCATCATCCTGGTATTAATTTTTTTTATCAAAGCAGATCAAGCTTGTGTTCAGGCTTATAACAAACAGCTTCTTCCCGGCTCAGGCACATCCTGTCTCCCGCGTGCTGAAGCCCTAACTCGTCCTTGAGGATGAGGACAACCTCTTCCAGGCTCCCTGCTTCTACTCGGAGTCTCCACGATTCCATCCGGGCTTAAGTGGGAGTGAGACCTCGGGATGTTGACTGAGGAAAACATGATTCTGAGGGTTCCTGCTGAGCAAGAAGGGCCTTACCGGTGCCCTGATAAATCAGTAAAACACAAGCCAGATGAAAGGATCAAATTCAATCTCACCCTGCCTCCCAGGAGACCAGCACTTGGGTCTTTCGCACTTGGATTTTGCAGTTCTACAAAAGTCCCTATTTAGAAGTCATACGCAAGCTAATGCTCTGAAACTAAGCATCAAAATGATCTCATTCTGAGCTCCTACTCCGATCTTGGGGTTCCCGTCCCAAGACGGAGAGAAGAACAGGTCCCTTGGCCCCTTTGCAGAGTGCTACCGGCCCTCGGTTCCCAAAGTCCCAGAAAGGCTGATTAATTATGGATTCGCCAAACCTCCAGGCATTCTCTAAAGTTAATCTTTTAAATGATCTTCATGTAAATCAGGCCCTGCTCAGCCCCATCCAGGGCCCTCTGCATTATCTAACAAATAGTATCAATCAGATCAATGCAGTTATTTAGCAGGTAATGGGCTCTGAGCTGGAAAGCCCAGGTCGGCAGTTTTGGGGTAGTGATTACTCTTGCTCGTTCTATGTCTGCAGCCAGGATAGGGGGCTGGCGCTGTCCCTGGCCAACCTGCCTTTGCTGGCCTTGACCTCCTAGAGCCTCCAAAGGGGGAGAAGAATGCTATCTTTGCCCAGCTCACCCAAGCTCGTGAAGCCTGGGTGCTTCACACCCTCAGCTGTCTCTCACCTGAGTCCCTCCCTGGCACAATGCCGGGCACACTGCAGCTGAACTGTCTACACAGACATGGAAATGAGGGACAATGTGGAATGGCCATAGTGACTGGGCAGATAAGAGGGAACCTGAAGTCCCCCAGTGGCACCTCTCCTGAGGGAGTGAGGCTGAGAGCAAAGGGCATGGGAGACCTGTTTACAGCTGGGCCCTGTGCTATTATCTAGGAGAGGGGCTGATGGGATGCTTGCTGAGTAAAGGGACAGGACCTACCCTGGGCACACATGGGATATATAGGAGTGGATATGACCCCTGTGTGCCCTTTGCCTATCCTGTCCTCTAGTGGCAAGAGTCTGACTCCCCACCTCCAACATGGTCTCATATAGCCTAGGCTGACTTCCAACCAATTCACTAGGTAGCTAAGTATGACCTTAGATTTCTGAAACTCTGCTTCCACCCCTGAGTGTTGGGATTACAGACATGCAGACATGTATGACAATGCCTGGCTTAATGATCCATAGTAAGGGATCAAAGCTGAGACTTTCAAGCTAAGCAAGCATTCCACCAATGGAGATTACATCTCCAGCCCCAAGAACCTAGTCCTTCAGTGAGCTGACCTGCTTTTCCCCAACCTCCTTCAAACCGTCCCTCATCATCAAGATACTATCGCCAAGGCTGCTGCAGAGACCCCTGTTCCTCTTTCTGCTCCTGTTAGGATTCATCGAGGGAGCCAGACCAAAGCCAGTGCTGGTCAGTGTCCAGGGCCTGCCTGTCCCTAGCAGCTGAGCCACACCTCCATCCTGGAAGCCTGCAGCTTTTGCTTGCCTTGCTAGAATTTCTTCTGAGAGCAGGCATCCTGAACCACTCCCTTTGGCCCAGACGGACTCATATGTGGCAAAGCCACCAACTGGTTAAATCTTGGGGTTCAAGGACCCCTGGAACCCTCCGGATATGAGTGAAGTGAGCATTTTTTGTTTTTCCTGGGGGCCGGTCAGTAAGCAGAACAAAAAACTGCCTGTGTGGGCACAGATCCCATTGCCCGCGTCATCCTGGAGATGATTTTGGAGCCAATGGACTCTGACTCCCTATGGCAGTGCACTCCCCTCTCCTTGCCCCCTATCACAGCGGGAAGACCACATTCTGAAAGGATGCTTCTCCAGGGCTCAAATCTTCACACTGCTGTGTGCATTTCAGAGAAGAGCCAGTGCAGGCTGGGGAAAGCTTTCTTATAGGTACCAAACTTGGCCATGGACCCATCTCACACCATCGAACTGCAATGTGGTACTGCTTCTTAGGTTTTTCTATTCCTACCTTTCAGGAGCCTGTGCCATGACTATTTAGCTGTCTGAGTCTCAATGTAAGGAAAAGAAAAATGTAACCCATGAGAAAGTGGCACCAAGACCAGAGCTGCTCTCTACTCCTTCCTCTGTAGGCTGCTTTTTTTTTAAAGTGAGTCTCATGTAGCCTAGGCCAGTATGCAACTCCCTATATACCCAAGGTGTGCTGAGTAAGTGAGGAAAGTCCTGCATCATGGGGCTCTATCTACTGCCTCTGCCCCTCCCCATAGCTCATCAGGGGAGAAAATGCTAAGGGTAAAGGAAGACCCTTCATGCTGTGCAAAATGAGGTTTTGCAGGAACCTGCAGAGACCAAGGAAGATCAAAGTCCTACAGTTTGCAGTGCAGAGAAGAGGCGGAGGAAAGGGCTTTTAATTCAGTTTCTTTCAAAAAAATATCTATGAATGTTTACATGATAAATGCTTTTAAAATGCTTCTTGTTGATACAAGAGAGAAGAGCTGCCTGTGTGCAAATACCTGTATCTGAGAAGCAGCCTCCCAGGGGAGATGAGTAAGGCACCAGTGGATGGTGACCACAACACAGAGCCCAAGGACCACAGGGTTGGAAGGCATGGGAATGCATGTTCATCAGGTGTCCCTCTACCAAGAGCTCACTGCACACTCTTTGAGCAAGCAGGAGCCTGCTGCACAGCCCTTGAGCATGCAAGATCCTACTGCATACCCCTTGAGCATGCAGGAGATCACTGCACAGCCCCCAAGCATTCAGTAGCCCACTGCACACCCGCTAAGCACAAAGGAGCCCACTGCACATCCCCTGAGAATGGAAGATCCTACTGGGCACCTCTGAGCATGCAGGAGCCCACTGCACACATCGAGCATGCAGGCGCCCAATGCACATCCCCTGAGCTTGCAGGAACCCACTGAACACCCCAGAGCATGCAGAGAGCTCATCCGCCAAAAGATGTCATGTGGTACTGTGCTATTAAACAGCTCATAACACTCTTGCAACCTTGGGGAGAAGGTGCCATTTGGTGAGTCTTGAAGGGTGAATAGGAGTTCCCTTGATTAATAAAGACTAAGAACACTCAGAATGTCTGCCATTCTATACTAATGCCAACTCTACCTTCAGATCACTTTCCTCTGCTAGACATACGAATGAATGAATGAATGAATGAATGAACGGATGAATGAAGAGCACATATGGACTCCTAGAAGCATCAGACACCTGACTCTGTTGTCTTCCTCTCCTCATCATGGTTACCTAGGATATGGATAAGAAAAGTCGCTGCTCATTTTGCTGATAAGAAAACTGAGGCAAAGTAAGTATTTTTTGTGGCTGAGAGATTTATCTTCTTGACAAAAAGCTGTTGTGTATAAAGCTGATGATGTGGCCCGTCTCACTAAAGCAGGACACCAGGTAGAGAATGAGGTAGAGTTCCGAGATCATTTTCATCTTCTTCCGTCAACAAAGCACGCACACGCAGGAGGGGCTGGGTGCCTGCAGCTAGCACGTCCCGCCCTACTCTACTCAGGAAGCTGTAGCTGTGGGCTGCCTTGCCCTGGCTTTCTCTCCAGACCCCACTTAAATCTATCTTTCTTCATCATCCTAATTGGTGGTTATCATCCAGAGGCTTTCAAACCCCTGAAACCACTTCTTCAAGCCTAGGTTCTGAGGAGTATAATGGAGCAATGTAGGAGAAGTGGTTGTGGTTTCAGACGTGAACATATCCAAAGTCACACGGATCTGTGCACACACACAGTCAGCTTCTGAGAATGAAAGGGAAGTCTGTCGATGGATGGGTGCTTTGTGGACACCAGTGACCGTGAGCAGAGCCAGGGCCTCTCTGACCATTTCACAGCACCTAATCTCCACCATGTCCAAGAAAGGGCGCTGAAGACAGGATTGAACTCGTCACTCCAGTTCACAGATGGGAAAACTGAGGCTCTGGGCATATTGGGCCAATGCGGGGTTGTCCTGGGACTATGGGGATCTCATGCTATGCAGAGTAGGAAAGTGTAGAAGCCTGTGACCAGACAGGCAGTGTGAACATCCTGGTCCAGGTGGTTGGAGCTGCCTGGCCTAGGTCTTAGACTGTCTCACCCCCATCCCTTCCTTACCTGGAAAAGTAGGACACTAGCCACACATTTTTAATATCTATAATCTCTCTGTGTGCATGCACATGTGTATCCATGTGTACAGGAGGGGTACATGCTTGTGGTTTGTTAAGAAGATGTCTACACAGGGCCCCTTGCCTGCTAGGCAGTGGTGGTAGAGGGGAGGAACCTGGGATGGCCTACAGAGGCCCTAGGTCCTCAGACTTGCTTTCACTAGGCCTCAATTCTGTCACAAAAACTCATTCCTTCAGCCTTCAGCCACATCTGCTGAGTCTGACCACAGACCATAATTCTCCTTGGCTAGACCGTCCTCACCAAGTTCACAAGGTTGGCTACTGTAAAGGGTGGACTCTGTCGTCTCAATCATTACAGAAAGAGAGAAAGTGTCCCCTTCCAGTGGGCATTGCATTTGTCATTTAATTTAATCAATTAAATCTAATTCTAGTTCTGTAGCAGCCAGACAGTTCCATAAAGTCAGTGGGCTGCTTCCACGGCTGGAGGATGGTAGCCAATCATAGCAACAGTGTGTCCGAGTCAGACAGAGGGCTCCAGTGGGCCTCCTGAAGGACTAGGACATACCGTCATTGTGTTCCCCAGCCCCTGTGCCCTTATGCTAGAGCACAGAGCATGGGGCAGCTTTGAAATGCCTAAAACAACCGCCAAAGGCATGGCCATGGCCCCTTCCCAGTGCAACTGGATCATCCTGCCAGCAGAAAATGTGTGGGTGGGTACATTCTGAGTCAGTCACTGGTTCCTTATCCCAAGGAACAGCCGACAGCTGCCTGGGAACCAGGCTCTCTGGGATGTGTATATCAAGCATCATAGAATCTACTCCTGCAAACAGATACTAAAAGTTAACACACAGCTGCGTAGACACACACCTGCTCTGCGCATTAGAGATGCACAAGTCTTCCAAGGAGCTTGGGAAATTTTTCCTTTAAGTATAGTATGTGGCACAATTAGCAGAACAAGTCTGGTCCCTGTGGCCTGGGGATATCGTGTGGTATCTGCGTTTTGATAGCATGAGGGACTTGCAGCCTTCTGGGCTCTATGTGCACAGCAGCTGTGATGGATACAGCATGTCGCTGTGCGGTCCATGTTCAAGGACTCTCCAGTCAGGAGACCAAAACCGTGAGCTGTGATGGACATGCGCCGCATCCACAGTCGCTGGCCATGAATATTCATCAGGGTCTTCTTGAAGATATTGCTGAATCAGGGATTGCGAGTCAGACAGTTTACCCATAATGCTGTGCAGCAGGCTCTGCGGACCATTTCGAACCCTATGCAGGCTTCTGACCACAGGCAGTTAGGGCTCTGGCCATCTGCATGCTCACACCAAATTCCTGTCACAGCCTTGATACTTCTGAGCAAACACAGGGAGGTCACTGGCACAGGTCCCAAGGCCAAATGCCCACACGTTTTTTCAGGGTCACACTTTCCCTGGCTGTGACTCCCCCTGCCCCTGCTGTCTATTTCCTGAGAGGCTGCCTTAGGGCAAGCAACTCCCAATTTCCAGTTTCCAGTTCTGGCTTAGAGTAGCCCCTGTATGATGTCAGTCCATTTAGGGGACACACCCTTGGGTGTGTGTTTAAGAATGTTTCCAGAGAGACTAAGACCCACCCTGAGTGTGGATGGCAGCACCCCAGAGACTGGCACCCCAGAACGAATAAAAAAGAGAGCTGAGTACTAGTACTCATGTCCGTCTGGCTGCTGCGTCAGCGCGACCAGCTGCCTTGGTGCTTCTGCTCAACGCTTTCCCCGCCACAATGGACACTTCTTCCTAAAGCTGTGAGCCTAAGTAAACCCTTTCCTCCCCAAGCCACTTTCGTAGGTATTTTGTTAGCATCTCCGTTCACTTCACAGCAGCTATCATGTGACCTTAATACTTTTCTTCAAGGAGAAGAGACCACGAGGCCCCAGTCACACCTTCTGCTTCTAGAACCACCAAGTTTCCAGTCACCATCCCCTTCAAAGCTCTTTGTCCCAAGGCAGTGGCTGAATGCCAACGGATCTGTGACAGTAGGTCCTTCTCACTCTGTGGCTGGCCTGGCCTGTGCTCCTCAGACAGCTCCCGGCCTCCACTTCAGGTTCGTGAGCTCAAACCGCATTCAACAGTTTATCTGAGAAGAAAAGAACTTGGAGGTCGCCCCACTAGGGTTTCCTCCAGGGAATCCTGGGGTGGGAAGTTTGCCGTTTCCTTTTAGAGATGAATTTTTTTGCATAAAAGCTAAGTAGGGAGCTGAGTGCATAATGGCACTTGCTATCAAGGCGGAAGACCTGAGTTTGGAGCCTGGGACCCACAAGGTAGAAAGAGAGAGCTGATTCCTCCAAGGCATCCTCTGACCTCTACATACACATCCCTACATGCACACATGTACATACATATACACATGCATGTAAAAAAAAACCCTAAGCATGAGGTGTCAAAACTCCTTTTGTCCATTTGTCTTGGACAAAATGCTTAGCTTCCACCAGAACTTATCTGCGACCTTGGGCAGGGAGTCAGGCCATCAAACCTATTTGTCTATGGAGAAAGGCATCACGGGGTAGTAGGACAGCTGAGAGCCATCAGACATGCCCTGCCCAGTACCTGGCTAGGTGCTTCAGAGCTGACAGCTATCAACTGTTCTCCGTGTCATAGGAAGACTCGGAAGCCCGTGAGGGGCCATCTCCAGCAGATTCAGTCCCCAACTCTAGCTTCCCTTGAAGGACAGCCTAGCAGGGGCACTCTTACCCATGGATGAGTCCCCAGTCAGGTCATGGGGCTAAGGGATGGAGTTTTTAATGGCCTGGAGGGTAAGGTCAGAGGCCTCTCCCACAAGAAAGAAAAGCAACTTCAAGGGTTGTGGCCAGGCATCTCCAGGTTCAATGGGCTGGAAGTGGGCTGTTGCCCTCCAGGAGGCTTTGGCTAGTGGGATTTCCAGTCTCCCCCACCTGGGGTCACTCTCTGAAGAGTATGACCCAGCTTGTGACACACCTAGCTCCAGATGCAGCCCCTGCCAGGCTAACTTTATCATGACCTTGGACAGAAGGCCACAGGAATGTAGAGAAGCCCTGCCAGCTGTGTGCCAAGAACCTTGGTTCTTCTGACAGGAGAGCCGCCAGGGCTACTCTAGCCCAAGGCTCTAAATGCAGGGTGAAGAAGAGAAAGGTAGCTCTGGGTCCATCTACAGCACATAGGAAAAAAAGCACAAAACCCAGGTCTATCTCCAGCACCACATGCATGCACAAAGAGAGGGAACAGGAGAAAGGAACAAGAGAGAAAGATGGAGATACCTGGATACCAGACATGAGGACCTGCTGACAAACCTGCAAGATTGACAGTACCTAAGGAATGACATCCTCTACATCAGGGTACACATGCTCCCCCACACTTATGCACATGCATCCCTACACAATGTGCACACGCACCCTCACACATGTACACATACCTCCACACTTATATATATACACACACACATGCACACACACCTCCAACACATATGCACACACACCTCCACACACATACGCACACACTCCCATACACATATGTACACCCCACCACACACATATGCATTTGCATATGGATACACATATGCAAAAGAAAAACGAAGGCAAGAGCCAGCAGACCCCAGGTCATCTTGTAGACTCTTAGATGACTCTGTTTTTTGCGTTTGGGCTTAGGGACACAAACTGAATGTCACTTGACTGACTACTGTGGCTCTTCTCACCCCACAGTGACTCCATTCTGAACCTCGGGAACTTAGGCTCCACGTGAGCAAGGAGTAGGTCATAGGTCAGGGTCTTCCCAACCTCTTCCCTTCAGATGGTCTCATGGTCCCCAGGCTGGCGGCTGCCACAGGTTAGGGTACTAATGGCATCTGTCTCCTTTCACAACAGCCAAGAGACAGCCTCCTTGACAGCCCTTCAGTTGGCAGGTGCTTCGAGGCAACCAGACAGGAGCGTGCCACCGCATCCTGTGCATGGAGTGGGGAGCAATGTCACCAAAACCCGTCCGAGAAGGCTTTGCTCAGTTGGTCTGTTCAGTGACCATATGGTAACTATCTCACAATGGGCCAATTACCTGCCCTTCTGGGTTGGGCGCTTGGCTGAAGTGTCACCCAGAGGACAGCGGACACCCAGGAGACTGAGATGCAGGACTGACAAGGCCTCAGTTCTTGCCCTTTCTGTCAGGGAGACATGTCCAGACACGCTGTTTACAAGGATATCTCTGATGTACATCTAGCAGAAACTCAAGTGAGGTGTGAGGAGAATCCTAAACAACCGCTTATGGTGTGTGTGTGTGTGTGTGTGTGTGTGTGTGTGTGTGTGTGATATAGTGTGTGTGTATGTGTGTAATACATGGTGTGTGTATGATATATGTAGTGTGTGTGTATAGTGTGTATATGTGCAATGTGTTTTTGTGCATGTGATATGTGAGTGTGTGTGATATATGTGATTGTGATATATGTAGCATATGTGATATAGTGTGCATATGTGTGGTGTGTTTGTGTGTGTGATATATGTGATTGTGATATATGTAGCATATGTGATATAGTGTGCATATGTGCGGTGTGTTTGTGTGTGTGTGATATGTGTACACAGCTGTATGCGGGGAGGAGAGGGAGCTTGGAAGCTTTTGCTGCTGATGGTGAGTGGTGGAGCATTGGACTTTCAGCTGAGGTCCCAGACAGGCTGATGGAAGGCAAGACAGAGGTTGGGCTATCAGGAACGAGGGCGCCCACTAATGGCAACACTGAGGTTTTGCAGCTGCGTGGGCTCAAGTGCCTGCTCTCCTGAGAAATGTAAGCCACCTTCTCTCTATTGGTTGCTAGGGGCCCAGGGATAAGAAGGAAGGACCCCAACAAGTCCCAGGCAGAAGCAAGGAAAAGGGAATGGGAGCCTGATGATCATAGATCCAGTATTCCTCACATCAGCACCAGGGCAAAGAAACCCACACAGAGAAGGGCTGTGTTAGGGCACAGTTCCCTAACACAGTTCCCTAACACAGTTCCCTAACAGAGCTGCCCTAGCCAGCAGCTGGCTTCTCCAGGGCACTGAGCTAGCCTTGGCCTATGAGTTCACAGGAACCTAACACTTACCCACAGGGGTCACGAGGTGCCATCCTCATTTACAGGTTAGCACACAAAAGGAGCTTGGGCAGAAGTAGCTGGCACACCCAAGGCCGAAGCTTGTTGCTATGTGGTCTGAGGCTTTGAGGAACGCCCCGTCACATCAGAGAGGCTGATCTCAGATGCAGACTGCATGGGGAGATACCTCCCAGCGACCTGTAAGGGAGCAAGGCAGGAGGCTCCAGCAAGAGAGGCCAGCCTCCAACCCCGACTCTCGCCCGCGCAAGCACAAGGCGTAAGGCACGCCGCCGCTCAATGCCACTTGTCTTTCTGCTATTTTCATTTCGGCTCAACTGTAAAAGTGATGGATAATCTACAGTTACACTAAAAAGACCTTTGCTTTACGCCGGTCGTTAACTAGGGAGGCTTCGCACTGCCGATTAGTTCTATTAGAGACCTGAAATTGCTTCTATCAATTTCCTTGTTCTGCAAAGACTTTCTCAAAGGGCCTTATAAGGAGTTTTCCCGTGGCCCCCAAAGGAAAGGGGCTCAGCTGAGCTTCTTGCAGGGGACCCTCCGCCAGGCTCTGGAAATGACATTGAACCTGTGGTCCATGCTGAAGAGGGTTCTTGAGACCACGGCAGCTGAGGGGTCCCCGCCTGATGGACAACAGGGAGGATGCAACCTGTGGCTCAAGCCTCTGTCGTCAGCTCTGTGCTGATACAGGTAGACTGGACTCCAAAGATGTCTACAGGTAGGGAAGTTTATGTTGTGGGCGCTCACTATTCCGGAGGGTCACCGCAGTCTAAGTATATGCTAACTGACATATGAAGGGTATGGGGTGGGCTCTCAGAGGTAGCAGAAAGGACTAGTCCTGCATAAAGATGGAGGGGGGCAAAGGGCATTTCAGAGAATGTAGGGTAGGTGAGGAATGGCCAGGGTGAGTACCCGATTTAAATAAAAAAAAAAATCCTGAGGCTGGGAGATGGCTCAGGGGGTAAAACTACTGGGAATGTAAGCATGAGGACCTGAGTTCAAATCCCCACTGTTCATGCAAAGAGTGAACATATACCATCAGTGTCCATATCCCAGCACCCTTCAGGGAGAGGAGGTGGACACAGGAGACTTCCTGGAAATTTGTGAGTCAGTACTCAATCTACATAGCAGCTAATGAAGAGAGACTTGTCACTCGAAGGCAGAAAGCAAGGAATGGCCCCCAAGGTCGTCCAGTGACCTCCACAGGCACGCCGTGGCACATGCACACTTGCACACACGAACGCACACAAAACAAAAAAAAAAATGTTGCGTTAGAAGCATGGACCAACACACACACACACACTAGCGATGGGAGACAGTAAGCCGCAGTCCCAGGGCAAGACAGCTGAAGCAGTGTGTTATGCAGGGATAAGGAAGAATGACAGGTGAGCTGTAAGTACCAAAGAGAAAATGACAGGTGCATTTGCCCTCTGCCCCAGTGAGCCCGTTTCTGGAATGTGTCCCACATCTGTACTTGGGCAAGCAGAAAGTGATATATGCATGCATACACTCCACATCATAGTATTTCTCATAGAAAAACAGCACCAGCAGCGAATTGTGGCCGGGTGAATTTGGAAAGAGTGAAATCAGAAGATGTAGCAAAAAAAAAAGTTCCCCGCGACAGTGGCAGATGCTCTCTGGAGTAGCTCATTAAATGTCCAAAAAAAAAAAAAAATCATGACACAGTTCTGAACAAATGGATGGGAAGTATGCAGAGGCGCAAGTGAAACACTCGAACATTCTAAGAAAATCAATGCAAGCGCTCGGCGGATGCCTCTTTCATCTTTTGATTTTTAAAGCACGTGATTGAATTAACACAGGCATAACAATGGCTGTTCAGAGACGTCTGTGCACACCTCTCTGGAACCCATGACATGGTGTCTTTCACAGCAAAGGGGACCATGCAACCGTGTTGGAGTTGAGGCTCTGAGGCAGGGGTTCACTGCTTCAGACACTGCAGTGGCAGGCAAGGCTAGCAGAGCCTCTTCTCAGGCTGTGGTTAGAGAAAAGAGTTGTGGCTTTGAGGGAGGGGGGTGCCATGTGCAATGAGATGCCCCAAAGCCAGAAACTGGAAGGAAATGGAGTCTTTCCTGGGATCTTCAGAAGGAGCCTGTGATGATTAGCTTGACTGTCAGGAGACACAGCTCTGGGCTTGTCTGAGGGAGATTTGAAGCCGGCTTGAGATGAGAAGACCCACCCTGAACACGGGCAACACCATCCCATGGGCTGGGGTCCCAGATTATACAGAAGAAAGTCAGCGTTTGTCTGCTTCCCGTCTGTGGTTACAATGTCCTCTGAGCCTCTGAGCCTGCTCCTTCCCTGCCATGGTGGACTGTGCCCTCTGTGCCTGCTCCTTCCTCACTACCATGGACTGTGCCCTCTGCGACTGCTCCTTCCCCACTTCTGTGGATTGTGCCCTCTGCACCTGCTCTTTCCCCACTTCCGTGGACTGTGCCCTCTGAGCCTGCTCCTTCCCCACTACCGTGGACTGTGCCCTCTGTGCCTGCTCTTTCCCCACTACCGTGGACTGTGCCCTCTGAGCCTGCTCCTTCCTTACTACTGTGGACTGTGCCTCTGCGTCTGCTCTTTCTCCACTACGGTGGACTGTGCCCTCAAGCTGCAAGCCAGAGTAAATCTTCCCTTTCTGAAGTTGTGTCAGACATAGGATATTCAGAATTGTAACATGGTACGCTCATCTTACTTTTAGCCATTAAACTATCCTTAGTGGAGCCACAGATAACAAATACACTCTCTTAAAGAAATGCCATGAAAACATGTATGGGCCATTTTTGTTTCACACATGTGACTGGGACATTGCAGGAGGCCGTGTGTAGAGGCTTATTTGGGGCTTGGCTGGTTGCCTCTCTTTCTAAACTATTACAAGGGCCAGGCCCAGAGTCTGGGGCCTGATGCTCTTCTGGGAGCTGCCCTGTACGAGCACAGTTCTCAGGAATAGTTCATCCTGGCAACTGCTCTGCGAGCACTAACTAGGGAGAGCAGCCAGGGTGCCAAGGATTGTGCTTCTCCTTTAGTGGGCTGCGGCTGAAGCAGCAGCTTCGCTTGCGGGCCAGCTGGCTCCCCTTTGCTAACCTGAGTGGTTGGCCAAGTGACTCAAGACTGGAGGTCAGAGAGCCAGACCTAAGGTCGAATCCTACCTGTGTGACTTTGGGGAGGGCACCAAACTCCTGGCATCCAAGGTTCTCATTTGTGAGATGTGTGTTTAGGGGGAGGGCACAATGACATCCTAGCTGTCAGCTACCAGCTCTTAGAGCCACAGAAGCTGATTGGGCAGTAACTAACACCTTTCCTACCTCTGAGGGACAGCTGAGGGATGGTGGGGTCCCACTCAGAAGCCAGAGTCTGGGGATACCACCTTGAGATTCCATTGTCCATTATGTAATACACCAGCAATAGCGTGGCTGCCTTGGGCATTGTGGCAAGGAGGCCGTATTAAACCCCAGAGGGGCCAGAATGACTGGCAGGAGGCAACTCTAGCCTCTTCCTATGGAGGACCAGCCAGGTCCTGTGGCTGTCATCTCAGGCTGAGCTGAACCATTGCCATGTCCTTAACCTCAGGTGGCACACCATGGGCAGAACTTGAGGTTCTGCTGGTGGCCCACCTAAATTCCTTCCCAGCCCCTCCTGTCCCTGGGCCTTTCTCTCATCCCTTGACCAGATCCTATGCTTCCTTGAAAGCAGAGTCACCTCCAGGAAGCTTTCCCTAGTTCTCCCCTGTCCTCATTGTATACTTCTGGAGCCATTTCTCCATACCCACAAAGAGTTCCTGTTACTTTTGTGTCTTCCTCCCTCACCCAACTGTGAGCTTCCTGGGAGTTTTTCCCCCAAATTACTAATAGGGTGCCCATCATATAATATTCATTCATTCATTCATTCATTCATTCATTCATTCGTTTGCTCATCCATTCACCAATCAAATACCCCAACATGAGCTTTTGTAAGTGACAGAATAAAGCATAGAGAATGGACGTCAGTCAGTTCTAGAAAATGCTTTGAGAACACTTCCGACCAACGGACTCTGGCGGGGACTCTGAGCGCAGCGCACTCTGAGGTTCCTGGGATGTGTTTTGCCCTTTGATTCTCTTCCAGGTCTGAAATAACGTTTGTGTCCCCAACTCTCCGCCGTGTCTGATCATCCCCTCTTCTTACCAAAGCTCACTCTCCTGGCTTGACTGTGTTTGCTGTAAGCAGACCATCTGCAAACCTGAGGCCACGAGACCTGGAAGGAGCCACTGACTTGACACGGGCTCTGCCCCCATAGAGGCGTCTGATGGGCTCCATGTCTGCCCATATGAGTTCCTTCTAATTTAGAAGATGGGACAGACAACCAACTCCTCTAAGGACAGAGGGTGACAATGACCTAGGAGACTGACAGGCCCCTCTGGCAGCTGCAAGCTGCACACAGGCAAGGTTCAGGCTGGTCCCAGGGTGTAGGAGGGAGGGCCCAGGTGGGGGTAGGTAAACAAACTGAGCCTGGGCCTGAGGAGACACTGTGGGAGGGTGGAGGGTGGCAGCCTGCTGGCCTAATGCCTCCTGACACATCCATCCACCCACCTACATCCGCTTCTCTCACAAGGGAGGCACAACAACACCTGGATTAGCAAACATCAACTCCCCACCTCAAGCTCCACAGGGACGCTGGGGCCTGTGCTGCTTTGCCACCAGCTTCTGCATGCAGGGAGGGCTAGTGAGCAGGTGACTCCATTCTCATTTCAGGGAGAAGAAAACTACAGCGCTGGTGACTCACTCCTTCAAGGTGACTCAGAGCCTGCCTGGGACTGTAACCCAGTGACCTGGTTCCCAGACCTCACTCTTGAGACCAAGGACATAGTTCCCAGGGTGAGGAGGGAGGTAGCAGGTGCCCAATGTGGTGTAGCACCCCAAACCCAGAACTCAGGACCTCATACAACTGCAAAAAGCAATTGCCTTATGTACAACATCAACGTACCGATGGGGGCATTGTGGGGAGGGGGGAGTCTCACTGTAGCGTCACAGTATAAAAAGAATGTTCAGATGCAATCTAACGAGATCTGGGCAAGATCTGTGGTCTGGAAACTGCAAAGTACTGATGAAAGAAATCAAAGACCAAAAAAGAGAGGCGGCACCATGCTGACTAGTCAGAGCCTTGGTAGCCATGAGCTGTCAGCACCCATGAGTCTTTGTCACTCCCCCTCCCCCAGAATGAACCAATCTCTAGAGCCGGTGCAGTTCAAATCAGAGTCCCAGCAGGACATGCTTTCTGTAGAAACCAACAAACAAATTTTAATGTCTACACAGAAAGGCAAAGGAAGGAGCATTGCCAAAAACAATTAGGACAAAAGAACGAAGCTGGAAGACACGCCCTTCCTGGTTTTATGAGTCCCAATAAAGCCACAGTAATCAAGACAATGTGCACCTGGCAAAGAGACAGATGCCAATAAGGGAGTCCTGAAATAGAACCTTGCCCATAGAGTTAATCGATTCTCAATGCATGTGCCAGGGGATCTCAGTGGCCAGAAGACAGTCACTTCAATACATTGTGCTCGAAAAATTGGATATCCGTGTTAAGAAAAAACCCAACCCTCAATCAATATCTTACACTATATGCAAATATGAATGTAAGATGAGTTACAGACAGAATATGAAATTTAAAACTATACACTAGAAAAAAAACACATAAAACTTATGTGGTCTGGGTGATGCAAACCTTGCTTAAGTATTGGAGGCCATAAAAGTACCAGTAAACAAAACAAAAGAAAATCCACCACCAACCAAACATTGAGAAACTTGACCTTATTGGATTTAAGAGCCTCTGTCCTTGGAGAAACATTGCCAATGAGTATGGGGCTTAGGTGACAAGCTACTGACTAGGAGGGCAGACTTGCAAGTCACATAGGGTTGGCGTCTGACCTTCTCAAAGAGCTGACCATCAACAAGAAGGGTGAGGGGAAATGGACTTGCTGTCCAAGTGTGAGGACCCGAGTTCAGATCCCCAGTACTCATTTAAAATCCCTGAATGTGACAGTGGCCACCTGTAATCCCAGTGCCGAGGAGGTGCAGACAGGTGGGTCCTTAGAGCACACCGGTCAGCTAGTGTAGCCAAACTGGTGAGCCTCAGGGAGAAATCTTGTCTCAAAACAATTAGGCAGAGAGAGCTTGGGAGATAGGTTCATGGTTAAAAGGCTTGCTGTGGAACCAATGAGCACGGGGGTCAGAATTCACATCCCCAGGACCCATGTAAACGCCCGGTGGGCACGGTGGCCTGCTTGTAATTCCAGCCCTCAGAAGATTGACAGGGGATGGCTGGGAAAAACCGACTCCTAGACTGGTCATCTGGGCAAGCTCTGAGTTCAGTAGGGACCTTGCCATCAATAAATAAGACAGAAGGCAATCAAGGAAGACTCCTGACCTCAATTTCAGGCCTCTAGGCACGTGTGCATACACACATGCACCTCTACACACTTGTGCCCACACATCTGCACTCACGCTATACATACACACCCATGAACAGGGTGAAAAACAAGATGAAGACCTAATGAGAGGAACACCTAATATCAACTTCTGGTCTCCACATACACACAGCCACAAACCCACATGAATACACACATCACATACACATGCCTGCACACACACATGCCTGCACATACACATGAACACCCACATACATGCACAAACATACTTTAAAAAGTTAATAATAAGAAAAACAAATCGACAGATTAGCCATAAAATTTCAAATGTCCCTCCCCCAGCTAGATATACAGATGCATGCGATGCAATCAAGCACCTGAAAAACATAATTCGTCACTAGACAAACACAAATTAAAGTCTCCTCGAACTGCTTTTATTACCTTCAGAGACAGTACTATTTATTTGCAAGGAGGGGGTCAACTAGAAACCTTACATTGCTGGTGGGCATCAACCAGACAAGAGCATCTTTTTGGAATACAGTCTATCAGTTTTTTATAAAGTTCAATGTGTTTACCAGAGAGCCTAGCAATTTCACGCCTAGAGATTTACCCAAGACATAAAAACAACTGATCACACAACCGCTTGTATGCATGCTGGAGCTTGGGAGGCATTTCTGAGCTCATGGACATGTCCTATCTTTTATGGTGCCAATGCTTACACATCTCTGCACAGTGGCCAAAGATCCATAACGGGCAAGAGTTAGATGGAAAGTAAGACTAAGCCACCCCAGCCACAGGACTGGGCCACATGACCTGTTTCTGAGTAACACTGTCCTGATTGATAAGAAAAGGTTGAATACAAAACTCACAGATGTTGGGGATATATGTGTGTGTGTGTGTGTGTATTATGCTGTTCTAGTTAGATGAAAAGGACTGCCTTGATTGTTAATTGATACAGGAAGTTCAAGGCCACTATGGTCAGCACCATTCCCTAGACTGATGGTTCTGAACTCTATGAGAAAACTAGCGCAGTGTAAGCCAGCCTATGAGCCAGCTAGCAGACAGCATCCTCCATGGTTCCTGCTCTCCATCATTGGCCGTGAAACGGTTTCCTTCTGTGAAGGTAATGCTATGTGGAACAGCAAGCAGGCTTGCCTTCAAGGTCCTACCTTGAGTTCCCTCAAGGATGGACTGTGATCTAGAAGTGTAAGCTGAAATAAACTCTTAGAACAGATGCTGTAAAGAGCCCAGTAGACAGCAGCATAGCCGGACACCAAGATGTGCCAACCCCAGGGCGAGAGCGGGATGTACTGCTCAACCTTCCCACAGAGATGACCACTCAGCCTTCCCAAAGAGGCGAGACAGCCTTCCTACAATGACACAGAGATGACCATCCAGAGTGAGACTGCAATGTGGCGCCAGGCCCTGATGGGTGTGGAGTGGGCGAGGAGGCCACAGAGGATAGCAAGCAAGAAGCTAGCCAAGCACAGAAAAGCAGAGGGTTCAAGTGGGGTCCACAGTGCCTTCTGCTCATCTCGAGCCTCAGCCACTCTGTTATGCCAACTCTCTGCCCAGTCAGGGGACAGAAAGTTTGCAAACAGCACTAAGGAGACACACAGCCTGGACACAAGGGACCTCCAGGGCTCACTGAGACAGAAGCCTGCATGGTGAGCTCCAAAGAGAAAGGTGGATCCAAGAGGAGATGGATTCCGTCCCAGAGAAGGAGAGGATGAAGTCAGGAGAGGTGAGGGCTGGGATGAGTAGGTCTCTTGAGCATCTAGGAGTCGTTTGGCAGCAAAGGCCTGTGCCATCTGCTTGAGATGGCCCCGTGAGAGCTGGAGCCCGGCAGCCACTCACACTCAGCTGCAGCCACGCACACTCAGCTGCAGCCACACACACTCAGCTGCAGCCACGCACACTCAGCTGCAGCCACGCACACTCAGCTGCCCTCCTTTATGGAGCACTGAAGCGGGGCTGTGAGGCCCAGGAGTGACTCAAAACAGTGCAAGGACATCCTACAATGGTAAGTCATAGTCTCTGGGACTCAGTTGGGCAGGGGCAGGGGCAGGAGCAGGGCTACTCTGGTCCTGGCTGGAGCGTCACAGCCCAAGTGCCCTCCTGTCTTAGATCCAGCCCTATGCCCACAGCCAAGGGTCGGGCCTCCCTGGGTAGGAAGGAGACCCGCTCATGAGCAGAGGCAAACTGGCTGTTCTTTTAGAAATGGCTTTTCCAGGACTGGAGAGATGGCTCAGAAGTTAAGAGAACTGACTGCTGTTCTGGAGGTCCTGAGTTCAATTCCCAGCAACCACATGATGGCTCACACCCATCTATAATGAGATCTGCTGCCCAGAACACTATATACATAATAAATTAAAGAAAAAACAAAAAACAAACAAACAAAAAAAGAAATGGCTTTTCCAGAGCAGAACTCTTCCTTGGAGCCGCTCTCTGCCTGTTGGGAAGGCTGTGAACCACAGCTCTATGGGACTCTATGTGGGAGCCCCAGGACAGGACATCCACAAGGACACTGAAGTGCTTCTGGCTAGGACTGTGCTCATTGGGCCAACCCTTCTCCTGACAATAGGCCTCCCATACAACTGTGTCCCCTTTGACACACGCGGGCATCCAAACTGAGCTAGTCTGCCATTTCTACTCATTTGAGTTAGGGATTCACTAAGACAGTTCTTTTTTCTGGCTTACAGAAATAGAGGTGCTCTTGGCCCTTCTGCCTATGGGTCAACAGCTTTGGACTGGCCACCTGTTCTGAGAATTCCTTCCTTGGGGAGACATAAACAATGGCTCTACCACCTCATGAGGTCCCAATGACAAACATAAGATTCCATCGAAGTCCACCCTAAGAAATCAATGAGTTTATTAGGTGTCCTTATAGAGTATAGGGGACACCAAATCAGTCATATTGCAAAGTCTTCACCTGTGGCTGGTATTGACAGGACCCCACACTATCCATTCCTTAGCTGGCATACTTCAGCACCTCCTAAGACCCCTCCCTTCCCAAGGCCATGCACAGTTAGGGGAAAATTGCATACAAATGGCTGAGAAGAGAGGCTGGTCCAATAACCTTCCCCACACTTTGTTTCTGTGAGAGACCACGCACAGTGGGCAGGCCCTTTGGTGACTGACTGGAACACGCATGCACAGATGAGCTGATGAAGATGGCGGCTCTTTTCCTCAGAGGACTTCGTTCTGCAGCAGCATCAGACAGCAGGACCCTGAGCAGGTGGCACTGACAGCCTTCCTGCTGGCCCTCTCGGTGACCCTGACAACAGGAGACAGCAGGGTCTACTTCAACTAGGTCCTTACGGGTCATTTCCTCTAATTCTCATAAAGACCCCACACAAAGGGACAACGGCCCCATTTTCCAGACGAAAGAGCAATTGATTCTCAGAGTGGCAGTCTGCCAAAGGCCAATGACAGAGACTTGAACCCAAGGCTCTCCAAGATCAGCCAGTTATAGACAGAAAAGTCCATCTCTTGACCTGGCTGCAGAAGGGAGGGAGATGGATATAGATTCTAAAGCCTTCCCCAGGAACTGCCGCTGACAAGCAAAAAGCCTTCCAAGACATTGCCTTCGGGAAATTAAAAACAGTCATGTCAGAGGAGGCAAAAGGGGAGCCATAAGAGTGGAGATCAATTGTGCCACAGAAAGAGAAGACTGCGTGAGAGAGTCTGGTCTTGAACTGAGGACAGCCTTGAACACCTGATCTTCCCGCCTCCACCTCCCCTCTGATGAGATTACAGGCATGTACCACCACCACAACTGGCTTCTGCGGTGTTGGAGATGGAGCCCACCATGGCTTCGTGGGTACTAGTCAGTCACTCTGCCTATTGAGCCACTCCTCTAGTCCTGTGCTGTGCACATTGAATCACCTACCCCATTGATCTAGTGAGATGGCTCAGTAGGCAAAGGAGTTTGCCACCAGGCCTGAGGAACTGAGTTTGCTCCCTGTACGTGCTATGGATTATGCTCATTGTTAATAAAAAAACTGTCCAATCGCAGAACAAGAAGAGACTGGGTGAGACAGCCTGACTCAGAGGGAATGATGGGAGGAGAAAGGGCGGAGTCAGGAGGGGGGTTGCGGGAGATGCCAGCTAGCTGCCACCGAGCAAGTAGGACATGTAGAAAATGAGGTTACAGCCGGGCGGTGGTGGCGCACGCCTTTAATCCCAGCACTTGGGAGGCAGAGGCAGGCGGATCTCTGTGAGTTCGAGACCAGCCTGGTCTACAAGAGCTAGCTCCAGGACAGGCTCTAAAGCTGCAGAGAAACCCTGTCTATGGGTTGAGCATTTATAATTAGTATAAGCCTCTGTGTGTTTATTTGAGAGTGGCTGTGGGACAGGAAAACTTCCATCTGTACGTACAATGGAAGGAGAGAACTGACTCTCACGGGTGGTTCTCTGACCTCCGTATGTATGGGGTGGCATGTGTGTGCCCACGCCTACAAATGAATAAATGTAATCCTATAGCTCTCTTCATGTACTAGTGAAATTAAGCCCCCTTGAAGCTTCAACAAGAGAAGCAGTTGAGGCTCAGCCCATGGAGTAGACACGCCCCAGGTTGAGCCTATGAGAGACTTTTCATATCCAAACCCAAATGTGCATTTGGCAAAAACGTGGCCAACTCTGGGCAAGGTTGCCCAGGTGGGAGATGCTTAAACATAACCTTTTTGACAACAGGTTACCTTCCAATGGGCCCAGCCCCTCTCTGGACCACAAGTCTGGCTTCATGGTCAGTGTCTGCTTGACCTTGGCCCCTTGAAGAAGCTCAAGACTTTTAGAAAAATGGAGGACCCACACACCAAGGAAAGCAGTGGGAGAGTGGTCAGAGCTCCTATACCCACCACCTCCATATTTGCTCTCAGGAGTGTGCAGCAGCCCCTGAGGCCTTCCCACGACTTCTCACTGGCCTATGAGCAAGAAATTTAAATGTCCAAATATCCCTTCAGAGATGTTATTTAAACAGCAAGGCTGAGATAAACATATTCAAGTTGAGACGTAAAATGCCTAAGGCAAATGTCTCCACAGCTCTATTTGTTCTGGAAATATTGCTGCTATCCAGCAAAAAAAAAAAAAAAAAAAGAAAAAAAAGAAAAGAAAAGAAAAGAAAAAAAGAAAAAAAACCCTGTTAATAGCAAACTGAAAGGTGGCAGGGGACTTCTCCTGTGGAAGCTGGGTGGTCTGAAGCCTGTAGGTGGCATGTCATCCTTGTGGGGGCAAATCACCATGGGGGGGACACAACATGAAGAGAAGGGCCACAGCTGGTCCCAACTCCACTCTGACCCAGCTGAGGTATCTCAGAGGCACGCCACTAACTGCTAAGGGAGGCAGTGCCCCTCCCGGTAGCCCAAGGCTTATTCCTTTGCCAATCCAGTGTCCCCATGAGACTCTGGGCCCCAAAGCCACAGACCCACCCCTTATGATTCACAGCCAGGCTGCACCGTGGTCACACACTGAAGCAAGTCACGGGATTTTATGGCCTGTGATTTAGCACACCTAGCCTTCTCTCTCCATTTTAATTAAATTAGCAAAAATGAAGACTGACAAAGTGGCAGAGATCTGCTGATTTATTGGATGTGTGCCCTTGCTGCTTAGATGGGCACAAACTTTTTGGAACTTTTAATGAGAAAAAGGGAAAAACTGGGCACCTGATGTCCTTAGACGCATCCAATGAACAGTGGGTTCTGGGGAGGCTGTGTGAGGAAATACACCACTCCATTAACCACTGTGCACAACGCGGGCCTCAGGAGCCTGCATGGCAAGCATAGAACCACACCTGGACACGCAGGGTGGGCACCAGGCAAAGCTCACAGCCCTGTACTGTCAGCAGGAGCAGGATGGAGAGCAAGCCACCAGACCCTAATGAGCTGTGGCCGCGGGCCGCTGCCTGAAAGAAGAGCATAGATAAAGATTGCAGAGTGCTCAGTGCCCACCTACCATGCTGCTGCCATCACCCCATACTCTGGCATGATTCTTGGAAGGGAGGCTGTGATTCGCCCTGCCCTCTTCTTCTAACCCAGAGCCAACAGCCCAGGCCTACTCTCTGAGAGAAGAGGATTCTTTGTCTCTCTCTGCAGCGCTGGCCCCTGTGTGGCACTGATAACGTCCATCTCTTACTTCAGAAGAATGAAAGCACATACGAGGATGGGGCTGGCACATGAATTCAATAATCCTCCACGGGCATTCTCATCTCCCCCGTTCTACCCTTCAACACCACTATCATCAGTATGAGGCACCGGCATCCTCATCACGAATAGCACCATCCCCCTCATTATCATTACCATCATCACCATCAGCAGCCATCACAGAGCCATCAGGACCAGAATCTTCACCATCACCACCACCACCATCAGTAGGAGCGATAGCACCACCAGGGCCATTAACAGCATCAATATCACTAATGATATTACCATCATTATCACCATCAGCAGTAGCTGCAGGACCACTGGGACTATAAACATCACCATCATCATTACATCACTATTAACATGATCATCACCACCAACAGGACCCTTATTCACTGGGCAACCCTTATAACAACACCTGAGAGAGGCAGGCGCCAGGCAAAAGGACAGTCCCTTCCTTTACCCACGGGAAACATAATCTACTCTCTCTGGGGAACTCCTCCTCAAAGAGTCAGGTTTTCGTACAAATAATAGACATGTCGAGGCATAGGCTGTCTAGGTTTGTTGTTCATTGTCAGAGCTGAGACTGTACCCTTTGTAATGATTTCTTCACATTCTATAGACATTCCTGCAGACCCTGTCTTCGGCACTGGCGGTGGCAATTAATTTGATTGCCATTATACTTCCTGAAATGATGACTGTTGAATAAGGACTGCCCTTTCCATGCTGCTCTTGTGACACTCTGATTTCTGCCCAGCCAGATTTGTCATTTGTCAGGATTTGTGTCATGTGTGTGTATGTGTGCGTTTGCATGTGTGTGCACACATGTGTATGTGTCTATACAAGTGGAAGCCGGAACCTGATGTCAGGTGACATCTTCAAACATTCTCCACATTATTACATTGTTTTTACATCTATTTATTATGTGTTGGGGAGCAGGGGGTATTCACATGTCATGACTCGCATGCGGAGGTTGGAAGACAAGGTGTCAGGAGTCATTTCTCTCCTACCACATGAGTGCTGGGGATCAAACTCATGTCATGAGGCTTGTTTCGAGCATTCTAACTAGCTGAACCATTTCTCTAGCCATTTTATGCTTGAGATAGGGCCTCTCACTGACTTGAACTGACTAGGCTGGCCAGCCATGAGGAGCTCCAGGGCTCACTCTGTCTCCACATACACAGCTCTGGGCTTACAGACATGCTCCCAGCACCTGGCACAACAGGTTCATTTTACACTTTGCCCTTTCCATTCCTTGCCACGTTTGGATCCCATGGTAATCAGTGTTCTTTCAGTCATACGTCTAACCTTCTTCTCTGTCATCTATCTCTGAGCATCTTCTCTGTCATCTATCTCTGAGCATCTTCTCTGTCATCTATCTCTGAGCATCTTCTCTGTCATCTATCTCTGAGCATCTTCTCTGTCATCTATCTCTGAGCATCTTCTCTGTCATCTATCTCTGAGCATCTTCTCTATCATCTATCTCTGAGCATCTCTGTCATCTATCTCTGACCATCTTCTCTATCATCTATCTATCTATCTCCATCCTTCTATCTATCGAGGGTAATAAATCACAGAAACAAATAGGCATACATTAATCTTTCATATAAAACATTTTCATCCTTCCTGTCTGCAGGAGGGTATACAAACTAATAAAGGAATGAATGAGCTCAGGACCTCAGACAGAAAAACCAGGGTCAGAAACTGTACCAAATATGCTGGATCTGCTTGTCTGTCCATCCTGCCTTGGGTTCAGCGGCCACTGCCTGAGCTAGTCCTCTTCTGGAGAATTCTGCTCAGGAGAGGTTGAGAGGAACCCTCTGCCTAGGATCAAGGTCACAGCCACAGAAAGGCAAAGTGCTTTGCAGCACGCTTTTCCAGGCACTGACACAGTGGCTCTTTCTGTTGGAGACTTGTATGTAACAGGAGCCTCCTGTGTTTGTTCCCTGCGCCCCGAATTTACATGACATCACCAAAGCGGCAGCTTCCGGAAGGAAATGAATCTCTGCAGATAATGATTCCTCACCATGGATCTCAAATCGTATAAAAACATAACATGAATGTTAAAGGTGAATTTCAATTAAGGACTTGAGCATTTATTTTGCTCTAGACCACAATAAAAAAAAAGAAAGAAAAGAAAAAGCTCCATTGCCGAGAGCAGCATCTCTCCTGTGATATCCCTTTGAAAACCAACTATTTTTGAAAGCCAACTTAGAAAAACACCTGTGCTCTAGGGTGGAAGGCAAGTGGCATTGTGTATAAAATGTAACAGTGAGAGCAGGATCTGAGTATATTGACATTATAAAAACCAGGCAGCACTGGAAATAATATTTTTACAAAGGTGCCAAACAAAACTGCCAAACCTGCAGGTTGGTTTATAGACCTCTGTCACACGCGTTGGTATTTTATCTTGGGGTGCCCAAGAAAGCCAGGTGAAGGGGGCCTGTGGGGATGCCTGGGGCCTCAGCTGTCAGATAGATGCCCTATAAGTCAGAGGCATGGAGGGTCTGGGCACCTCCCCACTGGGGAGGCAGGAAAATGAGTCCTTTGCACTAAGCCCACAGGTCTTCCCCACATCCCCAAGCCTGGTCCTGACCCAGGCCCTGACTTTTCCATGTTTGAGCTGAGATAAAATTCACACAGCACCAAACACACCTGCTTTGAAGTGTTCACTTCAGTGGAATTTTTCTATATTCTGAGCAGCATGGAATTGCCACTGTCTGGTTCAAAATATTTCATCAACCTGGAAAGAATCTCCTTGAAGCCCAAAGCAGTCCCCTGTCCCCCATCCACCCTCACAGTTCCCACTGTTCTGTCCCGCATCTCCCGTCCACCCTCACAGCTCCCACCTGTGCTGTCCCGTGTTCTCTGTCCACTCTCCCAGCTCCCACTGTCTCCTGCACTGAGGGGTTTGATCTACTCTCCAGCAGGGGCATCTGTAGTGGTTTGAGTGATAACTGGTCCTGTAGTCTCTGGCATGTGAACCAATTGGGGTGCTGTCTGGGAAAGGTCTGGGTGGTACACCCTTGCTGGAGGAAGCATATTGGTGGGAGTGGGCTTGGAGAGTGAATATGTCATCTCCAGTTTGCTCTCTCTGTTTCCTTCTTGTGGCTCTCAGCTTCCTGTTTGTGCCTCTAACCTCCTGGAACCATACAGCCAAACAAGCCCCTTTTTCTCTGAACTGCTTGGTCCTGGTGCTTTATTGCAGCGAGGAAGAGTAAACAATGCAGAAGTGCATATCCTTGGCCTCTGGAGACAGGCCTTGGCTCAGCCGTGCCAGAGTTCGCTTCACTTCAACACTCTGTCCCTGCTCTCTCCATTTGCCTGGTGAGGCAGAACTCTGTCTCTCCTTCAGCTGAGGAACGAGTGTTCTCCATCTATCTTTGGTCATTCTGATGACTGAATCAGGCTATGGTCTTTCTCTGACACCAGGGATCTCTGGGCTGGTGACAACATTGGTTATAAGGGAGGTAGCCAAACTTTGTTTGATGGGTGAATAAGAGAACACAAAGTGTTGCAGCATTGGAAATATTATCTACTTGCACGGCATTCATCCGATACCCTCCTGTCTCCATGATTTATCCTCACAAAGTCTAGAGACTTTCCCTAACGCCATCCCCCAGGATAGACGTGCAAGACAGGTCTGGCACACTTCCCACAAGAGGCTTTTCTGCTCGTGTGTTTGGCATTTCAGGCAGCACAGCCTTCATCACACCTCAGTTCTGTTTGGCAAAAGCAGTCATTTTCAACACTGACAAATGGGCATGGTTGCATGCCAATAAAACTTTATTCATAAAAAATTTTATAAATAAATCCAGATGGCAGACTGGATTTGGTCCATGAGCTTTGGATTGTCAAAGCATAGTCTAAGCTCATTGGCTGGCTCAGAGCACTCCCATGACATCCAGGGATTGAGAGAGGAGGATGCCTCCTTGATGGTTGGGAAAATGTAGGCTCTCTCCTCTTGGGAAGGGGAGGGGGTATCACCTCCGCAGTTACTTTGTATCGTAAGGAAGCCAGCTTTGGGATGTGGAGTTACTTTGTATCATAAGGAAGCCAGCTTTGGGATGTGGAGTTACTTTGTATCATAAGGAAGCCAGCTTTGGGATGCAGAGTTACTTTGTATCATAAGGAAGCCGGCTTTGGGATGTGGAGTTACTTTGTATCATAAGGAAGCCAGCTTTGGGATGCAGAGTTACTTTGTATCATAAGGAAGCCAGCTTTGGGATGCGGAGTTACTTTGTATCATACGGAAGTCAGCTTTGGGATGTGGAGAGGCCACGCTGAGTAGCAGCCCTGAACCAGATGCCAGAAATCTCCTCTCGTCTGACCTCCCCATCTGTCACATGCATGTCATACTTGATGTCCACCATGGGGAGGATGCTGCAGACAGCTGACTTCTCAGTGCCTTGCCTTCCTTCAGTTCTCAGCCAATGCTTGCTGAGTGAACGAATGAATGAACAAATGAATGAGTGGGGAGGTAAGTGAACATTATGGCCCTCTCCCTTGGGAGCTCAGCCAGGCTGTGCCTGGGATGGGGGCTTGGGGACAATTGTCCCTAGGCAGAACCACTCCAAAATGGACAGGGATGGACCCCCCACCTATGGCCCCACCTGTGAGGTCATATCCCTCACAGCAGTGGTTTTCAACCAGTGGGTCGCACCCCTTTGGAGGTCGAACAACCCCTTCACCGTGGTTGCCTATCAGATACTTACATTATTATTCCCAGTAGTAGAAAATTACAGTTATGGAGTAGCAGCGGGATAGTGTCAGGATTGGCGGTCACCGCAACACAAGGAACTGCATCTAAGGGTGGCAGTGTCAGGAAGGTTGAGAACCTCTGCCTTAGAGCTTCCAGTGCAGCCATGGAGAAGGCGTGTGAGAACACCTTGCTCATACAGTCAAGGCGTGAGGGCAAGCAATAACATGACATGCTAGTCATCTGCTGTGGTACAGACGTGGGGTGGAGCTGGATGCATGCCAGATGGTACATGGCTTTTCTCTCCTAGCCCCTAGTATTAGGTGGGCATGGGGTGCCCCACCCCCTCAGGAGGGATTATCCACAAAACAGTGGGGAGAGAACCCCCGTGAGCTTGTTCTAGTGGAACGACTGAGCCACCGGGCTAGCTGCCGGATTTTAAATTAGGCACTCTGGGCCATCTTCACAGCTGCTCCAAGGCGCCAGGCCACTATCCTCAGGACAACGCCAGCACACGAGACTTACAAACTCCTGTCCAGCCTTCCTGGAAGCTAAGGGTAGAGGCTATGCCGTGATTCTGTTTTAATGTACCCCACACAGGCAGGCAGATAGCAATGCCAAGCCAGCACACGAGACTAGTCGGGGCAGAGCCACGGTCTGTCCAGTGACACTCAGGCTCATTCACTTGGTGGAGGAAGCACAGATAAATACGTTTACAGTCAAATAAACAAGTAAAGACCTGTTCTCTTGTTCTTCGTACTTGTATTGTTTGAAGCATTTCTAGAATGAGGTGGTTGGGGTAGATAAACAAGGTCCAAGGGAACCCCCTTCCATGGTGACCTTGGAGGCACTTATTTAGTCTCCCCATTAGCACTTTAAAAGCTGAGAACTCAAGCTCTGGTTTCTAGTTGAGGCTGGGAGGTGGAACCTGCAGATGGAGACCCTCCATGGTGTTATGCCCTGACCCCCGAGGAAGATCCCACATGCGGTTGGAGCCACAAGCTCTGCTGCCTTCAGTCCTCTTAATCCAGCTCTCCTCTACACAGCCCTACTGCTTCCTCTACCCCGTGTTTGCTGGTAGAGAGTACCAGGCTTAGGAGGCTGGCTCCATGGGCTTCTAGGCTGGCACAGATCATTTCAAAGGCCAGTATGGGAGGAAATGGCAGATCTTCAAGTCCACAAACCCACACAAGACTTATGTCTCTCACCTGAATTTGAGGCCTCAGTATTTATGACTGCCTTCTAGCCTGGCTGTCCATGGGGACAGGTGTGCTTTAATCAGAGGAAACGGGCCAACAAATTGTGGAGGGCCCAAGCCTCCAGCTGCGCAGGACAGGGAGATGGATTAACACCTCAGCAAGCTTGCCTGTGTCCACCAGGTACTGGTCCCCTGGCATTTTCATTTTCCATGCCCATGTACTTAAATGTGTCAACCTCAGACTCACAGTGGCAACCAGGAAGTGCATATGGCCAGGTTGCCATGGAAACAATTCCTCTTGGAAGCAGGATGTACTTTGTTTTTGCATGGTGAGGTAACACGAGGCCCATATGATACTCCCTGAATGTGCCCAGTGGTGGGATAGGGTGTTGTGGTAGATGAGACGGGGTTGGGTTTACTTCCAGGTAGCAGACTGAAGAAGTGGCCTTTTGTCTTCTCTTAGAGGTGGGCTCAATGTGTCTCCTTGACACAAATCACCAAAACTTTCTCAATGCCCCCCAAAGAAATCAGTCAGGCTACAACTTGTGTTTTTTGATTCCAACGCCTTCCAGGAAGACACAGCTCTACCAAGGAGGCATGTCCCTTTGACTGCACAGGAGACTAGCCAAGAGGATTCAAGGAAGAAATGGACCAGTGTTCTGTCCTGGGGTCTATCTCAGGGTCCCTGGCTCTGCTGGTGTCTGTCTGCTGGTGTTTAACAGGAACAATGACTTTGAGGTTGGTAAGAAGCCCAAAGGGCTCCTGGACACCCCATCCTGGCATCTGTGAGCCTTCCATAACCCTCCTTTGCTCTGGGCACTATATGAAGGTAAGCCAGCAGCCGTTTCTCTAGCCAGAGAGGCTCTCCGGAGACAGGACTATTCCTAGACATCTGACATTCTTACCCCATCTTCCCTTCTGCCCAGGAAGTCTGTGATGCAGCAAATTGCTTCTGGGGGAAGCAGCTATTCAGGCCTTCTCCATCCTTGTCCACTGCACCCTCCTGTCGTGATTCCTGTTCCCTCTGCTAAGTCTATTCAACCTAATATTGCAACAGTCTCCTTTGTGTTCATATGAAACTTTCCCCATTTCCAGTCAGAACCGTTACTCCCATTTCCTCTCTCAGCAGCCCGTGAACTTTCTAATATGGAACAAACAAGACTCCAGAGTGTGAGCACGGGCACAGACTTTGCCCATCCCTCCACTGAGGGGCAGAATAAAGGTTCTGTTTGAATTTTGTCTGCAGAGGAAGGAACGGCTTGGACCAGGCATGCGCTAGCTGTCTGTGCTGAGATGGGCTGTTTTCCATCGGGGATCTAGCTGCTTCCTGAGCAATTTGTCAATGACATGTGCTAATTCTGGGCTCTTACCGGAGGCTGCGGTTTGCCAGCGGGTCTGGAGGCGGCTTCGAGAGCTTCTCCCTTAGCGGGGCCACTGGTCAGAACCCCTCTTGCTCTTTTGGACTTTGCTAAGCTCAGAGCAGCCAGTCAGCCCTGCTCAACCCATCCGTGGGAGCATTCTTTATTACCCAAGGAAATTGAGGATGTCCAATGGTGAGGGAGGAATAAATCATTGTTCCCAGCTAAATGGAGTGGTGCAGATCTCCTGAAAACGCAGCCTTTTTTATCAACAGTGCAAATAACGAAGATTCCATGCGCCGAGGACAATGAAATGAGCCCTGCGCTATTGATGGGGTATTGTACAGCTCTGTGAGTTATGTTTCCAGACCAGGCTCTATTAAAGATGCAGAACCCCTTTCAGAAGCACAAAGACTAATACTGCCCTCCAAATAATTTATATGTTCCCCACAAGGCAAGAAAAAAAAGTTGTCTGGAGACCAGACATCACTGTTGGGCATTTCTCAGCTCCTGTGTTCTGAGGGAATCTGGTCAGGTTCAGGTACAGCATCCCCAGGTCTCCAGGTTCCCCCAGATACTCAGATGGTGGGGACAGGAAGCAAGGAGAGCAGGGACCATCCTTCCTGCCTAGGTTCAGTGTCTGTGATTGGACTGTACCTTGTTCAGCCTCAGCCAGTCTGGGGTTCTGGGGACTGGGACACCTAAAACCCATGAAGAGTAAAAGCCTTTAAGGTTTAAACCTTAGCAAAGCTCTCCACACAGCCTTCAGCAATACTTCCCAACTCCAGCAAGTACCTGTCTCCTGCCTGCTGCCACCATCCACAGGGTTCTTTTGGTGAGATGCTGGGCGGGATTGGGATGAGTGGGGACATTCTACACAGCACAAGACAGTCCCCTCAAGAAAGACCCATCATGTCCCATAGTGTCGACAGTGCCAAGGCTGGACGCTCAGGGCAGAGGAGTGGTCACTGGATAAGTTCCTGTCCCTGGGAAGCTCTTCTGGCTATATGTGGGGATGGAGAGAGATTGCCACCGCTTGTAAGGCCTCCACTTATGACACCAGATAAATAGGAAACTTGGTGAGAAGGCATGAGAAAATATCACCAAATAACCCAGGATCGCTTCCACAGGGCATGGCTCCTGATACACCCAGTACAGCCTCAAGGCTCCCTTGGGGTCCAGGCTTGGGTCCCACTGCTGCATGTCTCCCGCTCTGAGTCCTCTTTCTATGCAGTAGAAGCAATGAGAATGTATCACGGGCTGCTGAGGATACTGAATCAGATCTCCTGTGCAAAGCACTGGCAGTGGCACCTGCGTGTACGAAACACCAATAACCAGAGACTGCTTGAATCATTAACACAGGGGACGATCACGTGGAGGGCTCAGTAAGAAAGTGGGGATCTGGAATGTGTGCCTGTCAGCTGTTTCCAGGCCTCGGGGAAATGCCTGTGATAAACCCTCTTAGTGTATTTATCCTTGTAGAAAAAAATCAAATGTTAGTTTAATTCAACTGGACAAATAACGTTCATGTGCACACATGTGCACACATGTGCGCACGCACACACACGCACACACACGCACACACACGCACACACAGAGAAACAGAGAGAGAGAGAGAGAGAGAGAGAGAGAGAGAGATTCATCATCCAAACCTTCTAATATATTCAGCCTCACTAGGTCCTCATGCCTTCTGTGGGACACTCTAATGGCCTCATTGATAACGACGAGACAACAGCCCCTGAAGGGTTGGTAGCAAGAATGGGTCCTGGTGATCATTAAAGATGAAGGCATGCCAGAAGGGGTTTGAAAGAGGATGGGGACCAGCCTCAGACCCACCCAACACAGACTCCAGCCCTCCCTGATGCTAGAGGACCAAACATGACAGCCAGTAGCAAGCACTCCAGGGTCAGAGCAGAGGGGGCTAACAAAGACCTTTACCAGCTTAGAGATGGACTCTGGAGCGTCCTGCCCCATCTCTACCACTGAAGGTGACACAGTATCCCCCAAGGACCTCGATGTCTCCATTCAAGGGGTGCCACCTCTACTCCTAGTCATCAGAACCACAAATGTTCCCAGGGTAGGAGACAAAATCAACCCTGGTAGGGAGCTGTGGAGGCTGATGACATCTGGTCCCTTCACGCCCTTAGACGTGGATATCAGAGAACAGATCTACATCTCAAGTCAGTGTGGGAGACGCAAGCAGGGTCCTGAAGGTGGCTGCATCGCTGCTGACAGGAAGCAACCTCGGGGAGACTCGCAAGTGCTTTGGGGGCACAGAAACAACTGCAGATTTGGGTAAAGTGGAGATTAAAACCCAGTGTTGGGCTGAGACCATGTCTGATGGGTATAGTGCCTGGCATGAAGGCATGTTTGGAACCCAGCGTCCATGTGAAGGCTGGACACGGTGGTACCTGCCTGAAATCCCACAGCTGGAGAGGCAGAAGCAGGAGGATCCCAAGGGCTCACTGTCTAACTGCTTTAGTCAATTGGTACGCTCCAGGCTTGATGGAGACCTTGCTGCAAAGTAGAGCGTGATTTTGAGAAGACATGTGACATTTACCTATGGTTTTCAAACACGTACATGGGTGCATGTACCTTCATCCACATATACACATAACACCACACACACACATGCATGGAAAGACACACAGAAACACATACACACAGATACACACAGACATACACAAAGACACACACAGAAACAGATACATAAGAAACACACATAGGCACACACAGATACATACACACATCGAAACACACACAAAAACACATAGACACACACAGAAACACACACAGACACACACATACATACAGAAACACAAACATTCATATACACATATAACACACACAGAAACACACAAAGACACACAGATACATACAAAACCACACATACACACATAATGATACACAGACACATACACAGAAGCACACACAGAGATACATACAGAAACACACACACACACTTGATAAAAAGGGCTGTACCTAAGGACCCAGGACCTGGACCTAAGATAAAGAATCCTGAAAAGTCACATTGGGGCGGATGAGGACAGCACCATATACAAGATACACATGAGAGTATGAATAAATTTTTAATGAAATGAGAAATGGGAAATTTGCATTATTCCTCAATTGCTATATTAATTTGCTTGCCATGTGGTTTTAAATATATATGAGTAAACACATTAATAAATAGGAGAAAAAGAATCTCAACAACTCCAAGGATGAAAACCCCTTCCAGATATACTTTTCTTTCTCACTTAGCAATATATTAATCCTTGAACAATCACACGTGCCAATAAATAACAGCTTGTGGAATGTGAAGTGTTGAGAGAGGCCCCGGTAATGTGTGTTTTCCCGCAGATCCGACCTGGGTCGTAATGGATTATTTTACTCCATTTCGGGATGCTTGCATGTTTTACGTATATTTTAAAACCCTTGGGTTCGAACGTACCTTATTACATTTTAAAGTCTTTGGATTGTAGCAGAAAAATGTTCTGCACTATAAAACATAGAGCATAGTTGAGGTTTGATGGGTTTGCTTCTATTTTCTACCCCACAAAACGCTTTCTAAATGCCATTAAAATTTAGCATACACCATAACAACCAGGCTGCATTTTGTTCCACGCTTAAGTCAATTGACTTCTGAGTTTTATTTCTTCATATACATCAAATCAAATAAAGTCATTGCTGCAGTTGGAAGTGAGGGACAGGGATGCCACATGGTGTGAGCCATCCCTGGGGCCCACAGGAAGGAAGTTGGGCGGGGGAAGAGAAGGGCGGGGGATGTGGGAAAACAGGCAGAGGTGTGGTCCCCGTACTCTGAGGCAAGGGCGGAGGTGCCATGAACCTGGGAGAGATGAGACTCACAGGGAATAGTGTTGCTTCAGGTTTGTCCTTAGAGGATCAGAAGATGGAGGTCAGCCATATAGGAGCGCTTGGCTCAGAGTCCTTGAGACCCCATCCTGGGAAGACGCTGGGTACTGAGGCAAAGCCAACCAGTCTCCTTGGTTGATGGTGTCACACTAGGGTGATAAAGTCATCATGCCTGTGATTCACACAGAGACACCTAGGGCTCCCCCTGACTGCCTGCTGTCCCCTTTT
Organism: Arvicola amphibius; assembly: GCF_903992535.2. Classification (NCBI taxonomy): domain Eukaryota; kingdom Metazoa; phylum Chordata; class Mammalia; order Rodentia; family Cricetidae; genus Arvicola; species Arvicola amphibius. Next base: position 4,944,432 of record NC_052052.2, on the reverse strand, counting down.
CTTGCTTATTCATTTACGTGTGTGTGTGTGTTTGTGTGTGTGTGTGTGTGTGTGTGTGTGTGCGCGTGCGTGTGCGCGTGAGCGCACGCGCGTGCGTGCCCTGTACTCGCATGCCATAGAGCATGTGTAGAGGTCAGAAACACCATTCAGGCATTGGTTCTCTCCTTCCACCCTGGATCTTTTGGGGATCAAACTCTGATGTCCGGCTTGGCAGCAAATGCCTTTGCTGGTTTAACCATCTCACAGGTCCCTTTTGATTTTTCAGTCCTCAGTGGCTTCTGAGTCCTTGCTCAGGGGGTTCTGGGGCCCCTGAACTGGCAGCTGGTGTCTGAAATGAGGATGATCTGTGTCTAGAACCCGTAACCTCTGACTCTTACACCAGCCAGCCCCAAGTGCAGCTCTGAACTCATGCTGCTCTCTAGCCTGCCAGATCACCTTCTGTAGCTCGGCCTACCTTTCTCAGTTTCAGGCAGCTCTACAAAGCTACAACAGACCCCAGCCTGGGCGAAGGGGACATAACTGGGGAATGCAGATCCCCTGTGACTCAGCTGGGTAGTGTTTCTCCAGAACAGCCATCTGGGCCCCATGGAGAGGCAGGCGCCGAGGCCTGAGGGTGTAAGAGCCCGGCTCTACCTGCTGAGCTGCCTCCTGGAAGGGTGTGCAGCCTCCCTAATGCGTTATGGCAGGAAGGAAGCGCAAATAAACATAATAAATCTGGCAGAATGGCCATTCTGATGTAGAGTCTGAAGCCGAGCGGAGGACGGGGGCAGCCGGGTGTCCTTTGTGTCACGGGAGCTCGCTGGCAGCGCTTTCCTTTTACCTGGGGCTCTGTTCTTTACAGCAAATTGGACCTTTCGCTCTGAAAGAAATAATTACTCTCCGAGGAGAAGAGAGCTGGCCATGAATGCTGATATGACACACAATGTCACCTTGCCAGTCAGAGGAGGCTCCAGCGCCTCAGCTTGGGGCCCGTCCAACTCCCAGCCTTTTTCTCCTAATGGAGGTCATCTCTCTATAGAATTTGTTGATGATCTCCAAAATGACAAGTTAGAAAGCTCCTGTCAGCAGGATATTTTTTTTTCCAAGAGGAAAGACTGGCAGAGATGAAGGCGGCAGGAACCACGGAGTAAGGAGAAGACAAGGGACCTGGAGACAGACGAAGCAAAGGGCAGGTTTTGCATAACCACAAGCTGGGGTGACTGTGAAGCCCCATCCAAAATTAACTTCTGGAACTGGTGACCCAGGCACATGTGCTGCATCAGAAATTGGTGCTCTCCCCTCGCCCACCCACAGTAAGGGGCCTTACAGAGAGCACCAGCCGCCAAGCTGGCAGGGAGCTGCAGTCTCAGGCTCACACTGGTACATAGCACAGCACGGCTCCCCCTCAAGAGCTTCCCTACAGTCTTCTGCATTTACATTCTGATTTGCCTGGGGAAGGAGAAATATCCCCAGCCACACCATGGAAGGCACTAGGGGCTGGGGGAAGGTGGGAAGACTGAATGTCATCATTATCTCCGCAAAAAGAGCATCCACTCCACCTGCCTGCATGGCTCAGGGGAGCAGGAGAAGAGAGGCACCCAGGGTTGCAAATAATTCCATCTGCCAAGTTTAGAAAGGGATGCTAGCCACGTGTGCACCCCACCAGTGCTTCTGTGGGAGCCATGGAGATATTCTGAGTTTTCTTCAAGCTTTGTAAGGGCCTTAAAGGAATGGGTAGGGAGAGAGGGCACTCCCCTCCAAAGTCCCTCCAGCCCAGGACAGTAGCTCCCTCTTCCACCTGTGACTACCCACCAACCTGGTTGGAGTGTGCAGTGGGGCTGAAGGAGGTGGGAGACTCCACCAAGGGCCGAACCCCAAGGCTTCACATCCATAAACACAACTCCAGGCAAGAACAATGAGGGAAGGAAGGCGTGCCAGGGTTCACATGGCTGTGTTCACTTGGTATGAAGGGACGTGACACTGCTTATGTCCTTCAGGAGCCTCGCAGCCTGACCTGAAGTCACTCTGCTCATGGATGTAGACCCAATCATGCAAGTAATTTTTGAGTGTCACATGCTAACAACTATGGGGTATGCTCTGGGGCCACAGAGAACATGCAGAGTCTCAGAGGAGGAGAAAGATGACGTCACAAATGATGCCGACAACTCACTGGGCTGAGATCATGTAAGTGCCAGGCAAATCATGTTGGGCACACATACCTTTCTAGGTCACTACACAGCCCCAGGCCACTGATGGCTTTGCAGAAGGCCACAGCCTGACTAGTTATGATCAACAACCTCCCACCCATCCTCTGGTGTGAATAAGATGCCTCCCCTGGGCCTTATACATCAGCAGAAAGGCTAACCTCTGGACTGACACCCCACTTTCCCAGACCACCTGGCTGATAAACAAACCCAGGGCTGAAGTTTTAATCCAGGGTCCCATAAGGGAGTCTCAGAAGACAACATAGCCAGAAGACAAGAAAGGACCGTCTTCACGAAGATGGCAGGTACAGAAGACCCAGTGCTGGACCCCACCCCCAGACATGGCTCTATGCTGCCCTGGGGCTCTGGGATGGTAAGCTCTTGTCTGGATATCTGTACATTCAAAAGCAAAAAAGAAAAAAAAATTCCCAGACCCTTCAGAAATTATTTTTTTTAAATAGGAGCAGGAGGTTTTAATCAGAAGAAGAGAGAGGAATTCCTTTCGAGTAATAGCCCAGTAATAGCACTTCCTAAAGTAATGAGGTTTCAGTGTTCAACAATAAAATGTGATCTATTCAGAACTCAAGGAAATAAAACTCCAGAGATAATTTCAGGGTGATTTTCAGATGTCTGAGGGGCGTCACAGGCTTAGTCCACCCAGCCGACCTGCAGGGGTGGCTGCCAAGGGCCTGCCGCTCTAGGATGCCCAGGGAGGAACTGGAAGACAGTGTCTAAATGAGAGACACGGAGACCCCCACCCCCACCAGGGGACCTCACCACTAATCCCAGGATACTCTGCTTGCCCTCCCCCACTGCAATCATCAACCATGTGTGTAGACTGGAGCCGCCCACATTAACCCCCTCAACCTGACCAACTAGAGATGTCACTGTAGCTAGCAGCTCAGCCATTCATTCCTAAACCCTCCAGCGAACAACTGCTTCATCCTGTAAGTTCTGATGGTTTCTAGAAGTACTGTGTGCACTGCTGGTTTCATGTGAGGACTGCAGAAAAATCCTATCTTTGTGAGCCCGCACTCAGTGACATGTTGGGATGGCCTTCTCTCAGGTCATCAAGAACCTTCCACTCCTGCCTTCTACATCCTCCTCAGCCCTTTCTCAGGCAGCTTCCTCGCTCCCAACCCCGTCCACAGATAGCCAAGCCTCCATCACATTGTCCTTGTGGCAAGTATAGAAACTTGATAGTTCCATGCACACACACGTCTGAGAGGTGGTTGGCACCCTGAGAAGGGGGCACCATATTCTTCTCTCTACGTTACCCCTGCTGGTGCACAGCCTTGCAAGTCATACTCCAAGGATGCTCGTTTACGAATGATTGAATGGATTGAGACTTACACCCCGATGGTGAGCCCTGGCCATGAACACCAACTTCAAGATTTAAGTGGACAGCCATCCTGGCAATGGACCACCTTGGGGACACTCCTGGCCCTCCTGAGACATTGATGGAGGTGTTCTGGGCTTTAAGTGTCAGTGGCATTGTGGTGCTGGGGCTTCCCTGGGTCTCATCTGCTCTTGGGCATAACCAATTCCCTAAGAGTTTTCTGCTTGCTGTGACTCCGAGAAACACCCACTGTCTGGTTGGGTGGCCACAGCCTGTGCTTGGATGGAGCTGTGGGTTCATCATCCCCGGGAAGAGACACACGCACCCAAACCAGGCTCAAGACAGACCTGCCGGTCTCAGTGCTCAGGTCCCTCTGAGGGTTCCAGAGGCAATCACACGCCCCACAGTCCCAATGCCACCTGTCCTGTGGTGCAGTCCTCTGTGGCAGGAGCCAAACCACCTGCTTTAAAAACTGCCATAATCCAAAACCAGAGACATTGTAGAGGGAAGGATTAAGTGAAGTTTGGCTGATGGATGATATTCCACAAAAGGTCACCCCCCATCATCGCTCCATTCATTATTTATTAACAACCTCCAAGATGTGCGTATCACAGCAGATGTCCAGGAATGGGGAGATGATAAAGTCATATTTTATAGCTCGAGGCCTCTTAAAGGTGTTTAACAAAGAGCTTACAAAGTGATTTCAATGGGTTACAAAATAATTTATTAAGAAGTCACTGTAGCCCAACATTTAAAAAGGTATTAATCACCAAGAGAGATGGATGTGAGAATCAGAGCCCAGCACATGTCCTGGTGACTCGGTGGATAAGCCCGGCATCCTGCTGAGGTAGCACTTGGATCAGACAAGGGTGACGCATGTATTGTCCACACCCCTCATCCTTGGCGTCACCCCTGCGCGGAACAGTTTCTCTCTACCCCTCTTCTCTGCAGAGCTGTTGTGACTGAGTGGGTGAGCAAAACCAGTCGTGACTCTACCCACGCCCACCACCATCATCCAAGACCAGGAACCCCACTCATACCCGCCTATTCCACCCAAGTCCAACAACACAATCCAAGACCCACACCTACCACTTAACCCAAGCACGCTGACTTTATTCAAGATCTATTCTACTGATGCCACCTGCTCTATCAAAGTCGCCAACTCAGTTCCCCCCCCGCCCCTGCTGCAAGAGAACCTACATCAGCTGCGCTATCCTGTGCTGGATGCGAGGCGGGTAGATGTCACGTATGAGGCTCTCAGGAGGACACTGGGCATTTGTGGCTTCCAGGGACTCCTTGCAAGCAGCAAGTATAGAGAACACTGGGCTCATTTTCTGGAACACACACTATGGCTTGCACGTTTGAGGAATATTAAATGCCTAGAGGGCACATATCAGAAACTCTTCCTCAAAGAACAGCCAAGCCTGAGAGCAGCCCCAGGGCTTGGGAAATCATGAGAGATACAGTCAGAGTAGAAAGGGAACAGAGAATCAAAGATGATTAATATACATGGACCCAGCTTGGAGGCAACCTGGTACAACTCACCAAGTATAGGAGGCAGTGGTCCCCACTAGGGGTGTTGCCGCTCCAAATTCCTCTAACTAGAAGCAACGCCTCTCTTGCATAAGAAATTGATTGTCGTTCATAAAAGTTTAATGTACCCCCAACCTTTCAGGTTAATATTTATTGCATGGGATGAGATTCACCTTGACTTTCTAAAAAGCCATGCTGTGGAAAAAGTCACCAGGTGACTAGATACATGCAGGCACCAGTTCCGGCTTCTCCCCCACAGGGAGTCATAGAATGCCTTGAAGGAGAGGGCACAGTTCCTCAATGATCAGGACTTTTCCAGTCTCACCCCTTGACTGGGCCAGCTCTGACTCTGTAGATGTCAAGTGTCATCTGCAAGGCTACCTCCTCAGGGGAGCTTTGCCTAACCGCTTTCCTTCCTCCAAAAACTTTCTGTACTTGGGAGCTGGGGACCAGATCTGGCCTATGTGCATTCCTAGCCTACCTGGCCCAAGCTAAAAGTAGAGAAGACTTACCAAATCAATGGACACGTGTGGTCCAAAGTGATGGCAAAATCTCGTAACAAGGAGGGACAACAAACGGGAAACATACAGTGTCTCTTTGTGATGGGTCGTCTGGTCCCCTCACAGGATCTAGATTACAGAAGAGCCAAGCCTCCCAGCATGCTTGAGGGGACTGTCTCGGTTAGCTTACGTGATGTGGGAAGGCCCACCTGAGTGTGTGTTGCACTATTCCATGGGCGAGGTCCTGGGCGCACATAAAGGAGCAAGGTAGCTGACTTTTATTGTTTGCCCTCTGCTTCCTGACTGTAGAAATCACATGAGCAGTTGTTTCCTGTTCCTGTGGCCGTGCCTTCCCCACCACGATGGACTGTGTCCCTTAGAACCAGAAGCCCAGCCCAAATAACCTCCTCCTTAAGTCTTCTCCGTCAGGTTTCTCATTGAGACAGTAACGTCCTTCTGTTGCTCCCTGGCCAGACTGGCAGGTAGCAGCCGAAGAGCCAAACTTGGCTTCTGTGATTAAAGCTCCCTGAGTGGGAAGGAAATTCCAGAACATCACCCCTCACACCTAGCCTATCTTCCAGGGGCAAATCCCATCAGCAGAGACTGAGAATTTATGTGCTGCAGAAAACGACCCCATTAAGCTTGGCAGTAAAGTCCCTTCAGCCAAGTCGTGCTGCGTGCGTGCGTACTGCATGCTGCCTGCCAAGTGGCTGCAGTCAGAGGTGGGGGAGGGAAGGCCTCGCCCCTCAGAGAATCCTCAAACCTGAGTCAGCCAAGACTGCCCCCCACTTGGCCAGGCCCAGGGACCAGGATGCAAATGGACTCACACAAAGGCCGTGAGCATCCAATGTGTTCCCAGCACAGGGTGATGGCCCAGGCTGGCTGTCATCTCATTAGATCCCAGATCAGCCGGGGGGGGGGGGGGTGTTGTCTCTGCTTTGCAAGCAGGAAACAGCCTAGGAGAAGTGAAGTCAGCTGACCCAGGTCCTATGTGGGGGGATGGTGGAATGGAGATGTGACTTTGTTTCACACCAACGTAGAGGCCATCCTCTAAGCCCATGTGACACTGTGTTCCTGGGCACGTGTCTGTGGAGACAATGGCCTCAGGCCTGCCTCGGGTGTAAGCCAAGCTTCACAAGAGCAGAACTTGTCTCCCACCCTTTCCAACTTTTGTGACTCCCGTGGCTCCCATGTCAAAACCTTGAGCCCCCAATTCTCAGACTGTAACCTTTGGAGATGGGGTCTTATAGAGGTTATCAAGTTAAAATGAGGTCTCGAGGTGACCCCCAGCTCAGTATGGTGGCATTCTTTATGGAAGCGGGGATTTGAAAAAGCACAAACCCAAAACGTCACAGGGACACGAAGATCAAGGTCTGGGGGATGCTTCCACAAGCCAGGGAATGCTAGCAAACACACGACTGGGGTCTGGGTGAAGGATGTCTTCACTGTACTCAGAGAGCAAAGCAAGAAGCTATGTTTAAGCCACTCAGTTAGTGGCCTAAGCAAACACATACACTAGCCCTGGCCTGTGTCTGACATGGGCACAGGTAAGTGTTTTCTCTTCCTGACTCCCACTCGGCTCTCTTGCCTTTTAGGGCTTGAGTTCAAGAACTCAGCCAAAGAACCTGGACCAGGATGCTAAAGAAACCGCCACATGGGAGCCCACACTGCTCTCCCCTGGCAGACCATCCACCACACCTCTGACACGCCCATGACCAAACTTCTTTTCACGAAACTGCTAAAGACAAATTGCAAACAGGGAGAAGAAGGAAGGGATTACTTCTAGGGAAAAGACTCGAAGAAGAGGCACCATGAGGCCAAAAGCGGAAGGATGGCAGAAGTTTTTTGAGGGGTGGGGGACACTGGAGGAAGATTGTCTGTGTCACTAGTGATGGTTGGAACCCCCAGGGACTGCCAGCTGCCTGGCTCTTCTGGGCTGCTCAGGACAACCTGGCATGCTTTTTACACATCTTTCACGGTCTCTTTACCTGGCATGGGAACCAGAACAAGATGGCTACCCAATGGCCCCTGGTACCCCCAGAGTCTCAATGAAAAGGCTTCAGGGGTACCTACAAGTATGTAGCATGGTAAGAGCAAGCTGGTCCAAAGAAGACGCCTCTGCAGGCAGGTCCCACCCCATGTCCCTCCTTTATACAGCCTTGGTGACAGACAAGCCTCCCCAAATTTTATAGATAGGAGCTTCCCAGTTCTCTGTTTGTCACATAAGCTGCTAAAAGGTGAGAATCTTGTAGCCAAAGCCATCAGGCCACAGGGACCTTGGGGCTGCATCACCTCTGCCTCTGATAAGTTGCTAATGCCACTCACACGTTTCTTTGCCATAGGTTGAGGAGACAGAGCCACAGCCGCCACCTGTCCCTTCCATAAATAACGTGTGACAGTGTAAGACTCCAAAGCAATTCCAGAGACTCATCAGGTCATATTTTGAAATCCTGTACTTCACAAATCAGAAAATTTAAAGGAAATGGACAACTTTCTGGATAAATATCACTTACCAAAATTAAATCAAGACCAGAAAAGCAAATTAAACAAACCTATAACTGCTGAAGAAATAGAAACAGTCATCAAAAGTCTCCTAACAAAAAAAAAACAAAAAAAAACAAAAAAAAAAAAACCCAAAAACAAAAACAAAAAACCCAGGACCAGATGGTTTCAGCTCAAATTTCCAAAGAAGAACTAATACCAATACTTCTCAAATTGTTCCACACAATAGAAACAGAAGGAACATCGCCAAAGTCTTTTTATGAGGCCATAATTACCCTGATACCCAAACCACATAAAGACATTACTAAGAGAGAGAATTACAGACCAATATCACTCATAAACATTGATGCAAAAATAAATAAAATACTGGCAAATTGAATCCGAGAACACATCAGAACCATCACCCACCATGATCAAGTCAGCTTCATCCCAGAGATGCAGGAATGGTTCAACTTATGAAAATCTGTCAACATGATCCACCATATAAACAAACTGAAGAATAAAAATCACATGATCATCTCATTAGATGCTGAAAAAACTTTCAATAAAATACAACATCCCTTCATGATAAAGGTCTTGGAAAGAGCAAGGATACAAGGAACATACCTAAACATAATAAAGGTAATATACAGCAAACCAACACCAACATCAAAGTCAATGGAGAGAAATTCACAGCGATCCCACTGAAATTAGGAACAAGACAAAGTTGTTCACTCTCTCCATATCTATTCAATACAGTTCTTGAGTTCCTAGCTAGAGCAATAAGACAACAAAAGGATATCAAAGGATAAAAATCAGAAAAGAAGTCAAGCTCCATTTGCTGATGATATGATAGTTTACCATAAGTAACCCCAAAAATTTTATTAGGGAACTTCTACAACTCATAAACACTTTCAGTAATGTAGCAGGATACAAGAATACCTAAAAAATCTGTAGCCTTCCTGAACAGATGATAAATGGGCTGGGAAAGAAATCAGAGAAACATCATACTTTACAATAACCACAAATAGCATAAAGTATCTCAGAGTAACTCTAACCAAACAAGTGGAAGACTTGTATGACAAGAACTTTAAATCTTTGAAGAAAGAAATTGAAGAAGACACCAAAAAAAAAGTGGAAAGATCTCTCATACTCTTGGGTAGGTAGAATTGACATAGTAAAAATGGCAATCTTACCAAAAGCAATCTACAGATTCAATGCAATGCCCAGCAAAATCCCAGCAAAATTCTTCACAGACCTCGAAAGAACAGTTCTCAACTTCATATGGAAAAGCAAAAACCCAGGATAGCCAAACAATCCTGGACAATAAAACAGTTTTTGGAGGCATCATAATTCCTGACTTCAAACTCTACTACAAAGCTAGAGTACTGAAAACAGCTTGGTATTGGCATAAAAATGGACAGGAGGACCAATGGAACCAAATTGAAGACCCGGATATTAATTAACACACTTTTGAACACCTTATTTTTGACAAAGAAGCAAAAAAAAAATCAAATGAAAAAAAGAAAGCATATTTAACAAATAGTGCTGGCAAAACTGGATATCAACATGTAGAAGAATGAAAATAGATCCATCTCTATCACCATGCACAAAAGTCAAGTCAAAATGGATCGAAGACCTTAACATAAAGCCAGCCACACTGAACCTCATAGAAGAGAAAGTGGGAAGTACACTTGAACACATTGGCACAGGAGACTACTTCCTAACTATAACCCAGCAGCACAGACATTGAGAGAACAAAATGAATAAATGGATCTCCTGAAACTAAAAAGCTTCTGTAAAGCAAAGGACACGATCAACAAGACAAAATGACAGCCTACAGAATGGGAAAAGATCTTCACCAACCCCACATCAGACAGAGGTCTGCTTTCCAAAATATACAAAGAACTCAAGAAATTGGTCATCAAAAGAACAAATAATCCAATTTTAAAAATGGAGTACAGACCTAAACAGCAGAGGAATCTAAAAAAGCTGAAAGACACTTAAGGAAATGTTCAACATCCTTAGTCATCATAGAAATGCAAATCAAAACAATTCTGAGATTCCATCTTACACCTGTAAGAATGGCCAAGATCAAAAACACTGATGACAACTTATGCTGGAGAGGTTGTGGGGAAAAGGGAACACTTCTGCATTGCTGGTGGGAATGCAAGTTGATATAGCCCCTTTGGATTTCAGTGTGGCGATTTCTCAGAAAATTAGGAAACAACCTTCCTCAAGACCCAGTAATACCACTTTTGGGTATATATCCAAAGAATGCTCAATGATGCCACAAGGACCTGTGCTCAACTATGTTCATAGCAGCATTGTTTGTCATAGCCAGAACCTGGAAACAACCTAATGCCCCTCGACCAAAGAATGGATAAGGAAAATGTGGTACATTCACACAATGGAGTACTACACAGCAGAAAAAAATAAAGACATCTGGATGGAGCTAGAAAACATTATTTTGAGTGAGGTAACCTAGACCCAGAAAGACAATTATCATATGTACTCACTCATAAGTGGCTTTTAAACACAAAACAAAGAAAACCAGCTTACAAATCACAATCCCAGAGAAACTAGACAACAATGAAGACTCTAAGAGAGACATACATGGATCTAATCTACTTGGGAAGTAGAAAAAGACAAGATCTGAGTAAATTGGGAGCATGGGGACCTTGGGAGAGGGTTGAAGGGAAGGGGAGAGCTAGGGAGGGGAACAGAGAAAAATATAGTGCTCAATAAAAATCAATTTTAAAAAAGGACTCCAAAGTAATATTTTGTCTGGAGACAGTAGTCCTTGCTTCATCATATGCCTATCAGGTCACATGAGCAAGAAGAAAGAGACATGCCCAGGCTCAGCCAGCTCCCTAAAGGGAACCTGTGGGACAATAAAAAATCAGGACCTGGTGTCCCTGCAGCCCTAGAAGGAGGGGCTGTCAGTCTTCTGAAGGGAGTGGGAAACCCCGCCCACCTAAATGTGGGCCATCTAAGTATGAGGACATCAATAAAAAACACAAACAGTGTAAAACGCCACCAAGCAGATGATAAGTTTATTTTGCATTATGAGACGCATGACGTGCTCGGACTCCGGGAAATAATGAAGTCCATTTTTAATCTCTGCTTCCGTGACTTCCAGATAATAGGCAAACTTACCCCGAGGCCATATCTTATTATCAAGGCAGGGCTTTTGGCTACAGATTCCGAAAAGCAATGCACGAGTCCCATGTCCCCCACACCATGGAATGAAGATGAGGCCTTGGGGTGTCTTCCCTGTCTGGGAGTCATAGACTGTCGAGGAGATCCAGCCCCTGCCTTGTAAAACACATCCCTGAGCTTGGCCTCCCAGCCTGGTTACGGGGTTGCTTGTCCAATAGCAACCAATGGCATGCACAAGGCCCAGAAGCCAGAGCCCCTGAGCACCACCGGGCAGCCAGGTGCCATCCTGTTCTGTCCTGGGACTTGTCCCTCCAAACACATAGGAACTGTTTTAAGGAACACCCTGTTGATGACACCTGCTGGCTTAAAGATAGAATATACATTTTTTATTCATATGCCACACTTGTGGGGGGGGGGTGCCTGAGGAGGTCAGAAGAGGGCAGGGATCCTTCGGAGTTGGAGATGTGAGCCCCTCCCCATGTGGGTGCTGGGAACCAGATTTGGGTCTTGGGGAAGAGTAGCAAGTGTTCTTAGTGGCTGAGCATCTCTGGACCCCCATCTGCCCATTTAAAGAGAAAATTGAACGAATAAACAAACCAGAATCTCTTCCATGGCTTTCCAGGGCCCATTAAATGTTTATCTACGCATGTACATAATTTCACATATGTGTGTTTATGGGTGGGTACCCGCAGAGGCCAGAAGAGGGCACTGGATGTCATGAAGCTAGATTTACATATAGTTAAGAACTTTGCAGTGTTAATGAGGCAAGTGCTCTTAATCTCCATGCCAGCCCTCAAGCCCAAGAGAGAAAGCTTAGATGATGCCCCCCCCCCCCTGTAGCTTAGAGGACTGCTCCCCTCCCCCTCCACTTCATCTCTGCCTCTCTCGTGTCTACAGAGAAGAGTGGCTGAGTCATCCTGAGACGTCACTCACAACACCTGTGCTTACCAACAAGGAGAAGGGAGCAGAGGTACCATCCGTGCCCCTCTGACATCCTTCCCATGACCTTTCCAGAAATTTGTAGTTGAAGCCCTGGCCTTCTGGAATCCCCGCACTATGGAGTCCTGGACCCCACTGAAGGCCATGGCTGCAGCAGCCTGTTGTGCTGTGGTCCAGCCCCTTGTTCTTGAGCTTCTGGTTCTGAGAGAAGTGTCAGGACTTAAGACCTGAGCAGCCTGGCAGCTTCAGGTCTTCACCAGGATCCCTGGGTGGCCCCTCAAGGCTCCTCCCACCGCAGGCCTGGGAATGGAAGCTGGGTTCTGCCTTCCTGACAACTGCTGCTTCCTGTATCTGGTAAAGGAAGGTCAGAGGAGGGTGAAGAGTCATGGGGTGTTCTCTCTTTCTTGGTCACACAACGGCACCTTTGATTTCCTTATAAATTCCCTGAGCCAAGAAGTGTACACAACACAACAGGCTGTTGTGGTGGCACATGCCTTAATCCCAGCACTTGGGAGACAGAGGCAGACAGATCTCTGTGAGTTCAAGACCACCCAGGGCTACATGAGACTGAATCTGTCTCAAAGAGAAACAGAGTTCACACCTTTGATCTTAGCACTTGGGAGGTGGAGACAGAAAGGGATATGGCTGGGTGGAGAGAGGAAGGAGGAGGAGACAGGAGCTCAGAGCCGTCAGTCTGAGGATTCATATAGACGGGATCTTGTCCCATTGGGTCTGAGGATTTCGTAGAGGTAAGAACTAGTGGCTGGCTCCTTTACTTTTCTGATCTTTCAGCATTTACCCTAATATCTGACCCCAGGTCTTTATTATTAAGACTGATTAGAAATTCATGCTCAGTTTTATTCATTTTGTGACAGGATCTTCCATAGCCAAGGATGGCCAAGCCTCCAGCTTATGTGCTGTTGCTATGCACACACTCTACCAACTGAGTTCCATCCCCAGTCCTCGAGTGTCCATCTTGACCAGTGTCCTGCCACCACCTATAAAAGCAGTGGCCTGAAACGAGGCACCGCTGGCACCTACAGAGCTGAGCTCCATCATGCTAGAAGGGATCCATGCCTGAGTGGTCCTGGCCTTGCAAAGCTGGAGCAGGAGTGTTGGGCAGAGGGGGAACACCAAGCAAGCATGGTTAGAGGTGGCAACCCTGAGAACTTGCTAGAAGTCCTGGTTCAAATCCTGCCATACTTCTTAACTTGCTGTGTGATCTTACCTAAGTTTCTAGGCCTTTCTGAGTTCAAGTTTGCACCTCAAAAAGATATTGGCTATCAAAAACATGTCTAGGGGGCTTGCTGAGGAATGTGTATTGGAGATGGGGGATTGCAGCTGGCCCATGACAGCTGGCTGCTTGTTCAGATAAGGAGAGAATCCAGTCAGTGCCTGACACCCACTCATGGGCCCTCCAGTTCTCTCTCCAAGCAGAAACAGATCTGCTCCATCCAAAAGAAAGGTGTGGCGTGACGTCCAAAGCAGACTGCCCCTGATACAATGGCATTCACACGGGTTTCCACGGAGCTGTGCATGCTCTCAGGGACTTAGCAGTCTGAGTTGTGTACCCCAAATTCTCCTGTGGAAAACTTTTATCTCAAAGGGTCAGGCTGAAACTGCATTTGAGATACGGTCTTTATTTATTGTTCCTTCCTTCTTTTCTTTTCAGAAATGTTATGTGTTCAATTAATTTCTGTGTGTATGTATGTTTATATGGGTGCACACTTATGTGAAGATGCACGCATGTGTGAACAGGTACAGGCCAGAAGATACCCTGAGTATCGTTCCTGGGTGGTAGGTGCTCTTTACCCTTTTTTTGTCTTTTATTTTCTTTTTTTGAGACAGTTTCTCACTGGCTCGGAACTCGCCAAGCAGACCTGGCTAGCTGACCAGAGAGCCTCAGGGACTCTCCTGTCTCTGTCTTAGGAGTGCTAGGGTTACAAATACATGCCACCTTGCCCATGTTCCCTTTGTCAATGTGGGCTCTGAGGATCAAACTCTGGTTGTCACACTTATAAGGCAAACAGCTTCCTAATGAGCTGTCTCCAGTCGTGGACATAGGGCCGGGACGGTAAGACTCTGTCCCTTGTTGCAATACTCTAGCTGATGGATGTTGGTGGCCCCAGCAGACAGTGTGGGATGAGCCCCCGATGGCTGATCAGAGGGTACCTGCAAGTGTCAGACAGAGATCCGGGGTCCAGGAGCAGGGAGCAGAGTGGGAACTGTCTTTTCAGGACCCCAGAAAGAGGCCCCTGGTAATGGCTGGGCTCCATGCGTATGAGGCAGTAACTAACTGTGGAAGGCTGGTCCCTTCGCTGAATGCTTTGGGATGCCGTCTCCATTTTGCTGACTTTGGAGAAAAGAACGGTGATAAATAAATGTAAAGCATGCGGGCGATGGTGCGAAATGATGCTTCATCTAATTATCGCCATTCCGAGGCGTCGTTAGCACGTGAGCGCAGAGAATGATAACGACTTCTGTGGCTCGTCGCAGCTCGGATTTGCCATCTTAAGCCCTCAGCGCGGGGACACAGTATTCCCCGGGACAGAATCTCGCACAGACAAATGATAGCCTTGCATGAGGAGGTAAGAGGAAATGAGTCACCGTGGCCGAATTGAAAAGGGTACAGTGATGCTCACGGGCTTCCAGGACAGCCTGGAGAGCGCCCAGAAAGTCAGGGAATGAGAGAGTGACTTTGAGGGACGCCCGAGAGGGCTGCTGGAAAATCTTCCCTCCATGGCAGATCCCTCTTCGACTTGGCAGGGTCACAACGCAGGGGTTGCATTGACTCCATCTTTGTTGGAGCTTAAAGGACCGAAGCGTCCCTGCCGTTCAGGACGATGCCAGAGGAGCTGGAACATTCCTTTTACCTGCTCTCTGGGCTCCTGTTGTCTGGCTGTTGTCTCAGACTGGAATCCCATCAAGCACATTTCTGCCCGCTGACAACAGACTGTCCCATTCAGTTGGATCTGTTCCCACCCCAACTCTGCAAGCACTGTGTTGTGACCCTATACTCTCACGAGCACCCCAGCTCTGTTTTGGTCACCTTTTGCCCCTTGTGCTGTGCTTGGCACCACAGTTCCGTCCTACTGTTTGGGCTAGGAGTGTACACACTAGGTGACCAACCAGTCAAGAGTGCTGTGCTGATGTGGGAAGAAAGGGTGACCTGGTGAGATTTCACGCCCCCCCCCAGGGAAGAATCAGGGGTGACAGAGAAAGCGGAGCTGGGACGCTGCTGAGCCCGAGACTGGAGAGCGGAAATGGGACCACCAAGGCCTTAAGCTTGAAGGAAGAGTGTGGGTGCTGGAAGGTAGGAAACAGGTGTGCCAGAGAGTAAAGAGGGTGGGGGGGGGGGGCTAAGGAGCCACAGCAGAGCTATGGTGGCAAAGTCCAAGTCGGGCAGGGCAGCCCCACATCACAGCTGCCCCTGCCCTGTAGTCTGGCCTCCAAAGGCTGGCCTGGCCCCATGCTGGCTTGACAATCCACACTCCTACCAAGGTGAACCTGCCCCTAGACATATGTCCACATCCTAGCCTCTGAGACTACAGATGTGACTTATTTGGAAAGAAGGTCTCTACTGGCTTAATTAAGGTTCTCAGGCCGCATTTGGGTGTCACCTACATTAAATGGCGGTGTCCTTAGAGAAGACAGAAAAGGATGCGTGAAGACAGCATTGCCGTGTGGCGTGGCCTGGAAGGTGAAGTGATTCAGCAGCCAGTTGGGGAAGCTGAGGCTTCAGGGATAGGTGTGGATGGCATTCCCTCCCCCCAAGTCCTGGGGTCACTATCTCTGCTGACACTATATTTTGTACTCCTGGCCTCTGTGACTGGCTGCTGGATGTAGGGATAGGTGTAGGTCCCCCCAACTCCCCGAGTCCTGGTGTAACTCCCTGTGCCAACACCGTAGTTTGGACTCCTGGCCTCTGTGACTGCAAGAGAACACAGTCTGTTTTTTCAAACAATTCAGTTCATGATTGTGATGGGACCAACAATATAAGCTGTAGCATCTTACAACCAAAATGCAGTTCTAACACAGAAGCAAGGGCTGCGATCCAGGGAGTGCTGTGGCAGCAGGAACCTGAGGTGACAGGGCTTTAGATTTGCCTAGGCCTCAGGCTGCCCTGTGATCTGGGGTCAACCAGTCCTCTCTCTGCAGCATGGCTCCTCCTAGGAAAGTGAGGGCTGGGCCCAGAAGTCCTACCTCATGGCACAGTCAGACGCCACTGTCGACATTCGTTCTGCTGTCCTTTCCATTGGGGTGATGAAAACACTCTGAACAAAAGCAGGTAGGAGGGAAGAAGGGTTTACCTGGCTCACTCTTCCAGGTCACAGTCCACCCCTGAGGGAAGCCAAGACAGGGATTCAAACAGGAACCCGAAGCTGAAATCACGAAGGAGTGCTGCTTGCTGGCTTGCTCACAGTCTCATGTGCTTTCTTCTACAGCTTAGAACCACCTGCCTAGGGATGGTGCCGCCGCCAAGGGGTTGAATTCCCCTACATCACTTACCAGTCGAGACAGTCTCCCATAGACATGCACATGGGTAAATCGCTTTTGTGGTTTGCACACCCTCTGTTGAGATCCCGGGAGTTCTCAGTCCTCTGGGCTATGTTAAGTTGACAGCCGAAACTGGTGAGAGCAAGGTCTGCAGAGACGGCACCAAGGCGACAGGCCAATGGTGCCGGGGCCAAATTCGAAATCTGTTCTTTTTTTCTTTTGGGATAGAATCTGATGCATCTCGGACTGGTGTTGAACTCAGTATGGAACAGAGGAGGAACTTTGGATCCTCCTACCTCTATCTCTAGAGTGCTGGGATTACAGGTGTGTATGGCCACACCTAGTTTCATCTGGCAATGAATACTGAACCCAGGGCTTTGTGCATACTAAGCAAGCCTTCTGCCCACTAAGCCGCATCCCGGAAGCCACTTCTTTAAGCTGATTGCCACACCATATCAGGGAGCATCTGGGATGCAGCATGATGAGGAGGCAGTACACAGCATCTCTTCACCATTTATTGGTCTTTTCTCAGAGAAGCCTTTGGAAAGACTTTCAGAGGCCAAAACAGCCAAGCCATAAGGACAGGTAGCCCTGATGTTAGAGGAAGGACTTAGGCTGTGTCTGCCGCGTGCACTCTGTACTTCCATCTGTGAAGGCTGGAGCACCAAGAAAACATTGGGTGCGGAGCCTGGCCTCTAGAGATCAGGCCTGGGAACCACCTTGGGATGTAGGTAACCTGATGGAGTGAGCTTTCGTGAGGGAGGCCTTCTGGAGAATTCTACTTACATTCCAGAGGCCAGGATTTAATTTATCATTCTCTCCCTTTCAAGTCCCATCTAAAATTTTTACAGGCATGGAGATGCATGCCTGGGGTCCTCGCTGTAGTGATATTTCATCTGTATTTTAATAAATAAAGTTTGCCTGAAGTTCAGAGAGTAAAACAGCCACACTGGTCAGCCTTACAGACCAGGCAGTGGTGGCACACACCTTTAATCCCAGTAGCCACACTAGTGTGCCATAGAAACCAGGTGGTAGTGGTGCATGCCTTTATTCCCAGCATTTGATAGGAAAATAAGACGGGAGGAGACAGCTCTCACACACAGTCTCATTCTGAGATTCCCAGAGACAGGATCATCATTTTGGACTGAGGTTGAGGTAAGAGCCAGCGACCGGCTGTTCTGCTTTTCTGACCTTTAGGTGGAATCCCAATTTCTGTCTCTTAGGTTTTTATTAATTGTGCTACACCTGGCCCTTGGAGACTGAGGCAGGAGGATTCAGAGTTTTAGAATAGCCTGAGCTATGTAGCATGTTTCAAAATAAATGACTGAATGAATACTAAACGCACTTTAGCTTTGGGGAAACAGTGTGTGCTATTGATACTTGTCCTAAGCAAAGGGGTCATCATTGCCTGGTCATCTTTCCTCTTCCATGTAAGGAATACCGTGGCTATCCTGATGATCTTATGCTAATGCAGAAAGAGGCACCCCATGCCCCTCAAAGTCTGGAAAATGCACGCAAAGGCCTTGGCAAGGTCCTTCCTCCTGCTCTGTGGGCATCCTGTGTGGAGAACTAGGACCCTGGAATGCACTTCCACAACGATGCCGTTGCTTTGAGCTGGTGACCACATTGAAAACCAACAAGAGTCCTATGTAAGGACAAACGTCTATGTGACTCACGGGACTCAGTAAAGACAACTTTGGGTGAGGGTTAAAAGCCAGTCTCCATGCCCCAGAACCCAGGTTGCTGCTGCCGCCACCACCACTGCCACCACTGTCGTGGCTGCTGCCACCACCGCCAGCCTCATCAGCAGCGCAGCAGGAACATCTAAGACTTATGAGAAGGTCTGGGGCTTCTGCCAGGCTTTTGGGGGCACCCACCAGAGGAATACATGTGAAGGACAGAGGATAGCTTAAGGGTTTGAGACTTGAACTCAGGTCGTCAGATTTGGCAGCAAGCACCTTCCCCTTCGGATCCACCTCACTGGCTCCCCCTTTTATTTTAAAAAAAAAAATCCTACAAGAGACAGATGATCATCACTCAAATCCTGCACAACCATGGGAAGGTAGCCAAGCTGGTACAGATAAAGCCCTCTAGCTTTGGGTGACAAAGCACAGTGCTGTCATCAATCACACCTAGGGGCCTTACATCCCATAATCTCTGGACAGCTCACCCATAAAAAGCAGCCCTTCCCCCCAGATCCCGGAGCCACTCCGAGCCACTGAGCCTTGCGTCTGATTTCACAACTGTGTGCCTACCACTTAACGTGGCAAGGCATTACTTCTAAAAGATGATTCTGAAAGGAAAGTTTGGGGTTTTATTATACCTCTGGGCTAGACTGGGCGATCTTGGAAGAAATAAGGCTGCACCTTTTCATTTCCAATCCATAGGACAATATTTTAGCAGTATGCGGGGTCAGGGAGAAGAAGCCAGGGGCTGGCGCTGCATGATGCATGGCCATAGAGTTGGGGCCCACGGAGCATGGAGGGCACCTGTCTCCACCTTAATAGGAGCAAGGAGATTGCGTCTGATTGATGGAGAGAGATGCCTCTCAACGGACATGCTGGGGTTGCAGAAAACAGTCTGCCCACCAGCTGCCCAGAACTGCACGGGCCTAGGCATGCTCTATTCTTTAGCTCCAGAGTTTCTTCAATGGCCTGCTGGGTCACATGGAGAATCTCCCTTCTTCCCTATCCTCTCATTCTTTTGCAGATTAGGGTTGAGCTACTTGCCTCCTAACACGGCTAGCACAGGCCCAGGACCCTGTGTTGTAGGATGCTAAGACAGGAGGACTGGACAGCTGACTCTTTGTTGCTGTGTCGGGATACCATGGCAACCTATGGAAGAGAGAGTTTATCCGGATGACAGAGGGATAAGAATCCATGGCCAGGAGGCATGGCAGCCAGTGGCAGGCAAGGCATCAGGAACAGGAAGCTGAGGGCTCACATCTCTAACCACCCACAAAAAGCAGAGAGCACAAATGGAATCGGCTGCTACAAACTCTCGAAATTCACCCCCAGTGATTTACTTCATGACTGTGGGGCAGGAGGGCCATCTCTTCCCACCTCTGTGCTCAGAGTTCTCCGGTCTCACCTCTTTCCCCAAGTCCTACCCTAGCAGGTGTATCAAACCTTTTGGCAATTTCAAAATACTGTCATTTACAAAGGCCACGCTGAAGAAAAAAAAATTATGTTTTTTTACGTAAGATTATGGTTCTGTGTTGGGCGCTTGCCCTGATTTAACTCCTGTCACTGTAGCAAGATATCCTGACGAAAAGTGGAGGAAGAAGGGAAGGGGTTTATTTGGCTTACAGTTCTGGATTATAGACCATCATTGAGAGGAAGAAGTCGAGGCAGGAACTACAGATAGATAATCACATCACTTCCATGGCCAAGAGCAAAGAGAATGAATACATGCTTGCCCGCTTGCTTCTTGCAGTGAGTTTATTCACTCTTTACTCAAGGGCCAGCCTAGGGAATAGTGAGGTCTACAAAGGGCTTCCTACATCACCTGACAGTAGAGACAATCCCTCACAGACATGCCTATAGGTCCAACCTGTTCTAGACAATCCCTCAATTGAAACTCTCTTTCCTGATTCTAACAGTTAAGATCAGCTACCGTAGTGTCACCCGTGGCTATGAGAGGCAACAGGTAGCCCACAGGCTGTGTGCGGGACATCCCTGGAAGATCCATCCGAGCTGATGATGTGGAGATTGCCATGGAGGTCACAGCTTGGTGGGGAGGCACATGAGTCACGCTACCATGCCCTGCATCAGGGCAATTCCAGATGTGCCAGGAAGGTTCCAGCAGAGTCAGCATAAGAGAAGTAGATAACTTGCCCTCAACCCCAAAGAGCCCAGAGACCGCCCAGGGTCTGGAAACTCTTTACTGCCTCAGACAAGCATGCAACTTGGTCTTTTCAGGAGTCACCCAGCTACAACACCTGGAGCTGTTCTGTTCTTATCTATAGGAGAGCCATGCTAGGCAGAGGCAGCCGTTGGAGTTGCAGAGAAGCCAATCCTCCAATGGGAACTCAGCCCATCTCTCTCTCGCCAAAAGGCCTCAACCTATTTCAATTATTCCTGGATACTTAAGAATGGAAATAGTTTCATGTCTCCAGATGCAGTGATGGCTGGCCCCACCTTCTGGAGTGGATGCCAATTTATTCAAGGTTCATGGGCTTGGAACAGAGAGTGAACCCTGCTTTGCCTTCCTGCCCCTCAGTAGCCAAATGCACCCCAACATACAGTTCCTACATACTTGGGAGCTAGCTTTCTTTCTTATTACAAACCCCAGCCATGCTGGGGTCAGCACAGCTGGAGGGTAGGTCTGTGGCCAACCACAGTTCAAAGCTTAGGGCTAGAGCCAGAAGGATGGCTGTCAAGGGTGAGTCTTGGTTTGGACTAAGTAGGAAGGCTGACCTCCCAGGGTACTTCCTATGATATGTATCATGGTGTCCCCTCCAGTGCTTGCAGACTGGGCATGGGTTTGTCTACAGCAGGAACTCATGGACAGTGAGGACTGTTTCCTCTACTGAGTCCTTGAGGTCCAAGTCATGGTTTGATGCAGAGTTGATCTGGAGGTTCTTGTCAAGGAGACAGCGCACGGATAGATGAATGGATGGACTGATGGACAGATGGATGGACAGATGCAAGCATATATTTGCAGGGGTAGGGGGATGGAGAGCAGAGAGGGAGGAAACGAGGAAAAAAGCTATGGAGGAATGTTGGTTTCCTAGGCGGGTAAAGGCTCAGCAGTTACCAGGGAAAGCAGTCACGCTTCAAGAAAGGCCTACGTCCTGGGCCCTCCCTTTACCTTGGCTTCTCTACAGGGACATACATGTCTGATCTGAACCACCTGAGCTGTTTCCCTGGGAACCTGGCTAGAGGGACAACCTGTCTGCCTTTTCCTGGACCCACATACGAAGAAGGCAAAATGTCTCAAGCTCCCTGCAGTATAACCCTATTTAGAAAAGTTTTGCCAGAGAAGATTCAATGATAGTCTAGAGTCAGGGCTTCTGGCCATGGGCCAAATCCAGTAGCCGCCTGGATTTGTAAACACAGTTGTACAGGAACGCAGGCGTGACTGCTTGTTCCCCTCTCCAGCTGCTTTTGTACTGGGCAACAGAGCTTAGTCGAGCCACCCGGACCAGGTGGCTCAAAATGTCTAAAAGACCTACTGCCTGGCCCTGGGCAGGCAAGAACTGCTGGTTCCTGGGACAGAGCCTTGTTTGCAGCCCACTGGAGAGGGTAGGGGTCTGAGGCTAGCCCCCAACAGGAACTGTTGTTTCTCAAACACCTGCAGGGAACAGGTGGAAGTTGGGGCTGTGGAGAACAGCATCGTGGGATGCTTTAGGAGGGTGACATGAAAAGCAGGGGGTGGGGGCTTCTGAGTGCACAGGACTGTGTGCGCTCGGGTCCTGCCACCTGGATAAACGGCAGCAGTCTCTTTGAGACTCATCTGGAAATGAATCATCTCCTTCCAAACGGTGGCTTTTAGAGAGGGATTCCTGACCACTGAGTATGAAGTGGCTCCACCCCACCCACCTTTGTTGTCTTTCTCTGAGACGATATAATCCGGCCCCCACAGTTCACCCATCTAGAACACACACCCCACTGAGTTTTAGGGAACTCAGAGTCACTGAATCCATTTTGGAATTCAGAATTTAAACTTTAGAATCAGCTTCAGATTCAAATATAGAGTGTAAATGAAATCAAGTGTAGAATTGAAAACCAGCTTTGTCGTACTTTAGAATTATTTTTCAGTTCTTTACGTTAAAGTTATTTTCAAAATCTGTGTAAAACTGACCATTTTGGTCACTTTGAGGTACGGAGTCCTCTGACTGCTTGACTAAGCACCCTCACCTGTGTGTCCCTCTGGAGCAGGTCACATTGTAACGTAACCTCTGAGAGGGCTGGACTTTGGCCAGCTGAGCAGAGTGTTGGACACATGGCAGATGCAAATAAAACCACCGACAAGCCCACGACTAAGCCCGTCAGTGTGGGGGGTGGGCTTCACTGAAGCCAAGCCCTGTGCCTGGCACACAGACAGTGTCCAGCCTGCCTCAGGGAGCAGGAGATCTTGGCCTGTGGGAACAACCCCTCCGCCGTGTGTGTCTGTGAGTGCTGCCACCATCAGCCGCAGCTGTGTCTGTGGGAGAGGCTGTGTCTCCTCTGTGCTTCTTTGAGGGTGGCTAAGCTGTCAAGAGCAAGCCCTCCAAAATCCAAAATGTTAGAGCTCTCCGTGGGAAAGAGCCAATAAGAGATACGTCTGTGCATTGACGGAGCAATCTATCGATCGAGCGTTACATACATATTTGGATGATGGAAAGGAAATTCTTTAACTACATGGATCAAATGAACAAGTGTGGGACCCAGAAAGCTCCAAATTTGCAGGGCAGATAGGCAGCCTGGAAACGTGGCTAGGAGTTGATGTTGCCATCTCGGGCATGAATTCTCAAGCATGGCAGGCTGGTAGGATGCCATGGAGTGCAAGTAGAATATCTAGGATGCACTCTGGGGGCAGGATTCCTTCAGTTCTAGAAAGCTTTGGACTCTGCCCTCAAGGCCTTCAAGTAATTAGAAGAGGGCCATCCTCACCATGGAGGGGCCTTTGCTTTCCTCAGAGACTACTGGTGTGTGCCCATAATGTCTATAGAAGACCTCTGTGGAAACACCCGCACTGCTGTTTGCCCCAGGTCTGGGTACCACAGCTGGCAGATGAAGGAAGCTAGCACAGCCCCCAACTGGGTCCTCCGTATGATGCTGCAAATGTGTGTGCACTAGCACAGTCTGGATGGATTCTCGGCACGGACAGCTGCAAGGACACAGGTCCTCGAGCCCACTTTTGCCACACAGTGATCACCAAATGGAGTGCCTCAGTGTGCCCTCTGCTCATCATCCGTTACCACCACAGCTGCCCGGAGAGGCCAAGGCATTGTCAAGATGACTAGAATCATCTAATAATGCTATGTTCCTCTGGGACAGAGGGCGGAGGAAAGGAACGACTTCAGGTCTGTCACTTGGATGGGACCCGGAGCTGGTCACCTGGCAGAAGATACCATGCCAACTCCCATGCTTTGGCCTTCTCAGGCTGTGTGAGGACAGGAGGAAGGAGGAGAGAAGGGCTGCCCATGGTGACTGCTATGGTGTCTTTAGGGGTCCTGTGGCCATCCTGTCCCTCAGGACTTGAGGTATGAGAGTGGGCAAAGAAGCCAAGGATGCTCACCTGCCCCATGCCTGGCTTTGCTGGGCTTCTCTTCCCTTTCTTTCTCTACATGCTGCTTAGACCCTTTCAACACCTCACGGCGTGTGTCACGGCCCTGTGCTTTTCTCTCCACTGGGTTCCCTCTGCCTCAGATACCCAGCCTTGGAAGGTAGGATGCTTATGGCTGCAAGGCCATGGACCAAGTCCAGGGTCTTTCCCCTGCTCTTCCAGGGCACCCAAGGAGCCACCGCGGCCCACCATGACTCTCCCTTAACCCCAAGGGAATTCATTTTTTGGCTCTAACCTGGACTCCTCTGGGCTTGAAATCCTTATTAGGGCCCCAGGCATCTCTAGGTATGTGGAGAAGCCTGCCATGGTGTCTCATGGTCTAAGGATAATGCTACTTTTCCCATGGTTCCTTCCAGAAGCAAGACCCAGCCAGGGTTTTCCCGGGCCAACCTACCTCTTCCTTCCCCGGCACAGCAAGCACTGCTGCCCACCTCTAGACCAGGAAGAGAAGGCAGGCTGTAGGGAACGACTCTTCCCAATCTGATCTTTGATTGCTTTGCATACTTGTGAGAGAAAATAAATTCGCAGGTGCTCAGTAAAGGGTTGCTCGGTGGGCAGGAAGGCCCCAGGTTGGAGTGTAGATTCGTGGTTGCGTTTTAATTAGCCCCATAAATAATTATGCCTCGGAGACACCGACTCTGCCTTCCAGGCTCCCCACACCAATAGATCTGTCTTATTTAACACATTTTACTGATTAAACAAACCTGCATTCTGCTCTTTAAATGCCAGGGTTGCACTGGCCTCATTTTTGGCATTATCTATAAACACATCTGCCACTACTGAATGGCAAAAGTCCCATGTCACAAGTCAGCCTGGCAGGTGGGTCCCGCCCACCATGACACATCACAAGTGCTATCCTCTAGCTCAGAATTCGCGTGCTGGCCTCACTTTGCTTCTGACGTTGCTTCTCTCCAGAGCCAAGTGTGGGAGACTCGGGGGGAGGGCAGCACCGTCTTACCCAGTGCACAGGGAAGCCTCAAGTAGGGCCTATATCTATCCAGAGCATCAGGACGGAGGCTGGGGATATGCAGAGCTGAGACGGCTCAGCCCTTCTGGTTAGTGTCACGGGTCTGTTGATATCCCAACCCTTACAGGTAGCTGCTGGGTAAATTGTCCTTTGACCTGCGTGTTTACTCTGATGAAGGCAGCATGAAAAAGAAAACAAAACAAGTGTCGCGTGTCAACTTCAGTCTCTGGAGAATGGAAGATACAAATTGTTGAGTATTGTATTCCTCATCCCCCAGCTTGCTTAGAACGTCCTGGGAACCAGCACAGAGAAACCTAGATGCTCCCCCGGGAGAGCGGGCTCTGGAGGTGACGCTTCTTGTCTAGCCATAGTGGTTGTGGGCATGAGTGGTCCTTCTCTTCCACAGTATATGAATCCAGTCCAACACAGCAGGTGCTTCTCAGAGCCCGGAGTCAGTTTAAAGTCTGTTCTAAAGTCTGCAGGAGGAGCTTCAGCGAGCGGGCTCACCGGTTCAATTTGTCTGCCTCTCCCACACTGCGCCGCAGCTGCGGCACGCTCTAGTTAGGAAGTGAGCGCTCCCCCCTCCCCCACCAGATGCCAGGTGAGAGGGTTAAGGAGCAGAGTGTGGCTTCAGAACAGTGGGTTTTACGCTGGCTCAAAGGAGTCTCTCAGCCTCATTTGCATCCCAAATGGCAGTGTGGGGAAAAGGCCACTGGAAGCCCCCAGAAGCCGGGCCTTTCCATCTCCATTGCCAGACTGCCAGCTACAGGTCATTTTAAGCCAACATCTGGTGAGGGTATTTTTATACCACATCTGTAACTTTAATCTGGGCTCTCTTGGGGATGTCTGGAGAGGCGTGAGAGACACACGCTGGGGAAAGATGAAAACATTGGCAGTTGGACGGGCCCAGAAGCTGCCTAGCTCTGGTTTGTGATGCCATGTGAGGGTCTGTGAAGGGAGAGCCTTTGTAAGGAAGCTCTGACGGCTGCATGCTGGGAGAGACAGAAATCCCGTCTACCCCTGAAAAAACACACCGTTTCTGAAAAGTAGATTCTACTACAGGATCCAAGTAGGGTGTCCCCTTAAGCAGTGCAGAAACCCACACTGTCCTAAGATCCTGAGGAGGTTTGAGGTTACCCTCGGCCATCTTGCCAAGGAACAGCGAAGGTTTCTCTGCCCTGCTAGGCAAACGGGCTTTCGTTTCTCTCCTTTCTGTGGTGACAACTGAATGGTAAAAGGAATTTTATTATACACATAGACCAAAAAGATCACACAAACACACACACACTCACACACACTCACATTCACACACACATACACACTCACACACTCATACACTTACACATCCCCATGGTCACACAAATACACACTCTGACACACACATATACACATATACACTCACACACTCATACATACACACACATTTATACACACACATACACTCACACACCCCTCTGAGGATTCTGTTCTTCCCTCAGGACTATTCAAAATTCTGTAAAGTCATAGAAACATATATTAAAAATCAAAATTCCAATGGTGCTTCTCTTGGGCTGGCCTAGCTAAGCAATATGCTTCTTCCACAAGCCACAACCACCAAGGCACAAGGAAACCCTATTTCCCAACAACAGGCCACCACGCCATCTGGCTGTTGCTCCGCCCACCTCCTTCCTTGACAAACAACAGCAATAATAGGCACGAAATCCCTGCATTTCACTGGAACGACCATTAAAATGTAAACGCAGAGAGAGGATTTTGAGTGGGCCACAAAAATGCTTTATTCCAGAGACTGCATGAGGCGAGGAAAATCTACAGTTGAGTCTTGAACCTATTCCACAGTATGTAAATATGTCCACTCCTGAGAGGTACTCCGAAGCCTGTGTGTTGATCTGTGTGTTGTCTGTCAGGACCCTGGGGAAATGCAGGCTCAGTCATTTCCTTGAACAAGTTGCTCATTGACTCAACAGGAAGGTTCCGAGGCCACAGGGGCAGTGGCAGGAGCTCCAGGCATTTCTCACTAACATGAAACAAACATGAGAGCTCTCCCAGGACCCCAGAGCAGGAAGAAGAGTGTGTTGAGTCTGGGCCTAGCCATGAGGGTTTGTACCAGGTCTAACTTTGTGTGAAGGGACACCCAAGCTGTCGTCCTCACCCCGATGGGGTCTGGGGTGAGACCAGACTCACATACAGGCCTTTTTGTATCTGTAAAGATGGCAAGGAGGTTAGAGTCGTGCCAACTCCAGGGCTCTGTGGAATGACTGCAGACCCGGTCATCAGAGGAGCTGGCCAGCAGTAGCTAGCGCTGTCCTCTGGTTTGCTCTCCCTGTTCCCAAACCTCAGAGCAAAACCTCAGAGCAGGGAACTCTTGCGTATCCAGCCACTCTGCTCCTGAATGCCAACTCTGCCTGGTGACTGTGAGGGTGAAGGGGATCCTGTGGCACATGTCCACATGTCACTTATAATAGTGCAAAGCTTCCAGGAAAAGAACACAGAAATCTTCACATCTGATTTGTTGGTGATGTCTCCCCATATCACTTTGGTCTTAAAGGAGCAGCAGGGCGGGGTGGCGGAAGGGAGGAACACAACACATGTCAACTGCAAACAATGAAACATACCATCTGCCTTCCATTCATAGCTGGGAGGGACAAGTTCATGTTCCACGGAGCCAAAGCGGGTTCTGAGTTTACTGATACAGAATATGTGTGCACACGTTGAGGGGATGGGGAATTATGGGCCTACTATTTGGAATGTGTGTGCATGTGTGTGGAGGGTGGGAGGTTAATGTGTAAGTGCATGTGTGTGCATGTTTCTGGAGGGTGGGGGATCATGAACCTGCTAATAGAAATGTCTATGTGTATGCATAAGCATGTGTGTGCACATGGATTATGAGCCAACTAACAGAGTGTGTGTGCGTGCATCTGTGCATGTGTGTGTCTCCAGGGGTCTGTGTATATCCATGTCATCGAGAAGTATTCTTTATTTTTACTGCGTGCTTTGCTCGGGCTGCAGCCGGCATTAAGATCTGCAGCAGCCTCTAAATTATAGATCGGCTCGCCGCGTACACGGTGTCACTCATTAGCCACGTCATCCCGAGACTCTGTGCAACCGTAAATTAAGTAACACAATAGCTGCAGGGAAATTAGGTGAATAATTTTCTCATTAAGCTAAAAACTTGGGGACGCTTCTGGTTACTTCCAGGCTGTTCCTGAGACAATACAGAACCATGAACAGACAGCATGCAGGACTCCGAATGCCAAGGGTGCTATTCTTCAGAGCGAGTTAGGTGTGGTTTACATTAAAAATAGAACAGGCTCCCGCAAACAGACTTGTATTTATATGGAACGTTGCGACAACTGTCATTTTACATTAGTCAGAGAAATCCCACGGGTCCGTTGTAAGTATTAAATGTGGCAATTTTTTTTGTTTACCGACAAAACATAATAAAAAGAACACAGGCTCCTGGATGACATTCGGGGGGATTCCCCCCTCCCCTCATTCCCTGAAGTTATTCATAAAATAAACATGTGTTCCCTGTCCCTGCTGCCCTGCTTTATAAGGTTTTCCTGACGGGGCCCTAAGACTGACAGACGGAGCAGTACCCTGCTCCTGGGACCCACTCCAGTGCCCTCTGGCTGTGTCTCCATATGTTCCAAAGAGCACCTACAAGCCTCACCCAGGAGCCCCTCTTGACCAGTGTGCCAAGCAGAGCAGTATGGGAACTCAGGAAGGGCAGCACATACACACATATGTGTGGTGTATACATGTGTACATGTTCATACATATGTGTAGAGGCCAGAGGTCAGGTCTCTTCCTCAATTGCTCTCCACATTGTGTTTTGTGACAGTCTCTCACTGAACCTGCAGCTCGCCAGTTCAGCCAGGCTGGCTGTCCCGTGAACTCCAGGGACCCGGCTGCCTCTGCCTGCTGCAATCATAGGCGTGTGCCAATGTGTCGGCTGCTTCATGTGTTGCTAGAGATTGAAACTCAGTTCTTGCGTCTTCAGGACAAGCACTCTGCTGAATATAAGCCTATTTTCTAGGCCCTGTGAGGGACATTGTTGCAGTAAAAAAGGAAGGAGTGGTCCAGGCTACACATCTCAAGCTTGGGAACTGTTTCTGGCTGTCAGAACACTAATCATTCCAGTGAAGGCTGTAGAACTCGCCAAACCAGAAACAGGAGTACACAAACAGAATCGGCACTGTGGGCCAGAAGGTCAACGGTCAAAACGATGGAGTACCAAGCACACGGTATGTGAGTCTGAGCAGAGCTCCCGCCAGGGCAGGGGCTCTCGCAGTGTGGAGCAGGGAAACACTGCCACGTGACCTGCCTTCAGTGCGCAGTGGTGGTTGCAGCAGGTGAGCACACGTGATGGTGCTCTCATTCTGGTGACCCGTGGCAGGTGTGACACTTGGACATTCTGCATTTGAAAATCTGTTCAGAGGTCATGAACCTGGATCAATGCTGCTCACGCAAGCCAAAACTCTTTGAGCTTCTGACTTTTCAGAGTGCAAGGGGTCCTCAGGTTTACCTGGCGACTGCTTTAGTGCCTGCTGATAGAAACCCTCATCCCCCACGCTCTTCAGGAGGGAAGGTGCAGGCACACCGAGTTAACTTCCCTTTCCTCAGAAACAGTTCATGCCTGCCAATTTGCTCTTCCCAGTCCCAGCACACAAACACACATACATGCACACATACATGCACAAAGACATTCACATAGACATATATACAAAGACACACATGCACACATACATAGACATGCACACACACATATACACACACAGACACATGCATGCGCGCACATGCAGGCACACATGGAACTATGGGTACAGATGGAACATTCAGGGAGGAATGGACCTCTATGTTCCCCTAGATATCAGGTCTATGGTTCTAGACATCTCACCCGTGGGAAAAGCATAAAACATTTCCACCCAGAAAAATAACACTTCAAAGCTAATAGTTTTAGGTCAAAGATTGGGACATTTGTCAACATAAAGTGGAAAAGTTTTTAAAAGCCATCTTAGACCCTTTTGCTGCTAAATTTGGTTTAGAATTTTGGAATTTCCTTCCTTAATGAAAACAGTCTTACACGAAGGGAAGAAGTGGTTAATTATGAACACAGCTGCCATGTCCTAATTGTTAAAAATATTCAATTTAATTATTTAGAAAACATCTAGTCACAGTTTATGTTCATCTAGGGAGGGATATTAAAAAACCCAATATAATTAGAAATGACATTGTTACTAATTTGCAATTCAATAATTCCTTCTAGAACATTCCTTCAGCCAACCTCTGATGTTACTAACACGTCTGCTCCTGGGAGTAAAAGAAGACTGGTACCCTGAGATTCGTAAGGGAAGATGCAGGAAAGATGGGGACACAGGTGACGTTGAGCATCTTGATATCCCTGGGGTATCTTTTGGGTCATCAAAATATCACAAGCACAAGAAGAAAAGAACCTCCACAGACAAGAACTGACCAACAGGAAAAACTAAGAATTCAGACGACTAAAAACACTGACACCAACAGAAACAGCCCACAAATGTGTGCGTTTGATATATTTAGAGAAAGGAGGAAGGCAAATTAAAGTATGATGAGAACCTCAAAACCAGGTTTGGGAGAAAATGTAAAAAAAAATCTCTAAAGATAAAAACATAATTATTAAAAAAAATTAAAGTTAAAGCTACTGAGATGTTCCCTGGATAAAGAGCTTGTTGGACAAGCATGGGAACTGGGACTCAGATATCCAGCACCAACGTAAATGCTAGATGGGCATGGTGGTCCACTGTAACCCCAGGACACAGGAGGCAGAGACGAGATTCCTGGGACAAACTGGATAGCTAGGCTAATCACATCAGTGTATTCTGGGTTCGGCTGAGAGACCCGCATCAGTGAATAAGGTGGAGGGTGATTAAGAGGGACTCCTGATGCCAACCTTGGGCCTCCAAATGCACATGTACATTACGCATTGCACCCTCACATATACGCATGCACACACGCATGTGAACATGCACACCTAAATGTGTGCACACACCTCCACACACAGACAAATACAAACATGAATACACAAAATAAAATTTAAAGCTCTTTGCAGAGAAAACATTAGAGTCAAAAAGAGAACTGGTGAATTGAAAGATAAATCAGAAGACACCAACGGGAACTGGGAATAGTGGTGCGTGTCTGTAATATCAGGGGTGAGGGGAGGATGGGTGCCAACTTTAAGGCCAGTCTAGGCACGTACTGAGCCCCAAGCCTGCACTGCAGAATGAGATCCTGCCTCAAAAATTAAGAACAATAACCACGTGTTTATTAGGAAAGCCAAGGCATAGAGGAATGCTGGAAAATATGAGGTGGAAGAGACACAGAAACCAGTAAACAGTGTGGAGGGACAGAGACTAAGTGCCATCACTGCTGATGGCAGCAACACCTAGGTTCTCAGGATATTTGGTCAGCCCTGTTCAAAATTAACAATGAGGCCGTAGATTAGCAGGAGAGGCTTGCCTAGCAAGCACAAGGTCCTAGGTTTGATCCTCAGCACCAAAAATAAACAAAGATACCTAACCATGGCCTGGACGGACTTAGCAGTCAAGAGCACTTCCTGCTTGGCCAGAGCACCTCAGTTCTCTCTTAACACTGGATTTGGGAGGCTCATAAACACCTGTAACTCCAGCTGGAGGGGGGGGACTAATGCCCTTGCTCTGCTCCTGGGACCTGGGGCATTACACACACACACGCACGCACACGCACACACGCACATGCACACGCACACACACGCGCACACACACACACATCACATACATATCACGGATGTAAACAATTTTTAAAAGGCCCCGGTGAATGGCAACTGGGAAAAGCAAACAAACGGCTGCCCCGTGAATCATAGGCAAATCACGGTAAAAGGCAGAACACAGGGGAGAGAGGCTAACAAAGGAAGCCTGACAATTAGAGTGACTTCTCAATGTAACCGTGAGTCCCCGGAGACTCCTCACTACTGTTTCCAAGTGCAGAGAGAAAAACATAGGAAACCCGTCAACCTGGAAGAACTGTGTATCCAACAAAGCAGCCTTTCATGAGTCAGGGAAGTGAAGGTATTTTTGGAAACAAAACCAAGCCTGAGAAAGCCCACCTTCCCCAAGACTCCATGAAGGAAGCCTCCCCAGGTGGGGTGGGGTGGCCCTGTAGGAGAGGCAGAGATTCCAGAAGGGAGGTGGAGGTGCATGAGCCACCTGGATAAGGGAAGTGGGAAGACAGCAAGACAAAGGCCCCTCCTCTCCACACAGGCTTCATCCAGGCTCCATCCAGCCCACCTACCCAGCAGTATCTCCCTCACATCTCGTCACAGCCTCCTCCTTACTATATTCCCTGTTTGTTTTCAACATTCTCTTATTTATTTCATTTGGAAGAAAACGCCAGGGCTGCGGAGAAGGCTGTGCAGGCGTGATGACCTGTGTTTGGATCCCCAGCACTATGTAAAGACCCGGCAGTGGCAGTGTGTTCCTCTAATCCCACCACTGGGAAGGCAGAGATGAGTGGGTCCCTGGAGCCCACTGGGCAGCCAGTCCAGCTGAATTAACAGAACACAGGTGGAGATCAGGAGGGGAAGACCCACCCTTTAACTTGACTGAATCTGCAAAGACCTTATTTCTATGAGATGTCACAGGTACACGGGGATAGAACTGAACTTACCTTTCTATGGGGCCAGATCAGGGCTCTATCAGCAAGGGTGTGCCAGGTACCCCCCCTTCTGTCATCACCCTGGTGATGTGGGATTCCCCTCTGTATGCTGTGAATATGTTTTATTACCATTAGTTAATAAAGAAGCTGCTTTGGCCTATGGCCCCCTCCCCCCACATCAGCTCTCTGCAGCCCAGCAAGAGGGACCTTTTGTACACAGTCCTTAGACCCCACAGCCCCATTCTCACATATTTGGGGTGGGTACCAAGAGCTTGTGAGGCCCTCCGGCCATGGCCCACCCCTTACTCTGGGATCTTATTCACTCTGTCTTGGTCACGCAGACTCCACGTTATCTCTGCAGGGACAAGCAGGATCCCAGTACAAACCAACAGTCATTGACATTCCTCCTGGGGAGGGGGGACAGTCCCCTTTCTCAAACACCCCAGGCTTCATTCAGATTCACCACCCACTCCATGGAGACCATCCTCACCACCCCTAGGCAGTCGTCCTTGGCTACCCTCCCTACCCCATTCTCCCCTCTCCTTATAGTAATTACCGCTTGCCAGCCACTCCTGGAATCCCTCCAGGGACTATGGCTGCTTGTTAAACTTGGTCGTGCCCACTAGCATGGAGAGTCCAACGGGATGGGAGCTTTGTCTGTTCCATGCACTGTGAATCCTAAGTGTCTCAAAAAGAGCTTCAGCTACACAGTGTTCAGATCTCTGTGGAAGGAGGGAGGGAGTATTCACCGCATGGAGCAACGATAGTGTCCATTTTGTGGAGCAGAAAAGAATTAAGACGCTAAACACTCTCACAGCGAGGGTGCTTCCGGCCAGGCACGCAGAGTCTCAGTGGGGTCTGCCCTCCCTCATGTTTCTTGTATGTTTGAGAGGATGTCACACTATTGATTAACTTTAGAATGTTCACTTTTGTATCTAGGTTAGAATTTGCAGGGCAGCCACTAAAAAGGAGAAATAAAAGATAAATTGCTAAGCCATCCACAGTTCCCAAGTGAAAATGGGGAGAGGTAATAAAAGAAGAAACAGAATCACACACACACACACACACTTATACAACACTCTCTCACACACACACTCTCACACACATTCATACACACACATTCACGTACACTCACATATTCATACATACACACTCATACACATTCATGTACACACATATACACTCATACACACACATTAACATGCACACACACACATTCATATATTCAAACACTCATACACATTCATACACACATACTCATACACACATACTCATACACACACTCACAAACAATTCATATATCCAAACACTCTCACACACATTCACACACACACATTCACACATTCATACACACATACACACAAACACACACACCCCAAACATGGAAAATGCTAGGTAACAGTATTGAGTTTAAGCTAATCAATAGTTACATCTAGTAAAACAGATTCAGTTTTCAAAGTGAAAGAAGTGCTAACTGCCCAATTTTAAAGAAAACTCCTGCTCTAATGTTGCTTAAACCTACCAAGACCAGAACAAGAAACAGACGGCCTGAAGTGAGAAGATGGGAAGAGACGCGGGAAACACCCACCAAACTCTGGGAAACGACGTGAGGTTCAGTGGGAACTGCATCACCAGCTGCAGGGGCTCCCTGCGGACTGACGAAATACGTGGTTCAGTAGGAGACACAGGGCTGGAGAGATGGATCAGTGGGTAGAGGTGGCTGCTTCCCAGCCTGATGACCTGACTTTTGGACCAAAGCGGTAGAAGGAGAGACCAACTACCAAAAGTCGTTCTTTGACCTCCACATGTGAGCTGTAGCATGCGTGCCCCCTATACACAGGTGTGACCAATCACACCCCAAATAAATAAGTGAATGTAATAAAAAAAATTTAAGAGGAGAACATACAATTATAAACTCATATATAACCAATAACTTCACCTTGAAATAGATAAAGGAACATTTTTTAAGCCTCAAGGAGAAGTTGGGAAGCAGGGAATTTAAAAATACATGGCAAATCAAATAGAAAAAAAAATGTATGAAAACCACAGAGAAATGGCATGAGGGTTAGGCTCTGTCGGTGCTGGGTCCCAGGACTGCATCACAGAATTGGACAGCAGAGAGCCATTCTCTTAAAATCTAACAGTGCAGCAGATGATAGAGATGTCATCAGAGATGCTGCGCTCCTTCTCCCCTGGGATCCATAAAAAGCTGAAATGCCAGAAGGGCCCTGGCGGAAAAGCAAGAGAAGAAGTTAAGGGGCCCAGGAACCTGGTGTGTGTGAGAGAATAGATCTACTGTGTGTGGTCACAAAGCATGCTAACGAGTGTGTTCCGTGAAAACAGGAGGGCCACCGTTCCAAGGCTCTCAGGAATGTCCCAGTGCCATTCTCTCGTATGTCAGGACTAGGGACCAGTGCAAGAGAAACTGGTGGAGAAACAGCTGGAAGGGAGCAAAGGTTGCAAGTCCTATGGCAGCCAAGACTAGTGCTTGACTCGCAGAAGTCATGGTCGCTGAGATGAACATCGAGACCAAAGGAGCAGCCACAGACATGGCATAGGTCAACACACAGAAAAAAAGGAATGGGAGGTACTTCTCTGTGTTGTCAGCCAAAAAATAAAAAGTGGGGAGTGTTAGAAAAGCATGCAAAACATCAACACACGAGGAGTAGACCTGACAAAAGCCCAAGCTGCACACAGCGAGTCCACCGAAGGCTGCGACCTCAGTGAGCACTATCCTGAATCACTGCGGACCATCAGTGGCACGTGAGAAATGGTCCCCCCCCACGCTTGCTGAAAATGAATGAATGCACTAATGAATTTTCCCACGGGTCGTGTTTTCCCTTCTTTCTGCCAAGGTGAAGTGTCACTTCCTCAGAGGAGCCAACCGCCCTTCACCCTCTTCCGTAAAGTGCCATCTTTTTAGCCCAACTATCACTGCCTCCACTAATTCATCTGTGTCTACTAGTGAGTGCACATCGGGATAGGGCTCATGGAATATTGACACCCTTTCATAGATGAAGAGAGTGGCAAGGGTCTTCGAACCCCCAACTGAGTATCCAATGGTTCTTCCCAGCCATCTGTACGCAGTCATAGACTAATTGTCCCTGGGGTCTTAGGAGAGCGGCTAGAGCCTACAGTCTGGGGAAGGATAAGGGAAGGGGCTCCATCTGGATAAGAAGAAGACTGTCTAGTGCAGGCTTCAGGGTCAGGCCCACTCCCCTATGTTTTATAAGTAAGTCCAATAAACTCATTGCTTCTGCAGGGGGGGATTGTGATGGAATTGTACTTTGGATTGTCCTTAGAGCCTCAGGAAGGAGAGTGGACTCTGTTCATATCCCCAAGAAAAGAATTTTAGCAATGCCCCCATACCAGGGACAGTCCATGTTAAAGTCCTTTGAAGTGTCTGTCACTGCTTTCCATGGATGAACCACATAGGCGACTGCTCAGTGTCCACCTTCCCTGCTGGACTGTAGACTCCACCGTGAGAAATGCACCTGGCATGAGGAAGAGCCCCAGGACACTCACTGCCTGGTTTAATGAATTTGCTTTGGCCTCTTAGAGAGTTCATTCGATATGCATGAAGTCAATGTGGCCTTCATAGTTCCCATTTCCCTTACGAGATCCCACCCTCCCAGCCACCATCCGTGCTACTTTTCCCAGATACACAAGTGTTCCGGGAGCTGCGCTATCCTAGGGACAGTCATAACTAAGACATATGACGTCGAGGGCTGCTTTCATGGGTAGCAGCTGGGGCTGTGACACAGAGAGGGAGGTTTTCTTATCTGGTTGCAGAGGAACCGTGGGGGAGGGGGTGTCTTCCCCTTTGTGCAACACTTTATGTGATTCCCCCCCAAACAGCTGAGAGGAGACATCCCTCCTCCCCCACTTGTCACATACAATAATCGTCTCCCATGGAATTCCAATTTGGTAGCTCTCTCGGGCGAGTAGTCATCTAAGAAAACCTTATTAATACAGTCGGAGCTTGTGGTGGCTGTGATTCATTTAAAACTAAGATGGAGGAGAAAAAAAATCAATAATACTTAGCTCTGGTCACTTTACATTTTGCTGTAGCCAGGGTAAGCAACTCTTGTAAATATTCCCCCCCCCATGTTTGTCAGACCCACCAGCCTCTGCCCCACCCTGATCCCCATGATTTTGCTCAATATAGTGTTCTATTTACAACATACCAGGTGGCCGACCAGAAGAGAGTCCCCACAAACTTATCACTGAGCAAATTCTCCTTGCCCCAGTGCACGACTATGGTCAAATCCAATACGCGGGCATCAGAACAGCTAGCTCCACACGCTGCCTGATGCTGCCCGGTGCATCCCTGAATCTGCATGCTGCAATGCAGGTCTGTTCTGCAAACAGGAAGGCCTGAGATCTGAGCAGCAAGAAACTCTGAGCCAGGAGTGGGGTCTCCCTGGTAGAGCCCAGGCACATGGACTCTGACGTCAGCTTTGCGACCCTTCCCCACTTTCTTTCCAGCTCCTAGCTTCCCGTACCTGCCATTTCCCCAGGGCTTCCTCCCATCCTAGGAAAAGCGGGCAGCATATCAGCTGGAAGAGCCCTGGTGGCAGGACTGGCCTCTCAGCAGAGAAATCACATCTCCCTGTGGCCTTGAGCGGCTAGAAAAATGGACCCCGGCAGGGCAGCGACAGAGAAGCACGGGCTCCACAGGGTTCCACTCATTTTTCTTGAACTAATGTAAGTATCTCGTAAATCTCATTTTTTGAAAAAATATAAGCATCACTCAGGAAGGGCAATGAAGTCACACACAAACCCCGCCCTCTTGTCTGGCTGCCACGTGTTGTGTTTTGTTCAGTTCAGGATATCCCAGTCAGCCTGTCACTGGCCCAGGGCAGGGGTGAGCTTGGACACCTGCCACATAAATGTCATTCTGCTAAGTGGCTGTCAGAACGTTACCATCTCCTCTACCTGCCATTGGGAGACATCCAACCAGAAATCGAATGGGCACACACAGAATTGCTTCCAGTTCACTGAAGCCCTTGGATGGAGCAGCCTACTTAGGAACGTGGGCAAAGCCCTCTGCTCGGTTTCCCATTCAGGCAGTCGTCACTTTACCTCTGCACGCTTGTCAACCCATTAGAGCCTCAAGAGATGCTGTCATCCTTCCCAGGTTGCAGATGAAGACAGGGAGTTAAGTGACTTCCTGGAGGTCACACTGACTGATCTGCGGCTACTCATCCTGGCAATAACTGTCGCTGACCACTGACTAGGACCAGAGAAGTTCCAACGTTCTGGACCCTGAGTCCTTCAGGGCCCACACTGGAGGACGCTCAGAGAATGGCTGTGTTAGAATTAGACCTTCCCCTGCCACAGCTATCGGATGAATGAACACTGTTTACCTAGCTATCCCACAGTCTGCAGTCATGAGCTTCTGGGTGGGCTCCAATTCACCATCTAGTCTGAGTTCCAAAGCCACAGTCCCCGAGAGCCATCCTGCTTCCTTGGGGGAGACCTTAAGATCTTTCCTTCAGGTCCTCGTGCATAGGAGAGCCTTCCTCCTACCGTCTCGGGTATTTAGACACTGTCCCCCTGAATCTCTTCTGGGCTCAACAGCGCCCCTCTGGAATCCGTGTCCACTCAGAACCCCCAATGAGGCTTTAAAGGGATGTGATGGCTAGCTTTACTCATCAATCAACTGGACGCCACCTAGAATCACCTGGGAAGAGGATCTCCGTGTGGGACCGTCTCAATGAGTTCTCTGATGTGCGAAGGCCAGCCTACTGTGAACATCACAGTTTCTGGCAACAGACCCCAAATAGTACAAAGTTAGAGGAACCAGGCTGAGCACAAGTCTGCCGAGCGGTAGGCACGCACACACTCATTCTTGCTCTGCTATTGACCATTGACCAAAGATGACTAACTACTTCAAGTTCCTGCTTTGACCTCCCCACAGCAACCAACTGTAACCTGGACCCGAGAGCAGAACGGTCCCTTCCTCCACTGCTTTGCCTTTTATCCGTATCTTATCCCATCAGCAGACACAGAGCTAGGACGAACAGCTTTGGAGACGTAACTGGTTAAGACGCAATGGGACCAGATTTGGCCCAACAGTGATATTGTTACAAGAAGGTCATGTGAAGACCAAGGGAAGACCAGATGGAGAGAGGCAGATATACGTGTGGAGCACCAGATTGGTGTCGTGTGTTTATAAATCCCATGGCGAGATTCTATGGTTGCTGGAAGTCCCTGGTATCTCACAAGGTTTCCACCCAGAATCTCTGCCCAGAGAGTCTGCAGCTTACACCTTGATGTCTGCCGTGGTAACTACTGTTGATTTGGCAAGATCAAGGGGACAAGCTCCTGGACAGGCTGTTAGGAATTATCTAGACTAGGTTAGCCTCCGGGCACACCTGCGAGGGGTTGTCTGGGTCTGGTTAATTGAGGTGGGAGGACCCATATTTGCGGGGGGGGGGCACCTTCCTACTGGGTAGGGTCTCAGTTTAAATAAAAAGGAGGAAGTGAGCTGGGTGTAACCACTCTTCTCTGCTTCTGGACCCCTGACAGAACCCCACCGAGCTGCCTCAGGCTCCTGCCGCCAAAACTTCCCTTCTGCAAGGGGCTGTGTTCTCCAACTGTGAGCCTAAAGGGCCGTTTTTTCTCTTTAAGTTGACTTTGCGAGGGTGTTTCTTCATCAGAACTATAGGAAAGGTTCCCTAGACAATGCCATGTGTTAGACTTTTAGGATATGGGGCATGGTTTTCTTGCTTGGTTTTATTTGTTTTGAAGACCACCCAGTTTGTAATTCTTTACTGCAAGACCGTAAAGAGATTTAAAAAAATGGCCCATGGTCCTAAGGGAAGACTGCCCTGCTAGCTGACAGACACAAAGTTCAAAACTGTTCAGAGGGCTGTGCACACTAAGCCAGTTTACTGACCAGCCATGCCCTGGTTGCTTCCCTGGCCCCAGCTACTCTGAACCACAGAGCCGGTCCAAAGGATCAGAGAAGGCAACCGGACTCAGTCTGGCTTCTAAGTTTCAAATCCTTTAACTAGGATACACAGAATCAGATTCTGCCATTCCTCCCCCTACCAGGCCCCTGGCCCAGACCAGCCCTCCCCAACAGAGCCACACAAGCCTCTGACCTGGCAACAGAAACAATGTGTCTCTGACTTCACACTCTCACGGCTCCTTTCTGAAGGCATAGAGTTCCCAAATCACCTAGGTAGGTTTAACATGAACCTTGGCCCCCATGCTGCTCTGTGTCACCAGCTGCCAATCGCTTTCCAGGAGGAGCAACTGCACGGCAGCTTCCAGCATGTTCTCATTCATTCTTTGTAGTCTCTGACACGCATCACTGACCCTGAAGTACAAAACCCCTTCAGCAGCCTCCTGTCTCCAATCGCTTTCTCTGAATCTAATCATTTCTCATGTCCACTTCTCAAGGTCATGCCTGCCCTTCAGCCGGAGTCTCAGGATGATTAGAACTCAGGAATGCTGCCTGCTGCTCGGAGGGGAGGTTGGGTCTGGAGGGGTCGGGGGCAGTTACCGGCAGGTCTTAGATGAACAGTAAAGCAATCTGGAGACCCTGGAGTGCACTTGAAGCTGTGCCCCATAAATGAAGAATGGGGGTGGATTGATTTATAATCCAGAGAGAGAAAACTGTGTCCGGAATGTGAACAATTTGTCCACTGTGTGTGGACTCCCACAGTTAAGCCGTGGTTCCAAACACTTCTGCCTCTCACAGGGTTTGCTTTGCCCCCATTGCAGCCTACTTGGGGTCTTGGTTAGGATTGTTGGTTGTCACTACTCAGGACACCTGGGCTCCAGGAGGAAAAGAGGCAATTGCGCCCCATGGGGGGCGAGGCTGAGGACATGGACAGCAGTGCGGACACACGCCCCACCCAGTCCTCTGTGGTTCCAGAGCACAGTTCATTCTCAGGGACACCCCCAGAGCATACTGAGTCCCTGTCCCATCCCCCTTTCCCTCAAAGTCCTCCAGGACCCTTTCCTGTTTGTCGTTGGCTTCGGTCAGACCTAAGGGTGCGTCCTCTCTTGTAACAGTCCTCTTCTGCTGGCTCCGGTAGAGATGCTGGATAAGGGATCCACAGACACTCTCAGTTACCCTTGAGGACACAGGAAGTGACAACGGTCATGGAAAAGAGGAAGAGTGAGTGGCACAGGGTGAGGAAGGTGACCCAGAGTGGACCTCAAGCTTATGAGAGAATGTTCAGTAACTCCACCGCACAGCCTAAAGAAGGTGTGAGCTTTCAGCCCTGTATATAATCATCTCTCAGGAATATTGGGATTGGTTTTTCCTGCCTGATCTGGGTTGAGTTTGGAGTCCCAAGTAAAGAAAACAAAAGCATTCAAAATATGTAACGCTGGAGCCAATGTCCTTTTGTGCCCCTAAGAGCTCTAACTGCCTGCTGGGGAGGGCTGGCAACTGAGGCTCAGGGGGCAGCTTCCCCACCTGCCTTCCTGATTTGCATGTGAACTGTCTCCTCATATAGCCTTTCCTGGTGCATCAGGCTAAACATACAGGGACATACTAGGTGACGGAGGACAACTTGATCCTATGAACTTAAGAAGAAGCATGCCTCAATTCTGGCTATATTGTGAAATCTCCATGATTTGAGAAAAATCAAATTCTCAACTATAGGAAGGGGAATAGTCTGAAAACCCAAGTTTAGTGTCCAGATATTTCCCAAAAGTTTTCTAACAGTTTTGGGAGAAGGGCGATAGCTGTGTAACAGGATGGCAGGACACTACCTAAAGTGAACAGCTACAGGGACAGGACAGTGCCCAAGGAGGATGTCTACAGGGACAGGACGGTACCCGAGGAGGATGTCTACAGGGACAGGACGGTACCTGAGGAGGATGTCTACAGGGACAGGACGGTACCCGAGGAGGATGTCTACAGGGACAGGACAGTGCCCAAGGAGGATGTCTACAGGGACAGGACAGTGCCCAAGGAGGATGGCTACAGGGACAGGACGGTACCCGAGGAGGATGTCTACAGGGACAGGACGGTACTCAAGGGGGATGTCTACAGGGACAGGACGGTACTCAAGGGGGATGTCTACAGGGACAGGACAGTACCCGAGGAGGATGTCTACAGGGACAGGATGGTACCAGAGGAGGATAAAGACAGGCACATAAGATGGTGTTACTAAAAGCTACAATGTGTCAATGAGTAGAATAAAGAGGCCCTAGTTAAGCTTACAAAATCCACAGTGGCTCTGCATTAAAGACCAGAGCAGTAGACATCTCTGACTTTCCCCAGGGTGACACACAGTCACCACACATCACTGAGTACAAGGACAGAAGGAGTCCTTTGGTAGCTCTAGACAAACAGACTTAGAATTGTCTGCCGCACAAAAAGCATCTAGAACAGCCATCGGAAACCTGGAAAAGGAAAACCACAGCTGGGCAAACTGAACTACCCAGTTTTAAGACAGACATAAGCCTATAGCAATCCGGACAGTGTGATATTGGTGATGTAGTCAGGGAGATTAAAGGCATATAGATTTTCATATCAGAATAAACACACCAGAAACAAATTCCATAATGAATGACTGATTCTGTTTATCAAAGTGCAGAACTAATTGGAGGATGAAAGATTAGCTGTTATCAGTAAGCAGTTTGGAGCAAGAGGCCATCTATATGCAACAAGCAGAAAAGCCCTCAATGTTAACCACACATGTCAGAGAAGAGGAAAACACAACGTGGACCACACAGGAAGCAGAAGTAAAGCATAGAAGTGGGTCCCCCATCACCGGGAAGGGTCTCCACCACATTCTCACTTCTTCATCCTTTTACTCTCTGCCCCTTTGTACGGCGCTATCTGACCACTTGATTTAAAACTGGGGCTGAAGAGATGGCTCAGGGGTTAAGAGCACTGAATGCTCTTGCAGAGGACCTGGGTTCAATTCCCAGCACCCACATGGCAGCTCACAACTGTAACTCTAGTTCCAGGGGGTCTGGTATCCTCTTCTGACTTCCATAGGCACCAGGAGTAACTCTAGTTCCAGGGGGTCTGGTATCCTCTTCTGACTTCCATAGGCACCAGGAATGCATGAAAGTGCTCCTACATACATGAAGACAAACACTCAGCCACATTAGATAAGTCTTAAAACAGAATTGTGTCTCTGCTTTATTTTTCCCATGCTTCTCGATGTCCTATGACACATATGTGGTTTTTTAGTTCTCAGTAGCCTATTTCCCTGCTCTAGAATGTGTTCTGAAGGTGCATCTCCA
Organism: Arvicola amphibius; assembly: GCF_903992535.2. Classification (NCBI taxonomy): domain Eukaryota; kingdom Metazoa; phylum Chordata; class Mammalia; order Rodentia; family Cricetidae; genus Arvicola; species Arvicola amphibius. The sequence continues at coordinate 4,901,664 of NC_052052.2, read as the reverse complement.
GCACCTATGAAGAGTGGTCTTACCAACTGTTAAACAGAGATTTATCGTCAGAGAGAAACTGAAACCGCAGCTGTGGGGTTGATGGCCCAGTGAGCCACCAGGCAGCAGCTAAGACATATTCATCCGTACGGCATGAAATACGGAGCTTGTAGGTGATGGGCTGAAAATGGCTAGGCATGGGATAGAGAGATGGCTTGGAGGATAAAAGGACTTGATGAGGACCCAGTTTTAGTTCCCAGCATCCATGTGGCAGCTCACAGCCATCTGTAACTCCAGTACCAGGGGATCCTGTACCCTCTTCTGGACTTTGTAGGTACTGTAATGATATGAAACACATACATGTATATAGGAAAACATCCATACACATAACAGTAAAAAAAAAAAACTGCTTTTTAAGAAGCAGCGCCCTGCAGCTGTAATCCCAGCACTCAGACTGAGACCGGAGAATCAGACTGTGGGCTTCATGCTAGCCTGGGCTACCGTCTTTGTCAGGGTCACCACTGCTGTGATGACACACGTGTCATCACATGGCAAAAGCAATGTGGCGAGGACGGAGTTGATTTGGCTTACGTCACTGCTCGTCACTGAAGGAAGTCAGGACAGGAATTGGAGGCAGGAACTGATGCAGAGGCCATGCAGGGGCACTGCTTACTGACTTGTTGTTCATGGATTTCCAAGCCTGCTTTCTTATAGAACCTGAGATAACCAAGCCAGGAGTGGCATTACGCACAATGGGCTGGGCCTACACCATCCGTCACTAATTAAGAAACTGTCCCACAGGCTGGCCCACAGCCTAATATTATGGAGGTATTCTCTCTGTTGAGTCCCCTCCTCTCTGATGGCTCTAGCTTGTACCGAGTTGACATTAAACCAGCCAGCACAGCTACATAGCAAGATCCCCATCCTAAAATAAGCAGAGAAGGGTGAGAGATGCATAGCAGAGCTTCATTTTATAACAATGTGTGTGAGAGAGTATAGTGTATTGATGAAAGTGTGTGTTTGTGAATGAGTGTGACAAAGTGTACGTGTGTATATGGGAGTGTGCATTTGTGAATGTGTGTGAGTGTAACTCCATGTGTGTGTATGTAGAAGAGAGAGAGACAGAGAGAGAAAGAGAGGGAGAGAGACCAGAGAAAGAGAGACAAAGAGAGAGACAGAGACAGAGAGAGGGAGAGGGAAGAGAAACAGACAGAGAGAGACACACACACAGAGAGACAGAGAGAGAAGGGGGGAGAGAGACCAGAGAGAAAAAGGAGAGAGACCAGAGAGAGAGATAGAGGGAAAAGAGACAGAGAGAGGGAGGAGGAAGAGAAACACAGAGAGAGAGAGACAAAGAGGGAGAGAGAGAGAGAGAGAAGGAGAGAGGCAGAGAGGCAGAGAGAGAGAGAGAAAGGGAGGGGGAAGAAAGACAGACAGACAGAGAGAGGCAGAAAGAGGGGAGAGAGATAGACAGAGAGAGAGGGAGAAGAAAGAGAAACAGATACAGAGAGACACACACAGAGATACAAAGAGGGAGAGAAGTAGAGAGAGAGAAAGAGAGAGGCAGAGAGAGAGAGACAGAGAGAGAGAGACAGAGAGAGAAAGAGAGAGGCAGAGAGAGAGACAGAGAGAGAAAGAGAGAGGCAGAGAGAGAGACAGAGAGAGAGACAGAGAGAGAAAGAGAGAGGCAGAGAGAGAGACAGAGAGAGACAGAGAGAGAAAGAGAGAGGCAGAGAGAGAGACAGAGAGAGACAGACAGAGAGAGAGAGAGAGGCAGAGAGAGAGACAGAGAGAGAGAGAGAGAGAGAGAGAGAGAGAGAGAGAGAGAGAGAGAGAGAGAGAGAGAGGAGAAAGACAGAGTTGCAGCTGCACTGGGGCATTTCACTCCATAACATTTTATTCTGTATACGTTTTGACAATATGTTGTTTTAATATAAAAACAAAGCTATTTCCTCTTGGGGACAGCTCCTCATCTCTTTAGTTCAGACGGTAGTGTGCTGAAGCTCTCCTTGTCAACAGGGAGATGAGCACATTCCGTCCTTCTCACAGCCACACGCCAGCAAAAAGGGAGAAATCAAGCAACAATTAGGTGGTTGGAAGAGTTGATGGGCTCCTGAGAGTTTGGCCTGTGGCAAGCACTGCTCAATTACATAGAAGGGCCTGGCCTACAGTGACTCCTGACACTGCCCCTCCACCCCAGTCGCCAATGAGAAAACTGACACAGAGCTCACAGGATTGCCCAAGGTTATCCTTGCGCCACAGCCCCTAGACACCCTCCCCACTCTGGCCCTCATCACAGGACACTGCTATTCTTTGGTCAGTCTGTCCTGTTCCATGGACAGGCTCTGCAACAGTGTGGAGTCACTGTCCAGCAGGGTGCTGACATAGGGAGGAGTCCACAGGATGACTGACAGGAGAGGAACCAAGGCTCCCCCAAGACCCTCCATGAGAGGAAAGACCCCCATGATGAGCCCTGCCAGGGAGAACTTGGGCTGGTTAGAATAGGGGCTCTAACTTGGAAGCAGATGAGGTCCCCCACCATCCTCTCAATCTGTAGCATATGCATGCAAAAACACAAATCTCGTAATGGCAGATATTATAGGTGCATATTTCATTACCATCAGCATTGCATATTTATAATTTAGTGGTGTGTAAAAATTTATAAAGGCACAACTAGTCGTTGGTTAATGACAGCTGCCATAGCAGCCCGTGTTTAGAGGATTTTTCATGTCACTGAAGTCTGGCCTGGAACAGAATGCCACATGCATAAAACAGGTGATGGAAAGGGGAGAAATGGGCTCGAGCTTTGCGAGAACTGCAGCATTAGATGCACAAAAGCTGTCCCCACTACTGTCACCGTGAGCAAGCTGCTCCAAAGGGGAGAAGGGATGCCACCTGTGGGAGGGGCTTAGAAGCATGAACCAGATGCTCACGAGCCTTGTGCCAGGCTGCTTCAGAGTACAAGGCTTTCTAACAGAGAATGATTAAGGCGAGGGATCCCATGATGACGGGATCAATGCATTTCTGTATTGACACAGACATAATTTTATCATGGAAACAGAAAACCCTTTGTCTTTCTCAAGGTGAGTCCTAAAGCAGCCGCCTTACAGGAGGCAGCATCCTCATGGAGTGGAGGCTGCAGATGAGCCAGCACAGGTCCTGGAAGTTTACCCCTCAAGCCACGGCCCTGGTCTCACAAGTCATCAATTCTGTGTGTTCAATAATGACAGAAGCCTGGCCCAGGGGCCTGGGAAAGCCCACAGCCCATTACAGATCTCAGAACAACTTGGCTCCAGGTGGGGCTCGGCAGGTGGAGGCTTCCACTGCAGAATGGGAGCTAGCCTGGCAGGTCGGAAGTCTAACGGCCCTATAAAAGGGGACCAGAGAGGAAGGCACCCTTACAGTAGATACCTCAGTATATTCTGCACCCCTTACTTCCCATTGTGCCTTCCCCATTCTCCAAAGAAATGGGGACACTGGCATATCCTGGCATGGGTGAGGATAAGGGAACCTTCTTGAAGATGTCATATCTAACCACGATCACACACCAGACTCCATATATCGTCTGTTGGTCAAGCAGAACCAGAACCTTCCCTTTACTGAGGGCCCTTCCCAGGCCTCATCTGGAATGTCCCCACGATTACCCACAAGACCCCTGGCAGTGCCCAACACCATTTGGTAGACACTCATCTGTTTTCACTGAGCAAAATAAAAGTGCGCCTATGTTTTCAAACTATCACTTCAAGAAAGTCCAACTGCACTACAAATTTTAAAAAAAGAATAATTAAAACCCATGCTTCTCATAATAACATAGAGCAAAGCAATTGCTAGATACTTTCAATGAGAAGTTTATGTAATTTAAAAAGCCAGACCCGTAATATGCAAAGAGCATTTCTTATGAGTTACTGCCAGGTGTCTTAGTGCACTTTGATCCCGGAGCCAGCCCCTGCTGTGGTGGCTCTTCTGTAACCTCAAATAATGGTATAGAAGGCTCCCTGCAAATACTCAGGCCGTGGCTCCTATTGGAAGGCACACTTAACACGGGCTTGCAAAAAAGGATGGCGGGTAATTGCCGCTTGAATCCAATGCGCGCTGTATCTCATCTATGATACGCAATTTAGAAGCGATATTCTAGCAAGAGGACTTTATGACTTGCTGTCATGATAAATAAAAGTTTATGGCATAATGGAATTAATATTTACTTTGAGTGCAATGCGGTCTAGTCAAATAAAGTTGCTTGGGAATCACTTTGGACCAAGAGAGCATGAACATGTCACCTCCTGACAGCAGAACTCCAGTCGGCTTGTCTCCCCTTACTGTCGGCTAATCGTTCACCATCTTCTGCTGCTTCAGGTCTGATGCTATAAACTATTATTGTAGTTAGAGATACTGATTTGCCAATGCATTCAGTGTGGAAGGTTCCTGCGGGGCTGAGCAGCACGGGGAGGGTTGAGTAGGAGCAGGGCAAGAAGAGAAAGAAAGGAAGGAGAGACCACATGGTTTCCTTACCAGGGTTGGAGGATAGGGGGTGCGCACCTTTGACCATGTAAGTCCCTTAGGTGCAGCTGCTTCCAGAAGGAGTCTGAGTCACAGGGCGTGCAGACTCTAGCCTTACTATGAGGAGACTCTTTAAAAAGAATGCAATCTCAAATTGAAATTACACAGTGGCTGCCTGATTCTGAAGTAAATATATAGCAGGCATTTTTTTCTTACTTTATTCCAAATTATGATGACTGAAGGTACAGAGAACAGCCAGTCCAGGCCTTAAATGATCTTAAGTGAATGGCTGTCAGGCTCGCTGTGAAGTGGGTGTCGTGGGAGCTTCAGAACCCTTCACATGGCATCACATGGCTCCTTCTAAGACCCACGGACAAAATTCACGGCCGCTGTTTTCTATTATTTAGTCCTCTGTGGAACCCCCACAATAATACCAGGGTTTGACATGATCAAAAGGAAACAGGAGCTTCAAAATAAAATGAGGCTTAGAATCCCTGAGCCAGCAAGATAGGGCCATCCCGGGCCTCGGTCTGCATGGTCTGGGAACTGGGCTCCTGTCCTATTTTTGAGTTGGGCTCTGCTGTGGAAGAGAGCCAGGGAGGAGATGGAGGGACATTGGTGGGAGATTCCAGACAATTGGGACCCACCCACACCAGCTGGCAACTCTGGGGAGCTGCAGGCTCTAGGTATTGGAAACACTTCTGAGTCACAAGGCAGCAGGAGGCAAATTGCCCAGACCATAAACAAGTGGGAGAATTCCAGCGAAAGTGTGGATTAGTGGGGCAGGCTGGACCCTCCCTCTGCACAGCTCCTACCGAGCCATCTGTGAAAAGGAAAGGCAAGAGCTTGCTGATGGCGCTATCTGCGGTGTGAAGGCGAAGATGACTTCCATCACATTCTCAGGCATACTGAGTCACTACCACAGGGAGCAACCCTGTACCACGAAGGAACAGTTCCTTCCCAAGGACCGATTCGTGCAAACAGGGATGCAGGGGGCACCTGGAAGGGACCCAGTCTCTCCACCAGAACTGAAACAAAATATTCAGGGCTCAAGTTTTGGGAAATTAGGTACTTGCCTAATTTAAGGTCGCTGTGCTAGGAGGCAAAGACAGGTAACAAACTTGGGGCCACTTTGTTGAAGCTGAGGGTTCTCTCGGCCCAGTTCCTGAATGAGAAAGAGCAGAAGGGAGGCCAGGATACCCGAGTCAGGTTGGCAGGGAGGGGAAGATACCAGAAAGTCTAAGGGCAGGCCACTCGGTACTGTGTTTGAACATTTTGTTGACTCCCATCTGAGAACACCAAAGACAGACTCATGTGTGAATCTGAAATGGTCCTGGGTATGTTGCAGGACTTTGGGGACCTAAGAATGCTGGCGTGTCTCTTGTGCTCAGTGAACAGAATGACAGAGAGACTGGAGAGATGGTCAACGCAAGGGCACGAGTCCAGAGCCCAGGATTAATAATAATAATAATAAAATAATAATAATAATAAAACAATTAAAAACAAGACAGATGTAGTAGCAGGTGCTGTGGTCATATTTCTGGGGAGGCAGAGAAAGACAGATGCCCAGGGCTCACTTACTAGCCCCAGTCCAACTTACTTGGTAAATTCCAGACCAGTGAGAGACCCTGTCTAGAACAAGGTAGACGGTGCCTGAGGAATGACACTGAGAGTTTCCTCTGACTGCCACACATGTGCACACGTGTATCTGTCCCTGTACTCATCTGTGCACACACAAACATGAACACACAATTCAGTACGGCTCTACTGCAGAATCTGTCAATAAATGCATAACGCTACAGATAGAAAAGCTGGGTTCTAATATCTCACAGGCTTTGGGAGTCCAGGGCCCTTTGGAAACAAGATTCTAGAATTTCCTCTGATCACGTGATGGGAACAGTGTTCTTGACAGTGGAGGAAGGCACCAGTGTGGACAGAGTTCCAGGAGGGAGGGCTGCCCCCACCAGGCTGAGAGCATCATGCGTCACCTCTCTGTTCACAGTCTTCAGCCAAAGGAGATATCACCGTGTCTCAGCCTAGGAAATATATGTCTGGGGGTCGCAGGGGCCTGAGCAGGCCCAAGAGTGACTTCCAGAATGAAGGGAGATAGGCAGCGAGTGACATCATACAGAAGCCAGGGGACTGGGCATCTCTGGGGGAGCCTGAGGCTGAGGCATAGCCTAGTTGCTGCACAAGGCACCCTGTCTCCCGTCTTGACTCTCACCCTGCACCTGTCTACTCTCCATCCTCTCACTCAGCCCCACAGTTGCCTGTCCCGGGGCTTCCACAGGAGTCCCCCGTGGATCTCTCCCTGAGAATCCCCTGGAATGTAACAGAGGGATCTGCTGAACTGGCTTTGTTTGTTTCAGATCACAAATCTCTTCCCTTGGTTTCATTTTAACCTGAAGCCCTGCACCACACACACACACTTATACACTCACACACTCACACTCACTCACACACACACACACACACACACACTAAATCTTTTTTAAAGGTTATTTGTTTGTTTCAGTAGGTGCTGGGGCTGAGACCTGAGGCCCCACACTTGATAGGCGAGTATTCTACCACTGAGCCATACTCTAACCCAAGGTCTTTCTGAGTCTACAATTTTATAGATTTATTTTTCCAGCTAGTCAATGCCCCCTCTCAGCCACTGTCATCAGAAGTTTGGTTCAGCCAACCCTCCCTCCACCTTGGTGGTCTTTCTTAACTTGGCTTTCAAGCCGCAGTTTTCTGGTTTTCATCCCTGCCCCCATCATGCCCCTGTGTCTCTATTTCTTTGGCCAGCTTTCCTTTTCTTCTAGAAGGCTAAGTGTTTTCTGTGTGAACCTCAGTCCTTGGCCACTTTCTCTCCTTTATACGCTTTCTTCTGGCATTTCTCCATGATTGATGGCTTGGAGCATCTGTGTCTCTGGTAGAATGCTCCTTTGAGCTCCAGACTGGAATTGGCTTTTCAGTTTCTATACGTGGATGCCAGTGTTACAATGGCCAAAAGAACTCTTAATTTTCTCCCCCAAACTTCTTCCCTTCCCCATCATTCTCTGTCCTGCCAATGGTACCACCACTCACCCAGTTTCTTAATTTCCCAACTTTGGAATTGTCTCTAGCGTGTCTTCCTCCCTAGGGACCACACCTATGTTCTTTGAAAAATGTATTGCTTTGTTTAACATGTATTGGTGTTTTTGCCTGCATGCATGTGTGTGTACCACACGCATGGCTGGTGCATACAAAGGTCAGAAGAGGACCTCCGATATCCTGGACCTGGAGTTACAGATGGTTGTAAACCACTGTGTGGGTGCTGGGAACAAACCTGGGTCCTCTGGAACAGCAGTCAGTGCTCGTAACTGATGAACCATGCTCCAGCCCTCATATCCAAGTTTTTAAACAGTCCCGTCAACAATATCCTCTGGTAACCTCCAACCCAGCTCAGTCCTAACACCCTTCCATGTGGTCAGCCATCACCAGACTGCTACTTACAAGCCCACGCCAGCTACTTACAGCCCACACGTGGGCTCCCAGGCAGAGCAAGATGAATGCTCACCCCAGCTCTCGGGCAGTGCATAGAAACGGACAGTGTTCTCTGTCCTTCAGGGTCCTTCTGTAAAGCTAGCTTCCTGCAGGCACCTGCATGATCTCCCTAATGAAGGGGAAACCACGCCCCTTCACCCAAAGAGACCGCTGACCTGGGTCTTCTCACCCTCACGCTGATCTGTGAGTATATGTGCCACGGGGAAGGGTCCCTGGAGCCCACATGGCTAAGGACTGAAGGTGGCATTCAGTAGGCAGCAGTCTCAGTCCAAAAGAGACTGGATCATCCCATGGGCTGCGGGAGGAAGCGTGGAAAAGACTCCGCTCCCGTGTGCTGACACTGCTGCCGCCCATTTCTAAGCCCCCAGGAAGCAGACCATGACATGACAGGGACTTAACAAATATTTGCTGAACTGATGATAAATTTCACAGAGCGACTGTCCCCGGGTGACTCCGTGCTCACGAAATGAAGCCGATCGGGGTGAGTCTGCAGTGCGCTCCTTAATCGACGCTCTCTGTTTCACGGCATCACCCGCTTCCCCATCTTATTCAGCTCGTATTCACAGTGTTACATCTCCGCCAGGCATCACCATTCAAACCCAGAGAAGCACACAGCAAGCGTCCCCGAGGAGGAGCCCTGACACCTGAAGAGGTACATGTCAGCAGGTAAATGCAGTAGAAGAGTTTAGTCTCAGCTCTGGGGCACTGACAGGTCATGGGTGGAGGTGTGAAGGGAGAGACACAGAACCTCGGTTGCCCACCGACCGTGCATGTAGGCCAGGCAACATCCTGCACTCTGAGTTTCAGCCGGGTCCTGCTCTGTGCTGTGTATGCTGACTCATCTAGACTGCCAGCCTGTAGAGATCTAAGTGACATTCTCACTCAGGGCTTATAGACAAGAAGCCAAAGCTAAGAGGAGTCAAGCAACAGCCCAGAGCATGTAGTAAGTGCACACACACACACACACACACACACACACACACAATGTGGATCCACTAAGGGTCTCTATGTCTGCATACGGCAAAGACACTTGTCCATATTTATTGCTACACTGTTTGCAACAGCTAAGAAAAGGAACCAGCTTAGATGCCCTTCAAATGATGAATGGATAGGTAAAATAAGGTTCAAATGCACAATGGAATCTTATATAGCAATAAAGCAAAATGAATCATGACATTTGTAGGAAAATATATGGAACTGGAAACTACGTTAAGTGAAATAAACCAGGCTTGGAAAAAATGCACACCCTGTTTTCTCTGATATGAAATCTAAGGGTGTGTGTGTGTGTGTGTGTGTGTGTGTGTGTGTGTGTGTGTAAGGCATCAGGGACTATGAGAAGGGATGAGGTTGTAAGTGAGGAGGGGAGAAGGATAAAGAGAGGGTAATGGATTATATGACGTGACATCAAAGGAGGACACTAGTTAGTTGTGGGGAGGAAGGGATCGGTAAGAAGGATGCAGGACAGTGGGGTAGTGCAGTGAGAAGGAGATGAACAGGGACCAAGTGGAATGACTTATGTCTATAAAATACCATGATGGGACTGCCGTAAACAGTAATATAGAGAAGATTGACCTGGCGTTGGGATGCTGAGGCTCATCTGTGAGCTGTTGCCCCAGTACCATACGGTGGCTGCTAGGCTGCGTTTTCCTTCTTGGACCTGTCACACGTATGAAGAGAAAAGCAGGTGGCCGGATGATCGGGATGAAGAAGCAAAGCAGGACAGAGCTGGAGATGAACCGTAAGGCACGTCTCTCCAGGGAGAGCTGGACACTTTACCTTGGGCTGGGCTGCCCTGAAGGTTCAGATGTGGGTGTCTTCTGTCATCTTGGTTAGATAGCCCTACCCATGAGGTTTCTACAGCGGCCTAGCCAGGCACCCATTTGGATTCTGGAGCCTGAGCTGAACCTGAGAGGTTGAAGGAATTTAGGAGGACTTCAGCTTTGACGTCAGACTGACATTTCTGAGAAAGCGGTGTGGATCTGTCTTCTTTCAGAAACCTGAGGATGAATGGCCAGGCTGGGTAGTGAGGGCTAAATGGTTCGAATGTAGCTTCCTGCCTCAGGGGAGAGGGGTCCAGAGCATTTCCACAAGAAGTCCACACCCACCAGCGCATATAAGACCTCCTCCAGAAAGCACAGGCGATTGGCTCTTTCTGCTAACTGAGTTTGTTCGAAGAACTCCTTTTTCCTTGCGAGACTACAGGGCTGCAGGGCAGTTGCAAATTGATCCCCAGAGAAGGCTCCATCCAATCAGCTACCTCTCTAGCTCACCCCACAGGAGCCCAAGAACAAGCCACCACTTCAGCAATCCAATCTCCATATATTTTATTTTTAAAATATTTCATTTCTGGCCAGCAGTCCTTAGATCGCCAATTTGATTTGGTTTCTATAAATGGATTTTTCATAGTGTAGGTGGAAAATATATTTAATTTCAAATATCTGCAAACTAAAATATTCAATATAAACATCCCAGTATGCTTGAGCTGGGCATGCACCCCACAGGCAGAGGCCAGCTTTAAGACAGACACCCGAGTATTGGGGCAGGAGTCTCGGCTGCCAACACTTCTGGTGTTTGGTGATCAACAACACTGGAGAGCCAGGGTCTTTCTTGGCACGTGCTCTCCCTGCTCCTGGACAGTGGCTATAAAGAGGACCACTCCCCTAGAACTCTAACTAAGAAGCCAGCTGGCCACGTCTATTAACCAGCTCTCTCTGAGGGCAACACTACCCATGCAACAGAGCCGGGTTGGCTGTCTTGGACCCCCAGACACCTCCTCTCTAGACCAGTTCTCTGCCCTCCTTCCCTTTAGCAGGCAAAGGGATATGAACGCACAAAATCCAGTATGAGCCACGACTGATGTCACCGCCGTCAACTGTACTCCACTTCATGCTAATTCATCATTGGGAAATAACAGGAGGCCTCGAAAAGCAGCCGACTCTTGGCTGGAGGTCACTAAGGGCAAGGCGTGGAGGCTGTGCTCCCTCTGCAGCCACCCCCACCAGGAGGCTCCTTCCTGTCCCTCAAATCTGCAGCGTCCCTCAACTTTCCTCAGGTCCCCGACTATCTTCACACACTCTTTCTGGGTCTTGATTTGATTTTTCCTTTTCTCAGAAGGACACCAGTCATTAGAACTGGGCCACCCTAGTCCAGTATGGTGTCATTTTTTACTTGATTCGTTAGATCTACAAAGAACTGACTTCTAAACCAGACCACATTCTGAGGTCCTAGGGGGACATGACATGGTTCAGTTCAGTGTACCCCAATGTGTAAAGGCTAGGAGCTCAGGCACTGACAGCTTGCTTTCTGGATATGGAATCTGGACCCTGCCTCTTGCTCTCTTGTCTTGTCCAGGCTAGCCCTGCACTGTCTGTCTGAACAGCTAACTCTCCCCATTCCCTGGGACAGGGCCTCTAATCCAGGCCTTGCCCCTCCACTCTTCACTCACCCTCTCAATGCACTTGGAACTTGTCAGATGCCCCAAGGCTCAGAGGTGAACCTCAGGGGCCACACGTCGGTGCCACCACAGTGAATAACAACTGATCTGAGCCCTAAGACAAATTAACAGGGACATAGTCAAGCTGAATCACATCAGAAGTGAGGGCCAGGGCGTGGGATCAACCCTGGCAACCTGATCCCTCACTGTGCACTCAATACTGAATGCTTCTTCAATCAGGCAAGCCCTTTGCCACAGCACCCCTCCTCCACCCTGAAATACCTCCTCTACCCTGAATACCCCCTCCACCCCAAATACCCCCTTCACTCTGAATGCCCCACCTCCACCCTGAATACCCCCACCTCTACCCTGAATGCCCCCTTCACTTCCACCCTGAATACCTCCTCCACACTAAATACCCCCACCTCTACCCTGAGTACCCCCACCTCCATCCTGAATACCCCCACCTCCACACTGAATGCCTCCACCTCCACCCTGAATGCCTCCTCCACACTGAATACCCCCTCCTCCACCCTGAATGCCTTGGGGTGGAGCCTCTCAGGAACAATGGAGTTTGAAGAGGGCTGATTGTGTGGTATCTATTCCCAGACATAGCTCTAGCTGTAAATGATATAGATATAGATGATTATATAGATATAGATATAACTGTAGATTGTATAGATGATATAGATATAGGTGATAAAGATGTAGATTACATAAATGATAGAGATGATATAAATGATGGAGATAATATAGATAGAGATTATATAAAGATGATATAGATATAGGTGATAAGGATACAGATTATATTAATGATATAGATGATATAAATGATAAAGACAGATGATATAGATGATCAAGACAGAGGTGATGTACATGATAGACATAGATAATACAGACTACACTATAGCAGTCCCACCCCATCGCCCTGTGAGTTCTGTAGGTTTCCCAGGAGACTCGGGCACATCAAAAGATGCACCCCTCTCGAGTCAGGAAGGGTGCTCAAGTGTGGAATGTGCTAAGCCGATGTCCTAGTCTGCCTTCTAGTGCTGTAAGAAACACTGTTCTCAAAAGCGATTCAGGGGCAGAAAGGGTCGATTTCATCTAACAGCGTACAGCCATCACGAGGGAAGTCAGGGCAGGAACTGAAGCAGAGACCATGAGGAGTGCTACTTACTGGCTTGCTCTCCACAGTTCTTGTCCAACTTGCTTTCTTACATAATGTGGGGCTACTTTCCCGGGGTGGTACCACCCTCAGTGAGATGGCACTTCCACATCAACCATTAACCAAGAAAATGCCCTAAAGACACACCCAATTCCCCACTGAGGTTCCATCCTTAGGAGTGCCTGGCTGTACAAAAATGACAAGAACTAACCAGCCATCAGTTAGGAAGTAAGAGGTTCGGGCAGCGTGTGCAAAGGCCCTGCGGTGGGTGAGCACGCTGTAAGCACAAGGTGCCAAGAGCCAATCTAATAAATCCCCTTTTAATATCTATACATTCTGTCAGTTCCGTTCCTCCATGGAGAGCCCCAACTATACATCCAGGAATCAGCCGGTGACACCGGCGCAGCGGACATGCATGATAGGCTCGCACTGTGGTTGGCTCGCTTGTTTTTTCTCACATCACACCCATTGCACAGATACCAGCAGGCAAATGACAGTAACAGTAGCATGTACAGAAATCGCACGTCTACACAGGCTGGTCTGAGGACGGAGCTCATCCACACCTCCTGGTAGACAGGAACAGCGCAGTGAGGGGAGCAGGCAGAGCTGCAGAGAAGCATAAGCCTGCAGGTTGCTGAGATGTTAGCCCTGAGGAACCCCTGGGTGGAGGCAGGGCAGGGGGTGGCATGGAACTCTGAGCAGCAGGGGTGTGGCCCCAGACTAACACGTGGTTTCTTTCTGTAGGCAACTATGTTTCTCCTATAGCCATTCACCTGACCCAGGTTCATAGACTACTGTAATTGGCTTGATGAGTTCTTTGTTGGGCAGTTAGATCATTCGGGATGTCTGTCATCAGCTCCACCACACATGGATGTTGTAGAGATTCTGTTACACTTTGCCCTGGACACAATCTGTCATTCATTGTTCCAGGCCCACGATGACCAATCTAAGTCCCTCTGTCCCAAAGCTGGTGACTGTGTTCACACCTTGCTCAGCCTGACGACCTTCTCCACACAGCCTCCCTGGAACCACAGCTCAAGAATGGCAAGAGAGGTCACTGGGACCCAGGTTTCCAGGTCAAAAGGAGGTTCAACGACAGTGAGGTGGGCTATCATCAGATGTCCTGAGCTAGTCCAATGAGGGGAGGAGCAAGGCCAGAGTCCTCCTGAGCCAGGAGGAAATGGCAGCTAACTCAGTGCTCAACCAGACTGTGTGCCGCCATATCTGAGGCATTCACCAACAAGGTGGTAAGAGGAACTAAAAGGAGGTTCTGTGGGCAGAGCAGACAGAGTATGGAGGGGACTCATCTCAGAGCTACCAGGGGATCCAAACTATTCTGAGTGAGGAGGTGCCCGGGCCCTGGCCTTGCAGGATACATGGAAAGGCACGCTAGGGGCTTCTGTGCATCAATTCCTCCAGCACACTCAGCTGTGCTATCTCCATTAATGAGCAAGATCATCCACGGGAAATGAGCCCTTAGAGCTCTGCCCTAGAAGGTGAAGTGATCAGACCCCTCAATTGCACTGAAAGGGGCTGGGGTGGAGAGCTCTGGGTGCTGCTAAGCTGCTTCACCCCACAGTACCCACAGAATGAAACACTGGGCATGCCTCATCCCAGATAACCTGGAGCCTGTGTCTGGGAAGAACAGTCCCAGAAGGGATACAGATGGCAAGAATAAGGGCTCACTTCTTACTCAATCTACAAAGAAAGAATCAACAAATCATGCATACACGTGCATGTGTACACACACACACAAACAGAGAGATGTGTACACATACACAAATACACATGGATATGTATACATACACACATATGGGTATACAAACATACACAAGGATGTGTATGCATATATACACACGGGTACACAAACACATACACACAGATGTACACACATGTATACACGGATGTGTACACATACACACATACATACAGATACACAAGCACATACACACAGATTACACACATACACAAGAATGTGTACAAATACACACATACGCAAGGATGTGTACACACGCACACATACACACTAATACACAAACACATACACACAGATGTACACATACATACACAAGGATGTGTACACACGTACACATACACACTAATACACAAACATATACACACAGATGTACAGATACATACACAAGAATGTGTACACATACACACATATGTACACACATATACACATGAATGTGTACATACACATACACATGGATGCACACACATGCTTCTTTCTTCTGCCATAAACATCAACCAAAACCCCAAACCAAACTCAGATGTAGAAGACTTTTGCCATGATAATTTAAAAGCCACTTACTACCTTGTGCAACTCGAGCTGGTAAATTGAATGGACGATGATATGAAAATATTTCATTAGTTGGTTTTATGCCAAATTAGGCTGCTGCAATTATGCTGCTATCAGAATCTGCATTAGTCTGAAACTATTTTAACATCTTTTCTAATTTAGCATGATTAATTCCTTCACTTAAGGCCACACTTATTCTCATGTTTTGATTGTTTTCCTGTTTTGGTTTCTCCCCTCTTGGGTATCTAACCCATAAAGGATTCTTATTCCAGGTGCCGGGATCCAATTTTGCCAGACACTTACTTTACCTAGGAATATGATTGTATTCTTGTTTTTGCAACAATTATTTTCTCCATGGGGCAGACCAGGCCATTGGCATTAACCGTAATGTACCCCAACCTATTAAATAAATGCTGGAACCCTGAAGTCCAGAAGGCTATTTTTAAAAAGAGATTCTTGAATTGATTTGCAAGATGCATATTCTGCCTAGCTTTAAATTAAAAAAAAAAAAAGACCAGACCGTGTTTTTAAAACTAGATTGTAGCTGGTATACCAATATGGACAGGACAAATTTCACAAGGTTCCATCCTACCCCTAGATGAAGAGCTATACACACACACACACACACACACACACACACACAGAGAGAGAGAGAGAGAGAGAAAGAGAGAGAGAGAGAGAGAGAGAGAGAGAGAGAGAGAGAGAGAGAGGAGAAAAATATGAATTTGTTTTCTCCAATCTCAAGGACTGAGCCCCAAATACACACACACAACACTGTATAGCCTCAGTAGGGTATGCATATGTTGTGCGTGCATGTGTGTGTGTGTGTGTGTGTGTGTGTGTGTGTGTAAAACAATAACAAAGAAAAAAAGGTTGAGAATTTGAGGTGGGAGACCCAAGAGGAGTTGGAGGGATAGGATGGAAATGATTTAAATATAGTACTAATGTATAAAATTCTCAAAAAAAAATTAAAAAACTTGGACTGTATTTAATGGGAGGTATGTTGGGGACAGGACCAGAGGGACCCCATGCCCCAGTGAAGAATAGCAGCTGGCCAGAGAAAACAGACTACTGCCATGTTTGCCTGCACAATGTTTCTCTGGAAAGTTCATCAATGGAAATGCTCTCTCTGTGTTTGTGAAGAGTCTGGCTCTTTAAGTCAAAACAAATGTGTGCTGTCACAGTTTGGATTCTTGTTAAGAAAATATTTGGGTTTTTGCTTTGTTTTGTTTGGGTTTTTTGCTTTTCAGCAATTCTCTCCTAATCTGGCTCTAATAAGAATAACTCTAAAACCATATCGATTCCCGTGCCAGTTTCCTTCTCCAAGACATACCACGCAGCCATCACGTCAATTGAGAAGACAGTCTCCATTCATCCAGACACTAATGTCATTAGTCCACCAAGAACCTTCGGAGATCATTTACATAGAAACTGCCTTCACATGCTAAATTCGAAATGCCAAACGCACAGAGTTCCCATGGACGGAGAGGGAAGTGAATTACAACCCTGCCACAAGCAGGCTGTTTTCACCTGCACTATTTATCGCGTAGGGAGGGGAACGCAGTCAACTTCGGAGCAATTACCTGAGCAGTCACTGCAAACCCATGCCACAAGGCATTTATCACGCAGCTTCCCCCAGGAAGAGCAGGCTCCCACTGCTTGCCTTGACACCCACATGGGCACCCCGTGGCCACCATAGCGTCCTGCCGCCACCACGCTCCTTTGGCAGCATGCATCTGGAGCAGACTTTCCCTGTTGTACTCAGAGCTACTGCCAGCCCCTGGGATCTCCAGGGTCTAGTGCATAAACAGGGAACTTGGGAAGTGTGTACCCCCTCAAGAGGGCCAAGAGGAAGCTGAAGAGGTGGGTTGCTCTAAGTTCTTTTCCAGGGGTACACCATCCAGATGCAGGGAGAGGGGGCTTCTGACTTACTGGGGTGCCCTAAGGGGATAGAGGAAATCAGTGTGAGGCCAGGTGACCAGTATGCCTATGGTCTGACTACACATCAGCTAGTTAAACCAAGAGACTAGGTGCTGGCCATTAGTATTACTAATATTAGTATTATTGCTATTGAAGCTGCTAGGATCATAGCCTGGGCCCTGGTAGCCATAACAACCTAGACTCAGAAACCCATCATTTTATTATTATTGTCTTTGAGATGCACTTTTAGTGTGTGCCCATGAGTGCAAGCGTCTCTATAGGTCAGAAAGGCATGTCACTCCCTGGACTTGTCGTTACAGGTAACTGCTGTTGTCACAAGAGTTGAGAGCGTCCGAGCCTGGATCCTGGCAGTCAGAACAATCTAGGCTTTGCCATTCAGTCAATTAGACAGGAAAAGAGGAGCAGAGGAAGAATGTGGCCAGATTGGAAAGAGAAACAAAAAGGTCCAGTGAGCCCCATAACTCTAGAGATCTTTGGGGGGTCCTGACATGAGGCTTAGGTTAAAACAAAGGCAAGAGCTGTTCCTAGCTAAACAGTCCTAGGCAAGAGGTGTTCCCAGCCATCACGGCTGCCTTGTCCTTCTCCCAGCGTGGGATGCCTGGGGAGAGTCCAGCCTTCGGGTCCAGAGGGAGGAGTGTGACCGTCTCTGCCTCACTCTGTATTGCCACAGGTTTCCATATTCTCCTCTGACCGCCATACTGTAGATGAAGCACACGGCCTTGCACACGTGAGGCCAGCAGTTCCCACCAAGCTGAATCCCCAGCCTTGATAGGGTGGTTCATTTTCTTTAGGGCCAAACATCTCTGACATTTGTGGGAATAAAAGCATCCAATGGTGGCTGAGTGGCCTCTGAGGATAGTGCTCTGGGCTTCCTGTAACCACCGACAGGCCCTTCCTGGGGAAACTCTCCCTTCCTACCCTTTGGTCTTGTTGGACTGGGGTCCCTTCCAGGGCAGGAACTGGTCCCTCCAGCCTGGGGAGTTAGCACCATTGGTGTTGCGGCTCTGACTGTGGGGCAGGAATAGGAAGATGGACTTCCAGAACCTAGCCTTGCTTTGATTGAGGTCTTTTAGTATTCATGCCCATGATGTCCTACCTTTCTTTGGTGGGTTCCTGAAGCATCAGAACAGATGCTGGGGAAGAGAGCTGGGCCCCAGGCGCTGGGAGGGTGGTGGGCGGGAGACCAGCAGGTCACCTCTGCGGAAACCTAGGCATTTTGTTTACAGTGTTCTGACAATGCTCAGAGCTGTGCTGAGCAGCTTTGCCTCGCACCGATCTGCTGCTCGGCATTCTGCTGAGGAGGAATCTGCAGCGCTGAAGGGCGAAGCCTGTGACACCCACAGCTTTCAGGGCCATGGGTCCCCTGGCTTTGCTGCTCCAAGGCCTAAGCCATCTGCATCTTCTTGCCTTCCAAGCCCGAGGCCTGGAGTGTCAAAACTGATCAGGGAAAGAAAGCTGACTAAAAGCTAAACAAGCAGCACAGAAAGTGGAGAGGAGAAAAGAGGAGAGTGTCCTGCTGTCCTGAACCATGAAAGGTGAAGGCCTCGGATCTGAGTCTGCAGCCCACATGCGTCGCCCTTCCAGGCAGCAATGTTCAAGACCATAATCAGGCAAGAACACCCCCACTTACTGCACCCCAGCGGCTCTCTTCTCAGTCCAAAACTTCCTCTGCAGCTTCAGAGGTCCTGCAAAGCTCAGTTCTCATGCCTTCTCTCCTCACTGCCCCCTTCAGGCGGTGTGCTGCAGGTACACCAACGGCTCTCATGCCTTTGTTCTAACACGTCCCTTTGGGGTGCCCCAGGGCCTTCGCATGTACTGCCTCATGGTCCTCTGCTGTTCCCCCCTCTTCACCGACAGTCTCAGGGAACGCCCTCAATCCCCAGATCAGCTGACCACCTGCTGTAAGATCTCATGCTTCTGGAACTTTCCTTTGTAGTGTCTAATATTCCCAGTCAATTAGGGGGCTTAAGTTATACTACTTCTATCGGTGGTCTGGGGGCTCCCTATATCCTCTCCTGGTTCTTAGAAGAGACTCAATAAATAGTTCAAGAATAATAAAGCCCCAAAGCCAGGTGACTAGGAAGAGAAGAGTTGACAATGTAAGGTAGGAAATCCATGATGTGCTGGAGAAATCTGAGCTGAAAGTTAGGGAGCCTTGTGTTTGAATGGGGAATCTCTGATGAGCTGAATGACCTTAATTAAAAATATGTCTGAGCCTGTCTTTCAGTGGCAAAGCACTGTACAGTTACTGAAACATTAAGTTACCGTATGAAAAGTGCTTAGCATAGCAAGCATACCTTCTGCTGTGGTTTCTCACCCTGGTGTTGTGATTAAAAGGCCGAGTGGCAGGTTGGGGGGTGGGAACCCGTCACTGCAGTACTCCTGGACCCAGCTGAAGGTGCCCTGTACAATCCCCTGTGAGACGTGTAAGAGAGCTGAACATATACCCGTGTTGTACAAACCCGCAGCTGGTGTTTTGGGTGGTTGTGAGTCACCCAAAATGGTTGCTCGGTTCATTGAAAGAGATGCTCTTACCACTGAGCCATCTCTCCAGTCCAGACACAGGTAATTCTCGCCGAGCAAAATCCCTTAGCGTTCCTAAATGTGCCGTCCTGTGCCAAGTCCTGTGTAGCAGCCATACTGGGTCACTGATGGTGTCAAAAAATACCGTCTTTGCAGGATGAGCTCACCGCACACCTAGCCCCACCTGGTGTGTCTAGGAATATACCCCAGAAAGAAAGTAGGCAAGGATGGGAGGCTGGCACACAGTGAGTCTTCATAACACACCCAGAAGGGTTCCTGACTTGGTGTAAATGTGTCCCTCACAGGGTGAAGTCTAAAATCCTCAAGTTTGGCAAGTAGGTCAAGGGCACAGTATCACAGAGTCATTTAGAAAGCGGCTACTGGCTTGAAATAGTGTCCAGTGGCACTATTGAAATGTGTGAGAGTGCCTATAAAACACCCATACTATAGTGTGTGTGTGTGTGTGTGCATGCGTGTGTGTGTGTATATGAGCACGTGCATGCGTGTATGTGCATGTGTGTGCGTGTGTGTGTGTATGTGAGCACGTGCATGTGTAAGAAATGTTCAGGGGTCTGTGAGTTGACTCAGTAGTTAGAGGTGGGGACAGAGATGGAGGAAGGGAGAGAGAGAGAGGGAGAGAGAGAGAGAGAGAGAGAGAGAGAGAGAGAGAGAGAGAGAGAGAGAGAGAGAGAGAGATTTGTTGTCAGATTTGATGACATGAATTTGATTACCGGTAACCCCATGATAGAAGAAGAGAACCAACTTCCACAAGTTGGCCTCTGAGTTCCACAACCATGATGGTGCATGTGTGACCCTCCCCACATAAATGCAATAAACTTTTTAAATTTTCTTTTATGTGTCTCTTTGGAAGATCTCCCCCAGGGACCTTTCTCACCATTTCCCAACTCTTGTGCCTTCAGTTTCAGTACTGAAATCAGCAGTGTAATTCTTATACATCTATTTTATAAAGATAAATCCATTTATCCATTTAAAGCATGTTTCATATAAAGTTTAGTATTGGCATGCTGATGTCTATGAGACAGGTAGATGGAGTTTCTGTGCAATTGCAGAGCAGCTTGGAAAAAAGTTGTTACCCAAACAACACTGTGTCTTCAAATCCATAAGCATGGTATATCCAATCCATGAACATGGTGTACCCAGTCCATGAGCATGGTATATCCAGTCCATGAGCATGGTGTACCCAGACCATAAACATGGTGTATCCAGTCCATGAACATGGTGTACCCAGTCCATGAGCATGGTGTACCCAGTCCATGAGCATGGTGTACCCAGTCCATGAACATGATGTATCCAGTCCATGAGCATGGCATATCCAGTCCATGAACATGATGTACCCAGTCCATGAGCACAGCGTATCCAGTTCATGAACATGGTGTACCTAGTCCATAAACACAATGTACCCAGTCCATGAGTATAGCATACCCAGACCAGGAACATGGTGTACCCAGTCCATGAGCATGATATATCCAGCACATGAACACAGTACATCCAGTCTATGAATATGGTGTATCTACCCCACCAGCATGGTATGTCAACTCCATGACCATGTTGTATCCAGTCTATGAACACATGTACATCTGAATGTCTTTCATTTCACTCAACAGTGAGTACAGCTTCAGATGTGGAGGACTCACATACTTGGTTAGCTTCATACTAAAGTATTTCAGTGTGTTACATCATCAAAAATTGAATTTTACTTGACTTCTGTTTCCTGATGGATCCTCGCCATTCTCTGGAAGCATGCTTGCCTTTTTGTCAATACACCATGCTCATGGACTGGGTACACCATGTTCATGGACTGGATACACCTTGTTTATGGTCTGGGTACACCATGCTCATGGACTAGATACACCATGCTCATGGACTAGGTACACCATGTTCATGGTCTCCTGTGCTCTTTCTGGATTCATCTACCAGTTCAAATAACCTTTTCATAGATTCTTAACTGTTTCCAATGAGTTTTACTTCCTTCTCTCCCACCCACAATGACTTTCTTCCTCTTTGCTGGCCTTCCTAAGCCCTCCCTCTAGTCCAGCACTGGAGAGAAGTGGTAAAGGGGAATGTGTAGACATTCCTAATGAGAGCTTTGGGGTTCAGCCCCAAGGTCCTTTTGGGGGTTCATATTGGATGCTACAGGAAACAAAAGTAACTTTTTCCTCAGGGTACCTGAGGGCAAAGGAATTCTGAACCAATCTCTTTACTCTTCTGCTTCTTTTCTAATTCTCCTGTCCTGATTTTAAAATGATCCTATTTTTTTCCTCTAGCCTAAACCTCTTCTTATGGGAGCCTTGAAGCGATAAGAAATTACAAGAGTTACCTCTTATTGGTCAAAAGCACATTCCTAAGAAGTGGTAAGGAGCTGAGCCATTTACCATGGCAACACAAGGGTTTCAAAGTTTTCAGGAGTAAGATTGTGACCAGACATTGTGGGAAGCACAGTGCCCAGTGACAAACTTTGGGACATAGGTCTATTGTCAGCAGACTCAGCAAGCGAAGAACTGGTATGCTTTCCTTAGGGGGCTTTGTAGCAACCTTGGTTGGACACCTGCAACTCTGACCTTGTGCACAGCTGTAAGGTTTTAAACTTATGATCTATTTACAAAAATCCTTTAGTCTAGTTTGAACTTGCTCTGAGGTGAAAGTGAGCTAATTGTGTGCAGTTAGTCTGAGCAAAAGGAACAAAGCAGGATTTAAATGTCTGCAGTCCCCATGGGCAAATAGAACTAGTATGAATCCTGTTCTAGTATATTTCCTATATATCAGAATTATACAGTGAAATGAAAAGTCATCTTCCTGACTACCCACAGATATATGTGCCCATAAGATTGAGGTGTAATGAGATTACATATTCACATCACTTGAGATTACACACTACAATGCAGGTATTGGGGTGACACCAAGCTGATTTAGCAAAAGTGAACAACAGTCTCCAGAGTCATTGGTCCTACAGGCCTTGCCTAGACAGGATTAACCTCCATCAGATAACCACTCCTCTGGTGGGTTGACATCTAAACACTAACTGTTACCTGCTATAATTCTCATAGTCACCTACACAGTCCTAATCTTAGAGAAAAGTCTAAGAATAGGATACTGGTTATGATCACAGAGCAGACTTTTTGAGATGTCCTTAATTGTTTTAAAATATATATGTGTGCATGTCTGGGCACACACATATTACACTCACATGTACATATACATATTTGCACATACACAGATGCACACACATATGTGGAGATCAGAGGACTATCACATATATCTGTCTTCACCATCTGCCTTGCTCAAGACAAGATCTCTTGTTCTTTGCTGCTGTGTGGCCCATGAGCTTCCGAGAATTCTCTGTCTTTATCTCTGATGTTAGTCACATTCATATTGCTGAGAGAAATCTCCATGACCAAAAGTATCATAGAGAAGAAAGAGTTCAAATGGGCCTATAATTCTGAGGGATAAGGATCTATCATGGCTGGGAGGCATGGCAGCAAAAGGAGGTATGGAGAGTGCATATCCTCAACAGCAATCACAAGGTGGAGAGAGTGAACTGGAAGTGGGACAAGGCTGTGCACTCTCAAATCCTGTCCCCAGTGAAGCACTTCCTCCAGCAAGACTGCACCTCCTCCCCAATCAGCATCTACAATGGCACCAAGCCTTTTAATGGGTATGCCTACTGGAGACATGTCGAGAACCCCATCTCACCCCAGGAGTTCAGGTACAGTTTCTAGCTTTCTGTGGGTTCTGGGGATCCGAACTCAGGTCATCATGCGTGCTCAGCAAGTATTTTGTCCACTGAGCTCTTTCCAACCCAAGATGCCCTTCATCTGATTGTAGAAAACCCTTCAAGGCATACTTTGCTGGGAGATTTTTTTTAAAAAAATCATGAATGAATACACAATTAAGCCATTTTCTGTAGCTGTTGATAAGATTATATGGTCGATATCCTTTGTTCTCTGAACACAGGCAATTACATTGATTTTTTTTCAAATGTTAAATCAATCTTGCCCATCCCCAGTTAACCCCATTAATCATGGTGAATTATCCCTTTCACACGTAGCTGCAACCCCTTTACTAATACCCTGTTAGGGATTTTTCCAATTATGTCCCTGCTGGTTCTTGGTCAGTAGCTTTCTTGGAACACCTTGGTCTTAAGATCAAACACACTGGCCTTGTGAAGTGAACTTCTTGAGTCAAATGCTCCATGGTCCTCTCTCTTCTGAATAATTCTCAGTAAGGTGAGTCTGTGCTCCTCTAGGATATCTGACAGAGCTATGCATGAAAGCATTGTCTTCATAGGGAGATTTATAATTATAAAATCAATTTCTTTAACAAACAAGGAGTCGGTTAGATTTCCTGTTTCTTTTTGTACTGACTTTGATTATTATTATTATTATTACTTTTTGCTCTTCAAGATATTTGCCCATTCCATCTGTGTTATCCAATCAATCACCATAAGGTTTCACACTATTCTCTTATTATAGTTTGTCTCACTATTGGGGTCGTTTTTCATTCATGATATTAATAATTTGTTATTTTCCATCTTTGTTTTTGGATCATACTGATCTCTGAAGAGTTTCTATTTTTTTCTAGTTTTGAGCATTTCATCCTTGTATACCAGGAAAGATGATGGCATCCAACTCCCATGTTCCACTCCAGTTCCTCCCCATCCCCCACTACATACCCTCCCTTCCAACCTCTCGCCTTTATTTTTCGGGGGGATTTGTTTGTTTTATTGATGTTTCCCATTGCTGTTCACTTGCTATTTTGTGGATATGCTGGTTGGTGTTTTGTCGTCTCAACAGAAGGCAGGATCATTGAGAAGGAGGAGCCTCAACTGAGAAAATGCCTCTGTCGAGTTGGCCTGTAGGCAGGTCTGTGGGCTCTTTTCTTGATTAATGACTGATGTGTGAGGGCACTGCCCACTGTGGGTGGTGCCACCCCTAGGCAGGTTGTCCTGGGTGCTATAGAAGGCAGGGTGAGCAAGCCGTGGGGGGCAAGCCAGTAACTAACACTCTTCTGTGGCCCATGTACCAGCTTCTGTCTCTAGCTTCCTGGCCTGCTTTAGTTTCTACCCTGACTTCCCTTGACAATGACTGTAATTGAGACATGTAAGTCAAATAAACCCTTTCCTTCTCAAGTTGTTCCTGGCCAGTGATAGAAATCTAAATAAGACAATTGATTTACTTTATCTTATTTTTTTTACTTTGATATTAATCAGCTTTTTTTTTCTACACGCTACACAGAAAAGCTCACATAATCTTTTAAACACTTGTTAATACAAATTAAATGGATTGATTTTTATGCACACACACAGTATAAGCACTGAAAACCATAACCCCCTTCTAAGGCCCGCTTTCCCCATAGCCACAGCTTTTAACCGTAGCCAACTTTTCTATGTTGGCTCTGAGCTTTCATTCATTTAAAAATGTTATCGAACAAGTGTCCTCTGTGTTATTTTTTCCTCTTCTACCCTTGTTTAGTCTCCAAGTCTCTGAGAATATTTTAGATACCTGTTTTGCTGTCAAACTCACAATTAATTCTGTTAGTCAGAAAAACAGAGTCCTTTATCATGTACTGAGCCGTTTATGGCTCAGTGGTCCACAATAGTCAACAGTCAGGGTATAGTTTGGATTGCCACCATGGTGACCCCATTTCTTGGTTGGCACAAAGCTGTCATAATAGCCCTTTTATGATCACACTGTTCCTAAGAGTTCACCGTGGTGTCCTCTCATTCACTCCTGATCTTAGTTCCTTGGGTCATGGGGCAACTTTAATTTTAATGTTTTGAGAAACTGACATTGTCTTCTGTAGCAGAACCGTTATTTTACATAGTCCATATTCTCATCTTCTCTCCCCACCTCAGTCTGTCAGCTTTGGTGGTCCTTTGTCATTGTTCCTCCATCCCCCCCACACACCTGAAACAAGATCTCACTATGTAGATCTGGCTGACCTAGAACTCATGCTGTAGACCAGGCTGTCTTCGAACTCACAGAGATCTGCCTGCCTCTGTCTCTGCCTCTGGGAATGAAAGGAGTGCGCCACCACACACAGCCTTGGTTGGATATTCGGAAGACATTAGTATTTGTTGCTCTGGGCTTTCCTTACTGATTCCTTTCTCTTCCATCAGTTTGACCTGCCCTGTATCAGTCTGTCCTGGCTGCTATAACACAAGGCCACAGGACTGTGTGACTCAGACAGCAGAAATTAACTTTCTCACAGCTCTGAAGGCTGGAACTCTGTGATCACAGTGCCAGCAAATTTCGTTTCTGCTGTGGATTCCCTTCCTGGCCGGCTGAAGGCCACCTTCTCGTCACACCTTCCCTTAGCCTTTCCTTATAGAGAGGGCATGAATTTTGTGACGCACCTTTCCCGCTTAGAAAGCGATTTCATCTTTGAAAATAAATTGTATGCATGTGTGTGGTGTGTGCACATGCATGTGGAGGCCCACAGAGGCCAGTTATGTGTACGTGTGTGTGTGTGTGTGTGTGTGTGTGTGTGTGTGTACATGCACGTAGGGGCCCAAAGAGGCTGGAGTCATCAGAGCCCCTGGGGCAGGAGGTACAGGTGGCAGTGAGCCTCCTGATGTGGGTGTTGAGAAGCAAACTTGGGTCCTCTGGAAAACAATACACCATTCTTAACTCCTGAGCCTCCTGGGATGTGTTTTATTGAAAAGCCCCACCCACCCACGTTTGATGACCTCCTGAGAGACTCCTCTGGCCCAACAGACACACTGGGGCTAGCACAGAGTTCTGCAAGGAGGTGGAGGAAGAGGAACCTCGATCCAGCATGTCCTCTTTTGGCTCTTTTTGAATCTTATTTGTCTTTTATTTAGTTTTCTAATTTCCTTGGAGGAGGTTTGGGTAACTGTGTGAGATCAATTTCTGCTTTTCTCTTTTGATGTAGGCATGAGAAGTGCTAGCTTTCTCATGGTTTTAGTTAATTATATTCTTAAGAAAAGCATTAAAAACTGAAGAGGAGGAGGAGATCTCCCATCTCCCCGCACATTTACCGTTTCAGATATGAGGCGTCCTTTTGTGTGAACAGAGACTTTCCATGTCATGACATTGTTTTTTCAATTTGAGAAGTTTCTTTTGATGTCTTAAGGCAGTGGTTCTTCAACCTGTGGGTCGCCACACCTTTGCAAGTCGCATATCAGATACCCTGCATATCAGATATTTACATGACGATTCATAACCGTAGCAAAATCACAGCTATGAAGTAGTAGCAACAAAAATAATTTTATGCTTAGGGATCGCTACAACATGAGGAATGGTATTAAACAAAGGGTCACAGCAGTAGGAAGGGTGAGAACCCCTATTTTTGGAGGGTCACAGTGGTAGGAAGGCTGAGAACCCCTATTTTAGGACACAGCATAAGGAAGGGTGAGAACCCCTATTTTAGGAGGGTCACAGCGGTAGGAAGGTTGAGAACCCCTGTTTTAGGAGGGTCACAGCAGTAGGAAGGTTGAGAACCCCTGTTTTAGGAGAGTCACAGCGGTAGGAAGGTTGAGAACCCCTCTTTTAGGACACAGTGGTAAGAAGAGTGAGAACCCCTATTTTAGGAGGGTCACAGTGGTAGGAAGGCTGAAAACCCCTATTTTAGGAGGGTCACAGTGGTAGGAAGACTGAGAACCCCTATTTTAGGACTCAGCCTGACAGCAGCAAGTTCTCTCCCTTCATTTAGAGGGTTTTTTTTATTTGTATGTTTTGGGGTTTTTTTGTGAATATTGTTTGCTTGTGTGTATGTGTTTCTAGGAATGTCTCTTTTTTCACTCTTGAAAATTTTGCCCACTGAGTACAGAGCGGCAGGCTGGGGAGGGAGGGGCATCCACTGCAGGCTGTGGGGGGAGGGGTGTCCACTGTAGGCTGGGGGGAGGGGTGTCCACTGTAGGCTGTGGGGGGAGGGGTGGTGCCCTCTTTGCTGAGCAGTTTTCTCTTTTGTGATGCTTAGGATGAAAAGCCAGCACTATCTCTTATTTTTATAACATGCCTTCCCTCCCCCTAGTTAAAAGCTTCCTTCTTCCTTGCTGGTGTGTTCAGGAATTGATTTTATTGCTTGGGTTAACTTCTCCGTATTTATTCTATGATCTGGTTCATTGAACATCTAGGCTCTATTTAATTTTATAATTCCATCAAATTTGGAGAAATCTTGACCAGTATTTCTTCGAAACGTTTTTGTCCTGTTTCTGTTGTTGATGTTGGTTTGCTTCTGAGAAAGGATCTCACTATGTAGCCCAGGTGGGACTGGAATCTATCCTCCTCCTCAGCCTCGCGAGTACTGGGATGCCGGAGTGTACCGCCACACCACTTCTCCCATGACCTGCAACCCCAGCGATAGAAAGCAGGTCATGTGCTATTGCTCCGTAGTTGATTACTATTCTTCTACTTCCTTCCATACTTTCTTCTCTGGGTGGTTTGGGTACAGTGACTCTTATTGCTTGATGGCTATGTTTTCTGATTCATTTTATTTTATGTCTAACCTGCAACTAGACCAGACCCTAGGGTGATAGCCAGACCCTAAGGTGAACCCCATAAAACCTACGCCTGGCACCCATTTCTCTATGTCATCCTAGCCTGTTGATGGTGGACACATTGGTGACTTGCTTCTAACTAACCGGGAACATCCAATGTATTATAACAGCATTGCCATCTATGATCAAATATAGAAACTGTGACTTCTATCTTACTAGAAAACACCATTCGCCATCTGCAAGAAGTCCATATGGTGAAACAGTGAAGTGGCCTGTGACTTGCGGCCAGCCAAGGCCTGAAGTCGTTGGTCTAACATCTGCTAAAAACCTGAATATTCACATAAGAAAACCCTCCTCACTTGAGCCTCCAGTGAGCCCTCAGCCCCTGGCTGCTACCTTGATTTCAGCTCTCTGAGCGTCCTGTCGGAGAGCTCCACTAAGTTCTTGCAGGTCTCTGACCCTCAAAACCTATGCCATGGTAGGTATGCGTGCTTAGGGCTGCTGAGTTTGCTATAACCCATCATGGATCAACAGATCACACATCTGGCGAGGTTTTGCTTTGAACATTACGTCTTCTAACCAGTGTTGCTTCCCTGTGTTCGTCTTCCCCTGTGAACAGTCAAAGGTCCGTGAGTAGCACACGCAGGACGTTTGCGCTGGCTGTCACAAAGCCCTTGCTGTGGGCTCCACTCCTGTGTTATTTGTTTTCTGTGGACTGATTTCTTTCTCCCAGATGTAGCTCACATTCTGATGGTTCTTTCATGTCTAATAACTTTTATTGAGCTCAGGGCACGGTGAATAATGCATCGTTGATTGTGGATGTCGCGATGTGATTTTAAAACGTGCTGGATTTTGCTGTGTCAGGCCTTGCATGCCATACAGCTCATTGAAAGTCGGCTGCTCTGCTTTCTGAGGGTGAACTGACTTCAGGAAGAGGTTAGCCCTGTTAATGACACGTGATCATTCTGGGGTCTCTATCAGATACCTGGGTACTATTACAAGTTAGTCTGAGCTTGACTGTTTCTCAGGGTCCTGAGAATATTTGGCTTAGAGCTCTATATTAGTGACTTTTCTTGTTCCTGTGTCAAATACCTGCAAGAGGCAACTTAAGGAAGGAAGGGTTTATGGGTTCACAGTTGGAGCGTGTAGGACATCATAGCATGGGAGGCAGGAGGGTCATGAGGTCGCTTGCTCATGAGCAGGAGACAGAAAAGGAATAAGACTGAGGACCAGGTTACAAACCTCAAGGCCCAGCCTGTAGTGAGCCTCTTCCTTTAGCTACGCCCAATCTCCTAATGGTTCTACAGTCTCCCAAAACAATGCCATCAGATGGGGACCAGGATGCTCAAACACATGAGCCTGAGGAAGAGACTTTTCAACTCAAACTGTCACAGGCTTACTTTTGGGCAACCTGGTGACAGCCCACTTCATGCTTGTGCAGTTTAGGGTTCAGCCTCAGGCTCTCGGAGAGCAGCCACACAAGGAACCACCGTGCGGCTTCCTAGACATGTTCTCCTGTCTGTTTCCTTTCTAGAACTCCCCAGGACTCTTCCCTAAAGACTGGAGGAGTCTCTGTCTCCCCACTCCACTCTCCTCCTCTACCCAACTAGGCCACCATGCTCCGCTTGCCCCACACACCCACGCTGCTGCCTGGAAACCCTTCCGTCTAGATCACTGCAGAGCCTTCCTCTCTTCAGATCACATAGCCCTGAGCCCCAATGCCCAACCCAGCTACTCATAGATCCCAGCTGGTTCGGGCGAAGTAGTGAGTTCACTGTTGTTGGTTCTATTAAAGGTCTTTGAGCATTTGGGGAGGTGTGCAAGAAGAAAGGGCTAATCATTTGACTCCTAGCTCTGTGCTGATTCTCAGCTCCATTTTAAGGCTGGGTGGGGGAGACCTTGGAAACATGTATCAGAAATAGTTTCTCTCTCTCTCTCTCTCTCTCTCTCTCTCTCTCTCTCTCTCTCTCTCTCATCAATGGCATTTGACATAGTCAACTTTAACTGTCAATCTGACACAACCTACAGCCACCCAAGACAGGAGTCTCAGTTTGGGGGTTTCTCAGATCAGATTGGCCTGTGGGCATTGTTTTGACTGTTAATTATTGTAGCAGGGCCTGTCCACTGTGGGTGGCACTGTCACCAGGCAGATGGCCTTGGGCTCTATAAGAAGGCTAGCAAAACAGGGGCCCGAGAGACAGCCAGCAGGCAAGTAGTATCATCCATGGTGTCAACTTCAACTTCCTGTTTGAGTTCCTGTCCTGACATCCCTCGGTGATGGACCATGACAGGGAAGTGCAAGTCAATCAACTCCCTTTATCCCCATAGTTGCTTCTGTACAGTGTTCTCTCACAGCCACGGAAAGTTAACCACAGTGGCACAGCCACAGGATCCTAATGACTCACCAGCGGCACTCAAGCAACTGGACTCTGCCTTCTGTGCGAGGAATTGCTCAGCATCTGCTAGAGGGTTCCTGCATCTACCGCGGGCTGGCTATCCCATAGGTGATGGCAGATATGCCCCCACGCACAGCCATATGCTCCCGGTTTTCAGTTGAGATGTTGCTCTGAGGGTGCATCTGGATATTTTCCTCTTGGTGGGGTCCCAGCAGACCCCAAGGACCACGAGCATCCATCTCACCTCCACACAGCCAGTCACTGGCTGGGGGCCCACTTTGTGCCCCAAGGGATGCACAGGCTTCCAGGGGATTCCTCTAGGATGCTATTAAGAATCCCCCATACAGAACCTTCTGAAATCCCACCTGTGCCTGAAGCTCACCCTGAGCAGTGGGAGGCAAACCTCTGCTCCGCAGTTCCCTTCCCTGGCCAGAGACTGTTCCAGCTCCTATCTCCCGCCTGCACACCAGAAGAGGGCACCAGATCTCATCACAGATGGTTGTGGGCCACCATGTGGTTGCTGGGCATTGAATGCAGGACCTCTGGAAGAGTGGTCAGTGCTCTTAACCTCTGAACTATCTCTTTGGCCCAGTTCCTATCTTCTGAAGACAGAGAATGCACGATGTCAAAGCCACTGATGCCACAGCAACGCTCTCCCACATCTGTCCCAGCAGACACAAGACAGGGCACAAACTGAGCTCTCCCTGAATTGTGATTGTTTAAAGTACCCTTAGAGAATGCCAGGAGCCGCCTTCCTTCCCTGTCCTCAACTCCTCCGCTCCATAGGAGGGAGACTGACACCCAGAGGGCTTAAGGAACATAGCCCAGGGTAGGGTTGCCCATCTGGAATTTTCAAAGACTTCTGCTACAATCTCGTTAGTGGTTTCTCAGGACTCTGGCCCGTAACTGGCGCGTGTCTCCTCCAGCCACCTTCCCTTTGCCCACCTCTCTCCTAGCTTTTGTCCCTTCACTGCGGAAGGACATCTGAGGTGCCACTGACCTTCGTGGAGTCCTGCCCTCTGGAAATGGTCCACCCACCAGAGGGCAACTCCTCTTTCTACTCACCAACGGGATGCTCCTGCTTTGAATAGGTCCATAGGGCCCCTGTGTATCATCAATAATCAGGGCTGGTATCTGAGCATGGGCCCTGAGTGCCACCCTTTAGCCTGCTTGTCCCAGGGTCCTGTCCTTGTTCCTGCCTCCACCCCTAAAGTCCACTATGTAGGGTAGACAGTATGGCAGCCATGGGCAGCATTCCCTCCCTTAATGTCCAGCAAAGCAGCAGACACACAGTGGGCTTGAAGTCATGTTTCTTGAATGAATGGATGGAAGAATTCAATAACTGGCCATCGACTGAACAGGGACACACAACTCACCCTCTATCCTCCCAAGTACTAGGTCAGAAAAGTTTCGGGTCCTAGGCTAGACCTATGCACTCTGTAGACAGCCCTGATAGCCCTGAGTTACATCTGGACTATGCTCATGGCCGTAGACCAGACAATCCCAGCACGAAGAGTGTTCCAGGTTTGCTTTCACAACTGAAATCACATCGGTGTCTTTGTGTCCCACCCACTCGCCCCTTGCAGCTTGGCAGAGAAGCCTCCAGCAGGCCTGGTCCTCACCATCCTACTGTATCTGCGTAAGTGACGAAGAAGAATTTCAGATTTTCCTGTTTTCCTCCCACACAACCTGGGATCTGGGCTCCTCCATCCTCCAGCAAAGGCTTTAATATTTAAGCTGCAAGCGGCAGGCAAGCACTGTCAAGGGAAGAGAGCTCAATTTTCTTCTACCGTGTTGTTCTCCTGCACGCCCTTCCAATCTCCACCAAGCCCTCAGACAAGGCCTTCGTCCCCTCTCTCTGTGCAGCATCCTAAGTTCCTGATTATGAGGCAGAGCCTGGTACAGGGCCGGGAGGAGAGTCAGAGTCAGAATCTAAATCCCTGGCTGCTGAAGAGCCAGCTGGCCCTCCAGCCTCCCTGTTGGCCAGTCCGATGCATCTCAGTAGAGGATACAAGCTGTGTTTATGATGTTCTGACGATAATGGTGAAGTGGGAAAGACGGCGAGACTCACTGGGAGAGGGGAGCCATTCTTCTCTGGGGGTGGACACCGGTAGGTTGGCCCTTCCCCCATGCAGGGGCCCCTGAACTCAGGATATGAGATGTGCTGGGAGGGACTCAGGAGGAGCTGGAGGGATGGGGGATGGCTGTGATCAAGATCCATCGTATGCTGTGCATGTATGAAATTTTCTAAGAATAAATAAAGAATAATAAGGTTATAATTATTTAACCTACTGATTTGTGAGTGTGTGTGGGGGGAGGTGGGTGTATGTGCACGTGTGCGCATATTCATGAAGAGGCCTGAAACCAACAACCCAGGGGTCATTCCCCAGTAACATCTATGCCGATTTCTTGAGACATGGTCTCTCCCTTGGCTTGGTACTCACTCACAAATTGGGCTTGGATGTCTGGCCAGTGAACCCCAGGGTTCTGCCCGTCTGCATTCTCCCCTGCATACGAATGACCAGTAGGAGTCATCACAGCCAGGTTTTCCTTGTAGCTTCTGGGGATCATACTCAGGTTTTTATGTTCCGCTGGCAAGTACTTCACACAGCTGTGTCTCAGTCCTGGGCATGGGACACTGGACGTGACTTTTATCATACTAAGAATGGATTCTACATTACATCATGTCAAAGGATAGGGTCAAGTCATGGTTCAAAAATTCCATAGCTGGGCTGGAGAGATGGCTCAGTGGTTAAGAGCACCGCCTGCTCTTCCAAAGGTCCTGAGTTCAATTCCCAGCAACCACATGGTGGCTCACAACCATCTGTAATGAGGTCTGGTGCCCTCTTCTGGCCTGCAGACATACACACAAACAGAATAATGTATACATAATAAATAAATAAATATTTTTAAAAAATCCATAGCCATGTGTAAATGTAGTCTCTGGTCTGTGGCCATCTATGGGTGACAGGACAGAAGAATTGCCTTGTTGCCTAGCCTCAGCCTGCCAGAATTACCAAGGAAAAACTGGCAAGGAGACCCAGGATGCCTGGGCCCCCACATCCCCTTCCCCAGTCTACTGGTGT
Source organism: Arvicola amphibius (assembly GCF_903992535.2). Classification (NCBI taxonomy): domain Eukaryota; kingdom Metazoa; phylum Chordata; class Mammalia; order Rodentia; family Cricetidae; genus Arvicola; species Arvicola amphibius. Next base: position 4,868,332 of record NC_052052.2, on the reverse strand, counting down.
GGCAGCCCAGAGAAAGGAGCTTGATGCTCAGAGCTTCCTTCCGATGCTTGGATAAATTCACTGGAATTTATTTGGCTTTTGTTTTTTTTTTCTTTTTTATGAACCGAAGGTGAGTACAAGTCATCCCATTCATCATCAAGAAAGGGCAGCCCCTGAAGGGGTCGACAGACAGACACTCTTTCTGCAAATAAGTAAAATGGTGGCTGCCTGGGCCAGAAAACTGGATGAACTGAAGTCTGGGATACCCTCCCCCCTTTCCATCCATAAGCCAAAATATTGCTAAGGCTTTTTATAAACAAAGATAATGAGTTGTATAATTTATGTAAATTAACTAACGCTGCTGCATTTTCTAGAAGTAACATAAACTGCATTATTTATTTGATGTGCTTTTTGGAGTAAAAAAAATATAATTATAATCGGATATTGTACCTAACAAGTTTTTCCCATTGTTTTCTGATTAGCGTTGGTGGTTTGGAATATCAGATGTGGGATCGCGGAGTGTGCCACACTCAGGAGGGCTTTCCTTTTGCACAAGAAAGTAGCAAGCGTCTGACCTTCGGCTCTTTAACACACCTTTCTGGGCAGAATGAGGCTTCACGGGAAGGTTGTTCTGGTCACAGCCCAGCGCCAGGTGCCGGTTATTTTCAGTCAGTGTTGGCAGGGGTGCTAGTTGACCAGCTACTCTGGGACATGACTAGCCCCGTTTCCCCTCCTCAGTGGGATCCCTGGCACCAGCAGCAATGTCGGCCTCGCCCAAAGACTTCCTCAAAATGCAGGATCTAGCCCCGCCACACCGCAGCCAATTCAGAGTACCCAAAGGACTCGTCTGCTGGTGGGAGTGTGAGCAAACACTCAGAGAAGGCCTTGGTTCCCAGATGCTCCCAGTGGCGTCCCCCAGCTATCCTGCCCCTCCTGACAGCAGCAACCTCCATCCCCCCACATCTAACAGACAATGCAGAGCCGCTCAGTACAGTTCAATACTGTGGTGTGCAATATCACCACATTAGGGGCATTAAAAATGCAAGGATAGATAATGAAGCCCGAGAAATGAAGGGCTGACCCCGAAACCCTTGCAGCCTTGGAAATACTTCTGTCACCTAAATGGGAGGTGATATCTGCTGGCCCCTGTCACATGCCTGCTCCTCTTTGCTCACAGGCAAAGTGCAAGGTCCTGGAAACCGCCGGATGCAGATAGCCGGTGCGTCCACTTTGTTTACACAGCAATATGCAGAAGATGGGCCTTTATTGGAAAGCGATGGATCTTTGAGAGGACCGCCTTATCTGGGAGCCGAGGTCAGGACCTGGGCATACCCACCTCCCTGCAAGGCTCATCTCCTGCATACCGGGGGTGAACGAAACCAAACCTCTCAGACAGGAAAGCAAACGCACGAGGCGGGGGTAGGGGAGTAATTTACAGAATTTATTTCATCTCTTTTCCCTTAATCATGTAAAAAACAAAACCCCCAAACATTCTACATTCTGGTTTGTGTCCAACACAATGTGCAAACTAATTGAGTGTAAAACCCATTGCTCTGCATTATATCCGTTAAAGTGAGTGCAGCAATCGCTCCTCCTCCCCCCCCCCCAGCTCTGCTTCATTTCTGTTTTTGTTATAACTCAGTCCGTTCACAATATGTCATTGCAAACGCTATTTGCAAAAGAAAGTATAAAAAACAGATTCTTTATTCCTTGGTGCATTTGTTTTCATGTCCCCTTCTCAGCCTCTCCGCATTTAGACCGTGCTTCCATCTGGAGGGCTTAAAAAAAGTTATAGGCAGAACCGCCATACATAACGAAGCGCACGTTCATCTGGTATTTAGCCCGAGAATTTTATTGCCAGGTGTTATGAAAGGGGTGGGGGGGGGATATGGACACAATACCATTTCATCTCGTTTCCAAACATTGCATCTTGTGTCTGAAAATGCTCATTAATCTGGGGAATAGGCTGCTTCAGTACAGCTACTTAACGTCCTTCCAGGAAAAGGCAAATATCATCAGGAAGGAGGCTACAGTGGGAAAGGTCAGGGACCTCGAACCTTGACTCTGCTCCTGCCTAGGTGAGAACCAGAAATCTGGGGTGCCAGCCCTCCAAATTTAGCCATCTAGGAACCGGAAGCCTATTTCCACCTGGTTTGCCCACCTAAGATTCAGCTCCTCACAACAATTAAAGAGTTGATGTCAGCAGCAGTGTCTGGGGACAGGACTCAGTTGGTTTAAATAATTGCCACACTAGTACCAGGACCTGAGCTCAATCCCCAGAGTTCAGGTAAAAGTGCTGTGTGTTGTGACATGCCTCTAAAGTCCCCCTGCTGGGGACATGGAGGCAGGAGGATCCTTGGGGCTAGTTGTCCGACTAGTCCAGGGTCAGAGAGAGACTCTGTCTCAAAAACTTAAGGTGGAAAGAGACTGAGGAAGACATTATGTTAACCTATGGCCTCAAAATGTATGCATATACACATGTACCAGTATCTGTATGTATGCAAGCACACACACACACACACACACACACACACACACACCACACATCAGCAGAACTATCCATGCCTTTCCTTTTCAGCAGAAGGATCAATTTCTTTTCTATAAAAATTAATTTTTATTTTATGCCTATGGGTGTTTTACCTACCTACATCATATATATGTACCACGCACATGCCGAGGTCAAAAGAGAGTTTCAGATCAGATCTCCTGGAACTAGGTTACAAAGGGTTGTGAGCCATGTGGGTGCTAAGAATCAAACCTGGATCCTCTGAAAACAACCACTGAGCCATTTCTTTAGCATCATAAAGAATGGTTTCTCTGTGGACCTGTTAGCTGTGTAGAAAATAAAGCAAAATTCCTTTTGTGAGAAGTTAACTGCAGAGTGGTTCAGGTTGTGTTCTTTGGGGAACCCACACCTCATGGGACATTAAATTAACACTTAGGTCTAATTGCATACATAAAAGCGCATGGCAGAATCAGGGAGGGTGGGGTTAACTTAATATCAGCACCTCATGCCATGTGCAAGCATCAGGGATTCGTTTGAGTGGCAGGCATGTGGGGGCTAAGTGTCGTCCTTCCCACATGAGCTCCCTGCAGCCCCGTATGGAGGAGGTCACTGTGTCCAGCATCTGCCTGCTATTTTGAAAAGCAAAAGGAATCACGGACCATTTCTAATCTCAAGCAATCAGACAAGGCAAAACCCTTGGGAGTCCCACTGACTGTGGCTTTGTGATCCCCTGCTGACCATCACATCACCTGGAAACATTGTTCCAAGGGAGCAGGCTGGACGGTCACACTGTGTTCTCTTCCACAGTTGACCCTGCCTTCGGCCGGGCTTGCTATGATCTGAGAACAGGCATTGACCCTGTAGCAGCCTGAACGAGCAAGACCCCCCCCGCAATAGGCTCAGGTATCGGAACACCTGGTCCACAGTTGGTGGTGCTCTTTGGGGAGGTTAAGGAATTTTTAGGAAGGGTGGCCTTCCTGGGAGAAGTAGATGACTGAGGCTGGACTGTGAGAATTCACAGCCTTCCCACACTTACAGTTTGCTTTCTCTGCTGCCTACTGCTATTGAAGATGTGACCGCTCAGCTTCCTGCTGCCGTGCCTCCCCCATGGTTATGGAGTCTCCCTCTGGAACCATCAGCTAAAACACTCTTTTCTCCATAAGGCGATTTTGGTCACAGTGTTTTCACACAGCAAGGGACAGAAACTAATGCAGCCCTGAGACAAGTGGACAGAGCGCCCCTCACTGTCCTGGACCAGGACTTTGTATATGAGCTCTGCTGTCCTGCAGCTTCTGGAGAAACACTCTACAGCCACATTTCTATCAGAGTTCCGGGTCTGATGTTGCTCCTAGGGTCCTCCAAGAAGTTAACGAACATTCACGACATTACAGACAGAGGTGATGCAAACTCACACGCTAACCTGACCCCACATGCAGCCCCAGAACTGAAGGCCACTGCGGGTAGAGTCTCTTCACGGTGAGAGTTAAAAAGGGTGGCTGAGCAGGGTGGCTCAGTTGCAAAGTACCTGCTGGCGATTATAAAAATCTGAGTTTAAATCCCCAGAACCCACCTAAAATCCAGACACGGGTGGCACACATCTACAATCCCAGCACTCCCACACCAAGATTGGAAGTGGAGACAGGAGAATCATTCCAAGTTTGCAGTCCAGTCAGGTCGGTGTATGCAGAAGGAACTGACAACAAAAAGCCCCGCCTCAAACAAAGTTAAAGGATAAGATTGACAGCTATAATTGTCCCCTGACCGTGGCTTGATGTACTGCACACACACACACACACACACACACACACACACACACAGAGAGAGAGAGAGAGAGAGAGAGAGAGAGAGAGAGAGAGAGAAAGATGCAAAGGATCAAACAACCGTAGAGATCGAGTCACTGTGATGAAGAATTGTCATCTCTGGGTGACAGACGTGAGGGCCTAAAGGGAGGGAAACCCCCAGCCACTTGCCATGGAATTTATGTTTCCATAAGTGAAGCATTAGGAGCCTTGCGCAGGGAAGAAATTATTGATACGTGTGTTCCCTTAAGGAAGCTTCTCGAGAGGCCCATTCCAGATCTAATAATAATCTGTATTCTTCTGAGATGGCAGGGCCAATCTTTGATTTCCCTATCACCAGCAAAGGTCCATGAATCATCAAGCTGTACAGCCTCGGAGCTTTGGTTTATTGTGCACCACCTAGAATATTTAATAAAATAAATTCTAAATAATCAATTCACGAGGAGTCGACGTTTCTTACGCTTTTGTAATAAATGTCTACTTTTTGCATCCATCAAAAACTGCACGTAAATCGTGGTGGCAAAGAAGAAAAGTACCTTCGTTGTTTCCTGCTGCTGTCGTGTAAGTACTTAAGCAGGGGACAGATGACATCTGCATCTCTCCACGGTCACTAATCCAGGGGGATTCTGCAACATCCCACATGTCACTCCAGGTCCAAGGATGCATCCCTCTACCTCTGGGACAACTGGTCCTTTAGCCCACCGAGTGCTGCAAAGCAAGGTTCTGGTATCTGTTGTTCCAGCACACCGGGAGCACACTGAAACTTGCCTGGACCTCCTGGAATGCTCCATGGACCTCCTGGGATGCTCCATACTAGTACCTGGGCCTCCTGGGATGCTCCATGCTAGTATCTGGGCCTCCTGGGATGCTCCATACTAGTACCTGGGCCTCCTGGGATGCTCCATACTAGTACCTGGACCCCCTGGGATGCTCCATACTAGTACCTGGGCCTCCTGGGATGCTCCATACTAGTACCTGGGCCTCCTGGGATGCTCCATGCTAGTACCTGGGCCTCCTGGGATGCTCCATACTAGTACCTGGACCCCCTGGGATGCTCCATACTAGTACCTGGACCCCCTGGGATGCTCCATACTAGTACCTGGACCCCCCTGGGATGCTCCATGCTAGTACCTGGACCCCCTGGGATGCACATTCTTTGGGAAGAAATGTGGCATTTACGGAGTCCTACTTTCAAGATGTTTTTTTTTTCAAGAGACTTTTTCTGACTTTCTCAGGCTGGAGACACTTAGCATGAGATAAACAGAAAGCACATAGCATGCAGACCTTTTGCCACTAGAAAGAAAGAAAACAAAGATACTCCAATATCCCTGTCATATCATTAGTCAAATATTAACCAGGGCCTGGGTTAATCATGAATCATGCAAGCATAGAGACTTGGGTTCAAATTTCTAGAACCCAAAACAAAGGCCAAACACAGCAGCGTGCACCTACAATCCTACCATAAGTATGGTGAGATTGAGTGGAGACAGGAGGATCCCCGTGGACTCTGGCGTACACATTAGAGATGGAAGGGCATTCTTTACCCAGTGAGCAACCAACCACCCTACCTCAATGAAGGCTGAAGGTTAGAACCTCTATACATGGTCTGTGCACACCCACAATCACATACATGAACACGCCTCCCCCAAAACATACACACCTCACAAACAAGTGTCAGCCCACACTCACATACATGAACCCATCCCCCCAAAACATACTCACACATCACAGACATGTGTCAGGCTATAAACATGGATATGAGGACACAGCAAGGCTTGGACTTAAGTTGAGCACGGAATATATATATAAAGTGTCATGGCAAGAGCTGGGCTAGCGTGCCGGTGGAGGACGCAGGGCAGGGCTGTGTCCCCAGAAGGCTGTGGGTCAGTGTCAGCTGGCATCTTCTGCTTCAGAAAATTGGTATTTGTCTCCTGCATTGCCAAGGGTGACTGAGGAATGGCAGGCTCAACCACACCATCAGAGAATTTAGTTAGAGATTTTCAAAAGGTGCCGGCAGTCAAGTAACAAATTGTCGCACTGACTCGTGGAATTTTCCTCTTGACTCTTTCCTTTAAGACAGAGCGAAACTCATTCAAAATAGTTTTAGACTGATTTTTCACTTTATGTGCACGGGTGTTTTGCCTCCTTGTACATATGTGAATTCTGTGTCTGCCTGGTACCAGCAGAGGTCACAGGAGGCACTGACTCCCCTGGAACTGGAGTGATAACTGATGGCTGGGAACCACATTATGGATGCTGAGAACCAAGCCTGAATGAGTCCTTGGCAAGAGCAGCTAGTGTGTTTAACTGCTAAGCCAACAGGGGGCTTGGGATGAGATACCCAGACAGGACCCTGCCATCGGCACAGTGAAGCACTTTAAAAAAGTAATTTGCGTATCAAAGGGGTATGGGAATCCCAAGGGGGATCCATAAACCAAGGCCACTTGGGGCAGCAGGGCAGATAGGCTGTGAGTCTTCTAGGGTATTGTGGACCTTGTGGTCTATGGGTCACCTGTGAGCAGCCAGGCAAGACACAAAGTGAACTGATCCTGTGACTTCCACACTGACCCCAGATTTAGTCAGAGTAGGATATGAACCCTTGGGTGCAGCTGGAAGACAACCACCCTTGGCCAGGATTGGAACTGAGCCATAGAGATGGAAAAAGAAGGCTATCAGCCAGGAGGAAACCTCAAGGCACTCAAAAGCTCTCCTATATAGTCATCTACCCTAAGAGCCTGCAGCCTGAATACTATGCAGAGTTTAAATCTTCTGTCTTCCCTCTGCTGACTCAAAAATGCCAGCGATGCTTTCTGCTGCAGCAGATTAGAGACTCAAGCCCACAGGACATGGGGTTCCCCACAGGATATATCCCAAAGAGTGGGTGTAACTTTGTCCAGCAATGCTAGGAATTGGGAGACCAATTTGCTGTTCAGTCAAGTGAAGGCCAGAGGTATTCCTCACCCGACAAGCAACCACATATACATCTGTCTGTCCACCAAGAGACAAATAACACTGTCTCAAATGCAAGCCCAGCTCTGGATGAGGTCATGATGGGTGGTTACAAGCTCTTGTAGCTATCCTCCTGATTTCTAGGAAGCGGTTCAGGCAGAAAGGAGCCCGTGGTGAGTTTGACAGTGGTAGCCAAGGGTTTATGTGGCTGCCCTTGAATCTGCTAAAGTTCCCACTCCGGGCCTCATGGACTAACCTGAAAGGACCTTTAGGAACCATTAGGATAAAAATTAAACGTAAGTTCAGCGGCTCCAGTTGATAGTCTGCTGAGCTGCTTCTGCAAGGAATGCAGCTCACCGAGGCTCAGATCAGATTTACAGGACATTTTATATCACTGTTCAGCAGAAACAAGAATCACATGCCCTTTAAGGCCTTTGTGGCACATCTTTATCCAGGTGCTGTTGTCCCAACAGCACTGAGAAAGCCCTGGGCTCCGTGATGGATGCTGTACCTCCACTCTAGAAGCCCAGAGTACCTCATCAGAGACAGCAGAGAATGCTGGCCCTCGTGTCCTTAGTGACACCGAATCCAAAGCAGACTAGTTCCTGTCTGCAAAGACGCAAAGAAACAGTGACCAGGTAAACAACAGCAGCCAATGCGATGTGAGTTCAAAAATACGGCAGGTACCACTTTATCAGAAATATGCCCCATGAAATATGAGAGATATACTTGAACTAAAATAGTATTTATTGTTTATCTTAAACGGGCACCAGTGTTGTGTATGTAGTGGAGATGCCGCAGCCTGTAGAGAGGGATGCGGAAGTCAAAGGTCAATGTCAGGCGTTTTTTTCCATTTCTATCCTATCTTATCTTTACAGGCAGGGTCTCTTGTTGAGTCTGGAGGCTGTTTCTTCTAGTCTGGCTGGCCAGTGAGCTCCAGGAACCTGCTTCTCTGCCCATTCCCCCTCCAAGCACTGGGCTATAGATGCATGCTGCTCTTCTTAGCTTTTGCGTGGGTAATGAGGATCCAACCTCGTGTCCCCATGCATGCATGGGAAGCGTTTTTATCCCCTCCCCAGGTCTTGTAACTGTGTAGCCTGTAGGCTGTTCTTTTCCCAGTCTTTTCCTTCCTCTCCTCTCCTCCTTTTTACTTCCCTCCCCTCCCCTCCCCGTTTCTGCCATCTGCCTACTCCTCCCATGCCCCAACTCCAAGATTTAGTTGTGCAAGCAATGGAGATTAACTGTCTACCCCATAGGAAAACCAGGATAAGTGAAGCCCAGGCAAGACAGTGACCGAAAGTTTCTCAGACACACAGCACACCTCACTCCCAGACCAGAGGAGGGGCGAAAGTTAGGTCACCAGACATTCTAAAGCCTGGATAATAGGTTGCCAGGGAGAGGGTCCTATGGCGAAGAGTACTCGCTGCTCTTGCAGCCGTGACAGCAGAAACAGGAGAATCGTGGCCATGTCTTATGGAGACATCTGGCTTTGTTTCTGCACATTGCCAAACATGACATTCTCGCTCCACACCCAACACCCTGAAGTCCCCAGTGTCCAGACATCAGACAGAAGCGTTATAGCATAGAAGATATAACATGTTTAACCATCTATGTGCTGGACACAGATCCATCAAAGAGAACACTCCTAAGACAGGCATGGGTGAAGTCTGGAGGAAGCAGTACGAGGGGGGTATTTCCCTCTGGCTGAAGAAGGTCAGGGTTGAACCCTGGAAGACTCAAAAGTCAGTGGCCACACCACAGAAAGAAACATGGTCTACACGAGAGATGCTGTCTGTGCATGGCAAGTCCCCAGGAAATATCAGGGACCGAACACAAGCCTTTCCAGAAAGCAGCAACCGCACTGGTCAAACATACACGGTGGCAGTGGCAGGCTGCTGGCCCCTCTGAGCCTCTGTGGTCCCTTGCTTCTTTAACCTGTTTCTCTCCTTATCTATTCCCTGCCTTTTTCCAGACTTGATTTGGGCCCCAGACCTGTTTAGGCTGGCTACTGCCAGCATTTCCCATCATCTGCAAGCAAGATACCTATTTATCTTATGGCCGGGAACAGAGCTGAAGGGATCTGGCTCTGCCATGAGGCGGTTATTTCATGCCCTGTTAATTCCTAATGCAGTAACTACAATATCGTTTCTACTTTAGAAAGAGGTACTTTTTTTTTCGCCTTTTTTAATATGTGGCCTAAGTGCTCAAATAAAGAACATCATTCTAATGAGGACAAGTCCCAAAATGTAACCTCATTACGGTCACTGCTGCGCCAATGCCGGCCTTCTAGCTTGAAGGCAGTTAATGGAGAAATGAGGGACACTGGGTTCTTTCCAGGCAGCACAAACAGATCAGCAAAATGTTCACATCCACAAATGACAGGCAGAGGAAATGAACTGGCATTTCCACTCAGGGATGGGCCAGGCCGGGGACTGCCTTTCATCACAGAAGGATGGGTTCTGTAGGAAGCAGGGCTGGGTCCGGTCTCCCACTGCGCCAGCAACCTCAACGCAAGACCCGTTCACTGACCCCAAAGGCAGACTGTCTTCACCAAAGGACAGCGTGAGATAGGAGCAAAGGACTCTGTACTAGAACCCTGACGACAACAGCCATTGTCTTCATCAGAGCAGCTGAGACTCTTCACGAGTGAGTCACTCTTAAGATCAGGCTTGCTGAAGCTACCTTGTAGGAGGAGGGATGGAGAGGGTCACATGACCCTCCCCTTAGAGCTTGTGGTGTCTCCTGCACCTCTGCACCAGCTGTAGGTAATTCTGCCTTGTGGTCTTGGAGGTGCTACAGAAGATAGACTGTAGGGGGCTAATTGGAGAGGGATAGACTGTGGGGGGCTAACTGGAGAGGGGGCTACAGCTGCACTGCTATGGGGACGGCCCCATCCTTGACTTTGGGGTGGTGCAGCCACTTTGGGGAGACCTGCATTCATTTAAGCACTCTCTCACCTTTGCCCTGTCAGTAAGCACAATAAACTCTTTTAATTTCCTTCACGTTAGGAGTTGGTAGAACCACACCTCTGCTGTCACCGATTCTCTGTCTGGGGGGAGGAAAAGGCTGTTTATAGCTACCCATGAAAAGGTTCATGCAATAATCCAGGCACACAAGAAGCGGATATCCAGTTTGGCCAGGGCTGGAAAAGATGTCCACAAGCCAGCCATTCAGTCAGTTGTTGGGAACGGTTTCACAGAGGGCTTCCCGGCAGATTCTATCATGGCTCATGCACTTCCTAACCTTTATCCATCACCCAACATCTCCCCGTGCTTCTGCCCTAAAGCCAGGTCTGCCTTCTATGCTGCCCACATTTTCCACACAGGACCTTGGAATTCTTCCAGCACACATCAAAACCCTAAGATTTTGTCTCCTCCCAAGACTAGGGACCACACATCCCTCTTTGTACCCCTGAACCTCCCAGTACCTGTCACAATGATAGTGGGTGACAAGCTCCCAATAAGTGGCTGAAGGATGGACCACACCAGCTGAATAGTGTGGGCTGAGCTGACCTGAAACCCTAAAGGTCACCCCGAGTGCCGGGGACAACAGTTATGCTTAAAGCTGAGAACTCTCGGGCTCCAGTCCCAGCTCTGGGACCTATGAACTCCTTTCTCTGAAGACCTGACCTCTCCATCTATGTAACAGGTATGATAACATGTATTCTGCATGGATGTCTGCACCAAAGCATTACTGTTCATGGGAGATTTGCAAATTCGTGATTGTCTACACACTGAGGGTACAGCTCCCATCTCCCTGGGAACCCAGCAGAAAAGGAATGGGAGAATTGGGGAACTGAGAGCTAGTCTGGATACGAAACACGCCAGGAGTCTGAGGACAAGGGTGAGCATACATAAAACAACCTGTTAGCGTGGGGGGGGGGGCAGAGAAAAGGGCTCTAGACTTGGGAAGGACTCCTCCAGAAAGGCTCTCTGGCTGATTGCTGCTGTCACCTGACAAGCGTGAACACGGCTGCGGGAGTTCTTAAGGCACAGGGATCTTTAGAGCAATCCTTTCCCGGGAACACCAGATCAGCCGACAGGAGTCAGCTTGGGGCCAGGACCCACTTCAGACCTGCTGAGGCCTCATTTGTGATCCCCTGACACCTCAGTCCCCTTTCCTCTCCTCTCATCAGCTCTGCCCTCCCTGGGAGCTTATGGCGCAGCCTTCTCCTTGGCCCCCAGACAAGACAGCTGATTGCGAAGGAACAGCTATTCAGCTTCAAAAGCCGCTGCCCATACCCCGTGCCCCTTGCACCCTGTGCCTGCTGAGGAGTGATGTGTGTGAAGGCCCCAGCCCCCAAGAACAAAAGGAGTCAGAGCTGAGCTTTCCTTGCTTGCTGGAAGTTTTCCTGGCCTCGGGGAAGGCTTAAAGCAAGTGATATGTTAAATGATAGACCCAGATGTCTTTATCATGCCCTTGAACGGAGGAACCCCACTGGGACAGTAAAGATTTCACAACTCTAAAACCCTAGTTGTCCGTCCAGCTGGAGGGTAGCTGGAGGGGACTAGGGCTTGGGGGGCACAGGTGCTAGCCACAGGATCTGCCTGCTGAATCCACAGGGAGGAAGCAGACTTCTGACCGTATAGCCTACTATATGGCACCACCACAGCTGGCGGAGACTACCCACTGGACTTCCCAGTCCCACTCCGGATCACAACTAACACAGAAACGCCACGGATGAAGTGTGGGGGCTGATATTATCAAAAAGCCCTTCCTCTGGGCTATTTAAAATTCCATAACTGTGGAAAGGCAATTACTTCAACAAGAAGGAGCCCATTCCCACGAATAAGAGGGAAAAACTCGAATTCGAATTACACACACAGTACCATCTTCTGAGGACCAGTGTGCCGGAGGGTGTAGGAGAAATGATCATTGCCAGTGCTGGTGGGCATGTAATTAAAACAGTCGCTCAGAAGCAATTTGGCATTGTCTAGCAAAACTAAAACTCTGACACCCAGCAATTCCTGGTCCAGACTGTTTATGTGCCCAAGAAGACCCATATAAGGATGCTTAGTCAGGCAGTAATGACGATACTACAAGTCTGAGTGAGAGGGTTCTCAAAGTCAAGGGGACAGGAGAGGAATAAGGGGTACAGAGAGGGGTACAGAGAGGAATAAGATAGAATTCCTCTCTTAAAGATGGCCGGAGAACAACACAGATTCGGCTTTGCTGGAGATATTAAGTGACACAGTGTAAGACAACATGTCAATTACTCATACACGCGCAACCGTCCCCAACTTCCAAGAATTCATTTCACACCCCACCTAGCCCGAGAAGCATCTCTGCCCGCTGCAGCCCATTCTGGACTCCCGGGGACACTTATCCTAGATGCTCAACCTTTCACAGCTCCGTGCCCTGCTAATGAGCGTGATGTGCAAACATGGCCGCCTTCCTGCTGCACCTATGAGTCCACGGACGGTGCACACACCTCCCCCTTTCTCTGTAGAGAACACACAGAAGCAAGTACACAGCCAGTACTTGCTGCCTGGTTCTGTGGGATAACACTCCAAGTGAAACGGGAAAGACCAGCCGCCAAGAAGCGTAGCCAGCCGAAGGTGGCCTCCCTCTTCAGAACACCAGAGACAACATTGGCCAAGTCACTGCCATGGAGGCCTCTCAGTCCCCCCACTCACAGGGGCTGCTTTCTCATGGCCAGCAGGTCACTGATGGCCCTCTCTGATCTGCATGTGTCGTCCCCCCCCTTCACATCTGAAGAATCAGGCTGTAGTCTGCAAGGCTGAGCACTACAAATAACTCCCAACATAAATACGGCCTAAAAATAGCCATAAATCATCCTCATTCCATCCGGTGACAATTCTAATTTATAACAAGAGGGGAGAAAATGAACACGGTGGCTTTTTTTTCCCCTGGACTTCCAAGCTACTGCTGAGGACGAATTCCACCCCGCTGTTAGTTACAACCAGGAGTTCCTGATTTACGCATTACTAAAGATGAAATATACCAGAGGCCTCCAGGCACGGGGGCTGCTTGCTGAGGTTTAGTGTGAATTCCTGCAGGCTTTCAATATCCCTGCATAAGTAGCTTCCTCTCTCTTGGTCCCCACCCAAGCTTTCTTTCTCACTCTCTCCCTACCTATTCTTCCATTGTGGGGCGGTAAGAGCCCGTTCCCCCAGAGAGCAAGCCCCAACTCTCTGGGCTCCCTGCAAGAAAGGCTAATGCGTATGTATTAGCAGGATCCTGGTCACAATGCTGTAGATGGCTCTTTCCAGCAGCACGTTCGGGTAATCTGCACATTAATGTTCCATGCAGTCAATTAAACTGCACACGAGGCAGAGGAGAGGAAACTGGAATTTCTCATACCGCGGCTTTTCTTATTCATCACCATAAAACAATTCTTATTGGTATATTAAAAAAAAAGCACATACACATAAAATGAAAGTTATCTCTCTCCATGGGGTAATATAATAAAAGCCATTTGATGCTATTTTTGGCAGCCATAAAAGCACATAATTAATACAGAGAAAAAAATCATTGTGACAAAATGTGTCCCCAAAACCGACAGTGCCCAAGGGCAATCCTTAGAACTCAAGTGGGCTCACAGTCCCTGCTGCCCACTGAGACGGGCAGACACACACTTGACATGACAGTAGCTAGGATGCCGGCCTTTACCTCTCTGAAATGCCAGCTGGATTATGGGAGGATTCTGAGATCTCGCCCATGGTATCCCTGTCCACATCCCTTTGAGAGTGGCAGGCAAGACCCTTGGTGGGACTACTGAGGAATGTAAAAGAGCCATAATTAGCAGGTCTTCAGGACACCTGGTTGGAACCTTCTGATGGGAAGGGTGGCTGTCCATGTTAGAGCCAGAATAACAAGGTAGCATCCAGGAAACCCAAAGCTGAGCTTGTTCCAGATGCTGAGCCCATTCTTACAGAACCTTCTCCATTCCTACAGATCGCAGATCCCTCTCCCTCTCTCCACTCCAGCACTGCAGGAACCTTGCTCACTGGAGAGCCCATCTCATTATCTGTTGAAGCTGGGACACCCACAGGGAGATGAAATTTTAGCAGCATGAGGAGAGCTGCCCGGCCCTGATGGTTGCTACCAGTTGGCTGAAGCACCTGAAGAGGATGCTTCCTCACGATGACACCCGTCTTCCCTGAGACCTGCACCCCCGTAAAACCCCAAAGCACCCAGAAACACAAATGATCAATATAGTAGATAAACCCACAGCCACCTCGCCAATCCCCATCCATACACCAGTGACCCCCTGGGTAGAGCACTTTGGCCATGGTCAGCTCCAAAGAAAACAGAAGGGAAACTCTGGGGTAAGAGGACAGAAGCCAACGCCAACAGCAGGGACTTGACAAACTAAAATTCCTTTGACAGTGGTGACTGGCATCAGATCGTTCTCAAGCAATTCCAAATTCTCTATGGCAGCCCGTAAATGACACCTGGAGGACAAGAGAGCCTTTTCTGCCCTTTACCTCGACTCCCTGGACTTTGAGCTTCATGTGGTCCTCTCTGGTCGTCTTCCCATCTTTCCTCTTCTTCCAACAGTACCCGTCTTTCCTGTACTTCACCTTCTTCCTGTTGTAGAGTATCATGGAGCCATTCTGCGGTCTGCAAGCGACAAATGGTTAAGTTACCGAGAGAACTAAGCAGAAGGGAAATTTATGAAGAAAGATACCGCAGACCAGTAAAAGTCTCTACAGAAAAGCAATATTCCACATTTGCTGGGACATAATTTTTCACCTTTTATTGCAGCTCCCTGGATTAACCGTGTTTTACGGCCAGCCAAAATTTGCTTGTGGATTTGGTACCTAATGAATTAAATGTGTCAATGATAGGCTTAAAAAACAACCCCTTAGTAATTTCCTCCAAACTAATCAGGATATATGATGTGGGGGGCCCTGAGCTCAGTAGCGTAAAGTAGGCAAAACAGAGAGAGAGGGGGAAAAAAAGTAAAAAGAGCCAGGGGTGTTTGGCAGACTGCAATATCTTATCTCTTGTAGAAGTATTTTCTACACATCTTTTAATCCATCAGCCAGCATTAGGGAATAAATAAGTTTAACGCAGACGCTAGATGACTACGTTAAGAGCAGACCAATAGAAGAAGCCCTGGGTGCTGAGGACAACCGCTCTTGATTCATTGCTTGCATTTAGATTACTGCTGGATACAGATGAGCATCATGGTCCTTCCTCTCTGGCAAGCAAAGTACCTGATTCCTCCCCATTTGGGCTTCAGCTGTCAGATATCTTCGATACACCAGGAACCCTCATCTATTCTGTCCATGGCCATGGCAGCTTTGGAAAACGGCAGTTCGTTTCTAAATGCATTCCTGTGATGTTCAAAATGAACAAATGTGGCTGAGGATGAGGCTCCGTCTATAAGGGATTACCCTGTAAGCATGAGGACCTGTGTTTGGATCCATAGCACCATGTAACAGCCTGGGAATAGTGCTGTATGCCTGTATCCCAGCACTTAGGAGGCAAAGCCAGGAGGATCAGATGTTCAAGGCCATTATGGCTACTTCGTGTGTTCAGGGCCCGCCCAGGATATACAAGACCTGTGTCTGAAAACAGAACAAGACACTGGAAGTACCAAACAAAACAGAATCTAGACTTTTCCAATGAAAAAGCATACCCCAGTCACAGAGAGCAGAGGAGAGGTCTGTGTGTCTGTGGTGTGTGTTTGTGGTGTGGTGTGGTGTGTGTGTGTGTGTGTGTGTGTGTGGTATGTGTGTGTGGTGTGAGTGTGTGGTGTG
Organism: Arvicola amphibius; assembly: GCF_903992535.2. Classification (NCBI taxonomy): domain Eukaryota; kingdom Metazoa; phylum Chordata; class Mammalia; order Rodentia; family Cricetidae; genus Arvicola; species Arvicola amphibius. Next base: position 4,852,367 of record NC_052052.2, on the reverse strand, counting down.
TGTGTGTGGTATGTATGTGGTGTATGTGTGTCTGTGCATCTGTGTGTGTGGTGTGTGTGTGTGTGTGGTGTATGTGTGGTGTGTGTGGTGTGTGTGTGTGGTGCGTGTTTGTGGTGTGTGTGTGTGTGGTGTATGTGTCGTGTGTGTGTGTGGTGTGTGTGTGGTGTGTGTGTGTGGTGTGTGTGGTATGTATGTGGTGTATGTGTGTCTGTGGTGTGTGTGTGTGTGTGTGTGGTGTGTGTGGTGTGTATGTGGTGTGTGTGTCTGTGCGTCTGTGTGTGTAGTGCATGTATGTGTGGTGTGTGTGTGTCTGTGTGTCTGTGTGCGCAGTGCGTGTATGTGTATGGTGTGTGTGTATCTGTGTGTGCGGTGTGTGTTTGTGAAGGTGCTGTGGTGCTCATATATTTTGGGTAGGAATTTACAAAGCGCAAGAGCGTTAAGGACCTCCCCCAGCTGCCAGCAGGTGCTGTGGCATGCCGTTCCCAGAATAAAGCAGCAGCAGGTGCAGATGTGAGCAGATCCAACCCCGAAGCTAGCACGCTCAACCCAGGGGCTGGCTGTGTGCCACCTGCACCTGTCCACTAGGCACAGAAAGACTTGCCCGTGGTTCTGTGTGTGCCTGTGTTGGCGCCTGTGGCGCTCCATCCTCCTCTGAGCCAGAGGAGGCGGTACTGCGCAGGAGTGCGTCTGTTAGAGCAGCTCTGGAGGCGCCTTGGCTGTGGCTTCTCCGCTACAGCAGAGGTGGGGAGAAGAAACACGCCAATCCATCCTCCCACTGCTTGGGGAGAGCCTCCGGCCCCTAACTTTCCCTTTTCAGTTGAACAATGGGCCATTTCACCACCCAGGACTGAACCCTGGCTATTGATGACTTAATCTTCCATTGTCTAGAGGGCAAAGAGAAAGCCCAACCCTCGGGGTGGCTGCAACTAATTATGGTTCCCACCCAGCCCGACTGTGTCACCCAGCAGCCACGGGAAGACTAAAGAGCTGTTCCATGGGAAATTGTAGACTTTCCCAGGTGCCTCCCTACGCTCCATTGTTCCCTGGTCCGGGTGCAATTGGTTGTCATTGTTGGTTTCCACCCCCAGCCTGCACCAACCAAAACAATCACAGGAAACGGCCCTACACACTGCTCACACGCTATCACCTGATGGTGGCTATCTGTGCCTATGGGTTTGCACTGCAAACCCCGCAGTCAATCTCCGTCTCTTCACGGGAGAGGGGCTTGCAGAGAGGGGAGGAGGTGCGCTGGCCTCCTTCAGTCCCAGCAGCTCTGGGCATTTGCACTGCACCCTCAGATAACTGTGAAACCTCCCAGTCCCTAAAACACCCAGCAAATGGTCCCCAAACACAAGCTCCCATCTTTAAGGCCAAAGAGGGCAAAGGATTATGTTGGGGCAAGAAAACAGATTCGGTGTCCCTGTCCTCTCATAGGCCGGGGGTGGGGACTTGTATAATGGGAACACAGCCAGGAAACCCCTGGTCAAAAAAAAAATTACCCTCTGAAGAAGGCCTCAGAGGAAGGACCTGTGACCTGTACCATTACGGATCCTTAGCACCCGTGCCTACACTGTAAGTGGTCCCCAGAGAGGGTGGGCTCCCACAAACTCAGTCATACTCATTTCTTGTTGATCTCACATTAAAATCCCCAGAGTGGCCCTGTCATCTATCACTTAAGCAGGACACCATTCAGGGAGCTTCAGTGTTCAACTCGAATGACCTCAATGAAAGGAATCTTCAGCCCAGTCCACAGGAATGAGAGTCAAGCAGTGTGCAATCCTCTAGACTGACTCTGAGTCTGCTTCTGCTCTGTGCGACCTGGAGGCCCCCCACATTGCCAGGCCCTACGAGCCATGAAGGGGGAAACGGTCCTGCTACAGAAGGATCCCTGTGCCTGACAGGACTGAGTCTGGGAGACTGTGCTGCCATCCCTGATGCAAACACAGCAAGTCCGAGCCTGTGAGGAGGGACGGTGAAGGAAGCGGGCTTTAGGATGAAGGGGAAGGACTAGGTCAAGGGGCTGACACAGAAGGGCCTCCATTTACCTGACCGCTTAAGGCAGAGCAGACCTGAGCAGAGTGGGGAGGCAGGAATGGAGACGCGGCTGGAGAGCAGGGACTGTGTGGACAGAGCCAGCAACCTAACCATCCCAGCCTTCTGTGTCCTGGTCATCCACATGCACCTACTGCTGGCTGAGAACATAGCACCTATGCCCATCTGTCATCTGCATACAACCTCACCTGCATACCAACTCTGTGAGGGGGGTGCTGCCAACATCCCCAGATAACCAGCCTTCTGTGCTCCAGTGCCTGCAAGTCTGTGGATGCCAGGGAAGCCCAGGCCGCTAGCTAAGCAGAGACTGAATCGTGATCTGCTATGCTGGCTGGGATCAGTAGAGTCCAGAAGCACACTTAGCACGGGACCAGGGGCCAGGCTTCCTCTCTTATAGTCAGGCAAATCCTCAGTTGCCCCATTCTTTCTCTACGGAGTCTGGGGTTGACTCTAGAGCTGTCCCAGGATTCCTTTCCTATGACTGGGATAACTCAGGGTATCCCAGACTTGCCCTCCCACAGCTAAGGTAAGTGGGGGTGTCTATGTCTCCTCCTGACACTCGGGTAACTGGGTTTGTCCCAGATTCAACCCTTAGGTAAGGTAACTCTGGCTCCTCCACTCTTCTCTCTAGAGCTGACACAGTGGAGAACTGTTGGGGAACAAGCCATTTACTTAGGTTCATACTTAGCCTCCTTCACCCTGACACTCCCCTACTGTTGCCTCCTAGGGTCATCTAGGACATAACCTCAGGCTAGACTCTCATCTACCTCCCAGGATCTCCTTCTGGGACAACAAAGCTGAGACAGGCAGACGAGAGCCCCAGGGAAGCTCCCAAGCCCCCCACCACAGCTGCACTGGTACAGGAGACCTCCAGGAGAGACTGTGGCCATGGGAAACTAGCTTTGTTCTAGGCAGGAGGCCGCTACCCAAGCAACCCTTTCATCTAAGAGACAAACAGCTAGGACAAGCAGTTACATTCCGCACAGTGGTGAGAAAAGTCCTTGTAATTGAGGAAAGCTTCACAAATGATAAGAATACTATAAGATGTGTGTGTGTGTGTGTGTGTGTGTGTGTGTGTGTGTGTAGTATAGGTAGATGAGTGGGGGTGGGTGGGTGAGCAGATTAATAGACAGATGCTAGACATTAGATAGTATGATGATTTGAAGAATATCCCCAATAGGTTCAGGTGTTTGAATACCCGGTCACCCATTGGTGGCACTGTCTGTGTTGGCTTTGGAGGTGTAGTCACACTTTTAAATGCTGGAGATGAGCTTTGAGGCTTCAAAGCCATGTGGCATTCCTAGCTCACTTTCTCTATTTCTATATCTTGGTTCAAGTTGTGAGCCCTCAGCTGCTCTGGCTGCCACTGCTGCTGCCTGCTGCCATGGTTCCCTTCCTGACCAGCTCTAATCCTCTGGAACTGTGAGCCAAATAAACCCTTCCTTCTATAAGTTGCTTTGGTCATGGAGTTTTAGCACAACAGAAAACTAACTAATACAGATAAATAGTTATATAGGTAAAGAGATGATGGATGGATGGATGGGTGGATAGATAGATAGATAGATAGATGATAGATGGATGATAGATAGATAGATAGATGGATAGATAGATAGATAGATAGATAGATGATAGATAGATAGATAGATGATAGATAGACAGACAGACAGATAGACAGATAGATAGATAGATGATAGATAGACAGACAGATGATAGCTGAAGACAGATGGATAATAGATTGATAGATAACTGATGATAGATAGACAGATGAGAGCTGAAGATGGATGATAGATAAGTAGATTATTGATAGATAACTGAAGAGAGATGGTTTAATGATGGGCGAGCTTCCATCTACCGTAGAGAAGAAGGAAAACGTAAAGAAAATTTAAACATAGGAAAGAATTTAAGGAATTTAATAAGAAAGTGTGCCAATCTAAAGAGAACTGCAAAATCTTCTAAAAGACATAAAAGCAGGTTTTGATACATACAAAAAGGTGGCATGTCTCGGTGAAGGTGAAACAAGATCATAAAATGTGACCTCCCCTTGAGTTAATTCTGTCAATGAGGACACCATTAGGATGTTTTTAATGTAGAACATTTTCTTATAAAATTACTTAGGGTCTGGAGTGATGGCTCAGTTGTTAAAAGTGAGCATTCATCTTTCAGAAGCCCCACGTTCAGTTCCCAGCACCCACATGGCGGCTTCACAACCTCCTGTAACTCAGTTTCAGGGGACCTGACGCCCTCTTCTGGCCTCTGAGGGTTCCTGCATGCACACAGTTCACAGACATATACTCTCTCATGCATACACATAAGAACAGAATAAATAAATAGTTTTATTTATGAGACATAAATATCAAGAAGAGCCAAATAAACCCCAATGAGAAGCCAAGAGACAGGCCTGGTGGCAAAAGCTGTAATCCTAGCTGTTTGGGGAGCCTGGTGGTGCAGGCTTTAATCCCAGCTATTTGGGGAGACTGAGGCAGGAAGACTAAAAGTTCAAGACTGGTCTGGGCTATAAAGTGAGCTCAAGGCAGCTTGGGCAAATAGTGAGATGTTGTCTCAAAATAAATCATAAAACAAGGGGCTGCGAAGATGACTCAGTCACAAGAGGGTCTGTCACCCAAACATGACGACCTGAATCTGGATCCCCAGATCCATGTACGAATCTAGAGATGGTCATGAACTTCTGCAACGGCAGCCCTGGGGAAGGGAAAGGATGGTGTAGAGACAGGTGGACTCCCTGGAGCTCACTGGCCAGGCAGCCTAGCCAAATCAGTGAGCTTCAAGTTCAGTGAGAAACCCCATCTCAACAGACAAATAAATTTGAGGAAAAACGCCTGATGGTGACCTAGAGCCAACACATGCATGTGCAGCCATGTGCAGGTACACCCCTACACACATGCCCACACCTAAACTAATAAACATCACACACACACACACACACACACACACACACACACACACACATCACACAAGTGAAACAAAAATAGAAAGGTTTGTTATCATCCAGGCAAACACAAACCTAGCCCTGTTCTTTGGGGGCCTAGCAGAGGCAGAGTGGCCACCCCTGTCCCCATGGCAGGCAGTACCCTAACTCCATGCAGGTGCTAAGGTCCCTTTAAGAGACAAGCTCCGCCCACTCCCAGATCTCTTCTTTCTGCATCTCTTCAAGGAATTTCTTCAAGCAGGTTGCTGTCTCTCTGTCTCTTTTTCTTTCTGTCTCTCCATTTCTCCCTCCCTCTCCTTTCATCTTCTCCGCTCTCCATTCCCCTTCCTCCCTCCCCCAATACACTTTTCACATAAGTTCTGCCTGATAGTGTGTTTGCCCCCTCCCCCCTCCACCATCATGGGATCCACAGTCCCACCGCAGTGCAGTATAACATTATAATGCTTGGTGTTATTACTTAGTGGTTCAGTGACTGATACCTAGCAGGTGCAAGGCCCTAGGTTCAATCCGCAGGACACACACACACACACACACACACACATGCACACACGCACGCATTTGGTAAGGGCCAACTACCAGCTACTAACCATACTCTCAAGCCTCTATGGTTTAAAATATACGAGTCTGATAGATGAATATGGACCAGTAGGACAGAATAGACATTTCCGCTTCTATATACAAATTTAGCTTACACAGTAAATGAGCTATATCAAGTCAGTGGGGGAAAAGGACCAACAATTTTATATACACTATTAAGATCGCTGGAGAGGAGCTAGAGAAAGATGCCATTGAGGTGATCTCTCTCCCACTGACCCAGCACCTCTAAGCAGACCAGTAATTCCGTATAATAAATAAAACCGCAATACTGGAGAAGCAAATATAGGTGGATTCCTCCATTACCAGAGAATGACCCTTTCCTAACCATGATTCGAGGCTCAGTAGTAACCCGTGTGAGCTGGCTACGTCGGATTCCCCTGAAGCAAAGGGGCTAGCTAGATGGCTTTCCACAGTGCTGATACATCCGCACGCTGCCAGCGATGCGCGGGTGGCCTCTCATCTGCCCCAATTCTGTCTTTTGGACTGAAGCCACCCTAATGGGTGTGTGCTGGTTTTAATTTGCATTTCCCTAATGACTACTGATGCCAACCATCCTTTCATGTCCTTATTAGCTATTTGTCTAATTTCTTGGGTAAATGTCTATTTGAATCTTTAGCCCATTTTAGACTTCTCTGAGCTGCCAGAAGTCCTCACATAAAGTCCTAATGGAAGGACTTTATCACATACTGTTTCCAAGCCTATGATTTGAGTTTTCTTTACCTTAATGGTTTCTTTGAAATTTTTGATAAAATCCAGGTTATCTGTTTTCTCCTTTTGACCAACTTTTAGAGATGAAGGAAGTTGTCACTTGGTCCAAGGTCCTAAATTCTCTTCACGTTTTCTTCTAGGAGTTTTATATTTTCTGTTCTTTCTTTTAGGCCTGGGATGCAGCTTGTGGTAGGTTTTGATGCAGGTGATGCAAGGGGCTAAGCTGATATCCCACTGCCTCAGCTCCACTTTTTAGACTGAAAATGTATGTCCTGCCTCCCAACCTATCCACTGAACGGCTTTCGCATTTTTGCTGGAAATAAATGAAGTATAAACTTAAGGTTTTATTCTTGAGCTTCATACACTGGTCTATTCTCTGGCGTATGCCAATTATCTTAATCCCTGTGGTTTGAAGTCAGGGACCCCAAGTCCTGCAGCTGTCCCTTTTTATCGTTGTTGTGGCTATTCTTAGTATCTCATGTGCATTCATGACTAACTAGACAATTTTAGGGTTGGAGAGAAGGATTAAAGGTTTTTCCCCTTTGTTTCAGGTTGATTTTTTAATGTGTATGTGTGAGTGCCTGCATGTTTGTATAGTCGCCATAGGCATGCTGGTGCAGTAACTGCAGAGGCCAGAGGAGGGCACTGAGCTCCCTGAAACTGGAGTCACACACAGTTGTGCTCCCTGGAATGGGTGCTGGCCTGATCTTCTGCCAGAGCAGCAAGTGTCTTAACCTCAGAACCGTGTCTCTGGCCCCGCACCCCCAGGGGGTTTGGATAGGATCGACTCCAGAAGTCAATTTGGAGAGAATTGCTGTGCTGATAGCATTGAGTGTCTCAGCCATGTCCAATGACGTGGTTTTTAATTCCATCAACATGGAATGGTCTCTCCAGCTATGTAAATCTGGGCTCTCCCTGAGTAAAACTTAGAAGCTTGCAATGTACCGGTATTAAAACTTGCAAAGCAAATCCATGCTAATTAATTTATTCTATTTAATGTTCTTTGTGAATGGAATTGTTTCCTTAATTTCGCTTTAGGGTTGTTCATTTCTGCCTCATAGATGTATAATTGACTTTGAGGTATCGATCTTTGTGGACGTGACAACTGATTGCTAACTTGATAGGATTTGGGGTCACCTGGGAGGCAAGCCCCCAAGCACACCTGTGACGGACTATCTTGATGAGGTGAGCCCCTGAGCATGCCCGAGAGGGATTATTTGAATAACTCAACTGAAGTGGGAAGATGTTCCCTGGTGGAGGGCCTGTTCAGAATAAAAGGAGCCAATGGAGCTTGGTGGCTCCGTGAGGGAAGACACTTGGTGTGCACGCCTGGTGATCGGTCCCAACCCCAGATTCCAGATGCAGGCAAAAGGGGAGAACCAGCTCAGTGTCGGCCTCCAATCGTCACAGGCTCACCATGTCACATGTCACAACCTGGCATGCACACCTCTATAAAACACAATCATAATTAAATAAAACAAAGTCTACTCCTCTTTTTAAGAGAGGAAGCGAGCTGGGCGCTGACAGTCATTGCTCTCTGTTTCCCGATTGTGGATACCATGTGAGCAGCTGCCTCGAGCTCTTGCCTCTCTGACTTGATGCCCTGATGGACCATACCCATGACCTATGAACCAAAGGAACCTTTCTTTCTTAATTGCTTTCACCGGGATATTGTATCATGGCAACAGGAAAGCTGGCTAGGGCAGCCCTGTATGTGCCAAGGCCTTCTAATCTCTTTTATTAGTTCCTGTAAAGTTTTTGTAGATTATATGGGCTTTCTACATATGAAATCAAGACACACGCATGAATGAAGCTATCTCATTTCTTCCTTTATGCTGTGGCTGCTCTTTAACTCATTCTCTCGCTTCATTGAGGGCTAGGTCCTTCAGTTCACTGACCAGAGCTGGCGAAAGCAAACAAAACCTTGCACTGCCCTGGGTTTTAAGGAGAATTGCATTGCCCTGTCCCCAGTTTTAAGGGGGATGCATTGCACTGTCCCCAGTTTTAAGGGGGATGCATTGCACTGTCCCCAGTTTTAAGGGGAATGCATTGCCCTGTCCCCAGTTTTAAGGGGGATGCATTGCACTGTCCCGGGTTTTAAGGGGAAAGAGTCTCGGTTTTTGCTTTATTTGCCTTTCAGCACAGTATTAGCTGTAACAATGATTCAAAATTATGTGAAAAGAGCTCAGGAAGCCCCTTGAAGAGGCCCCTGAGAACTGGCCATGGGCAATTTGAGCACGAGGAAGAGAAGCAAGCACAACGATGAGAACGCATTGAGTATGCTTAATCTCTGGATTCGCTGTGACCCTAAAACAAAACCCACACACTGCTTGCTGCCAGAGGATGCCTGTGACCCAAGTCATCAAAACCTAAAGAAAACCAGAAAGGCAGGGAGAGAGTCCTACCTCCCCTGTCACGTGGCTCTCAATGGGAGCACATTCCGTACTGGCCAAACAGAAAAGACCTTAATGAAACAACATACAGTTGGGATGGGTGCATGTTGGCTAGAAGAGTCCTGGAGGAATTGGAGGAATGGGGGATGGGTGGGTATGATCAAAACGCATCTTATATATGGATAAAGTTCTCCAAGAATAAATAAAAGTGATACTAAAATAAAAGACCTTAAAAGTAAGTCTCTGGACTCAGCTACAATTTTTTCAACCTCCCAGAGGGGACAGGGACATTCTAAATGACACTCTGGGGAAACTGCCAGCAAAATCCAAACCAGAGGAAACACTAGAGGACAAATGGCCTGGCTTCTTCAGCCGGTTCTTTGAGAAACAGAGCGGGAGAGAGCTGGAGTCATGGCATACCCATTACAACACACCCAAACACATCCATTAATTGCAGCAACTACCCTTAAGGTGGACATTGACCAGGCCACATGGCCTATGTGTACATGTACACATACATGTGTATACATATTTTTTTGTATGTGTATATGTGTACATGCATGGGGATTTGTAGAGATATATATGTATATGTGCATAAGTGTGTGTGTATACATGTGTGAATGTGAGTTTATGTGCGAATGTGTATTTGTTTATATATATGTGTGTGTGTTACATGTGTGTAGTATACATGCATGTCAATATATAATGTGCATGGTATATATACATTGCACATATATATGGAATTTGTGAGACAACTGGGATCTTGAGCATTGATTAGCTATTTAGAATTATGATTAACTTGAACTGATTATTGCAGTGCAGAAGTATTTTTAAAAGGTATCACATCATTTAGAGATACAGATTAAAGTATTTATTGATGAAACTGTATGACATCTGAGCTATACTTCACATAATGTCAAGGAGTGGGAGGGCTGGGGGATGCAAAGATATCAGGCTGGCCAAGCACTGAGCCCGGCTGAAGGCAGTCCCGGGGATCTGGGAGCTGGTAGCTAGCTTGTCTACACTTGTAACTATGAGCAATGTCCATCCAGAAGATGACTATTGCAGGACCTGGAGTGGACTCTCTGTGACATCTGAACCTCAGCTCCTTCCTCACACACCTTTAATAAACACTTTGGCTTTCTGATAGCCTGATGCAAGCAAGGTGACCAGCAGCTGCCCAGCATGTAGCATGCGTGCCTATGACTGTTACTAGTGACAAACCTGGTTCCTTTTCATGGGTCCACCCTCAGCAGAAAGACAGAGAGTAAGGCAACGATGACCATGAGGGTGTAGCTGGGATACTCACTGTGGGAGGAGCCGATCCTAAACAAGAGGTCATCACGCTAGGGCGGCAGAAGGTGACTGACAACTGCTAACCAGAGGAAGGCTGTGTGCATGAGAGGTTTTGTGTGTACACGGAAGGTGGAGAATTATGGAACAATCAGGAATTGAGTCCAGCACTAAGCACAACTTATAAAAATTGCAGCGTGGGCCTGGGGAAATGCTCAGTCTGCAAAGCGCTTGCCTGCAAGCATGAGGACCTGAGTTCAATCCCTAAGGAACCATGTAAAAAACAGGCATGGTGCAAGGCAAGCATCTGTAACCCTGGTGCTGGCAGGGAGGCAAAAAGGTGGGTCCCTATAGAGCTCACCAGTCAGCCAGTCTTGCCTAATCACTGAACTCCAGGTTATATGAGAGACCCTGCCTCAAAAGTGTGACAAGTTATGGAAGAAGACACTCAGCATGGACCTCTGACCTCTGCTCATATGCGCATCACACACACACAGAGGCTTGCAATCTCCACCCTAAGACAGAAATCAATGCACCCCACACAGCTCTGGCTCATGACGCTCCCTTGGAACACTCATTTTCTCTGTGTTCATCTGCAGAATCTCATAAAACCACCAATATCATCCATGCAGACCAGGTGAGACCCAGCTGCTACTGCACTGGTGCATGAACATGCAGGAACTGTTCTCTTGGGTCACCCTGCAACCCAAAGCCCTGGCTGCAGCCTGATGCAGCCCTCTGCATGCCACCAATCATTTCTTGGGCCACTGCATTCTAAGGTCTGTCTCTTACAACACCTTCCCTTAAAGCCCAGATGTTCTTACACATAGCAGGACTGTGAGCAACACCCAAATGGCTTCTACACGCCATAGCCATTCCCCTTTCTCCAGCTAAACCCCAGACAAATCTTGAGCATCTCTGTCCTGCCATTGGCATGGATGGGGGAGCTAGTTATAGGAAAATGCAGCATGTGCATTTCCAACCGCCTGCAAGCCGTGACCTCATGCGTAAAGCAGGTCCCCACGACAGGGCCCAGACTGCAATACTATTCCCAAGGCCGGTGCTAAATCTCCACTCCGGAGGGCAGTTAGAAAATGGAAAGTGCCACCCTTAATTGAGGCGGACGTACTTTATGTACCCGGGCCTCTCCTGATCTTTTCACCACGAATAGCCTGATTTACATGCACCATTAGAAGCAGGTGGCCTGGACCGAAATGTCAATGATGACCACGACAATAGGAAGAGCTGCCACTGTCCTAGGGGCCAGGTAAAGCCTCCGCAGCACCAATCTCCCATTCTCATCTCACAGTGACTTCAGCTTGGTGCCCATCTCCTCAGGTGGGAGGACATGGAGCTCGTAGGAGGACAGAAATGGTCTCAAAGTCGCACAACTGATAAGGGGAGGGCCAGGGACTCACGGCACCCACGTCGTTTTGTGGGGCCTGGCTAGCCACTCTTCTTTTCCACCAAGGATTTTCTGGTCAGCGTGAAGGGCCAGTGGGAAGTCCTTCACACGAAGCAAAGGCTGTGGGAGCCGACTTTAAATCGGCCCTGTGGCTCTTCCCTCTGCTGCGGCGGGAGGGGGAGCCTGGGAGAGGACATCTCTGCTTATCTCTCTCGCACACAGACCTGGGGAGAGCCATGATGGATGGCTAGCGCACAGCAGCAAGGCTGATAGAGCACCGGATGGAACCCCAAGAAGCCATGGCGACAGCTTAGATCTCACAGGACACGGGGCTGGATTATTCGCCTGCCACTGGGCATCTTCTCCCTAACTTGTTTATAAGGTCCTCACGATTTGGGGGTGGGGTGAGCAACCAAAAGCAAGCAGACTGGTCACAAATATTCAGTGTCATCCCCTTGTCCCCAAGTCATGGTTCACTCCAGGATATTTGAAGAATGATGGGTAAAGGGGGACCATAAGGCCTGGCCCAGGCTGCAATCCTCCAGATATGAAAACCAATTGCTTTCTATAATAAATTCTAACTGGAGCCATAGAAATAACAAGGCTGAGAAGAAGGGAACACCAATTTGCTTGATTTGATTAGCTCCTTCTTGGGCGGTCCAGCCCTGACTTCTTTTCATTAAAATAAGGGCAAATTGAAAACCGTAAAAGAGGCTTTCTTATCAGAGAGCGAACAACCCAGTAGATTCATACTCTCCAAAGCCTGTCAAGGAGCTAGGAGACACCCAACTGCACTAGCTCTTGATGTCTGAAGTGAGCAGGTCCCAGGAAGCTGCTGCCCGGAACAGCTTTGTGGGGGAAGCATTCTTCATTTTTCTGAATCAAAAAGAGAAAGCTGATGGCATCACCCAGTAGCTACTGATCTATATTGCCTGTCTTGTGTAACTGCCATGAATGCCTGTGAAGGGACCCACACCTAACAGCCTTGGAAGAGGAGGCCTTCCGGGCAGGGGTGCCAGGCACCCCTCTTTAAGATCCCGGTGGCTTTGCAGGGAGAGGAAGCCAGAGTAGGGAGGCTTTTGGGACCCCACAGTGGGAGTCCAGGTGTGTGTTCCCCAGGGATCTTTAAATGCAGGCTCCTAACCACTGTTTTGGCCATCTAAACTGATGCTAGAGGTCATGGGACGAAGGGGCTACGGGTCCTTGGGGATGGAAATGGGAGGAGTGAGTCCGACGTGGGTCTCTGAGGACTAACACCTCACTCCGAGCTCCTACAGACACCTCTAAAAATTCTGACACCGGTGATGTGATTTATTTGGCTAATATTATTGAGCAGTTATCACAGACCAGGCCTCAATATGGGGTACTCTGTGTCCCACTGCCAAGTCTCTGCACAGACTTGGGGCTTCTGAGACCCCTCTTGTCTACCCCAGGGACACAGGTGAGAAGGCACCCCACAGCAGATAGCATGAGCTGGCCCCCTTGTTGGTTATTGGCAGTGGGTGGAGACAGGCAGCCTGGGGACTTGTCCCAGGACCCGACACCTGGGCAGAAGTGAGGGGAAGGTGCCTGGGCTGAGGCTTCCTCCTGAGGCAGTAGCGGGTTTGAGGAACCAGAGGAAGGGTGCCTGGCCTGGTGGAGGGCAGGCAGGAAAAGCAGGGAGCCAGCCAGGCCCAAGGGGTGGGGCTAGTCCCAGCTGATAAAAGCCTATCATCTGTGGATTGCAGCCAGGTAGCACAGCTGCAGTCCACAGGGAGGGAACAGCCAGGACTCTGGATTTTAATTTGAGTGCTGCACAAGCCAGATGGTCAAACTTGACCGAACGGAGGCAGCTTTGGGTAGAGTAGGGGTTACATCATTTCCACGCCTTGACACAAGAGAGGGGGGACTGCCAGCTAACTAGCAGAGAACGTCGTTTACAGAGAAAGGCTCGAGGCCCTTCCTCACGCTGGCATGTCCAAAGCGAAGCCTGCGGCCTGGAAAGTGGGGCTTTCGCCTCTGCTCCCTAGCCCCATTCTGGGGGTACTTTTTTTTCTTCTGTCTACTTGATTCCATGCCTAAGTTAGGAAGTGTGACTTTCCATTTCCTTCTGGCAGTCATGGGGATCTGTCAATGACCTCACGACTTCTTTTTAAACTCTAGTGAAACTGTCCTTGTACTCTGGAACATTCCTAAAATCTTTTATTAAAGAAAGAGACTTAAGAATGCCAAAAGGGAGCCTCAGTTTCCCCTGTATCAATTCTCAGAAAGAAAGTGTTGTTTAGACAGAGAGCTTGGAGGGGGAGAACGGGCACCCTCCAGACAATGGGGCTTTGGCAGGCCTGGCTTCTGTCCAGCCCTATCACTGACATTGGAAAGAGCTGAGACGCTGGAGTTGGCCCGTGTGAGGCAGGTTCTAAGGTAGCCTGGGTGGCCTTGAAAGCAGATCAGGCTGGCTCAGGGTGAGGGTGAGCTTGAGCTGGAAGGACCATGCATTTTCTGGAATGGCTGCAGTTACCGTCACACAGCGATTGAATCGTCGGTCTCCAGCGCGCTAGGCTGCCATTCTTCTCTTTGAGCTGCATCCACCCACAGCAGGAAGTACATCTGTCTCACCCATCTGTGGCGGGTTCTTCAACCCACCCACCCTCTCTGACCGGTAAAAAGGAAGCGCTCGTAAACACTCGCCAAATGGGAAAATAACCAAGAAAGGAAAGGCATAGAAAACATCGTTCTGTTTAAAGTATTTGGTTCAACCAAAGGAGAAAGGGTTATAAGAAGGAAGACAAGAAGCATCAGCCGTGTAATATCTGATTCCAACAGTTGCAAAGGCAAAGAGCCTTCCATTCCCGCTGCTCAGTGCAGCCTAGACTCAGGTGCCCCAGCCTCTGAGGGCAACAGGAACATTATTCAAATGCCACCCAGGGTCTCTGTTTCATGTTCTACCCCAATGCATCTCATCTGGCCAAGTCTGTGCCTCCTCGGTGGAGCCCAGCGCTCCCAAAGCCCCTCACCTGTCACATCCCGCCACCGATATTTTATTAATAATCCAATGTAAATCTGGGAGAAAATTAATGTGTCATCTCCTCGCAGGAAGGACTAAACATCTCAATGTGAGGGTCTGTTGAAGTTGTCATTTATCATTAGCACACGATTCAAGGCAAGCTTCCCACACTCTGGTGGGAGCATTCGAGACAATGAATCTCAGGGAATTAGCCTCTGGTCCAATTATTCCTGCTTCCCCCACCTACCTAAGAGATAAATTCTGTCTCTGTGGGAGGAAAAAAAATTAAAAAGAGAAAAAGAGAAGGAGGAGGAGGGAGCTTGCTATTCTCCTTCCTGGTTGAAATCAATTTTTCTCAAGGAGACAAGGCAATATTCATTGCGCGAGAAGGGAATAAGGCGATCCGCTAAAGGCCAATAAATGGAGCCGTTCCGACGAAAACTTCCTCAAATCAAATGTAGGGGAACCTCTTAATGGGCTTTGTTCTTCTTTTCCATAATCCATAACTATTAAGAGAAAGATGGGCAAGGAGAAGGTACTGCAAAGGGATTTGCTGTGTAAACATTAGAAGGAGTTTTCTTCTAGAGAGAGTGGGGGGACCACTGTAAACACTAGGCCCCTTCACCCTAAACACTAGGCACCCATGTAAACCAGGACCATAGAGCCACACCAGCAAGCCTGCCCTAGCCCCAGGGAGTTTACACTCCGAGGAGGAATGAGGTCCATACACAAACAGATTCATAAATCTCGTAAGCACCACGACGGAGCCAAGACGGCAGAAACTCTGTGTTCAAGCAGAATTGTTTTGTCTGGTAACTTTTTTTTTAGTTTTAGTACAGACCTGTAAAAGTTCATCCTGGTAAAAAGGTACATTCTGGTTTAAACGTGATCAGGACACGTGGATGGTGGCTTCTCAGGGCAGAGGGAAGGGGCCTTGAGCCCAGGAGCCCCTTGGGGGACCCTACCATGTGGCACAGCAGCTCACCCGCAGCTGCAGAGTGGCCTTGCTCAGCCACGGTAGGTAGAGTTCCAAGTGACCATGGCGGACCTCCCGGCTGACTGACCTCCTCGGCTCCTCTAGATGAGGTAACAAAGGAGTTGGGATCCTTGGGCAGGAAACTGGGCTCAGGAACTGGAGTCCCTCTGGGGCCTGTTTTTAGGTGAGCTCGCCTCCATCTGGGAGCTAAACAAGACTCAGTACTGAGGGTGTCTCTACAGGACAATGGGCCCTGATGAGTACACCCTGGCAGCCTCCCTCAGCAGACAGTATTGCTCCTGGCCCTCAGTCACCATGGAGAGAGACAGAAATCACCTTACTCCATTTGTGCTTGGAACAGCTGCCACCTTCATCTGCCATCTGTGAGACAGGTCTGACCAGATCCCTGTTCCGCAGAAGACCCATCACAGAAACTGGGTACTGAGCGTCTCCAGGTGATGTGTGGGGTTGTGGTGTGTTGCTGGACTCTCCAGCTGCAGGAGAGAATCACACCTGCCTGCCCAGCCCACCTCATCACTTAGGATTCACATCTGGGCCCAAGCCAGCACCTCTGCTTCCTCCCACCCTCTGGCCCATTCTGGCTATTTCCTATCTTCAGATCTCCCCGAGCGAGAGACAATGCTAGATCTGCTCATGAGGGGGCCACCTACTGGCTTCACTGTATGGACTTGACTGAACCCCCAAGTGGGAAGCCACTGACTGTGTGAAACTGGATCTGCCTCCCCTTTGTACTTCCATCCATGACCCTGCCCTAGGCTCCCGAGGGTCCCATGATCCACTGACTCCCACCAGCAGTGGGCACAGAGCTGAGTCACGTGGAACTCAGGAAGGTGGGGGGGGGGTTCTTGTAGGAAGAAAACCACCATATGCTGTGACACAACAGGCCCTGGTGGCCCAAACCCTTGATTTCGGAGGAGCCAATGATGCCAGCTCCTCTCCAGCTGGCCTTGTTCCCAGAGGCTGTGACTGACACCAGAAAACATCTTGGCTGCCCTTTACCTCTCTCGGATCTTTTGGGCTTGAGTTCACAAGCAGAAGGGCCCTGTGCAGTGAGACCTCCATCCACATGAGACTTGGGCTCAACCCTCCCAACAACAATTCCCTCCAGTCTGTGAGACAGCTACCTCTGGCCAGCACTGCCAGGGTTAAGACAGAATGGGAATGACCTGTGTCCATGTGGGGATGATGGACAGACTTAGGTCATGTCCAGATGGCAGGAGACAGCATACCAGGAGTCCTTCTGTAAAGAAAGGTCCACACTGAGAACACTATAGGAAGATGGGGGGCCCAGAATAGGAGCTGCTGAGTCAGTAAGGACAGATACAGAGAATAAACAGGGTGTAGAGGCTGAGAGATTTCTGGAGCCTGGAACCCAAAAAAAATCAAAGGCCAGAGAAATAGGCCCAAAGCTGGGGACTGCTGGCTCCCCACAAAGATCTTTCCTTTCCTCATTCCCACTGACCCCAATCCTTATTTCTGTCACCCACACCCCATGTTCTAAATGGTCAACCACGACTCTTTTGCCCAGGCAGGTCCTGGCAATGGCAGCCTCCAAAGCATGATTTTATGTATATTAGAGCCAGGAGGAAAGCCAGGCGGGGTTGCACTCTCCCTAGATGGAGAATCACAGGGGCCTTCGGGTTCCCATAACCAGCCCTAGAACCATCTGTAGGATCACATATCTGACTCAGTACCCTTGGCCCTACAGTTCTGGAGCCATAACCCCTAAACTGGATTCATGAGGTCAAAGCACCCCTGGTGATTCTCCACTTAGACCATCAAAACACCCCAAAGAAATATCTGAAGACTCTCATGAAGACCACCACCTATTACAGACTACGCCGGGGCTCAACATGAGCCTGCTTCCTCTCTTGTACCAACCTGCACCCATTTTCTTCAGATTTATTTTGATATTTTTATTCATGTGCGTATGTATGTATGCCTGTATGAGTGTCTGCCACCTGTGTGTCGGCGACCAGATGAGGGCATCAGATCCCCTGGAGATGGCGTTGAGTCATAGATGGTTGTAAGCCATCTGACAGGGGTGCTGGGACCCAAACTTGGGTCCTCTGCAAAGGCAGTCGGTGCTCTTAACTCCAAGCTGTCCCTCCAGCCCCTGCTTGTCTGTAGCGGACGGATGGTTTTCTGCTTTATAAGAAGAGACAGCAGAGCATGAGCTGTGGCTGATTGAAAGGCTGCCTCTTTTAGGAGGGCGAGCTGAGCCCCGCCTCGGTGTCTGGACTGCTCCCCCCAGACCTGCGCCTACTCGGCTCACCATGGGGTTCCACATGAGCCCACCAGGCCCATCCGTTTCCGTCTCAAGCTTGGGATTCTGCTTCATGGTCTCACACTGTGTCTTCTCCGGCCCCCGAGCACAAGGCCATGTGCCATGAGAGCCCGAAAACCAAGCGAAGTCCCAGTGCTGACAGAGCACCCCTTGCTCACACCTGCTCCCCTCTATCGTGTTCTCACCGTTCTGGGGCCAGCTTCATACCTCTGCCTGAAATCTGTAGGAGCTGCCTTCTTGGTCCCCTCCACCTGTCCCCTCCAGGGTGGCCTTCCTTGCACGGGCCGCACACTCACTTTTAATGGTTCTGTGAAGGGGACATTTTTGGGCTGGTGGGCCAAACCTTAGCTTACGTTCACACCCTTGCCTTAAATGTCCTGAAGTCCTGTGACCCACCCCATGCCTATCCCCAGCAGAACATGCACTTAGGTGTCCCTATGTACACTGTCATATAAGTCCCAAGAGCCTCAGAAGGGGGGCTCTGGTGTTTTTAGTTATCTCTGCCTCGGCTAAGGCCCCCAATCCTGTTTGGTTGGTTCTTCAAGGCCTGTCTGCAATAGTCACCAGCTCTTCCCCTCTCCACATGGAGTTAAACATCATTTCTCCGACCCTCCTCTGACCACCCTGTAGCATGACCTGGGTACCCCAGCCCAGCCTCTCTTTATTGTCTCTCTCTGTTACAGTTGGCACTGTCCCCGCAGGGGCTAGACCCCAACTCTTCCCTTTATCTCCAGTCTCTAAATGACCTATAAGAGTGTCACGACTCCAGTGGTTCTGGCGGGGACCTGCATCACCAAAGGAGTGGCAGGTGCTAGTTGGTATATGCCAGGAACTACACGGATCCTGTTTGACTCTTGCATGGGTAGGTGATGTTATGCTATCCTTCCTCTCAAAGGTGAATCCAAGGAGGTAGATCATTTTCAAAGCTCTCACAGCTGCCTAAGCGGCCCTAGAATTTATACTGGGTCGGGAGGGGGCTGCCCCTAGGCACACGTTTTGACCACGTGGCCTTCTCCCAGCAGCTGTCTAAGAGATGCAGAGCCTCGAAAGGCCATCTCGAATTCAGAGCACCAGAAAAAAAGCCTCTCCCAGTCTGTGAGAAGAGGCTTTCTGGGTAGTTGAAATGCCCTAGGCATCCCATCCCCATGCCCAGTTCATGTGCTGGACACTCACGGGACTGCCTTCCAGTGTCCTGGACACCAGCCCTGTTCTGCAGCATCCTCGGGATACGCCTCTGACTTTTATTAGTGATGGTGAGATCTGAACTGCAGGTGTTTGGTCCATAGAGACCTCTGCACCTCCCCTCTCCAGAACTCATAAATCACAGCCTCATGGTCTAACAGCTATGATGTTCCCCTAATCATGTTACTGCAATATTAATAAGGCTGTTTAATGCAACCGGATCCTTCTAAATTGTCACATAAAAATTTGGTAAATGTCAGACACATCATTTAATAGAAAGCGATGCTTTACTGCCAGGGGGTCTGGGTGGCTGGAAGGATAGCTGAGGAGGCCTATGATGATGACCTCAGGCAGGTTTCAGGAGAAAAGCACTCCCAACCTGGGCTCATCTTGGGCCCTTCTTCCTTGGCAGCCAACGATCACCTCAGAGTCCACAGCATGCAAGACACAGGGCAAGGGATCAGGCTCAGAGGAAATGGGAGTTCTGCTCCTCAGGCAGCAGACAGTTTTGGAGCTAGAGAGAACTACCAGGTTTCCCTAGTCCCCACCCACTCCTAGCAATGCCCCATGTTATAGTGGACTATTACTCATACTTGAGGAGAGCAAGGCAGTGTGCAGAAATGCTGTACCATACATGAGCAATTGACATGAATGTGCTGGGTTTACATCACCAAACTGATTTCCCCCAACCTCTTCTGAATGGATGGTGGCTGATGCACCAGTGTAGAAGCACAGGGCATCAAGAGATCAACACCGAGCACAGCCCAACAACTGAGAGGAAAACGCCTCAGAATTGCTCCCGCTAGGATGGGGAGACAGAGTAATCAGAGTTCCAGCACCCCCAGAAAAGGCCAGGCCTGGAAGGATGCTGTCCGATCGCCATCTTCCAGGAAAGATGCTCAGCTGGCCTAGGGGAAGAGTGGACAAACTGAGAATGTTGCCCTGGGAACTCATAGATGAGCAGAAGTCTGTGGTCCTGTGCCCATGGCCTCTCAGAGTGGAGATGGATAGGGAGACACGAAGCCTAGATGCTCTGCTGAGTCCCGGACCAGACCCTGTTCCCACAGAGTCTTTAGAAGCCTGGGATCCTGGGACCTTTCTGCTCCCCTCTGGTTGTCAGAGTCCTGGGTGCCTCTCACATCTCTGGGTTCATTATCAACATCAATATTGCCAGGGCCGCCCATCTCACTACTCTGATGGGTGACTGGACAATTCCAAGTACTCTTAGGACCACTTTCCTATCTGATGCCTTCAATGCATAATGTGTGTGCGTGTGTATGTGTGTGCATGTGTGTGTGCATGTGTGTGTGCATGTGTGTGCATGCATGCATTTGGGGGATGGTACACATGTGGAGGTTAGAGGTTAATGTCAAGTATTTTTCTTTATTGCTCTCCCTCTTGTTTTTATGAGGCAGAGACTCTCAATCAACCTGAAGCTTAACCTTTGACCTAGATTGGTTGCTGTTAGGGACCCTTTTGTCTCCACTGCCCCACAACCGGGGTTTCACATGCACACTGTCATGCCTGGCTTTTATGTGGGTGTTGGGGATGGAACTCAGGTCCTCACGCTTGCACAGCAAGGACTTCAGCCCACGACCCAACTCCCCACGCCTGTCCAGACTTTTGATGCTATAATATAATGTCATGTGCAGGACTGACCTGAAGCTAAGAAGTGGTCAAATCATGCCTAAAACCCTGGATTTTCTCAGCAAGAGTTTGGCTGCTTTATTCAGTCACCAACAGACTCCGGCAGATAGACTTCCTGAGCATGAATGTGCCCCTGTGCGTGTAGCAACTGATAAGCTCATACATCTCCAAGGCTACCAGGACTGGTTGCTGTTTATCTGACCACTGAAACATCCTGGACTGGACTATCTTTCTTTTCTCTATGACCTTAGAAGATTCCTCTGGCCCCTGCTGCTCCTTAATATGCAAATGAATCACCCTTGATATTCTTGCCCCAACCAATAACATAGCACCACATGGATCCAGCTGGGCATTCTTCCCAGGGTAGAACTATCCCCTGCTCCCTCCTAATAAATGAGATGTCCACCAACACAGTCTCCCAGGTGTTCTTTCCCATCGTACTCACTGCCGTTCAGGATTCTCCTTCGATCCCGCTTCTCCCCACCCTCACCCCCACCAGGCTAGTGTGCAATAGTCCAACTGTCCCGGGAGGAAGCAGGACTTGAATGCAGCTGCCAAGCACAAATGCAAGGAGCAACACTCATAGCTATCCTGGGCCAAGACTGGACATGCCCAGTTTATAGGAATAATCCTATTGTTGGTGAGAGACGAGTCCCCAGGATGTTAACGTGGGAAAAGAGTAGCAGAAGTCCTGCGGAACAGGAGAGATGTGACTATAGGTATGCCTCAGTGAACTGCCCTGTCCAGCCGGCTCTCTCTGCCTATGCTTCAACAGACTTGCTTCCAACCTCCCTGTCTCAGGCAAGGAGACTCCGGTCCAGGGAGGGTGGGCCAGGTCACAGTGCTTTCTGCTATTCAGAGGCTGCAGCAGTGAGGATGTACCTTCTTGGAGCCGAGTCTCAGGATGGCAGCCACGTAGAATGGCAGGAAAATGGTACTGCAGTGTGGGTGGGCAGGATGCCACTGGCCCATCCAGGAGACCCAAAGAGGCTATCAGACAGGGCCCTGGCAAAGGGCTGGGTGAGGCTACCTGTCAAACACGTCCATAATGAGAGGGTGTGCCAATCCTCCAGCCTTGCCCTTGACAGTCAGCTGACCCCAGGAGAGAGGCTCCGCCCCTCCGTGCTGCCAGCCTACAGGCACAGAGGACTCTAGGATATGGTACGGTTCTCCAAACGATGATGCTGATTAAAAATAAGCTGGTATGCAGCAGATTTCCTGTAAAAATCCTTAATTTTAGCAAGTGAAAATAGTTTTAGAGATCTGTTTCTATCTTGAATTTCAGTCTCTGTGTGAAGATAGCCCACTCTGATTTGGCCAGTTCTGGCTTTTGCCTCCTCCTTTTGGGTAGAAGCTGAACCACCCCACGATGGTGCTGGCTGGGACCGGGAAGGGCATACACTTCCTGGCTAGCTAGTCGAGGCTTGTCAAGTCCCTCGGCTGCTGGTTTGCAGCCTGACCTTGGACAGTCACTCTGTTTTCAGCTAAGCTCACAGCCAGCCTCTCCTGTAGCAAAACCAGGTCAAGAAGACCCACAGTCTCCCATTCCAGGCACCGGCCTCCTGTTTCCAGGGAGGTGGGAGGCAGCCCCTGCAGAGGCGCAGTGGTCCACACCCAGTCATGCATCTGTCATCATGGTTTGAAGGAGTGACTGCGGTCTTAACTGTTCTGTGATCATCAGGAGCCCAGAAGCTCCCCGACCCTCAGGGCTGACCAAGTGTCTAGGCCACCTTCCACCCAACTCTTTAACACAGCCCAGAAGACAGGACAGAGCCTCCATTAAATCTCCCACAGATGCGAGCAAAAAAAAATGCGCTCTAATAAAGTTAAATGCATCTAATAAAATAAAAATCGAGATTAAAATGAAGCTGTCTTGCATATTCATGAGCCACGCGAATGTGGAGATGAGCGCCTCTAAGCTCCTTATTCTTGGGGAGTCACTGCACACTGGGACAGGTTCTTAGCAAACCTTAGCCCCACAGAGGCCTGAGCACCCAGGAATCTACAGGCAGTGTGTTCAACACTGTCCATTTTCATTACCACTTATTCTGCATATTCTCTGTGAAATCCCGGCAGCCTCCTGTGAATTGTGGGGCGGTGATGCTGATGAGCCGTAATCCTGACTGATATCCTATAAGCCCAGTTTATAAGCCACAAATTACTTATATCTGGCCACAAAGGTAAGAGTTACTTCTTCCATGAAGTCATCTTGACTCCATGATGACCTGATGTGCCTCTCCCAAGAAAGCCCTTGCTCCCTCTGCCCAGCATCCACCCCTAGAGCACAAAGACTCACACACACAGGCACTGGCACATATGCACACATGTGTGGGTGAATGCTCTCTCTCTCTCTCTCTCTCTCTCTCTCTCTCAGTCACACACACACATACACACACACATGCGTGAGTGGGCACAGGCACTCATACACCTACACACACCTGTTGCAAACTCCTTCCTCTTTTGGACTGTAAGCCTAGTGATGTCAGAGACTGGCTCTGCTTTGCCATGATAGCCTGGCACACGCGTGAAGGAAACATAAAAGTCACGAGATGACAAACGAAGAGGCTGCAGAGCCCCAAGTTGTGACTCATGTTGAGATGTACCAAGTGGTGACTAGCAAGGGTGGGGATAAAGAGCACTAACCACTAAGGAGAACACTGTGTGTCTGTCACAGCCCTGTGCTGCATCTTCTCGGCTTCTCCCAGGCAGGTGACATACCACGCAGAGGAAGAAGCTGGGCTTGGTAGGATGAATGGGCACACAGTGCTAGCGCCTGGGAAACCAGGATTGGAGACCCAGTCAGCCTGTTTGCAAGCTCCTCCACGAAACAGGAAAATCAATGCATGGATGGGATATCACCGAAGGCAGAGAAGAGTCCTGTGTAAGGTGTCCTGGGGTGTCCCGTGTGGCAGCGTGCCTGGAGCACAGGAGAAAGCTCTTCTGGAAGGAGCAGCATCCATAGCCCCATCAGCCCAAAGGATACAAGTTTGCCCCCACCCAGACCCAGATGTGATGTCAAAGGGGAAGATGCTGCAAGGACAGGGTTCTTCACAGTCCCTTATCCTGTAGGTAACAGCCAAAGGAAACGGAGAGGGAGTGGGAAAGAGGAGAAAGATGGAGAGATGCAGGAAGGATTGTGTTCCACACACAATCGAGTCTGGGCCTCCCTTGACAAGTGCATTCAGACATAAAGCTCAGATCCTCGTAGCCAGAGGGTCCAAGGAGCTGGGCCGGGCCATGAATCATCACCCCGATGGGGACAGAAAACATTGGCCTTTCAGGTCCTGTGGCCTGTCTGACACAACACGCAAGGGATTTTCCCGACAGTATCATCCGTTTGGCTGATGGCCCTGAAGTATTTCATTTAGCTGGAAATCACGCCTGGTCCATTTCCCAGAGCTAGCTGACATTATGAGAAGCCCGTGCGACACGTCTGCAGTAAAGCGGCTCAATAACCCATCACCCGCCTTCAGGGTCCCACCACCCTCGCATGGGAGCACAGGGCTCTGATGGCTTCTAGAGCAGAATTGCTACTTCCTGCTAGGACGGGATCCTAGCAAGCCTGTGTGCTTGTGTATGTGAGTGTGTGTGTACCCATGCATGCATGCTAGCAAGCCTGTGTGTGTGCGTGTAGTGCATGTGTGTGTTGTGTGTGCATATGTGTAAGTTGGCAAGCCTGTGTGTATATGTGCATGCATATATATGTGTGAGTACCCCATGTGCATGCTAGCAAGCCTGTGTGTGTGTTGTGTGTACCCATGTGTGCATGATCATAAGCCTGTGTGCACATATGCATATGTGTGTACTCATGTATGCATGCTAGCAAACCTGTGTGTGCATGTGTGTGCATGTGTGTTGTATATGTGTATCCATGTGTGTATTCTAGCAAGCCTGAGTTGTGTGCATGTGTGCATGCATGTATGTATGCGAGTACCCCATGTGCATGCTAGCAAGCCTGAATGTGTATGCGTGCATGTGTGTGCATGTGTGTGTTGTATGTGTGTATGCTAGCAAGCCTATGTGTGTGTAGTGTGCATGTGTGCATGTGTGTGTTTTTGCATGTGTGTACCCATGTGCTCACACTTTGGAAAACAGTTTATCACGTGGTACCAAACTGTCCCCAGTCTCCCTGACCATCCTGTTAGATGCCCCCATTCCCTAACTGGGTTTAATCCCCTCACTAAACTGGGAAGTGTTATCCCCAAAATCATTCCCACAATGCAAGATCTGTGGCCCCAATTCCACAGCCAGTGAGCAGCAAAACTGAGGGATCCTAGCCTTGATCTGTGAATTCAGAGGCCACACCCTCCACTGTGGTCCAAATCCCCATCCCGGGAACGTGTGGCAGGGCTTTGTGGCATGTCACATTGTTTGAGGTGTTAAGAAGAGCTCAAGTCTCACAGCCCAAGGCATCTACAGACAGGTGGGTATGACGGAACCAAGCAGGCTCGGTTCTGGAAGAACACCCTTCCCAAGGCCAGAGGGATCTGTTGCTCTCTGAGTTGATCTCTGACTTGCGCGTCAGCATTCTGCGTGACACAAGCTGAGGGCAGAGTAAACACTGAACACGCAAATGAACGGATAAATAAATGAACAAGTAAATAAATGTCATGCCTGAATGAACACTGTCACCTAAGGCTCTAGAGGACAGTATCTCCCTGTCACAGGGGACGGTGTCTCCCATCACAGTGGACAGTGTTCCCACGTTGCAGGGGACAATGTCTCCCCCATCACAGGGGGTAGTGTCTTCCCCGTCGCAGCGGACAGTGTCTCCCCGCCACAGGGGACAGCGTCTCCCCGCAGCAGGGGACAGTGTCTCCCACGTCGCAGGGGACGGTGTCTCCCCCATCACAGGGGACGGTGTCCCCCCCGTATCTCCCATCGCTGCGGCGTCTCTTACAGAATTCAATCCCTTCCCGAGTTGTCTCTAATGTTCTGCTTGATGGCTTCTGGGAAAACCATGCCATCAATTTGTGCTGGAGCCATGCAGGCCGTCCAGCACTTCCTGCCTCTGGCCTTGCTGCCTGGCAGGCTCCATGGGGAATTCCCCAGCAGGTCACACTCTGATGCTAAGTGACCACAGACCAGATGAAAGGAGGCAGCTGTCCAGTGTCTGGGGTGGGGGAGGGGTGGAAAACAAGAGGTGATGTGCTTTAATGGCTGCGGGGTCTCTCCTCAGATACCATCCTTGCCATGACCTCCTACCCTTGGGCACTTCCTCCTGGGGGGTTGGAGGAAATTAAAAGTCAAAGTTGGGCCGTTCCATTTGATCTGAGAAGATTAAAAATTATGCTTGGTTCCCGGCACATAAGTTCTTTTTCACAAGGCTTATTTTTGTTTTATGTGTATGAGTGTTTTGCCTGCATGTATGTCTGTACATGCATACAGTGCAAGAAAAGGGCATGAGGCCCCCTGAAAATGGAGCTACAGGTGGTTGTGAGCCACCTTGTGGGTCCTCGGAACCAATCCTGGGTCCTCTGCAACAGCAGTCAGTGCTCCCATCTCTCCAGCCCTGCTGGCGTGGGAACATGAGTTCTAGCAGCACTCCAGGGCGGGTACCAGCTATTAGCAGCTATGCTGGGCTAGAGGCACAGAAAGGAGTTCCTTCCTCCCTGCCCTGATCAGCCTGGCACACATTCTAAAAAGGCAGCTCAGACCCCAGTGCTGTCCTTCTAAGGTAAGGCTCCTGGCCCTCTGGAATGACAGGAGCCACAGCACTGGGGTGGCCCCTGTACATAGAAAGGAGAGAGGCTTGCAAGCCTCAGGAAACACAGAAGCCCCAGAAAGCTCATAAAAACCACAAGATGCAGGGGAAGTCAGCTATTGCTGTAGGAGAGAGACTCTTCAGAGGCTTTGCCTGCCGTTTGGGCAGAGAGCTCTAGAAGTTGTGTGAGTCATCACCCAAGCTGGGTGGGCTTTTCAGTAACACAGCTGCCTGTGTAAGCTGCCCAAATAAACCCACAGGTTCACAAGCCAGACTTGGGTAGAATCCTTTCTTTGTTCTGCTGTCAGTGCCTTATCTGAGGAGAATTTTCACATCTTCCTAGGGTAAGTCACACAGCAGAGCTGGCACCCAGACAGATACATACCATCAGAACCAAAGCTCAAACACAGACAGATACATACCATCAGAACCAAAGCTCATACCCAGACAGATACATACCATCAGAACCAAAGCTCATACCCAGACAGATACATACCATCAGAACCAAACCTCATATGGAAGAGCAGTTACATGGCCCTGGTATAGGTCACTGTGAGATAGGCAACTGACCCTGGTCTGTCTGAGAATGGAGAACCCACAGGGGCAGTCCTGATGTGGATTCCTGTTCCCATCTGGGACAAAGGGTGTGCCTGCTCACTGTAGTGGCAGCTGCGTGCTCTCTGCCGCGGCTGATGAGACACGCTACCACTACTGAGAAGCCCGAGGACATGAAGAAAGTGCTGGCTCGTCGTTCCCTACAGAGGGGAAAGGAGTTTGCGTGGCATCTGTGCTAAAGATCCCTTCCTGAGATCCAGGAACTTGCAGCCCACGGGAGAAACAGGACCGAGATGGGAGAAGACTGTGGCAGTAGTGGAGGAGCTGCCCCTCAGGCCTGACCTTTAACACAGGAAGAAAGTGTGTGGTCCAGCAAGCAGGAGAGAGTCTTAACAGGGAAAGTGTGACAATCAGGGACCGTTCTCCATCCGCGCTACTTGAACTAGGGAAGGCATTTTAAGGAGAAATGAGAAAGCTGGAGAGATGACTTAGTCTTTAAAGACTCACAATCAAAAAGAAATGAGAGCGTCTCCCAGGGGGACTGCTGAGTCTGTAGGACGGGGGCCTCACTCTGAGTGCTGTGGGAGTGGAAAGCTGAGTGCTCCTTCAGACAAAGGTAGAGAATCTGAGACCATACAAATGAACTCAGTCCTTGATGGACTGAGCCATTAGACACCGGGGTATCACTCCATGACTACTCTCTTGGACTAGACGACAGAGGAAGGGCAGATATCACTGAGGGAAGTGAGGGTTCAGAAGACAGTGTTCTGGTTGGGGCTGTGACCACAGGAAAGTTAGCTGGGGAATTAAGGGCCTGGAAGCGATGTGGAAAGACTGCAAGAGTCTGAGCTTAGGGAGAAGCAGAGCAAGCAATGCCATCTGAACATGTCAAGCAATGCCATCTTACCATGTCAAGAAATACCATCTGAACCTGTCAAGGCCTTACTAGCACTCCTGAACTCACAAGACAGTACAAGACCAAGCCAATTGACAGTATAGCATGGATGGGAAGGGCTACTGAGTGACATCTGATGGCTGCTAAGGAAGGAAGAGTTGGCTTTCTCTAGGGGTGTGGCCTTTGGTAGGTTGGCCACACACCCGTGGACACCTGTGTGCATACAGGAGCACTAGTTAGACACAGTGGGCTGTTTTTATTTAAAGAAATGGAGAAGACGTGAAGTTCATAGGGCCATGGGGGACATTCTGAAGGAGTTCAGAGGGAGAGGGAAGTAAATATAATTAGAATATATTCTATATGTGTGAGCAATGCTAGAAGGGGAAATGAAAGTACTCTATCGGCTATGCTTTTTGGTGATGCTGCCGTCCAAGGCAGACATGTTCATATAAGTTACCCTCATTCATGCTCCCTTAAGTGACCCCATAAACTCATTGGTTCAACAAGCCAGACTCTGCTGAATTTCTTTGGTCTCTGGTTGGCATCTATCAGGGGTAAATCGACATTTGTCTATTCACATGGTCCTAGAAAAAGTCACACAATTTTGCTTTCCACGGGTTTACAGAGAACAACAGAGGATTGGCATTACCACAAGACAGACAGCCACAAAACGCTCACTGGCCTCCAAGAATGCAGGAGCTATGTTCAGCAATCAGGATGCCCCTATCTGAGGGATATCAGCCAGAAGGCAGCGGGCTGGGCCAGGACCTAAGAGCCTAAGGAGGAAAACAGCAGGACTAGAATCTTCCCAGCATGCCCAACTTCCCCTCTTGTTCCTTTAGACCTGAAGCCTACGGCACTCCACAGGTTGTCCTAGCCTTTGAAGGGCCCGGAGTTTCTACCACAGCAACTCAGAACAAGGGCACCCGAGTCACCCCATACATTTCTCAATCCCTCCTGGGTGTCAGGTGTGCCGCACCCCATCCCCCAGTCAAGGGCGGGGGAGTCTTCTCAGTCTTGGACTCTGGGGGATGTCTCTTGAAATATAGTTGGACAGGGGCTGGGGCAGCCCAGGCTGCCACAACCAAGGATCACAGGTTAAATGCACACGTTTCCAGGTCTGGTGGGTAGAAGTCAGAGATCGAGGGGCTGGTAGGTTCCCCATCCTCCTCTTCCTTCTTCTCCTCACCCCCTACCTTTTATAAAATTATAGACATGCATGTGTGATTGGGTTGGCACACATGAGTGCAATGCCAGTAGAGTCCAGAAGAGGGCGTCAGAGTCCCTTCACTTGGAGTTACAGGGGCTGTGAACTGCCCGATACGAGTGAAGGGAACTGAACTTGGGTCTTCTGCAAGTGCGGAAATTGCTAATAACCCCAGGGCATCTCTCCAGCCCCTGATAGAATTTTCTTGATGAGGCCTCTATCTGGACTGTAGATGGCCACCTCGCTTCACCGTGTCCTCACAAGGTGGAAGGAAGACTGGGAGAGAGCCGTGTGCTCCAATCCCTTCCTCGTCTGTCTCATAAGGACACTGCTCCCATTGGTGGGCCCTGCCTCACAACCTCACTTAAACCAAGTATCTCCTCCTGCCATCACATAGAACCGGGGCCACTCACACACTCAGGCCATGACAGTCATTGAGTCTCCTTCATAAAGACCTGCATTAGATAGACACACACACACAGAGAGAGAGAGAGAGAGAGAGAGAGAGAGAGAGAGAGAGAGAGAGAGAGAGAGAGGGAGGGAGGGAGGGAGGGAGGGAGGGAGGGAAAGACAGAGAGAGGAGAGAGAGAGGGGGGAGAGGAGAGAGAGAGAGAGGGGGGGGAAGGAGGGAGGGAGAGACAGAGAGAGGAGAGAGAGAGAGAGGGGAGAGGAGAGAGAGAGAGAGAGAGAGAGAGAGACAGACACTTACACAGAGACTCACACACACAAACACACAGAATCCCTCTCTCACACACACAACACTTACACAGAGACTCACACAAATACAGAGTCTCACACACAGGCTCACAGGTTCACAAACACACACACACACAAACACACAGACTCACACACGCACACAGCCCGCTAAGTCATATCACATCACACAACTGAACCACAGCATTCTCTTTCCAACATCCCTAGTGCCAATTACCGCCTTGAACAAGAACAACCCTACAAACGCAGACACTGGAAACATGGCATCATTCAACCGTGTCCATAGGAAAGGCAGCTAACAGAGCAGAACCTTGGTGTCAGGTGGCTCACTCACTGGGGAGGCACTCAACCTGTGGGAGAGAACCCCTTACATGCATGCTCTTAAGGCTCCTCTGTGCACAATTAGCACAAAAGGCCTTGTTTGTAACAACAGGCCTGTATGGCTGCTGTGTTTAAAACTGATGTCGCTGCAGGAAGTTTCTCAAAAGGCTGAAAGATGCTCTTCAATAGCCAAGGTAATGATGGTCACAAAACCCTGCATCTTCTATTTCACACCCCAGAACCACACAGACCAATGGGAACAACTCAAGCCACACCTAACCTCACACCGTGAGTGTGCTTGGAAAACAGAGACACTGCAATACCAAGTTACTGAAAAGAAGATATGTACAGTCTGCAATAAAGCTATTTCTTTATTTTTTTCCTTAAAATGTATTTATGTTCGTGTGTGTTGTGTTGTGTTGTGTGTGTGTGTGTGTGTGAGAGAGATGAGTGTAGTGCCTCTGGGGGCCAGTAGAGGGCATCCTGGGAACAAGAACAGAGCAGCAGCAGTTGCTGAAGACCCCATGATGATGAGGGAGCAGAAAAGAATTAAAGAATTGTGGGGGTTGACCATAGCGATCTGCACCCTGCTGGGGTTCCAGTGACACAGGGGCATGCAGTGATCTAAGCCTATCAACAGATTACTCAGTGTCTGCACCTCTCACCTATTTAATGTCTGCCCAATGAAAGAACTGCAAGCAGCCCTTGAACTCCAGACACAATCATGACAGCCAACACGTTTAAGGATGAAGCATACGTTTGACTCACTTTGAGGGGCAATTTTAAAACAAGATGGGTCGGTGGGTAGGTCTGTGGCAAAGCAAGTAAGACCTCTTCGTATTCTGTATGTTTAAAGAGTTTTATGCTATCATGTTGTGGATGGGGCTGGAGAGACGGCTCAGCAGTCAAGAGCACTTGCTGCTCTTGTAGGGAAATGAGTTCCCAGCACTCATGTTGGGCAGCTTACAAATGCCTACAACTCCAGCTCTTGGGAATTTAGGGCTCTCTTCTGGACCCCAAGAGCACTGTACTCATGTACACACACACGCATGTGTACACACATACGCACATGCATGCACACACACGCGTGCACACACAGGTGTATAAGTAAAAGGTATTTTTTAAAATCACGTAAAAATGTTGCAGGAAATACTGGGGATTTATCAAAAGGGCGAGGCAGCCAAAATTGACTGAGCTAGGAATCCAGGAGTCCAGATGGACATAAATAAACAAGTGGATAAATAAATAATGCAAGGCAGCACAAGCCCTTCAATATGGCAGGGCACACAAAACAACCAGCAAATGTAGTGAAATCACCATCTGGACGACATTAGAATAATTGATTCAATAAGAATCATCAATGGAAGCTAAGATAAGTGGGCAAAAGTTTAATGAAAAATAAGGTGTTTATATAGCCTCAAACTGTGACCTACTTACAAAGGGGGGTACGACTGGGTCTACACGGAAGGAGTGAGCAGACACCCTCTCACCAGGTTGTGTTACACTTGCCACGACTGACCCGATACACAGAGAGGGAGCCCGAGTTACTTTCGTGGGATCTACTCCAGAGGTGTGTCCTGAATGTAGGCATCCGGAAGCCCCTGGTGACCCGCAGTGAAGGGAGTGCCGCAGAGCAAAGGCAGCAAAAATGCCAGTGCTGGGGCTTGAGGGACAAGCCAGAGGTTAGGGACACGGCTGCTCCTTCACGGGACCCGGGTCTAGTTCTCAGCACCCACACAGAGGTTCACAACTGCCTGTAACACCAGTCCCGGGGGAGCCACGGCCTTCTTTGGCCTCTGCAGCACTGGACATACATGTACACAAGCATACATGTTGGCTAATATTTATACACATAAAATAGAAATAAATAAACCTTTTGTAAAAGTGCCAGTGTCCCTAAAGACACAGGACGTTTTCCTGGTGGACGGGCAATATGGAGAGATACTGGTGGGTCCTGGGACAGGACCTGGCTTAGTGCTAAGCATTAGTCAACATTGTCATTGTCACATTTGCTGTGAAGGACACAGGAGTGAAGCCTGGGTTGGGTGACTATATTGCCTCAGGTCTATTTTCCTGATTTTGACCACTTCAGTGGATTGTGCTTGAGATTCTTCTAATTCTTAGGATGTACATACTAAAGTCTTCTGGATTACTGGGTGTCATGTCTAAGCCTTTCTTTCCAAATGCTCAGGTGTATACACACATACATACAAATACACATATACACACAAACAAAACACACACATATGCACACACATGTCAACACACACACAACATACACATACACACACAAGTGTATGAAAAAGTGGAAACATGGTTAAGGACCAACTCTGTATATAGTGTGTTTGCCATATAAGCCCAAGGACCTGAGTTTGATATCCAGATATCATGCAAAAAAGAAACTCCAAACATGGTGGTGCGTGCTGGTAATCACAGCCCCGGAGAGGTGGGCAGGTGGATCCCTATGGCTTGCTGGCCAGCCAGCCAAGTGCAATTAATGAACTCAATGTCCTAATGAGAGACCCTGTCTCAAAAATCAGCTCCTGAGGATGACACTGTCATGTGTGGACACACCCAGATATGCAACCTCATATATGCATGCATACATCTGCAAACACATCAACATACACATGCACTTGTACACAAACACCCATACATGTACCTGCATATATACAAACATGCATACACATATATCATGCACACAAACACACATGCGCACATGTGTGCATGAAATACACACATAGCATCTGCACACATACAAATATGTACACACACATATCTTCATACATAGGCATACACACATGCACCTGCACACACTCATACATACATATGTGTATGCATGTGGACACACACATACACCTGTACTCACACTGGTGGAGAATCTGGGTGAAGCGCATAAAAAAATTGCTTTTTTTATTTCTAGAACTTTTCTGAAATTTTTAAATTACACAAAACTAAGGTATCTAAAAGATCAAAAGGCCAGACTGCCAGAATTCTCTGATTTTGACCAATCTTTCCTGGCTCAAAACAGGGAGGTCCCTCTGACTCAGAAAGCCTTGAGGACTGAGACCTTTTGGGACCACATGACCATCCCGAGGTGAGTAACATTGCAGCATGACTTGGTGCGTTGTGCAGGTTGGTGCGCGTGCAGCAGACAGAAGGCACTCTTGAGCTGAAGCGTGCGGTTTCCGTTCACTCCAGCCAGTTCTAACAGATTGTTGCTGACAGAGGAAGGCTTCTCTCAGAGAGCGCCAAGGAGCAGACCTGACAGCCTCCTCCCCCACCCAGTCCTGGAACCACCATCAAAGACACAATTAATAAGCCAAGGGCGAGACCCCTCTTTCTCACACAGCCTCAGATATGAATCAACCCCAAAGTGTTAATAGATCACCCGCTATCTCTATGACCAAATACAATTTGCATTTGAGATGACATCTGCAATATTTTAAAAGCTCAAGTCTAAAACAACAAACTTGGCAGCTTTTCTGAGTAGCAATTAACACAGTGACTAATCCCATCAAGGAGACGGTAATTGGCGTGGAGATCCCCCTCACACCAGCGGCAGGTTGAGAAACTTAATCCTAACCTCTTTTTAACAGTGTAGACTCCGGAGCCTCTCTGCTCATCAAGGAAACAAATGCAATTATTAAGGACAAGGGTAATTACCCTCCGGCTCCAACAACAACCACAACAGAGGATTGAGTAAACAGCGGGCGTGTAGAAGGGTGGGCTTGGATCACAGGGAAGCTCTTTAAGTGACTGCCAGACCAGGTAGGCTATGGTACCTCCGCCTCCAACCCCACTCAGCACAGCTGCTCAGCACAAGCCCCAGGTGCAGCTGATCCACTCGGGGGTGGAAGGAGACCACGGAATGTGAGACAGGTGCTGCAGCCTGTGCATGGGCTAGACAGTGCGACTAAGACCATGCTGGTTGACTCTCAGCCTGCTTAATCCAGTTATTTTCTCCAAGCAGAGGCTCTTCCCAGATAGGCTGGTATCCATCGTCTCCTCAAGGCCTTGGTGAACACAGAGCCCTGTGAGTTTGACCCTCTGAACCACGACAGCACACACAGAGGGCTAGACGCTGACTCTGATTCCTGGAGGTTGGCACCCGTCACGAAACCACATGTTCTAAGTTATTA
Source organism: Arvicola amphibius (assembly GCF_903992535.2). Taxonomy (NCBI): domain Eukaryota; kingdom Metazoa; phylum Chordata; class Mammalia; order Rodentia; family Cricetidae; genus Arvicola; species Arvicola amphibius. The sequence goes on along the minus strand of NC_052052.2, from coordinate 4,818,338 downwards.
GATCAACATCATGACCAAACCTTGGGAAGGAAGGGATTTGTTCATCTCGCAGGTTACAGCCCATAGCTGAGGGAAGTCAGGGCAGGACCCTGGAGGCAGGACTGAAGTGGAGCCTTGGAGGAGTGCTGCTTACTGGCTCACTCTCTGCAACTTGCTCAGCCTGCTTTCTTATATGCCCAGGACCACCAGCCAAGGGGTGGCACCACCCATGGTGGACCGGGTCCTCTCACATTAATCATTAATTAATCTGATGGAGGCATTTGCTCATTTGAAGTCCCTAGGTGACTCTAGTATGTGTCAAGTTGGCAAAAAACAAACCAGGACTCACAGGGTTCTTGAGACTCTTGCCTGCTGCAGCCTGTGCCACTTAGTACATGAGGAGACAGACAGGAAGGTTCTAGCAACATCTTCCCAGGCTCTTGGATGCTCAACACTACCTGGTACTATGTGGGCAAAGAGAGAGAGCGGCTTCTCACTGTGTGCATCTCAGCTAACCCTAACTGTAGACCTTCTAGTGAAGTCTGGGATGTATCTTTGTGGATGGATTTGTGGATGGATGGATGGATGGATGGATGGATAGACAGATAGATGAATGTGTGCTTAGACAAACATAAAAACAAACTATGATAAGCCTGAACTAGTGTCCTTATTAGAAAAGCAAGTAGAGCTAGCAACATAGAGGCAACGTGGATGCCTGCAGTACCTGTAACACTGCCCACTGCACAGCCATGTGCTCTTGGCCACAGAAGGACCAGGCATGAGAGAGGGGGCTTCCATCTCTGAATGGATTGCTACCCTGTGCACAATAGATGAAGTAGCGCTTCACTGAGGGTAGAAATGTCTCATCTGCCGGCTGGTACCACCCTGATACCAACCCATAGTAACACCCTGGTTTTTGGCAGAGTGTGGGAACTGCTAGCTGAGGGAATGCCTGGGACTGGGAAGAGAGGCAGGTGGCTTTGAGAAGTCCGTCACCAAAGGATGGGAAGGGCTCAGATCTCATGCCAATAAGGAAAGCTGTAAGCAGATCTCAAATCCTGAAGGAGAATCCGAGAGAGAAGAGAGGAGGGGAGGGAGGAGGGGAGGAAGATGAGAGTGAGATGAGCTTTGGACAGTGCGTGCATTTGTGTTATGAAGTCCATCCGCTGAAGAGAAGCCGAGCGGCAGTGCTTCCTCTGAAGTCTGTAACAGCTGGGGCGGGAGAGTGGTGAGCCTGTCTTCTCTTCTGTTTTACATGAGCGTGGAACTCACTGCTGCTGGCACCAGCCACAAGGCACCTCAGACATTTTCTGGGCAGCCCTGGTATCACCCAGAGACATCTACTGCATACATGTCTTCTCTCTAATCAGAAGGAACGCTCCTTCAGGGTGGGAACTGGGAATTATCCCTTGCTAAGCCCTGTACAGAGTCCAGCAAGGCGCTGAGCCCGGCTGCAATGCAATGACTGCTAGTGTGGATTCTTACACTGCAGCTACGAATCAGAACACACCAGATCGGAGCGTCCTGTCCTGAGGCGGACACCACACAGGATTCTCTCAGCACTCAGGTTTTGTAGGAGTGCCCGTCAGGGTCACTGAAGAGGAGCCAGTTTCCATCTGAGTGGCAGGGGCAGCCAGGGAATCGGGTGGACTACAGAAGGGAACAGCCCACAGAAACTCCATCCACAGAGGGCTATTTGGACTGGAATTTAGAACTCGTGAACTCAAGAAGAGTCTTTAAAAAACATGCTTCTCCACTATCCACTGCCCTTTAAATGGACAGAATTTGAAGGACTGAATGAAATTGATTTGGGGAGAAAAAAAACAGAGATTGAACAAGAACAGTGTCAATAAGCAGGGGAACATAAAACCTGTTCTTCAGAGGTCAACATTATGCAGAAATCCCACTTACAGTACCGACAAAGATAAAATATGCAGGGATAAACTTATTGCGGTAAGGAAAGAAGAACATTTACAAACTAACACAAAGCAGGAACGTGCTCTTGAAGACCTGGCAGGCAATAGTTGTTCTTAGATGAGTGACTCTGTGTCGTAAGGAGGCCACTTGTCCCTGAGCTGATTTACAAACTGAATTCCATACCATGGAGCTACACAAATCAATACTAAAAGTTCATGCAGGAAAACAAGATTGAAGAATATCTTGAGGAACGGTGAGAAGTGGAGGTCTCACTCTGGTGTCTCAGAGGCACACCTCCTCCCAGACACGACCACAAGGCAGCCATAATTAAAACAGCGACTCCCCTGCCTGAGAGAGTGGGAGCGGAAAACAAAGTGTGGGTAGTCACTCAGCTGCAGTCGGAAGGTCAGTGTGGATAAATGCAGCCCTCGGGCCACTGCAAGGACCGGCATCAGAACAAGACACCCCAAGACCAAGGTCTCAGCACAAAGGAAGTGTATCTGCCCTAGAGGGATAGAGGGCAGGGTAGGCCCAAAGCGCACAGTCAACAGAACAATAACCTTAGCACACATCTCTAGACACTGAAAGACCTGCTTTGGCCATGGCCACCACTGTAAAGCATGGGGGACTCTAAAGCGTATTGCTGCAGGGTCTAACAACCTCCCTTCTGGACATACACTCAAGGGAGACTAGATCAACCCTTCACAAGGACACGGCAGCATCATGCTTACAGGGATATCAACCACAACATCAGTATATAAAGGTGACCTGAGCATCTGTCATGGATAAAGTGAGCATGTGATATGTACGTGTACATATATTAGAGCACTGGTTAGCCCTAAACATAGAATGTGTCCTTCCAGTTGCCCCAACATGGATGATATATGTGTCAGGAGACAAGATGATAAATTAAAGAGGCCCCTGACTGGGCTGGAGAGATGGCTCAGAGGTTAAGAGCACTGACTGCTCTTCCAGAGGTCCTGAGTTCAATTCCCAGCAACCACATGGTGGCTCACAACCATCTACAATGAGATCTGGTGCCCTCTTCTGGCATGCAGGCAGACATGGAAGGAATGTTGTATACATAATAAATAAATAAAAAAAAAGAGGCCCCTGACTAAAGTAAAGGTGTCCTATGATGTCGCTTACACATGCAATATAAAACCTCCAAATATACAGATGCGGAGAACTAAACAATGATTGACCGTGACAGGAAGTGGGGGGAGGAACTGGGGGGATGCAGGTCTAAGAACCCAAAGCAGCAGATGTGGAGGTCTAGAGATCTTGGTATACTCCATGAGGACCACGGGTAAGAAAATCGTGTCGAATTCATATATAAGGAGTAGATTGTTAGCTGCTCTTTATTGTGTGCATTCTCTCTCTCTCTCTCACACACACACACACAAATGTACACATGCATGTACACACACAAATAGAAAAATGTAAAAAGAAATTAGAACCAGAAGTAAGCAATATTTATTCTAGAAATTCAAGGTTGGTTTAGCACCTAAAAATTGACTTACGTCACATGTCATAGTAACTGATGGACTAAACACTAAGGCGCGTGGCGATTTGAGTAGGCACAGAAGCATTTGAGAAACCTGGTGCGTTTTCAAGAGGAAAAGCTTCCGCTAGCAGCTCGCTTCCTTAGCCCTAGAAGGACACCTATAAACCCCTGAGTGGTGAGACTAGAGGGTTTTCCTCTCGGCCAGGAGCAAAAAAAGAAGTCCGCTCCCACCAGCTCCTCTGCTTCGGAGTGGCTTCGGAGGCTCCCACCAGCAAAACAGTGGACATCCAAATTGTAAGACAAAAAAAATAAAACTAAGTCTATTTACAGATAAGATGATCTTTTACAGAGAAGAATCCTAAGAAATCTATCCAAACTGTTAAAACAAATGAATGAATTCCTCAAGGTGCAGGATGCAGTCAAGACAGAGAACTCAGTTGTATTCTTACATAACTTCAATGAGCTCTCTGCAAATTAAATTCATAAAAAAAACATCTCCATTCACAATGGCTTCCAAAATACAGAATACTCAGGAGTGTTTGTGATGAAAACATACAAAACTGTGGAAACCAAAACTGTTGTGGGAAATTAAATACATAAGCAAACAAAAAAAAACCTGCTACTCTTTCTGAATCAAAGGGCTCACGGAGCAACGGCGACTCGCCCCACACTGCTTTCTGACATAGGCAATCCCTCGCTGAATGCCTTCCAACCTCTCTGTAGACACTGTCATGCTGATTCCAAAGTTCATATGTAATTGCAAAGACACAGAACAGCAAAAGCAATATTTTTAAAAAGACCCACGCTGAAGGGATGGCCCAGTTGATCAACTGCTTATGGTACAAGTACAGGGACCTGAGTTCAAATCCCTAGCACTTACGTAAAAAGCTGGGCAAACCCAGTGCTAAGGAGATGGGAGGGTTCCTGGAACTGGCCAGTCTAGACAACGAGTGAGAGCCCCTGTCTCAAATGCTGAAGAGTCACTGAAGAGAGCCCCTGACATCGACCTCTGGCCTCCACATACGAGTCATCTGCACACTGCACATGTATGTACATAACCCCCTCCAGCCCAGAGAAGGGGGAAAACAAACTGATGAGAACGTTTTGTGTTTCCAAAGTTCAAAACTGACTATAGAACATGTAAAACTTATACCAGGATGGACAGGGTTCTCTGCTGACCTGACTTGCAACCCAAAGAAGAGTCCTTTCCTTTCTCGCTTTGGAGCCGGGGCAGACACCTGCTGGAGAAAAGGCTTAGACGCCAACCTCACACCACATGCCAAAGCTGACTGCACTGGCGAGCCAATGGCTAGCTGCAAGAGCAGAGACAATTTTAGGAGACAGTGGTATAGATGTTCAGGACCCTATATCTGGCAACGTATCTTTAAACACCCAAAACATTTGACATTTGTAATACCAAAGCACAGACAACAGAATTAAAAACAGACACAACTGGATTCCATCAAAAGAACTTTTGTGCTTCGAAGGAAGCAGAAGAAGAGGAGGAGGAAGAGGACAAAGAGGACAAGGATGCGGGCAAGGAAAGTAACCCAAGGAACAGGAGAAACATTCTCAACTCGTGTCTGGTAATGAACTTATATCTTGACTTCACAGAGAGCTCCAACAACTTGATCACAAAAAGCTGATAAAGATGAAATAATTGGCAAAGAATCTGAATAAGCATTTCTTCAAAGAAGATATGAAAATATCCCCAAATGAACTTGGAAGTCAACCCCAGAGATGGGCTATCTAACTTACGGTGGGGGTGTCTCAGTGTACTCAGCCAGCCACAACAGCTGGAGAACGGGATTGCACCTGCCACTGGTGGGTGTGTGAACGTGGGATCTCCACTTGGAAAACAGTCCTGGCCTAGCCATTCCTCACATCTAACTACTGGGCTACCATGTGCAGCAGCCAGCTCACCCCAAAGTGCAAGTGAAAACAGCCCAAACATCTGCCCTCTGAGGCGTGGATGGACGGCATCTGCCTGATCCGTACAATCAGGCTGCAGTGGACCATGCTAAGGAATTGAGTGGGCCGGCGAGATGGCTCAGTTGGCAACGTGCCTGTCTCAGAAGCGTGAGGATCCCCAGCACTCAGAAGCGTGAGGATCCCCAGCACTCATACAGAACCAGGAACCAGGCACAGCGGCCCATGCTTGCAATCCCAGAGCTTGGGAGGCTGAGAGACAGATAGATCCCTGAGCTCACTGGCCACCAGCCTGTTAGAGCAAGAAACTCTGTCTCAAAAAATAGGGTGGATAGTGCCTGAATAAAGATTTCTGAGGCTGACTTCTGCCCTATACAAAAACACGCGCGCGCGCGCGCACACACACACACACAATTATAAAGGAATAAAGTACAGATAAATTCTGCAACATGGATGGACCTTGTAAAACATTGCTAGAACCAAAAAGTTGGTTCTGTGGGTTAGGGTGCCTGCCGCCAAGACTGACAACTTGAGTTTGAACCTCAGGTCCCACATGACAGAAGGAGAGAACTGCCTCCAAAAGTCATTCTACACATGTGCCACGGCAGATGCGTACATATGTGTGCATGTATACGATATATATTAAATAAATAATATATATAAATTTTAAAATGTAATAAAAAATTATGCCAAAAATGGGAACCAGTCTTCTATTTCATAATTTAATTTATACAAAAGTTCACAACAGAGAGCTGAGGTTATGGCTTAGTGTGTGAAGTGTCTGCCAGGAGGACCCCTGGTTTAGATCCTTAGCACAATGTAAAATCCAGGCCTGGTGACACACACCTGGAACCCCAGAACTGGAGGTGATGGTGCTAGGCAGATCCATGGAGCTCACTGGCCAGTCAGCCTAGGCAAACCAGTGAGCTCTGGGCTCAGTCAAAGCCCCTGTCTCAAACAGTAAGGTGGAAAGCAATTGAGAAAGATACCCTATGTTTATCCAGTTCTGATCCTCACATGAACACACACATGTGCACAAACACACATACACACCACAACATAACACGCTCACAACACACTTAAAACATGTTAGTTCATAATAAGGGTTGTGAATTTAAATCAAATTAATATTGAAGGTAGATTAATAGTTGCCTGGGGTCAGGGGTAATAAGGACAGAGGGACTGTAGGGTGATAGCAAATGACACAAGGTATCTTTCTGGGGTGGCAAAAAGTCAATAACAGGCCTTACCTGCGATTATACTAGCCCATTTGATGAGCACACTTTACGTGGGTGGATTAATGGATGGAGAGATGCTCAGCACCTAAGAGCACTGGCTTCAGAGGACCCAGGTTCAGTGCCCAGGACCTGCACGGCAGCTCACAGACATCCATAACTCTAGTTCCAGGATATCCGACACCCTCTTATGACCTCTGTAGGGGACAAGGCACACACATGCTGCACAGACATACATGTGGACAAAATACCCATCTACATAAAACCAAATAAATGACCTAAATGGGTGGATTATACAGTAGATAAGTTATATTACAATAAAGTCGCTCATAAAACCGTTTTCAGTTTGACAAGAAGCATGATAATCATAAACTCCCCGAGTATCACTTCATAAGATATTTATCAGGTTTTTTTGCTTTGTGTTTTGTTTTTTTACGCCAGAAAATACAGATAGCGTGGAAGCCTATCAATCAGGTCATCCTAATCAAGAGATCGATCAGTTAACACCACCAACAAAGAGGATAGCTAGACAGCAGGAACCCCCATATCGCTGTGTACCATGATCCAGCCATGAGGAAACAAACCAACCAGAGACTACGGAGCAGTTTACAAATACCGTTCTTCTCCAAAGGTTAGGCTCGGGACGGAGAATCTGGCTTCAAAGATCAAAGAAACATGAAGACTCAGTGAAGCTGTCACCCTGGCTGGACCCCTGGACAAAAATCCAAGACAGCAATCTCCTTCCTCTGCCATGGCACAATTGTTGGAACTTCTATGCGATGTGGGCATTAAACAACAATAATGTATCAATGTTAATTTCCTGGTTTTGTTATTGGTCACATGCTGTGAATACGAACTTCGTGGACCTTCTAAATTATCAGGAGGGAGGTCCCAGGTGGGTCAGTCTGGAGCCCAGTCCAAGAGAAGGCAGCTCCCACTCATCCCCCAGCAGCACTGTGGGGAGAGAGTCTTGGAAAAGGACGGAGGGGAAACAAAGACCTCTCCCTTGTGGGGAGGGGTGGGTGGGAAGTCAGTGAGGAAGACTGCCAAGCGATGTCAACAGGAAGGCAACACTTCAGAGGAAAGGCCAATGGTGGTGGTGAAATGGGGTGACCAGGGAGGGAGACTGAACACCAGAGGGAACCAGGGACGCTGTGGGTATCAGGAGAGATGGCACCACACAGACACAACAGTGCAGAGAGGGCCGGATGAAAGGCCTGCCACCTGCACCCTGGAGATCCTGGAAGATGCCGCTTGGCCAGCGAGCTGAGAGTGGCAGGTGACAGTCACTTTGGAAGTGAGACCACAGCGGCATGGGAACAAAGGAATGACATGAAAGGAATCTACTCCAGGGTGACAGCTACACTGTAAGTACGCTGGCTGGCTACAGCGTCCATTGCAAGTGTGATTCCTGAGAGTCAGGGTCAGACCCGAGGTTGGTGGCAGGTAGGATCACAATGGCCAGGGTCAGTCCACAAACAGTCCTTAGACGCTGCACTGCTGGGACGGGGGCACATCACGGACCTGGGACTTACTGAGTCCTGGAAGACAACCCTTCTACAACCCATCCACACTGACAGTGCAATGGAAGGAGGCTGCCCTGCCGAATTCTGCTAAAGGAGATTGAAAAAGATTGCTGCCTTCTGCTCTGTCTTCCCTAACAAGGAAACGGTATCACTGAGACAGTCAGGGGACAAGCTGACCATAGAGGTCAATCCTGCAAAACCTTTCTTCCTTCCATCCTCACTTCCCCCAAGACTACATTGAGCACTGGCTCCTGGGATCTGGGCCATTTCCTCAGGACCCAGGGAGTCATCAGTCCTCAGACTATGATGTGTAACAGAAGAAAGAAAGCCATGGTTGGCAGATCAGGAAGGGAATTGGCCCTCAGAGTAATCCAGGTCCACAGAGTCCTCAGAACAGAAAATCTACTCTGACCCACCCAGACAGTGGACCGGCAGGACAGCATAGCCAAACAGAATCAACCACAACCTAGCTCCACAGGACCACCCCCATTTGCATGGCGGGGAGTGCATGATGGGAAGTTACACGCAAAGTGGCTCACCCTAACCTTTTAAGGACTCCAAAGTGGATATGTCCATTTCCTCCTAGTCCCTGGCCAGGTACTGGTAGGTCTTCTGTTACTGCTCACCCACTGTGCTCCACCACACATAGTAAACTGTTTTCTTTCTTCTCTTCCTGTTCTGGTCAAGTGGGTAGATCTTATCACAGACCCTATCAGCCAGAAAGACCCTCTGCATCTGTGAAGCAGGCTTCCCCCAACTGCTTACAGCTGGGGCCTTGTCTTTGGGAACCCCAATGATGTCTTTCAGGACCCGCTTCTGACCCACATAGTCCTAACCTAGGGGGAAAAAAATCTTCCCTTCCCCCTGTTGAAAACACACCTAGCTCACCCTCCAAGGTAATGTCACACTTAACCTGCCAGGAAGTACACATTTCTGCAGTTCAGGGTGGGTGGAGAGACGGAAATACAGACAGAAATAGATGAATGCAGATAGGTAGGTAGGTAGGTAGGTAGGTAGGTAGGTAGGTAGGTAGATAGATGATAGATAGATACATAGATAGATAGATAGATAGATAGATAGATAGATAGATAGATAGATAAAGGTAGGTAGGTAGGTAGATAGATAGAGAGATAGGTAGGTAGGAAGATAAAGATAGATAGATGATAGATAGATAGATAGATAGATAGATAGATAGATAAACATAGGTAGATAGATAGACAGTCCACCCTATTTCCTTTCTGTTCTCCAAGGCTTACAACACAATGCCAGGCAACCAGCCAGTGTTTAACACATATTTGTGAACGTCAAGCTAATGAAGTATTCGCTGAGATGTCATTAGGAAAAAAAAATGACGGAAACGATAATAAAAGCTCTGCCTTACGTACTAAGTTTGAACTTTCTCTAGAAACTTTTTGAACAGATTTTGTAATTGATGCCTTTTCATCATGACTCAGAACTGGAATCAAAATATTACCAGTGCAGTTTGGCGGTCTACCCGCGCAATGCTGAATGCGCCCTGGTAAATAATTCCTGCTTATAATGGCATGCTGTAGATTTAAATCTTACCCCAGACATGAAAAAGGACAGTTAAATCAACTTTGTCCATTTAAATATCATTTTCCGATATCTGGAACCCATCTCTTTATTGCTCAACAACCCTTAGCAATTTCTTTTGCCCTCATTTATTTCTGGTTCCCAGGGGGAATCCTGTCTGATTTATTGGAAATTAGTTCTCACAGCTAGTAAATGCTTTAAACTGTTTTCATATAAATCACTCTAAAATCCGTGAGAACACTAGAGCCGGGCTAGAATGATCTCTTCCAGTAACGCTGAGCAGAGCCACACCCTCTGTCCTGCTGACAGGCTCAAACAGTCCCTGTGGGGGGCCCTGGGAGCTAAGGACATCAGACCCAGCCCCTCCTCCCTTCCCACTCCTATCTCCTATCGTAGACAGTGATCACCTACATATCAGATATTGACAAGCCAGCTTCTCTTGAGGCCAGCTGTTCCAAGGAACATCAGGACACCCAGGACAATGTGAACAAGCCATCTAGGGTGGAAGAATGTCACACTGCCTATGCCCACCAGCCTGTGTTAGCCTCCATCTGCCAGGACAGGTTCATCTCCATTGTAGTAACAGAGGGTTTATTTACTGCTCATACTGAATGGCCCTTCAGTTGGCTGAGGAGTCTGGGCCTCATCTTCTCTCAGCTACAGTGATAGGCACTTGTCCACACACACACACTTTCAAAATGGCCAGGGCAGGGAAAGGAATATGGGGGTGGGGGGGACGGAGAGTGAGACTCTCAACTTTGGCCATCTGGAAAGTGCTCATCTGTCATTGGCTAAACCAAGAGGCACAGTCACTCAACAACACAAGGTCGGGAGGAATGGGAGTCTCCCCGTGTTCAGAGGACACGCAGGGCCAATGGCTAGCCGACTGCCCAGCCCCTCTCCCTATGGTGGGTCAGATGACTGGTATGTGTGTGCTCTTGTGTTTGTCCTACCATAAATCTAGAAAACTCCCTCCAGGCCAGCACGCAGGACCCTATTCTGAGAGTGTAGCAGCTCCCACACAGCAGTGGGCGAGATGCCTGACGCTCTTCACAGGAATCAATCTAAAAAACAAATGGTTGTTATCAGAATAACTCCCGGGAACAGAGAGGGCTCTTCAAATTGACAAAGGAAAGGAGCCTTGAAGGCACAAGTGGAAACTAAGAATCACACAACTCAAACACTCTCGGCAGAAGAGACGAGCCAAATATCTCTCTTAACCCTGAGCCCCCCCCCACTCAGGGAAGGTAGGGTCAGCCGAGGGACAGCCGGACCCACGGGCGCTCTATACCAAACTAGCGGCTTTTCTCTCTTGCTCTTTCTGCTCCAAACTCCTGCAGAGTCTCCTATTTTCAGAAGGAACCCTCCAAGCATTGCTGTGAGACAGCAGGATAAAATGCTAGGCACGGTAATGAATTGCGTAAAGGATGGTGTATAGAAACCATTTTTAAGCTGAGAACACCCTTCATGGACCAAAATGATCTATATGCAGACAGACAGGGCTCATGTATCTTCTGGAGAAATGATAGGACCTTATTCAGTGATTTAAAGAACAGCTCCATAAAAAAAATAATCCCACATATAAATATTTAAATATAGTTTATTATACTCAATACCTGTCCAAACATAGCCTCACTATAGATCTTTTTCCAACTGAACTCAAAACCCTGGACTCCAGGCATAGTAGGAAGAATCTTTAAAATCAACGAGAAACCTCACCATGCTTTTGGGAAGATGGAGCTGTTTCTTAAAACCAACTTACAAGAAATAAAAACAGCTATGTTTTGACCAGATATTGACGAGAGAAGAGGTTTGTGGAGGGAAGGAATCTAGTCAAAGTGTTTATTACTTGTTTTCAGGTTCTACTCCTGACAACATTGCTCCACAAACCAGAAATAGCTTGTGTTATTAGATACAGCTTTGTTTTTCAAACATATCCTTCAGGGGCTGAGGAAGCACCACAGCTATTTGACTGCTTGCCCAGCACGCTCCAAACCCTAGGCGCACTTCGTAAACCAGGGTGGTGGCACATGCCTATAATACCAGCACATAGGAGGTGGAGGCAAGAGGATCCGAAGTTCAAGGTCAGCCTCAGTTATGTAGTGATTTCCAGGGCAGCCTGGGCTACAGGAGATCCTGTCACTGTTTGCTTCAGTTGGCAGCTTGATAAACTTGAGAAGAGGGACCCTCGGTTGAGAAGGTGCCTCCACTGGACTGGTTTGAGGGCATAGCTGTAGGACATATTCTTAATTGCTAATTGGATATAGGAGGGCCCAGCCTACTATTGGTGCCATCTCTAGGCAGATGGGCCCTGGCTGTATAAGAAAGATAGCGGAATATGAGCCTGGAATTAAGCCAGTAAGCAACACTACTCTGGGCTCTCTGTGCGGTTCCTGCCTCCAGGTTCATGTCTTGGCTTCTCTCATTGACGGACTGTGATCTGTAAGCCAAATAAACCCTTTCCTCCCTGAGTTACTTTTAGTCACTGTGGTTACAACAACGACGGAAAGCCAAGTAGGACACACCTCATCTGAAAGCCAAAGCAAACAGAACCCCAAATATTCTCTTAGTTCAGGCCCCCGGGGAATATGGGCTTCCAGCAGTGTGGGCCTCTGTACATCCCTGAGAAGGACACTGGAGCGACGGAGGACACAGAAGTAGATACCATGTGCCACTTTCCCACACTTCTTCAAATGCCCTGCCATTGAAGCCTCAGAGACTACGGATGACATTAAGAGGACCCTGCAGTTGGTGACAGCTCCAGGCTCCTGGCCTCTTCTGTAAATCTCCCTCCACACCCCATGGGCACATGGAGATTGTCTTTCCAAACAGCTGCTCTGCTCTCCTGCAGTCAGAAGCTCCCGGGGGAAGAGGGGCTCAGGACACCTGCAGGACTCACAGTCATAAACCGGAGAATGGCCACCTGGACTCTGCGCTTGGAACCAGCCATCAAGTCTGTGTGACCCCTGCTTGTCCCTTCTTCTCTCGGGTGGGTACACACCAATAGACTGGTTCTGTCCCCAGGGTCTGTCCTTGACTGTTCATGGACTTGTTTCCCTGCCCTCTCGCCTCCTTCTCCAGCCACAGAAGTTACTGGAACTTACCTACTGTCAAGAGCACCAGCTGGTTTGCAGCTGCAGTGATTCACGTAAGGGACCATAAATTCCGGGCTGCCCTTGACTCTCTGGGGAGATGTGTGACTTGAAAAATGGCACACTCTCTGGAGAGCAAAGGCCTGTTTTTAAAGGACAAGAGAAGGGGATTGTGCAGGAGAGGAATTTAATAAAAAAGTGTTTATTGCAAAAGATGCCAGAGTCCTTCGAGAGTTCTGATGCTCGTGAAGGCCTGCAGCTGGGCGCCTACCCCCTGGATGCTGCCCAAATCTGAGCTCTCTGCAGAAGGTCAAGGAGAAACTTGTCAAGAACACTCTACCCAGAGACCGCCCTGTTTGGAGTGTTTGATGAAGGCCACAAGACAGCCGCAGGCATTTCTCAGGAATGACTCACCTTATCTCTTGAGACAGGGTGTCACACTGACCAGGAACATGATAAGTAGGACAACTTGGCTGGCCAGCAAGCTCCGGGGACCTGGCTGTCTCTGTGTCCCCATTGCCGAGGTTACAAGTATATGTGCTACCAGGCTTTGCTTTTTTTAAAATATAATTTCTAGGAATGAAATTCGGGTCTTCACATGAGCAAGGCCAGCATTCTACTGAGTGAACAGTCTCCCTTCGCCCCTTGCCCTACCCCTGTCTCTTCCTCTCTTGCTCAGGAATTTCCTTTGTTCTGTACCTCTGGTTCAAATCTTTGGCCTGCCACAACTAACAGAATAACTTAGGGCAAGTCCTGGAACTCTACTAAGCCCACTTTTTCCTCTGTAAAGTGGGAGGCACAGGTCTCACTCACAGGGCGATGAACATTATTGACAGTTTGAAGTATCTATCATACCTAGGAAAAGACAGTTCCACAGGATCTGATCCTCATAGTCACGGCCACTACCCTGGCATGTGGCACTTGGCTCCGTGGCTAGCTGTGGCCGACGACACAGATGGCCCCATCAGTCTCTGCTAGCCCTAGGCTGTAGGTCTTACCCAACAGTTTTCATGTCTGAGACCCCAGGTGTTCCTCCCCATAATGTCCAAGCATCCCCTGTGTAGCTCTGTCCCTCTCACCTTGGGGCCTGCTTATAAAACCTGGCAAACCCCTTGGAGAGAAATCACGGTGCCAGCAAAGTCAGGTGGCAACCATCCCAGCCCAAGGCCAACTGCCCAGAGATATCAGACAACACCACTAAGAGTTGGCCCTTGGCAAAAGAAGCTGAGGAAGGGGCTGACTCTGAGCATCTCCCAACAAGAGCACAGATGCCTTCGAGAGCCGAGCCTGGATTCTGGCTCCTTCTCTTGTTTCTCTGACAAAGGGGAAGGAAGGAAGGGTTTATGTGAGTGCATGGTTAAAGAAGGCAAACCACCCGTCGTGCACAGGAAGGCATGGTGGCGGGAAGATGAACGCAGGTGCGTGGCTCACCTTCTCCTGTCTATTCGGTCCGGGAACCTGGCCCAGGGAATTGAGCCACCCTCATGCAGGGTGGACCTTCTCTCTTCAGTTAAGTCAACTGAGAAGTAATCTCCCAGAATACTGAGAGGCTTGTCTTCTGGGTGATTCTAGATCCTGTCAAATCGACCACCAATATTAACCTCGGAGGCTCTAACCGCATCACCAGTGAGCCACAAGCTGCTTAACCCAGACGGGGTGGTCACATACCCTTCCACATGGGGTTATCCAAGTAGCACACCTGACGTATTCCAGATAGCTTCTACCAAGGCATGCTTGCCTGCTCTGAGCCATGCCCCGCACGCTGAAAGACAACGACACAGCTATGTCATTGATGGAGTTGTCGGGACACAGAAGCAGTGACTGTGGAGCTGATTCAGCAAGTTCCCAGACTTTCAGGAAGGAACCCCAGCTTCCAGAACACCTACCTGTTCTGTCCCTTTCTGCCCACTGCAGGAAGAGAGACTCTTTCTTGGAGAAATAACAAGGTCAGATACTATACCTCAGTGAGACTCGGGCTCCTGGGGTGCTGGCCAGTGGTACAGAAAGCCTCAACGACAGAACAGATCCAAGACGTTCCTCCCATCCGTTACCCCCACTTCAGTCCCCATCTTTTGTGCCTTGCAGCTGTGCCAGATGCAGAGAAAATTACATGTTCCCTGAAACTTAATGACCAAATTTAAAGCAATTTCCAACTAATCAGGGTTCTGTTAAGTTGCTTTTATTAATTTAATGGTTTTAGGGACTTCACGAAATGATGCGGTTGGGAATGGCTGCGGTGGAATCTGCTCGCTTAGGGGCAGAAGGGATGGTGTGCCACCTGAAGAGCCTGCCTCAGAGCCAAAGATCAGTAAAGACGCTGAGCAAGGCTTCTGGGAATACACTGGTATTGATAGCCCAAGGCACGATGAGCCAGCGCCCCTACCCCTCCTCAGGTGTCTGAGATGATTGACACCTGGTCCTGAGACAGAGGGTAAATGAATGACACTGTGTAGTGATATTTTGTTTGTGTTTTAACAAAAAAAAGCTTGCCTGAAGATAGGAGTGTAGAGCTAAGCCACTAGAGGTCAGGCAGTGGTGGCTCACACTTTTAATCCCAGGCCTCGGGGGACAGACCTATCTCTGTTAGTTGAAGGCCACCCTGTGTTATGTGAGATTGATCTAGTCTAAAAGAGAAACAGAGCTCATACAAAGGTGATCCCAGCACTAGGGAGATGGAGACAGAAGTGATATGGCTGGGCAGAGAGAGGACTATAAGACGGGAGGAAACAGGAGCCCAATGCCATCTGAGGAACAGTGCAGGCTGAGGGAGCAGGCTGAGAACAGGATCATCCCTTTGGTCTGAGCATTGGTAGAAATAAGAACTCTAGTGGCTGCCGCTCTGCTTCTCTGATCCTTCAGCTTCCACCCCCTGGTAGCTGACTCCAAGTTTTTATTATTAAGACCAATTAGAATTCATGCTATAATATTCCAGCCAGAATTAGAGCATTCCCCAATAACTTGAACCTGCTGGGGCCTCCGTTCCCAGCGAGGCTCAGAGCAAAGCTCTCGAGGATCCTACTTACTGATTCTTATTTCGAAAAGAAACAAAACCGTTTATCTCAGATCAAGACTGCTGACAGGCCCTGGCATCTATCCCGTGTCCGAGGGCTTCTCCAAGCAGGGCTGGGTTCAAATTAAGCCAAACAAGCAGAATGCCAGGCATCTGCTAATGATCTCCGAGTCTTGCAAGGGTAGTGTACGTGTCTCATCATTTTTAAAGCTGAATCCGAGCTTAAAACTCCTATTTAACAAATGACTAGTGTTGCCATCTACGACAACGTTGGGTCGTTACAGAAATAAACACCCTCCACCCATGAGCTGTGTGTCTTTAAGCAAACGACCTCGCCCCTCTGAGCTTGTCTCCTCACGCGTGACACATGGCTCTCTTCCTTCATAGTGTGATTTGCGGGGGTAAATGAGTTGTTTAACATGCTTACAGCAGAGGCTGCCTCCCAGTGAGCGTCTGGATGATATTAACTACAGCCATTATGTGTATTCGGAATAAATGTGGCACTGTGACTGGGAGCTTGTGTTTTATGACTTGCTCATAAGGCTTACCGTAGCTCTATTTTTGAATTGCAAAGCAAAACACTTGTTTATTTTCCTGTCATAAAACCCACTCAAACAATTGAAAGCGTAAAGAGTGAAACTTCTAACGCCCCCTCCCCAACTAACTTCAACCTCTTTCTCAAAAGCAATCACTGCCAGCAACTTCACA
Organism: Arvicola amphibius; assembly: GCF_903992535.2. Taxonomy (NCBI): domain Eukaryota; kingdom Metazoa; phylum Chordata; class Mammalia; order Rodentia; family Cricetidae; genus Arvicola; species Arvicola amphibius. Next base: position 4,801,881 of record NC_052052.2, on the reverse strand, counting down.
CATGTTTTCCCAGAGCATGTGTGTGGTTTACGTAGTAAGGAGTCTCTTGCTCGTTTCCCAGCTGATCAGCCCCAAAATAATCACACAGAAACCACATTATTTGCAATACTGTTTGACCAATGGCTTAAGCGTATTTCTGGCTAACTCATATCTTAAACTAACCCGTCTCTATTAATCTGTGTATCGCCACATGGCTGTGGCTTACCAGGTAGAGTTCCATCTGGCGCCTGTCTCCAGTGGGGCTACATGGCTTCTCCCTGACTCCTCCTTCTTTCTCCCAACATTCAGTTTAGTTTTCCCTGCCTACCTCTATTCCCTGCGCAGGCCCAAGACAGTTTCTTTATTAGACAATGGTAATCAAAGCATACAGAGAGGAATCCCACATCAGGTTTATTAAAGTTTAATCTGTAAAATATTTAATTGTGTGTGTGTGTGTCTGTCTGTCTGTCTGTCTTTGTGCATGTCAGTCCATTCCCATGCAGCTAGAGGAACACACGGTTTGAGCCACCATATGGGTGCTGGGAACAACTCAGTTCCTCTACAAGAGTAACAAGTGCTCTTAACTACTGAGTCATCTCTCCAGGTCTGTGTATGTGGTTTACAAAGGTATAAATATGGGGCTAGAGAAATAGCTTTGTGATTAAGAACACTGGCTGCTCTTATGCAGAACCTGGGTTTAGTTTCTAGCACCCACATGGTGGCTCGAGACTGTCTGTAACTCCAGCTCCAGGGGATCCAAGATCTTCCTCTGGTTTCCATGGGTACCAGGCATACATACAGCACATAGGCATTTACACAGGCAAAACACTCATATACAGAAAATAAAATAAATAAATCTAAAAATAAAGGCATAACTGAATGCCAGATTCATGAAAGTTTGGCAACAAATGAATTCCAAATCAAGCATACATATGATGAATCAGAGGGCTTTCTGGGAACACTCACCCTGGCTTTGCATCAGGGGACTTCACACTATTCAATTCCAGCAAACACTGTAACACCCTAGCTCAGATTCAAGGCTGCTGTTATGTCATGAAATGCCATGTTTTTACTGCAAATATAGTTTTCCATCCTTATAAAAACAAGCTGGCAATCTGGAGCACTGACTCAGCTCTTAAGGCATGTGTTGCTCTTGCAGATGGCCTGGATCTGGTGGCTCACACTGCTCTCAATGTCAGCTCCAGAGGATCTATCACTGCTAGTGCCAGCAGGCATGCATGTGCACGTGTGTATGCAACACACACACACACACACACACACACATACAATTAAAAATAAACCTTAAGTGATTTAACTACCGAGACAATGGCTTCCAATATTCCCTCCCATCATTCTTCAGCATATAAGTATCAAATTAGAATATCCTTGGATTGGGTTATATTAAAATGTTTCATTTTAAAAATTGCTATTTGAGTTGCTGGTTTGAGATTCATAAAAAAACATTAAATGAATTTTGGCTTGGGGTTAGGATTAAATTTTCAACAGTTTCTAAAAGAGTCCTAAATATACTTCTACCACGTGGTACTGTGCATTTAGGAAAAGCAGTAGCCTCAGCATTGAGGATCACAAAATCGAACTGTCGGTCAACCCCAAGATCACAGAGGATGCTCTACCTCCCGCAGCAGCAAATGTTCAGCTGAGGCTTACTCCTTACTGAAAAGCAACCACATCCACTGTGGTATGCAAACTGACTTGCATGTCTTCACCTAGCAGTTCTGCACCGGAGCATACATGGAAAGGAGATATGAGGATGAGGCCTGCACACCAGCGTCCACCGTAGCAGAACTGTTCTTGTGGCCAGGACATAAAAACACCCAGATGTTCATCGAGATAAATCGATAAGAAGAGATGGAATGTGACAGAATATTATTCAGCCTTTAAAAGGAAGAAGGAGGGACAACATTTGGGGACAGGAAGCAAACACAGAAGATCCTGTGCTGTGACACCCAAGGCCTGAGAAACTAGCCAAAGACCCAGAGACAGGGGATCTGCTGGTGCTCATCATGGAAGGAGGAATCCTGGGGACAGATGCTGAATATGTGCACACATAGTGTGCTGCACTTAACACCACCAGTCTGGCTACTGCTTGGGGTTTTTATTTTTTGGTTTTTTGAAACAGGCTTTCTCTGTGTAGTTCCGGCTGTCCTAGAACTCACTCTATAGACCAGTCTGGCCTTGAACTCACAGAGATCTGCCTGCCTCTGCCTCAAGAGTGCTGGCACTAAAGGTTTGCGCCACCACCGCTGGCTAACGCCACCAATCTGCACACTTGGAGATGTGTATGGAAAGTGTTGTATATTTTGTCGTAATTTTCTTTTCAAAATGTAATTGTTTATTTTAAGCCCTTTCTCAAAGCTACTTGGGAGAAACAGTTATTTCAAAGAGCTCTGGGTGGTGAGTGGAGAGATGGCCCAGTGGTTAAGACTACTTGCTGCTCTTACAGAGGACCTGAGTTCAGTTCCCAGCATCCAATTGGCAAGTCAAAGCTGTGTATAACTCCAGCTCTAAAGGATGAGGTGCCCTCTTCTGATATTCTCCAGTACTGCAAACATATGGCACATATACATGCATGCATATAACATACAGAAACACACACACACACACACACACACACACACACACGAGCAAACAACTGCCATAGAATCCAGGCCCCACTCGCTGTCCAAGTCTGGAGTGGGAGGGCCCAGAAACACCTTACCCACAAGGTTATAAAGAAATATAAAGAGAAGTGGGGGTGGGTTTGCTGGGTCCCCGAGTTGGACGCCAGGGTCCCCAAATCCCTGGACAGGTAAACTGGTGTTGTTTCCTCTTAATCTGTGATTTTCGGTTTGTTTAAAATGCTGTCACTGTCTTCAGAACAGATCTTTAAATGAGAGGATGCCATCAAACCTTACTCAGGAAATCTCCAAGGCCTGGGTCCCCAGCTGCAGAGATTTTATGATCCAGTTTTTAAATTTTTAGTGGTGAGAGAAACATGGGATTGACAACTTTTTATTTCTCTAAGTAAGGATGTTTTTAAAAAGCCATCTGCTTTCAAAATTGTTCGCAAAAGGTGTGTTTTAGAGTGAGACAGTAACTGGGGCATAAAACAAGGAATGCAGTATCCCCAAAACTGAGAGTCTGCGGCCAGTGCTGGCCTCCCATGTTCTGTCCCAGGCCAGCAGGCCAAGGCTCTGGAACTTGGGTCACATCCCTAGCCCATCATCCTCACCTATAAACATATCGTCTTCAGTGTTTCTCAGATGCTCCAGTCCCTCTTGCCCTGGGCCCCGCAGCTCTGCCCAGCTGTCTGGGACAGTGGCCCACAGAGCCTCACCCCTCCCCGGATCCTCTGTTCATTGCTGAGCATTCTAGACCTCTTCCCAGGCCATGTGAGCATCAGCCCCCTCCATGCCAGAAGATGCTGAACACAACAACCAGGAGATGGAATCACACTTCAGGGACTGAAGGACACCTTGACCAGGGAGACATCTTTCACCAGAAGACACCTGGACTACCCCAGCCAGGAGACTGCAAAACCCGCCTCAAGGAAGGGTCCAAATTACAGTCCATTAGAGAGGCTGTGAATCACACCTGCCTACAGGGGAAACTACAATGGGACCCGCCAGGAACACTCTGATTACACCCACCAGGAAGTCTCCTGCATTCCACCCATCAGGCTGAATCACACCCCTAGGAAAGATATTGAATTACGCCCCCAAGGAAACCGTGAATTACACCCACCAGTAAGATCCTGAATGACATCCCACCAAAGCGGCTTACTCTATCCCTCCATGGAGACTATGGAGCACTGCTCTGTGAAGACTATAATACCATGCCACAGAGACTTAGTACGCCTCTCCATGGAGCCCCGTATTGCACCTCCCCTCCACGGGATGCTGAATGGAGCCCCCAGGACCTACGTGTCTGGTTCTACAAATCGCTCCAACCAGTTCTTGCCCACATTTCTCTCCCATCGTACTCCTTCAGACGAGCACCTGATACATCATTTCTATGGCATCATGTTAATGGGTAAATTGATTACTGATCCCCAGCGGGTGGGATCAGAAGATGGGAGCCCTGCTCCCTTATCCCAGAGGAGTGTACCCTAACAACAGAGGGTGTCCCCCAGAGTCAATGTCACAGGTGCCCTCAAACTATCACAAAGAGGGTGATCAAAGTGAACTCCCTGATGGCTACCATGTCCAGGCACTAGCCCTGCTGTGCGATCCCTTGTTCAAGCCTTAACTCTACTAGGTAGGGATGATACGAGTCCCTCCCAGAGAGGTTTTCAGTTTAACACTTGAAGACACAGAAAATTCGCAAAAACAACACAGACAGCCCTTGTATACCCTTTCCTAACGTGAAACTATACCTTCCCCCCTTCTCCCTATCCCCCTGCCTCTCATCCTCCATCAGGACACACACACACATACACAGGCACACATACATACACACACGCACGTGAGCACACAGGCACACACACAGGCACACACACAGGCACACACAAGGCACACACACAGGCACACATACACACACACGCACGTGAGCACACGTGCACACACACGCACGCACGCACGCACACACAGGCACACATACACACACACAGGCGCACATACATACACATGCACGCGAGCACACGCGCGTGCGCACGCACACACGCGCGCGCACACACACACACACTCATGGACCTATGCCTCTTTAGAAAACAGCTGCACGAACTCTGGCAACCATGCAAGTGTTTTACAGCTCGGTTCTGATACCAGCCTTAGGGCACCTGTGGAAACACTGAGTCTCTGTTACTCGGTTACCTGGAGAGATCCCCCACCACCACTCTAGTGTGGTTTACTACCTCGCTTCTGTCTTTATCCCATGCGGGGCTTTGCCTTGAGCCTCAATGATTTCTTGGAGTTATGAAATATTGACATGATTATTAATGTCAAAAGTATACAGAAAGGTAATCTCAGGGAAATTTCTGTTTGTCCCTTCCAGCCCTTCCTATGCCTCTCCTTCCCACTTTGGTGCCCGCCATCCCTGCCAGTCATCTGTCTCATTCAGTTCTGGTTTTCCCTTTCTACAAACTTCCTCACTAAAATACAGAAATGCACATACCTGTATTCTACCTTCTTTATTATGCAATGGTACAAGCTAAACAATTCTATGTGCGTCTGTCTGCCTGTCTGTCTCTCTGTCTGCGTCTCTATGTCTGTGTCTGTGTCTCTCTGTGTCTTCAGCTTTTTCATTTGGATGAAGCCCAGGCTGGCCTCCAGCTTACTATGTAACTAAGGATAACCTTGAACTTTTGATCCTCTGTCTCTACCCTCTAGTTCTGGGATGACAGGCATGAACCCAGTTTAGACAGTGCTAGGGATGGAACCCAGGGCTCTGTGCATGCTTTGTCAAGGGCTCTATATCCCTGGTCTGCTTTTTCATTTTCTAAGATAGTATTTCACTCTGTAGTCCAGGCTATCCTCAAATTCACAGTATCTTCCTGCCTTAGCCTCTTAAGTACTGGGGATGTAAGTATATGCTATAAAGCCTGGCTCCTAAAGAATTTCTGTTAGCAGTTTTATTTAAGTACAGTTTTCTTGTTTCTGTGTGTGTGTGTGTGTGTGTGTGTGTGTGTGTGTGTGTGATAGAGAGAGCGGGAGGGGGAGAGAGAGAGGGAGGAAGGGAGAGGGAAGGAGGGAGAGAGAGAGAGAGAGAGAAAAAGAGAGAGAGAGAGAGAGAGAGAGAGAGAGAGAGAGAGAGGACATATACAACATGCATGCGTATATATTCACGTGGAGGCCAAAGGACAATTTCAGACATCTTTCCCTTGGAACTGTCCATCTTGTTTCTTTGAAGCAGGGTCTCTCCTGGAACTCACAAGTGTGTGAGACTGTCCAGACAGTGAGCCCAGGGGCCTGAAACTCACAAGTGTGTGAAACTGTCCAGATAGTGACCCAGGGGCCTGGAACTCACAAGTGTGAGAGACTGTCCAGACAGTGAGCACAGGGGCCTGGAACTCACAAGTGTGTGAGACTGTCCAAACATTGAGCCCAGGGGTCTGCCTGCCTCCATCTCTCCAGCACTAGGATGACAGTAATAATCACCACACCTGGCTTTTCCCCGTGGGTCCTGGAGACAGAATTCAGGCTACTGTGCCTGCAGTTCTACCAGAGGAGCCTTCTTCCTAATCCCTCTAGGGGTAATTTTCAATCATAAAATCCAGTCCTTGCGAAGACAGAGTCTGCTGAGTTTTAACAAAAGCATGCAATGTAAGCCATCACCACCATTACACTCCTGTGCTCTCCCACACCCTGCCAAGACCCACCAAGTCGCTCACCCACACTTGGCACTGCTGCTCATGACCCTGGGAGGCACCCTGAGTTAGTCCACAGAGACATTACCCTTCTCTTTCCTGGGGCCCTGTACTCTGGAGTGTGTGAACTAACAGACACTCACCACTCCATGGCATTCGTTCCAATACAGATCTCCCTTGCCTGACAAGAACCCAACTTCCAATTTTCCAACTTTATAATGGGTGCAAATGTGGGCACTTAGCAGAGACAGTTCAAATTCTGTGTTTTGATCCCCTCCCCAAGGCTTGCATTCTATGATACAGCCATGAGGTACACACTTACACTAAAGCATTGGCAACATTTTCAACCTATGATCTCTTCAAACTATGGTGGGCTTATTGGGGTACAGTTCCAATCATGAGGTTGTACCTGTATTTATAACCGCCACCAATTGTGTGTGTGTGTGTATACACATCTCTCTCTCTCTCCCATGTGTCTGTCTACCCCTGTCTGTCCGTCTATCTCTCTTGCTCCTCCCATGTATGTGTATATGTCTGTCTCTCTACCTGTATGTCTCTGTCTGTCTGCCTGTCTCTCTTTCTCTGGTGTGTGTGTGTGTGTGTGTGTGTGTGTGTGTGTATCTGTCTGTCTGTCTGTCTGTCTGTCTGTCTGTCTGTTCCATTCTTCCAATGTATTTTAACATACTTCTTAGAAGTAGAATTTCTGGGCCAAATACAAAGGCATGGTAGCCAAATTCCTTTTCATGAGAGTCTCACCATTTACCACCCCACCCCCCAGCCACATGCTTGTCTGTTTTACAGCCTTGCCAACAGATGTGCTTCTGAGCATTTTAATCTTTGCAACATGACAGGTGAAAACAGCATCTCAGAGCCCTTCCCATCTGTATGCCTCTAATCACGAGTGAAGCTGAACATCACTCCATAGGCTTAAAGGCAACCTGTGTGCTCTTCTTATGAATTGCCGCTGCCCTTTGCGACAGCATTCTGAGTACCAAGCACAGTCATTCTTTATACCCAGTGTGTGTTATTCATTTACACCCTGGCTGAGTTTATGATACTTTGTTTTCTGTCTCATGTCAAAAAAATTTTATGTACTTGATCTCAGTAAAAAGACCCAGAAGTTGATACAAAGTTGCTTAATGCTTTCAATGTATCCCTATCCTATAACTAGGTTTTGGATCTGACTGAGGAAGCCCACCCTGGCAGCTGTGCTACAGAGAAATTCTCCCATTTTTTTTTCTTCTAGTACTTTTATGATGTCCAATTTTATATTTAGAGCTCAGATGCATTTCAAGTTTCATTCTTAAGGATGGGTAAGACTTGTGTTAATTTCATCTTTTTCTGAAGCTCTTCCAGCCATCTCAGTGCAGTGAATTAAAAAGTGAATGTCTGCTCCAGTGACCTGAGATCTGTCCCCATGTCTGCTCCAGTGATCTGAGATCTGTTCACCCACCCCCTTTCTTAAGAAATTTTAAAAATAATGTCTATGTGGAGGGGGGAGGTATGTGCACAGGGTTTCAGCTGCCCGGGAAGCCATAAGAGGCCATCACATTCCATGGAACTGGAACTACGGGCAGTTGAGAGCTGCCATGTGAATTCTGGGAACCAAACTCAGGTTCTCTGTAAGAGCATTGTGTGATCTTAACCACCGAACCATTTCTCCAGCCTAGATCCTGACTCTGATGTATACTACACTTCCTCTAGTCCTCAGGTCTATTGTTGGGCTTCCTGTTCAATTCTACTCTTGTTTTGGCCTCCTGTGCCCTAGTACCATGCTGTGCTAACTGCATAGCTGGTTGTCATGTCTGGTGGAGATATTCATCCAAAGTGGCTTTCATTACCTAGGGGTTTGTGGTTAATGCATGTCTATTTGCTCACATTAACTAAAATTTCAGTTGTCTCTGAAGAAGGTGTCTGAGGATTTTCTCTGAGGTTGTGTTCAAATCATCAGTGAGCTTGAGAAGAACATGTATTTTGTGCTGTCCGCCCACGAAGACCAACATATGTCCATGTGTTCAGGACCACTTTTATGTGTTCTGAACAGGTTCAAAGGTCTCACTATCTGGCTTGGCCAATATATCACGACAAAACAGCCTGTTTGTCGATACTGTGTCTTACCGCCATTTCACACTTAAAATAGAAAACTCCTGAGGGCCAAATAAAGTGCAAGAAGCAGGCCAGATGACCAAGTTCAGTTCCCAGGACAGGAAGGGCAAATGAGAGAACTGACCACACAATTTTCCCTCTGCTCTCTGGTTGGCACTCACATATATCATGGGCAAACACACATGTGCACATACACAGACTTTCACACAATAGCAATGAAAACATTTTAAAATGAAATCATGAGTAAAATTGTTTTTAATTATTCCCAATTGATCGCAGTGTAGACAAAAAATGTCAGGGGAACACTTGGCTAGAGTTGGGACATCTAGGTCACACACAAACACACACACACACACACACACACACACACACACACACCTGAAAGAGGAGGCAGAAATATATTATAAGAGCCAGACGTCTAGGAGGACCAGAGGGAAACAGTGTCTTCCAGGTATGACATGGCCTCTGCACTCAGGAACTCATGGAGCTGTGGCTGCGGCACAGGAACCACACAAGATGGCACCAGGCAATGTCCAGCACACAGCAGGGAGGGGCTCCTGACTGAGATCCTGTTGACAGATGGTGGGGGTGACGGCTCCTCGCAAAGAGACGATGGGCTTTCTTTATGCTTCTTCGTGGGTGGAGGTTATTCAGCCGCTCTGAACACTGCTCTCAGCATTGCTGAGGGTTTCGGGGTTTTCGTTGGTGTTTTGCCTTCATCTCGGTCTTTCTTGGGTTTACTCCTCTCCAGCTCCAGCAATCTTGCTCATCCCCCTACATTATTACTAATAAAAGTGCTTTGGGGAGGGAGTCTCTCTCTGACCACTGCTTTCAACACACTCCACAGATTACAGCAGGACCGGTTTTCACAAATCAATTCTTCTTTTTTCATTTGTTTCTTGCTTTCGCTTCAGTTAACAGAGGATTTTCTTTTACATGGCCTCGCCTCTTAAGCTTAGCTAATAACGTCCAGTTCTGGCACGTTCTGCTCAGATAATACTGTTCATGGGATGTCGACCTTGTAGAACTCACAGAGGTTTTGTGACATTATATGGGATGAATTTTAAAATGCTGTGTGCGTACTCAAGAAGACGGTCTATTCTAATACAGATAGGTGTATTCTGTGTGCGCATGTTTCTTCAGTTGCTTTCTGGGCGATTGCATTGTGCTTTGGCCCAACTGATCTGCCTTTAAAAAAAAATTGTTGGGCTGGCAAGATGACCCAGCAATTAAAGGCCTGACAACCTGAATTTTGCTCCCCAGGACCCGCAGGTGGAAGGGGAGAAACATTTCATATGTGTATTGCGGTGCATAAGCACTCACACAAAATAAATAAACAATTTAAAAGTGTAATCCCCATTATTCACCTGTCTCTCTCTCCCCCTATTCTCTCTCTCTCTCTCTCTCTCTCTCTCTCTCTCTCTCTCTCTCTCTCTCTCTCTCTCTCTCTCTCTCTCTTTCTCCCTTTCCACCTCCCCTCTCTCCCTCCCCCTTCTTGGTTCTTCTGTAATTTCTGACCCTTAAAGGCAGTTCACACATAGTGTTACTTCACATATAGATTCTCACTCCTTCTTCATCTTTTGTTCCTGGGCACAAGAACCTGCAGGTGAGGTGTAATTGATACCACCGTTTATCTTTCTTGGAAGTGGTAGCTACATAGAGGCACAGAGATCCTTTGTGTGGTCACAGAACAATCCTGGAACCCTGGACCAAGCATGGCTCACTTGAAGTCCCAGCTCTTCCAAGAAAGCATTCTTGATCTTGGAGTGCCCCTAACATTCTCTGAGCAACCATCTGGAAAGTTCTTCATGGCTACCTCCAAGCAACCTTTTGCTGCTGAGAATGGCTGCATCCAGTCCAATCCTGATTCCAACTAATGAGCACATGCATGTACACATGCACAAACAATGAAAATTCTGATGGCTTATTGACACCAGGCTGGGTTGCAACAGACTCCAGGGAGGGAGCCTGAGGAGGGCTTCACTGTGTAGGCTCCTGCACAGCCATGAGGAACTAGTTCTGGGCAGCCTGGTTACAACCCTGGTTCCCTGGTGCCTCTTCTCCTCTCTTCCGAATGGGACTCTTTGCTCGTTCAAGGGCAACCTCCTACAGGACTGCTGAGAGACAGAGGCACCCTCTTTATATATAGAATGTACTTTGCAAAGCCAAACCTGCAGCCCTTGGCTAAGTGTCGAGTCAGGGTGTAAATGCAGAGAACCAGTTAGACCTAATTGATTAGCAGAGCTGAAGAGGCCCCAAGCGAACCTGGGGTTAATCAGATGGCTAGAGGAATGAATATGGTTTACCTCAAGGCCAGCAACACAAGCTACACCATCAAAATGTCACCTCAACTTTTCAAGCCTAATTGCAAATGCGGAGCCTTCATTTGGTAGACGATCAGCAGTCACTAGGAAGGCAGAGACACACACTGGAGCTAACTGTCTAAAACGTCTTTCTAAACTGACAGCCCTGGTGCAGCCTGGCCAGCGCAAGGTTGGGGGTGATAACTGACTTCTGGATGCTGTCTCTGACCTCCGAGTGCACACTGCGGATCCCTCTGACCTCCGAGTGCGCACTGTAACATTGTACATGTGGTTAGTTTCTATTGGCTGGACCCAAGCTAGAGTCGCCTGGGGAGAGGGAGCCTCAGCTTAGGACTTGCTTAGACCGGACTGGCCCATGGGTGTGTCTGTGAGAGATTATCTTCCTTATTCATTGATGCAGGTGGGTCCAGGCCGCTGTGAGTAGTACCACCTGCAGGGAGGTGGTCGTGAACTGTATATGGAAGCTAATGTGCATGAACCTGAAAGTAAGTAAGTAAGCTGCATCCCTCCATTGCTTATGCTTTGTGTCCTTACCTTTAGGTTCCTGCCTTGAGTTCCTGGCCTGACGCCCCTTGGTGATGTATTGTAACGTGGCTATGGAAGCCAAATAAACCCTCTCCTCCTAAGCAGCAGAAAAACAAAAGCAGGACACACAGAGAGACGAGAATAAATGTGTGCTGACTGGGCCTCGCCTGTTGCCTGCCCGGTGCCGTGCACCCCTTTATGAAGACATTTACCAAGGTGTTCTTCTCTTCTTGATGGGTCTCACTAAACTATTTTGCAGCCCTCTGAGGTCAGGTCGGGTCTGTGACCAACATCTGGCCAGAGGAATGTAGCACCATTCCCAGAGCCTCTCTATCCCCTTCCTCGGGACCTCTCTAACCCTCCCCCCCCTCCGCTCCCCACCCCACTCCCGCCCCATAGGCCTCTCTATCATCTTCCCCAAGGCCTCTCTATCACCTTCCCCAAGGCCTCTCTATCACCTTCCCCAAGGCCTCTCTATCATCTTCCCCAAGGCCTCTCTAGCCCCATCCAAGACCAGTGAGAAGAGTTCAGGGAAGATAGGAACCTGGAGCAGCCGGACTCAGAACACTTACTGTTCACCTTGCACCAGCCCTCAACTCTGAGGCATGCAGACCCCTGTTCACTGCACTGTGGGCCTGGCACAAGATGCTTCCAGAACACAAAGCACCGTTCCTCCAGAAGAGACCTCTCCTCTGTGCAGACATGGAACCCAAACTCCCAGCTACTCAGGGCTCTTGCAGCTCCCCAGAATCTTAATGCCACAGCTCCAAGGACCCTGAAGAAGCTGGGCTTTCATCTTGCCTTTATAGCTATGCTCCTGCCCCAGCAGGCGGTGATGGTGATCCAAGCCAGGGCTCTGCAAGCCACAGCAGGAGTGGCTGACTGCATTACCACATGTCAAAGAGGCACAACCCCACACGCCCAGTCCCAAAGAAGAGGGAACTGAGGTCTGAAGGGACAAGTGGATGTTTACACACACACACACACACACACACACACACACACACACACACATACACACACACGCAGGGCCAGTGCCAGGAATACCTAACCTTGAGGCCTCTAAGATCAAGTCAACAAACTTTTGGGGAAATGCCTTTCCCTGTGGATTTCAGAGTCTCCCTGCAGATCAGGAGCAAGAGTGGAGAAATGGCCACAGCCATCAAAATAACCCAGTATGCATGGTCTGGAAAGCCAAACCCCATACCCGAGTTTCTGAATCCATGAGGCAGAGGGACCTGTCCAGAACTCACCCACAGAACAATCCCTGCTCACTCCCTTTGCAGCCTGGGAGAGAGTGGAGAGGCAGGAGGGGGGCGGATCTGCAGCTGCAGCCTTTGCAGGCACGAGGTATCACTCAAAGCCCAGAGCAGGCTCCAGGGGACACCACATTTTTGATGGGGAGGACTGACTAGCTTGAGGCCCAATGCAGGCCCTCCCAAACTTACTGCTGGCAGTGTAGCCAAGTCAGCCCCCTCACCCAGGCTGCCGCCCTGGAGGCAGCTCCATCCCCCAGCCACAGAGAGGAAAGCACAGTCCTGGAAAGGTCGGGATTCCGCATTTTAATTCTGATTATGGCTTAATCCAACACAGAGAGCATTTGGCGTGGTGCCCCTCTGCTGAATGCAGGAATGTTTTAATGGAATTTGTGTTATCATGGGAACGTGCGGCCAACTGTTCAAACAAGATACTTGCGACAGCTTCCTTGAAGAGCTAAGCTCGTGAAGAACAGAAGAGAGAACGAGCATTCTGTTCTCAGACGTTTATGTAGGACGGGATTTCGTGGTGCCTTTGATGTGCAGCTGTTTGCACTGCCCCAAGCACCACAGCCGTATGTGCAGGGCCCTGTCCACTGGCCCTGGTATAGCATAAGAGGTAGCCCCTGGGGGTAGCAAAGTGTCAGTATATTGGTATGTGTGCCTGGCCTGGGCCTGAGTGCCTGTCACCCACTTCTCAGTCTCCTCTCTCTAAACCATAGTGGCTTATAAGAGCAAGTGTGAGCATGCACACACACACACACACACACACACACAGAGAGAGAGAGAGAGAGAGAGAGAGAGAGAGAGAGGGGCTTGCAAACATTGATATACACCAGGGGCCACCAACAAAATGCGTTTCTAAATTTTGATTCTCTACATTATAACCCCAGAATTTGGAAGGAGGAATTAAGAACTGAAGGTCATCATGGGCTACACGGTGAGTTCAAAGCCTGCCTGGGACACGTGAGAACCTCACACATCTCAAAGGAAGGGCGGAGATGGGAGTCTGAGGAGATGTCGCAGATGGCACAGTTCCCTGCTTTCTGGGTATAAGGGCCTGAGTTTGAGTCTTAGAACCCATACTGAACGAAAGGCTGGGTGTGGTGATAGGTACCCCTCCCTGGGTCGGGGCTCACAGGCCAGACAGCCAAGCCTGCGTGGCAAGTTCCAAACCCACGAGAGAACCAGTTTCAAAAATAACGTGTTCGGGACCTGCAGTATGACACCCTAAGTAATCCTTAGATCTATGCACACGTGTGCATGTGGACTTATTACACACATGAAGAGCTACTTCCTCTTCCTGATGCAGGCCCAAGCTGGGTGCCCAGGGTCTGGTTGGAAGACTCACATGGTAGAGTACCCTGCAGCAGGCTGTCTACTGAACTTAGCACCCACTGGGACAACTCAGGGCCCAGCAAGGCGCTGACCCCAAGACCACAGCCCCTCTTTGGGGGATGAAGATATGGCTGCATCTCCTGAGCTCCACGTGGGTCTTCGGTCCTTCCTGCTTTTCCAGGACAAATCTCAGACTCCGTTTCCAGAACCACCAGGGCAGCTTCTACCATCTGCCTGTCACTCAGAGCCAGGCCCAGTGTCTTTACCCCATCAACCCTGAATCCGAATCACCCTCTCCCAGCATCCCGTTATCCCTCTGCACCCTCTCAGATGGTAGTCTAATGCTGCAGGCCACTGGGGGGGGGGGAGGTGGGCAGTGTGATCCTCACACCCTGAACTCAGCTCTACCTCGAGGCTTCTCTCCTGGAATGTTCCGGTCATGCAGGGGTGGTTTGGGTTACCTCTTCCCTCATCCAAGGCACTTGTAAACACTGATTTTTTTTAAAAGGGGCCTTGTATATTTTTATGCACCAAAGATTTATGGAAATAATTAAGAAATTTGATTACAATTCCACGGTGGCTATTTACTCGGGGAACAAACCTTTTCCGTGAACACTTCCTCACTGTGACTAATGTACTTGGCTTTCTTTTTATTTTGAAAGCATAAATTTTCCTTGTTGATAGTGACTGCATCCAGTGTTTGCAGAGGAGGCTCTTTTTACTGTGTCTCTAATCTCCTCCTTTCTCTGGAAGAATAATGCAGCTCTTTGCATGGCCCGGCCGAGCTGTTCTGGCTGCAGCCGTGGGTCTAGAGAGCACTGGTCCCTGAGCCTCCCTGGGCCACCTTTTCTCCAGGCAAGAGTCAAGAAAAGGGTTGGAAATCCCAGCACTCGGGAGGCAGAGGCAGGCGGATCTCTGTGAGTTCGAGACCAGCCTGGTCTACAAGAGCTAGTTCCAGGACAGGCTCCAAAGCCACAGAGAAACCCTGTCTCGAAAAACCAAAAAAAAAAAAAAAAAAAAAAAAAAAAAAAAGAAAAGAAAAGAAAAGGGTTGGAGAAGCTCTCGTGTGACAGCACAAGATGCCAGAAGGACCCAGGAGTCTTGGAGAGTAGGGGACCTCAGGGACCAAGGTGGTCCTCAGTGGAGGCTGGGCCCAATCAGTTCTGTCGTGTCCTGCTGGGTCTTTGGGGGTTCCTCTGAGTTTCTACTGGTTTCTACTGGTCTCTTCTAGGTCTTCCTAGTTCTGATAGGTCCATTGGGCCATGTTGGGTTCTACTGGTGTTGGTGTGTGTGTGTGTGTTCATATGTGTGCATACACACATGTCCATGCATGTGAAGGACAGATGACAAACTGGTATTGTTCCTCAGGCACTACCCCCACCCCCTCCTTGAAACTGATCCTTTCACTGAGATATGGAGCTGACCAAGCAGGCTATGCTGGCTGGCCTGTGAGCCCAAGGAGTCTCCTGTCTCTGTACCAGGTTACTGCTGAGTACCACCATGCCAGCGTTTTCACATGGGCACTGGGGACCACACTCGGGTCTTTACTGAGTGAGCTTCCTCGCAGACCTCGGCTGGGTCTTACAGAAAAATCCATCATCTTTCTCCCTCAAACCAAAAGATCGTCTAAAGTAAACTCAGAATGTACAAAGCCCTGGGTTCAATCACCCTTGTTGATTATCACACGGTTTCCTCTATTATGGGGCACCAGTGTTACCCCAGCCTCTGCCAGGAAGGGCACTGGGTCTACTCAGCCTGTAGTACCTATTCACCACCACTCTGTGCTGTGGGGACAATCACTCCCAGTTATGGTGGCCATATCTGTGCTGTAGGACAGGTGGTGGAGCTGGGATTCCAGTGTAGGCATGCTGGCCCTCCAGAGGACAGCCACACGCTATTTCTGCATCCTTTAAGGAAGTCACGGCTTAAGGGGATAAGAGGGACACAGTGTCCAGGAGCTCGTGACTCAGCCTCCTGCACAGGCTGTTCCCAGCCGGGCTTTGGCACGGGGTGGACAGACAAGGCTGGTTCGTCCTCTCCAGGCACCAGGCAGCTGATCTAATTTTAGCTCCAGAGCCTAGAACGATCCACGCAGGAGATCACTTAACACCTGGCTGTTCCCAGACCACAGGGATCACGGGCTGGGGTCTGGAAAGGCCCACCATCAGACCTCATTGCCAGGGCCCCAGGGATGCCAGCCGCTCCTGGGTACCATCCCAGGAAGGAAATGTCCTTCCTGCTGCCAAGTACAAATGTCTCCCATGTCTTCCCAGGGAAGACCTGGGAAAAATGAAAGTGCAGGGCTGGCAGGGAGGCAGAGCTTAAAGATCAGGACAGTCCCCGACTGAGCTCCCCTGCCAGGGCTGCGGCACAAACCAGGCTTCTGGATTGTCACTTCCTCCATGCCCTCTCCTCCGTGACAACCATCTGAGTGATCCAAGGCCAGAAACTTCCTCCTCTCACAGCCCCACCCCCTCTGACTTTACCGGCTCCCACCTTGACTCTCTTAGAACCCCTCTGAATCAGAAAGTAACGGGAGATTTCTCTTTCTCTGTACTGCCCTTTAATGGTGAGAAGCAACATGGTGAGTGCCGGGCTAAGAGGAGAGGGTGCCCGCGGTGGGGCAGACAGCAGCCCAGGCGTCCATCGGCTTATAGATGGGTCAGGAGAATGTGGCATGTCCATATCATGGAATATTACACCCTTCATGAAAAGGAGCAGAACAACCGTCAGCGCTGCAGCATAGATACTGAGTGACCTGCTCACAGAGTTAAGGAAGCCAATTACAAAGGCCCACAGGATGTGTTGCTATGTCTCATGATATGTCCAGAATGGGAAAGCCTTGCTGAACAAAAGGAGATTAGCAGTGGGGAGAAGAGGGAATGGGAAAGAAATAGATGGAATAAGGGAGATAAGCAGACGCATGGCTTTCCTGGGTTAATGATGTTTCAGGAATTGAACAGAGGTATCTTCACCATGTAGTGAGTGCACAAAATGCCACCCAAGTATTCACTGCAAAATACAGCCTGGGCTGCCGAGACAGCTTGGTGGATAAGGTACTTGCTGCCAAGCTTGAAGAATCCGATTGTTGAAGTCATCCTCTGACCTCTACATGGGCAGTGGCTTCCCTACCCCATCCCTCACGAAACACACTAAATACAAAAATAAATTGCCAGGCATGGTGGCACACACCTTTAATCCCAGCACTCACTTGGGGCAGAGGTAGGTAGATCTCTCTGATTTCAAGGCCAGCCAGGGCAACATAGTGAGGCCCTGTCTCAAAAACAAATAAACATTTTGATGGTTAATCCTTAATAAAAAGGAATTTTGTATCTAAACTTTGAGCAAGGGGAGTGTTCCAAGGAAGGAGAGCTCTGAGTCTGAGATGTTGGAGGACAGAGGTGGGACACACAGCAATCATGGGGAGCAGAGCTTGAGGAGAAAAGGCAGGACTGGGGGGCAGACACAAAGAGTCAGCAGTGAAGACATTCGGACAGAGGGGGTGGCAAGCTTCAGAGGATCTGCAGTGAGGGCTCACGTCTCAGAGGACACAGCAGGCCACATTCTATCTAGCCAGTACATTCCCATCAGAAGCCACAGAGGTGGCAGCTCTCTCTCTCTCTCTCTTTCTCTCTCTCTCTCTCTCTCTCTCTCTCTCTCTCTCTCTGTGTGTGTGTGTGTGTGTGGTGTATGTGTGTGTGTGTGTGTGTGACATGCATATATATGTGTGTGGAGGTGAGAAGTTAACCCTGGGTGTGGTTACTAAGGAGTCTTCTACCTTAGTTTTTGAGACAGGCCCTCATCACCCAATTAGACTAGGCTGGCTGGCCAGCAATCCTCAGAGATTGCAAGCAGGCACAAGTACACACCACCACGGGGACCCTTGAGATCCAAGCAGGGTCTTTATGATGGCACAAAAATCACATTATCGACTGAGTTGTCCCCCAACCCCCGACTCTCACCTGTCTTGAGCTGCCATTGAACAAAGGGACGGACGGACACACCACCCTTTCTCTCCCATTCCAGGAGAAAAGCAAAGAACAAGTTTACCAAGGAGTGACATTGCCAACAAATGATGGCTCTTCAGGAAGACAGCGAGGAATGGACAAATCCACCTCAATGATTTTTATTGTGCTGTTCTCTGTAATTACAGCACAGGCAGAAACCAAAATCAGTAAAGCAATGAAAAACTGAACAGCACAATTAACAAACTCTGTTCGTTGCAAGCACGGCTCACACACTGCAGTCTGCAGCCCTTGTTTCCTGGAACCAGCACCAGCTCTCAAAAATCTCAAAAGTAGATCAGGCCAGCGTGGTTTTGAGTGAGAAAGCCCCTCCTAAGTTCCTTTGTCCAAACCCTGGGGCCCCAGTTTGTGGGACTGTTTGAGAAGGATTGTAAGGTGTGGCTTTGTTGAAGAAGGTATGCCACTAGGGGTGGGCTTTGAGGTTTCAAAAACCCATGCCAGGCCCAGTCTCTGTCTGTCTCTGTCTCTCTGTGTGTCTGCGACGAGCAGATCAGATGGGAGCTCTCAGCTACTGCCCCAGCACCATGCCTGCCTGCCTGCTGCCATACTTCGGGACATAGTGGTCATGGAGTCACCCTCTGAAACTGTAAGCCAGGCCCCAGCTAAGTGCTTTCTCTCATAAGCTGCCTTGGGCATAGTGTCTCCTCACAGCAACAAAACAGGGACTGATGCAACCAATAAAACGGCTCATCAGACTGAAACGCTTGTCTTCCTGCCGGACCGCCTGGGCATTGGCCCAGGCCCACATGGCACAAGAAGAGAACTGACTGCTATAAGTTCTCCTCTGACTTCCACATGCATGTCATGGCATGGGCATGTCTACACATGCCCACACACATACATACAAACATGCATGTACATATACACACATGCACACATATATATATATCCAAATCAATCCATCGGTTTTTAATCTCAGAAGCACTTGCACTATAAGTTCACATTTTTCCAAATTACTGTGCAAACTACAAATCAAATAAGAATCTGAGAACAAAAGGAATCTAAAAGAATAAAGTTTGGAAATGAAGAAACAGTTTTAGACAATTTAATGGAGAAATCATAATGCAAGCCATAAAGTATTTTGAACTCGATGATAATAGGAATTCTCCACATTAAAATGTGGAGGATAATGTGCTCATTAACTTAAACTTTTATAGAAAAGGGGACAAGCTGAAAATGAGGACTCCAAGCTTGCTCCTTACAGCATTAGGAATGGATGGGAGAACACACTCACAGAATAGAGGAGGCAGAAAATAAATATGAAAACAGATCCACAAAACAGAAAATCTATGAAGCAAATGCAAGTGACAAACTCAAAAGTTCTTGGGAAAGAACAATATAGATGACAAATATTTGATGGAGAATAGGACAATATTAGGAGCGAAAAGAACATTACTGGAGAAGTTGCAGAGATTAAGGAGTTATTGGGAGGATATATGGCTGGCTCGTGGCAATAAATTGGGAACAAATGAAATGGATAGACTCCAAGAGAATGGATATATCAAAACTGCCTTAAGAAAATATGGCTTTGAAAACCCTAATATTCTTATAAACATGGAAATCGAAGTAGTAGATTAAAACAGCAGGCCCTAGAACCGGGTCTTTAAGCATTCAAATAGTAAATAACCCTGATCTGACACAATTTTTTACAAAGTATAATTACTCTGTGACTTCAAAAGTATGTCTGTCATCTACTCTGACAAAAGCATTATGGGAAAACCAGTCCAGAGGCCAGCAGGACACAGGGATGAAACAGAAGCTCCTCTTGGATCTTATATAAATGAGTAAATACAACTCCTGGAAACATCATCACAGAAAAAAATACAGTAAATCATTTTTTAAAATGTGTGTGTTTGTGTGCTTGTGTGTGTGTGTGTGTGTGTATGCATGTATGTATATATGTACCACATGCCTGCAGTGCCCACAGAGGCCAAAAGAGGGCACCAGAGTACCTGGAACTGGAACTACTACAGTGAATAGCCATATTGGTGCTAGGGACCAAGCCTAGGTCCTCTGGAAAAACAGGTGCTCTCAGCTGCTGAGCCATCCCTCCAGTCTGAACATGGCTGCCTTTAATAGCTGCCTTGAAAGTATTCATAACCATTAAAGGTGCACTTGTGATTAAAGAATAAAAACAGGGGAGGAGTGGAAAGGGTGGGGGCAGAGGGGAGGCAGGAGGGGACTGGGAGGAGAGGAGGGAGGGGACACTGGAAAATGGATGCAGAATAAATAATCTTAGAAAACTGCGATTAGAAGAAAATTTCCTAACCAAATAAAATATTCATATTATGCAGGAAAACAAACAAAACAAATCCTTGGCAAACACCAGTAGAAACCAGGAGATATAGAAAACTAACTCGCACTATCTGTCTGTCTGTCTGTCTGTCTGTCTGTCTGTCTGCCTATCTGTCTATCCCTGTCAATCCCCACCTCTCTCCTTCCATCCCTCCCTCCTTAAAGAGCATCATATAGTGCAGGCTGCTCAGATTTGCTATGTAGTTGAGGATGACCTTGAATTTCTGATCCTCCCCTTCTACCTCCTTTGTGCTGGGATTACAGGTGTGTACTACACGGTGCTTAGGACCTAACTCAGGGGTTCATGCCTGCTGGGTAAGCTCTCCGCCACGTCCCCAGGCCCAAAGAGGCTCTTTTAACATAGGAGTGGGACGAGAGCTCCTGTGATTATCAGTGCTTGTGAACATCACAGAAGTCCCAGTCCACACTGCCGTATGAGAACAGGAACTGGGCTGCAAACTTGGGAGAGGGAGTAGCACCATGCTCCACACACGCAAAGGCGAGGTGATAGAGAGAGAATCACCACGCTCTGTGGACAGTGCATCAAATTTAAAGCTTTCCCAAAGCAACGAGATATAAACTCAGCACACAAAAGTAAATTAATATCATTACAACTGTGACAAACAGAAAATATAATTTAAAAGAAACCAATTATAATTGCAATTTAAATATAATCTTTCTAAGAATAACTTCTCAGGGTTTTTTTTTTGAAGAATTCATTTATGAATAAAACATAAAGTTCTTTGGTGGTGCAGGTCTGTAATCCCAGCATTCCGGTGGCTGAAGCAGGAGGATTGCTGCAAGTTCAAGATCAGCCTAGGCTACATAGAAACACTGTCTCCAAAAAAGAGATTTTTTTAAAAGCACAATATAAAATATGAAGAAATACATTAAATAATATAAATATATATTAGATATACATCATGTTCAAATATAGAAGGGACACAATCATGAAAAGACAAGTTCTATCCAACGGGCAAATAGTTCAAAGTAGCTGCAATCAAAATCCTCAAGGGGATTCAAGATCTTGATGAACCTTGATTTCGCACCTGACTTGGGAAAGCAAAGGCCAGGAACAGGCAGAATGAACGACATACCCGAGCATCTCATATGGAGTACAGAGAGAACATGATCCACCGCCTACTAAGACTCATTCTAAACCCATAGCCATGAAGAAGTCAGATCGACCCCCGGATGCCATAGAGACTTACAACAGACCGACACACAAATGGATACTTGTATGTAAGACCAAAGTCTTATACAGAAGCGCGGGTGACAGGGACGGGCTGGACACGCAGAAATGCCGTGGAGAAGGAAAAACTTTCCTATGCAGAATGGTTCCGGGTGGGTTAAAACTCAAACAAGAAGAGTGAGGGCCTGTGACTTTTAGAAAGTCATACAGAGGGTGACTGTATTGTATGGAGTAAAGTCTTTTGAGCAAGCACAAAAGTATTAATCGTAAGAACTAAGAATGGGCTAAAAACGAAACTACATCCAAATTAGGGAACACTTGTCCATGGAAGGCACCACTGAGAACCCCACCTCGGGGGCGGGTGGGGGTTACTGCTGCGCGAGAAGGAGAGCCTGTGTTCCATCTTCAGAGCACACATTTGAAAATGTTTACAAAGATGGACACGGTGGCAAGGCGCTCATAGCCGCAGCCTTCAGAAGCCCAGGACAGGCAAATCCCTGGGGCTCTACGGCCAGCCGGCCTACCCTACTTGACGAGTCAGTAGAAGATTCTGTGTCAAAAAGAAAGGTGGGGACATCTCAGAAAAGACAAACAAGGTTGTCCCCCAGCCTCCACATGCATAGGCACACACATGCATCCACACACTTGAGCATGTACGCCAACGTACATTCATGTACGCGCTCACACATACGCACGTATCCGCACATAATCATACATGCATACATATGCACACACATATACACACTCATATACTCATATATATGTTTGTGTCTGCATTCGTGTATACACACACCCACACCTAAAAACATCACTGCATCAATATTACTGCAACCAAATTCTATTTTACAGTCAAAAATAAGCAAACCGTCAGAGCACATGTCTTCACTAGGTATGTGCGCGCATCTGTAGGATGGATGCTATATATTATCCCCACGTCCGCGTTTAACACAGAGCTAACACAAAGCAGCACTGTGAGAAAACAATGGACGATCTCATTTGCGTAAAGTTTTAAAACCTACAAACAATGTTGTGTGTTGCTGAGGGCCCCAGAGACACATGAAAGGTGTGAGAAAATAGTGAGGAGAAACATGGCCACGAACACCGCCATGAGGCGAGGGGACACTGGGATGAACATGTGTCTATTACACGCCGTTTCTCTTCTTAAACGGCAAAGGCTATGAGCTGACAACCTTGTGGGTAGGGACACAGAAACTCTCATTTTCTCCAAATTTTACACACACGTTCTATGAACTAGTTAGGGATCTACTTAAGTCAACACCCCCACTACTTCGATTTGTCTGCCTAGGGCGGTTTTATTTGCCCTTTCATTAACTGACAGGGCTAAGGGGGCCCAGACTAGTCCCAACCTCACTATAGTACCAAAGAGGACCTTGCGACTTCTGTCCTCCGTCTCCTCCTGGGGCCGGGATAACAGGCTCTGCCACCGCCCTGCTCAGTTCTATATGGTACTAGGGGCAGGGTCATTGCATAGTCTTGATCAATTGAAGTGATTTAGCCAACCTGGATTTAGTGTGGCGTCTCTTTAAAAATAGGCCCTTTTTAAAAAGCCAGTGCAGCCCATGTTATTAGTGTCACCCTCTGGACATTCCTCAACTGTAATGTGTTTCAGCAGCTTTCTGAAACACATTTCCATAAAGAAAAGCGATGGCTCTGAAAGGGACCAAAAGGGCTCCTGTTTGAGGTAAGAAACCCCTGGAGGGGCTGGAGAGATGGCTCGGTGGCTAAGAGCACTTGATACCCTCACATCAAAAGGGTCTGGGCTCAGTTCCCAGCAGCCGCATGGCTTGGCAGTTCACAAGCATCCTTAACTCCAGTTCCAAGGAGTCTGACACACTCAGCCTCCGTAGGTACCGCACACATGTGGCACACATATATGCACACCAAACACTCCTACACATGAATTAACATACATAGACACACACAGAGAGATGCCTAAAAAGAGAAATACCATTACAGAGGCTTTTGCCATGGAAACAGGAAACAAAGCAGATGTAAATATTTGTCTGCCTCCTTTGTCTTAGCATCCTAAGGACGCAGCACCCCAAACTACTTACACATGGTTGACAGCACTGGCTTTTCGGTTTAATTAATCGCTCCTTATACAGGCATAACAAACTTTGCTGGATAAGATACTGGGGAGGAGGGGGTACAAGTAGTTCTAATCTTCAGAAAATCTGTCCCTATTTCTCTGTGATATCTGACTCGATGATCAGTACTGGCCAGGCAGGCTCAGAGCTGTCCTGGCCACAGGCATAAACCCCAGACTCTAACTGTTACACATCACGGGTGCTTCTGCTGTGCAGTGAATGAGGTGCCAGCCAGAGCAAGGGAGGATGCCAGCTCAAACA
The DNA here is from genome assembly GCF_903992535.2 of Arvicola amphibius. NCBI lineage: Eukaryota > Metazoa > Chordata > Mammalia > Rodentia > Cricetidae > Arvicola > Arvicola amphibius. The sequence goes on along the minus strand of NC_052052.2, from coordinate 4,778,168 downwards.
CAGCCCCCTTGGCTTCCAGCCGCCTGCCCATCAAACCCCTAACATCCTCGAGAAATCCCCAGATTAAATAAATATCTGGCAGAGGACTATTGGCAAAAACGATAATAAATTCAGTCAATTCCCACCACAAACTGGCAAACTCCATCAACAACCCAATCCAATCTGTCTGCCTCAACTTCCAAATGGCTGGTGATGGTGCCAGCCAGGGCCTGTGGGATCCCTGAAGCTCTGAGTCGGTACCTCAGGCCTTGTTATCTGCCAGAAATACCGAGATAAAATGAGATGGGCATGACTTCCACACGGGGTCAGAAGGAGAGAGTACCGAAGGAGTGAGGAGGGGGAAGCTTCTAGTGTCTTACACACTTTTGTGACGGCTTGGCAGTGAAAGGTCCCTCATTTCACAGGCTCAGGCTTGAACACTCCATCCCCAGCCAGCGGCTCTCTTTAGGATAAGATTCTATAGAATCGGTCAGAGGTGGAGCCTCAGGGGAGAAGTAGGTCACTGGGAAGGAGGTTGAGGTTTGGAGCCTGGGCTCTGCTTCCAATGGCTGCTGCCACGCGACGCTTTTCTCGTCCTGATGGAACATAGCCCCAAACAGTGAGCCTGAAGACACCTTTGCTCACACTGACTCCTGCTGGGTTAGGGTCATAGCAGTGAGGAAGGTACCCGCTCTTTGGGACTCTCCCCCAGAGATGGCTGACACAGTCCTGTGGGGTCTCCATCTTCCTCCTTCATCCTTTCTGTGACTAAGTGCTGAAAGACACGCTAGAGCCTGGAGATGGAGGCAGGACCAAGACGCGCTAGCTGCAAGACGGGATGGCCTATGGGCAGGAGCCACTGTGACACACGGGAACGTGAGCACCGAAGCAGAGCAGTTCTGTAGGCGCTGGCCCTCCACATCTCTCTCAGGGTCCCATAGACTACCAGCAACATCCTGTACCATACCCTGGTCTGTTCGAACCTGGCCGGCCCCAAGGATGGTGTCTCCTTGTCGTCCATAGACCATAAGTTTTTTTCTTTTGGTTTTGTTTTTTGGAACACGGTTTCTCTGTAGTTTTGGAGTCTGTCCTGGAACTAGCTCTGTAGACCAGGCTGGCCTTGAACTCACAAAGATCCGCCTGCCTCAGCCTCTTGAGTGCTGGGATTAAGGTGCGCACCACCACCGCCCAGCCATAGATCATAATTTTAAGAGCAAAGGGGGAAGATGGTGTCTCCTTCCCTGTTACAGGTTCCAAATTATCCATCCTCCTTCCTCCCTCTGAACCTCAGTTCTCTCACAGCTAATGCTTCTCCCTCTCCTAAATGTTCCTTCCTCTTCATCCCAGCCACCTATGCACTCTCTTCCAGCCCAGATCCTGTTTTTACTCAGTCCTAAGACCGCCATCAACCTGGATGACTCAGCATCCATGCCTGTCCTCTACACTGCCTACTACCCTACCCACCCACCCTACCCCACCCTACCCTACCCTACCCTACCCCACCCCACCCTACCCTACCCACCCACCCTACCCCACCCCACCCTACCCCACCCACCCTGCCCACACTACCCTACCCTACCCCACCCCACCCTACCCCACCCACCCTGCCCACACTACCCTACCCTACCCAACCCCACCCTACCCCACCCACCCTGCCCACACTACCCAACCCTACCCCACTGCACCCCACCCTACCCTACCCCTACCCACCCCACCCCACCCCACCCTACCCACCCCACCCTACTCCACCTTGTCCCATCCTATTCATTCCACCCCCACCAAGCACCTCTCAGCCCCTCCACTGCCGCCTTGGTAACTTTTCTCAGCATCCATCCCTGGCTGTTCAACCTCCAGATAGCACAAACAGACGTCTCTGGAACACCCTTCGCCAACCTCTCCTTGACCTCCGTGTGCCAGGCACTGCTCCCCTGAGCTGTACTGATGGCCAGTCTCCCGGGGACAGATGAACTCCCTGCTACCAGACCTCCTCATTCCCCATCAGCCCCCACCCCCATCGCCTGCTGGCACCTTTCCCTGCAGAGGCCCTGCTCCCACAAAGCAAAGGGATGGAGGGAGAGGGGAAGACGTGGGAAGGGAGGGGCTGGATCTAGACTTTCACGGCCACACTCATTCCAGCTCCCTACCCAGCCCACCCTTCCTACTTCTCTTTCTGCGTGTCTTCTGCTGCAGGAGAAGCAGCCCCTGGGTCTCTGGGCCTGCCACAGGCCACTGTTCTCCTGGACAGTCATGTCCCCCACCTCCAGCAATCTTCTCTTGTTGAAATATCTGGTTCCACCTCTCTGGTGGCTTTTCCACCCATCTTTAAGTATGCTCTAGGGTCTCCATTCTGTAAGGCTGGCTGATGCCACGTCCCATAGGATCCATCAACTCTGCCACCTCAGAACCAGGATTCCAGAAGGAGTCAGACTATTCACAGCCATTTCTCACCTTCTCACCCAGGTCACCTCAGCGTGATCTCCACTCCATGGCATTGCTTTTATCGAAGGTCACTAAGGAGTGCATACGATCACACACTTCTTGGCTTCAAATCACTCGACTTCCGGGAGCAGAGGGCACCCCCCCTTAGGTGCTACCTACCCCTTAGGTAGGTATCCCCCTTAGATGAACCTTGTCCCTGGAGAGTGATGTGGGAGGGTCTTCTATTTTAATAAAGAAACTGCCTTGGCCAGCCCTTAGGTGGGTGGAGTAGACAGAACAGGAAGAAGGAAGTGAGGTAGATGGCTCAGTCAGATGCCACGCCTCTCCTAAGTTAGACAGACCGCCATGCCTCTCCTCAGTGAGAGAGATGCAATGAAGCTAGCCGCCTGGTTAGACATGCTGAATCTTTCCCGGTAAGACACCACTCATGGTGTTACATAGATTATTAGATATGGGTTAAAGCAAGAGATGTGAGATTTAGCTAATAAGAGGCTGGAACTGATGGGCCAGGCAGTGTTTAAAAGAATACAGTTTGTGTGTTGTTATTTCAGGGCACAAGCTAGCCAGGCAGCCAGGAGCTGGGCGCGCAGCTCCTCACTACAGGAGAGTCTCCTGCTGAGGGCCACTTTAGGTCCCCTGGGTAGCTCTCTCCATCTAGGTCCTAGCTGCTGGCAGACCCCATGGCTCTGCTTCGGACCTGCCCTCCATTTGCTCCATCTGTGGTTCAGTCCCACTGTGACTTTACACACATCTGCATGTCGATGGCCCCACATGTGCCCTGACCTGGCCCTGATCCCCCCACTCAATCTCAGCATCCTCCTCCACCTGTGCCTGGAACTCCCGGCAAGCCTGGGAACAGTCTACACCTGCTTTACACACAGTCTATAAACAATTTATACCCGCTCTACACACAGTCTACACACAGTCTACACCCGCTCTACACACAGTCTACACCTGCTCTACACAGTCTATACACAGTCTACACCCGCTCTGCACACAGTCTACACCCACTCTACACACAGTCTACACCCGCTCTAGACTTACTCCACACCAGTGCCCCAGTACTCTGAGTTCTGACCTAGTGTGCATCCTCCTCCCCAGGGGACCACCAGCTCCTCTCTGGTGTCTGAACGCAGGTCTTGCTTTACTCTGGCTCCTAAAGTCCATCCTCTCCTGCAGAGAAAATTAAAAGCTCAACACTTAAAACTAGACCTCTATTTTGTGAATAAAGATGGGTGTACATTCTGGAAAAAAAAGTCTGTTGGCTCCTTGAAAGTTTGGACACAGAGTTTCCAGGTGACCCTGGAATTCTACAAACTCAAGAGAAATGGAAGGAGGTGTCCATGCAAAATACGTTCAAATATAGCTACAGCAGCATTGTTCATGATCACCAAGGAAAGTTGGATATGGTGGTGCACAACTTTTAAACCCAGCCACTTGGGAGGCAGAGGCAGGTGAATCTCTGTGAATTCCATGCCATCTGATCAATATGGTGAATTCCAGGGCAGCCTGGTCTATATAGTAAGATCCAGACCAGTTAAAGCTACACAGTGAGATCTTGTCTCAAATGAACAAACAAGAATTGGCCACTCATCAATAGATGAGTGACTAAGTAAAATGTGGGCTACTGTCCAGCAATTGAAAGGGTGTGGTGCCACCAGTGCCGACACACAGAGCCATGGATAAAACCTGAAAGCACCGTGGTAAGAGAAGGAAGGTGGTCACCAGAGACCACACACACTAGGATTCCATTGAAATGACGCAAACGCACAAACCCAACTGAGACAGAAAGAAGGCTTGGGCTGGGAGAGATGGATCACAGGCCAAGACCACTTCCTGTTCTTGCAGAGTACCTGAGTTTGGTTCCCAGCTCATGACGAGCTGTAACTGTAACGCCAGGGATCTAATGCACTATTCTGACCTCCATGGACTCTTGCACACACATGCTACATATACATATAAACATATACCTGTACAGACACTCAAGCATACGCTATACACATAAAATAAATGAATGTATCTTAAAATAAAGAAAGAATCATAGTTGCCTTGGACTTGAGGAGTCTGGAGAAGCAGGGAATGCCAGCTAACGTGAATGGCATGTCTTGCGGGGGATAGACTGATCGTCATTCTAAAATTGACAGTCAATAGTTACACAACCAAAATGTAGTAAATTCACTGCTCGGGACACAGTACTCTCTGCTATCGGGAGGGGGCTCACTGCGGCGTTCCCACAGCTAAGACAACTGCAATGGCTTCCGCTGGATGGAAGGGAAACCTGAGTACCATCCTGGGAGGTCCAGGAGGGCAGAAACGAGAAAGCCTGCAGGGAGAGGATACAGCAGTCAGAGGACCCATGAGACAGGAACGGGGAAGGAGATCCTGGCACACACAAGATCCAGAAGAACGGATTCACGCTGCTTTAGCACAAAGGCGCGGAGATAATTAAGTTTGGAGGACACATGATTGGAAGTTTTAGAAATTATCTTAACAGAATAGGAGGAAGAGGGAGAGACGATGAGGCCTTTGCCAAAAACACTGGACAGAGAACCAAACGATGGCCCCACAGGACATGTAGGATAAGGAAGAAGGACTTAGTTAATTCTAGTCTAAGAGTGAGTCCACGTGAGCTGTGGGTGGCTAAGATGTGTTAGGGAGGAAAGAGACAAGAGATTTGAGCGGATGGAGACAAGCGCCCAGACCCAGACTGGCGATTTGAACTGATGAGCCATGTGCTAAGATGACACGTCGGAGGGGGCAACCCAGGGAGGAGGAAAGAGACGTGTGCATCGGAGGGAGCTGTCTGAACTCACATGGGTCACTGTGTTATACCTTGGCAGAAATGTCTGTGATGGAAGAACTTAGGATCATTATGGAAACTGAATCCATAAAGGCAAATGAAAATTCCCCAGGTCCTCACAGATGCCAAACAAGGGCTGTCCCACCGAGTGACACCACCAGCCCTTCTGGTGTTTTGTTTTAATTTTGAGATGGGGTTTCACCATGCAGCTCAGCCTGGCCCTTGAGTTTACTATCTAGCCCAGATAGGCATCATACTTGTCCAAACCCAGAGGGTCATGGTTGTTATGAATGAGCATAAGAATAGCTCACAAGGAGATGAGAAGGTGGCCAGGGACTTGCAGAAAAACCAGAGCAGAGTATCCCAGGGGCCCAGGGAAAGCCTTTTCTGCAACACTCCTGACTCAGCATATCCAGCTAATGCTACTGAGAGACCAGAGAGCTGAGGAGCATTCGAGGGCAACTGGGAGGTGGTTGATGGGAGCGTGTTCTGGGACGCGTCGTCCAGGTCACAAAGTACAGAGAGTGAAAGTGGGGTGATCTCAAAGACATCTGGGTAGAGAGGGGGCAGGAACCAAGTTAAAGACAGACCAGGGCTGAGGCTATGCCTCGGTTGGTGATGGAGGAGGGTCCTCTGTCATGTGTTACTTTCATTGGTTAATAAAGAAACTGCCTTGGCCCTTTAATAGGACAGAAAAATAGGTAGGCGGAGTAGACAGAACAGAATTGTGGGAGAAAGAAAGCAGAGTCAGGCAGATGCCTCAGGCAGTTGCCATGCCTCTCTGAGAAGGACGCAGGCTAAGATCCTTATAGGTAAGCCACCACCTCGTGATGATACACAGATTACTAAATATGGGTTAAAGCAAGATATGAGAATTAGCCAATAAGAGGCTGAAACTAATGGGCCAGGCAGTGTTTAAAAGAATACAATTTGTGTATTGTTATTTCAGGTGTAAAGCTAGCCCTGCGGCCGGACACAGCCCGCCGCTCCACACTACACATTGGTAAAAGGCTTCCCAAGCAAGCGAGAGGACATGAATTTGGTCTCAGGGATACATGTGAAAATTAAAGCTAGGCAAGGTGGTGCACACTTAGGTACATGCTACCACATCCAACTTTATGTGGGTTCTGGTAATTAGAGCTCCAGACCTCACATTTGTGTGGCAAAGACTTTATCCTCTGAGCCATCTTCCCAGCCTTCTTTATAAAATTTTAAATTATTATATACTAGGCAGGTTGACGCATGCCTTTGATCCCAGAACTTGGGAAGTAGAGGCTGAAGGATCAGTAGTTCAAAACCAGCCTCGGCTACTTAGTGAGCTTAAGGCTAGCTTGGGCTACATAAGAACCTGCCTCAAGCACACACGCACACACAATTTTATTGCAAAGTTTAAATAAAATAAAACTCATGACCCATCTCTACTTCTTCCCAGACTTTTAGGAGCGAGAACATTCCACATATCCACGGTGGTCACTTTTGAGTCCCCCTCTCACAAGCCTGACCCAAAGGCAACGGCCGTTCTGACTCTCAAACTTATTTTTTCCATGGTTCTCTAAGTCTACTTCACCAGGTTTAAGTCCACAAAAGGTGCACTGCTTAGTTTTCATGCAATGTTTTAACACAAAAATCATCATACAGATAAAGCTGTATTTTGCAGAGAAAGCCCAGTTCCCACTGCCTAGATCCTACAACTCGCGGCTGGCTGCTTCTATCTCATAGCTATCTGCCCAGCACCTTCTACCCTCCATCAATCCACGTTACTCTTTTGATGCATTCCAAAGTCAATTGCGGACACTGGTACACTTCTGCCAACGTACCATTAACAAGAGTTCGATATCTACAGCTTGTTTGTTTTAGGTAAAACGTACAGAGGACTCAAATGTGTCATGGGTTGAATGTTGACAAATGCTGGTAGCTATGGAAACCAGGCTCCTGTCATGGTATTGCAAAAGCCCAAGAAGTTCCTCTCATGTCCCTTTCTGGTAAATTGCAGACACTGTCATCTACAACACAAGCAATAACTGTTAAGATTGCTTTCTGCAATAGATTTTGGCCTAATCTAAAAATTCAAATAAAAACATGTGCTATTGAGTCCCTGGTTTCTCCCACTCTGCGTGGTGGGGCTTGTGGTATTTTTAAAGATTTGTGTATGCACGTGTGTGTATTCATGTGTGTGTGCACACATGTGTGCAGGGGTTGACAGATAACAGATGAGGTCACCTGACCACCTAGAGCTGGAATGACAGGCAGTAGTGAGCAGCCCGACATGGAAGCTGGGAGCCAAGTTCAGTCCTTTGCAGATCGCAGGCACCGTCTCCCTCTCCTGGCATGATGTTTCTGAGGTTCACACATGCGTGGCACGCATGGAGAATTAATTCTTTTTTGTCTGTGAGTACTATTCCATTGCGTGACTCTAGTTCTGTTTGCCCAGTCACCCATCGGCAACTTCTGGACCTGCTTCCTGTTTTTAGTTATTGAGAGTCAGACTCTGAGAGCATGCTTATGTGAGTCTGTTTGTGAACATATGCTCTCATTTCTCCTGGTAAGTGTCCAAAGGAGGAATTACTGGATCATGGGCTATGTGCTTGTCTGAGACATAAGAATCCATCTGATCCATGTCCCACATGTTCAGGCAGTGGGAAACCCATGCCTGGCTTCCTGGTGCTCTTGCACACTTGCCAACATTCGTGTCCCCCATCCTTGTGAACTGTACCCAGTAGGCAGGTGCATTGTGTGCCTTGGTGTGGTTTCTCATGTGAACTCTCCTGTCTTCTGTGTCTGGCAGTTACTTTTATCACACTAAGAGAAGCCCCTCTACTACCAATGGGCCAAGAGCTCTTGAATGTTACCAGATAACAGGGGCTCCACCTCTACTCTCCCTCGCCGCCTCTCTCTTCCTGCGCTCTGTTGTCTTTGGGTTAGAGCATGTCTTCAGAGAAAAGACAGAGTGCAGCCACCCACCCTGGTGCAAGTTGCCCTGCCAATGGACAGGCTGTCCCTCTGGAAGCGACCCAGCTAGGAGCTAGCGCTTTTCCCTTAAATAAGAGGAAGCTTGATTAGGAAAGAAACTGTGTGCTTTCCAGTGGCTCGAAGCGCTTAACGTCTGATGTTTCCTTTCCCCTTATACCAAGTGACAGAAGATGGCCCGCTCTTGGCGTCCGAGTTCATCATTGCATCACGACCGAGTTTCCCAAGGAGTGGGGACTTTCGATTTTTCATGAATACAAAATCTTCCTATTGTGGGTCTTTTTTTATTATTTTTTCATTTTCATTCCAAACACTGCAACAGGCAGCCAAGGGTTCAAGACATCCGCTCTCTGTCTCTCCCAGGGATCCCACGGCAGCAGTCTGATAAACCGCTGTGATTCAATACTGCCACACGCCGCCTGACTTGCTCCCAGTGTCTCGCAAATGACCTCGAGGAGTTGGCAGTTTCTGCTGCTGATGCAGTATGCAGATTCTGCAAACAAGATTTAGTTTCACAGCTGGTTTTCAGAACAGCTTAGAGTCAAAGACTCAAACTACAGAGCACAGCGCGCGAGTTCTTATCAAAATGTCAAAATCGATTTGGCCAGAAAACCTTGGCAGGCAACATCTGTGAAAGGTTAGGGGCCTGCACCACTCCCTCCCATGGATTCACACAGCTGCCGAGTTCATCAGGGCAAAAGGCACCAAAAGGCTGTGTGCACATGAAGCCAGGGCACCCAGAGCCACCAGTGGTCTCTTCAGAGAAGCCAGGGAGATGGGGGAGGAGCCTGCTGCACAACTAGTTAAAAAACAAAGCATCATCCCTTCCTAGGGATGTTCCTAGCAGCTGTCTCTGGTCTCCACATGGCTTCAAAGTGGCCTTGTTACAGACAGAGAAAGAAAAGTGAAAAGGGTACAGAGATAGAGGGAGTAGAGGGGAGGGGAGGGGAAGGGAGGGAAGGGAAAGAAGAAAGGAAAGGGAGTGGAGGGGAAGGAAGGAAGGAAAGGAACGGGTGGGGAGGGAGGGAAGGAAGGAAGGAAAGGAAGGGGTGGGGAGGGAGGGAGGGAGAAGAAGGGAGAAGGAAAGAAGGGGAGGGAAGGGAAGGAAAGGGAGAGGGAAAGAAAGGGAGGGGAGGGAAGGAAAGGAGGGGGGAGGGAAGGGGGGGGAGGGAAAGGGAGAGAAGGGGAGGGAAGGGAAGGAAAGGGAGGGGGAGGGGGGGGAGGGAGAGGGAAGGGGAGGGAGAGGAAAGGGGAGAGATAGGGAAGGGGAGGGAGAGGAAAGGGGAGCGAGAGGGAAGAGAGGGAGAGGGAAGGGGAGGGAGAGGGAAGGGGAAGGAGAGGGGGGAGGAAAGGAAAGGATGATGATTCAAGGGAAGCCTCTGGTCCCATCTCCCATTCTCTCAGGAAGCTCTCTCACCAGCCAAAAGTGAGGAGGAGCCAAACCTAGGCTTGGGGATGCCCTGGTCTGCTTTTCTTCATGATAAACACCATAACCAAAAGCAGTTTAGAGGAGGAATGGGTTTGTTTTAATACACGTCCAGTCACAGTCTGTCACTGTCACTGGAGAAGTCAGGACAGGAACTCAAGATAAGAGCTTGAAGCAGAAACCAGGGAGAGACAGTTCTGGTCAGCTCAACCTCCCCATCCCAAGCTCAGCCAGAAACCAGGGAGAGACGGTTCTCGTCAGCTCAACCTCCCGTCCCAAGCTCAGCGTGTTTTCTTCTATGTCCCAGGACACCAATGGGCTGTGGGCTCCTATGTCAATCAATAACCAAGACAGTTCCCACAGACCACTCTGACATGAACAATCCCTTAGCCGAGTCTCCCTCTTGCCATAGAGCGATTTTTGATTGTGTCAAGTTGACGGTAACATTTAACTAGGACAGGGACTTTAGGGTGCCCGTTTGCGAAGGGGGTACTTTTGTTGCTTCTTCTCATAGCTGTGACCAAACATCTGACAAAGAACTTATGGATGAAGGGGTGGATTGGGCTTGTGGTTTGAGGGGGTACAGTCCACCGACATCGGAGAGAAGACACAGTACCCCACCAGGAGATACAGGTGTGGCAGTGGGAGCTTGCTCACACCGGGCAGAACAAAGGATGGTGCACAGGGATTTTCAGGTCATGGAAGACAACTACCCACACATACAGAGTTCTCTCTCTCTCTCTCTCTCTCTCTCTCTCTCTCTCTCTCTCTCTCTCTCTCTCTCTCTCCTCTTCGGAAGCTCCCTCAAAGACAGTCTCAGGAGTGTGTCGCCCTAAGAGATAAAAGAATCTTGTCGAGTTGACAGTGAAGATTGACCATCTCGGGTAGAAACTGTGCTGCTCTGTCTGTGTTCTTCCCTGGAGCACGGATTTACAGAGGAGCTGATTTCTATGAAAGATGAGCCAAGTGTTACAAGTGGAGCCAGCGCATCAGAGGTGCTCAGGCACAGTCCTATACTGCTCAGAGAGCCTCGAGGCCTGGAGGAGGATGCTGCATGCTGGATGTATGGATTCCACAGTCACCAGCACCTCCTGCTCCATGTAGGCCTACGTGGAGGTCAAAACTAATTACTGATTCTCATATTTTCCCACTTCAGACAGAATCATAACACTATTAAGAGCTAATACATTTATTACTGTGATTCTCAACCGGGCAATATTAAACCTGTGAAAGTGACTTTGCAAATTACCAAACAGTCACCAAGCTAATGAAGCAAGGCTTCTAAAGTGACTGAGGAATAATTCCTATATTATAAGGACAGCAATCTGTGAAGGGAGATTTGGTTTTAAAAAAAAAACACACACATTATAATGTATAATGGAGAGTGTTAATCTGGGGTGAATCCAATCAGAACAGAACAAAGAGAAAAGCAGAGGAAAGAACACGGGCAGAGAGGGGGCACAGGAGTCCACAGGCAGGAGGCTGCCTGCGAAGGAGGTACCCAAGGGTCCCTGTGATAGCACGCCAGCTGCCTGTTACAGCTTTGCCAGCACTTGGGATCACAGAAGAGGCAAGCCTCTGGGAATGCCTGTGAGGGCAGTGTAGGTTGAGCTAAATGAGCTTAGAAGATGCTCTCAGAACACGGGCAGCATCATTCCGTAGGTGGGGATCCTGAACTACACAAAAAGATGAAGGGGCTGAGCACCAGATTCACCTCTCTGCTGACTGTGGGTGCCGCGTGGCCGACTGCTTCACGTTCCTCTGCCACCGTGGGCTGTCTAAAGAAACCCTTCAGCCCGTAGCTGGTTTTCTCTCTCTCAGAAACGAGAAGAGCAACTGATACAGCTACCCAGAGCCACGTGCCCTGTAGCGTTCTGTTGAAAATTCACCGAGGACCCCTATCTGTCATGATCCTGAGAAAACAGCTTAGGTAGGGTCCAGATCTGCCTGTGCCTTCCCAGCGCTCAACTCAGATACTCTGCCACCACCTCAGAGCACAGCCACATACTCAGACCAGGCTCAAGGCAACAAGAGCCAAGGGGGTAAGCCAGGGGAACTTTCCAATTATACCCAAGGTCCAGGCACCACCCTTGCCTACCAGCTCAGCGGCTGAGGCTTACCTCGGGCAAGAGGCTACCATGCAAGGGAAAGGAAACAGGTGGGCCGGGAGCCTGGGTGGGAGCTGTGTTAATTAGTTCACCCCTCCTGAAGCAATTCTTTTTATAACCACAACACTTACAAGGGGCCACATCAAAGCCCTGGGCAGAACAGGGCTGAGGAGACAGGCATGAAGGCCGGTCAAGGGAGAAGAAGCCTATGCTTCTAGTTAGCTCTAGTTAGCAGCTGACAGCAAGCACCGGGCAGGCGCTACTTAGTCAACCAAATCCGCCTTGATGCCTAAGCGCTCGCCTCCTCCCTGTCCCAGCGGTTCCAACCCGGGCTCCCCCAGCAGAGTTTGAATCCTATTATACTGCAAACATCTGTGGCGTTAATTTTCGCCCTGTAAACAAATGCAGGCAGCTGTGGCGGATCGTCTGACGAGTCAATCACTTTGAGCAGCTCTCTGTCCTCTTCGTGGCAGAAATGAAACAGGGCCCTCAGCCCATCTGTGGCACCGCCGGCAGTGCCGGTCCCGGCGGGGACACAGCCCACTTCGCTTTGTTCCTGGCGGGGACCCAGGCCCTTCCTCTAGAGTACCTACAAGGAATGACCCCGTACCAAGAACACGGGCTCCACATTTTACTGTTTTTATTTCTGTTTTTCACTGGCGGAGATTGGATCTTCAAAACCCTGAGCGAGAATCAGTTTGTGCTGTGTTCTCAGCAGGGGTGACTTGCACTGCCAGGAGAACGTTGGGCAGCATGGATGAACTTTTCTGGGTATCACAGCTGAAGGGAGAAAACGCTGGTATCTACTGAGAGACAACCAGGGCTGCTGGTAAACACCCAGGAGAAACCAATGGCTAACAGCTATCTATGAGAGAGTTTGTTTTTAGAGGCCACATCTTCAGTAGCCCAAGATGACCTCAAACTGGCTTCTGCTTCCTCCCAAGGACTGGACTACAGGCACGCCATACCCCATCTGCTTGTTTGTACATTTAAGCAGATGCCCGCCGCACTAGTTCTGAGGTGCCTGGGCACAGAGACTTCTGCATTTCTGAGGAGGAATGGTTGTATCGTTCCCTCCTCCCCTGCCACTCAGCCTAGGATGGGGGAAGCAACAGTCTGGCTCCATTATGTCCTGTGGCCTCTGGTCTTGCCTTTCTTAGGCTCCAGTGGGAGAGTCTCTGTGCCCAGTTTGCTAACCACACCCAGCAGGTCCCAGCTCCTGCCCTTCTGTGCCTGTGTGGGCTGTGATAGGCCAGGCCAGGCCCTTCTCCAGTGGCTCCTACTGTACCTGCCTCACCCCTTCTTAGCCCTGGCTGTGCTCAGACCCTTCACATGCTGTAGGCTTCCCTCTGAGGCAGGGGATAGATACAGTCCTTCTGGTGTAGGCTGCTCCCACCACTCTTGTGGGATCAGAACACTTGTGTTTCCCGGGGTAGTCTCTCCCCAGCCAGGCCCTCATCTGACCTCTGCCTTGGCTCTACCACCTCCTCCAGAAAAGAACAGAATGGAGAGCTGATTTTCTTTTTTTGTTTTTCGAGACAAGGTTTCTCTGTAGCTTTGGAGCCTGTCCTGGAACTCACTCTGTAGATCAAGCAGGCATCAAACTCACAGAGACCCGCCCGCCTCTGCCTCCTGAGTGCTGGGATTAAAGGTGTATACCACCGCCTGGCTGAGGGCTGTCATTCTTGATGATTTTCATGAAGCCTGGGTTCCTCCATGGGCATGCAGCATGTAGTCTTCTTGGCATCTCGCGACCCCTGGCACGCCCCAGTGCCTTTGACCTAAGTCTAAGCTGCTGGCCGCCACCCAAGCCCCATTTCTTACTGGAATTCGGCTAGACCCCCCTGCTTTTCCGGAGACCTCACCCCCCAGTGGCCTGTCTTCTGTCTTCAGCATGTCCAGGACTAGCCGGGAAGTCCAGCTCTGCTGCTGAGACCCAACCAAGAAAACACTCATCACTGCACATAGCCTTCAAGAAAATGAGCTCCCTGGCTCCTTCCTCCCAGCAACCCCAGAGGCCTGCTTGATTATTCCCGGCCCAGAAGGTCAGAGAACTGACCCAGGACAGCAGAGCTTCCAGGGAGCCAGGCTCAACATGAGCTGAAGCTGGCATTTCCACACACCGGGCCTCGCAGTGGGAACTTTTCTGTTGTACTGGTGTGGGGGGAGAGGTCAAAAGGAGCAAATACCCGGAGGAGGCCCTGCAGACTCCACCCTGAAACCCCAGGCTCTGCTTGAGAATCATAGTCTCCCCACTGTTCCCTGCTTCCAAGCCCAGAAGAGAATAGCTAGAACCCCGGCAGGAGGGGTGCCCACCTTCACCCAGTGGGGGTCTGCTAGTGATAGCACAAAAGTGCTCATACCCCTTCCCTCAGGGACTCCCCGCCCCACCTCTGCCTTGTGCTACTCTCCAGATGCCTGGATCAATATCACACGGAACCCTCCAGGCCTCTGCTCTAACCCACACCTCAGAAATATACTTTCAGAAGGTATAGTTCTGACGATGATGCTCAGGGGAAGGACACTTGCCTAGAGTCTACAAGGCCCTTGCTCCCCAACGCTGGAGGAAGAAGGGAGGCAAAAAGGGAAGGAAGGAGGGAGGAAGGAAGGGAGGGAGGGAGGGAGGGAGGGAGGGAGGGAGGGAGGGAGGGAAGGAGGGAGAGATGGAGGAAATGAAGAGAGGAAGGGAGGGAAGGAGGGAGGGAAGGAGGAAGGGAGGGAGGGAGGGAGGGAGGGAGGGAGGGAAGGAGAGAGGGAGGGAGGGAGGAAAGAAGGAAGGAAGGAAGGAAGGAAGGACACTCACAGGCCAGGAAGAGCCCATCCATGGCATAACTGATAACAATAACCTCTTTTATGACTCTTTCTGTGCTGGGGTTCCTGAGCAGAGGTGGGGACAGACAAGTCCAGACTCTGACCTTGAGGACTAATGTCAAGCTGGGTGAAGAAGTAAGGAACACTTCTGACCAGGAGTAGAACAGATGGTGCACCTGGCTGTCCCTGCCCGGCAGGAGCCACCTTCCCAGTTTGCTTGAGCATGGTAGTCACACAACCCTACAGAGCGACTCTATCCCAGAGGCACACACACATCTCCAGGTCCTTCAAAGAAGGAGGGAAAGGAGAAGGGATGAGCTAGGGCATGGGTGTGCACACTGGGCTTCTGGACATTCTGGGTGGGACAAGTCAGGCCGGCTGTCCCCAGAGTGGAACAGGGGAACCTTAGGTGCACACCAAAAAGGTACCAATACTTGGATTGGGTCTACCTTGTGCTCCAATAGGAAAGACTTAAGGTAACCAGTCAGTAGGATGGACATTCAGAGCAAGAACAGCCCTCTCCATCCTTGTCCACAGTCCAGCAAGGGCTGTGCCTGAACATCTACCTCCCAGAGCCCTGGAAGATCCACAGCTGCCCTGAAAGGGCCAGGCCTGGGACCTTGGAGATTGCTCGCTAGTTGACTAGCAGAAGAATTGTGGTCCTCTTGTCTATTTCTAGTATAACCAGCTGTCCAGTATGGTCAGAGTGGCGGATAGAGTGGCCACTACCAAGTCCCCAGCAGAAGGCAGTCCACTGGGCCCTTTGCCCTTCTCATATAAATAGAAACCATCCATCGGGGCTGGAGAGTTTTATGTCAACTTGACACAAGCTAAAAATCATCTGAGAGAGGAGAAACTTGATTAAGAAAATGCCTAAGATCAGGCCCTTCAGGCAAGCCAGTAAGACATTTTCTTAGTGACTGCTGGGGAGGGCCCAGCCCATGGTGGGTGGTGCTATCCCTAGGCTGGTAGTCCTGGGTTCTATCAGAAAGCAGGCTGAGTAAGCCACGAAGAACAAGTCAGTGAGCAGCACTCCTCCATGGCTTCTGCCTCAGCTCCTGCCTCCAGGCTCCTGCCCTGTGTGAGCTCCTGTCCTGACTTCCTCCAGTAATGAACAGTGCTGTGGGCGTGTGAGCCACATAAACCCTCTCCTCCCCAACCTGCTTTTGGTCATGGTGTTTCATCGCAGCAATAGGAACATAACTAGGGCAACTGAGGGAGACGGCTCAGTGAAGCGCTTGGTGTGTGATCGTGGGGACCAGAGTTCAGATCCCCAGAATCCACGTAAAGATCCAGGTGTAGTGATTACGTATCATCCGAGCAGCGTGGAAGTGGGACAGCCAGATCCTTGGCGCCCACTGCCCAGCAGTGTAGGCCACGCTGATGAGATTCAGCTGCAGTGAGAAACTCTCACACAAATAAGCAGAGGAAGAGAGAAGGCATTCTGCATTCACCTCTGGCCTCCATATGCTGCGCGCGCGCGCGCGCACACACACACACACACACACACACGCATGGTTCATTACACAGCAAAACCACTTACAGGAACAGCTACTGACTAGTTTGTACTCCCTTTGCTCACAGATGAGAAAGACTGACCTCTAGTCCAGCCGCACACGGCACATCATCGGAGTGCAGAGGATTAGAACCATGGCCCGTGCTATTCCTAAACTCCCCTCTCCAGCACAAGGACTCACACCCCCTCCAGCCCACTGAATTCTTCCTGAAAGAGCAACCTCAGCCCTCCACCAGTCAGGTTTCCATATCACAGCCAGTTCCAAAGTTGGTCTAAGCAGGATCCCTGGGGCCGTGGAGTGGCACATTGCAGGGCACAGGCTCCAGAGGTGTACAGAGACTGCCCCAGTGTGCCTTGCATTAACCCTGGCTCTGCGCTGCCAGACAGAGCTGCCATGCTCCCTGATTGTTCAGTCTCGCTCTGAGCCCTTGCTTCCCAGACAACCACAGTCCCAGAGCCTAACTGGGCAGCTGCCAGGTCCATCTGTCCCAAATCACCTTCTTCAGAGAGACTCTGGGCACTCCCACTCCGTTCTCCCCTCTCCGAGCTGGCTTGGCTCAGGCAGGAAAAGCCCATTCTCCCTGCACTATTAAACACGGCTCTTCAAAGACACATCTCACATTGAGTTAAACCCTTTCGTGAAGCCTTTGGTGGTTTCCATAAATACCATAGATGAATAGGTTGGAGCCCATGAAAGCCCCTATTTACTGCACGATGAAGGGCTAGGAGGAGCAGGGGGAGGGAGCCTGGAATATGGCCATGGGGCAGGTCAGCTAAGGAGGGCATCTCAGCTTTGGGGGGAAGGCGGGGTGTTAAGAGGTTTTGAGAGAAGGGCTCTGGCAAAGAATGTGTCTGATCCTCATCCCTTCCCAAAGAAACTGGCCTCTGTCACTTCCCTGCAAAACAAACAAAACTCTTTCATTCGACACTTGAGGATGCTTCAGAATGAGCACCGTACGAACGCAGTCTGAATGCTGTGCCGCCCCGCAGTGGAGGCCAGGACAGGTGGATACGCTTGCAATAAAGCGGCAGAACTGGCGCCCCACGTGAGAGTCTAGGACAGCCTTATTTGATGGCAGAGGGACCTGACTAGAGACAAGGGTGCACACAGAAAAGCTAACTTGTGAAAGGTAAGGGTGGACCAACGCCACGTTTCTGTGCACACTGTTGTTCAAGCACAAATCTCAGTGTCAATTCCCACAGCTCAGGACGGAGGGACGGAGGTGACTTTCCACTCTTTGAATCCCTAGCAGCCATTCTCCAAGCTGACCCCAAGCCATTTTCTCAGCCCTTCCTTTGGAAAGGGCGCTCACCTGGACCTGAGACAACATCCAAGCAGTGCTCTTAGCCCCGAAGGAGCTGCAGATGAATGGGAAGATATGTTGCCAACAGGAACGCAGGTTGTCTAGAACAGTCAGCGAGAGGAATCTGCTGCACATGGGGTGGGAGGAAGCCTGCCACTGACACTTAACAGTTTGTTTAGGTGTGTAAAATGTAATTAATTTTAGTTTCACACATCTCAAGTGGCTCCAAACGATGCTCATTCTGGAACATTCTAAAGTGTCTCATGGAAGATTTTTTTTTGCTTCTTAGAGTGATTAATACTCAAGGATGGAATTTAAGATTTTAAAATATATAATCTCTCATTAAGACTGAAAGCAGCTACATCCCTGACGGTCAACCCAGCGTCCACGGGCTTGGGTCTCCTAAAAATCTCTCCTGAAATTGTCCATGACCGAACATGAGCTCATCTATTACTGAGATCCTCTGCGTTCTCCCCCTTCTCAGTAAACAGTTCTGCCTGGCACTCGCCGTAGCTGACCCTAGATAGGGTGGCACCTGGTCAAGTCAGCAGCCCAAAGTCCCCAGGAAGGTCTCAAAGAGGGAAAGAGGCCTGTGTCCAGGGTCTCCAAGGCGGACCTTATTAACCTGCAGAAATGAAGGCCAGCCTAGAAACAAAAGGCAAGTGTGTGTCTCAGAAGCTCCCGGACAGCAGCTGGCTCAGTTGTGCCTCAGGGAGGGAACGTCAACCACTGTCAATCATGGACTTGGAGGCTGAACTGGGTGGGGCCTCTCTGCATCACTGCAAACCCCTGCCTTGTTTTTCCCAAAGTCCTCCAAAGTCCCCTCCATGATACTATGAGCTTCACTCCGTTCCGTCAAGAGAAGTCACACAGGCTCTGGATCAGCCAGGGCTCCTGATCCTATCATCTCGATGCACACAGGCTCTGGATCAGCCAGGCCCCCTGATTCTATCTCGATACACACAGGCTCTGGATCAGCCAGGGCTCCTGATCCTATCATCTCGATGCACACAGGCTCTGGATCAGTCAGGCCCCCTGATCCTATCTCGATGCACACAGGCTCTGGATCAGCCAGGGCCCCTGATCCTATCTCGATGTACACAGGCTCTGGATCAGCCAGGCCCCCTGATCCTATCTCGATGCACACAGGCTCTGGATCAGCCAGGGCCCCTGATCCTATCTCGATGCAAGCCCAGTAAGAACCCAACATCTGCTCTTGTATGTGAGCTATGTTGTCAGTCTTCTTGGACAGTGGCTTCCCCAACCCAGTCCACAGAAACTCTGCACAGTTCTGGGACACCACCACCACACTGCATACCCACTCTGTGCCACCATGGGCTCCCCTTCCACTCCACCCCAGGAAGCTGGTTGCTTCAGATGAAAAACAATCGTTTTCCCATTCGATGTGTTCCCAAAGCATGGGCTGTACACTTTGCAGTGCTCATCCTAGGCTCGCACGCCTGCCGGCTGTTTACCAACCATCTCTCCAAAGCATCTAGTAGATGACAGGAGAAGCTTAGATCACCTTAAGACCACAGCACAATACACTCTAGGGAAAACTCTGGACTTGTCCCGGCATGGAACTTTCTTTCACACTAATCCCTTGGTAGCCAGTCCTCCCAAACATACCCCATGCCTGGGAACTGCAGTCCTGTGCCACCATGTTCAAAGGGCACCAACATGATGCTGTTCGTGAGGGTGGACAGTGCCATTTCCTGTGACATGTGTGGATGGTGCAGGGAGACGTCAACCTCTGGGAAAGCAGGAGGCACTGGGAAGGAAGGTTCTTTAGCATCCATGGAGACCATGGCCTGGAATCAGGTGATAGTGGGACAGGGGAGCTCTCTAAGTTTAGGCAGTCTACCCCCACAGTAACTGTGGTCATAGATGTTGCCTATAGTCTTGGGCATTTGAACATGCGGACATCAAGCGGTGGCACTGTTTGTAAGGTTATGGGACTCTGGGAAGCCGAGGCTTGCTGGAGGAAATACACCACTGGGGATGTATTTGAATAGCCATAGTCTTCTGCTTTCCATCACGCTCCCTACTTCATCCTTGTGTTTGACAGTGTCAACTGCCAGCTCTTGTGCTGCCGCCTCCGTGTTTACGGCTTACTCCCATGCTTCTCCCCATGGCAGGATGCTCTAGAACGGTCAGCCCAAATAAACTCTTCCTTCTAGAAGTTGCCTTGGCCCCCGGTGTTTCATCACAGCAGCAGCAAAGTAACTAATCCAGTAACACAGATGCGAAGAGACACTGTACCCATGCAGCAGAGACACTGTATCCTCTGCCCAGCATGGAGGAAGGTGGCGGAGGTGTAAGGAATGAAACTGCTGGAAAGAGCGGGAAGCAAGAGGGACACACTGCTGGGATTGGATGCACCCCATGCTCCAGCGGGAGTTCCTGACTCCTGTTCTGCAAAAATGGGTTTGTCGTTGAGGGATCCCCAAGTACTCATCCAGGCCTGATGGTGGAAAGGTCTTCTGAGGCATGTAAGAAATAGATTGTTTCCTTTTCCACTGGGAGGTTCCAGAAGCATCCTAGAGAAGGCCTTCCAGGATTGGAACACACCCATAACCACACTAACTACCTATAATATAGTCCATGTGGGCACTGTGCCAGGCTCCATGGTAGATCCCTGGTGAGGCCCAGGCTCAAGTACAGAGTGACACTTTTGAACTAGCCACTGTTAGAGGGTCACAACTAGGGTCATTCTGGGAGAAGCCAGTACCCAGGGTGCCTCATGAGGCCACCCAGTGCCTATGTACCTATCCCAGGTAACATGACATTTTTATGCATGTATGTTGTGTCATGCTTAAAGTTAAACCTATCTTCTTTTATTGTGCATGTGTGTATGGTGTGTGCCTGTGCATATTTCTGTGGGTGCACACATACATGTATATATGTGTGAAGGGCAGAGGTTGATGTTGGGTGTCTCCCTCTGTTGCTCCCAGCTTTTTCTATCGAGCAAGGTTTCTCACTAAACCCACAGCTCACTGATTTGGCTTGACTGGCTGTGTTTGTGTCTCCTCCCCAACACAATCACAGGCACACATCATCACACCCATGTTATTTTCATTTTATTTTATTCATGTATGTCTATGTGTGTATGAATGTATGTACATAAATATGAGGGGTACAGCTACAAAAAGAGGGTGTCAGATCTCTCAAAGTGTAGTCACAGTGTTTCTGGGATACCCAGCTTGTTATAGAAGTACTCAATCTCAAACTCCAGTACTCAGGATTGAGCAACTAGTGTTCTTCACCACTGAGCCATCTCTCCAGATGTGCAGGCAGCTTTTTACACAGTGCTGAGATCTAAACTGTGCTCTTCACGCTCAGGGAGCAAGCACTTTAACCAAGCCATCTCCCCAGATCTTGTTTGGTTAGGCATCCCTCTCTCTCCCTTCTACAAAGGCCACGGCCTGGGTGCCGCTCTCCAGTGTCGTCTTAGCATGAAGGGAAGGAGCTAGGCTACTGGCTATGATAATGGGTCTGTGTCTGGTGAATACCATCTACCAACTGTCTATACTTGAACAATAATTAATTAATAAAATAAACAGGACCTCAGATTAAAGAGATGCCATCCCTGGAAGCAGGGGGAGATCAGACATCAGAAACTCAGTGAGAAAGGCATTGGCAGGAACAGACAAAAGAGTCTGGAGGGGTCCTGCTGTGCCACTCACAGGGCAGACAGCTGAAGCCCTTCACACTTGGCCAAGTCGGGAAACACCAGGCAGAGGCTCTCTCTCTCCGCTGGTGCAGAGTTCTGTGGCTCTTTAGAGCTATAGATTGACTAGGAGAAGGCTTGGTCATCCCACAGCCTCCATCCTAGACAATGTCATCTGGACAAGGGGCCAGCCTCCAATTAACACGGCACGAAGATGTTATGTCTTGGACAAACATTGCCTCAGGTCCAGAGAACAGGCGTGATCCTTCGTCTTCTGTCAGTAAATTTTAAGAACAAGACGAAAAGGTAGCTGAGAGTAGGGGTGGTTCAACTTTAAGGTACATTTTTAATTAAAAGAAAAAGATCAGAGCCGTGATGCGGCATCATAAAACAGATAATTTTACAGCTGGATGGTCTCCCTCTGATGTACTTGAAAACCATTTTCAAGCGACATAAAGTTTAACATACCGGTACATCTGCCTACCCGCTAGAATCTACATGGAATTTAAAATTTAATTATATTAAAGCTTTGCTACAGTGTGCATCGCAAGCACAGTAACCAAGTGGAACGCCAGTAGAATCTCCACAGATAGCTTTGTTTGGCTGTGTTGTGGAGCCCCCCCCCCCCCTTAGTGGAATTCAGTTTCAGGGAGCCCAGTGTTGAGCTTGACAGACAGTTGATGAAGCCATCCGAAATGTTTACTGCGTACACAACAAACCACTGGGGACCCGATTGCTCTTTCTCCAAGGTGCTGCTGGGGGCAGGGAGAGAATCCCGTCTCCCTCCCTCCTCCTTGCTAATGCAGAAACACAGCCACAGGAAGAAAGACAGAGAACCAGAGTGATCCTGTGAAGTTGAGCAAGGGTGAGAGGGGTTGCCCAGGGGCTCATGACTCCAGAGAGCCAAACCGCTGTGAAGTTTATGTCTATGTCAAAGCACTCCTTCCTAGGCAGGAAAGCTCGCCTTAGTAACTTATTAGTCGTAGGTGCTTCCTAGGGTTAAAAATGCAATCCTGGTTTGGGGTAGATCAATGGGAAATGTGTGCCCAAAGATTTACAAGGACCTGTGCTTCCTCCATGGCACTGGAAGATGAAGGAAGGAGGAAAGGAAGGACAGAGGGCAAGAAGAAAGAGATAAAAAAAGAGAGGGAAGGGAAGGAAGGAGAAAAAGAGGAAAAGATAGAGAAAGAGAGGAGAAGGGAGGGAGGGAGGGAGAGAGGGGGATGGGGAAGGATTCACCAGCATCTACAGAAAAACTTCCCTGCAAACACAGCTCCCTGTCAGGAGCAAGCATGGGATGAAGGAGCTTGGGGGGAGGGGGGGCGCTTTGACTGCAATCCTAGCCCTGCCACTAACTGTGAGTGTGTGTGTGTGTGTGTGTGTGTGTGTGTGTGTGTGTGTGTGTGTGTAAATGTATAAGTGCATAAGTGCATGTACATTGCTGTACATGGCAGTCAGGGATTGGTTCAGGTGTCTTCCCCAATCACGTGCCAGCTTATTTTTTTTTTGGAATAGGGTCTCTCCCTGAACCCGGAGCTCACCAGTTCTGCTAGACATGTTGACCAGCAAATCTTGGGAATCCTGTCTCCCCAGGACTGGAGTTTAAGGGTCTGGACTACCATGCCTGGCATTTTATGTGAGTGTAGAGGATTTGAACTCAGAACCTCATACTTATATGTTAAACATTTATCTCCCCAGATCTTTGCTGTACATTTTCAAAGAAGAGTTTTTTCTAAAAGCACACAGCATAAATATTTTATATACACAGAGAGATGATACATAAAATTGGTGAGATAAAACTTTGAAGGAAGAAATTGAAGAAGACACCAGAAAATGGAAAGGTCTCCCATGTTCTTGGGTAGGTAGAATTAACATATAATAAAATGGCAATTATAGGGAGCTGGCTAGATGGCTCAGTGGTTAAGAGCATTGCCTGCTCTTCCAAAGGTCCTGAGTTCAATTCCCAGCAACCACATGGTGGCTCACAAGCATCTGTAATGAGGTCTGGCACCCTCTTTTGGCCTTCAGGCATACACACAGACAGAATATTCTATACATAATAAATAAATAAATATTTTTTAAAAATGGCAATTATACCAAAAACAACCTACAGATTCAATGCAATGCTCATCAAAATCCCAGCAAAATTCTTCATAGACCTCAAAGGAGCAATACTCATCTTCATATGGAAAAATAAAAAACCTAAGATATTAAAAAATTCTGTACAACAAAGGAACTTCCAGAGGCATCACAATCCCTGACTTCAAACTCTATTACAGAGTTACAGTACTGAAAACAGCCTGGTACTGGCATAAAAACAGACAGGGAAACCAATGGAATTGAATCAAAGACCTGGATATCAATCCACAAACCTACAAATACCTGATTTTTTACAAAGAAGCTAGAAATATAAAATGGAAGAAAGAAAACATATTCAACAAATGGTGCTGGCATAACTGGATATCAACATGTAGAAAAAATAAAATAGATCCATATCTATCACCGTGCACAAAACTCAAGTCCAAATGGATCAAAGATCTCAACACAGAACCGACCACACTGAGCCTCATAAAAGAGAAAGTGGGAAATACACTTGAACGCATTGGCACAGGGAACCACTCCCTAAATATCACCTCAGTAGCATAGACACTGAAAGCAACAATTAAAAAATGCGACCTCCTGAAGCTGAGAAGCTTCTGCAAAGGACAAAACTACAGCCTACAGATTGGGAAAAGATCTTCACCAACCCCAAATTGGACAGAGGACTGACCTCCAAAATATACAAAAAACTAAAGAAACTTGACATCAAAAGAATAAATAATCCAATGAAAAAATGGGGTACAGACCTGAAAAGATAACTCTCAACAGACGAATCTCAAAGGGCTGAAAGACACTTATGGAAATGCTCAACATCCTTAGCCAGCAGAGAAATGCAAAGCAAAACAACTCTGAGATTCTATCTTACACCTGTCAGAATGGCCAAGATCAAAAACACTGATGGCAGCTTATGCTGGAGAGGATGTGGGGTAAGAGGAACACTCCTGCATTGCTGGTGGGAGTGCAAACTTATCCAGCCTCTATGGAAATCAGTATAGCTATTTCTCAGAAAATTAGGAAACAAATCTACTTCAAAACCCAGCAATACCACTGTAAGGTATAAACCCAAAGGATGCTCAGTCATACCACAAGGACATGTTCATAGCAGCATTATTTGTAATAACCAGAACCTAGGAACAACCTATATGCCCCTCAACCAAGGAGTGGATAAAGAAAATGTGTACATTTACACAATGAAGTACTACACCGTGGAAAAAATAATGACATCTTGAAATCTGCAGGCAAATATGGATGGATCTAGAAAAAAACTATATTAAGTGAGGTAACCCAGACCCAGAAAAACAATATAATATGTACTCACTCATAAGTGGCTTTTAGATATAAAGCAAAGAAAACCAGCCTACAGGCCACAATCTCAGAGAACCTAGACAACAAAAAGGTCCTAAGAGAGACATACATGGATCTACACAGGAAGGTGAAAAAGACAAGATCTCCTGAATAAATTGGGAGCATGGGGGTCATAGGAGAGGGTGGAAGGGAGGAGGGGAAGAAGGGAAGAGAGTGGAGAAAAGTGTACAGCTTAATAAAAACAAAATAAGAAAAGCACACAGCATGCATATTTTATATACACAGAGAGATGCGTACATAAAATCGGTGACAGAGACATACAGCTGTGGACCACATCAGGAAAGAAGTAGGAAGGAGAGAGCGGGAGGGGGGCAATCCTACGGCTTTCCGTTATTCATTTCTGTACAGTGTGAATCTTCAAAATCCACATAAATTCTTTCTATAATAACTATTAACCATAAAACTGCATATTTAAATTGTGATTTGTTTCTTTCCAGTCTTCATATTTAATTTCTGGATTTTAAATGAATATTCAAGGGCTTTTTATGTTTGGGAGTCAAGGACACGGGCCAAAATCGATCTGCTCTGATCAGCGACACTGAATCCCAGTGATGAGCAGGGCGCAAGCAGGGTTCACAGAGGGACTGCTGCTCAGAGCTGCTGGACAGATGGGGCACAGGGCCAGAAAGAAGTACGGAAGAGCCCCAGCCCCGGCAGGTAGAATTAGCCATTGATTAAGTCTAAGATAGAGGTTTGACACCCAAGGTTTGACACCCAAAGGATGAAGCGCAGAGACAGTTGAGGCTAGAACTGGGACTTCGTGGCCATCAGTGCACCGACCTGCATCAGAAGAGCCTAGGAGGGGTGACCAGGAAGTTAGGGAGACCCTGAGAGAGCCTTGGGCACCTCTGTCTTAAGAGGTCCGGACAATAGGAGCTGCACGGAGGAGGGGGAGAGAAGTTGAGGTGGCACAGAGAGGTGATCACAGCAGGAAGCCAGAAAACAGTTGCTATGATTGGAAGAGGTGACTGGTTTGCCAAGGCCTAATGGTGGGCAAAACTCTGAGGACAGAGACGCATGCTTTTGATTTGGTGGCCTACGCACTGTGTTTAGGGATGAAGTGAGGAGCAAAGGGAGCAAGAGAGCAGAACGGACATGGAGACAGGAGGACAGGCCAACCCACGGAGGGTGCAGGAGAGACTGTTGCAGCTCCTAGGAAGGCTTTAGTTTGCTCCTTAACAGGAACCACCAGATCAGTGGTGGTGGCACACGCCTTTAATCCCAGCACTTGGGAGGCAGAGGCAGGCGGATCTCTGTCAGTTCAAGGTCAACCTGGTCTACACAGAGAGAGTTCCGGGACAGTTAGGACTGCTACACAGAGAATCCCTGTCTTGAACAACCAAGACCAGATAGATAGATAGATAGATAGATAGATAGATAGATAGATAGATAGATAGATAGATAGATAGATAGATAGGTAGGTAGGTAGGTAGGTAGGTAGGTAGATAGATAGATAGATAGATAGATAGATAGATAGATAGATAGATAGATAGATAGATAGATAGATAGATAGGAACCACCAGAGTCTACCCAGTGCTGACAGGAATGACCCAGCAGACAGGGGAAACAAGGTTGACAGATAGGGAGAGGGTATTCAGAACACCCTGATCAGTGGAAAGAAATGGGACCCGACACATAAGAATGAGGAAGTGTGTCTAGGGACCAAATGGGCTACCCACTGACCAAGAGCAAAGCATGCCCAGCAGGTAGACAAGGAAGGGAGGGGAGGTGCTATAGGGTATACAGAGGTCTCTGCCGACCTACTCTGTCCTGTGAAATAACAAGCATCTCTGATGAGGGGTCGCTTGAACCCAAAGCTTCAGAGGGTCTAGAATGGGATTTAAGCAGGTAGAGGGTTTAACCACGGAAGCACCCCTGGAGTGGGAACAGCACCATGTACACACAACCCCAGCGTATACTGAGGTAAGCAGTTGCTCGCATTGCTAAACCTTGCACCTAGGAGACTCGAACAGGATGGCTAGGAGTCGTGAAAGGGTCGCTCTGTGGACGTTAAAAACCAGCAAGGAAGGGAAGGAAGCTGGGAATGGTGATGCATGCTTGCAGTCCCAGCACTGAGGATGAGGCAGGAGGATGCTGAGTTCACAGTCTGTCTGGCCTTCACAGAGAGATACTGCCTCAAGAACCAGAAAGCATGACAGAGATCAACTCCAGCGAAGCCTAAAGCTGTAATGAGAGACACCCCCTCCTGTGAGAACACCCAAGACATGAATGTCAAAGGTGCAAGAGAGGCTTCCGGATGAGAGGGCGGCACAGACACCAGGAGCATCCCACATGGCCTCCAGGGGCAGCTGAACCAAGCCGGAGGCGCAGAAATGGCTCCCACCTGAGCCATCTGTTGGGAAGCAGTAGTGCTTCCCAAAGGCCCTGGTCCCCCAGCTCGCTCACCTCAGACTTCCTTCACACCCTGGGAAGCATGGAGAACTCTGCTGTCAGCCATGCATTGGACCTTCTCTTTTGAAAGCTGTCCTCCCATGTCCTCTAGCTAATGTCCTGACTTTTGTGGGTGTTCCAAATGAAACACACATCTACAGATCCAAAGATGATATCCACAAATGTGAGAAAACATATGATGTTTGTCTTTCTGAGCCTGGGTTACCTCTCTCAGAATGATTATTTCCAGCTCCATTCATTTACCTTCTAATGTTATACTTTCAGTTTCCAGGGCAGTCAAATGCTATCCGTTGTGCAAATGCACAGCATTTTCATCATCCGTCGCTCGGCTGATGGACATCTAGGCTGCCTCCATTTCCTGGTTCCAGTGAATAAAGCAGCAATGGACAGGGATGAGCAAGTGTCCCCGTGGTGAGACGTGAAGTCCCACGAGTATACGCCCACCAGCGGTAGCGCTGGATCGCACAGTGGATCTGTTTCTCGCTTTTGACACCATTTTTTTTTGTAGATTATTATTTGTTTTGAGATTATGGCTCACACTGTACTCCCAGGCTGAATTAAAATTCATTAAGTAGCCCAGGATGACCTCAAGCGCAGCCATTTTGCCCCAGCCTCTCGTGTGTGGGGAGCGTTTCTGAGATGTAGACACAGACAGAGTTGGATCGTAACCCCTCCCAATCTCCAGTGAGTCCTAACAGAAACAGTGGTGGCTCTTGGAGGACAACGACTCAATTGATAGTCCTTTGGCACACGGAAGAAGGGAGAAAAGACAGAATCATCAAGAAAAGGACACACATCGCTGCTTGTCCTACAGACAGCGGGTGCATGGTGAGGGAGGACGGGGAATACTTTCATGATAATTATTAAAATAATAACCTTGATGATAACTTTGATGAAACAGACAATTCCTTAAAAGACAACAAATGGCAAAGTCGTGCAGGAACATATAGACACAAACTTTATCTCAATCAAATGTGGAGTCAAAAACTTGCCAGGCCAGGTGGCTGGTATTTTGTTCGTGAATGCTACCAAATACTTATAGAGGAAATCAGACTGATTCAGCACCAACTCTTCAACAGTACGGAAGACGGAAAGTTCCCCCACTGGGTTATGAACATAGCATTAGTCTAATACTAAAACCAGGCATCGACAAAGGAAGTCATCAGCCAATAATCCTCAAACATATACACCAAAAACATCTTTCTCAAAATAGAAACATTCCAAACCCAGGTATATCTAATACAGAATATTTCATACTCAAGTAAAAAATTGATTTCATATTCCAAAATGAATTAAGGTGGCTAATATGCTGTGGACAGGTTAAAGGGAGAAGATAGTATGATCATCTCAATACTTGACGGCACTGGGTGGTGGTGGCGCACACCTTTAATCCCAGAACTCGGGAGGCAGAGACAGGTGGATCTCTGTGAGTTCGAAGCCAGCCTGGTCTACAAAGTGAGTTCCAAGACAGGCTCCAAAGCTACAGAGAAACCCTGTCTCAAAAAATAAAAAAAAAATACTTGCCAGGCGGTGGTGGTGCACGCCTTTAATCCCAGCACTCGGGAGGCAGAGGCAGGTGGATCTCTGTGAGTTCGAGGCCAGCCTGGTCTACAAGAGCTAGTTCCAGGACAGGCTCTAAAGCTGCAGAGAAACCCTGTCTCGAAAAACCAAAAAAAAAAATACTTGATGGCATCAAGCCTCTGTCCACTATAAAAACCCCATAGAGTTCCAACTAAAGTCTGTAATGCGCTAAGAGTACTGATTCACAGACCCAGGCAGGCCATGCTGGGAGTTGCTGTAAACTACCACACATCACAGCAGAGTCAGTCAGAGAAAGGACTTGCAGGCGGTTCTGGAGGAAACAGAGCCCTGTCCACCAGAGAAGCACCGCATGGACCAGAACCAGAGTCTTAGGGGGCCCGTGTTGGCCATGCCAATCTCCTCTCCTCTCCTCAGCACACACCAGAACATCAGACGCCAAGAAGGAAGCTGGTGTGCATGTGGACCTATTGCTGGCATGGTCACCGAGAACAGAGGACCACTCTTACGTCATGGGAAGGTTTCACACCAGAAGAGAGACAAGAGACATCAGCCAAGCTCCAAGACCCTGACCAAGGGGCAACTTTGCAAGCAGGCTTTCCCAAAGACAGGCTCGAGATCTTTCTGGGACCCACTGACAGGTCTGACAGGCATCTTCATGCCACCCCAGACTAAGCAAAGTCCCCGTGTGTCTCTCACATATCCTGGGTGGGCCACACAGGATGATGAGACTGTGTGCTGACTGTGGGTTAACACCTGTCAGCTACGCTGCAGTCATGGCAGCCGTGATACCTGCTTGGCCACGAGGTGAAGTTTCATAGATACACAGTTAGTGAGTGGTGAGTGACCAATGAATGAAGAGCTAGAAAAAGGACAGTGTGGGGAGAGGGCTCGGTCAGTAAAGTGTTTGTGTGAGAGCTGAAGACCCGAGTTCAGATCCCCACGTAAACGGCATGGTGTGCGTTCTACATCTTTAATCCTAGCACTGGCAAGGGGCTGGGCAGCAACAGCTAGTCCAGGGATTTGCTGGCCGGACAATCTATCAGTACTGGTGAGTTCCAAGTTGAGTGAGAGACTTTGTCTCAAACTATAAGGTGGAAAGCAATCAAAGACGATATCTGCAACCTTCACACATGTTCACACATGTGTACATATGCATAGACACGTATACACGCATAACGCTACATGCACACATAAACACACAAGTCTACCGAAGTAGTGATAACACACATTGAATACCAGGACTTGGTATATCTATTCTGATTAATCACTCAACTTCCTGAGACCCTGGGGAGACACCTGCCCCCGCCACCCCTGAGTGAGGAAGCAGCCTAGAACACGTTGATGGTCAGCAGCCCCAGAGAAGGGTGAAGACAAGTTCAAAGGCTTACAGTATGACCTCCTCTGGGGTCAGCCCATAGTAACTAGCTGGGCTGCATCTCCCCCCAGGTCCCCACCTCCCTTGGAAGAACCAGTGAGAGACAAGAGCGCCAATAGACTAAATCAGGGCCTTCAACCCCAGTGCTGTGTGTGAGATGCTGCTTGTAGCTTCAACTCTTAGGAAAAAAGCTTTAAAGCCTCCCCCAGATCCGAGGACCATGCATCTGGTTTAAAACAGGAGATACGGGGCAACCAATACAAATCTCTGTGTTTTTAATGGGAATCATTACTCAAAATATGTCACTAGCCAATCAATACAAAAGTTAAAACTCATCAATATTTAAATTTTTCCCATTGACATCTTATCATCCTAGCCAGGAAAGAGTTCAGCCCATTGCAAAATCCATTTTTTAATCTTTTGAGTTTGCAGAGTTCAGAATTAAGCACCACTGGTTGGTGGGTGTCAGCGGCCTGACCAGAGACCACAGTGGAGCCAGTTCAGGAGGGGACAGAAGGACAAACCATGGAGACACCTGCACCATGGTCAAGCAGGCTGACACGCCTTGGCAGCAGAGCAGGCAGGCCTTTGTCACCATACAGGGTGGCTCTCTCAGAGGTGTGAGGTTTGGGGAGGTGGCAGCACTGTAGCCTCTGACACAAAACCCAGCTTTAGACTGGAGCTCAGATTCCCCCAGGGGGGTCTCAGGATTATTTCTTCCAGCTCTACACTGTGGCCATCTGGACCCTCTCATCCCCAACACCCCCTCACACACACACACACACACACACACACACACACACACACACCAGTGGCCCGTGCTCTCAGTTTTGATAGTATTTTTTTCCTACTGGAAATCTCTCCCAGGCCCCAGGCCTGGCTAGTTCCTTCACCTCCCTGGAGACTGGCTGCTGTCACTTTTCTCTGGGAGAGATTTCCTTAGACATCTATGGATGGGTGAGTGATCCCATGCTGATCTGGAGGGCAGGTTCTGCTTCACTGTATCATCCACGGGTCCATCTACTCCTGTATCCTCATCCCCCAGTGTGGTACCTGGTACGCAAAAGGGGTCCAGTCAACACCAGATGGATGGATCCAGATTTCAAAGCATCCCCAAAGTTGATTTGAAGAAGAGAAACTTGGGTGGGGCAGTCCTAGCCTGGGAAGCAGAGGTGAACACCCACAGCTGGTTCAGTGCTCCCCAGAGATGGCCTAATGTGGGAGAAGAGACACTTCCCATGGAAACAGAGGAGCCGGGAAGAGGGTGGACAGCACAGAGTAATTCTCCACACCTTAAAAACTGAATATGGAGCTCCTTGGCTGCTCAGACAAGAGGGCAGAGGTGGGGACAGAGGCAGGGAATCACTAGGCAGATTTCAGAGAATTCCGAACCGCTTCTCCCGTCCCGACCCCACCGCTCCAGGCTCCAGCAACAGTTATTTCATTAGCCTTAAAAGCCTTTATTCTCTGAGAGTTCACCTCAAATCGCTTGCAACCTGGCGAGGCGGGCATTAAATCTTCGCCTGCTGCCATCTCATTCTTGCCCTATGGTCCTGAGTCCCTATCTTGCCAATGCTGCACTCCAGCATGGCGACTCAGGAAGGAGACCCATGGACCCGAAACTTCAGGCATCTGTGTAATACATGCCACTGGAGGAGCCTGAGAAATGGCTCAAAAGTCCTTTAGCGCACTGGTGAGGTGGCTCAGCCGGTAAAGGTGCTCGCTACCGAGTCTAACAGCCTGAGTTTGATCTCCAGGATTCGCATGATAGGAGAAAAACCCTGTCCCTCATGATCATACACAGAATTAATTAATTAGTTAATTAAGTAAGATACAATAATTCATTAGATGTACCTCCCACACACTGCAATATAAAGTGTTGGCTAACACATCACCCTCACTTGGGAGTGTGACTGTGGAGATAGGCACTGAAGAAGAGAGAGTGTTGGATCCTGGCCTCCAGTGGCAAATAGAACATTCCAGAGAAGCTGATCCTCGTGGCAGAGGGACCTTGTGATTGGCAGGAGGGTGCTGAGTGAATATCACAGAGCGCAGGTTGGGGGACTCCCAGGAGAAAGGAAACAGAGGACCTACGATCAGAGTATGGTGAAGAGAATGGCTATGAGCCTGGAAGGCCCCATGGATCAGTCCCCATCAGGTAAGGCATTGTGCCCCAGAGTCCACTCTGTCCCTGACAGAGCTACGTCAGGGACTGCAGTGGCCAGCATATACTCAGCATGCTTTCAGGCCCTGGGTTCACCCCAAACATTAAAAGATGCAAATGGTGGGGTGACTGGGGCTGGGACATTCTCATGACTCAGGTTAAACTGGGCTCAGGTCACACAGGCCATGACCACTGCTCAGCTTCCCTGAGACATGGGCACAACCACACTGGCCTCTCCCCGCCATTGTTAGTGTCATCAAAGGGACCCAGCTGTGAAAAGCAGGAGAGATAAGGTAGCCGACCAGATGAGTGACTCCAGACTCCAGAGGCCCTGGGAATCATAGCGGAGCTCTCCAAACATGCTGGGGGTCCACAGAGCTCTCTCCTTAGGAGAGAACCAGGATAACCCACAGATCAGAGACAATCACAGGGATCTGCCAAGACTGCGGAGCTGACTGTGCTGGGCTTGCAGACCACATCTGAAGATGCAGACATATACCCTTTGTCACCGTGACACAGATGATGTCATCCACAAAATTAACACTCAAGAACGTGTGATTAAGTTACCAAAAAAAAAAAAAATACACCAGATGAAATCTCAAAATGTTTTAAGCAAATGAGTGGCCTTTGTTGGTGGTTGGGCAGCATCCATAGTGATCCCTGCCACATACAGTCATGTGGGGTCCACAGGCTTCAGCTTAGACACACATAATAGAACAATTGCAAGGGGTGGGTGATGTGGGGTGGTCCTTGTGTATATGTGTTGTTCTTATTGGTTAGTGAATAAAGCTGTTTTGGCCAATGGCTTAGCAAAGCAAAGTCAGGCAGGAAATCTGAAGAGAGATCTATAGAGAGAGAGAGAGTAGGTGGAGTCAGAGAGACACCATGTAACTGCCAAAGAAGACGGTTGCTGAAACTTTACCAGGTAAGTCACAGCCTTGTGGCAATACACAGAATAACAGAAGTGGGTTATTTTAAGATATAAGAGCTAGCCAATAAGAATCCAGGAGTACTAGGCCAAACAGTGCTGTAATTAATGTAGTTTCTGTGTGATTATTTGGGTCTGGGTGTCTGGGAATAAAAGAGCAGTCTCTGTCAGCAAAATGGTGCCCAATGTGGGACACAAATTTCCACATAAAGCCTAAGAAAGTTTAAATTAAAAAATTGGCTTCTAGACCCACAGAAATGGGAGCCAATTGTGGCTTCTTGGCAGCTGCATTTTTTCAGATAGGATCTGTTTGCTGTCAGTGAGCACAGGTGCAGCTCCTGTAGGAGAAGATTTCCCAACTCAACATTAGTAGCAAAAAATGCATGACTTCTTTAAGGAAAGGCTTCCTGGTTCACGCTGACAGCACAAACTCTGGCTCTTTTGGGAGGTCCTGCACTTAAATGGGGTTTGTGAGCAGCATACTACAAATTGCTTAATGGTGACATAGACCCACAGCATCCCTGAAGCTGGGGCGGTGAACATGGCTTGCAGAGGTGATGAGCATACCTTCACCATGTTGAACTGGGCAGAGCAAACAGGCAGGACTGCAGAGTTAGCCCTAGCCATGCCTATTTAGCATTTTTTAAAAAGGCGATCTTAGTCAGAAAATGATTACAGATATGCAAAAAGACAGATTTGGACAGAAATAAACCTCTGAACAGGTCAGTGTGTTTTTTAAAAATGTACGAGAGAGAGAGAGAGAGAGAGAGAGAGAGAGAGAGAGAGCAGACAGTTAAAAGAAATAAATAGTTCTAAAGAATAAAGACTTTAAGGAGACAGAGAGCAGTCATAGATTAAAGAAGTAAAGAAAAATAAGCCACATAAGGATGGATACACACGGAGAGTCTAGATTATATATACTATTGTATTTTCTTTGGATATTTTGACTGCAGAGAGACATTTGAATCTAGGGGCTGCTAAGTTAAATCAACATAAAGTTATCTTGACTTCAGAATTTGAGTCTAAGGATATGTTCTTTTGAAAAAGAAATTCTGCTTTTGTTTCCACAGAAGATGAGAACATATGGGTTCCTTCCAGGTTAATGTAGTTTAATGGAACAAGATCTCCCCAAAAGGTCTCCATGAACTCTAAAATTACTTTGCTCAACAAACAGCAGGAGGAAGTTTGGAGAAAACTACTCCCAAATTCCAAAATTTGTTGTTTATAAATGTTTATTTTCATTTAAAAGGGCTGGTTATAAATGATTAATGGTCAAACTCAGTTTCAAAAAAATAAGGGAAATATGATATAGAGATGAATACTTTACAAAGATATGGGTCATTGTCTACTGATACAAATTTAAGGTTGATTTTGTTACATTGTGTGTATGTATTTCTGCTCTTGTTTAAGGTATTATATTTGTGCAGCTCATTTAAAAATGTAATGTATAATTAAAAATTATAAATTAATAGTCACTTATAAAAGTCAATCTTATAGTCATGTTAGTTAGGTTTTCTAGATATACAGAGATATATTTCAGTTAGATAGATAATCTTCAACATTTCAAAGACATACAGAATATGGTATTTAAAATGTTTTAAGAGCTTAAACTTTTCTCAACAGTGAGATATATCTGCTTCTGGCAGCACCAATTACTTCAAGAGGATGATGGGCATTTAAGAAACACCTTATGGAATTTTCTAGTCACTTGGAAACTGCTCTTGCCTAGACTGCTTGATGGTATGCTGTATGAAATGGACATGCAGGACCCATGAAAAAATGACTGCTGAACTTTCATAAAGAAGGTGAGACAGTCCTTCAGGGTTCCTGCTTCATAAAAGAGTCTGCCAGACATTCTGCAGGACACAAAAGAAAGTGACTGACAAACTTAATAAAGGTGAAACAGTCTTTCAAACTTTCTGATTCATGGAAAACTTTGCTGAATAATATGAGTCTGTAAGCTGAAGATGGATGTCCCAACATTACAGCAGAACTGTGGATTATTGTCCAGGCAGTAAGATGTTGCTGTCAATTCTAGAAATTTGGAAGTTTTTTACAATGCACTTCTTGTTTACTTAGGTAATATTATATCCTTCTGGAGTCTTTGAAGAGTTGAAGACAGACAGTTACAGTTTTTCTTAGTTATGATAAAAGATAAATTAGATAAGAAAGTTTCTAGATACAAATAGACTAAATATTTTCAATGCAATTCTTGTTTTTTTTTGTTTGTTTTTTTTTTTTTTGTTTTTTCGAGACAGGGTTTCTCTGCAGCTTTTTTAGAGCCTGTCCTGGAACTAGCTCTTGTAGACCAGGCTGGCCTCGAACTCACAGAGATCCGCCTGCCTCTGCCTCCCGAGTGCTGGGATTAAAGGCGTGCGCCACCACCGCCCGGCCCTGCAATTCTTGTTTGATATCTGTTTTGTTATACATAAATTTACTATGTTAAAGTTAAAACCTTACTTTTTATTTAGACAGAAAAGGGGAGATGATGTGGGATATCCTTCTGTATGTGTGTGGTTCTTATTGGTTAATGAATAAAGCTGTTTCGGCCAATGGCTTAGCAGAACAAAGCCAGGTAGGAAATCTGAACAGAGATATAGAGAGAGAATAGGCAGAGTCAAAGATACACCATGTAGCTGCCAAAGGAGATGGTTGCTGGAACCTTACCTGGTAAGCCACAGCCTCCTGGCAATACAAAGAATAATAAAAATAGGTTATTTTAAGATATAAGAGCTAGCCAATAAGAAGTCTGAGATAATAGACCAAACAGTGTTGTAATTAATATAGTTTCTGTGTGGTAATTTGGGTCTGGGCAGTCGGGAACAAAAAAAAGCAGTCTCTATCAACAGAAGTGGGCAGAAAGTCCTCCTGAGTTAAAGATGTTCTAGTCAGACCAGTATGTTTACAAACTGGTTTTGGTTCTGGGGGGACATAGGTTGGCATGAGGGTAGAGAGGAGCCCCACAGAGCTGCCACAGTGTCCAGCAGAAGAGGAAAGTGGTGGACACGCAGAGCTTCAGCACCAGGGAAGTCAGATTCGGGCATCAGAGCTGAGCAGCTTCAGGCATCAGAGCCGAGCAGGTCTGGCTGCCTCACTCCTCAGCATCATCCTGGCAGCCATATTCAGAAACCAAAGTCCCCAAGGCAGAAAGACCCCAGAGGATTTCAGGAGATCCTCCCCAGACACTCCCAAGAGCTGCTGTTGATGGACAAGATGTGGGAATGAGTGGCCAAGCCCCTGACTCAGAAGGAGTAGACATACAGAACCCTCAGCCTTGGCTACTCACAGAGCCAAGAAGCTCCATGTTGTTCCCAAAAATGGCATCCTGGAGCATCCCTGCCCTCCTCGTCCTCCCATGTACCCTCTCCAGGATGACCACAGGAAGTCATGTGACTAACAAGAGCTCTGTGGACCGGTCGTACCAGAGAGAGACAGAAAGGCAAGCGAGACCTTTCCCTGAGCCTAGGCTGGGACAGAGTAGCCCTCTATCTCAGGGCTACATCCCCCCCCCAGGCTCTCTCTCTTCTGTACCAGCACCAGCAATCAAGAGCAAGGAGTTCCTCCAAGGGTCTCTGGAACCCCAACTATGTACCCCTCTCCAGCAGGCAGAACACAAGGGCAAGCCCGCCAAGACTTCTGCCCTCACAGGCAAGTGGATGAATAGCCAATTATCTAGGGCCCTGTGTTAGGTGTCTTTGCCTGCGGTCTTGAGAGCTAGCTAATTCTTTTATTGTGGGCCTTTTCTGTGAGAGAATACCCGATTGTTCTTCAGCAACCACAACACACCATTAACTCCAACATCTAATTCCTGATCAGGTTAGCACTGAATTATCCACTTGTTAGCCCACCTGCATATCAGGAACTGTGGCTTGACTTTATGGCTCCCGGGTACCTATCGGGTGCCCCAGAGGACTTTATGCTTTTACTTATTTCATGTTCATTATGGATGTGTTCTGTGCCTGAGCATCTTCACACAAGTTTACAATGTACAGTGGGCACACCCCACCCCACTCCAGCCTCTGCTCCCTTGATCCTCTCCCCCTGTGTTAGTCCCCCTTGTCCCCCTAGGCATTTTTACCTTTACCTTTATGTCATCTGTATGCCCGTGATCTCATGTGTCTGTAGAATCTAGGCACCACAAAATGAGAGAAAACATATTTGTCTTTCTGAGACCACCTTCACTTGCTTAATATCTCTTCCAGTTGCTCCCATTTTCATAACTCCATCCTTCTTCATGACTGAAAAGGATTCCATGAGCGTACACCAAGCCATATTTTTCTTTATCCCTTCCTCTGTTGTCAGACACCATAATGTAGCTCTTTCAAACAGCCCTCAAATAAAGTCTAATGGGAGGACACACCTCTGGCATATTGACTTGGGTTGACACACAGGGTGGAGCTGCCGATAGTTTTCTGAGGAGCCTGCACATGGCTGGACCAACAGACATTCTCCTATCTCTTCCCATACATTGAGTTCATACCCCTTTCCATTTAAGCACAGCCTTGGGCCAGCGCTGGGATAAAGTCAGCATGTCTCAGCACCAAAGAAAAACACCAGCATCATTGCTTCCCACTCCACATAATCCCCTAGTCTCCATGCTCACTCAGCTTCTCTCATGAGAGTTTTCCTCCTCTCATCATGGGTGCCAGGCTACAGGAGGCATCCATTGCTCATCATCTGCATAAGCACAGAGTGGCTGGCATTGCTTGGCTGGCTGAGGTGAGCACGTGCAGATAGCCCTGGCTCCTGCCAGCTCTTCTGGAATCACTTTCTTTAAAAGACAATTGCATGAAATATGTAATGTTGTGTCTCATGCATTAATCAAAATCATGGCTCAGATTTTAATTCTCCCCAGAGAACTATGGAGCGGGTGTTTTTGTTCCACAAATGGAAGTGGCCTAGGCTTTGCAGTTTGTGGTGGGGGTGGGGAGATGTCGAGGTTCCCCCTACTATAATCCCCACTGGTTCTTGGGCCTTTCCTTGAACACAAACAGAATTACGCTTTGCTTCTTGCCAGCAGAACACTGCAAAGGTGACAGGACATTGTGTCTGTGACTATTGTCTAGAAGGTCTTACCTGGAGTCCCTCTCCCTTGCTGGATCTGAATAAGCAGGCAGTGCTGAGAAGCCCTGATAGGAGGAAGCACAGAGCTGTGGGATAATGCCCTTGTATACTATAAAGATTTGTCACTCATTGGATTAATAAAATGTTGATTGGCCAGTAGCCAGGCAGGAACTATAGACGGGCAACCAGACTAAGAGAATTCTGGGAAAGGAAAGGCAGAGATGCAGTGATCTGCCAGATGCAGAGGAAGCAAGATGAGAATGCCAAACTGAGAAAAGGTACCCAGCCACATGGCTAAACAAAGACAAGAATTGTGGGTTAATTTAAGTTGTAAGAGCTAGTTAATAATAAGTCTGAGCTAATAAGCTAAACAGTTTACAGTTTACTGTGTGTTTCTTTGGAACTAAGTGACTGTGGAACTGGGCAAGACAGAAACTTCTTTCTATAACGCAGCTTCTACCAGGAATGAAAAACAAGATGCCGAGAAGAAAGAGGTTGCTCAGTGGGTAAAGTGTTTGCCATATGAACCAAGGTTGATCCCTAGAATCCAGGTTCTAGTGGGGGGGGGGAGCAAAAATGGTT
This sequence comes from Arvicola amphibius, assembly GCF_903992535.2. Lineage (NCBI taxonomy): Eukaryota > Metazoa > Chordata > Mammalia > Rodentia > Cricetidae > Arvicola > Arvicola amphibius. The sequence continues at coordinate 4,739,616 of NC_052052.2, read as the reverse complement.
GTATACATTTGTGATCCTAGCATTAGGAACAGAGGCACAGGAGGATTCCTGGTGCTCACTGGCCAGCCAACCTAGCTTCTGAGCAAGCTCCAGGTCACTGAGAGACCCTGTCACACAAAAACAAAGAGGACAGCACCTGAGGGTCAACATCAGAGATTGTTTTCTGACCTCTACATGTGCATGTGGATGTGCATGTACACACACTCACACGTACCCACACATGTGTACAAACACAATACAAATGGAGTCCTGCTGACAACCATAAGAAATACAACAGAGCAGGCTTAAGCTGGGCCTTCCTGGGAGCCTGGAGCCTCTAAGATGCTGGTGCCTGGGACCTAGCCAGATTAGGTCTGGACTCCTGACCCAGACACCATGAGATGAGAAATGGGACTTGTTTTCCATCCCTAAAGGTGTGGTTATTATCACCCGCCACAGACCAATCACTGTCGAACATCTGGGTTTTCTTCCTCTCCTATCACCCTATGACCTTAGGTGTTCACTGGGTGTCTCTAGGCCTCTGTTCTCCCGCTGTGAATGTGTGTCAGGTACTTGCTGCCTAGATTAATCCAGATCCCTTGTCAAAAAAGGAGCTGTCATTCTTTTTCACTAAAAAAAATTTTAAAGTGTGTGTGTGTGTGTGTGTGTGCTTGTGTGCATGTGTTCATGTGATGCCAATGCACATGCATATATATGCTTATGTGTTTTCTTCATTTATGTATGCTGTACATGTATGTGTGTGCTCGCATGCATATGTTCACGTGATGCCAATGCACATATATGTATACATTTGTGTGCATGTGTTCACATGTATATCAATGTGCATGTATGTGTATACTTGTGTGTATGTGTCCACGAGTATGTCAACATGCATGCGTGTGCACGTGGAGGCCAGAGATGGCAATTAGGTGTCTTCCTCAATCGCTCCTCACCTCACTTTTTGAGATGGGGTCTCTCATTGAGCCCAGACCTCGCCAATTGGTTAGACTGCCTGGCCAGTTAACGCTAGGGATCTGTCTGTCTCTGCTGTCACCCACCACACTTGGCTTCTCACACAAGTTCTGGAGATCTGAACTCAGACCTTCTGCTTACACAGCAAGTGTGTCACAACTGAACCATCCTCCCTAACCCCTGGTTTTCTTTCTTAGTAAGACAGAATCTTAAAGTTCAAGCTGGCATGGAACTTACCGAATCGCCCAAGGAAGCCTTGAATTTTTGATCCTCCTGCCTCAGCCTCTCAATTGCTGGGGCAACAGGCTTTCTCTACCATACTGAGATTGTTTTAGCAAGTGTTTTTGAAATTTTGTAACTTCACCTCAGCAGTCAGTTCTCATCCGCGTTGACGGTCTGTAGATAATTTAATGTGGCACAGTATCACGGGTTATCAAAGTATGGAGCCTGTTTGGTGAACCTTCATCCTCATTAGGTTTTCTGGACACATGTGCAGAGATGGGTCTCAGAACATCTCATAGTCTTTTGGTCCCCAACTGGCCCTACTTCCCTTGTGCCAAGTTCCAGGATCTCCTTGCTGCCCGAGGGCCTCACACCCTGAAGCTCGCTCCACAGGTCTACTGGTGAATGCTGGTGATGGGTTCTCTTGTCTCCACCCCATGGAGGGCAGAACGGCTCTTTTCCTCAGCATCCTTCCTTGCGGGAGCTGTTCTGACAGGACCAGGTTAGAAGAGACGAGTGACGTCGTCAAATTTCTCACAGGCTGGGGGAGCGTTCTCTGCGACCAGTAAGCTTGCTCTATGGAGCATCACAGTGACTGCCACTCACTAAGGACCCTGCTTGAAAGAACCGAGGAAAGGTCCCGTGGTGACTTCATGTCAGCCTAGCTCTCCAACAGATTCCCAGGTGACACAGACTCTGGGCTTTCAATCAGCGGTAACTGTGTCTTTATTGTCCCTATGCTACGTCAGATCCCCAGTGGTACGGATGCAGGAATGCCAGTATTCCCCTTGTGGGGGTTCTTTTGAGACTCTTGCTTGAGCTACACACACAGCTGCCAGCTTCGCTCCTTGAGGGACCCCCAGGCAGACCCCAGGGTGGTTGGATTGCAGCCCCTGTTTTCCCAGTGACAAGCATTTCCCCCTGCACTTTGGGGTCAAGGGTTCATTCATGTTGACACCCCAGGGCTTACATTTCACAAGACAGAATTACAGACGGCCATCTTGATTCTGCTGATTGCTTGCTTCTCCGGGGCCCCTGTCTGTCTTAGAAAACAGCAGGACAGGAGGTTGAGACTCCCTTGCCTGCATCTCTCTTCTGTTTGAAGCTCTGGCTTCTGTGGGCTTCCCCAGCTTCTGCATTGAGCTAGTCTGACTGGTGAACCTGGTTGAGAGCCCAGGGGGGACAGACAGAAAGGTGGGGTCCCCACAGGCTCACAGGAGCTTGGCATTGGTTTGGTAAACCTGGCTGAGAGCCCAGGGGGGGGCAGACAGAAAGGTGGGGTTTCCATGGGCTCACAGGAGCTTGGCATTGGTTTGGAAGGAGCATGAGGCAGCGGGGTCATTTCAATGAAAGGATCAAGCGCTAGCGAAACCTTGAAGGACACAGACGGTGTTTAATCCTTTAATTTCTGAAATTTGAACTGACATCAGGGGTCCTTTAAGAGCTCTGTCTAATTAGGCAGTGCCTGAGCTTCAGACCCCAGGCTGTCTGTGAGCCACACGGGTATCTGGGAAATACAGAAGCTACTGACTTAGGCCACTTTTCGCTCCAGGCAGTGCTCTGCACCCCCACATGCTCTAAGCCCCAGCATATGCCTCAGCTCCCTAAGTCTGCTCATCCACTTGCAAGCCTGCCCTGGTGGGGCTCTTTGCTCTGTGGTCTGCACAGCAAGCTCCCCGCCCTGCCTTAGCCCCTGACATGCAAGAGACCCTGCATTGCCAAAACACATTCCCCACTCATGATGTTCAGTTCATGTTTGCACAAGCAAGTGAAACACTCGTTATCAGATGCATGGAGATAGGGCATCAATAACAGCAAGAACTTCAGTCCTATGTAGAGAGCTACACTGAGAGACAGCCCTGACTCCCAAGACACCTCTGAAGCAAAATAATAAATAACACATTAGAGCTCAGACAAAATGGGCTGACATGCTGGCACTGTCCATTCTAGAAGTCCCTGGAGCTGCCCCCGCCCTTAAGTGACAGGATGTCCTAGCCCACCTCCAGAGGAGGCTGCCACCATCAGTAGAGATTGACGTGTGGAAAAGTTTGAGGCTCCAGGCCTGAGGAATACAGCCTTTGGACAGAGCGCCCTGGCTGGAAACGCCAACTGAAAGACTCATCCAAAGCTCTCTCTGGTCCCTAGAGGGTGGAGACACAGGAGAGACAGTCTCCAGGGAAAACAGAGGCCAGAAAATAAGCCAGGAGAGATGGCTCAGTGAGCAAGAGTTTGCTGTGAATGCATGAGAAACTGAGTTTGGATTCTTCAGGACCCAGGTACAAAGCAAGCACGGCCAAGCATGTGCCCGTAACCTCAGTGTTAGAGAAGATGGAGACAGGATCACTGGGGCATGCTAGCCACCAATGAAGCTCCAGGTTCACTGAGAGACCCTGTCTCAAGGGAGTAAGTGATACAGTAATCCATAAGCACATACCCAGGCACATGAACCCACACATATGTATATACATCATAGTACCCCCCATCACTCTGCCCCCCAATACATATACCTGTAAAGTTCAAAGGGCACTCTGAAAATTCACTAAGGGGGCTTTGACCCATGGCTGGCCCACCATGGCCACGGCCAGAGTGACTAGAAAGCACAAGGGTGTCTGTTGTAGAATATGATTTTAAGATGTATGACATTTGTTTATGCTGTGAAACATTTGTTTTAATGATGCAAAGCTGTGCTGCATTTTTTTATGTTGCATTTGTTTAATGCTGTGAAGCTGTGATTCTTTGCCTGTCTAAAATATCTGATGGGCTAATAAAGAGCTGAACGGCCAATAGCAAAGCAGGAGAAAGGATAGGCGGGGCTGGTAGGCAGAGAGAATAAAATGGAGGAGAAATCTGGGAGGAGGAGGAGGAGGAGGAGGAGGAGGAGGAGGAGGAGGAGGAGGAGGAGGAGGAGGAGGAGGAGGAGGAGGAGGATGATCAGGATAGAATGAGAAGGAGGACTCAAGGGGCCAGCCACCCAGCTACACAGCCAGACACCCAGCTACACAGCCAGACACCCGGCTACACAGCCGGCCACCCCGCTACACAGTGGCCACCCCGCTACGCAGCCAGCCACTGAGGAAGAGTGAAAGCAAGATTATAGAAGTAAGGAAAGGAAAAAGGCCAGAGGCAAAAGGTAGATGGAAAATTTAAGAAAAGCTGGCAAGAAACAAGCCAAGCTAAGGCTGGGAATTATAAGAAAGTCTCTTTGTGTGTTTATCTGGGAGCTGGGTGGTGGGCCCCCCAAAGAGTAATAAGAGGAAAAACAACCAACGACAGGTGTATCCTGAGATCAGAAATTTCTGGGGAAAGCCAGCATGGCCACAAGGCCAGGTGCCCTGGGATTATTACACTAGCAGATCCTCTGGATCGCCTGGGACTAGAGGCCCGGAGAGGCAAAATCTCCTATGTCAACATGGCCTCGTGTCAGGAATATGGATGCAGGATTACCAACCCAGCTTCCTGCCTGTTATGGTTTTGAAGCATAAAGCCCATCACTAATGTGAGTGAATACCATTAAAGGTTAATTATGAGCCGTGTAAAGGTTATTTTTGCATATCTCACCTCTTGGACAAAAGCCACTTTCTCATTACTATGTTAGAATATAAATTAATCTGCAGAGCACTTAAAATGTCACAAAATCTTTATTATAATGTTAATGTCATGAACGCACACGCATGCGCTGGCCTGGCCTGTCGGTGAGGCCTTCTTGCTCAAATCTGTCTGTCCTCTCTCTGTCGTCCCGGATGCTCTGACTGGAAGCCGCTTCTCCACAGTTCGTTCCTCTGAAGGTGAAGCCCACCGTTTCCCCAGACAAATGCTTGTCCCCACCCCACCCCCAAACCGGCCCAAGCTGGTTCCTCCCTCCAGTCCTCATGTGAGCACAAGGGCAAGCACACCCATGGAAAGCCCACCCCGAGTCCACACAGGGGTGCTTGGCCCCCAGCCAGCCACGGTTCTCAGCCCAGGAGCTGACTTGGCTGACACAGCCTCCATCTACGGCTTCTGACAGAAAAGGACAATTCTGGGCTTAATAAAGTTAGACTGGGTTTCACTGAATAATTTATCTGCATGCGTTGCACTTCAGCAAGTCCCTGCCTCTTGTGCTGATGCTAAGCTCCCCTGGGGTAAGCCAGGAGACTGGTGTGTAGGGACCAGGAGAGATGGGGGCACGGGACTCTCCAAGACGGCTGCTGCAACTAGGCCAAAGGGAAAAGCATTAAGTAAAAGTACGCATCACCAAATAAGGCAGCCCATAGGAGCAGAACCTCTGTGCCAGGGAGTGAGAGTACCGAACATGTAAGAGGGTCAGACCATCCCTGGAGCTACAGCACCACATTCTAGAAAGGGAGCCAACAGGCCTGATTCAGCATTGTATGAGAAGCGATCTCAGCCCATCATGTGTCAAGGACTGAAGCGAGCTGGAGGCCCAGCATGGTGTAGCAAGCCTGTCATCCTAGCTCTCAGAAGGCTGTGGCAGGAGACTTGTGATTTCAAGGCCACACTGGGCTACACAGCAAGATTCCATATTAACCCCCTGCCCCCAAACAATAAGTAACTAGAGACTGGCCTCTAAGGGAGGCCCCAAAGGGAGAGGGACACAGGAAGGGAAAGAGGGGGGTCTCTGGAGCTAATCAAAAGTTGGCATCTGCTGGTCATTTATGAAGAGAAGGATCTAGAACCCAGGATGAAAGAATGTTTACTCTTAAGTCAGAGTTGGCTAACCTTCGGCCAGGCTTCTTCTCAGCCATGAGCCCCTGAGCAGACATTCACATCTCCTTCTTCCTTGTGAAGTAGGGAAGGATCGAACCTGAGTCCTCAGAAAGAAAGTGGTAGAAGGATCAAACTGAGTGAGGCATCAGAAACTAATCAAGAGACAGATGCTGTGATTTCTAGGAACCCTGAGGCACACTCAGTCAGTCTACTTCCCTGAGGGGGTGTGGGTCAATATCCTAAGAGAATGGGTTTGAACAGAGACAGACATGCGATGATCGGAGTTCTAGGCCAGCCTGGGTTACCAACATCCTGCAAAGACAACAAGAGGGGAGGGGAAAGGGGAAGGAGAAGGAGAAGAAAGGAAAGAGATGAAGAGGGAAGGGAGGAAGAGAAAGGGATAGGAGGGGAAAGGAGGGGAAGGGAGGGAGATGAGAGGGGAAGGGAGGGAGATGGGAGAGGAAGGAAGGGAGGTGGGAGGGGAAGGGAGGGGAAGGGAGGGAGGTGGGAGGGGAAGGGAGGGGAAGGGAGGGAGATGAGAGGGGAAGGGGGGAAGGAGAAATGAGAGGAGGAAGAAGGAAAGCTGAGGGGAGGGAGAAAGAGAAGGGAATGGGCGGTGGGGAATGGGAGGGAAGTGGGGGATGGAAAGGTCATACCTACATTTTAATGCCTGGAACCCATCTGTTAGGTCGCAGGGCAAAGGAAGGTTCTGGTAGGAAACTAAGACTAACCAACATGCATTATGGGGGCTGTAGTGTGGGACTCTGGATCACCCAGAGTGTGGGAAAGGCCGGGGGAGAGTAGGTCCCAGGAATGCTACTGAGATGCTGAGGTCTGCCTAGGGTGTGGGCAGCTTCCCGCAGCTAGAAAGCGAGAGAGCTGCTTCCTCCAGCTCCGGCCTCCCAGCCACCCAGCCATGTGCTTTCAGACTAGCGCTCCTGACCGGCATCAGCTCTCCAGAGCAGTACTGCAGTAAGTCTGCATCGCCCTAAGCCTTTCTCGGTAATGAGAGAAAATAGAAGCATGCATCAGGACGTATTGGGAATGGGAGCCCCCGGAAGGATCCTGGAGGTCATTTTCTGCCGCCCCAGGAAGAGGGCCATTCCATAGCATCCAGCCCAGCGGGAGGAGCAGGGCCATCCTTCTGAGGTGAGGGGACAAACCTTCCTAGGAACGGCAAGAGTCCAAGCCAACTTTGAAGACTGCTCATTCACCTGCCCTGGAGGGAGCATGCTGTGTTTGCGTGTGAGTGTGAGGGCCTCCCAGTCTGCTGATTAACTGTTACAAGAAGGGCCCACTCTCCCCTGCAGCTGGCCTGAATAATTCATAGTCGGCATGTTTGAAGGAAGCCATGCAAGGCAGGGAGCTGAACTGGGTCAGGCTGGCCCAGCCTGCTGGAGCAATTCAGCCACTAGGTCATTTTCAAACACAGGGGATAAGCAGTCGCAAGGATTAATTATTGACTTCTCAACTCTTCCTGAAGGCCAGTGGCTAAGAAAAAAAAATCATCGCAAATTGATGTCTCTTAAACTACCTCTGAATATACCAGCCTTTCAGGAAAAGAAGGTTTTAAAAGGTGGAGTGGGTAGGAACCCTAACCGTTCAGGGTGAAGGAATACGTGGCCCAGAAAATGTGTTCTGCTCCTCGTTAGCCGTTCCCCTGCCCCCTTCCCCCCGCCCTCTGCCCTCTGCAGCTCCTGGAAGCCAGTGTGTGGCGGTATCAAGGTTTCCTGAGCAAATTAAGCTATCACCCAAAGTCCAGGAGCAAGATCCAGGAAGGGACTGAAGGAACCACTTGAAAGTCAGATAAATTGGAAGCAGAACTGCCCCCAGGCTGTAGCTAGCTCATTTCCTCAATGACCAGGGCTCCCTCTCTAACCCACCAAAAACAGGAGTGCCAGAGGCCAAGTCTACACAGTAAGAACCAAATGGAATTGGCAGCCCTGAGTCTGCTCCACTGATCGCCCATTGGTTCTGTCTGAGAAGGGTCAGACCACCACATTCCCCATATCCTAAGGACTCTGCTTTGCCACTCTGGCCAACAGAAAGATAATCCATCTGCCCATGTTTACCTAGCAACCAGACTAGTGGTCCGGGCTGTGATAGCAACCACAGACTGCCTCTTTGCAGACCACCCAGGGACCACCCAGCTGTAGGGTAGCTTCAGCAGTTGGCTCTAACTCACAGGAAGACCAGTCATGTCTGCCCTGGGCGCTGGAGGGTCAGGCATGTCTGCCACCCTGAATCCATCTAGGCTGTGTGTGTGTGTGTGTGTGTGTGTGTGTGTGTGTGTGTGTGTGTCCACATGTGTACGTGTGCACCGCACATGTCCCTATCAACCCGAGACCTGAGATCAACTTTGAGTGTCATCATTCCTCAAGCACAGTCCACTTCAGTTTCTGAGACAGGGTCTCTCGGTGTGCTTAGAATTTAAGCTGGCTAAGCTGCCGGGATAGAGATCCCAGAGATCCTCCTGTCTCCACCTCCCCAGCACTGGGGTTGCAAGACCACATAACCATGACTGGTTTGTTTTGTTTTTTATGGGTTCTGGGGATGAACTCAGCTCTTAATGCCTGCACAGCGAGTGCTTTAACAATGATTGAGTCATCTTCCCCAGCTCCCTTCCATCCACTCATCTATAGGAGAAGCAAAGTGAGTTCCAGAAAGGGCACAATTGCTCACTGTGGGTTCTGAGCTGGCTCTGCCTATGATTCATCTCAGTGCCTGTCTTCTCCCCTAATGTGTGATGATGACAGGTGGCATCTGAGTGGCTCCCCTGTCATTCCACCCTGGAATGTGCAAGCTGTGTGATCCCTCCCCTGACAGGGACTGGCACCAACAGGCTCCCTTCTGAGAAAGAGCCTGCAGCCAGTGTGGGCAGATGTCACCTGGAAGATGAGCGGCAAAGAAACTGGCTCTTCTCTGCCAGCTGTTATGTTGCAGAGCCATTCAGCAAGGTACTGAGGGCAGCCCAGAGCCAGCAGCCAGCAAGAGCTGAGCCCTCGGTCTCACACACTCCAAGGACCTGAAGCCTCTGTTCCCATGTGAGTCAGCTCGGAAGTGACCTGGTCCCAGATGAGATGGTCACTGCAGCTACGGGGACCTGGAGAGGATGCAGTAGCTCAGATATCCAATGGTCACTGCAGCTACGGGGACCTGGAGAGGATGCAGTAGCTCAGATATCCAATGGTCTTACCAGCAGGCACAGAAAAAGGAGGGGTACATGTTGTTCAAGTCACCAAGCTTTGAGATGATTTGAAGACAGGTTCAGGATGGAGAAACAAAGGCCCCTGGGGCTCTCGGCTTAGTCTCCTGGGCACATCTGACTCCCTTGACAAGCATAGAATTCCAGAACACAGGCTGTCGGTTTCCCCTCTTCTCTCCTTGAACCTCAGATATTACCACCTGAGTGGTCTGGGCACTTGGGAGGGAAAGGCAAAAAGCCAAGGCCAGAGCCAGCAAGATGGTTCAGCAGGCCAAGGTGCCCGCCACCCAGCTTGATGAGCTGTATTCCAGCCTGGCACAGACACAGTGTAAGGACAGGACCAACTCACACAGGTTGCCCTCCACCCTCCTTACATGCAACACGGCAACTGTGCATCCATTCAAAGGCACACACACCACACACACACACACACACACACACACACACACACAAATGAATTTCTTTTCCTTTAAAGTCGTGCAGGGAGACCTTGGTGAGTTAGAGACCAGCCTGGTCTAGACAGTTCCAGGCCAGTGAAGACAACACAGTAAGACCTTGTCTCAAAGAAAAAATATATTTTTAAAGAAAGTTTAAGGTCAGCTTGGGCTACATAGGGAGTTCCAGGTCAGCTAGAGCTACACACCATTGAAGGGGGATGATGGGAGAAAGAGAGTATGAGACAGAGACAGAGAGGGAGAGAGAGAGAAAAATATAATATATGACAGTGACTTGGGACCTTGGCCGTCATTGTTCGTAACCTAAAATGCAGCAGCAACAGAGGTGCGTGTGTGTGTGTGTGTGTGTGTGTGTGTGCGTGTGCATGTGTGTGCGTGTGTGCGTGCATGTGTGCGTGTGTGTGTGTGTGTGCGTGTGCGTGTGTGTGTGCGTGTGCGTGTGCGTGCGTGTGCGTGTGCGTGTGTGTGTGTGTGTGTGTGTGTGTCCAGGGCCACTGACTCCGAACAAATCACCAGAGACACCTTCACAGTAACTCCACTCTAACACCCAGTGTGCATGCTAAGTGCTGGGCGTACCTCCTTCACAACACTGAGTACTATCATCCTTCCCACTATGCAAATGAGGAAACTGAGGCAGGATGCAGCTAACTTCCTGCCAACAAATGGGTCAAGAGTCTGGCTCCTGACCACCATGTCCCTTGACGGAAGCTCTTCGTTAGACTTCGTGCTTTCGGGAGGGGGGCGGGGGGTGTGTCTCCCTGTGGATACTAGTGGTCGCTTAGAGCCAGGTGATAATTTGATGTAAGGATTTTCCTGAGCACTGGAGAATGTGAGTTGCAAAGCCTTGATCAACCAGATGCCAGGAGCATGCCCTCTCCCTCAAGACAACCTAAGTGCCACACCAAACATGTCAATTGCCACGCCAGAGGAAAGAAACCACCCGTGGTTGAGAAGTACTACATGCTCTGGGGAGTCCCTCAGGGTGACCTTCAAACGTTTCTATCCCTGCTCCCTGAGCTGCACAGGGGCATAACTGAGCCTTTGGAAATAGACCACCATGGGTTGGGATCCCAGTGTGGAGAGCTCTCGTATCCCTGGAGTCCAGCCTTGAGGACCCTCTCACCTCTGGGGTCCCAGTATCTGGATCTCTCTTACCCCTAGGGCCTGTGTATACAACCAACAAATGGGGGGGGGGGGCGTATCTGAGCTTCAAGGGCATCTTTTCATTATGGTGAGCCAGTCGGCAGAGCCAACCTTGCTTCTTTTTTCAGGACCTGCCAGACTCTCGGCAGCCTAAACACAAAGAAGCCATCCTGCCAAAGGAGGCCTCCTCCTCGGAGCTCTTTGCGTGGTCCCTGACTTCCAGCCCCTCAACAGCATCGCTTGGCCTCAGAACCTTATTATCATTGATGCCAAAGACACCAATTACTCTGTTCCCTGTGGTCTAAGAAAGTGAAAAGTCCAAATGCCAATCCCCTCCTACCTTGTCAGTGCACACCAGTCTGTGACCTTCCAACTAACACTCACCCTTATTGCTGTGCTGTTTTTCCAATGAAATCAATTGCATTGGATTGATCCTGGACTAGTTTTGCCTTCCTCCTCCAGCTCATGCTCACACACACACACACACACACACACACACACACACACACGAAACACATACCACACAATACAACACACACATACACCACACACCACACACACATACACCACACACATCACAAATATACAACACACCCATCACAAATATACAACACACACCACATACACACACACAGACACACACACCACATACACCAGACGTTTCTGAGTGTGTGTGTTTAGACTTCTCTCTGATTGTTGCCAATGTGTGTGACCTGGCTCCCCAAGTAAATTTGGGGCCATGCTATCTTTTTCTACCACAGAAACTACCATAGCCCTAGGTCACAGTAGGCAGTCCCTAAAGGGCAGGCCAGACATTGCAAAGTTACACTTTGGTGCCTCCTCCCTGCGCCCACTTGCCATCTGCTTTCCCTATGTCACAGGCTGTCCCTGGTGGTTCAAGATTCCTCCCCAGAGGCAGCCACTTCTCTCCCCATAATAGTGATTGTATCTTAACTCCCAAATTAACCAGACCCGTCTCCCAAACCAGAACTAATCCTCAGGCCTCCTGAGTCACACCAGAAAAGCAAGAGATTAAGCTACCTGCCTGTTGGAAGCCTCTTTCCAAGCCAATTAGGAATAATTTGGGGAAATGGGTTCACGAGCCTCGGCATCCAGAGCGGTCCTCTGACGCAAAGGCTTAGTGTAGGATCAGTGTCCTCGCAGAAAACAAGTTCTACTGGAAAATTATAATGAGCAGCTCGGTGGGGCAGAGACAGCCGGGCCTGAGCTTCTAAACACTCCTGGGTGCCCTGCCACCGAGGGTGGTAGGTAGAAGTGATTTGAAGCCATTAAAGAGAGACAGTGAAGTTTTAAAAAGCACCCCAATAAGAGTCAGAGAGACCTAGTCCCAATTTCTGTGGCTAATTAGCAGAGCAGCCTTGGGCAAGCAATACTGACTGAGTCTGCTACCTCATTCATGAGCCGACTCTGAAGAAAGGATCTCTCTCCGGTCTCCCCTCCATGTCCTCTCTCTCCCTTCATTTCCTCTTCCCTCTCCTCTCCTCCCCTCCCTCATTCTTCCCTCTCTGTCTCCTTTCCTTCTCCCTCTTGCCCTGTTCTCTGGCTCTGCATATGCCACAAGTATTACCTCCTCCTCAGAACTGTGAAGACTTGGGACTAGATTCCAAAGGGGTTTGCAAAGACAGGAAACAGCCCACACAGCCTCGGCACATTTAACAGGGCTGTGCTCTTAGCAAATTAACATAAACCAGATCTAAAAGGGATTAGATAGCTAGAGAACACAGACACAACCAGAAGCAGCTGTTGCCCTGTACTGAGAGCTTTGATGGATTAGGAAATTCCTACACACACCCAGAAAAACATGGTGAGGAAACCCTACAGCTATCTCAGATAGACGCTGAGGTGCGTGCACGGCGGGGGAGGGGAGGAGGCACGCGAGAGAGCACACACACACACACACACACACACACACACACACACGCACGCACACGTGCTCGCGTACTCATTTCTTTCCTGGGATCCAGCCCCTCTTCACACCTGGCCTGGGCTAGCACACCATGCTGCAATTTGGGAACAAACAACAAACAGCTAAAAACAGCAGCTGAGGTTAAGGGCAGGAAGAAGCCCCAGCTCTGCCTGTCACATGACGCTACCTCACCCTGTACCTCAGTGTGGGTCCCGGGGAAGCTCCCCACAGACATGTTGAAAGTTTCCAAAGCAATGGTCCTCTGACTTCTGTCAAACAGACCCTTCTCCAGAGGAAAGAGCCCGAACTCTCGGGCAGGGGGTAAACTCACAACGCAATGACCTTAACTCAGTAAATTAATTCCAAAGCACAATTGTTTTCAATCTTCATTTAAAATCAGCCTTCGTTAATCTAGATTTAATGACATAGGAAATGGAAATTCCCTTAATAAAATAAGTTATGAATATTTATCATCCCATTTTACCTGAAAATTGAATAATTCATCAATTAACTTTACTATTAATTATTTAATGCAAAATTAATAAACTGAGAAACTTATACGTATCCTCACAGACCCTCTGGCACCAGCTTAAGAAATTAGGCCCTAGAGAAACAGTGTAGCTATGGGAAATCCCAACAGACACTGATGGGATGTGTAGCTAAGACCAGAAGTCTATTTTTAGAAGCTAACCCAAACTGCTTACTCATAAAGCGAACAGGGAGATTTTAGGCCCCTCACCTTGGAATTCTTTACCACAGGCAGAGGAGGAGGAGGAAGAGGAGGAGGAAAAGGAGGATGACAGCAACAAATCAAAGTTTGACAATTCTTTCCACTTGTTCCAAACATTCTCCAGGTGTTCGTCACAGTATCCATCGGTGGTAACAGGCTCAACATGCAAATGGATCCACCTAAAAGCCTGTCTCAGCCAGCCGGGTCCATAGCCTGGGACACCCCTTGTCTGCCCTGAGCGTCATTTGGGATACCGACTGATAAGGAAAGACTTAAGTGTGCAGAGAGGAGAGGAGGTATAGGTCACAGGGGTCACAGAAGGCAAAAGGACAATGGGTTGGGTGGGTGACACCCGAGCCCTCACGCACGGGTTTCTCTACGCACCCGTGGGTCCTTCTGCATCAGGAGTAATTTGGGTGAGACCACAGAGTCTCCCACACACTATTCAGAAGCCAGTACCCCCACCGTCTCATCCGTCATGAATGCCTAGGTTTCTCTACTCTACTTCATCCTTCCAGCTCCTTCTCTGCTCTGCCGTCCCAGAGAGGGCGAGGCAGCAGTGTTAACAGCATCCACTCACTGTTCTTGGCTTGTTTTGTCTCAGGTCAGGAGCCATGTTATGAGACAGAATAATAATAATAATAATAATAATAATAATAATGTTAATAATAATAATGTTAATAATGATACTAATATATTTGCCTTCTTTGCCTTCCCTCATATCTATGTCTGTCTTTAATGCACCTTTCATTGAAGATACGCACGTATATGTCTGTATATGTCTCTGTAGATAATGCTTATCTTTCTCGTAACAAACAACAAATTTTTTCTTCAGCAATCTTTGCAGTTTCCAGGATGAAGACGGGGCCCTGCAACATCAACTCCAACTGGTTATTATAACGTCATGTTTTTGTAGTGCTAATATTTGGCCTGTTTTTTGGTACCAATTGCACAGAACACTTTTGAATATTGCACATTTTTGACAACATTCTGGCCGGATCTCCTCAAAATATTCAGAGGCTAGACACATTCTTCCTAGATGAAATGTTACCCTGGGTATTTTACCATCATTTGCTTTCACAGGACTCCCTGAGAAGAAAAGTCGCCCCTATGTCAGCTGGAAGCAATCTTAGATGACGACACCCCCCCCAACAAAGTTTACCCTCAGGTTTAGGGACACTAATTGGTGGCTGGTATAGGATTGAGGGGTTGAGGAAGGCTTTATATGGACTCAGGGGTATAAACTACGTATATGTATATATTTATTTCAAAAAAGGGGGAGGGATTAACTGGTGGTCTGAAGGAATAATTGATTTTTGTGAGTTATTGTTTTTTGAAAACTGTATGGGTGTTGATTCTTGTATATTGATATATTGAACATTGTATGAGAGTATGATCCTACCTCTGTTTGAAACAATCGTTATATTGAGATATATACCATATTGCAATGTACATCCCTACCTCTGATATTATTTATGTAATGACATTGTTTACTATATTGCAATGTACATTTCTACCTCGGATAATATTTATGTAATGACCCTGTTCACATTTGGAAATCATTGTCTTCATTTATTGCACAGTTGTCTATTCTATTAGTCATACAGTTAGATAAGTGTTGAGAATTATATGTTTGTCATATTTATATTTAGGATAATCAGGTTTTTTTAGACACATAGAGATTGTATTTAGTATAGATAGCATAATCTTCGACCTCTTTGAAGAGCTGTAGAACATGGCCTTTAATCTAACCTAGAGTTTTGTACTTATGAGACACAATCACTCCTGGCAACAATGCTCTACTCCCGAGAGAACGTTGAGCACCAAAGACACTCCACTGGGAGTTTGTCTTCTTCTTGGCAGAACTGGCCTTTGGACAAAGAAAAGCCCATACCTCCACTACTGACTAAGATACAAAATATCCATAAGTGGATAAAACAGAATTGTCTTATCTTGCCAAGACAGGATAGGATAGTTCTACTAAAGGTTCCTTGCCATTGTATAATGGTATGTCAGGTTATATCAGGCCTCAGCCAAAGTTGGTTGCCTCAACATTGCTAACAAGATTTCGTGTGGTTGCCCAGGTAGTCAATTGTCTCTGTCTTCTGTTGCACATTTTGGAAGTTTCTCTTTTGTGCTTCCTGGTTGCTTTAGTAATATTACTTCCCTTCTCAGATCTTTGATGGGGTTGAAGATTAGATAATTGTAGCTACCCTCTACTTTATTTAGACTTCCTAAAGTAGAATGTTTAGTAAAATTTTTTGTTATATGTTCCTCGCCTAATATTGTTTGCTTCTTGTAATTTTATATGATCTATTCCCATTGTATATAGTTGTATTTGGTTTCTGAATCTGCCTTATTTAGACAAAAGGGGGAGATGTTGGGGCAGCTGGCCCAATCCCTGCATTCAGGGGCGTGGCTGCCCCAGGGGAGAGAGGTACCTTTAAAAAGAACCGGGTTGGGGATAGCCACCCTGTTTTTTCCCCCCGCTTCACCCTCTGCTTCGCTGGAGCCTTGGCTTTGTAAGTGTCCCTCTTTCTCCTTTTATTAAAACTGATTTATTCTAAAAGGACTATTTTTGGTTATTTCAAATCTCCCGCATCATGTGTACTCATGTCTGTAAATGCCTCAATGTCTATATATGTGTACTGTGCATGTGCATATTAGTTACTGGGCATTTATGCATGTGTAAGTATGTATAAACGTGTGTTGTATGTACATGTATATTGTGCAATATCTTTTTTTTTTGTTTTTCGAGACAGGGTTTCCCTGTAGTTTCTATTTCTAGAGCCTGTCCTGGAACTAGCTCTTGTAGACCAGGCTGGCCTCGAACTCAGAGATCCGCCTGCCTCTGCCTCCCGAGTGCTGGGATTAAAGGCGTGCGCCACCACCGCCTGGCCTATTGTGCAATATCTTTATGTATGTATATGTGTACTGTGCGTATATTTTGGGTATTGGATATTGGCATTTGTGTGTGCTCACCTTGTGTTATATTGTGAAGTGTAGACATCCATGATTCCATATATCCAGCATACATATATCAGAAGTATGTGTGCCCATGTGCTGTGTTTTTCTATGTGTGCATATAAAAGAATGCCCACACATACGTAGAACACACACTGTGAAGCTCATGGAGGAAGTGGGAGGAAGTGGTACACTCAGTTGGGCTTGAGACCTAGGAGTGAGTTCTGCCCTTTGTTTTGGTTTGATCTGAACTGTGTAGAAAGCTCCATAACAAAAAGACCAGGAAAGATAAGAATAGCAAAGTCAGCAATCCCTTCTGGCCAAAGGAGCACCAGACCTTTGGGAGATTGCCAAGGAGTGATGGGGAGACAGGCTTTCCTACCTCACTGTGCAGTAAACCCGGGGGTGAGGCCCACTTCCCTACCCCCAGCAGCAGTTTAATAGGTTAGCACTGACCAGAGACACACGGCAGATGTGGGCTCACTGCAGAGCCACCAGTCAGCCTGAATTCTCCAGGTGGGGGGGGGGGGGCAGATGCTGCAATGTCCTGACAGTGACAAAGGTGGCCCCTGACAGGGCAGGGCAGCGTCCTGGGGCCTGTTAGCACACTGGAGCTTTGCCAACTCTCAGAGCCAGTCCTCATTGCCCAGAGGTCCAGAAGGCAGCATCCGGGGAACAATGTCACATACGTGTGACATGCATCCAGGTGCAACCCAAGAAAGACACAGTCACACGCGTGTGAAGATAAAAGATATCACTTCAGCTCACATGTATAGCTCTTGAAATGACCATGATTACTGCCTGGACCCCAGAATTTGGGCCCAAGCAGTGGTCACGCATCATCCTTCTGCCAAGGCCAGGAAGGCTTTGCACTAAGGGCACTAAAGAGGCCACAGCATCAGAGTTTGGTAAAGGCCCCCTTACATCTCCATCCACACACACATCTCAGTTCCTCCAGCCCCCAGGGAAGATGCTGGACCCTGGGGCATCTTCTGCTTCCTAGAAGTGAACTCCAAACAGCAGCCAAGCTGAGTGTGAGCATCCAGAGTAGAGGTGATGAGGGGTGTACTCCACTTGGGGAAGACTCACGGGTGACCCCCCTGGTCACTCCCAAGGAGGCTTTGTCGGTGATGGAAAAAGGGAAGAAACAAGAGCTGTGGCCTGCAGAGAGACGGAAGGGAAGCAGCAGGTACTGTGGAAGGCAGAGGGCGTGGTCTAGGAAGAGGATGAGGCCACAGGTCTGCGTCTCCAGTGTGTATACACCCCAGGAAACAACATCTGCCCTTAGCAGCCAGCTGTCTCCACCCAGCCTCTGCCCCACAGGATACACCTGGGTCTAAATGAGTCTGGACCTGGAGATAGCAGAGGAGGAGCAATCAACCCTCCCGGGAGCTGGGAGAACTCAGTAACTGTGGTGTGTGTGTGTGTGTGTGTGTGTGTGTCATCACAAGTTTCCGTGCTGGGTTCACAGACCATCAACTGAGCCAGCCCAAGCCCTAACAGCTTTGTTTGGAAGAACTCAAGTGGTACCAGTGAAATCTCCAGAGTTGAGAGCCTGGGACCTGAGCGCTGGACCCCAGCCCATCAAGAAGCACACCCTGGGGAAGTGAGAGCCATGCCCTCTAAGCAGACAAGACAGTCAGGGGATAATGTCCGAGACTGACAGGCCAGGAAGCAGCAGAATACACAAGCTGCAGGTCTAGAAGGAGAACTCGGGACCGGGAGAAGTGGCCACCTGGAGAAACGGGAACTGGCCAGAGGGCAGACAGGGGCTGGTTCTCCTCGGCCGCAGCCTGGAACTCCTCGACAGATTCACCTATATGCTCACTTGCATGTTTTTAAGAAAGCTAAAATAATAAAAGAGCGTGGGCAACAGGAGCAGGTCACTGTGTGACCCCAGGAGGCTAAAGATGGGGCCAACAGTGTCTCCAGCAGGCACTAGAGACATGGCCTGGCTCCAGGAAAAAAGGGGAATGTGATGAGGTCAACTCTCAGATCTCACACCACACACATACACACATACACTCATACATATATAGATAAACATACATACTCATATGTATATATAGATATATAAATATTCATGCACACATATATACATACCCACATATGGATATACACACATACACATTTATGCATATATATACATCTGTAGGTATACATATATACATATAGATGCACATACATACACAAATGCATATACAACATATATAGATACATACACTCATACAGATATGCATACATGCACATATATAACTATACAAACATATAGATACACATACAGACACATACATATATAGATACACAATCATACACATATATGTACACACACATCAGTGATACCACTTCCACAGGCAGCTAGTCACAGCCAAGGACACAGGAAGCTCACCAGATCTCCGACAGAGCCCAATGTGGGTGGAACCTCCCCTGCTGGGCATTTGGAAGACTCTGCCTCTGCCTTGGCCACTTCAGTAGATCCTGAGGGGTTTCCCAAGGGTTGATTCCATGTTGTTTCTCTATTTGGAATTCTATAATTTCAAATAAAGAACCAGGATCTAGAATGGACACACTTCTACACAGAGCTTAGCATGGTCCCCAGCATCATAGTGATCCCACCAGATATGCCATCAGGATCCAGGTCACCGCTAACTCCTCTCCTCAACCCCAAAGAAAAGGTACCTCATACAGTGAGGGGGCTCCCTGGAGTCCTGACAGGCACCCAAACACACACACTCTGAAGGGACACTGGCCCACTGGAGTGTGTGGCTCCGGCAGATCTTGTCCTTCTCACCTATTCCTCTGCCTTGCTAGAAACTCTTAGATCGCATTTCTAAAGCTAGCCACCAAGGTCTATTTCCTTATTTGGCCACTTCCTCCTCCCAAGGCTGACTACCAAGGTCCAGCTACCAAAGTATTAAAGTCCAGTAATCAGAAGCCCCCCTTTGGTTCAACTAATTAACATGCCCAGTTAAAATTAAATCCCTCATCCTAACACGGGGTTTCCCCCTTTACCTTTATAAAGCGCCGTTTGCCTCTATGCTATATCTGTCTCCTCTCTATCCAGAGGTAGTCCTTTGTCCCTCTGGGACAAATATCCCTGCTCCTTTCCCTGTCCCCTTCCCCTTCTCCCTCATCCCCTATCTCCTTTACCACCACACCCCAGCCCTTCTAACGCAGACCTCCCTTCTTTGCCTCTTAAAAATTACACCTGCACTGGCATTTGCTGCTGATTACTGCCTGAGTCAGAAAGCAGCCACTTTCACTTTCTTCCCAGCTAATAAAGGAACTCTCTGTGCAAACAGGTGTTTGGGTGTGGTCTGTGTCTTATCCAGGGCCGGGAAGGAAGTCCCCACTGTTCGGGGATCTCTTTCGTGCTCCCTGATGCCACAGTTGCTACTTTGCTAACAGTGATAAAGCTTGTACTTGCCCATTCACCCGTGAGGAAAGTGTCCAAATATGCCTGTGATGTTGAAAACATGACCAGGTCTTTATTCCATTGCAATGCAAAAGTTACCACATTGGAATAAATGTTTTGTCCAATTACAGTTGAACAGGATCCCTGAACTGACATGCTGTCGTATAGCTGTTCAGTCAGAATTGAAACTTCCCTGCTGGAGGGAGGAAGTAGACTGCTAAGACTCAGGAAGTGGAGGAAATAGTCTCAGGAAGTAAACAAAAACCTACAAGGTTTAGGAAACTCCTGAAAACTACAGACTTACAAAATTACAGCTGTCCAAGATTAAATAGGCAGTAACAATTACTGGGGAGAGGAGACTCTGCTCCCCTACCCCAGCCCCGCTGTCTGTAAGCCATTCAGGGAGCCCCAGGGATGTGACTTTTGTGAGGGTCACCCATGCATGGGCTTTTTAGTTATGCAGCTGCCTGGGTCAGCCATATTTCTCTAAGCAACCCTTCACCCATACTTGGAGTGGCATTTCATTTGTATTTTAATAAATAAAGCTTGCCTGAGGATCAAAGAGTCAAACAGCCACACTGGTCAGTCCTACAGACCAGGCAGTGGTGACACACACCTTTAACCCCAGTAGCCACACTACTTGCCATAGAAACCAAGTGGTACATGTCTTTAATCCCAGTAGTGCACACCTTTAATCCCAGCCTTAGTAATGATTATAAAACTGGAGGACACAGATCTCAGGCAGTCTCATTCTGAGATTCCTAGAGGTAGGATCGCCATTTCGGATTGAAGTCAGGTGGAGGTAAGAGCCAGAGGCTGCCTGCTTTGCTTTTCTGACATTCAGGTTGAACCCCAATATCTGTCTCTGAGTTTTTATTAATTATGCTACGCATAATCCTGTAAGTAACCCCCAATACACTCATTAGTCCATTAAGCTAGAACAAGGTGGGGTTGTTCCATTTGTCTGTCCTCAGCAACCTGTCTGGAGTGGACAGACAACTGTTCACACAATACCTGGGTAAGAGAACACCCTCCCAAACTGGCGTCACCAACCTCCCACCCGCAGCACACAGAAACAGCCCCAGCCCCACCAACTTTGCTCATCAGAAACCGGGGAAAAGCTGCAGCAACCTCAGATTTTACCACCAACATCAAGGTCATATTTTTGGCCATTTTAGAGCGCACAGTCCAGTGGCACTGAATGCTGTCATACCTTGTAGAGATGTCCCCACTGTTTGTCTCCATTCCTTCTCTTTTCCAGCCAAAACTCTGTCCTGTTAAGTACTCACCCCAGACTGAGGAAATCGGTCATCTTTTTCTCTCCCCACCTTGACTCTGCTAGACCCCTCATGTAAGCAGAACTGTGTTGTGTTTATCCCTTTGTATATAGCTCAGGTCGCTCAGATGATCATCTTTAAGCTCCATGGTGTAGCTAGTGTGTGAATTCGGCATCTAGCTAGCTCTGGGAAGTTTGGCGCATCCCAGTGGAATCTCCCTGTTATTTTTATTGTTCTATTCTGGTTACTTGAGCACATTCACTAGGAACGAGTTTATCACTATCCATCCCAAAGATTGCAGAGGTGGCCAGTGGGTCACCCCCTTTTGTCATGTACGCTGGGCTTGAGCGAGGCAACACCAGCTTCACAGGACCCATGGGGTTCCCAAGTCCTCTGCTCCCAGACTGACTCCACCCCCTGGGCCCTGATTGACAGGTGTCCTCCTCTAAGCAACAGCCCTGCGCCATGACAACCGTGCAGACTGCCAAAGTGATGCCCCCTAGGTAGCAGGTTGGCCTTGTCCTTGGAAACGTGCCTTCCTACTGGGAAGCAGACTTACAATTCTGGACAGACAGACTGTTGGTCCGCTGTCATAAGCAAAGGGAGCCTTAGGGATCTGGTGAGAAGGAGGCCTGGGGAAGTTTCCAGGACCAGAGAAGACAGTCAATGAGAAACAACCTAGCTTGGATGTGAGAAGATAATGTGAGGCCCATGGCAGAGTAAAGACATAGATGGGGCAAGGAAGACAATGGTGGGGCGGGCAGCGAAGCCTACTCTAACCACAGAGGGAGCTTGCAGGTGGGTATGAACTGAGTCAGGAATGTGAACTGAGGGGGCAGCTGAGACCAGGAAACAACCCTAGTGAGTGTGGACCTGGTTGGTCTCCTAGGAAGTCTCCAAGGCTCTCAGGTAGAATCTGATGCTAGACAAGGCTGACGATGGGAAGGTTAATGGTGAAGGCGTACAGCCCTGAGCAGAAGCACACAGAGAGATCCCAATGCCTGGCACACCTAAGAACGAACGGTGAGTTCTGAGCCTACAGAAAGCAGAGGGCAATGGTAAGTTCGCAATGCAGGCCCAGTGAGTGACTAGCCAGAGGCAGGGGACCGAAGAAGAGCTACAGGGAAGAGCAGGGCAGAGTTTAGTTGTCTTTGAAATATGAAGTGACCCTTGGGAGAACCAGGGACATCGGATGGTGCAAACCAGGGTATGTGTGACTGAGGGAAAGAGGCAGAGGACAGCTGAGATTACAACATGACATCCGGGGGCCCTGGAGAGAGGATCTATGTCAGTGGTCAACAATATGACAGCCAGGGACCTGGAGAGAGAATCTACATCAGTGATCAACAGGAGGAAGCTCATTCGAGACAAAATGCCCACTCATGGAAGAGCGGGACCTGAGGTCAAGAAAACCTGAAAGGATAAAATGAGCCCCCAAAGCCTCCACATTCTCTTGCTGCCAGGTTTTTCTCTCCTCTCTCTGCCCTCCCTCCTTCTACTTGGAGTTTTACTGCTTACTGACTAAAAGCAAGTAGTGTTCATTACAGGAAAATTCTATTACTAGGCCCCTATGTGTTGGTGTGAATGCGCTATCTATAACAATCCAATTAATTAATTAGATAACTAATAGCATTCTGCAGCTCCCTTCTCACCGGCGTAAACAGGATTCTTCCCAGGAGAAGTCTCTCATGTCTATCTTCAGCCTCACCCATCCTGGCTCACAGGAAAGACTGTAAGCTTCCCAGGGAATGGGGAAGAAGTTATCAGAATTTCTAAATCATGCTCTCCTCGACTGTATTCCCCACCTTGTGCTGTGCAGGGCCTGTTCCCACCATGCTGGTCCTGCACTGTCTGTGCCTCAGGGTGGAGATGGGGGAGTCCAGCCCAAGAAGTGCTTAGGAGATTGTGCCATCTGGTTGGCACAATCAACCCACTGGCTCAGAGGGATGCCCAGACTGGCACCTCTGTCTCCAAGCTGCTACTGAGAAACAGTAGAATGACTTCCAAGGCTGCCTTCTAACTCCTTGTCACCATGGACTGTGTCTAGAGAGGATGAAGAGTTCTAGAGCCATTAAGCTCAGAAAATCCCATGGCCTTGCAGCTCTTCCCTGCCTGGCAGAGCTACGGTGTAGACTTGAAGACTGGGGGGGGGGGGCAGTTACGAGAGTGCTCACAAGGCCAGAAGAGGATTCAGATTCAGAAGGGAGCTGAAGGTATAGGTGGTTGCGAGTCACCCAGTGTGGGTGCTGGGAACCAAACTTGCATCCTGTGGAAGAACAGAAAGTGCTCTTAGCTTCCGAGCCACACAGCCGCTAACCCACAGCAAGTGCCACAGGGTGCCGTGCTGATGTGCTGGCCAGGCCTGAGGCTGGATTTGTGAGACAGAACATCATGGAGAAAGGCAAGGGCTCTTGCTTCACGGTACTCAGACTACCTCTTTTCACCCATTCCTGCTCATCTCACAAGTGCACATGTAGGGAACATTCCAGGTATTTGGGTTACCGAAGAACAAAGCCAACTGAAAATTCCCTCATTAACACATGGACGGAGGTTGATGAGGGATAACTCACTAAATAGACAAACTTGAGTGACACCAAGCACTCTGAAAACCAGCACAAGGAAGAGGTAATGGGGTCTATCAGAATGGGTGTGGGCAGTATTCATAAAACACCTCAGAGAGAAAGGAGGCAGGCCCAACCAAGGCCTGAAGGAGGAGCTAGGATAACATTCTAGACAGAGAGAAGACTCTATTCCAAGTTTGTAAATCCACACGGCAGGGTGGGGAGGGTGGAATGAAATCCCTGCAGTCTCCAAATAATAGTATGATCCTGCTGTGCACACAGCAAGTGTCAAACAAAGGTGTCCCCAGAGTTGAGTTTTCAGGCTTAAGAGCCCACCTGCTTATAGCACAACATAGGCCATTTGAGCGCTCCTCATTTGGTCCTGTGGCGGCCGCACTGCCACCCCGAGGTCCCCGACCTGGGACCATCTTTGAAGCACACCTCATTATGAACAGGTGTAAGGGGCTTCCAGGACCTTCTCTATAATTAGGGTGAGCAAGGACAACGCTTATCCCTAGAACCCCAGAAAGCCTCAGAGGCAGCAGTGGGTCCCTCTGCAGTTCCTATACCAACATCTATATGTGGACTGATTACAACAATTAATTTAATAAGGATTCTTCCACACAAACAATGTATCATTTTATTAGCAAACTCTATAAATGTCAACGGTGCAATTCATTCTTATTAATTTTCTAAAATGAAATTAACAGTAGCTGCAAACAAAACTTGCATTGCCTTCCCACTCAGCGGAGTATTGGTGCCATTAATTCCTTACTATCAGGAGACCGGCTTGTAGGAACTCAGCAGTTAACTGCACCAATTAATTTCAATCCTGGAAATGGTGGGGGAGGGGAATCCAAACTCAACCCAACAACTAATTTAGGAAGGTCCTTGAACAACCAGGGCAACGTGTCCTCCTGGGACCAGGAGCTTTCAGGCGTAAACGCGGAGCGTGTATGAGGCCAGACCAGGAGTCCGTGCTTTAACTCTGCCTGCAGCAAAGAAGCTCAGACTCCAGAGCCTGAAGGAAATCTTGACGATGCCTCCGCTGTCCAGGCCACCGCAGGCTGGGGGCACCACTCACAGACATCGGCAGTGACAGCCTGAGACAGACATGGACACGCACACCTGCAAAGCAGGGTCATAGACGTTATCTCCCCACCCCGGGATGCTCTTGATGACTCAGGAAGACAGACTGGATGGAAGCTCTGCTTTCTGATAAAGAAGAAAAAGGGAGGAGGCACTTGGGGAACCGAGAAAGGGAAGGAAGAGGAAGGGAAGGAGAGAGAGAGAGAGAGAGAGAGAGAGAGAGAGAGAGAGAGAGAGAGAGAGAGAGGGTGCTTTTGAAAGAACTTAACAGATTTTCATACAGTTGTCACAGTGCTACCAAGTGACAGAACCAAGCCTCAAATACAAATCTATCAACATGGGACCTTAATTCTTTCTCTTGTTTTGCACGTCCCTATACCTCATGACAAGAAGTCTCTTGATCAATTATACTCCAAAAAGTCAGAGTCCAGTATGACCACAAATTATATTCTCTTCTCAGTGGGGATCCGCAAATTGCTGGGCTGAAATGTAAGGGAAAATCCCAGCCTTGCAACATTCTAAAGCACTGTGGGCACAGCGTGCGTGCGTGCGTGCGTGCAAAACCCACCATATTCTGGAGATTTTCACTCCATCCCATACATAGCTCTCTCTTCCTGCTTGGATTCAATGAGTGTGGTGGCTAATATTATTAACCTAACAGAATCTAGAATCACCAAAGAAGAAAATCTCGGGGTCTGTCTCTCGGCATGGAAGAGGGAAGACACCCCTTAACTGCGGGTGGTACCACCCCAAGGGCAGAAGTCCTGGGCTGTGAAATAAAGGAGAAGCGAGCTCAGCATCAGGATTCATCTCTGTGTCCTGGAGACTCACTGCGGCCCATCCGCTCACCCTCCTGCCGCCACGCCTTTCGTGCCATCCTGAACCTTTTGCCACAGCAACAAGACACTGAATGAAAAAGCCATTCAGTCTCGTGAAGAAACATTATACACCAGAACCCATTCCAACATGGCTCAGAGGGGATAGATGGGCCAAACTCAGGACTGAGGAGAATCCTCATTCTAATTCCACAGACTTCTGTGCTCGTCCGTGTCACAGACTGAGAACCCCACCTTTTAGACTCCAGCCTGCAGTCAGTGCCCTGCAAGCCACCTTCCCGCTAACATAAGCACCTAGCCCTGTCACTGCTAATAGAAACATCGTAGCAATTGGAAGAGAATGCCTGCAGATCTCTGATGGTTTAGCATGAGACATATCAAAAATAAAAACTTAAAGAGTTGGGCAGGAAATAAGAAGCTGTCTCCAAAATGAGCCCCAAGTCCCAGGCCCGCCATCCTTCACTGGTAATAACATCACTTCCGTGGGCAGGACACACGCCGGCTATATTTTCACCAATTTTCTCCAGTCCCAGGTGGCAAGAGAAGTTAAGTGTTTGTGGCAGTTAGTGGGTTCAAGGACATTTACTGTGTAATATTTAGCCATTGCTTCTGATTTGGGAGCTCTCTCTCCCAGCAATCAAGAATAACCCGACTTTATTGATGTATAAAGCACACTGAGATCCAAGCAGCAGTTAAGTTCATTTTCCCTTTCAAAGCGCATGCGCCACGGACGGCAGGTGGGTGCCTTCCCAAAATAGACTGCCCCCTGCGCCGCACCTGTCCGATGAGCTCTGAGTGCCTGGCTGAGGGATGGAGCCCAGAGTCACCCCGTGAAAAGTTCCAACAGCTGTTGCCCAGTGTCTAATCCTCCTCATTGAGTTCACCACCACTGTCTTGGACCAATTAATGAGCGCTCCCCTTCACAGGCCATCGGGCACCACATGGCACTGCCAATTCATTACTCTGCACTGAATGACCGAATCTGGTAATCCACAAAAAAAAGTCAATCATCGAGTCTCACCATACAGAGCTGAAAAGCTGCGAGAGCTGGGGTATTACCTTGTCTTAGGGGATGTGGTTAGCCATTCTTCGTGCTTCTCAAATGTTATTAAATAAGCCGCAATTTCCTGCAACAGAAAAATAAGAAGATAATGATAACAATTAGTTCATGTTGGACCCTGAGAAGCAGAAAAAAAAGAAAAGTCGTTATTTTTCCCGGCTGCTGTGCCTCGTGGCCAGGCCGGAACTCGGACGCTTCTAGAAAAACTGTTGACCAGGACTCAGCCTCTCTTTTGATTCCCTGAGTCCTTTTCACTCAACCAGCCACACAACCACCATCAAAGCCTGGGTTTCAAAGGAGGAGTCAGTGACAAGGACAAAAATATTTCTCTGTGGAAGGAAAACATCAGAAACCCTTTGAGACCCCAAATGTCATTCATCTGAAGGAGATGGGGACACACACGCCAGCAACAGGTCTCGGTGTGCACGCCGCTTCCCGAAACAGGATGTCTTTCAGCTTCCTCACCAAAGAACTGCATTCTCTCAGCTTGACTCCCAGCCCCCACCCTGGAGCCAAATCACAGAGAGGAGAGAGAGAGAGAGAGAGAGAGAGAGAGAGAGAGAGAGAGAGAGAGAGAGAGAGAGAGAGAGAGAGCTGTTCCCACTGTTAACTTGATCTAGTGAGCCGAGACTCATAGAGCCAAGTCAGCTGAGTTTCAGGCAAAGATGGAAAAAAAAATGTGAGCACCTGAAGGTAAATTAAATATTTATAAAGACAATAACATCATCACAGACAGTATTACTGATTTATTAATAATTTCCACAAGGAGCCAATGAGTGACACAGCATAAGTCATTGCCCCATCTCTAAGGCATGACACGGCCCATTACACCCAGATCCAAACAGATCTGCTAACATGAAATTGCCTGGGATCGTAAGTTAATTAAAGTTGGGCTAGTACACATTCCCCTGATCTTGGAGGTAATGTGACACGGAGATGCCACCAGGACTGTGAGGGAAATGCAGAGCACAGGCCTGAGGCGCTCCCTGAGCTCTTGCTACAGCCACAGCTGCTCCCAGCTCCTTGGAGAAGAGCAGACCATCTGCCAGAGACCAGCAGCCTCTTGGCCTCAGACAAAGTGGGGCTCATCCTGTGGTCAGCAAGGGCCCACGTGACTCTTGGGAAAGGGAAGAGACATTCTCCACATCAGATATACAGGTCAGTTATTAGTAGAAATATGACCTGCTGTGCCATAAAAGACCACCAGGGCCAGTGAAAACCAAGACCCTCTGGAGTCATGGTAAATGGCCATTACCACATCCATTGGAACCAAGAATCCAAACCACCACAGCCTGGAAGACTGAACCATATGTCAAGAACTCAGGACACAGCAAGTAATGGCAAAGGCAACTGCTTCTTTGTCCGAGTTCCTGTCATTGACTTTTAGCAAAAGAAAGAACAAACCTATTTAGCTGTCATCCCTGAGCCTCTTGAAATTTGTTTCCTGTCTCTGAGAAAATCCTTCCCGGGGGGGTCTCACCAAAGGTTACTAATCCCATGCCCAGGCCAGCCCCGCTTCTCTGCTCAGGACTAGTCGTCCATTTTCTGCCCTCCCGCAGCACCTTCCTCGTCACTGTGTATCCTAATTGTGTTTTTACTTGGGTAGCATCCCCCATCAGACCATGCCAGAATAAGGGCTACGTCATTGCTGATGCAGTCACATGACTCAATGGTGTCCTGGGGCATAGGGGGAAACCTGGAAAAAAATGTCTGTTAGGAGGATGAGTTGGTAGATGGGTGGGTAAAGTGGTGAGGGGTGTAGATAGATGGGAAGGAAGTTGATTAAATAGGTGGGTGGATGGACAGGTGCACAGGTGGATGGACAGGTGCACAGGTGGGTGGACAGGTTCACAGGTGGATGGACAGGCACATAGGTGGATGGGCAGGTGCACAGGTGGATGGACAGGAGCACGGGTGGATGGACAGGCACATAGGTGGATGGGCAGGTGTACAGGTGGATGGACAGGTGCACAGGTGGATGGACGGGTAGATGGGTGAGCAGGTAGATGGATGGATTGATAGGTAGGTGGATGAACTGGTGGATGGGTGGATGGTTATGTGGCTTGGTAGACTGGGATGTGGGTGGATGGGGTAAAGAAAAGCGGCTACTGTAGATATAAATATGCATTCATAAGTGAAACGTATATGTGTCTCTGTGTAGTGTGTATTGTGTGGCAGTGTACATATATGTATATATATTTATGACTGGAGATAACAGTTGATGCGAAAGCTGAAAAGCTGCACAACGGTAGTTCTGGAATAAAGCCTTGCAGTGATTTAATTAACTGAGTTACCACAGAAAGGCAGCTCAGCATCACTGCAAAGTGCCTCTCTGCTGTGAGCAAACAGACCTGGCCTTGAGTCCCGAGTCTGGCGAAGATCAGCTGACTCATCTCGAGCACCTTGCTTACCCAACCTAGACCTCAACTGCCTCGGCGCAGAGGAAAATATCACTTCCCAGGGAGGATACAGCAAATGATAGCCCTTCTATCACACTGACAACCAGAGCATGTCTGTGGACAAAGCTCCCATGATCAGCATTACAAGGTTAACATGGTGTGAGCCACCTGTCTAGAGACACTCCCCCCCCCAGAAGGTAGCAGGTGCCTTGATGGTCCAGGCCACTGCTGGGCTTATGGATATCTCTCCCTAGCCCCGCCTCCTGACACCCAACTCTCCCACACTCACGCTCACAGGGGATGGAAGTGCTGGATTCAAGCCTGTCAATCAACCCTCACTGCATCTCATTTGCTTTCACACAATGCTGAGAGCAGACCATGGCTACCACACAGAGTCAGCGTGTGTTAGCATCTCTCTGTCATAGTTTCAGCAGACTTGGTATCCAGAGTAACCTGCTGACTAGATGCCCCGTGTGCTGGCTAGTTTGATGTCAACTTGACACGAGCTGGAGTCATTTGGGAAGAAGAAGGAACCTCAAATGAGAAAATACCCCCACTAGATGGAGTGGCACATTTCTTTGACTGATGATTGAGGTGAGAGGGCCTCACTGTGCAGTGTCACTCTGGGATGGTGGTCCTGGTGATACAAGAAAACAAGCTGCATAAGCCTTGGGGAGCAAGGCAGTAAACAGAATTCCTCCATGGCCTCTGCTTCAGTTCCTGCCTCCAGGTTTCTGCCTCGACTTCCCTGGATGACAGACTGTGGTATGGACTGGAAGCGAGATTAAACCCTCTCCTTCCCATGGTTGTAATGGCCTTGGTGTTTTTCACACAGCAATAGAAACCTTAGTCACTCCAGATCTCTGGCTTAGCCAAGGCTAACACCCCTGTGCCCCAGAAGATAAGGACATAGTGCACCCCAACACCCTGACATCTGTCACCTTACTCCATAGACCCACACACCCGAAGACCCTTGCAAACCCGCTTCCGCCCACATCCTCCACAGCCTAGCAGGGTTTCCCACTGCTGCTGTCCTCCGGAGGGGAAAATCTCTCCGGATCCTTGCTGCACTGGGGATCTGTGCTAAAGACACCAAACACCTACTGCATGGCAGCCCAGGAGATGAGCACTGTGGAGTGTGGAGGCTACACAGCTCGTGAACTCACAGTTGATGGGGGGAGAGAGGCATGGCAACAGCAGAGCGGTCACCTTGCTACGGCAGGCCCATGGTGTATCCAGCTGTATAGCCAAAGGGTTAGCACAGGCCACCTTAGCCAGAACATAGAAAACCGTGAGACCAGGAAACCACACTTGATAATGAGCTTCCTTTGACCACTGGCCACTCCTTCAACCTCCACCAAAGGAGGTGTGTGTGTGTGTGTGTGTGTGTGTGTGTGTGTGTGTGTGTGTGTGTGTGTGTGTTTGTATGTGTGTGTGTGTGTGTCTGTGTGTGTATGTCTGTGTGTGTGGTGTTTCTTCTGATCTGTGACACCTCCCACACAGCTTGGAAGAGCACCCATCCCACTTAATACCAGCTATATCAGCTTTTCTGAGCAAGGGAACTAAATACTTACAGCCAGATCCTGCCTCTGCATGGTCAGGATGGCTGGACCTGACACCAGGGACTGCCGCATGCTACTGCTGGTCTCCTAGTGTTCCAGAAGCGTCTGGGTCACCTATTTAACCTCAGCTTCACGCTACCCAGTCTTGCCAGCCCGTTGCTCTTGCCAGAATTCATCCCTTCCTCTCCAGATAGCAGGCAGGGCCTGGATGTTGCCCTCTCAAGGTTTAGGACCTGGCTGAGCAGATGGAGACACCAAGGAACCAAGTACCCTCATGGTAGTAGAAGTTTAATGAGATGAGACAGCATAAGAGCCATGGAGATTCAGAGTAACTGGGCGTGGAGACATGGATCAGGGGTTAAGGCTGTACTGCTCCTGCAGAGGAACTGAGTCCAGTTTTCCGCACCCACATCAGGGAGCTCATAACCCTCACTCCGGCTGCAGGGAATCTGTTACCCTCTCCTGACCTCCAAAGACACCTGACTCATGTATATACCACACAGACGTTATAAAAAACATTTTAAATTAAAAAGAACAGACACAAATGTTCAGGTCAGCATTACTTGCATGAGCTGAGAAAGAGGCGGAGGCCTGGGTCCGCAGAGGGTGGCCTCTCCAGAAAAGTGAACCAGCGCTAAGTCCTGTCCCAGAGGGCTATAACACAGACATCCTGTCATGAAGGCGCAATGCTTCATGAAAGAAGCTTGCCACAACAACAGGCCACGTGTTAAGAAGGCCATTAATGAATTACATAGAGCATCCCAATCAATTGGCAGAGAATGCAAATGTGTGGTTCTGGGGGGCTGGGGATGAGGGAGTGATCTTAGAACCTGGGGTCTCCTTCTGGGGGTCGTACAGACATTAGGAACTAGCAGGAGCGCTGGCTGCACACCACTAATGCTACAGAGTCACCGTTCTCAACCTGTGGGTCGTGACCCCTCTGGGGGTCGAACAGCCCTTTCACGGGGTCGTTTAAGAACATCGAAAACACAGATATTTACCTCATGACTCACAACAGGAGCAAAATTACAGTTAGTAAGTAACAACAAAAATAATTTTATGGTTGGGGGACACTACAGCGTGAGGAACTGTATT
This sequence comes from Arvicola amphibius, assembly GCF_903992535.2. Lineage (NCBI taxonomy): Eukaryota > Metazoa > Chordata > Mammalia > Rodentia > Cricetidae > Arvicola > Arvicola amphibius. The sequence goes on along the minus strand of NC_052052.2, from coordinate 4,708,018 downwards.
AAAGGGTCACAGAATTAAGAAGGGTGAGAACCACTGCTCTAGAGTTTATATAAGTAAATCTTATCGTAATTATTTTTTTATGGGCAAGAATAGAGCTCCTGCATTCAGCTAAATATGGTTAGGTGATGGGGATCCTAGCCTTCCTTGCCTACACAACAGACCTGGACTGAAAGGGCCGTTTTGGCACATCCGCCGGCCTCCTCCAGCCTCTTGCTATCCCAGCATCCTTCACTCATCCCAGATCCTGCACTGACACTGGAAAGAATGGCTCCACTGTCAAGATGAAGAAACTCACAGCAGGCTCCAAAGCAAAGACTGTCCAGCTTGCAGATTTTAAATGCTCAGTTTGTCCTCTGAATGTTCCAATAGAAAAACTGCTGCCAAAATAGAGAGAGTGTGTGGCCGGGCAGGAACGGCAACCTGTGGGAGATGTAATCCACAGTTTCGTGGACTCTGCCTTGCATCAGCAATGGTCCCTGCCAACAGGAAGGCAGAGGGTTTCCCCGGGTGTACTGTTGTGAAGGATGAGGGTACAGGATGGGCAGTAGTGCTCTTCACCCCACTACCCAAACACATCATCCAGGGGTCAGTGATCCCCAGGCTCTGAGAGGACTTCGAAGCCATGGCAGCCATGAGCCAGTGGTGGGACTAGAGGCCTGTGGGTCAGAGGGCACTGCTGTGCTGGTCTGGCTCCTCCAACTGTGTCCCTCCTTGTACCCACTCACCATCTCTGCCCACAGCACCCTCAGGTGCTGGTCTCCCTGGGGAATTGTCAGGGAATTGTCCTTCACCACACAGTGGACTTTAGCTGCAGGAACCTGCCCTGTCATGACTGTGGTACTCTAGGACCCCAGCATATAGAGCTCTCTCTCTCTCTCTCTCCCACTCATTCTCCTCTCTATCTCTCTCTCCTCCTGTCTCTCTCTCTCTCGTCCTGCTTCTCTCTTCTCTCTCTCGTCTTCTCTTCTCTCTCTCTCTGTCTCTCTCTCTGCTCTTCTCTGTCTCTCTCTCTGTCTCTGTTTTCTCTCTCTCGTCTCTGTCGTCCTCTCTCTCTCTCTCTCTCTCTCTCTGTCTCTCTCTCTCTCTGTCTCTCTCTCTCTCTCTCTCTCTCTCTCTCTCTCTCTCTCTCTCTCTCTCTCTCTCTCTCTCTCTCTTTCTCTCGTACAGTTTCATGTGGAGAGTCTGAACCTGGGTCCCTACACAGCCATAGAGCCCAGAGCTCTTGGATGCAAAGGTGGCCGTTGACTCGGTGGATGGCTGCCTGGGAGTGTGCAAAGCTCCTCTATGCACGATGAAGACAGAGCCACACCAGAGCCTCCCTTAGTGCAGGGGGAAGGGGCACAGGTGGGCAGTTTCTGGGGAACACCATGCCCATGCAGATGCTCTACAGAAACACCCACCCAGGGAGGCCCCCAAACAGCTCAGGGCCCACCTCAGCACTGGGACCCACTCTCCCACAGTGAGTAGCAGGGCCATACGCCACCATGTGTTGTCCTCAAATTTCAAGGAGCTGCATTTTTTTAAGGTTAAAAAAATTGAGAACTTTAATAATAGGTTTTATATTTTAACCCAAATGTATTCAAAATAGAACTTGCCTAATTTTAGAAAGCAGTCGCGCTGCCTCCGATTCTGCATACTGTTTTCTAAACCTGGCTGTATTTCCACTCCCGGCCCACCTCAGCCAGGCTCGGGGGCCAAACAAGGCTGGTGTGTGGGATGGTGGCCCTAAATAGACACTGTGGGTGCCTGTGACAGACCGAACCTTCTGGCAGTCAGGTGGAATCCGGGAGGGAAGGAGGGGGCCACCATTAACAGACAGGGCTCACTGTCACCTCAGTTTCTCTCCCAGGGAGGAAGCTGTGTCCTCCTCTGGGGTGTGAGAGCCCCCTGCCTGTCTGGGGTAGAACACAGGAGTCTGGGAAGGGGCTTCATCAGTCTGTGGGTCTTCCCCAGGAGGCGCACACACACCATCTGTTTCCAGCGACACACAGCAGTCCAGCACAGAGGCGGCAGCTTGCTTCCAGCACTCACACTGAAAGCAGTGCTCAGGAAAAGGATGAGCCCTGCCCAGACCTCCTGACCATCCCCCTTACTCCATCTTTAAGACACATGTTCAATGTCTGGCAAGAAAAGGTCTGTGGGGAAGCCCTTAGTACTCTCTCTAATGAATTAAACAAATAACACTGATAACAGGTACATGTCTGTAAACATGTGTACTTGTTATATACATACATGTGCATGTTTGAGTATGCATGTGTGTATATGTTCGAGTAGGTATTATGTTTGAGTGTGTATAATGTGTATGTGTATATAGGGAGAGTATGCGTATGTATATTTGTGTTTGTGTGTATAGGTATATGCTTAGGTATGCATGTGTATATGAATGGGTGTGTATATGTATATGTGTTCTTCTGTGTATTTGGGCATTTATTCTGGGTAGTATCATATATGTTCATATGTGTGTTTGGGTATGTATATTTGCATATGTGTGTTTTGGCTGTGTGTATGCTTATGTGTGTGTACATATATTTTATCGTATATGTTTGGGCTATGTATATATACACACGTGTATGCATATGTGTTGGTGTATGTTTATTCTGTAGTCTCCTGAGCCCCAGTAATAAAAACATCTCTGTGGTGTATACAGTTTCAGCTACCTTTTGCATTTAAAAGAATGGGTTTTGAAGCAAGGGGTAATTTTGAAAGTTTGGTTTTTATGAGAGTTCTGCACAAGGGTTTTATCTGCGAGGACGGACGCTGAGGGGAATAGGCAGAGCTCTGCTAGCAGCTGGCCCCGGCATCTGCTGGAGCCACAAAATGCAATTATATTACTCCCAAACGTGAAGTAAAAATATCTTGTTTCCAATACTCTTGGTTTTAAGGCTCATACTGAGCGTCCTCTGGGCATTTCGGTGGTGCCAGCTCTCCGTGCTATGTGCTTTATTAGGGATATGTGAATGTCATATTAATGACTTCTAACCAACATGTTTACAGTGCAAGAAAATTTTCCCAGAATCTGCCACTCACTGCACTTCACTAAAAATAATTGGCCCTAATTTAAATAAATAACCATTCTATACCCCTTCCCAGTGGCAATTCTCCCTGAATAAAGCTGGTCGGTCCACTTCTGTGACAAGGATTCTGCCTGGGTCCAGTGTACAGAGTCCCGTCTAAACTCTCTGGACCTGTCCTCTTGCCAACAGCCTCTTGTCAACATCTTACCTTCATGGGATACCCTGGTTCCCCACCCACAAGTTAGACCAACACCCCGACTCAAAATGGTGAGCAACCGTGTTAGAATCCATGAGCATATGGACTTGTGGGCTTTCTCTTTTTGTTTCTCCATGGGGTGTGCCATCCCTCCACTCAGACACACCATGTGACACCTGGGGGACGCCATCTGAATGATTTCCAGGGTGGTGTGGAGCTCAGAATCCGTGTCCAGCAGCCTAGACTTCTGCAACAACAAAGCCTGGTGCAGCTGTCTGTCTGTCATGGGGGGTGGGGGAACATGCTGTGGCTTCCCCAGGGCCAATCAGTGAAGAAGCAATGATCCAGCAAAGACTCTCAGAGTTGGAGCAACTCACAACATCACAGATATGTATCCACTCGTCCCTGCAATTATCCCGTGAATTGCTGAGGTCTTATAGCAGACCGGACACCGTGTCCTAACAGAACAAAGAAAACTGAGTGGTGGTCCTTGGGAGAGCAGCTGGGAAGACAGACAGGGCTGTGGGATCCAGGGCTCCCTTGTCTACAGCAAGGCCTGGGAGGATATTTCCCTAGCAGTGTGAACAATGAGCTCACGCTGAGGAGAGAGGAAGGGAAGGTTGTGCCAAAGAGCTAGCACTTGGACAGCTCCAGAGAGAGCAGGGGCCTGCCAGGCAGGCTAGCGGCAGAGACATTGGGGCAGGGAACAGCATGTGCAAAGACGGGGGAAATGGGAGGAGTCAATGTGTTTGGGGAAGCACCAGCAAATGAAATGGCTGGAGTTGACAAGGTCTGAGGAAGATGAGCAGTACCTAGCAGGGGGTGCACAGGCCCCAGACTGGGGAGCAATTACAACGCCAGGCAAGTGGAGTCTCAACCAGGAGAACCAGGGCCCAGAAGGCTTTTTAAGTGGAGGCGAGACCTGGAAGGAGACGTACTTCAGAAATGTCGCTTTGATGGCGGTACAGCAGAGGCACCTGCTGGGAGACTGTGACAATAGTCCAGGCAAGGGACAGGAGCTCGTGAAACCTGGCAGGCAGAGGAGAGAACACAGCACAGAGCAAATGTCTGTGAAAGAGCAGCCCGTGAGATGCGGGACCCAGTCGACCGGCAAGTGACATGAGGCAGAGGGACAGGTTTGAAGCCAAGGACTGGCAGCCTTGGGGCTGGACCCACAGAGTCAGGCTGGCTGGGCCTGAGCTCTGTGGCCACTGTGTCTCCACCCTGCTCGCATCCTTCACTAACTACACCCATGCATTTGACCTTAAGCCTCCTAGTGTGACAGTTAGGACATTGGAAATGGAGTGAATTGGAAGACCATGGTTTCTCCAAAAATACAGCTGAGAACACAAATTTTAAAGAGGCTAGAACATACCTGAACACTTGCCATTCCTTAAGTCAGTAATCTGTGCTGGTCTGAAGTGATAAGAACATTAATACCACCCCAGTCTCTATCTTAATGCGATACCAATTACCTCATTATTACTCTTCTCTCTAAACTCTAATTTTCTCCTTCTTTGTCCTGCTCACGGATGCTAAAGCTGGGCCCTGGGAACAGTTCCCCTCTGCCAGCTTAGGAGAATGTTAAGATTTATAATTAGGGAGCCACAGAAGCCAGGAAGATCATTCAATCAGTGAAATATTTGCCACATAAGCATGAGGGCCTGAGTTTGGACCAGAACCCACTTTTAAAAGAAAAATTAAAAAGTTGGTCATGGTTCTGCACACTTGAAATCTCTGTGCTGGAGAGGTAGAGACGGGCAGATCCCTGGGCTCATGGGCCAGCCAATTTAGCCTCCTTGGTGACTCCCAAGCCAATGAGAGACCCTGCCTCAAAAAAAATGTGGACAGTACCTGAGGAATAATGCCCAAGGTTGTCCCCTGGTGTCCATGTTCATGCATACACATGCAAGCACATAAAACAGTGGCCTTGTACAATGATACAGGGGAAATGCATAGCCCTCCAGTTTCTGTAAGTCTAAGGTGATGCTGCTACTTTCAGCACCGTTACCTGGAGATGGAACCCAGGAGCATGCAAGTGGCACAGCTATACCCAGAGGACCTAATCCATCCACCACTAGCTGCTTCCACCAGCTCTTTGTCTCTTGGTGTCCTCAAGAAGCAGTGGCCACTCCTACAAACCTAGGCTCATCCCTTGGCAACCGCATGTTCATTTGGAGGTCATGCACTCCATTTTTTTTAAAGGTCCGGACTCCAGCCAGTGGGTTGCAGAAAGAATCTTTTCGACTATCCATTGACTCTCCATCCGCAGCCTAGAGGTCATACCTGCTCTCTTGCCCTGAAACTGTCAGGACTCCTAGGACCATCTTTATCCCTATAAGAAGTCTGTCATCTTCTACTGGGGAGATCCATTTTATATATTTATCTATTTATTTTCGTGTGTGTGTGTGTGTGTTTGTGTGTGTGTGTGTGTACAAGCACATTTAGGTGCCTGTGGAAGTCAGAAGAGGATGTTGGATCCCCTGTAACTGGAGTTATGTATGGTTGTAAGCCTTCCAACATGGATGCTGGCAACTAAACTCAGGTCTCTGCAAAAGCAGAATGATGTGGGATTCCCCTCTGTATGCTGTGATTACCATTAATGAATAAAGAAAATTAGCTTGGCCTGATAGGGTAAAACAAAACTAGGTGGGGAAAACTAAACTAAATGCTGGGAGAAAGGAGGCTGACTCACGGAGAAGCCATGGAGCACCACCGGAGACAGATGCACTGAAACTTTGCTGGTAGGCCACATGATGCACATATTAATGGAGATGGGTTAAATTAATATGTAAGAGTTAGCCAGTAAGAAGCTAGAGCTACTGGGCTAAGCAGTGTTTTAAATAATATAGTTTCTGTGTGATTATTTCAGGGCTGAGCAGCCGGGAACAAACAAGAGACTCTACTACAACAGCAGAATGCACTCTTAGCCACTGGGGCATCTCTCCAGCCCTGAGTAGCAATTCTCCATATCCCTGCTAAATAATAAAAGTGTGCCCTAAGTGGGTGCTGGCCAGTGTGAGAACCATTCAGAGCCAGCCGTTCCACCAGTGGCCTCTATCACCCCCCTCTATTATCTTAAGACAAGGCCTCTAGTGAGCCAGAAGCTGAAAGAGAGGCTAAAGCGCACAGTTGGAGATAAGAATGTGGGGGTGACATGTCTTTGGGGAAATACTCGATATATCCCAGGGAACACTCCACAGCAATCTCACTAAATGTCCACCAGATGTGGCCCCTGAAGGGCCAAGTGTCCGACTCTAGGCTTAGTTAGTTCTCAGTCCACCTATGTGTGTGGACAAAGAGATATATGTATGTAATATATATATATATATATGGTTTAATATATCTTGTCTTTTGGGGCGTGTATAGCCACACAAGTCGGTGTGTGTTCACATAGTCAGAGGACTACATTGCCTTTCTCCATTGTTCTCTACCATATTCCTTTAAGACTAGGTCTCTCACCAAACCAGAAACTCACTGCATTGGGCAGCCCAGCCAGCCAGCAATGTCCTGAGATCTGCCTGCCTCCCTCACCCTACACAGACATGTACAGCCATGTATGCTTCTGGCATGGGTATTGTGGATTTGCACTCAAGTTCTTATGTCTGCCCAGTAGATGTCTTATCTACTGAGCCATCTCTCTAGCCCCAAGACTTAACTGTACTTCATCAGTTTCATAGAGATATAATTTGCATAGAGTAAGATGCATCCTGCTTTTCAATGTACAGTCAGTGAATATGAGCAAATACATAACATAAATACATGTGAGCATTCATCTCTGCCATCCCATTCAAAATATAAAACCTTACAGCACCATGCAAGGAGGATTTCATTGACTTATAGAATCTTAGGCATGCATATACACCTACCGTCTCTCTCTCTCTCTCTCTCTCTCTCTGTCATACACACACACACACACACACACACACACACACACTCCATCACTGGCTGGCTTGCACAGTAGTTAATGGGAAGTCTGCAGGAGGTGTCTATCTTTGGCCTCTGTCATCTGTCTTTTACCGCTTCTGTCTAAGCATCTCCCTCCACCGCTGACAGGATACCATTCTGTAGTTTTCTTCATATCTGTTTTGTTTGCTGAACCTCTTGAGTCAGGGAGCTTACTGCCTTACTCGGATTTGGAAATCACGAGCCATGACCTGATTCTGTTCAATGTTGGGTTTAGAATCCAGGTCCTGAGCACACGCTGCCCTGGTTCTCTACCACTGAGCTACCCGGCTGTCTCTGTGTCTTAAATTAGGAGTACCAGGAGGCCTCACTGTGGCAGATTTAAGATTCCTGTGGACCCACTCAGAGCTTATCATTAACCTTTTATATAAGGTAAAGGAAGGTTCTACAGACCTAGAAATGCTTTAGCCTGATCGCTGCCATGGTTGGACATTACTGAAAGCCCCAGGTATTCTAAGAGAACTTATGAATCTGGTAGTCAAAACTGAACCCCTCAGGGATAAGGAGAGGGTTCATTTGATAAAGGTCTTGTCTTTCAAGTACTAAGACCCTAATTCAATCCCTAGAACTCACATTAAAAAAAAAAAGCCCAGAGATGGTGAACCGCTACTGATGGGGAGCTGCTGGGAGGGTGGAAACAGAGGGGACTCTGGAACTTTCTGGCCAGCAGCCCAGCCTGCTTAATGAGTTCCAAGCCAGTGAACCCGGTCTCACAAAGAAAAAAATATCAATACCCAAGGTTCTCCTTTGGCCTACACACACACACACACACACACACACACACGAACACACATGCACACACATACACACATGTGTGTACACATGTGTACACACATACATGCACACACATACATACACACACATAACCATAGATACTTCCATTTCTACTTGAGCCCTGTAGATTTTTCACCCTCTAGCATCTATAGCCTCTTTGTCCAGTCTGTAGAGTTTCACCTATGTGAACACAGGCCAACAGAACAACCCAAGGAAACCAAAGAAATTTCTGGAACAATTATCCTGCAGAGCCCACTCATCCTTAATAGTCTACCCTGAGATGCTCTGACCTCTTCAGCCTCTCCAGCCTATGCCTCATGTCTCCTCCACTGGTCAGGGTATCTGCACCCTGCTTGGGATAGAATCCAGGCTGGAAATGCAAAGAACTCCATGGCTCACAGTCCCCCAAGTGGCCATAGCCCAACTACTTAACATACTTTTTCATTCATTTTGTCCAATTTCATCACAGCAAGAGGACAAATCTGGTTCCAACTACTCTGACAGGGCCAGCATCAAGGACTTTGCTATTTTTCTAAGGGGGTAGGTCAGCCATCTTTGGGTAGAGGATATATAGGTTGCCTCAAAAAACAGGGTTAGAACCCTGAGTGTGCCCTGTGGTCTCAGAGAGAGCCTACCACAGTGCCTTTGGGGACTGAGACAAGCTTGAGCGACAAAGAGTGGAGCAAGGGAGGGTATTAGGCGTGACTCCACATCGCCTCTGCCTCCATCTCCGTGACTACAGCCTGTCTATCATCCACACTCCCAACGAAGACACAGGCCTGATAGGTTCACTCAAGAACTGGAAGAGCCCAAAAGAGCAGAGCCTGTTGCTTCTAGAGCCGTGATGTAAACCTGAAGAGGAAGCAAAAGCTGTGCTGCCAGAAAAGCTGGCGTCTTCCTCAGCCTTGGCAGGATTCTGTCTGCACAGAAAGTGTCACCAGCAGCTGCACACTGCCAACTCCCTTGAGAGAGAGGGACAGGGGAAGCTGTGTAAAAATGGGATGCATCCGCTTGGGCTTTGTGGAGTCACTTCCCTTGGAGATAAGTTCTGAATTCTTGGCTAAATAAATCAAGAAGAGGAGTGTGTGTGTGTGTGTGTGTGTGTGTGTGTGTGTGTGTGTGTGTGTGTGTGTATGTGTGTGTGTGTGTATGTGTGTGTGTGTGTGTGGTGTGTGGTGTGGTCTGGGTGAGCATATTAATCAATATAACCCCTTTGAAATGGTTTTCCATCACTCAAAGAGGTCAAGAAATCCTTGAAGCTTGTTGACAATAACTCTGGTTGCATGGAGGCAGCAGAAACAGATTCCAGATCGTCCCACCTCCAGGACAAGCAGAGTTGCCTTACGCTGGGCAGCTCCATGTCCTTACAGGATGAGCACCGACGCTCATCTAAAACTGCACCACCACCCAAAAAGACTAACAAAAGGAAAAAGAAGGAAACAGAGCCGTCTTAAAAATTAACACATCCAAGATACAAGCAGAAAATATTGATCAAAAGCTCCTATCGTCCCTCACGGTCGACAGCCCCACAGCCGTCCTAACACCCCATAATGGAATCCCATTATCTACAAAAGAAACTCGTTCCAGAGGAGAGTCGCAAACAAAGAGAGAATCAAAGGAGGATGGCAAAGGGGGGACTCCTGCCACACACCTCTGCTCCTGGAGAAGGGGTTTAGCACGGCAGCTGAGCCAGACACAGGGGTGTGCCAAGAGGCAGCTCATTCCTGAAGTCGCAAAATTGAGCATCCAGGGAAGCACAGCCTAAAGGAGGTAGAACTACAGAGCCTGCCTCCCTCTTCTCTTAAAGTTCTTGTGTGTGTGTGTGTGTGTGTGTGTGTGCGCGCGCGCGCGCGCGCGCACACGCATCAGAATAGGAGTCAGATGTCCTTCTGGAGCTGGAGTTACAGGTGGCTGTGGTGCTCTGATACCCCAGGAAGCCGCCTGTCTCCACCGCTCCCTGCCCCCCCACGCAGCACTGGGGTTACACACACACATGTGGCATGCCTAGCTTTTTATGTGCATGCTGCGGCTCTGAACTCAGGTCTTCGGGCTTGCGCACAGACAGTCTTACCGTGCGAGCCATCCCCGCCCCACCCCCGGACTCGGGGCCTGCTTCTTTCTTTCGGGGTGAAAGCTGAACAGATGTTGGCTGCACAGAGTGAGAAAACAGGCTGGACAATTGCCTTTCCCAACATTCCAGAGGTATCTGTTTTAGGAAAATATAGGGTTTCCACTAAAGCAGGGCACAAGGAAGATTCATTAGCAAACACCTCAAAACCTTAATTCACACTTCAAACAAACAAGTTAATTGTGCAGCTAACAGAGTGTGACTTGATTATAGGCCACCAGTGGCCATTAATAGATGAAAGGTGTTTGGGTTTCAATAGTGTTTGAATTCCAGAACCCGCCTGAACAGGGAGGCAGGCTTAGATGCTGGCTCCATTTGCTAACACCTGCGATCTGGAATCCCGTGTGGAAAGTAAGCACCCCGGCTCTGAGCTTCTGGGAGTGAAGCACAAACAAAAGGAGAATCCATGGATTGTAGACAGGCAGTTTCTCTCTGCTGCTTTGAAGAGGGGCTGAGTTTGGTCTCAGAAGACCCTAACATATGCAGAACACAGCCTTCCTATCTGACTCACAGCTTAAATGGGCCTCTGCGAGGTGACTGCAGAGGGCGCACATGGGGGAGCCATGGGAACAGGCTGCAAACATCAGTACACATACCTTGTTCTAGCTGTGAATAAACCTACCCCGAGCTCCCTTTGGTGAGCCTACACCACAAACGCTCAGATTCTGTCGGAAGGTTAAAGGGAGGGGCTGGAGAGGCAGCCAGCTGGTAAAGTGCCCAAAACACAAGCATGAGGGGCTGAATTCGGATCCCCCAAACCCACATAAAATCTGGGTGCAGTAGAATTCACCCATAATCCCAGTGCTGGGAGGATGCAGAGTGAGGCTGATACTGGGGTCACTGGTTTGTCAGTCTGAGTGAGAAACCAAGATCCAGGTTCAAAGGGAAATGCTGCCTCTTACTAACATGGAAGGTGATCAAGAAAGATGCCTGAGTCCAATCTCTGGGTTGTTCACACAGATACAGGCACCCACAAGCACACATGCACACACTCACATAGACACACACAGGCACCCACAAACACAAACATGCACACATGCACATAATCACACACACAGATACCCACAACCATATATGTACACACATAGACACACACAGATACCCACAAGCACACATGCACACACTCACATAGACACACATAGGTACCCACGAGCACACACATGCACACATGCACATAAGCACACACACAGATACCCACAATCAGATATGTATACACATAGGCACACACACAGATACCCACAAGCACACATGCACAGACACACACAGGTACCCACAAGCACACACATGCACACATGCACATAAGCACACAGATATATGTATACACATAGACACACAGATACCCATAAGCACACATGCACACACTCACATAGACACACACACAGGCACATACAAACACACACATGCACATAAGCACTACACACAGATACCCATGAGCATATATGTACACACATAGACACACACAGGCACCCACAAGCATACATGCACATGAGCACACACACACAAGCACATAGGTACCCACACACATAGACACATGCACACATCTACGTGGACACACACAAGTACCCACACACACTTATACACACCACATGGACACATACATGGACACATAGGCAGCCACAAACACATCTGTACACACACACAGGTGCCTACAGTCACACTTGTACACACCCACATGGGAACACACACAGCTAAAGAGAGCTATTCTCCCTCTTCCCTCATTTCTGATAGCATCAGGCAGACAAATGCAAGATAAGGAGCCAGGCAGCACCACAGTGTTGCAACGATCAGCATGGCTGCCGGGCACAAGCCCCAGTCAATCAAATCCATCTTCATGAGGACTTCGTAAGGAGATAGTGCATAGACTGTTGCAATGGTACAACGGGTCCTGCTCTCAAAGGGCTGTCAGGGAAGCATCGGCAAAAATGAAGCCTAGTGAAGTCTTCAGTTTGGGTTTTTGCTTGCTTTCTTTTTCCTTGTGTGTGTGCATATTCCTGCTCCTGTGTGGGAGTGCACATATGTCAGTGCATGTGCACATAGTAAGTGCATGTACATGTGTGTAGAGGCTGAAAGACAAGCTCGGGTGTCATTTCTCACAGTCCATCCAGCAGTTAGGCTGGGCAGTTTGGCCAGCCAGCTCTTGGGAACTTCCTGTCCCTGCCTCTGAGTACTGGGGTTACAGGTATATACCACATCTGCACGTTTTAAAATGTGGGTGTTGGAGGTGAAATCAGGTCACTATGCTTGCATGGCAAACACATCATTGACTGAATTGTGTCCCCAGCCCATTTTGTCTTTATGTGAAAAAGAGTTCGCAGCAAAGGGAGGTCCACCTTATCCATTGTGGGACCAGTGTACAAAGTCAATGCCAAAGATCTGCAGCCATCTGCACCTCCGGAGAGCTGCCTGGATGCAAAACTCATCCTCACTTAAAAGCACTTGAACTTCCTTGGGGATCTGAGTCATGCTTTTGGGGAAACATGAGTTTCTGAGAAAATCTCCACATTCTCTTTGAGCTTACAACCTTCAAAGGCAAGACACATTAGTACAGATTTTAAGGCCACTGAAAGAGAAATCCCGGGAAGAATGAGGCCCACCCAGGCCAGACTTTAGCCTAAAAAGCCAAAAACGTGAGAAAAGGAAGCAAGTACCTGCCACGGGCTCTGAACCAACCCTGGGGCGCTGTCCCCGGTTCTGAAACAGCTAGGTCGCTGACCCTGGCTCTGAGCCACCGGAGCCGCTGTTCCCGGTTCTGAAACACCGGAGCCGCTGTCCCTGGTGCTGGACTAACTGGCGTGCCGCCCCTGGTCCCGAGCTAACAGTAGTTGGGTGCTGTCCCTGGTTCTGAACCAGCTCTTCCTGGGCTGTGATTTGTGGGAGTGGGGTTTTCTCACACCTGTGACCTGTGTACACGGGGCACTCACCTTCGGAGGCCACAGGAAGACATAGCATGGCCACCATGTCCACTTGAAACATGATCTCTCACTGACCCTACATCTGTTTCTTGGCTAGGCTGGCCCCAGCTATTCCCCATCTCTGCTCTCCACAGTGCTAGGGTCACAGGCATACACATCCATGTTCAACCTTTATGTGAGCACTGCGGATCATGACCTAGGTCTTCGTGTTGTCACGGCAACTGCTCTTACCCACTGAGCCATCTTTCCGGACCAGGATGGCATTTTTATTTTAAGACAGATAGGTCTTAATCCATCAATGAGTCTTGGAATCATTCAAAGTATACATGGCTTTCTTCATGTCGAATGAAGTGGAGGAGAGTGGAGCTGGGAAGAAAAGGTGAGAGGGCACACCACGTATTGCTTTCCTGAAACTTTTGTCTGAGCATTTCATTCCAGGTAAAAATATAGACATGTGTTCTGAGTCAAGACATAAGATATATGATGGTCTGATCGCCAAGGACAAAGTATTGGAAAATTGCTTCTCTGGACTACAGTTGCTGTGCTCTGACCTTGAACATGAAGATCCCCTAACACTGTGCCCAGAAAATGGCCAAAATGTCAGTTGGAAGGTGGTGGTCATTGAAAATACAGGATATAATCCAGAAAAACAGAAAAATCAGAAACCTGCAAGCCCAGGAACTGGAGAGATGAGGGGTGAGGAGAGGGTACCATTGCTTTGGACCACAGTTATCAACATTGTGGGAGTTTCCCTTCCTGCAAAGTTGAAATAGACAGCAGGCTTTCAACTCTAGGCATGTGTCCATGCTGGTTTTGAGAAGATAGCTACACATAAAGCTGCCATGCCCAGCCCTCAGGCAGGGATGATGATGTCCTCACCCTCTGTTTACTGAACCAGTGAAGGGCATTACTGTATGGTAGCAGTGACAGTTGCGCCTATCCATAAGGTGTGATAAGGCTAAGTGGACAAATTTATGTAAGCTACTTAAAACAGGACCTGGAACTCATTACTGAAGCAAAGTTAAATATTACTCTGATTTTACTTAGCTATTAAATTAAGGTGGGAAAAGTAAGAGTTCCACATTATGCAACTATTTAAACCATTTGTGGGAGGCTGGAGAGGTGGTTCAGGTAAGAGCACTGGTTGCTCACCCAGAAAACCCAGATTCAACTCCCAGCAACCACAGGGCAGCTCACAACCATCTCTAACTCCATTTCCAGGTAATTTGACCCACTCTTTTGGCCTCTTTAAGTACTACACACATGTAGTACACATACATTATGCGGGCAAGCAAAATAGCCATATACATCAAATAAAAAATTAAAATATTATGGACTCTTCAGGTGGCAGAGCAGGTAAAGGCACTTACTGTCCAATGATGTCAGCCCTAGCAACTTGTATGCAATCCCCTAAGCCCATGTAAAAGTGAAAGGAGAAAACGGACCCCCCAATGTTGTCCTCCAAGCTATATGTACTTTGCGGCACTCCTCACCCCATAACACACACACACACACACCATACACATACACACACACACCATACACATACACACACACACCATACACATACACACACACACCATACACACACACACACACCATACACATACACACACACACCATACACATACACACATACACCATACACATACACACACACCATGCACATACACACACACACCATACACATACACACACACATACACACAACATACACATACACACACACCATACACATACACACACACCATACACATACACACACACCATACACATACACACACACACACCATACACATACACACACATACCATACACATACACACACACCATACACATACACACACATACACACAACATACACATACACACATAACATGCATGAACACAAAAGCATGTACCTCTACATACATGCACCACACATATACACACCATACACATACACACATTCATGCACATGTACATGCATACACATGCACTAAATTTTAAAAGAGCTGAGGGATATTTTAACACTTATGAGGTTATTGAAAAATAAAATACAATAAAGTTGTGTAATATAATCTCAACCATATTTTTGAAGAGTTTTGGAAGACATTTTGTGAGAATATTAACAGTGGTTGGATTTGGGTGTGAGTGCTTAAATCAATTCCCTTTCTGTGCACTTTCTTCTATTTTCTTCTATTTTTCAATTTTTTCTACAATTAGCATATGTTTTATAATTAGGCGAAAACTATACTTCAAAGACTTTAACTCAGAGTCAAATGGCTTTAATCTTGAAATGAAAATGTGCCGTTCTACAAAGCATACAGTAAAGCTGGATAGACAGACAAGGAAGGCTGGGTTTTTGCTTGAGACCACGCAGGATTTTTGCTGGCTTTCTGATCTCTCGATGATACTTCACAGCTACTGAAAATAGGGATTTTACCCCAACTTTTGATCTACTTCCAGTCGTGGGTGAACAGTGATAACCTTCAAAGACCCAGGATCCAGGCACCACCCCTCAGAGCCCCGGTCCACCCCTCAGTCCAAAGCATGCTACTGGGAAACACATCTCAAGCCAAGCACTGAACTCCCAATGGCTTCTCGTGTAACCTTGCCATAACTGCCTTGAGGGTGCTGTGGGATAATGCCCTTGTACGCTGTAAATATTTGTCACTCGTATTAGCTTAATAAAACACTGATTGATCAGTTACCAGGCAGGAAGTATAGGTGGGGTGACCAGACTAAGAGAATTCTGGGAAGAGAAAAATGCACAGATGCCGTCACTAGCCAGATACAGAGGAAGCAAGGTGAGAATGCCTCACTGAGAAAAAGTACCAAGCCACGTGGCTAAACATAGACAAGAACTGTGGGTTAATTTAAGCTGTAAGAGGTAGTTAGTAATAAGCCTGAACAATAGACTAAACAGTTTATAGTTAATATAAGCCTCTGTGTGTCTATTTGGGACTGAATGGCTGTGAGACCAGGTGGGACAGAAATGTTTGTCTACATGCGAGTGTTGACCCTGACCCACTTCACAGACACAGAACTAGGGAAGCTCAGCATTTGGTCCCCAGCTAGTGATGACCTTTGGGATTTTAAGAGGACTTCCTCTCTTGAGGAAGTCACCATAGTGGGTAGTCTGGAGCTTGTACAGCCTGCAACCCCTATCCATTCTCTGTTTCTTGACTGTGGACACAAAGCAATACACCTCTTTGGGTTCCTGTGGCCATGCTTTCTCCACCATGATGTGTTAGGCTCTGGATTTATGAACCTTCTTCTCATTTATTGCTGTGTACTCAGCAACAATGAATATATTTAGTACACTCTACACACAACCTGAAGACATCCCTCTGCCCCCCCTAGCAGGTGAAGCCCATCCTACCAGTGGCTCCGCCAGTCACTGAAGAGTCACCCTGTGTCCTCTGCTTCTGTGGCATCTACAGCAAATCCGGTTGTTATGCCTTCAGAAATGGCCACAGTCCAATACTGCTCTGCCTGCCACCCACTGGAACCCAGCCAGCGGTGCCTCTCACCTGGATGGCCGCAATGTCCTCCTCCCTGCTCTCCCCATGACATTCCACCTCCCCCAACACTAGTGCTGTCTCTCTCAAAGTCAAAATAAAGGTCTTTACAGTGGCTTGCTTGTCCTAGTTGATATAAAGCCTCTATCTTACCTTCCTGCCTCACCTGCTCTGCCCCCTTGCTGCCTCCTCAACACCTGGCATGTCTCATGCCAGGACCTCAATGTCTACAATCTGAAAATATGTCCTGGCTCCCTTCCTGCCTTCCTCTGGGTCCCAGATCAGCTGTTCTCTTGTTGGCGAGACATTCCCCAACCACTGCATAAAACATCGACATCTTATAGAGCCTTGCCCTCTTGGCCCATGGAACATGTGCTCCCATCTGACTCCCTGTGCTGTGCTGTGGCTTCTGCTATGGTTTGTTAACTGCCTTTCTCTGTCCTTTCAACACCCCCCGGCTGGAATGCAGGCCCTCCCCCTTTTGATCATTGTTGAGTTCCCCAGGCCCTGGAACACTGGATCAATATAAAAGTTAATATCAAATAGGTGAATGAATGAAAAGCTAAACCTGAGTAAAATCATCTGTTCAATAAACTCTTATACCTTATACCTTATACCTTCACACGCCACATCCCCCTGCCTCTGGTTACCAAGACGTGCTGCCTGAGAACCTCCCAAAAATGATAATGTCAGCCAGCATCCATGCTCATAGAGGAAGATGCTGTGACCCTCCTTGGGGTCTGAGCCAGTGCTCCATGCATAGAAAGGTCAAGAAGCGTGGAACAAGAATTTGCCTTTAATTCCACCAAGGCTCCGAAGATGCCACGAATGGGCCCGTAGAAACTCATCCTCTCTGCGGGAGAACCTGCCACGAAAGGGACCCTCCTGACAGAGCCACAGGCCTCTGTATATCCTTCAAACACCTCCATCTCCACTGCTCATTTAGGTAATGATCCCCCAGGCGGGAGGCCACAGTGTGGCGTCAGCATCTTACAGCCCAAGATCTTTGTTTTAATTGGTCCCACGCTTTTCTGATTTAGAGCACCCTTCACTTACTTGTTTTTTTTTTAAAGTCAGTCTCTGCATGATCCAATAGGAGCCCAGAGATTTGAGAGAGAGGAGAGAGAGAGAGAGAGAGAGAGAGAGAGAGAGAGAGAGAGAGCCATGTATAGTGTTTGTGCTTGATGGTTAGATATTAATTGGCTTTTTCTCTACGTGTGTAAATCACTTAGGTCTTTCTTCATTCTCATTAATGAAGGGACGGTGCTCATCAAGGGTCCTCATTTCATATCACCTTGTTAAACCACAGCCCATGTATTTAAAAAATAAAATAGATTTATCACAACTTGAAATGCATATAGTCATTAAAATAATAATTAAAATATAACTACAAGCACAATAAAAGTTCCATGATAACAGCCTACACCTTAATGTATATTAATTCTCTTAATGATTTACTATATACACCTTACAGGGTCAAATCAATGTCTGTGCCAAAAAAAATTTCAATTAAATCCTATTCACTGTATCTTTCAAGGGAGTCTATTGTTTGGTTTTGTCTCCTACCAGGCCATTTGTCAGTTGTTCTCGCCCAAGATTACAAACAGAAAGGACATGACCCATCAAGGTCGGGAGAAACGCATCCAGATCAGACCAATCCACCTCCACCATCTCCTGCTCATTTTTCACTAGCAACCTTGTGGAGGGGAGAAAGGGCAAGCGCTGCCAGGTCCAAATAATCCTTTGACTGTGACCTGCACCAACTCCCCCGTCTCTCTCACCGGACCGACCCAAGCAAGCTACTGCAAGCAACAGACTCCGGCTGCCCCACCCCCACCCTGGAACCTCTTGCCCTAATGCACGGACCAATCATCCTGTCCTTCCCAAGCGCTCCCTCCCCCGAGGTTGAGAGCCAAAAAAAAAAAAATCTGCTTTCCCACTCCCTGCACAAAAGCCAGTGGCTTACCAAGCTTTCCCCTTGCCTGAGCACGTTTACTAAAATTAAAACTCACAGAGACTATTTCCATGCTTGGGGGAAATGGACTGCCATTTCTCGAAGCAGAAGACTAGAGGTCAAAGGTTTCCTAGAATATCTTCTCTGGCTGCTCCCTGACATCCAGTACAGTCAGGTGGTGGGCAGTGCCCAGAGCCTGCAGGGGTCCCAGGCTCTGGTTGGGCCTAGTGGACGGATAAGCAGCTCCCTCTGTGACCACTAGAGGGCAACCAGCACCCCTGCATTTGTAACAGGTGAGGTCTTAGGCGCCAATGGCATCTTTCTAGAAAGCTTTGAGATTTGGAAAGTGACCAGCCGTGTCGCGCCCATTTTGCAGGTGAAGAAAACCAAGTCACTGAACGAAAACAGTTTACTTTGGGGTGCTACATTTGGAAAGGACGACGCTGAATGAAACACAGCCGGGAGAGGATGTTGAATACCCGCGCTTTCTCACAAATGGGCTGGTCCTTCCCAGCTGGCGGGGCACGGGCTTGGAGGTGTGTTTGAATGGCCCCTCTCACTGAGATGCCTTCACTCGGCCATCCCTCCTATGCGCAAGGCCTTGCCTCTCAGAAGACCCTTCCTGGTCCAGAGAACACGGAACCTCCCAGAGCACAGAGAAGATGGAGAGGGCTGGAAGTGGGCTGGGGGAAGGGGCAGACCGCAGAAGTTCCCATTATGCAAGATGGCCTCATGCTGCCGCCAGGCTTTATAACCCTCAACTGCACAACGCTGTTTAAAATATAGGTGTAATTTGGGCCTGTGGCTAATACTGTTTAATTTTATTTTGTACTGTGTAGTATTTCCCCAAGCTGGGCCTGGGCTGATTTGAATCTTGGCTCCAGGCTTTGCTGACTTGACAGATTCGCCTAGTTAGGGTTCCTTCTGCCAGGACCCTATGCCCATGCTAGGCTCATGGTCCACAGCTTCTGTCCAGGATCCCTTCACAAGACAGAAGGAGGACACAGAGCTGGTTCCCTTGAGGGTGGAAGGCTGAGCCACGCTACTGGCAAGAGCTCTTGCTATCTCCTCCTGGAGCTCATTCATATGCCGGTTCCTTCAACCTCTGCATTTTGCCTGTGTGCTCATACCAGGCTCTGTGCACCAGATCCACGGTTTGGAAAATTTGATCATGTGGTCCTGGGACGAGGCAAGGCAAAAAAAAAAATAATAATAATAAAAAAAAAATCTACTCCTGGCTTCTCTGGTTGGAAGCCATGTGACCCTGGGCAATCCACTGCACATCTCGGGTCTTATTTTTATCCCATAGGGTCCCTGTGAGGGTTAAACAAGAACCATGGAACTCCCTCTGCAGAGGGAGGCATGCAGTAGGTGCTTAATAAGTGACTAAACCTTCCTGGCCTGCCACAGGCTTCCCCTTGGCCTTTGGGTCAAAGAAATACTTGTAAAATAAAGATGTTTCCAGAAACAGAGGTGTGAGCAGCCTCCTGGGGCCCTTTGAGAACCGGGATGTGACAAGTAGGCATGCTGTCTTCTTTCGGATCTATAGGTCTAAGAGACCAAGCCTTCTGCCCGATCTGCCCCTCCCCTGCCCTGGGGCCCTTGAGCAACTCCCTGCACGGGAGTCTGGCTTCCTTCTTCACTGTCAATTATGTACATGAAAACACGTCAATAAATCTGCTCAGCTGGAACACCCCATAAACTCTAGCACGTAAAAAGAAAGAGAAAAGAGATTTTCATGCCCAGCATGCTGAGCAATAAGAAAGAAAGAGACTGCTGGTCCCGTAGCAGCCCCCGAGTGGCCAGGAGGGCCTTGTTGTCAAGAGGTGCTCCTGGCACTCTTACAAGATCTAGCAAGCTGGACCGGTCCAGTGTTGTGGAGCCATGAATTTTTTCCCCATTCCAATAAAGTGCCTTTTACTTTATTTGTCCAGATTATGTAGAAATGGATTTTCCCATAAAAAGCAGAGCTCAGGAGACATGATGGATTTTCTCTGGCACTTCACGGGGGCATGTCTATGCCTACTGCCATCCTCCCAGGCCCATAGCACACGCCTTGATCAGCCTGTCCTCCCTTCTGGCTGCTCATTGGCTTTCAATAATTTCTCAGAAGCCCATGGGTAGCCACTAAATTTAAACTCCTGTCCTGAAAACTCAAATTCAATTCAATAAGCGCTTATTGACATCCTGCGGCACATGGGACATGCGACCAGGTGTTGTGCCGCGAAGAGGAACTGAAAAGAGGAACAGCCTCCTCGGCTGGTGGGCACTGGAATATTCTCAGTCTGTGCCCAGCGCGAGGAAACGCGAGCAAGACTGGCAAAAGACACATGACGAGGGCATAAGAATGCAGTGCCATTTGCAAGAGGATACTGAAGGCTACAAAACCGCAAAGAATTCTAACCTGGAGCATCTTGAGAAGGAAGATGGGTCATTTCAAGCCATGAGAGGTCAGCAGACACCGCTCGCCATCAAGAAGCTGAGGCTGGGGGATGGGGAGATGGCTCAGTGGGTAAACCGCTTGCTGAACAAGCATGAGGACCTGAATTTCATTTCTAGAATTCATGTTAAAAAAAATAAAAAGATGTGGTAGCACATGCCTGTAATCTCAACACCGATAGGCAGGGACACGGAGATCCCTGCAGACCACTGGCCAGCTAGTCTAGTCTAAGTAGTGATCACCAGATTCAATGAGAGACACTCTCAAAAAAGGAGGTTTGTAACAACTAAGAAAAGCATCAAACAGCGACCTCAGGCCTCTACATGCACTTAAGTGTGCTTATGCATACACAACTGGAGTCCCGACGGCAAGAACCCAGAAGGATGGTACCAGGTAAGGTGTGGAGGGCAGTCCCTGCTGGGAGAACAGACACTCTCATGTGTTCTGAGAAGCTATCAGAATAGCTACACACTAAAATCAGCAAGCTTTTCGTCTGCTCCTTTAGTGTCCTTTGTGAGAATCAGTACCTGGCAGGCAGCATACACTCAAATATTGGATGGGTGGATGGGGATGAATGGATGGCTACCTAATTAAACCATGCTAATGGAAACAAATTCAAGTACATTTCCATTACCCTATAGGGTTTTGGAGAAGCAGAATAAGTAGGCTATATTTAAGAAGAAAACACATGGTGCATACTGTTTTTAAGACATTGATCAGAGACAAAAAAAAAAAAAAAGCATTCCCAGAGGAGCTTGGCCCTGTTTGGCCAGCACTGTTCAAGGAAGAAATGCTGAATCTAAGGTGTGTATAGTTGAACAATCTTCCACGTGCCTCCTACAGAACAGTTCTGAACGCAAGCAGGCCACGTGGCTAGGCCACGTGGCTAGGTGTACCACACCAACACTCTCACTTGTGGCACAAGCTTTCTGAAGCCATCACCTTGCCTCTCACTGTGCTCAAATACCTGACAAGCTTAAGAAGAGAAGAGGCCTTTCAGCTCATGGTTGGCAAGGATGCAGTCCGTCATGGCGGGAAGGCGTGACAGCAAGGTTTGCGTGTAAAATGTCTCCCACAGAATCATACGTTTGAAGACTTGGTCCCCCAACTGGTAGCAATGTTTGGAAAGTTGCAAAAACTTTGAGAGATGGAGATTAGCTGAAACAGATGGATACTGGGGTGGGGCTTGAGGTTTATCACCTGATCCCACTTTCTGTCCCAAGTCTGTTTCCTGCTCTGCTGAGATGTGAGCAGGTTCCTACCACCACAGATTCCCTCCAGGATGTGGATGGACCTCTGTGTGCTGTGAATATATTTTGTTACCATTGGTTAATAAAGAAGCTGATTTGGCCTATGGCAGGGCAGAATACAGCCAGGTGGGAAAGCCAAACTGAATACAGGGAGAAAGAAAGTAGAGTCGAGGGGACAGAAGCAGCTGCCAGAGAAGCAAGATGTGAGCCACGAGTCTCGTGGTAAAATATAAACTAATAGAAATGGGTTAGTTTACATTGTAAGAGCTAGTTAGTAATAAGCCTGAGCTAATAAGCCAAATAGTATGTGATTAATATTAAGCCTCTGAGTGGTTGTTTTAAAAGAAGATGCAGGACCAAGTGGGACAAGAAGCCTCCAGTTACACCTACCACCACAGAGTCCTCACTGCCCAATTTTTCCCCACTGTGGTGGACTGTATCCCTTCAAACCACAAGCCAAAACAGACTCCCTCTTTAAGTTGCTTCTTGCAGGGCATTTGATCACAGTGTCAAGAACAGCAATGAATACAGAAAACTGGTATCAGGAGTGGGTTTGCTGTTGTGATAGGCCTAACCGTGTGGCTTGCGACTCCCTGAAATTTTTTTTACAGGTAGAATATGGAAGCGTTTGGACCTACAGGCTAGCGAAGTCCTAGAGTGCTATAATGGGAAATTCTGGTAAAGTTCAGAGACTTGAAACAGCAACAGAAATACGGCAGTGAAAGCCAGACTCACAAGGTGTTATATAAGAGGCCATTCATACTGCATTCTGGCAAAACCTCAGCTATTTTTTTTTTTTTGGTGTCTTGGAATTTTGAGTGAAGCTGAATTCCAAAAGCAGCGGCCTAAGTTCTTTAGCAGAGAAAATCTCAACAACATAGCGTTCAAGCTGTGGCGTGTTTATTGCTCCCCGCTCTTGGTCAGATTTAGAGTTGCAAGAGGCAGGGAAATGTGAAAATGAACAGTACAGAAGGAAATGGGCACCATGATGGTTAGAGCCAGAGACGGGGCAGAGTAGGTGAGTCCAGGCAAAGCAGCTGCTATCGTCAAACACCAAGAGTGCAATTAGGTAGAAATCTCAAAGCTTTGTCCTGGGACAACAGGAAACTGACCTTGAGAGAAAGACCATTTCATTCACTAAGAGCCCCAAGATATGACAATATAACTCATTTAAAAAGAGAGTTCCTGAACAAATACGGCTTCTAGGTCCCCAGTTTCAGCAAGTCCACTTAGGTAAATGCTTGTTCAGGCTTACTCACCCATCAAAGCACATAGAGGCAAATACAACTGTGGTCCAAAGGGGGTTTGGCTGACATCTTGGACTAACAGCAGAAATCGGCATTGTCCGTGTGGTACTGGTTTGTACAGGAATGCAAGATGATGCAAGAGTGTGTGAGTCCTTGTGGCTTCTGCCAGTGTTCTAGAAAGCTGGGTCAGACAGGCTACAGGATGACAGATTACCTACGTGGAGCTTCTGAGTGAGCTTCACCATGAAGGTGAAGCCTAAGTTACAACGGAGATGCTGAGAAATCAGACAGGTCAGAAATGGAGGACACCTACTGAGGAACTAGCAGACACCAAAGGGGAACTAGCCCAAGAGAGGGAGCGGTCACGTGTGCTGCAGGCAACAGAGCTGGTAAGGCACAATGACTCAGACCTGTTGGAGCCCAGAGGATGATGCCACAAGCCCCAAATGCCGGACAAGGAACTTTTGGGTTTTGTGTTTACCCTGACGGATTTTGATCTAATTTTGATTTGATATTTCCTTACTATTCCCCATTCTCTCTTTTGGAGTGGGCCTTCTTAACTTTATACTGTAGTATATTGGGAACATGTAACTTTAAAAACTAAATTATAGGGAATTACAGTAAAGAAATTGCCTTGAGTCTCAGAAGAGACATTGGACTTTTAAAACAGTGTTGGAACTGCTATGCCCACGGAGACTTTTGACACTGGTGTAATTGTGCTTTTCATTATGAAATGGATATGAGCCCATGGAGGTGAGGGGAGGAATGTCACAGTTTAGATATAAAGTGTCCCACAGGGTCGTGTCAATGGTGGTACTTTAGAATGTCTTGGAACCTTTGGCAAGTGGAGCCCATCTAGAAGTGGATCTCTGGAAGTGAGACTTAGGGTCCACACCCTGCACTGCCTTTACCTCCCGATCCCCTGCAGTATGAGCAAGAAGCTACCACTCACTTCCATGCCTTGAAACTGCCGGTTATCATGTCTTATCTGCCATGCCTAACTGTATCCCTTAAAACTGTAAGCCAAAATGGCCCTCTCCCCCATTAAGTTACTTCTTGTTAGGAATTTGGTCAAAGGAATGAGCAAAGTGTGTGAACCTCTGGTCTCAGGAGGGATTTTTATTCCTAAGGAGCAGAGGTAACATCTCTCTGTGCCATGCCACTCTCTTAACCTGACCAACTGTGTCCCTGACACTCCACAGAACCACCCTCGTTACTTCCTTCCCAGCTCAGCTCAAGGATTCTTCCTGCTCAGGGGCCCTAGGCAACCATTTCTCCCTACCCTACACACCTACCTCGCCGTCTATTCCTTTGACATGAGGCATTCCTAATCAACAAACTTGTTGATTGCTTACTGCCCTACCACTGCTCTCCCCACGAGCCACCTTTGGATGAGCTGGTGCTCCAGGGGAGTGGTGACCCTATGTAGGTGTAGCAATCCAACCACAAAAGAGAAACCCCCTCCCCCACACCTTAAAGCAGCTCCTTGACATCTCTCCATCTCATAGTGACCAGTGCTCACCTCAGGTCAGATGTTGCTGGACTAACTTCGCATATTTAATGCTAGTTCCTTCTCCAAGTGAGAGGTCAGCTTCAACATCTGGCCATCTGCCTTTGGTGCAAGCTCTACAAAACCCACCCAGAACATAGGAACTGGGTGAGCCATCTCATTTGTATAGATGACTGGAACTCTGCAGCTGAAGAAGGCATGTCTAGATAGGAGGCAGGTGTGATCTCTAGGTATTCAGTCGAAGTACTGCTCAAAGGCCATGCAAACCTGCTTCATGTTGGTTAAATGATATGACTGACTCAACCATATACGTGTCTGTGCTCCTTCGTGCTCTATGGCTACTTGGGGTGGCTTACAGCCAGGCATCTCAGGTGAGACACTGAGATGAGGGAAAATCATGGAGATTCTGTCCTCTTGGGTAGGAGCCTCAGAAACAGAGGGAGATAAAGGAAGCACAGGGGTGGGGGCAGTGGAGTGTAGAACAGCACATGGCAAGAGAAGGGTAGTCCCTGAGTCTGAGCAGGGTGTGTAACAAGGCCCCTATTACTCCATCACCATCTCCTCCTTTCCCTGACCTTAAAGTGTTGGCACCTGCTGGATGCTGCTCTTCACTCTGTCCTGCTTTCAATTCTACCCTCTCCCCACCCCGGGGTCCTAAGCCAAGCCACCTGTGATTTCCCTTTCAAGCCTGAGCCACTTCTCTGGGGATCTTCCTCTAAGACAACCCCAGCTGGTACTTAGCATCTCTATTAGGGGTACCAACGCCTCATGCTGGGCACATCTGTAATCCTCCTCATTTGCCTCCTCAACCCCATGTCTCCCCAGGCTTCACCTGCTGAGTATGGACATTGATTACACAAGTTGGCAATCTAAAAATGTCATGGGTTTTGAGGCTAAGGATGTCTTAGAGTACTCTATGTCTCTTCCTCTTCTCTCCCAGCCCCTCATTCATGACTGCCATGTTCTGTTAGACAATAGTAGTCACTGCTCAATCAGTGCCAGTGATCCCATGTGCTGTTCTACATGCCATCGCCGTGGCCCACCCCTGTGCTTCCTTTATCTCCCTCTGTTTCTGAGGCTCCTACCCAAGAGGACAGAATCATCATCCCACCCCAGAGATCCAGGCCTTGGAAGCCATCAGCCATCACTGCCCGGCCTCTCTCACACCTTCCTCCTATACCTGAATGGGACTTCTGTGGCTGCTCTCAGCCTCTGGCACCATTTCTTCCCACGACCTCTGTGATTCTGGCCCAAGGCACAGCATCCCTCCATTCCCCATTCTTTCTCCTCTCTCTCTCTCTCTCTCTCTCTCTCTCTCTCTCTCTCTCTCTCTCTCACACACACACACACACACACACACACACCTTTTCATCTCTTCACCTGTCAGTATGCTTTCCTGATTATAGTAGCTTGAATGTAATTGACCCCCATAAGCTCACTGGGGATGGCACTATTGGAACGTGTGGCTTTGTTGGAGGAAGTGTGCCACTGTGGAGGTGGACTTCGAGGTCTCATATATGCTCAAGCCACACCCAGTAGCTCAGTTCACTTCCTGTTGCCTGTATATCAAGATGTAAAACTCTCAGCTCCTTCTCAAGCACCATGTCTGCCTGCATACCACCATGTCCCACCATGATGATGATGAATTGAACCTCTGAACTATAGTGGCTTATAAGCCACCCAATTAAATGTTTTTCTTTATAAGAGTTGCCATGGTCATGGTGTCTCGTCAGTCACAGAAACCCCAACTAAGAAACTGGTTCTCCACAAACCAACCCATATCCTCCTTCCCAGCTCAAGGCAAAGATTCTTCTCCCTCAGGGGCCAGCCCTAGGTGAGCACACACTCCCCTTCCTACCCACACCCCTTCCTGGAGTCTGTTCGTCTGCTCTGCAGCACTTTTGTTGACTGACAGAGATTGAACTGGATCTTCTGACATTCCTATGTTGAAGCTTTAACACCTAATATGACAGTGCTTGGGGAGGGGCTTTAGGAGGTCATCACGGTTAGATGAGGTCAGGAAGGAGGCCCTCAGAATGAGATCAGTGACTTTATATGG
Source organism: Arvicola amphibius (assembly GCF_903992535.2). Classification (NCBI taxonomy): domain Eukaryota; kingdom Metazoa; phylum Chordata; class Mammalia; order Rodentia; family Cricetidae; genus Arvicola; species Arvicola amphibius. Next base: position 4,681,065 of record NC_052052.2, on the reverse strand, counting down.
AGAGAGAGAGAAGGAGGGAGAGAGCGAGGGGTCCTCCCTCCTCTGTCCTGCTTAGCTATAACGATCAACTTGGCACAGCCTAGCCATCTGGGAGAATCCTCAGCTGAAGAATCGCCTAGTCAGTGGCCTGTGAGCATGAGTATGGGGAACTGGCTTGATTCTTAACTGAGGCAGGAGGGTCCGTCCCACTGTAGACAGCACTGTCCCAAGCAAGTGGTTCTGGGCTTTATAGAAAAGCTAGCTAATCATGAGCTGTGAGTAAGCCAGCAAGCAGCATCCGCCATGGTTTCTGCCTGAGTTCCAGCCCTGACTTGGACTGTGACCTGGAAGTATAAGCTTAAATAAACCCTTTCCTCCCCACACTGCTTTCATTAGAGTGCATTCTCAGAGAAACAGGAAGGGAATTAGAACACCCCCCCCCCAAGAGATGACACAAAGCACCTATCAGCCTGTACAAAGGTCCTCACCAGGAATACAATCAGCAGAACCTTGGCCCTGACCTTCCCAGGCCCCTGTACTGTGAGAAATCAATGTCTATTGTTCGCAGGCACATTCTAGTCTGTGGCGGTTGTCGTGGTGGTGGTGGGAGGAGACCTGGGCGTTGACATACCTCCCTCTCCCTGTCTCACTAGAATATAAACTGCAGGAAGCAGAAAATGCCTCTAACAGTCTCGCCATTGTTTCTCCGGCGCCGGCAGGATGCTCGACAGAGGACAGGAGCCAAAAACACGGCTGCGAACTTGTTCCCACTGCAGAGCTACAACGCACTGTTGTGTATGAACAGAACAGACTACATCCAAATGCAACACAAGAGCTGGGGAGGGCATTCCAGATACCGAGTAGCTTCAAAACCTAAAGGGGGCAGCCATATTTCTGATGAATTCTTTCCTTTTAAGAGTGGGAAGGTTCGTCTGAGAGGCGGTCTGTCTGTCTGCTTCCATCTACAATGCAGCCAAGCTACAGCTTTCGGAGGTTCACTCTGCAGAACATCCTCTCCACAGAGGCACCTCCAAAATAAAGGGCAAGGATGGGGGTGGGGGGGCCTACTGTGCAACAAACAAGCAAGCAGAAAGGCTGTGAGCCACCCTCGCTACCCGGAGGTGTCTGATGGATGCTGCTGGAGATAACCCTTGCCCCTCTTCCCACCAGCAACTCTGAACCAGTTCAACGCCTGGCCGTGAGTCGAGTTGCACTCCCATGTTAAGACTCCTAGCCCGGCTGGGTGGTGGTGGTGCACGCCTTTAATCCCAGCACTCGGGAGGCAGAGGCAGGTGGATCTCTGTATGTTCAAGGCCAGCCTGGTCTACAGAGCTAGTTTCAGGATAGCCAGGGATGTTACACAGAGAGAGCCTGTCTTGAAAAAGAAAGGAAGGAAGGGAGGGAGGGAGGGAGGGAGGGAGGGAGGGAGGGAGGGAGGGAGGGAGAGCGGGAGGGAGAAGGAAGGAAGGGAGGGAGGGAGGGAGGGAGAAAGAAAGGAAAGAAAGAAAGAAAGACCAGAACAGAAAGGAAAGAAAGAAAGAAGAAAAAGAAAGAAGAAAGAATCCTCGCCCAGTATTAAGTGTGCTTTTAAATGGGTCATGAGGGGATGCCCAGATTGCTGTCCAAGTAGGTGAGTTCACAGGACCACATCCCAGCATGGCTGTGTCCAAGGCCACATGAGTCAGGGATACCCCAGAAGGCCGTCACCTGAAGATGGGAACAGAGGATGAAGGGAAACAGCTGCAAGACAAGGACAGCCAAGAGTCCGTGGCCACCAGCACAGGCCGAGAAGAAGCAAGAAAGGGCTCTCCTGGGGCGTCAGAGGGAACACTGCCCTGCCAGCGTCTTGACTCTGGACATCTGTCCCCTGAACTTGCAGAGAATATAGCCCGCCGTTTCCCACTGGCAGCTCATAGGATATTTAAGTGGTCGCAGAGGCAAGCACTCTGGAGCTCTCTGGCCACCCACTCCCCAGCTAGAGACCATACTTCAAACACACCTGGTTGGGGTCAGGCCCTAGGACATGTTGTCCCTCATGGAAAATCTCAGGCTACCCTGTGTGATGATCTCTGTTGCACAGCCTGCTCCACACCAAACCATCTCTACACAGAAGGCTCCAAGTCACAATTCTACAATGTCACCTTGCCTCCTTTATTTCCTTTTCCCTCCTTTTTATATCAAAGATGATTAAGTAACTGCACTATAGATTTCTTTATAACTTACCCTCTGCAAGCAGTCAATTACATAAACTCCTACAGAGCATCTGTGTGCTGAGGAGGAGACCCTTGCCCCTCTTTCCTCTGGACATTCTAGCCCAGTCTGACCTCAGGCAGAGGGCTGAACAGCTGAAATGTTGGCTTCCTATCCTGGAGCCTGTTCACGTGACCTTCCTTGGCAAGAACAACATACACCCTGCAGGCATGGATGTGACTGAGATGAGGTCACAAGGCCCTAATCCCGGGACAGGGTGAGAGGAAACCAGACCTCCCTCCCGGACTCTTCTCCGCTCGCCCCTGCTCCCCGCCATCTCTTCCCATCAGCTGTCTCCATGCCATCATGCCGATACCCTGCCCTGCCCTGGTGCCTGTGCACGGCAGCTTCCAGTACTGAGAAGGGCATTCCGTTCTTCCCCGCAGTGTCTGCTGAGCTCCTAATTGAACCTCCTCTAAGAGGCCCTTCCCAGTGCTGGCTGAACACTCAACCCACACACCTGTCCATGCGCCCTCGACCAGGAGTGAAGTTCAAGCTGTTTGATAACTGGGCTGACAGAGCTATTGCTCGGGGAAGGGTGCAGGGTGCAGGGCACTCACCCTCACACCCATAGGCGCAAACCTGTCTCACTGGGCTGACACAGTGGGAGTCACCTGTCTCATTGGGCTGTCACAGTGGGAGTCACAAAGGCCATCAGGCCAGTGGACTCGGTGGGACAGCTCAGGTCACCTATGAAGTCAAGCTAGTGACCGCGTGTCTGCCGCACTGTGGGATGGGAACAGGTCTCACTCACGGGTCTGGCACAAAGGAGAGCAGTGATTAACACTTGTCTGACTGAGCCAGACTCTTCCAGGCCAAGACAGAAGGGGAGGCCGAGGGGTTTCCCAGACTGTTGCATCCACTTGGGAGCCAGACGAAAGCCTGTGCCCGGACAGTTTGTCTGCTCAGATGGCAAGTCTGTCAGATCTCACAGCTTTGCGACCCTGGGAAGCTCCGAAAGTAAATCGAGAGGAAACCGAAAGGAGAGAGGGAGCACGAGAGTAACGACTTCCAGGCTATTCTCCTGGCACGCTCAAGGCAGGCAGTTCCAGTATAAAGGGGGTCTTTGTGGTTCTTTTCTGAGACCAGTGTTCTGCATGCTCCTCAGAAGTTAGAACCTGATTCCCCGATGCTTTCAATGCAGGAGAGCTTGGCATACGTTATACAAGAGACCGTGAAACTTTCCACCATCTGAAGCTTGTACGTATGCTATACCCATGACAAGCGAAATGGGGGGGGGCAGCGCAAGGGGACAGAACAGCAGTAATCTACTCCAATACACCTATATGAGGCAGGAGTCTCCTGTTGTGACTCCTGTTACCATGCCCCTTCCCCATTTATTTGTTGACTTCCCGAAGCCTAGGATCTCCAAATATGATTGCACTGGGGGCGGGACCTCAAAGAGATAAGAAAATGATCTCCACAAGATGAGTGTGACCCCCCGCAGGACTGGTGTCTTGTAATGTATTGAGACACAGAGGGACCCCAAGATGCACACATGAAAGACTGACCATGTGAAGAGATGGTGCAAAGGCATCGTTGCAAGGTCAGGATGGAGGCTCCAGGAGAAAGCAGACCTGTTAACGCCTTTCTCTTGACTGCTAAGATCCTCCTGGCCTGTGGGACCTAGCTGTGGCTGGTCTACCAAGCTCACATAGCCCCTTGGGAAGAGAACCTGGCAATATTAAGGTTCTCAACATGCAAACATCCACTTAAGACTCACGGGCACCGTAAAAGCAATGTATAAAAGGTTAAATGAGAAGCTGAAGGGTCCTGAGGCTGGCCTGGGGGCAGCCGGAGCCACTCTACCACGTAGGTCTGTGACTTTGGCTCATAGCCTGGTTCCAGCCAGTTTGCTGTATTACTTGAGCCTCGGGCTGCTCCTCTCTAAAGTAAGGCAATAATAGCAACTGCTTCTTAGCATTGTGTGAGATTTAGATCTGATTATAGCTTTACAGCATGAAAGTAAGTGCCCGGCACAATAAAAGGCTCAATTAATACCCCGAGTATATTCTATTTTCAATCCTTTCTCAACGCACATGATCTGCTCTGGTTGCTTCAGGCATAAGAAGGCGAAAGAATTTCCTCTAAGAAGAAAGGCAAAAAGAAAGACAAAAAAAATAGATGATACCATCTGACCAAGACACAGGACATGAGGCACAAAGATGATGAAGTTTCCATGATTCTCCTGACTGCCCACAATACGATGTCCCCAGCCTTTTCTCCCCACCAGCCACTCAACAAGCAAAACCCACAAACTGAGTCAGCCTCTCATCTCTGGAGGTCAGTGGGGGAGCAGGGAGGCTGATGGAGTCCCCCTGACCTGCCGGGAGAGGGAACCTTCTGAGATACAGTGAGCATCAGTCAGAGGGGAGGGGAGGTGGTGGAGATCAAGCATCCTGCACGAAAGAGATGGAAAAGGCAGCCTGGGACCCAGGCCACAGCTGCCCAGAGGATCTGTGATGAGCCGAAAGATGCAAGCAACTGGACCACACTGACTCTGAAGCCCAACCCTTGCACTCCTGTGGCTGCAGCTCTGGGTCTCACCGGAGCACAGGAGAGGTCACCCTGCAGAGCCCAGGGAAGGTCATGGGGACCGACAACAGAAAAGCAGGCAGTGCGTATGCGCGCATGTGCACGTGTGTCTGCCGTTCCCTTGTTAGCCGCAGCCACTGCAAGTTAGACTTCTTTTCTCATACTATGAGTAGGGGTAGGGGTGGTAGTACATGATGAAGAAGGGGTGTGCGCACCCCTGCATGTGTGTGAAAGCAGAGCCTAATGCCAAGTGTCTCCTCCCCCATCGCCCTCCATCCTCTCCTTTGAGGCAAGGTCTCTCGCTGAACCTGAAGTAAACAGATAGCACCCACGGACTTACTGCCCCCTCCTCCCAGCACGTACTGCTGCGCCTGCTCTGATGTGGGTGCTGGGGATCTGAACCTGGGTCCCCGTGCCCGTGCAGCACTTTACCCACTGGTCCATCTCCCCACCCTCAGAACTGTTCAATTTCTCAAAACTACTTCTCATCCTCCTCATCCACATTGTCAGGGGGAAAACCCTGCTGGTGTGGGCAGAGCAGGGAGTCTGGGCTGCCATGTGCACACCTAGAACCTGGAAGAACCTGTAAGACCAGATGTCACCACTAGGAGGAGTGTGGCCTTCACTGGACCTACTATATACCTGGATGTCCACAGAGGCCATCTACCTTCCGTTTCACTAAGGGTCATTTGTTTGTTCTTCACTTTTTTTCATGACACACACACACACACACACACACCAGGTGTCATTCCACAGAGGGAAACTATCAGCCTCTGTCATAGCCTCTGAGCAATCGCAATGGACACCACCAACTTCCTCCAGTCCAGAGCCTGGTTCTGGGGGAGACCCCTGGCAGTTGAGCAGCCCATGAACTTCATGTTCTAGACCTTCTCCCCCAAAGATATCACATTGGAAACAAAATGAGGAGCACATCCTAAGAAACAGCCAAACAAGGGCTTTTTGGCGAAGGTGGGAAGGTGAAAAGCCATGCCAAGGACATCTGTAACCCCAACCCTGGCAAGGTAGAAGCAGGAAGGCCCTCTAAAGCTCACTGGCCAGCTAATCTAACCAAATCTGTGAGCTCCGAGTTTATTGAAAGACCCTGCCTCAAAATAACAAAGTGGAGAGCGATAGAGGAAGACAGCTGATATTCCCTTGCAGCTTCCACGCAGACGTACACACGTATGCAATATGCACATACCATGCCCCACATGCATGCATAACACACACAAAAAATAAAAGTAAAACTGTACCAAATAAAAAGGGCTAGGAAAGAAACGAGTCCAAAACAGCTTTCAGGGGACACACACAGCCAGGGCCTGATAGGTTAGACCATGGTCCCCTTTCCTACCTGGCAGCCATGTGTTCTAACTGCAGGTCACTATTTGAGTAACTCAGAATAAATTATTGAAATCATGCCTGTCAATATTCAAAAGTGCCATAGCTATATCAAAAGAGGTTGTAAAACTGTGTTCATGTGTGTGCATGTGTGTGTGAGAGAGATGGTAAAATATGGTTCTTATGGCTGACCCCAGATGAGGGGAAGCCTCAAGTTCCCTGAGCTGACTGACACCTCTGGGCCTCAGAGAGCATCTCTGCAACCTTCAGTGTCTATGCTGAACCCGTACCCCAGAAGCTGATGTATGGTAAGACTTCAGGAACCCTACAAGTAAGCAGAGAATGTCAGAAGGACAGAAATGTCCCAGAAGGAACTGTCCACCTTGGATAGAGGGAGCAGGGGACAGAAGGACCTGCTGTAGAGCCACTCTTGACCAAATCTCATCCTCAGGGACGCTGCCGAGCTCTGAAGCCCTGCTAGACAGGATTCGTGGCAGAGAAAGGAGCGGGACAGGGTCCCTGAATGCCTGGCCACAATTCCTCTGCTGTGACAGAGTGAGCACAGGGCCTGAGGCCAGCAGGCCAAGCCAGAGAAATAGACTCTTGCCCTGGGGTGCTGCTGTAGCCCCCAAAGGACAGAATCAAGCAAATAAAGGGGGACCTAGGATACTCAGGATGCCCCCACCTTCAGAAACAGGTTTGTCACCAACTATAGCATAGGAAGGGCTCAACGAATGTGTTGTGGGAATTCATTCAGCCAATAGCCTTTTGGATATCAGCCCATTGAGGCGTGGTCTGGGGTACTATAAGCACAAATGAGAAGAGCGCTCACCTTCCCCTCCCCTTCTCTCTGTGGATGGTGAGAGTTCAGTTTGCAGCTTCCAGCATCCACAGAGGACCGTGGCTTTCTAGCCTTACTGTGAGTTTTTTTTTTTTCCCAAATAAATCAATACTTGTTATCCTTTGTTTTGGGCTCTTGTTCTTGTGGACCTCCCTAATTCCGCGTACACGAACGCTCACTGGTGAACTCATGACAGCAGCCCTCACTGAGCTATCCACTGAGCACCAGAATTTGGGAAGTCCCTTCTGGTAGGTCCTTCATTTGATTCCAGAGCCATGGATGCAAGACACTGTGAGGACTCAAGAACATTAAGTCACCCTGGAGCTTCTGAGGTGACAAGCGTGCATTCCTTCCTTTCTTCCTTCCTTTTTAAAAGGAAGTCCTACATAGCCCAGGCTGGCTCAAAGTTGCTATATAACCAAGGGTAACCTTGCGCCCCCTCCCTCTGCCTCCTGAGTGCTCAGATTAAACCTGTGCCTCTAAGCTGGTTTATGTGACACTGAGGATATGGGACCACACAAGCTAGGCAGGCACTCTATCAACTGAACTACAGTCCCCTTCCTGGGGTGTGGATTCTTAATGATGCTGTAAAGAAAAAGTGTGTGGCTCCCATTCTGGGGCTTTGCTTAAGACAGAAGAAGGTACCGGTACTATGACATGCTGGCCAACATATCATCAACCCCTTGAAGGGCTCGCAGAACAGGCACTGCTACTGTCCCATTCTATGGATGGCAACACTGATGAGATCGTAGAGCAGGTTGTGGCGACACAGATCAACCCGAGCCTTAAGCCTACGCATCACCTGTTTTCCCATGACATCATGTTCAGAAAGAATGCCCCCTCCCAACCTCTGTCCGGAGCTCCTGGTTACCGGTGCAGCAGTGGAGAGCACAACACACAGGAGGAAAGAGCCCAGTTCTTCAAACACTCGTGGGCCCCACTCACCCCACGCTGCAGCTGACCTACTAATTGGCTCTGACAAATAGCAGAGAAAAAAAAAAAACAAAGAATTGAGCCAGGGTGGAATAAATAAGCATGGTGCACCCAGAAGGCCTAAAACCCTACACCACCCATCGTTGTCACCTGCAGGTCTCATGTTCACGAGCCCAACAAGGATGCCCAGGATTGGCCCAGTCTCTGTCTCACCCACCGATCCATCCTGAGGGAGAAACTGGCTGTCTGCAGCAGGAGATGTCCAGTAGCCTATGGGAGAGCTATAGGTCTCCATGTCCCTACTCACTGTGGTAAACTTGGGGTCTCCCTGACCCCAGAAATCAACAAGACATTTCAGGAGGTCCCTGCTTATGTGGCCAAATTGTCAGCCTTGAGAAGGTCAGGGGCAGGTCTTAGAAGCATGAATTTGTGAAGGATGGCAAAGCCAGCAAACAAAGCAACCCCCAGGCCTCCACCATCGTGAGAATGGTAGTGGGGTGGTTAGTATTCCCTATCAACTTGACACACCCCTGAATCACTTAGGAAGAGTCTCAGTGAAGGGTTATCTACATTGGGCTGGCCTTTGAGTGTGCTGTTGGGGATTAACTAAATTAGCTGATGTGGCAGCCCACTGTGGGAGGCGTCATTCCCTAAGTGGCGGGTAGAGAAGTCAAGCTGAGCAAAAGCATGGGATCAGTCTGCTCACTTTCTCTGCTCATTACTGTGGCTGTAACGTGACCAGCTGTCACCATCCTGCCACTGTGACTCCCCACAGTGATAGACTGGAACCTTCTTCTGTGAGCTGAAGTAAACCCTTTCTCTCCTGATCTGTTTTTGCCAGTGTATTTTATCACAGGAACAGAGACGGAACTGGAAGGGGTAGTGAGAGTTCCCACACTGGTGGAGCAGAGGTCCTTAAAAGCAGTCTCCTTCTAGGTGGTCTCATGGTTCCGGGACACATTCATTCATTCATTCATTCATCATTCATAAATCCACCCATGTGTGATGAGAACCACCCACATACCAAGTATTATCACTCAAGGGGACTCCCCAGCCTCTAGCAGGGCATGTCCCTATTCAAGCTGACCATGGGAAAGAGGGGCAGAGAAAAAGATAGAGAGGGTGTGTGCCAGGGTCTCCTGAGCCTTGTGCCCTGTCCTTCCCTGCCCTCTGCCCACAGCTCAGCTGCAGCCCCGAATCCAGGCCCCACTGCTCCAGGCACAACCTCCCCCTAGGGTACTGTGCCTCTGCACCCTCTCGGGGTGCTCCATCCCCTTCTCCACAGGGTTTCCCACATATCTCCTCAGGATGGGTTCCCTGGTTGCACCTCAACACCACCTCTAGTGGGGCACTTCCCTATTCAAGCCTGAACATCTACCTCCCTTCTCCATGAAGGCAGAGTCTCCTCTGCCACTTCCTGCATTGCAGGTGTCTAGAACACTGCCATCACGCTATGCTATTAAATACCCCTAGGATGAGCACAAGTGATCTTATCGGTTATTGGTTCTCTTGAAAACAAGACACAGAGGCACAACAGGGCAGCTCACGTTCCCCTAGGACAGCTCTGGCAGCCTCAGTTCTGCTCACTCCTTGGCCTGTCCTAAGGAATAGCTCTGTCTCCAGCTCAAGGTCTGTGACCTCAGAACCAACCAGGTTCCCCTGCATGTACCTCACATGGTCCAGGGGGATCTTCCAGGTGGGCTGAGAGACCTCAGAGCCACCATCAGTTTGTGTGCAGTCCCTCGGGCTTAACGGAGCTCATCTCAGAAGCCAAAGGAAATGTTTGGTCCTGATGCTAATTAGCTTGATATTCAGTACCTGAGTGTGGTGGCAGCTGAGATCAGCGATGTGACCTGCGCTTGGCGCTAACCCTGACTCCAGAGCCACTGAGAAGAGGACAGGGAAAGGCGAGAATGCAGAGCAGGTGCTTGGAGATGGGAGCATGCTGGGACTGTCACAGGGGAAGACCACGCTTGGTACAGCGCTCTCAGAGGTCTAAAGACATAGGGTCTGGAAGCTGAGCCTATCTCACCCAGATATGCAAAAGCAGAGATGAGACTCTCCCTGCCCATGTTTGACCTGGAAATACAAACAGTGGTAAAGCATTTGCACCCTAGGTTCAATTCCCAGAAAAAGAAATTCCTGAAACTCTTCACTTAATAATTTCATCAGTAATTAAAGTTAAGATTTATTTCACTTTTGACTATGCATATCTAAGAGGGCACGTGCATGTGTGTGCAGACACCCATGGAGCCCAGAAGAGAGCACCAGACGCCCTGGAGCTTTTGAGCTGCCTGAGTTGGGTGCTGGGAACTGGACTCAGCTCTCCATGAACAGCAAGTACTCTCAACCAGAGTCATCTCTATATCCCCCAAACTTAATAAAATTTAAAATATAAACATTATGTTGGGCAGTGGTGGTGCAAACCTTTAACCCTAGCACTTGGGGAGCAGAGCCAGGAAGATCTCCATGAGTTCAAGGCCAGTCTGACCTATAGAGAGAATTCCAGGACAGCCAGGGCTAACAGAGAAACCCTGTCTCAATAAACCAAATACACACACACACACACACACACACACAATTAAAACTTTACTAATATATCATCTAAAGAATGAAATTGTCATTTAAACTGCAAGGAAGACTTCACCTACATTCTCTGTATATTGAAATATTAAAAAATATTTAAGTTATTCCCAAAAAGGTGCAAGGGGGTGAGTTTGCATATGCAGGTTTTTTTAAAGATTTATTCTTAACTGTGTATTTGTGCACACGAGCATGTGTGTGAATGTCATATATGTGGGGGTCCCCACAGAAGCCAGAGGAGAGCATTGGATACTTTGGAACTGGAGTTCTAGGCAGGTGTGAGCTGCCCAATAGGACTGCTGGGAGCTGAACTCAGATCTACCTCGGGTGCTCTTAACTGCTGAGCCGGCTCGCCCTGAAGAAGTTCTACATTGAGAAACTGGACAAACTGTCAGCTTTTAACATTCTTGCCCTGTCTCTTCCTTCTTAGCTGTACAGAAAAGTGTTTTTTTTTTTTTTTTTTTTTTTTTGGTTTTTCGAGACAGGGTTTCTCTGCAGCTTTTTTTTTTTTAGAGCCTGTCCTGGAACTAGCTCTTGTAGACCAGGCTGGCCTCGAACTCAGAGATCCTCCTGCCTCTGCCTCCCGAGTGCTGGGATTAAAGGCGTGCGCCACCGCCGCCCGGCTGGAACTAGCTCTTGTAGACCAGGCTGGTCTCGAACTCACAGAGATCCGCCTGTCTCTGCCTCCCGAGTGCTGGGATTAAAGGCGTGCACCACCACCGCCCGGCTCAGAAAAGTTTTTCGTCTTGACTACAAATTGGGATTAATGTAGCCCATCTTTCTACAACTCCATACTGGATGTTATTAAACTTTTAAGGTGTAGCGCAGTAGATGAACACTTGCCTACATGCATGATGCCCTTGCTCTAAGTCCCAGCAAAAAGAAAAAAATAGAAAGAAAAGATAGGAAGGAAGGAAGGAAGGAAGGAAGGAAAAGAGAAAATCTATTCTTGCATCTAACTCTTAATTAGATAATTCCATCGACAGTAAAAATTCTCAGGTGTAGCTCAGTGGTAGAGCATTCGTCTAGAATGTACAAGGCCCTGGGCTCAATCCCTAGCACTACAAAAAAAAAAAAATGAAACTCTCGATTGTACTTTACTTTTCAAATGTTCCCTACTGTGGCTTCCTTCACTCTGGCAATTACCTAGGCTTCCCAGGGTAGTGGTTTATCTTGCCTTGGAGTGGCTCCCCCTTTTCCTCTGCCACTCAAAACTCCTTGTCACAATAATTAATTGCTTCTATTCCTCGAACAATTATATTCAAATTCTCTTTACCCAGGGCTCCGAGTACTGTCCACATCCTCGCTGCCTCCCATCCTCCTGTGGGGGTCTCCACAGAAGCCAGCAGAGGGCGTGTCCCAGCCCCACAGAAAGCTTGCATAATTATGACCCAAGATTGTCCTGGCTCTCAGGATAGTCAGCTGGTGAGAATCCATGGACAGTTAAACAGGGCAGGCTGAGCCGAAGGGGCTTAGCTCCCAGCAGCCTTTTCCTAGAAAGGCTACAGCGGATCCTCTTACGCTAGCTATACAGCACTGCCCTGAATCCAGTGCTCCTCCATCAGTGCCCTGTCTCTGAGTGATGGTGTTGAGTCCTTGCCTTCTTCCTATTCCCTCCTAACCACTCTGGAGACCCCTTCTGTGCTCAGGAATTACAGGGCAGAGCTCAGACATCAGCTCATCTCATGCACAGGTATCAGGAGCTGCCAACGTGTCAGACGTGACCGCCCTGGCATTTTCCCCAGTCTCGCTGATAGGAGATGGCCACTTGAATCTGATCTTTCAACAAGGACATCCCCAAGTGCATTTGAAGCCTCCGCAGGAGGGCAACTACTTCAAGTCCTAAGTCTCGTCTTTGTCAAGGAAAACTAGAACAAGCCACCTGGCAATAGAAACACGGGATTTTGTGCAGCGTCCTTCCCCGAGTCACAAGGGCTCTGTTGCGAGGAAGGATGGCATGGACATGGCTGGGTGACACTTGAGCGCATCTCCTGCTGGGCTGACACCTCCCCACCGCCCAGCAAGTGGAGGTTCTGTACTGAACAGGGGCTTTGCCATCTAATCCTGGCGCTCTGGGGGAGGGGGAGCAGCAGTAAGAGACCCAGGGAGCTAGGAGAAAGAGCAGAGAGTTTTGAGACAGGCAGCCTCTTTGGGGACACAGCCCAGTCAGATGACAGCCTCTAGCATCATTTTTGTGCCCCAGGACCCCTAGCAAGGACAGGGAGTAGAAGGAAGGAGGAGGCAGGAATGCAACAGAGGATGCTACATAGCTGTCCCCTCCAGACAGAACCAGGAGCGCTGTCTCCTGGAGCAAAGGGAGAGGCATGTTAAGCCTCAGAACGCACCGAAAACCCTCAAGGTTCAGGATGAACTCAGGAAACTTCTGAGAGTTACCAGATCCACAAGGCCGGTCGCCAAGGTTACATAAGCAGTAAGGCTGAATCGCGGGGGAGGGAGACTCGGAAGTGCGGAAGTGCAGCCGTCACGCAGCCACGTCCCTGGAAGCAGCCTTAGTACACGCACTGGTTACTAGGTTGGACTGGAACTGTTCCTCTGGTCTATGGTTGGTGCCTTATCAGAGGCGAGCAGACATTTGCTCGCATCTCCCCCAGCAAAGTCAAAAGAGGAAAGAGAGAGGTAGTGCAGGAGATAGAGAAAGGGGGGAAACGGGTAACGGGTAACATAAATCTGTATAGGGGGCAGGCGCCATCCTTCAAGGCTGTGAGGGGCCAGTTTCTCGCAAAGGATCTCTTGTCCCTCCTGCACCTGTGAACATTCAGTCCTGACTTAAGAAGGTTCAAAGCGCCTTCTCCCCTTCTCCGCGGTGCAGCCACCACATACTGGAGGGAGAGTGCGGACCCTCCAACACGTGTTCGCCCTGCAGCCTGCAGCCCCAACAACAGTCCTCTCTCATGTCTCTGTGATTCCTATAGCACACTGAATGCTTCAGGGGAGGGAACTGCTCCCTGTGGTCCTCCGGGGATCCTAGCTGATGAGGCACCCCTGCAAAGCCACTGGAACAAGGGAAGAGGTACCGTAGCCCCCATGCTAGCTTTGGCAGCTCCTGCTGAGTCGCTCATGCCCCACCCCCAAACTCAGAGAGGGCAGGGAGGCACAGTCCCCTAGGAGGGAATGTAGAGGTGCCATTGACCAATTTAGGGGACAGAGATGAGCACTACTCCAGGACAGCCATGCCAAATCAGGCTCTATCATAAATCTGGAGGAAAACCATTACTTGTATTTTTTTAGATGCAGAAACCAAGGCTCAAGGACACCAAATGTAGGTATTGAAGGCAGTGGTCCAGAAAGAAATGAGAGTAGCACTCAGAACGGGACAAGTCTGCCTGTCCCACACGCCCTCCCCAGAGGAGTGACTCACTTCCTCCTTTCTCCCACCAGACCCTGAGTTCTTCAGAGGGAACTAGGCCTTCTTGGTCTAGCCAGCAGCATCAGGCGCGCGCAAAGCTGTCTGCAGAGCTAGTGTGTCAATTCTACCCCAGGGACACATGAGTCAGGGCTGGGTGTTTAGTCCTTCCCTGCCAGCCTGGGGCTCTGCCAATACCAGAATCAGAACCACGGACATCCTGGGATTTCTTGCCTGGAGTCCGCTTGAGAGTTCTCTGGGGATACAGAAGGGTCTGAAGTACTTGCTTCTGCTTCTAGAACACACTCAGTCCAGAACAAGCTAGCCAGAAAAGTCTGGAAAGTTGTAAACAGGCGTCTTCCAGTTTTTTCATCAGTGCAGGCTTAACCACATTGCCCGCGAGCTTATTAAATAAAGTAAATTAGGTCTCAATTATTTGCTTGCACACCAGGCAGGAAAAAATGAAATTTTCAATTTAAAAGTAATATTGCTATTAATATGCAGAAGCGGGTCTGAAATTGGACTTTCTGTGCCTTCCTGCTGAGAGGGGTCAGAGGAGAAATAATCTCACAAAGTGGGACTCCTCCCCATCAGGCACCTGCTGGGTGAGCCCCAGGCCCATTCAGGGTAGGGGGCTCCAGGGTGCCTGGAGAAACAGCTTGGAAAGGGACCGTATCATTAAACCATTTCATTTAATCTCCTCTTATTTTCCTCAGTTGTGAGAATCTCATCGCCAGATGCCCTGATTTAACATGGCCTTCGTTATCAAAAAAATCTAAATGGGGCCCATTCCAGTGCCTGAGTCTACAGTTTTTAATGGGAAAGGAGATCTAGGAGCGGGGAAGGATGTGTTTAACTTCTCAGACCCACATTCAGAAAGCAGCTCCCCCATGGCCTCTGCAAAGAGGCGGACCTGCCAATCACCTGGGCTGCTCGATTTGGGCTCCACCCCAGCTGCGAATTCTGGAAGCCAAGTTAGTGTCTCAGGTGGTCATGATGGTTACCTATCAGGTCCTCCTTCCAGAAATGGTTCTTCCTCAAGGGCTTTGGCGATAGGTACACAGTGAGTCTAATGGAACAGAAAGAACTTTTCCTGGGTAGAGAGGGTTAAAGATCTGGAGGTGGCCTAGAAATAACTCAATGATAAGTCGAATGGGGAGCCTAGTGCAGGATGGTGTTAACTGGTTCCTTTCCAGCCAAGGACAGGATGAGCAAGCAAGATCTAAAGCCACAGCAGAGGGTGTCAGACAGGCAGACAGAGCCAGAGATGGCCAGGGACCTTTTGGGGCCAGGTTGGTCTCATCCCGGAGACAGCATGTCACAATGGGACTCTGATAACTCTAGGAAGGGTGACCTTAAGGAAGCCAAAATGCTCTAAACTTCTCTTGTGCACCAAAACACAGACAGGGTGGACACTGGTCCCGGGTTCTTGGGGTCCTTCTGGGGATTAAAACATTAAGCACGGGAAGTATTTGTTTTGAGTGTGGCAGATGGGAAAAAGAAAGACGCACCATGTGGATAGTTGGGGTACACAGCACATTTCTCAGGGTTGCTCGGTGAAGACATTATCGTCAATGAGACAGAATTGCTTCCAGATTATTCCACCACCAGTGACATGGATGTGTGTGTGTTTGAACACAAGTGTGCATATGTGTGTTATGTATCTATCATGTGTGTGGCCATGCACATAAGACTAAGTGTGTGTGTATGTGGAGGGGGCAGAGGACAACTTCAGGTGTTGTTCCTTACAAGCCGTTCCCCTTGCTTTCAGAGATGAAGTCTCTCTCACTGGGACCTGGGGCTCACCAGTAAACCTGTCTGCATCTACAGCATGGGATCATAAACATACATTATGGTGCCTGGGGTTTTTGTGTGGATGCTAGAGATCCATCGGGTCCTGATGCTGAGTAGCCAACTGAGCCATCTCCCCGGTTGTTCTTGTTTGTGATGCTGGGGATTGAACCCAGGGCCCTGACCGTGCTAGGCAAACACCATACCTTTGAGCTAAGCACCCAGTCCTGCTTCTGTTTTCACTGAAATGGTGATGGTGTTTGAAGGAGACATGGCAGGCTGACGGGGAGGGGAGGAGAAAGCGCCGGAGGACGGAAATGAGTGTGGAGAGGAAAGATACCACCCCAGGTGGCCTCAAGACGAGAAGAGAACAAGTTCCCTCTCCAAAGCAAGTGAAGAGCTGCCGCCTCAGAAGGTCGCCGGAGTGGGGAGGGCTGAGCTTCCTCCCTCTGCTCATTCAGGCTCCAAATGCCAGGTCTTCAAGGTCGCGGAGGACGGCTCCTCCTTCAGGGCCTGCCACCAGATCTGTGAGCAAGGTCCCGTCGTCCACCCAGCCACACCTACATCTCCCCTGACTCTGCACACCTTCTGACCCACCCACCCCCACCCAACTCCGTCCCTTTCGGCTCTCAGTCACACAGGCCATATAGTGACTGCCCAGCCACTCAAGTCTGCACCTGTCCTGACCGGCCGGACTAAACCCCTGTGACCGCTCCTTCCGTGACCATACAAAGCGCATCAGCCGCAGACACATGGCCCATGCTCTGCAGCCCCGGTGATTTTCCATGTTTATGTGACACCTCCGCAGAGACATCCAGGGGAAATTAACACTGAGGCGGATGGCTGCGTTTCTCCTATACATCAGCTCCTGGCCTCCTCCACCAGCAGCCCAAATAGCCCCCCAGAGAACCCAGGTAATTCATTCAGCTTCCCCAAAACCCATATATCCTCAAACACTCCCAGGAATGACCGCAAGCACCTGCATCCCAACTGCTCTCTGCCCTCGCTGCCTGTCGCCTTGCAGAGAGATCTCATGCTTCTCAAATGTCACTGCATGTGATGCAGAAGGGAGCCGATGCAGAAGGCTCACAGCAGCTGGCAGCAGCTGGCAGCCCCCTACCAAACCTCCCACCCCCAGAGCCCTAAAGGTTCTGCCAGCCACTCACAGAGGAAGGAAGAAGGAAGGAAGGAAGGAAGGAAGGAAGGAAGGAAGGAAGGAAGGAAGGAAGGAAGGAGATGGAAAGAAAGAGGGAGGGAATGAGGAAAGGAAGGAGGGAGGGAGGGAGAGAGGGAGAGAGGGAGGGAGGGAGGGAGGGAGGGAGGGAGGGAGGGAGGGAGGGAGGGAGGAGAAAAGAAAAAGTGCTTCCCCTGGATGAACCTCCAGAAGCAGCTGCTAAGGAAGACACTTGTTTCTTACCCTCCACTGAAACAGCACACAAGGAAGATGACCAAAGAGACAGGGAGGGCCATGTCTGAGAATACACAGAAGCTACCCTGGGAAATTATAAATGTTTGTCATCACCCCCAACCTCTGCCCATCCCCCCCCACACCAGTAATCTGCCCATCCCCCCCACACACCAGTAATCTGTCCATTCCCCCACCAGTAATCCACCCACCCCAGTCACACACAAGTAATCTGCCCATTTCCCCAACGCACACCAGTAATCTGCCCATTCCCCCAACGCACACCAGCAATCTGCTCACCCCCACACACACACCAGTAATCTGCCCATCACACACACACACACACACACACACACATACACACCAGTAATTTGCCCATCACACACACCAGTAATCTACCCATCCCACACACACATACCAGTAATCTGCCCATCCCACATACACACACCAGTAATCCATCTCTGGCAACTGACCCTTCTTACCACTAGCCAGGAGTCAGGCATTATGATTGCATGCACTGTTGATTGCTGCCCCCATGTGTCACAGGGGAATGAACACACACACACACACACACACACACACACACACACACACACACACACACAAAGGTAAGCCAGTCTAGTCAAGCCTAAAACAGTCTCACGCCAAAACTGCTGCAAGAAATGGCCACATAGGTTGCATCTCTAAGCTTGTACCAAAAAGCCAAGGGTGGCTCTCATGGATCAGAGAGCCAACCCACCTTGGGACCTCTCCCAGGTACCATGGGGTCAAATCTCCCCTGCGTGGCTTCATCTCCGGGCCCTGCCAGGCTATTTGCATCTGTGGCCCTCCCACACATGAGAAGGAGTCAGGGGCTGAGGTCCATGTGCCTCAGCTCATTGTGACACCCACGTCACTAAGAACATTTGGGGGAATTCTCTTCCGGTTTTGTTTTGCTTGCTTGAGGCAGCTAAGGCAAGACCCTGGAACACCTGCGTTCCACCTTGTTACAGTGACCTCTGGTGGTCACAAGCCAGACACTGCATAATTTCTAGCAACTCCAAGTAGCTAATGCCTTGGTTTAGGAGGTTCTGGGAAGAGCAGTAGAAAGGGTAAGTGGGAGTCAGGAGCAGCTGGCAGCAGGCTGAAGGGAGAAGGCTGGCAGTCACCTGACCCCGAATAACCCAGTCAGGCTTTTGGACCCTGCTCCAGGCTCTGAGTGCCAGCCTACAGCCAGGCCTCAGCTATCATTGCCCCTCCCCCCACCAGCTGGTAGCATCTCCATGCCAGGCTTAGAGGGCACAGAGCAAAGGGAGGTGTGGAAAGGAGGTCTGTTCAGGGGGAGGAGTGGGCTTCTAGAAGGCTTGAGGTCTCATCTCTGCCGTCAGCCCTCCACTGGAGCTCCTGAAATAAACTGGGGAGTTTCAAACAAGCCCCCTTACCAAGAGAAAGCCAAGTGGGGCTGCTGCCTGTTAACCGTGCAGGCCAAGGGGCCAGAGCGTCAGCTCACCTCCAGAAGTTCATCCTTACACGTGTCACTGCCCACAGTGACAGATTCTCACAAGTCCCTGCAGGGAGCGGCCAGGAGTGGCTTGCCTCCATGTCTGGAATATGAAGACAGGCTCACTCTCCTGGCATTCTTGGGGACTCAAAATGGATGGAGAATATCAATATTGTCTCAATTTTCCTTTCTCTATGAGAAGACATCAGCAAACCTTCCTGCCAAGGACGGTACAAGGATCATTAAAAGGAAAATGTCCATGGTAATTGTGCCTTTATACATATTTCCTCACTCTGAAATTCTGTAACACAATAAAGCTTCCATTCCCCCAGAACTGTCTCTTCAGCATGTTCTTGCATTATGCTTAATTTCATAAGAGTTTCTCGGCCCCACATAACGACACAGTTCAATGCAAAATCAGATATAAATCTCGCTTAAGAGACTCTCAACAGGAATTTCATCTAAAACTGTAAATGTTAGAAGATTCTGCCTCTGATTTATGCTGTGTTGTGTATGTGTTCAAAGAGAGCTCTTAGCAGTCCCTCTCAGGTTGTAGATGCTCCTGGGACCACAGCACCCATGTCCCGGTCTGCCCTGGTCTCCCCAGGTCGGACTCCCCTGGTTTCTCTATTCTGGATGTGGAAACAGGGAGGGCAGGTGGCCAAGTTGCAGTTCCAGTCCACCTGGGACGTTGCGAGTGAGCTGAGCAAAGCGTGTCCTGCCCCTGTGCGGCCCGGAAGCAACTCTGAGGTCACTTCCTTGCATCTCCAAGCAGCAGGACATCATACAGGCCCTCCATACCCTGCCTACTTGCCTCCCACACCCCCATCTCTATTAAGCGTGTGAAGGAGGTCAAAAGGAGACCCCAAGTCGGGATGCTGGAGCGCACTGTTCCTAGCTCCAGCCCCACTCTCCGCTCCATAACTGCACTGTAAACCCCAGCCAGAGACGGCGTCTGCGTCTGGCTGGGTCCAGGACAGGGCACTCGAGATGCTGGCTGGGAATTCACGAGAAAACAGATGAATCTGGAGGAGGCATTCATCTATTGTCTGAGCGTATTTAAGATGTTTTTAATATGCAGATTATTTACAGACCAGGCGCCTACAACTCCGAAGCGAGCACTGCAGTCCGTCATGTAAAACCATATCCAGGCAATTTTATTACAGCCTATCGTGCGCATGCCGTGCTTAGACAACTCATAATACACAAATTATTTACATCGTGAAAACATCTCTGTGGCCCCGGCATTCCGCTTTCAACAAAAGACAGCACTGCACCAATAGATTACACTGAAATACGCTGGCTGGCTTCTGGAACTTCCAACTTTATGTTCCAGAATGCTAAATGCCAAAAATATAAAAAATACAAATTCACAGTTAGGGTTTGAAACCCGGCATGTCTAAAAATACACTTGATGGGTAGAGCTATCATGAGCTGCAAGCTCCCCCCACCCAAAAAAAAAAAAAAAACCCAAGTAAGTCAGGGCTCTGCAATTGTAAAATCCATTTATTTAAAGAAGATGGAGGTTTCCAAGCCTTGTGATAGCACTTAACATATTTAAAAATATGCACTGCAAAGCCCTAAAAGTTTCTGAATTCATCCATAAAAAAAATAAAAAAGAAATGCTTTGCCACTTCTAATGGACTCCACCCAACTTGGAGCAGAGTTTGTGGGGTACACGCCCCCAGAAGAAAGGGAATTGAAATGACTTGTCTCCGTATCTTTCCAGGAAAGTGGATTAAATATAGATATGCACTCGCCCCAGCCGTATAGGCTGCCCATTTTCCTCCTACACTCCACAGCCCACGGAAACTAAGAGAAAATTAGCAAGCCTGTTTAAGTTCTTGGATACCTGATGGTGACAAACCCGAGCGCCCAGCTTTGTGCCTCGTAGAACACTTTGTCTTAGACGCTGAAGTCACCCCATCAGCCAGGCTGACACCCGCCAATTAGCGACCATTTCACAGCACACAGGCCCCCTGAGACAACTCACCCCACATACCTGTACAGCTTCCAAACATCTCCCGTTTGTTTTTCAATATGCCATTAAATGAGACTCCTGGGTGACAATTCAGATGTGACAGGAAGTTCTACTATTTTATTTCAGACCCCTCATGCCCAGATACCAGAGAGGACCCCAGGCTTACTGACGAATGTCTCTAAGCCGGGGAGTCCCTTTCTGTCCCCTTTGCTACATGAAAGGCAGTTGCTTGGACATTTTTGCATCTTTACAAAAGAAGGGAAAGTTTCTAGAGCTCTTCCAAAAGAAAAAGGATTGAAGGAGGAAGGATTGAAGAGAGGAGGAAAGGAAATAGAGGTGGGGTAGGCAGCCGTGGCCACAGTGCCGCAGACCAGCAAAGTCTTGCAAAGCACGATTCACACACGACATAAAGTAAAAGCCACGCCACTCAGGAGCCAAGCTCCAGACAGATCTCAGAAATGCTTTGCCATTGTCCTCTTAGTTCAGCATCGGCACCGTTACCAAAGCCAGCGCTTCTAAAGCCTTACAAATGAGCAGTGCTCCCAAGGGATGCTGGAACTGTGTGCGGACGGATTTGAGGAGAAGCAGCTGAGTAGAGGGGTGTGAGCCGTCAGAACTTCTGGGTAACTGGAAGATGATTGGTGGGCACATCAGGTTTGTTGGGGAAAACAAATAAACTTTACTATACAATATACTATACAAACCGAAATAACCTGCGTTCCTACTGAAGTCACAAACCGCGAATTCTTTACTTAACAGTGTGTTACTCTCTTCTCATGTCACTGTGTGGTGCCTCTTTGTCCCCTTTTACATCTGCTCTAGGAGCCACCGTCTGCTTCCGTTCTTCCCTGACAAACATCTAACACACCATGTGACTGAGCACAACCGTCTCCAAGCGTGTCTCTGAACACACAGAACAGCATTTCTGGAGGACAAATCCTGCCTTGTGCACGCTAAGAATAGACATGTGTACTCTTGACACAGGGATACCAGTTCACCATTGCTCTGACAGGGAACACATTTTCACAAACCATTGTGTAGACCTCTCCCAAACACCTAATTCCACCTCAGTTTTAAGGATACTGGGAAATTTGGGTAGAATGACTTACCCAGTGTGTGTGTGTGTGTGTGTGTGTGTGTGTGTGTGCGTGCGTGCTCATGCACACACATGCATGCATGTATATGCAGAAGCCGGACAGAGGTGAGGCTCCAGATGCCCTGGAGCTAGAGTTACAGATGGTTATCAGCCACCTGATGTGGGGGCTGGGAATCCAACTTGGGTCCTCTAGAAGGGCGGTGTGGACTCTTAACTCTGAGTCATCTCTTCAGCTCCCTTTCTATCGGTTTGCTAGAACTGAGTGTACCATCCGCTTTCCTTCTGCTGTGTGTCTACTTCAGCATTCAGTTGCTCCTTACTAGTAAAATACCCTTAAAATTGTGGGTCTTAGCATCTTTCCTATTTTTATGCATTTCTGTTTGGAAGTTTGTTTTTGTCTTTTTGGGGTTCTTTTTTGGGGCTTGTTTGTTTTTTGGGTTTTTTTTTGTTTGTTTGTTTTTGAGACAAGGTTTCACACTGTACCCCAGGCTTTTACTATGTGGCCCTCCTTGCCTCAAACTCACGGCAATCCTCCTGCCTCAGATGCCCTAGGTGCTGTGATTACAGGTGTGCACCACCTTGTCTGGGAGAGATGATCACTTTAATCACTGTAATTATAGATTGTGGCACAAAGATCAAATCCCAATGTCACTGCTCCATAGTGTTTAAGAGTCGCCACATCCCCAAGCTGTCAGTTTTCAGTTTATCTAAAACTCAAAGAAGATTCTCCCCAAGTGCCTTGAAGACCAATACTCAGAGAGCACCACAGTCAGGTCTGCAAGGCATGGAGGCCTCGCTCCTTGAACAGGCCCAGGGGGAGCTGGACCTCTCATCAAACTATCCTCCCCTGTGCGTACACCTGCCTCTCTGCCGCACGGACCCTCTGGGTCCTTCACAGATGCTGCTATACAGAGAGCCAGCCCATCTTCCCAGATGCTTTCCGGCCATCTCAAGTACTCTGCGTCCGTTTTTCTTTATCAGACAGCCGCAACAAGAGAGGCTGATCGGGCACGTAAGTGTATCATCTTCCTCTACATCACCTACACAATTAATTCAAGTTACTCTTTAGGCAACGCTTGAGACATCTGAGGGACAGTGTTAGCACTGACCTCAAAAGGTCTTCCTGTTTATTAACTAGAACATTAGGAGAGGTGCCATTGTAAGTCGGACTAAGAAGCCTTCCAGCAGCAGGACACAGCGCAAGGCAAATGGCCGAGGCCTCCAGAAAACACTGCCTCTGCGAGGCTGCAGGCCCTGGAAGCACCAACTCATGACACACAACCTTATGGTCCCCAAACCACTGCATCGCCGTTGCCATAGCAACAAAGGGAACGTCCCTGATAGTGCTGACTCACCCTTTGCAGCAACACAGCAAACCATGCCAGAACAAAATGGATTTGGGAGACAAGCTGAATGAAGAGAGGCAACAGGAGGAAGTCCAAGGAGGAGAGACCATCTTAGACGCAGACAATATGGAGAAGACACAAGCCACAAGCCCTGGACACCAGGCTCCAGCCACGACGTTATAGCGGACTGACAATGTGACATTGGGCATGTTACTTCACACTTACAAATGGGAGAAAGCCATGCATCCTGGGTGGCAATAGGGCTGAGTGTGAAAGGGGGTGGAGTCTCTGGCAGACCGCGGTCTCCCCATTGATGGCAGCTACTGGCATTAGTGTTAAAAACTGGGGGCAGGTCTGGCAGGCTAGTGTCTACTTAGCATCTTCCACAGCTTTGAGATTTGAATGTGTATTATAGCATCTTCCTCTTCTTTCTGTACTTCTTGGTGCTGATAAGAGTCTGAGTGTTCTGGAATCTATAAGAAGCAACAGAGCGGACACCACCCAGCCACATCTTCTGATCATAATATTTTGCCAGATCAATTTACTTTTTAGAAATCATAAAGAAGTAAATATAAAATATAAACCATGAAAAAAAAAAAAGAAATCATAAAGAAGGGGCCAAAGAGATTGCTCAGTCTATAAAGAATTCTCCAGGCAAATATGAGGACCCCGCATGCACACGGACGCACGTACACACATACACACATATGCATACATACACACACACACTCACACATACACCTACACATATACACATACACACACAAGCCTGGGTATAGTGACACACATCTGTGAACTGATGCTAGGGAAAAGGACACAAAAGAAACCCTGGAACTCATGGACCAGTCAGTCTCGCCGAATTGGTACACTCCGGGTCATTGAGAGACCCTGTCTCAAAACTAAGATGGAGGGCAACCGAGGATGACACTCGGTGCCACCGTCTGACCTCAAGCATGTGCACACATGATCACAGAAGATAACCGGAGCTCTTATCCGTACTTCACCTGGCTCTCCGCTCTCCCTCTCAGGGGGCCACTGGCTTCCAGTTAGCTTTATTTTTAGCTGTACAAGTACTGCCCTAGTTATGGTTAACTGTCAACTCGCACCGCCTAGAGTCACCTGAGAGCAAATCTCAATTGAGGAATTGCCCAGGTCATAGTGGACAGACTGGCCAGCTGGCATGCCTGTGGGGGATTGTCTGCATTGTTAATTGATGCCGGAGTTTTTGCTTCAAATTCCTGCCCTGAGTTCCCTCAATGATGGGAGGTGGAAGCCAAATAAACCCTTCCTCTCCAACCTGCTTTTGGCCAAGGTGTTTCATCACAGCCAATAGAAAGTTATGTTCCCAGTGTGGTGATATCATCATGGGGTGGAGTCTTTAAGAGGCGTGGCTTAGTGTGTCATGGGGACATGCCCTTCTCAGGGTAGGTTGATGCCTTTCTGTACTGCTGAGACCAACTCCTAACAGGAAGCAATGTAAGGAAGGCGGGGTTTGTTTTGGTCAGTGTTTTATCCCAGCAGCAAGAAGCAGACTAGGACGGGCACATATTCAAGCTTACCTGGACTATATATAATACACGATAAATTTCTTTTTAAACTTGTTTTTATGTAACTGTTTTGATTTCTATATGCATAAATACCCTTATCTTAGTTTTCATTGCCGTATACTAATCCATCTCAAATATGCATTCATAATCTGTGTGTTCGTTCTTCTACAGAAGGCTGCTTAAACTGTTTGCACATACACACTAGTGCAGGCCATGCTACAGAGAATGTTAGCGCCCAGAACTCCAGGCAAGCGTACTCTGATATGGTACAGCCCACAAGACTTGTTTGGGGGTCTGAAAGGCCAAGCCCAATTTCATAGAACCTTCCTTATTCGGTATGCTGGCATTTAGACAGCTGGAGCTAAAGCAATGGTCGGTCGTGCTCAGGGGTCTCAGCAAGACGAGAACAATAGCAATCAGAAACACCTAGTTTACTTAGGAAGCCCTTTCAGGGGAATTGGTGAGGGCAAAAGATACTAAGGGAGGGGAAAGTAAAACACAGATGATATAAATAGTAAAAGAATAGGAAGGAGGTTTAGGTGAGGAGAGAGGTGGAGAGTCAAGCAGAGGAAGAGGCGGGGAGGGACAACTCACACTAAGGATGTTTGAAAAGGCCAGATGGAAACCTACCCTTTTACAGCTTTATGGAAGAGACAGATGATAGACAGAGATGGAGAGTCATGTAAAAGAGATTCATTGAGTCACCCTACACAGGGGATAGTACTCATCCCAGAAGACACAGCTGGGCAAATAAAAGTCCCAGTGTCAAGTGTGGGATACCTCCCCTCAAGCTGTTGGTTAGGGGTGTCCCCAGACAACACAGGCTGTTAGCATTGTCCTTGGTTGTCCACCAGAGCTTGATGCTGGGACCCTAATTGCTGAGACATCATATGCTTTGGTCACAGGACGTAGAGACATCAGGCTAGATGGCCACGATCCTTCCTCCATGGCAACCAGCTTTCACAGTAACGGAAGTGTCTATCTGGGGTTGCTAGAGGAAAGAGGCCATCAACAGCCTTAGCTGGATGTGAGCCCTAAAAGCTGGCACCTCAAGGTACACCCATGGGCACAACCATGGCATGGATGCTGTGGGGGTAATCCACTGCTTGCCAGTTGAATTTAATGCCTCGCTCACGGGAGGAGACACATGTTCCGTATTGTCAATCTACCCAGGAACCCATGCCTGGGAGCTCATAGGCCCCAGGTATGAACCTACAGCATTTATCCCACCAAACGGACATGGTATCAAACCAATCTCTATGTTTTTGTTCCCTTTCTCATAGATTAGCACAGCCTCATACCTCATCAGAGAAGCTTCTTTGTGGGGCAGACAGCGGTTAATACGGAAACTCACAACTAATCAAAATGCACAGGATAAGCAAGGAAGCGCTCAGCCACAGAGGGCTGAACCCTTCCCCAAGGCTCAGAGACCATTGTGGACAAGGGGCAGAAAGACGGTAAGAGCCAGGAGGGGACAAGAGGGAAAATGTGTCTTTGGGGCATGACAGGAACTATGGTTTCCTGCAGACGACCTACATAAGATCAGACTAATCATCGCTCTAGAATGGAGAGAGGAGATATGAACAGTTGGTGGATTCTGAGGGTGGGTGAGGTCCCTGGTAAATTGGCCGCACTTCAGTAGGTGGCCCCATGCCTATAAATATATGAACAGCACCAATTAGACTCAAATGGATTATTTAAAACCCAAAAAGACATGAAGTGGGCAGGGGGTGGGAAGAGGGATTGGATCCAGGAGGAGTTTGGGGAAAAAAAACGGTAGTGAACATGACCCAAAAAAATTGCATGAATTTATCAAAGGATAAAAATATTGTGTTGTGCCAGGCGGTGGTGGCGCACGCCTTTAATCCCAGCACTCGGGAGGCAGAGGCAGGCGGATCTTTGTGAGTTCGAGACCAGCCTGGTCTACAAGAGCTAGCTCCAGGACAGGCTCTAAAGCTGCAGAGAAACCCTGTCTCGAAAAACAAAAAAAAATATATATTGTGTTGTTTCTAAAGAATTTCTTAATGAGAGTGGGTATGTGGCTCCGTTGGTAGGGTGTTTGCCTGGCACACACCATGTCCTGGGTTCAACGCTCAGTACCACACATACTAGAGATCACAAGTTCGAGGTCATCCTTGGCTACAGAGTGAGTTCAATGACAGCTAAACTGTATGAGACCCTGTTTCAAAAAAGGGGAGACTGAATAAATGGCTAAGTGGATAAAGCCCTTGCAATTCAAGAATGAGGACATAAATTTAGATCCCAAGAACCTATTCAAAATCCAAGCATGGTTGTACACACCTGATACCCAAGTTCTCGGAGACAGGGGTAGAGGCAGATGAACCCAAGGGGGTTACTAGAGAGTCAGTCCAGCCAAATCAGCAAGCCCTGGGCATAGTTAGACTCTGTCTCAAATAATAAAGGAGGAAGCAATTGAGGAAGACACTTGGCAACCTCTGACATCCACATATGTGGGCATGCACATGCATATATATACCACATAACACACACGCGCGCACACACACACACACACACACACACACACTTCTTTCTGGAATGATAAATAACAAATGAGCTTAGTGTTCTCAGTCCCTGATCAAAATGGAAGGGCACGTTGAGGATCTCTCCTACACACTGAAGGATGGCGAGTACCTTGAGGGAAAGAATTCAGTGAGTGCTTGCTTTGCAAGACCAGCTATCCGCTTCTCATTGGATGCCAGCTATCCGCTTCTCATTGGATTCCAGCTTACAAACCCAAGAATGCACTTCAGACGTAAGCATTTACCAGGACTTCAGCTTCTGCCCAAGACAGGACCTGAGAAGCTAGCCGTGTGCAGACCTTGGTTCTCCAGACACGGATATCTGGCAAGGGAGACAACACGGAAGGTGACCCTGCCGCTCTCTCTGATGACTGCTGTTTCCAGGCTGTGGCACGAGAAGAGGACCTAGGCCTAGAGATCTGCTTGAGTTGAGGAGAAGGAGCCATAAACAGAAGTAGGTAAAGATCACGAAGGCCACAAGTCAGAGCTCTGGAAAAGCCATGCAGAGGGTGCCCTTCAATAATGATGTAAATACAGATCCACACATGTATCTGAGGAAATCATCCCAGGCCACACAGCAACCCAACCGATAGGTTATCATCTCTCCACTCACACATTGAAGAGAATTCACACCTGTTTCCAACAGCAAGCATGGACATGTTCACACCATATAAGGTATAGGATAGATCTCCCAGGAGGAGAGAAATTAACTCCAGACTCAAAGTTGCTGAGGACCCAAGTAACAAAGCTTAAAAAACAAGACCTGAAATGTTTCATCTGATTCCAAATGATGTAAGCATGCTCCAGAACAAAACTCATGAATATTCATAGGAGTAGAAATGTAGCAAGCCTCCCAACATGGCAAACTTGAAACTTCTGAGATGAAACGGAAAATTCCCAGGTATGCAAAGGAGCAAGAAAATGTGACTTATAATGAGGAAAATCAATCACAAACAAATCAGAAATGATACAATGATGGAATTAGTGGATAAGAAGATTGACGGCACCAGGAAGAAGTGTGGAAATTTTAAAGAGACCCGTGCAAGGCTTCTAGAGAGGAAAATTGCAATCAAAACCCAAGGTGAAAGTGGAGTGGCAAACCCAATGGATGATATGAACAGGAAATTAGATGCCACAGAAATAGGCACTGAGCTAAAGTCTGCAAGAGAAGCCATCAAAGCTGAAACACAGGGACGAAAAGGAAAGCTGGGGGTGGCGGTGCATGCCTGCAATCCCAGAACATGGGAGGTGGAGGCAGGAGGAGCATGGGGATCCACGCTCGTCCTTGGCTACACATTGAGTTCAAGATCAAGCTGTGCTATAGGAGACCCTGTCTCAAAACAACAAATACAAGCAAGAGGAACCGGAAGCAGAGGGGGGTATAGGTACCAGTGAGGATTTCAAGTGTAGATAAAGTTCCCAATGGAGGGAAAAGGACCAGACAAGGTTTTGAAAGAAAAAAATATTCAAAGTTTTCCAGATTTAATCTAAAAAAAAAAACCTGTTAATTTAAATGTTCAAGAAACTTAGTGAGTCACACACCCAAGACACAGAAAAATGCTGTCAACTCAACAAGATCAGCTTGCTTAAATCTAGCAATGACGATACATCTTCAGAGCAACCACAAGAAGGAAAAAGACATATCCTGTACAGAGAAACAAAGATGTAGGTCTCTCCGCAGAAATGATGAGCCTAGCCAGAGCTCAGACAGCCTCTTCTTTAACGTTCTGAAAGAAAAAGAAAACTAGCAACGAAGAAAAGGTACCTGAAGTGGTAACTCCGTGATCCACAGACAGCCTTTTATAATTTAAATGTTTCTGTCCAGCACAACCTTCCGAAGCAAACAGATAATGATGGAGGATAAGACTGTGGAATTCCAAGAATGTCCATGTGTGAGGCCAGCAAAAGATGGGGGCGAGACACAGAGCCCTAAGACTCTCAGGCTGACTGCGAACTGTGGAGCTGCCGTGTTAGACTGTGCGGGAAAACTGGGAGGTATAACTACCAGAACGAGGAGGGAAAGTTGATAAGGCAACAAAGCAGATAACATGGGGCACAAGAACTCCTTCAACCCAAAGGAAGGTTGGAAACAAGAAAAGGAGAACAAACAACAGAGGTTAAAAGCAGAAGAATAACTGAAGCCTAACTATATTTATAATCGCCTTAAAAGTAAATGGTCTAAATACTTCAAATAAAAGACAGAGATTGTATTAAAACACAGTGCTAATTATATTTGTATTGTGTGTATGTATGTATATATATATATATATATATATATCTTAAATATAAAGACAAAACTGGCTTAACACTATAACACTAAAAGGGTGGAAGAAAATATTCCCTATACAACAATAATACAAGGAAAGTAGTGCTGAGCATGGTGGTGAGTAGCTGTCATTCCAGTACTGAGGAGCAGGAGTGTTGTAAGTTCAAAGCTAACCTAGACTACAAAGGAAGACTCTGTGGGAAGAAAATGAGGAGAGGAAGGAGGAGCTGGTGAAGGATGAGGAAAACAAAAGGAAGAAAAGAGGAGAGGGAGAAGGGAGGGAAGGAAAGGAGGGGGAGAAAGGGAAGTGGGAAGGAAAGGAAAGGAAAGGAAAGGAAAGGAAAGGAAAGGAAAGGAAAGGAAAGGAAAGGAAAGGAAGAGAGAGGGGAGGGGAGAGAATCAGGAGCAGTTCTGTTGATATCACACAGTAAATTTCATAGCAGAAACACAACCAAGGATCATTCCATAATTATAAAGAAAGCAACTGATCAAGAGACTACAAAAAACAAACAAGAAAACATATAAACCAAAACCAAGGGAGACATAAGGAGAAATAGACAAGTCAACAGCTATAGTTGAGAATTATCAATAGTTGATTAAAAAAGAACACATGTGCACAAAACCCTGGATATACAGGCCTGAAAAACACTACCCAAATGGCCTAACCAACATCACAGAACATCTATGAAACGGCCGAGTCAAAAGCTACATCATTCTCAGCGGTAAAACACCCTGGTGGACTTAGAAGCCACTTTCTCACACAGCGCTGCTCTCTGTCCACGGTGAAAGTGGAGTAGAAATTTGTCAGACAGGTTTTTTAGCCGTGAAAATGAGGCTGTCATTCCAACCGACTGTATTGTTGCTGATGAAAATTCTGGACTGTTAAGCAAAGATCAGAATTTGAGAAAACTTGCATTTTCGAACCGTGAACTCACTCAGCCACTTACAAATATTAATGACTTTTCAGGAGCCGAAAGCAGCAGCACCCAAAGGTAATTTGGGGCGTGTCTCAGAACAAGCCATGCTGGCACTTAAGCTCTGGTACTGCTCAGTGAACCACTATTTCCAAAATGAGCTAAGGAATCTTCCCAGAGACTTGCATGACAGACTTCCCTCCAGGCTAGAGAAATGGCTCTGTGGGTAAAGGGTGTCACCTGATGCTGCAAGCCTGGTGACCTGAGTTTGGTACCCAGAGTCCCTGTAAAGGAGGAGAGAATTGAATCCTACAGAATTGTCCTCTGATATCCACAAGTGCACCATGGTGTATTCACACAAACACACACACACACACACACACACGCACACACACACACACACACACACACACACACACCACATACACAAATAATAATAAGCAAAGTAAAATTTAAAAGATTCTCTGCCAAAACAAAAGAATAGGCCAATGGATTGTGCTAGAACTGGGTACAAACATTCATTGCTACACAGGCATGGAACACTTAACCAGAAGGATGTGTCTGAACAGTTTTGCTATGGTGCAGACATGGTACCATACGCTTAACCAAACTGATGGCCCAGCATCTGTTGGCCACATAATATTAAGGACACACCATAACACACACAGTCTGTGCATCAATACACGATGGTAGTTCCAGATCCGCATTGCAACTAACCTCGAGGAATGCATCTGTCACAATCTGGTCCTTATGTGGGGAGGGCATGTGTCTGTGGTCTGCGTGTGTGGATGCATGTTCACATGTGTGTGCATGCATGTGGAAGCCCAAGACTAACATTGGAAGTCTTCCTCAGTCTTCACCTTCATCAGTGAGGCAGGATCGCTTGATGGCACCCATTGCACCCATTGCTTGTGGATCCAGCTGATGTAGCTTGCCGGCTCACTGTGTGCTCCACCTTTGGAATTCCAGGAGGCCACCATGACCAACCAGCATTCATGTGGGAGCAAGGGATCTGAACTCCAGTTCTTCTACCTACTGAGTTATGTTAGTTTGAATCTTAGAAGTTGTCTAAAAGCCCTGGCTGAAGGTTTAGCCTTTAGCCTGTGGTGCCATCGGCAGGTGCTGCTGTGTTTAGAAGGTGGGACCTAATGTAAAGAAGTTAATTATTGGGGTCCATGCCCTTGAAGGTCATATTGGGGTTCTAGCCACTCCTTCCTCTGTTTCTGTTTGCTCCCTTCCTCCCAGGTGGTGAACAGCTTCTGCCATTCTCTCCCCACCATGGAGCTGCCTAACCTCAGGCCAAGTCATACAATCTCTGGAACCATGAGCCGGGGTAAAGCGTCCCTCTTAGCTCGACGGTCCCTGGTGTTCGCTACAGCAACAGAAAGCTGACTAACAGTCCAATCTGAGATTGCAGTATCATAGACAGAGAATACTCAAAAATCCCTAAAAGGGCCATTAAAATAGCACCTTATGTTCCATGTACACGCCTCTACAATGCTAATTCTTTTCTAATGCAACATCACTGAGCAAATGCAGGCAGCAGATATGAGAATCCAGTTCTTTCCTGAAGCCAAACACGAAGGAAATACGCAAAGATACAAAACTGTGTGGTTCCACACCAGATCTCATTTTGTTTTCAAAAATATTATTTTTATTATACAGTAAGCCATTTTGGTCAACACAAAATGGTTTTATTGCTGTTGTTTTAATGAACTAATACATATTTTAGTAATCTCTCAGTTTTAATGTCTAATACTGTATATATTACATCTGTAACTCACAAGCAGGTGATCCTTAGAACCCTAAAGAAGCTTCGTGGTGGGGGCAGGTGTGTGTGTGTGTATAAGTGTATAGGGTGTGTGTGCATGAGTGTGTGTGTGTATGTGAATGTGTGCAGTGTGTGTATGATTGTGGTGTGTTTGTGTGTATGATTGTGGTGTGTGAGTGTGTGTATGAGTATATGGTGTATATGTATGAGTGTGTGATGTGTGTGTGACTGTGTGTATGTTTGTGTGAGTGTGGGAACACACATGCCACAGCACACACACATACACAGGTCAGAGGAGAGCCTCCAGCCTCAGTCTTTGCCTTCCTCTTTGTTTGAGACAGTGCCTCTTGTTGCTACAGTGCCAAGGTAGCCGGCCTCTGAGCTTCCAAACATTCCCCTACCTTTGAGAACCCTCCCCAATGTCACCATAAGAGGGCTGGGGGAGGCACACTACCACATCCCATTTTCTATGGCTGTGGGAATCTTAAATTCAGACCCTCATGCTTGTACAGCCAACATTTATGGGAGCCGTCTCCCTTAGATCTCACCTTAAATAACATTTAAGCATTTCAAGGCATGGTGGTATATTCTTGTAATCCCAGTTAGGAGGTCCTGAGGCCGAGGAGAACAGGGAGGGAAGCTGCATGGGCCATCACAATAAATGCCAAGGGAGAGACTCGGTGGCATTTGCTAAGTCACTAAGAGACCCCAGCTACCCAGCAGACTGTTCATCGCACATGACCAATTGAACCCTTAGTTTTATTGTAGCAACAATCATAATGGCCATAAATGCTCCCACACACACTGGGCCCAGCATCAGGCTGCAGCCACAATCCTTGCCATCCTCTAACTACACTGTAGAGGAACAAAATCCACACGATACACATGAACGAACAAGTTCAGAGAGGTGATGTTCACCGCCCTCCCAGTATGAAGAATTGGAGTCTGAATCCAGATCTGCCTGGTTCTAGCAGGACCTTCCTTCACCTTAACATTTCTCTCAACTACACCATGTACTTCGCCGCTTTTCACAGTGCCGGGTTTTACTGATTCATTCCTCACCACGTGATACCAGGTGTTCATGTACTGGCCTCTGTCCTGAGAGTGCTCAGGCACCACGTACATTCTGTGTGTGGAGGGCAGGGGGAGGGAGGTCCTCTATCAGGGTCTATTGCTATGGCAGACTCCTTGGTATTTGTGACAGGTGAACAGATCAGGGATAGACTATGCAGACAGCCAGTCCTGCCATCTGTAGCATGCAGGGATCTAGCTGTGCTAAGATGTCTTCAGTTGCTGGAGGAGGTTGGATCTTAGACGTTGCCCAAAAGCCTGTGTATCGGAGACCTCATCACGAGCGCATGGCGCAAGTGTGTGTGGACTCTTCCTGAGTGGGGGATGTGGAGGAATCCTGATGAAGAGGAATTAGGAAATGTGTCCACACAGGACATATCAGGACCCTGTCCCCACACCCCACTCTTCTGCTCCCCTCTGTCTTTCTTCTCCCCTCCCTCCCTTCTCTCTCCTCCCCTCTCCCTTCTCTCTCCTCCCCTCCAGTCTCTCTCTCTCCCTTTCTCACTTCCCTCTCCTGCTATTCTCTCCCCTCCCCTCTTCTCTCATTCCCTCCCTCCCTTTCTCTCTCCCATCCCCCCCTTGCACTGTGAAGTGACCAGAGCCCCTCCAACCAGGCATTGACTCCTGCTGTGATATACTGAGTCCTCACAGGTCCAAACAACACAGTTAAATGACCATAGCTGAAACCATGAGACAACCTCCCCCGCTAAGATTATTCTTTCTAGCATTTTGTCGTAGTGACTGACATAAAACAGGCTGACATGGCCTTCCTCGGTTCTGTTGAGTGTAAACGGTTCTAGGATAGGGCTTCGATTAGGCAAATCCAGGGCCCACCTCCTCTATCAAGGCCCAGAAAAGTTCCTGTTCCAGTCCCACTGATGTGGGGACAAGATGTGTTGCTGTTCCTAAATCTCAGAGAGAGCCCGAGTTTGTGGGAGGTATGTGTAGAAGCATGGGGATGGGTTGGGGGCTGGCACAGGGTCATTAACCCTTCTGGGTACAGCTATAAAAAAATACATTCTTATCAATACTTTGAGGGTCACATGTGAAGCAACAGCATAACCTGCCCACCTGACAGTCAACACTCACTGGGCATGCAGTGGGTGTCATTCCCCATCCCATCCCCTTCCCCAAGGCACAAAGGCTAGAAAGAGGACCTTGGAGCAGAGCCTTGGGACACAGCAGGGCTCTAAACATAGCATGCCTCCCTGGGTCCCGAAGTCCATGCAGATAAGGACTCCAAGACCCCGGGGCCACTTATGAGACTAAGATGGGGGGAGGGGAACATTGGGGAGAGACTGAGATTAGAGGTGGGGACACAGACTCTAAACTTTGCATTGGCAGAGAGTAATTGGGGGCCTGGAGGGAGAGGAGGCCTCCTAAGTTAGGACACAGAGACTAGGTATGCTTGGCAGTTCCTCCCGTGGACTTCGGACTTGAGGTTCCTTCTGACCACCAGTTCTCCACCCAGAGCCTGGCCGGTGTTAATACCAGCTCCACAAGCAAGCCAATGGCCCCTTGCTGGTGTCTGTGGTGCAGTTCTCTGGTCTGCTGTGTGTACATTAGTCCTCCCCCGACGTACTTAGTTTCTGCCATAAACTTGAACCCAGAAAACTGTCAGGAAGAAACAACTCCTCAGAGTGTCTCTGACTGGCGGCAATGTATGTGGAAACATCCCTACCAAAGGGGGCGGAGTCTAAGGGGCTCTGTACTCATGCCCAGCTGTCCCAACTCTCAGACAGATGGCTGCATCCCACATTAAAGACGTGCCAGGGTCTCCCTCTGTGCCCATCGACAGATGAAATCTATCCCACACCCTTCCAGAGTTGCATGGGTTGGCCGGGGGGGGGGGGGGGGGCCGCTACTGGCCAGGTTTCCCCTTCTGCCCAGAAACGTAGATACCCTGGCCACATCTCTATTTTCCAAACCTGGCTCAGCGGCCATGTAGAGGAAGCTCAGCTGCTGCCAGCCAGAGGGTCACCACATCTCCACCCAAACCAGCAAGCGGATGGTGTACACTGCCAATGAGGACCAGAGCAGAGACTGAGATCAAATAGCAGGCAGGAAAATGTAGGCTGGCATGTATTGATCCCCGGTCACTGAAATATATAACTAAGGTTCCTTTGACCCTTCCCCCAGGCCCAGTGGACCTCCCTCTGGCTGGTGTTTTTTGGCCTTTGGCTTAATTGCAGATATTTAAATGCAGCGTGGGTGTCACCATCGATCCTGAAAAGCAGCACTTTGATGTAGATATTCTTGCTCTCAGGAACCATGGCACTCACTCACCAAGCAATGTGGGTGTGGTCCACATACAAAGGGAAGCCGGCTCCACTCCACTTTGCCCCTCAGTGACTCCCCAGATAATATGGCAAGGCCGTTTCCCCTCTTTCCCCTGTTTTCAGGTTCTTTAACTAAGGGTCAAATGAATTCCAGGGCCAGGAACTGACCACAAACCCAACATTGTGCCTCTCAGGAGGAGCCAATGGGATGAGGCCTCTCAGGAAGCAATACAGGTACAAGTGGCCCAGAAAAGTCTGTGCCAGAGAAGGTAGCAAGTATCAACCCTGGGACCAGAGTCAGAAGCATACCACAGTCTTCCCTCTCCCGCTCAGAAACTTCTCTGAAATTGTCAGACAGAGTGCATGTCTTCTGCTTATTCTAGGAGAGAGTTCCAACAGGTGGCTGCAACTGTCATAGAGACTCTTCCAACCCTCATCCAGCGCCCATGCACGCCTGCCCAGCAGCCTAGGAGGCAGTTGCTACCCAGTCCTCTGGCAGCAGCATCCCTCACTGGTCTTTGCCAAGGATATTCCTTAAGGAGCCCTCCCTATAAGCCATATTTCCTCCTCCCCGACTCTAGGGGAAATACCTAATCACTCTTAGGTACATTCAGGCTTTACTCTCCCAGAAGCAAGTATCCCCAAACCATCCCCCTGTTTCCACGCTTTCCTTCATTAGCCCTGGTCACTGAAACTATCAGGTGCCGCCACCCCCAACCCTAAAGGAGCACCACACAGCTGGAGGCAATATCTCAATTATTCTGTTGTCTCCCCCAGCACCTGCCCAGCACCTGCTCAGTCCCAGACGCACCCTCCCCAGGAAAGCCCAGAGTGCTGACAAGATGGATTCCTTGCAATCCCATGTCCCACAGCTCCAAGGCCCTGCAAGGTGTCTTTGAACTTCAGAGTCCCTGGTTATTCACCTGTGCACCCCTGGAGGTCGGACTGTCCCTGCTCCCCAGGGTACGACTTCCTAGCCAGTGCTCCCCCACCCCCACCCGGCTGTTTGCTGGGTTTTCAGTCCTGCAGCACCAGCAGGGGAGGGATCATTACATTCAGATCAGCCACCACGGCAATAGGTCAGGCTTCCAGAAGCCTCCCCCGAACGCTGATTAATGGGCAGGAGCGGCCCTTGCGCATCTCATTGCGCACACGGCTGCAATGAAACCATCTTTGCTTTACAGTTCTGTGTGCGACATAAAAGTGGGAACTATCCCAGCCTTCCGAGGGAGCAAGCTATGAATACGGAAGCAGCCCCGGGTTATTAATCCAACACCATTAGTCTTAGGGAGTCACCCCAGCGCTGACCCCCTGGAAGGAAATTTCTCCAGCTGTCCATTCCTCATTTCAAATTATCCATACAGTCACCATACCTACCACCGGTGAGTTATTTGATATTTTGGCGAGGAAAGCAAACAACATAAAAAGCAGCAGAACTTGGGGTACCATAAATTCTAAGCAAGTTATTTTCAGAGAGAGGATTCATAGGGTACTCGGCTTCCCAAGACTAATTTGGTTTGCTTTTTCCCCCCTCTCTTATTAATAGGAGGTTAGCACCCTGGAAAGGATCACATTTTTGTTCTCAGCTGCACCTGTCAAGGGGATCCCAGGCTCACAGCCCAGCGATTGAAGGTTTATCCCAGAATGGTTTCCATGGAACAAACACAGTGCTCACTGTAGGCTTCAAAACCCTGGGATGGACAGACGCAGGCTCTTTGGTTCTTAAAGGCCAACATGGTGTGACTAGTACAGACTGCCAGAAGTCCCCACACAACATGTCTGCCCTCCGTTCCTTGGGAGCGCATATGAGAACAGAGAAAGCCGCCTCTGGCTTTTATTTTCTTCCTTTTTTTTTTTTTTTTTTTTTTTGTCTGAATGGATGAAGTCCGGTCGTGGGCTTTGTTTTTGTTTTACATTTGTTTGTTTGTTTCTGATTTTCACGACACCTTCTAATTCCAGGTATTTCCTGCAATGCTGTGCACACACTTAACTCTTCACTTTATTCTCGGGACTCCCAGCTCAGCTTCAGTGTGAAGCCTCGAGCTTTTGCTCCTGCCTTCAGCTGTGCTCAAGCCCGTGCCCTCTTCTCTGTCTCCTCCTCGGGGACTCTGTTGGATGTGTGTGGGACCTTCACACCCCAGCTCTCCACCTCTACCTGGGCCTTGAACTCACAGAGATCCACCTGCCTTTGTCTCCTGAGCGCTGGGATTAAAGGTGTGTGCCACCACACCTGGCCCCAAATAATGCAATCTTTTTTTATAAAAGAGCTTGCAAGTTCTTTAAAATGTCTCACCAGCTCTTATTCAATTCTTATTTTTTTTTATTTCACCTCTTCATACTTGGTATCCTACCTGTGGTGGTTTGAATGAGAAATGTCCCTCACAGGCTCAGGTATTTGAACACTTGGTTGCGCATAGGGCACTATCTGGGGAGGTTATGGAGTTTTTAGGAGGTGGAGCCTTGTAGAAAAAGTGCATTATAGGTAGTGGGCTTTGAAGGCTTGTAGCCTGACGCCACTTCCTATTCTATCTCTTTGCCTCCTATGTGTAGATGAAATACCATCTTTCTGCTTCCCAACTTCCAGGCAGGCCTCATGCTCCTGCTGCTGTGCTGTCCCCACATGGTGGCTATGTCCCCTCCTGCTGCCCTGCTGTCCCCACATAGTGGCTATGTCCTCTCCTGTCCTGCTATCCTGCTGTCCCCTCATGGTGGCTCTGTCCCCCCCCCTCCTGCTGCTGTGCTGTCCCCACGTGGTGGCTATGTCCTCTCCTGCTATCCTGCTGTCCCCACATAGTGGCTCTGTCCCCTCCTGCTGCCATGCTGTCCCCTCATGGTGGTTCTGTCCCCTCCTGCTATCCTGCTGTCCCCACATAGTGGCTATGTCCTCTCCTGCTGCCCTGCTGTACCCACATAGTGGCTCTGTCCCCTCCTGCTGCCCTGCTGTCCCCTCATGGTGGCTCTGTCCACCCCCCCCCCCGCTGCTGTGCTGTCCCCACGTGGTGGCTCTGCCCACCCCCCCGCTGCTGTGCTGTCCTCACATGGTGACTATGTCCCCTCCTGATACCCTGCTGTCCCCACATGGCGGCTCTGTCCTCTTGGGAATTGTGAGACAACATGACCCCTTCCTTTCTTGAATTGTTTTTTCGGGCTATTTTTTTCACAGCAGCAGAGCAGCACACAATTGCTCTCAGGTGACTCCACCATCTCTACGGCCAAAGACATGGATTCTTTCCCAGACAAACTTGTCTCTCATCTTTTGTGGTAGCCTTTCTCACTTCCTTGGTCATTTTTGTCTAAGATCCTGGCTACACTGAGCATCTCCCTGCTTTTCGTAAGACTCAAATGTGTCCTGAGTCGCACATCAGCCCCAGAGGGCAGGCTTATACCTGCCACTTTCAAACCCTTAAGGGTCCCACTTGCTCAGAACCAAGGTTGCTTGGGATTTGGCTCAGAGTTTCTACCGACATGAGCAGCTTGGGATGTGGTCTCGTGGCCATAGAGAGTTTAGAATGGGTCTTCCTGTGTGCTCAAGAAGTTCTATGGCAGCTACAGCCTTGGGGTGGCAGGGACTAGGGAAATTCTTATCCCTGAAGAATTCTATTGTGTATTGACAGAGGACAGCCCCTCCTGCTTGGTCTCAGCTTTGTACAAGAAACCCAGTTCTAACAATTCAAGCCTTCACTGAATCACGCAGACATGCTAGGATGTCCATCTGTCCATCTGTCTTCCCCTATTTCTAGCACCAGAATTCACCCCACCCATCTCATCTTTGGAGTCGGCTTTTGATGTTTTGTTCATTATAACCACTCCAATATTTCCCTGGGGTTAGAGGGTGAGGCAAGAGATTCCCACAGAGAGTCACACGCTGATCAGAAGACACGCCAGGGTCACCTAGCTCCTGCCCGAGGGAACAAAACTGCATAGCATTCACCAAGAATACACCAAACCCTGGTCGCACTCAGCAAGCCTTCCTTCAAACACCTTGGTATATGGCTGAGCAATAGCCTGTCATCGTCCAGAGAAAGTCAAACTCAGGCTTTGGGCCTCCCACACAGGTGGGACTTCAACTGGTCGAGTACCTTCCCTGGCTCTTCTAAACACTGTGGTGTAACTAGCGTAGCTGTTGAAACTAAGGGTGTTCACTGACATGCCAGATAAAGTGGGGAAGCACCAGGATGGAACCCCATCCCTAATGGCCTCCCTACACAGGTAGCCCACACAGTATTACCCACCAGACACCCTGGGGCCCCACACCCTTTCACCAGCTTCCTTCAATTGCCAGCCAACTGACGTGAAAATGGAAGGGATACTAGGGAGCTCCTTCTCGGCACTGACGTCACAAGGCCAGGCATGCAGGAGATCCAGAGAGAGCCAGCTCTTCAGTGTGTGTGACCTCAGCCCCAGCACACACCACTGATGTCTGTCGCTGACATTTCTACCCCTTCCTGTGGTCGGTGCTGGAGACCGGCAGTGCATGCTTCCATGACGTAACTGTGCAGAGCTTTCCAGCTGGCTGGCTGCATGGCCCTGGACAGGTCACTTCATTCCCCTCTGAGCCTCTGGGGACAGAGTGGGACCTCCTGTTCGTGCAGGCCTGTCACGTAGCTGCCACTGCTCACAGATGACAGATGTTATGGGTGCTGTGTAGAGGATCTTAAAACGCTCGGTCCCCAGAATTAAATGCCCCACACTGGGTCTCAGCCTCCCTCTGACAAGGAAGCAGAATGCGGGCTTTCCTGAAAGCTCAATATTCAAAAATGTTTCCTGTAGCTTTTCTGCTCCAGATACCTGGGGTCGGGGGAGGGGTCATAAAGCAGCCTTCTGCAGGCAGAGGTGACAGGGGTAAAGTGGAGAATTCCGAGGTGTGCAGTACGTTGTGACCCACAGTGGCCTCATCCCCGTGGAAGAAGATAAATGTAGTCTAGACCCCCGTGGATTTCTGAAGCTGTGGCATTTTGTTAGACATACCTACCTGTGATACAGTCTAATCGGTAACTTAGACACAGAAGAGATAAACAGCCAAAACCAAAAACAGGTCAGCCACGATCATTGTACAGAAGGTGACATGAGCGTGGTCCCGATGATCGCTCTGTACCAGGCTCACCCTTTGGTGGTGGCACAAGGCGATTTGGTGCCTGCGGAGTGTGATGAAGGAGGTGACAGGTTGGTGAGTGGTGACATCGTGTCATGTGTCCTGGCTATCTGACATCACCGACAGTGGGTACCCCAGGATGAGGGCTGCCGTGTGCACATTCCTGTGACACTGTGGCCACATTCAAGCAAGCATATGTTCCCATCTCCCCCACCCCTGCCCCCAATTTTCTTTCTTCTGCCTCTGTAATTCTCCTCCTGCCCTGCTCATTGACCCATAACCCATAGGCAGTTTTCATTGTATTTTATTTATTTATTTTTGGTTTTTCAAGACAGGGTTTCACTGTAATTTTAGAGCCTGTTCTGGAACTCTCTCTGTAGACCAGACTGACCTGGAATTTACAGATATCTGCCTGCCTCTGCCTCCTGAGTGCTGGGATTAAAGGCGTGCGCCACTACCGCCAGGCCACTTTATTTGTTTTAAAAGTTTATTAGATAAGAGGCTGGGAAGATTTCAGTGGGTAAAGTGCTTACGATGCAAACATAAGGACCCAGGTTAGGATCACAGAACCTGTGCAAGAGCCAGGTAGAGCTGTGTATCTGTGGCCCTGGAGCCAGGGACTGAGGTGAGATTATCCCCATAGCATCCTGGTCCGCCAGCCCCAGCTGAATCAAACTGATGAGCTCCAGGTTCTATGAGACACACTATCTCAAAAGGCAAGAGTAGAGACCAAGGAAGACATCCAGCATCAACCTTTACACCCACATATGCATGGACTTACCTGCGTGCGTGCACACACACACACACACACTCACACTCACACACACACACTCTCACACACACACTCTCACACACACACTCACACACACACTCACACACTCTCACACACACACACTCTCTCACACACACACTCTCTCACACACACGCGACACCACACACGCACACACGCACACACACACGCGCGCACACACACGCGCACACACACACGCACACAGGCGCGCACACACACCACACACACGCACACGCGCACACCACACGCGCACACACACACGCCACACACGCGCACACACCACACACGCGCACACACACGCGCACACCACACACGCGCACACCACACACGCACACACACACACGCACACACACACGCACACACACACGCGCACACGCACACACACGCGCACACACACACGCGCACACACACGCACACACACACGCGCACACACACACGCGCACACACACGCACACACACACGCGCACACACACACGCACACACACGACACACACCAGATCACGCACACCACGCTGCACACACCACCACACACACGCGTCACACACACACGCCACACACACACACGCAACACACACACCACGCTCACACACACACACTCTGCACACACACACTCACACACACACACACACACACACACACACACGCGCACACACACACACTCACACACACATACACTCACACACACACACCTCTCACACACACACTCACACACACTCTCACACACACACTCTCACACACACTCTCACACACACACTCACACACACACACATACACTCACACACTCTCACACACACACACTCTCACACACCACACTCTCACACACACTCACACACACACTCTCACACACACACACACACTCACACACACATACACTCACACACACACACTCTCACACACACACACTCACACACACACTCTCACACTCACACACACTCTCACACACACACTCGCACACACACACTCGCACACACACACACTCACACACACACTCTCACACACACACACACACACTCACACACACATACACTCACACACACACTCTCTCACACACACACACACACACGAGAAAGGAATAAGAACAGAGAAGAGTTAACTGAAAAGAGAAACAAAGAGCTGGAGGCACAAGTGTGACTGATAGACACAGTGCAACTGAGGGACAGAAATAGGTGAAGAAACGACACACCCAAGGGGACAGAGAGAGAAACTGAGGAAAAAGTGCACCTCTCAAAGCTGGAGGAGACACCCCACTTCTGGTGAGTCCCAAGGCCTTCACGCCACATCCAGCTGCCCCGTTTCTCACTGTAGTGTGCCTGACTAAGCGTTGCTCACCATGGCCACATCCGGAAACCATCCAAGGAAACACAGAAGGATTCGGCCCACAAGGGAGGGTCTCCTAGGACCTCTGTGGGCTTGTCACTACTGCGTCACTGTGTGACTCCTGTCCTGACCTCACTATTCGCACAGAGAGGGCCCAGGCTCTGGGTGGCCAGGCCTCCGCGGGCTGTAACAGACATTGCCTGAGCCCAGAGCGGAGAAGAGGCACACTCTGAGAGCTGGAGGTAACCGAAGGCTGCCAGGCTGCACAGGAGACAATGATATCACCTGGCTCTGCATGGCTCTGCATGCCTGTGGCTCAGGTCCCTATTGTGAGGGTCATCTGGCTGCTTCCCATGGCTCTTGTCAGCCCTAGTCTGTCCCCAGCTTTGGTGTGGGATCATGACGTGGATCAATCCCAGGCTCATGTCCAGTCCTGCCGCTATGACAGGCAGGAATTTTACCATACAGGCATCTCCAGGGGTCCTGCTTATCACCTGTCCGTGCTCTGCAAATTTCCTGTTAGTCAGCATCTGGTTGCTATGGAGGAAACCTAGGATAATTAACCTATAGAGATAAAAACTTATTGTGATGGCCAGGGAGATGGCTCGGCGGGTAAAGTGCACTTGCCACACCAGCGTTTGGGTCCCCTGCACCCACACAAAAGCTAGATGCAGTAGTGAGTGTATCTGTAGTTCTAGCGCCCCAAAGGGGAGTAGAAGGCTAAGGCAGGGGAGTCGCCCACATCTGGGGCAGCAATGAGGCTCTATTTGAAAGACGATGGACAAACAAGGACTTCACTAAAGGTTGTTCCCCCTTGAGCACCAGGACATAATGGCATGCACACACACACACACACACACACACACACACACACACACCAAAGATTTAAAGAGA
Organism: Arvicola amphibius; assembly: GCF_903992535.2. Classification (NCBI taxonomy): domain Eukaryota; kingdom Metazoa; phylum Chordata; class Mammalia; order Rodentia; family Cricetidae; genus Arvicola; species Arvicola amphibius. Next base: position 4,637,662 of record NC_052052.2, on the reverse strand, counting down.
ACGAAGTTTGTCCTGCCACTTAGGAGGTTTTGGTATGTGACTGGTCTGAGGAGCGATAGTGCTCATCACGGTCAGAAAGAGAGACGGGAAGGAGGAAATCACGGGGTCCTCAACCGTCTTCAAACCATGTTCTCAATGGCCAAGACCTCCCAGTAGGATCTGCTTACGGTTCCCAAGATCCCAGACACAGCCTACAGACCAAGCACTCAGGAGGTGGAGATATTCAAGAATTCGAGGTCATCCTCAGCTACATAGTGAGTTCAAGACTGGCCTGGGCTACATGAGTCCCAAGAGCACTCCAGGAAGAGACCAATTCTGTAAGAAAAGAGTCCTTGAGGAGCATTCCAGATCCCAGTTACAGCAAGGCCCTCAGCCTGAATAAGCTACCTCATGCTCCAAGAATAAACTAGTCAGGACAGAATTGTTTGTTATTGTAAATATTGGTGGGCATTGAGTAACCCTGGACATGAATGCACCATCAAACACTGAAACACAGGCACGCTGGTCACCAGCCCTAAGGGGACTCTGAAGGACAAACCATTAGTGGCTGACATCATGGGGGCAGAGCCTAAGGGCTTCGGGAATCACAAACACTAGACCTAGAAAAGAGGAGAAAGGAACAACCTGCCAGAGTGCAAAAACTGTTTTCATCAGCGCAGGAGGCCAAGAGAGTCGGGGAGCCACACGTGCATGCTCCGTCACAGACCCAGAACGCCCCATGAAATAGTTTGGTTAGGGAGTCAAAAGCAAAGGGGGCCAAGTGTTCTATGTTCCTGTTTTCTGTCTCGATGGAAGTGTGTGCAACATTTAACACTGGCAGGCCAGACTCCAGCTCGGGGAGCCTCATGTATGCTCCTGTGGCTCTACGCTTCATTCCTCTACAGAAACTTTCCTCATTTCAGAGTTTGCCACTTCGGCTGGGCTGGCAGGAGCCATGCAATCCTGCGTCCCCTCTTCCTAGGAGGTACTCGCACACAGCCCCAAGTCCCATCCCTAGTCCTATGGCGGGTGCTGCTGGCCACGGAGCATGCTGCTGTCCTGAGGGACCCTTTCTCTAAATGGCCCGCACACGCCTTTATCGATGCAAAGCCGATAACCGGCAAAGGCTCAGGCTCAGAGATGGTTCTAGAAGATTCTCAGAGTCTGCTTCTCAACCCTCCAGGGTCCTGGGATCAGGGGTGACTGGGTAGAAAAGGCACATCATTGGCACTAAGGCCGCCTCGGTAGAGCACACAGGTGTCCGCTCTACCTTCCGAGGTCCCCTCGCCAGAGTGGAAGAGCAGGAAGCTGGCATAGGAAGAGACCCCTCTATATCCAGAGGTCACCACTATATCCAGTGGTTTACCAGCCTGAGATATTTCAGGTTGGTGGCCTTCCTGGGACCCATATCAGAGTCCCCAGGCAGCTCCTGTTCCTTGGCTGACATAACCAAAACAGGAAACCAGGTCAAGCCTTGGCTATTCCAGGCTGAGAGCTCTAACAGCTGTGAAGGGAATTATGGTAATTACGTTAATTGAAGCAAAACAGACCCAGGTTAATTGTGAGCTTGGGACTAAGTCACCGGGCTCGGGGTCCTGTACTGAATGAAAGGGAGGAACAAAACTAAGCACGGGAAAGCATGCATCCTCACTTGCGTGCAATATGGCGGGCTCCTTCAAGCGTGGGCCATGTGGCTTCCTGCCACAGTGGGTTGTAACCAAGACCTGTGTGTCAAGATAAATCGTTTCTCCCATAAGTCACGTCTGTCAGCAACAGAAAAAGAAAACCAAGGGGTGGGGGGGGTGGGAACAGGAAAAGAAACCAAGACCGACGGTCCGGCCCCAACACCACAAGCCATGACCTCAGCGGCGGACAAAAATGCTTCCTGATACAGGAAAGACATTCTGAGCTCCTGCCGCTGATCTAGAGGAAGAGGCTGTTTAAGTTTGGCAGGAGGTGGCAGAGGAAGGACAGGAAGCCTGTGACACTGCCAGAGAGTTCTCCAGAATTTATGTAGAATGCCCTGTGTGGCCTCCCCGCTGCATTCGGTAATAAAGATGGCAGCAGGGTGTGTCTTCTTAGTGCGAGCCCGGTGGGGACACCCTACAGTAGAAGCACCCTGAACAGCTGCAGGTCCGCTCAGAAGGTCAAACTATCAGGAATCTGCAGACTGGATAGTGCTGAGGACGGAAAAAGGCACAGGGCCCCTGTGTAAGCGATCTCCGTGAAGGAAGCCACTGAGATCATCCAGGACAGAGCCTTGGAGGCTGGGGTCTCGGGATCAACCAATCCCCAGCACTCGCAAGGAGGACTTAGGTTGTCAATTTCATCAAATGTTTTTGAGGGGAAAGCTATGAGCCCCACACTCCCCACCTCTGCTGAAGCAGGCTGGAATGAGTCACAATACAAGGAAACAGGCCATCATCAGAGGTAGAAAACAGCCACTTTTATGCACATAGTCAGCCCGAAAAGGACCACCTACAGGATGCCAACCTGACCTGGTGACCCCAGGAATGAAGGCAAAGGTAAAAGAAAGACACATGGAGCAAGGAAGGGTTGAGATTCATTTTCTATGAACACTCGGGGTCTCAAGAGAGACTAGCACACGGTAGGTACCAAACAGATGGCTGTACACGGATTGGCAGTGGGCAGGTTATGTTCTACACACGCTAGGTGAAGAGAGAGAGCTTGAGAGCAAGCGAGCTCGCGCTGGAGGCCAGAGGTCAGCTCTTCCAAGCATCTCTCGTTCACTCTCCCCCGTGTTTTCTGAGGTGGGGTCTCTCACTGACTCTGTCAGTCTGACACTGGAGAGATGTAGGTCACACAGAGATCCTGCCTCAAAAATAAATAAGTAAATGCATGTATATATGTATGTGGATGTCACCTAAAGAATGAAACTCAGAGTTGTTCTCTGGCCTCTACATGTATGGATGATATGTACACACATATACACAAATATATGCACAAACACCACACATACCTACACATGCATACAGACATACACAACATACACATATGCATACACACATACATACTCACACATGCATACATATATAAATGCACACATACACACATTGAGAAATGTCATATGCGCATACATATATGTATATGTATACATACATTACCAAACATAGAAGCAGTAGTATTCCATGCACTCAGAAAAGCTGTCCTGAAGGTAGCTGTGACACTGCCCCCCACCCCATGCCACTCTAGATAGCAGCTGATGAGACCCTGAAGGCAGACAACAGACCTGGGACACAGCAACATCTGGGTGATCCAGGCAAAGGGAAGAAGCTCACCCAAGGTGCAGGGTAGGTGTCTTGGTTAGGGTTACTATTGCTGTGATAGAACACCATGATCAAAAGCAAGTTGGGAAGGAAAGGGTTTATTTGGCTTACACTTTGACAACACTGTTCGTCATCAAGGAAGTCAGGACAGGAACTCAAACAGGGCAGGAACCTGGAGGCAGGAGCTGATGCAGAGGCCATGGAGGGGAGCTGCTTACTGGCTTGCTCAGCCTGATTTCTTATAGAACCCAGGACCACCAGCCCAGGGATGGCACCACCCACAACGGGCTGGGCCTACACCATCAATTACTAATTAAGAAAATGGCCTACAGTTGGATCTTAAGAAGGTATTTTCTCAACTGAGGTTCCCTCCCTTAGGTAACTCTAGCTGTGTCAAGCCAACATAAAACCAGTCAGGACAGTGGGTGTGTGGCAGACCATACAAGGGTAGTCTCTGGGCAGAAGTGGGAGTGCAGTAAGAGGAGCTAGGGAGGCCGTCAGGACACACACCTCAGCTACCCTGCTGTGCCCAGTGAATCTGTCATCCTGCTGTGAGGACCACTTGGGTTATCCACACAGCAGATGGGACCTGGGAAGTTCCTAGGATGGCAGAGGTGTGGGTCCACCCAGCAGGACCATGGGACATAAAGAGTCAAGGCTTACACCCCCTACATTTGTTCTGGAAGACACGCTATCCTATAATTTTCTAAATTTCTTGGCTTGGAATAATAAGATCAGAGACTCCGAGTGGGAAGAAAGTTTACAGATCATTTAGCTTGTGTTGTCTGAGTCAGTTCGCCCTCAGGTAGCTGGGGAAAAAAGCGCTCCTAAAAAAAGTGTTCCTTCTTTTCCTCCAGAAAAAACACTGAAAGACTCAGTCACCAAGCAGCCTCCAGGCCCTGTGATGCTCACCTTGGATGCCCCAGCCTTGACGGTCCCAGGCCCTGTGATGCTCACCTTGGACGCCCCAACATTGACGGTCCCAGCAGACTTTGGGTGCAAAACTAAGCGCTGCCCAGCACAGGTAACCCTTCCATATGCCCATCCATAGAGGCACAGCAGTCCTGTGCTTACACATAAACACGGGGGCAGGTGATAAACACACAGGACTGTCCCTTCAGAGGGAGGGACACATGGCCTGTTATCTGCCCATAAGGCTAGGAATGGATGGGTTAATAGCCTGGTGACTTGTGCACTACGTGTGTATCCAGGCCACACCGGATCCTCTCCCAGACCCTTATCATGAGCCTGTCGGTCTACAGAACATATCTTTACAGAGGGTGTCGCATGTAGCCATCTACCCACCTTCTTTGGAAGATGCCACACATACTTTACAAAGAGTTTTGATGCAGTCATGTCCTAAGCCTTATTGTGTACATGGACTGAGTTAACTATCTCCAGGAAACTTTTCACCGAATTGTGCTGTGCTTAGCTATACCTACAATAAACTACTTGGGGTCGGACTCCCAAAGCTTGAACAACACTGGCTACTTATTCATACTGAACTGAGCTACCTTCTTGCCTCCCAAGGACCGCTACTCTGCTGGCTGTGGAGGTTGCCAAGACTGACACACCCATCCGCCTGGCCCACTGCTCAGGAGTAGCATGGTGACCCCACCTATGAGATGACAACCCCTTCTTCAGACAGCCAAGCCTTTAAGTGAGTGACATCCTGCCCAGACTCCCTGGGGAGGGCAGGTCCTCTTACATTGCTGGATTGTCTTAGAGCAGAGACCCTATATTCCTGCATGAAGCGGGGCAGGACATCCCTTACAGAGAGGCCCCGGGGTCTTTGCAGCCCCAGTCCTGGCACAACTCACCTAACAGGGCAAGCTGACAGAGAAAGGAAAAGCCAGTCCCCATTCCTTGTGGGCGTTGGGATTCCCAGGAAAAGGGAGCCTGTCACTAGCTCCTTCGCAGTTGGCTGCGTCTCCAGCCCCCTCAGGACTGGGAGCTATATATAGCCTCACAGTCTCAACACAGACTCTTATTTTTGGTTTTGCATGGCCTGGCCCAAGGCTCAGCTTCAATTCAAATTTCCATATGTGCCACTTTCGGCAGGTACCAGGATGCTGAGCACTGCGCCTCTGGATGTTTGAATTGCCAGGGTTGGACCAGTCCCCAGAACCCAGGCCTTGGCTTTGGGGGCCTCTGCGCATCCATTGCCTGTTCAGAGCACCACCTGCTCGGTGGGATAGTCACCTGGGTGGAGCAGCCTGGGAGCTGGCAAGATGCAGGACCCACACGACCAGGCTATTTAAAGAACAGTATTTTAGGAAAAGCATCAAGGCTGGGTTTCAACTATCAAGATCACAGCCAAGCCTCCTTGTCCCTGACTTTGAAGGAGGTGTTCAGCCGCTGTTTGTCCTCTGGGCTTTAGAGAAGAGTCTTGAGGAAGCAGGGAGGCAAGACATGAGGAATCCTGTACGTCCTGGAAGCCAAGACCTGCAAAAGTGTCTCAGCCGTAAGCACCCAGCCCCACCCCCTCAGAGCCTGCACAGTGTGAAGGACTCCGCCCACAGGTAGTACTGGAAAGTGGTACCCAAAGACCCACACCCACCTCTGTCCAAGCCCTGTGCCCTGAGGACTCCCGGCCACATACTTGAATGAGACGGAGCCCTGAAAACATCCCACCCTGCAATATGGGATGACAGCAGGGTCATCCCACAAGAGGACAGAGTTTCCTCTCTGCTGAGCTGTGCTCCCATGGGGTTTCATCTTTAGTGTCAACTTGACAGGATCTAGCACCACCAAAGAGACAAATCTCTGGACAAGTCTGTGGTTAGGTTATCTAGGTTCAGCTAATTGAGGTGGGAGGATCCACCATGAAGACCAACAGTCCCCATTCCATAGGCTGGGGTCCCGCACAGCATAAAACAGAAGAAAAGCCAGCTGAGGACCAGCATCCATGGCTCTCTGCTTCCTGACTACACACGCGATGTGACCAGCCGCCTCATGTTCCGGCTGCCAAGGCTCTTCCACGATGGCTCTGTTCCCTCACACTTATGCCATGATAAAGGCTTTCTCATTTAAGTTCATTTTGTCAAGTGTTTTTCTCACAATAACAAGCAACTAATGCAATCTCCCATGACACACCCAGGCTGGGGACATGACCTTCACCATGGTATCTCTTCTGCCCAACACTTGCCCCACCTCTGCCCAAAACCATCTTCTGCCTTTCTTCAAGCCTCCTGCGCAGTGACACTCAGAGACACAAATCTAACGATACCCTTTCTCTGAAACCTTCCATATGGTCCCACTCTCCTCAGGATAAGACACAACCTTTAAGCCTGACAAGAAAACTAGGCTCATTTTTAAAAAAAATCACCCAACCCCACAGCAGAGAAACAAACACCCCAACTCAAACACAGGCGAAGAACAGAAATACACATTTCTCCAAAGATATACAGTGGCCAAGATGCTCATGAAAATCTGCTCAATATAATTAGGCAATCCAACAGCGCAAATCAGAGCCACAGTGAGATCCACTTCATGCTAATTAGGGTGGCTATTTTTTAAAGGGGGGCACAGAGACTAACAAGTGTTGGCAAGGATGTGGGAAAACCAGAACCCTCGTGCACTGCGAGTGAACATGTCAAATGCTTCAGCCATTGTGGAAAGCGGTCTGGCTGCTCTTTGAATAAATAAATATAGAATTGCTGCGTGTGCCAACAATTCCACTTCTGGGTCTATTCACACAATAGCTTGATGCTGGGACTTGCACAGATATTGATCCAACAGTCTCCAACGTGGCATTGCTCATAAAATCTAGGGATGGGAACAAACTGAGTGGTGTATGCTTAGCCATAGAAGGACAGGAAAACAAAATGGTGTGTGTGTGTGTGTGTGTGTGTGTGTGTGTGTGTGTGTGTGTGCATGCATGTGTGTGTGTGTCAATGTGGAGTGGATGTAATAATGCAAATATGAGTGACAATGGACAGGATCTCCCCAGCCTGCAACAGGAGTGAGCGGAGCTCAATGTCACCAGAAGAGAAGACAACAGGAATGAAGTCTGGGTGGTGCCTTCTGGAAGAAGAGAGTGTGCAGAAGGACATCACCCTTGACTCTGGTGAGGTGGGAGCCTAAGAAGGTTCACAGAAGTAGGGCGGTCTGGTCCTCAACCTGCAGAATGGCTGTGGGAGCCGTGCAGGGAGAAGGTTGAAGAAGGCTGAAGGCAGGAATCCAGAGCCCACAAAAGAGAGCCAGGCCCACAGAGCTGCAGTGCCAGCCGGACAGTGATACCAAGTGCTGGGATAGAGGAACCCCCAGAGGCAAAGCCCACGGTGCTAGTGGATGGGACAAGGTGGTTGTAGTGGCTATTCTTCGTTGTCAACTTGACTACATCTGGAATTAACTCAAGCCCAAATGGTTGGGCACACCTGTAAGGAATTTTTTTCTTAAATTCATTAAGTCATTTGAAGTGGAAAGACCCACTTCTAATCTGGATCTTTGAGGTAGGAAGGAACACCTGTAATCCAGATCTTTTGATGTAGGAAGGTATACTTTACTGGGAAGATACGTGCTAACTGGGCTGTACCTTCTGCTAGTCCCTATAGAAAGGACACAGAAGGAGGAAGCGCTCTCTCTTTGCCTGCTTGCTCTTGCTCTTACTTCAATAACAAGGCCATTTTCACTGGCAGTAGAGCCCACTTCTTTATGACATACACTGTACTTCTTCAGGATTCTGACAGATACTGAACTTCTACAGGATTCTGACAGATACTGATCTTCTTCAGGATTCTGACAGATACTGAACTTCTACAGGATTCTGAGAGATACTGAACTTCTACAGGATTCTGATAGACACTGAAGACCAGTTAAGACATCCAGTCTCATAGACAAAACAATTAATGGATTCTTGGACCTTCCATTAGACAGCCATTATTGGCCCAGTTGGACCATTAGAATGGCCTGTAAGCCATTCTAATAAATCCCCTTTTCATATATATATATATATATATATATATATATATATATATATATATATATAAAACGTATGTTTATATAAATAAATATATATGTGTGTATGTGTGTATCTGTGCCTATGGATATAAAATGCATGCATTGTATACATATATATGTATATAAAATATGTCTGTGTGTTCTTTAAGTTCTGTCCCTCTGGAGACCCCTGACTGATACAATAGTGTTCAGTGGGAAGGAGCCGAGTGCCCGTGTGAGGATGATGGGGGTTCGGATCCTGGCTAAGGCAGACAAGTGGTGGTACCAATCAGTTGGAAGCTCAGAAGAAGAGCCGGGCTGCAGACACCCAACGGGGAGTTAAACAGAGAGGATGGGAACCTGCAGAGGAAAAGCAAGACAGAGCTATAGCCCTACTGAACCTGGAGCAAAGGAAAAGGAACAGACAAGACAGAGCTATAGCCCTACTGAACCTGGAGCAAAGGAAAAGGAACAGACAGGAAACGGGAAGAGAAGGCACAGCCCAAGGGGACAGAGACAGCAATTGAAAGTGGGAATGAGGTGAGGCAACCAGCAGGGTGGGGAGTGGGGATGGGGGGAGTGGGCAGTGATGAGACAGACAAGCACTGCTGCCTGGGGCAGGGGAGATGCCTGCTCTACACTTGATGCCATGGATGGCACAGCCCTGAGAAGACTGCTTCCATGGCATGCTGAGTGGCACGTGGCGATGAACAGCACCCGAGTGTGCTGCACCCAGAAGTCAGGCCTCCCCACTCACCCCACTTTGCCTGAGCTCAGCTGTGCTGGTGGCCATGGGTGTCACTGCTCTGGGAGCTGAGAATCTCTGGCCACTCCCAAGCTGGGTCTGCTTAGAGAAAGCCAAGAAGCCTTTTCTAAAAACAGCCTGCCTGCTTCTCAGGGCGTTTGGAAAGGTCTGACGGCCAATCAGAGGTCTAACAGTGTCACGGAATGCCGCATCACACAAGCCCAGGTCATGATCTGTCAAAAGGAGGCATGGATAGAGGGTCATGGAGTAGAAGCTAGCACAGCACAGGTGCCTGGGATGTGATGGCCCCACCATCAGCCTTCTTCCTTCCTGTCTGATAATTCCATTTCTTACACCTTCGTGTGGTCAGCCTCTTGGCGGCCGCTGTGTCTGCACTGGCTGTTGGGCTGTGCATCTGGAACAACGTTAACAGTTATACAGGGCTGCTGCTTTGGCACTCAGAGCCCAGTGTGTGGATCGGCCTACTGACGCCTGTCTGACTCCTTCAGAAGGCTCCGCACAGACCATGGCTACTGCGGGTCTCCGCCTTGCAGTCGTTTCTGTGCGAGTTAGTCTAGTTCTGATTGTGTTGGTTGCTACTCAAAGCTCTGCATGCACTCCTGTGTCCTAGGCAAGGCCTGCTAGCTTTTCCTGCTTCTGGCCCCTTCTCTGCCTTCCCCTTCTCTCTATACTCTGAAGACAGAGGGTCTATTGACATCCCCTCCATACTCAGAACATAGATTGGTCCCTTGTCATTATTCAGGTCTCTGGCTAAGTTGTCACTCTGTTTAAAATCAGCCCCTCCCCAGTCCCCTGTTAATGTTGCTTTTATTGCCTTCATGGTATTTATCGGGGTTTATTCTTTGTTCCTCCAGATTCTGAATGACAAATTCGCCAGGCTCTGGATATCACACCCCATCTCTCCAGTCATCCCAAATTCCAATGCCACATCCCAAAAGACCCCAACACCACACCACACCTCTCCAGAGTCTTCAAAGACTTCCTACCTGGGGACGACAAGACAAGACGCTGACTCTTTGAGTGGCTCTTCTCAATTCTCCCAACTCCCTGCCGATTTCCCACCTGCCTCCCTAACAAAACTCCCTCGTTCCTTTCTTATCTGAATGCAGCTCATGTGCTACAGTTCAGGATGGTGACCTCCTGTGACACTGTCCAGCCAGCCCAGGGCCCCTTCCATAGTCCCCCTCTCAAAGGTGACCCTCAGGCTCTATTCCTTCGCTCCAACTGCTCTTTGTTCCTTACCACCGTTCCTCTCTCTCCCTCTCTCCCTCCCTTCCTCCCTACCATCTTCCTCCCTCCCTCCCTCCCTCCCTCCCTCCCATCTTCCTCCTTTTCTCCCTCCCTCCTCCCTCCCTCCCTCCCTCCCTCTGTCCCATCTTCCTCCCTCCCTCCCTCCCTGCCACCACCCTCCTTTCCTCCTTCCCTCCCTCCTTCCCTCTCCCTCCCTCCTTCTCTCCCTCCTTCCTTCCTTCCTCCCCTCCTCCCGTCTCCTTCTGTGTCCTGGTCTCCTACCTTCTCTTCCTTCCTCCCTCCTTCCCTCCTTTCCTCCCTCCCCCTTCTCTCCCTTCCTCCCCTCCTGTCTTCTCCCCTGTGTCCTTCTCAAGAGTTCTAGGTTCCTTTCTGTTGCTCTGATAAAACCCCTGACCAAAAGTGACTTAGAGGAGGAGAGGGTTTGACTGGTTCACACTTCCAGGCCACCATCCATCCCTTCAGGGAAACTAATGGGAACTCAAGCAATTAGTGGCATTGCAGCTACAGCCAAGAGTAGAGAGAAATTACTGGACTCGTGCTGCCTGCTAGCTTTCTCTTGTCCTGTATATCCAGGACCTAGCCTAGGGAATAGTGCGCCCCCAATGGACTGCACCTTCCTACATCAATTAACAATCAAGGCCATCTCCCATAGATACCCCAAACCAACCTGGTCTGGCCAATCCCTCCTTCGGGCTCTCTTCTAGGGTGATCCCAGATTGCAGCATGTTGGCATTTGAGACTATCACATCTAGCTTCTATCCTTCATTCTCCCCTGTCAACACGCAACCATGCTATGACATCCCCATTTCCAAAACATCCTCTCTGGACTCCTCGCCAACCAACATGTCATTCCTCTTCTACAGCAAGCTTCTGGGGGCAAAGCACAACCTTAGGCAGGATCAGAGTGGATTGCACGCTGTCTCTCAAGCTGCCTGGAGCTCTTCAAGTGTGACCCTCACTGCCCTCGTGGGGCTGCAGTTGGCAGTCTCCAGCAGCCGCCCTGGCACAGCACACCATGGTGAAACTGCTGGCAGCACACATGCTGCAGTGCAGAAGGGGCAGATAGCCAGGTGGTTGGAGGGGTCCTGTGGTTCAGCAATACATGAAGGGCCACAGGGCTAGACCTGGATTCTGGAGCCAAGGCCCTGAAAGGGCTCAAACCCAGGTGTTCTGCCTGCCTGTCTACAGTGTGTAGTCTGGGGAGGGGCCATCTTCCCTGTTTCCTCTCTGGAGTCCCTGTAGTAACATAGCCCTAGCTAGTCAGTGTTAGGAAAGACACCCTCAGGCTCCTAGAGGCCCCCTGTATCCTTATCCTGGAACTCCAGGAGTTCCTAGTGTAAGCCTGTGTTGTTCTGAGGAGCAAGCTGGGCCCAGAGAGGGAAGGGCTGCACCAAGACCCTCCGTCCCCCTCCCATCCCTGAGACCCTCTGAGAACAGAGGCTAAGGGGTACATCAGGGTATCAGGTTCCCCAAATGTCACTGTCCCAGCACTATCTGACCAGGAGGGCCAGAGGGCCATCAGAGCCTCCCAAAGCCCTGGTCAGGACTCCTGGCATTCCCTCCCCAGCAAGAGTTCTGTACAAGAGGCTGGCTGGTGGTGTCGCATGCCTTTAATCCCAGCACTCAAGAGGCAGAGGCAGGAGGAGCTCTGTGATTTCAAGGCCAGCCTGGTCTACAGAGTGAGTTCCAGGACAGACAGGGCTACACAAAGAAACTCTGTCTCAGAGAAAGAGAAAGAGAGAGAGAGAGAGAGAGAGAGAGAGAGAGAGAGAGAGAGAGAGAGAGAGCCCACGCATAAGAGGCCCAAAAAGGCTGTTTATTTACTAGGTTTGTTTTTTCCAGCACCCAATCACACCCTTTATCCAAAGACCACTTAGAGCATAAAATGGGGTTGGCCGTTACATTCACTAAATAGCTCGGTTAGTCGGGGATTCTTCCAGAAGTAAGCAGAAAGTCCAGTTCTTCTGCACTTAATTATAGGAAACAATCTTCTCAAATGGATATTTGACTATTGGTGTTTATTGGCAATATGGTCACTTTCAGAGGCATTCAGAAAGGGGCCTCAGGCCTTCTAAAAGCTGAATTATCAAGATGAAGTCATTAACTTATAAAAGCCTCTTCCAGTCCAATAGGTCACCTGATAGAGTCCCGCTTAAAACTGCTACAACCCGCACAGGTCCCAAAAGACGCCACCACCCCCACTGGCATACCCAGGCCCCCTCCACCTCCATCTGAGGCAGGAGGATCCCCTTGCAGGCCACACAGACAAAGCTCACACCCAGCCTGCTGGTTTCTCAATCCTGGTGTCTGCCTAAGGCCAATTTAAAAGCAACAAGCAGGCCATGGGATCATGTCTTCACTATGGCTTCTATTGCTTTTTGCTTTGTTTTGTTTTGACCACACCATGTCAGACTAAGGCCCGGGCACACAGAGCCGACAGCTCAGTTCAGGGGTCTTGGCTTTCTCTACTTCTTGTGAACTTTCTCTGCAGTGACCTCTACTTCCTGTGTTCCCTGGGTGGGTCTAGTAGACTCTCATCGGGGTACATCAGAGACCCAGACAGAAGCGCAGGTCTCCTCTCTCCCTCACCCCCATGGAGTGCCCACTAGCCACTCAGCCAATCCCTCCAAAGCAACTGCCCCTGAGAGAGATACCCAGACCAAGCTAGGAAGAGGTCATGTCCTTTTGGTTGGAGCGCCTCCTCTTCCAGGGTGTAATTGTCTGTGCTAATCCTAGGGTGCGTCTTCCTCAGGTCTTGCTAAATTTAGGTGCATATAGGTCAATGTAACCACTGGTAAGTATGATTAGGGGTCAAGGCCCAGGACAGGGCAGCAAGCATATGAGCCCTGTCTTGGTATGAGGGGGCTGTTATCACCTGAGAGGAGGCAGCGGGATGTGCTGTGAGAGGCATGAGCATAAAGCTCTGAAGAGCCCAGCTAAGGGGGATCCCACACCACCTGGAAGAGGGAGCAAGCTAGGAGAGTGTGAAGAGCAGGAGAAAGTCTGAGACAAGGTCAGGGGGTCATGAAAACACTTGAAGGAGTCTGAAGCATGTCTTATGAGACTCCGGGATCCCCTGGGAGAGGGGGTTCCTGAAGCTGGGGAAGGCCCCCAGGATGCTCTTTCATTCCCTGGAAACTCATTAAGGCTGGTTTCATACTCAAGGGCTTGTGTCTCTAACAAGAGTTCTTGTTTTCCAACTACTTAATTTCCTCATCTTTCCGTTAGGCCTCACTACTCCTTAAAGAAAGATTCTAAGAAATACGTATGCTCTAAGCCACTGTTGTCAAGGTAGACCTTCTGGCCAGTTGTTCCCCCCACCCTACCACCACCAACATACACACACACACACACACACACACACAAGCATACAAAGTCTTGCATGGCCAGCCCCTGTGGGGTGTACCAACAGAGACCCTCTTTGCAGGGTTGGCCTCTTTCATTTCAAACACACAAATGCACATGCACACACGCACGCACACACTGTAGTCCGTGATCCTTCCCTCCTGCCCTCAGCATAGATCCAGCACTAATGCCTGTGACAGTGCTATTCAAATCACTTGTAAGCATCTCTACTGATGCTCTGGTTTATCCTCTACCTCCACTGGACGGCCTCGCTGAGAAAGTGCCATTTATTATGGGTTACCACAAATCCTTCCTGGAGAGAAGTGAAAGCCAAGTAAATAAATAAGCTACTAAGGAAGAAGAAAAGGAAATCCACAAAGTAGCCACCTTGATGGCTTCTTTTGTCGGAAGGGTAAAGGAGAAATCCCTGGCTGTGAAGGAGGTACTGACAATTGAGAAAGGCTTGTGGCTCCTTCAGCTGAGGGACAGACCCTGACACTCAAAGGCTGGGCTTGGGGACAGAGGATGGGGTGGCTACTGAGTGGCCCAAGAGACAGTTCAGGGAGCCAGTTGCTTCCTCCACCCAGCTGCAACCTCGGACAGGCCTGAGGGCCTGGGGTCTCCTCTCTGCCCTAACATCTTCCTCATAATTAATAAGCTGAGTCTCTGAGCCTGGGCCTCAGGCGGTTCTGAAGTAAGACCAGGGCTGGATTTGCCCTGTTTTGTTTTTCATTAGATAAACAATAAGAGGAAGAAAGCTTACACCGCCTTCGATTGCATTTCTAGGATGAATGCCACAGCCCAGCAAAATACTGCCTTTTTCTCCTTTCTCCTTTTTTGTACTTTTTACATAACCTGTAATAAGCATTTATTAGTTTATAATGGAAAAAATAAACCGCAGTCTTAGAAACATCTTATTCAACCAGTTCTTTTTATCCAGGATTTTAAGGACAACCCATCGCCCAAGGCATGGCTAAAATTAAACCTGGAAGTTTCTCAAACCTGAACGCCACAGTAGGTCTATGAGGCAATGCCCAACTTTGCTTCGAGCTGGGTAAATAGCTCCTATTCTCCTCTCCTCCCTGCTCAGACTTACTGCCGCTCCTCAACCTTCCCCGGGCCTCAAAGTTCCCCTCCCTAGACCCTCACCAGGTGCCAGCTCCACTCTCTTCTGAGAGCTCCAGCCCTCTAGACTCTGTGCCCCTGGGCTTCTACCAATGTCTGTGTGTGGAGCCCATTAGGTGGGTGAACGTACAAGAGTCTGTGTGTAAACAGGGGGGCGGGGGTGCAGAACTTTCACACAAAGCATAACCCTTCCCCTCCTCTTCCTGTCTTCCTTTGGAGAGCCCCACCTTCGGGAAGCTGTCCGTGGCCCTCCTAGCCTGGCCAGTCTCCTGCCTATGTATGGTATTTCCCTCACACTCTGCCCTTCTAGCTTGTGCTTTCTTTGTTTATATAGAACCAGACCTCTCTCCCACCAAGCAAATAAACTCAGGAGAGCATTGATGAGCCAACCCTGATCACCTGTGATTCTCACGCCCCGGCTCCGAGGGCCCCATATTCAAGAAACCGTCACTGATGAGAAGAAGAAGGATGGGGAGGGGACAGGGACATGTGTGAACTGTTGACAGGCTCGGTTCCCTGGTAACTCTTCCTGGACCCCAGAAGACCTTCCTGGACCTTCTCCACTCCACCAGGAGCCTTCAGGCAAGTTCTCAGGCTGGTCAGCCCTTAGCAAACAGAACTTCTGTCTAGAATGTAGGCCTGATGGCCCTCCAACCTGATTTCAGGGTCAGCAGGCGAGGAGATGCGGGAAATGTCTACCGTGGTCACTTTGGGTAAAGGGCCCAGAGGGGCTTCTACTTTTTTTGCAACTTCTCTGAGGCTTCAAAACTTTTCAAACTAAACGAAAAAAAGCAATGGCGAGCAATGTCAGACATCAGGAGAGAACTTTCGAGGGCTGAGATGGGCTTTCTATATATACAGAAAGCGAGGACGGGCAGAGGAACGGCTCAGCAGCTAGGAGTGTTTGCTGCTCTTTCAAAGGGCCCGAGCTCAGTGCCCAGCACCCATGCCAGGTTACTCAAACCGGCCTGTAACTCCAGTTCCAGGGGATCCAATGCCCACTTCTGGTTTCTGTAGGCACCCACACTCACGTGCACACCCCTCACCCCCCCCCCACACACACATGCACACACACATACACACATGCACACACACACATACACACACACAATCAAAATCAATTAAAATAAAGAACACACACAGCACAGCCCCGAACCAAAAGTCTGTGCGCTCATTCTGATCTGCACGTTTGCATTTGGTAATAGGTTTTATATGCATGTCTCATTTCACAAGAAACAAAGAGCTAATGAGTAACACATTTCTGAAGGTTCCACGAGAACATTCTAGCAACAAGAAGGGACCACCTGAGCAGACTGGGCAAGTGCCCAGGTAGATATCCCAGAAGCCACTCAGAGGCACCCACCTCTCTTCGCTGGCCGCAGTTCTCCAGCTGAGGCCCCAGCTGCCTCTCACACAAGTTCAAGTGCAACTGATAGCAAAACCCTACTTTTGAAAAAATATCATTAAAAAAAAAAACTAGACTGGGTCCCTTTGCTCTTTGGCAATTATTCTCTCTTCAAATACACAATTTTTCACCATTAACTGGATGGGGGAGTTTTCATTTGTAAGACAATCCATCTAGAAAGTAATGCAGTGTCCACCATAATTCCCATTTCCTAGGCATGCCGGGCAATTTTTTATTTCTAGGAAAGCCGGGGAGGTCGTTTACTGTAGCTGGATACATTCTCGCGCTCAAATCACTTCCAAATAGCTTATACTATGAAGTGGAATTATACTTCTGAGAGACGCACCGCATAGCCTGCCCCTTTGGGGAGCTAATTTTCAAAATAACAATAACGATGCTGAATGATCTCCTGTTGGATGTGTGGTGACAGACTCACTGCGCCTCGCAAGCTGCCTGTCAGCTCCCAGGGAACGGTGCTGATGCGCCTGGACCTCTAGAAGCTTCTCTCCGTTGGCTTCTTTGACCCAGAACATGGCTTTGATCTTACTGGTATATGAAAGTCGCTATTCTTTGCGTGTATGTGTGTGCGCATGCGAGTGCGCGGAGGGGCTGTTGGCATGTGTTACACATGTGTGTGTGTGGAGGCCAGGAACATCCTTAGCCCCGTTGTATTGGTTACTTTTCTGCTGCTGTAACAGAACACAATGGAAAAGTTTATTTGAGCTACGGTTTCAGAGGACGAGAGGAAAAGCATTTTAAACATCATCCGAAACTGCCAACGATGCTAAGAAACGACCGGCAGGGGCGCTGCAGCCTCTGCTATGGGCTATCACAGAACTGGAACCGTCCTCACCAGTGGGTTTGGCCTGTGAGACCCTGTGGGCCGGTGCTTGGAAAGTGCCAGGATAGAAGCTGTGGCCCCAGGATCCTGCTCAGCTTTGTCTGGTGAGAACCCTGACAACCCATCACCACCCTTCCCCTTGGCAGACGCTGTGTTCTGGAGAGCGCAGTGCCTCTGGGTTGCAGCAAAACTGCAGGGTCCCTGTGCTATCCTTGCAAACTAGGTGAAGCCCCTGGGCTAGATGGTGGGGCAGTCAGGGAGGCTCCTTAGCTGAGCGCCTGAGCTTACAAAGGAAGGGACCGCAGCCCTGAGTCTGGTCAGACATGCATGCTACAGGCCCTGCCCTCAGCCCTAACGTGGGTTTTCTCTTTGTACCTTTAATTCACAGGCATTTACTCAGCTGCCTTAATTAAAAAGAAGGCACAGTGGCTGGAGAGTTAAGAATTCCCGTTGCGGTTACAGAAGGCCGAAGTTCAGCACCCAGCACCCATGTCAAGTGGCTTATAACTGCCTATTAACTCCAGCTCCAAGGGATCAGACACCCTCTTTTGGCCTCCACCAGCAAGCACATGCACACATGTGCACACCGCCACATACAGACATATGTACACATACACACACACACACACACACACACTTTAGTAAGCAAAAAGTCACCAGCCACGGTGGTGCACACCTTTAATCCCAGCACTTGGAAGACAGAAGCAGGCAGATCTTTCTGAATCCTAAGACAGCCAGGGCTGTTACACAGAGAAACCCTGTCTCAAAAAACAAAAACAAAAGCAAACAAAAATGAAAGAAAGGATAGAGTCAAGAATATAGAAAGTAGCAATGCTTTTGCTCTCTGCCTATATGGGAAATTACATGTCACTGAGAGTGTCCTGAGTACTTCACCTCAAAGCGAGCCCATCTTCCAAAATGACTCTAGCTGTGTCAAGCGGACGTAAAACAGCGGACACAGCACCATGTGAGATCAACAGAAACTAGAACCCCTGCCGTGTGAACCCCTTGGAAAGAGCAGGTCACCGTGCAGGTGCGGAGCATTCAACAGGACAAACCCAGGCTAGAGCCAAGAGAAGGGGCTCCGAGGTCACTCAGCAGGGAAAGGGATGAACACACCCATGAGCGGTGATGCCTCCTGACCCCATCGAGGTCAGGGGTCAGCAATCCCCAAGAGGGAAGTACCGATGAGGAAGACTTACCGTCAGTTTCTTACAGCACTGCTGCTCCAACATCCAGGTCTCCAACCTCAAGGCACCCCGAAACCCAGGGACAAAGAGATTTGGTACATTTGTGCACAAGCACAAGAGAGTGTGGATTGGCTCTGGATTCCCTAAAGGCACCAATGGTGACCAAATTTAAAGTAATCTGAGAGAAACAAGACCTGCTGGCTCTGAAGTCCTTTCTGCCTGGTAGGAAAAAAAATAATGGTCCTTTCTCAAAAGGGCCCGGAGGGTTTAGACAGATGACTCAGTGGTTAGGAGTACTGACTGCCTTTTAAGAGGACCCAGATTTGGCTCCTAGCATCCACATGGTGGTTCACAACCATCTGTGACTCCAGCTCTGTGTATGCAGCACCCTCTTCTGGACTCCACAGGTACTACATGTACACGGTGCACAGAAACAATGCAGGCAAGACAATCGCCCATAAAATAAATCAATCAAAAATTATTTTCTAGTGCCTTGAGCCATCAGGAAGAGATGAACTAAAGATGGACCCCAGCTAGAGTCTGCCGGTCTACGCACCCCCCAGAACAGAAGTTCAAGCAGAAAATTGCTATCAGTCAAGTTTGCCTAAGGACATATGGCCTAAGGACCTACAAACAAGACAAGAACTTATGCCTTATAAGCTTAAAATAAACAGGGTGTATAATATAAAGAGGAACCCACACAAGGTCTTTATTAAGAAATGGACAAATATAAGAGACAAAAAGACAGACCTTAGGTGATGCATAAGATTGCAATCCTGATTACTCAATGAGAAAAGGGTGGAAGGGACCTACATTAGATTATAAAGGCCACACACTGTGCTCGATCCATACACCTGTTCCTGATCCATGTGCCTATGCTGATCCGTGTGCCTGTGCCAATCCACATGCCTGTGCCAATAGTGCGCCTGTGCTAATCCATGCACCTGTGCTGATCTGTGCACCTGTGCTGGTCCATGTGCCTGTGCCAATAGTGCACCTGTGCCCATCCGTGCACCTGTGCCCGATCTGTGTACCTGTGCTGATCTGTGCACCTGTGCTGATCTCTGCACCTGCCCTTCCTGGCTGACTCTTGACTCTGCAATGCCTTTGCCCCTCTGAGTCTCCAATGCTCTTGCTGCAGGATGGAGATCTTCATTCCTCACAGGCTCAAAGACAGTGGGATCCCATTAAGATACACCCAAGGCTGGTGAACGCCCCCCAGAGTCTGGGAAGATGGATTGGAAGGCAAAGTGTGAAGTAGCATGAGGCCCCGAGCTTAGATCTGCAGCTCCCTCATAGAAAGCCGGGAGTGGCTGTGAAAATCTGCAAGCCCATCTGAAGGGTCGAGAAATGTAGAGCCACAGAGCTTGCTGTGATTTTTTTTTTAAAGCAGCCTACAAGAGAAGTTCTATTTTGGCTCCTAGTTCAAGGGTACAGTCTATAATGAGAAGGCCCAGCAGGGCTGTGGGGCAGCAGCTCGCACTGCATCTTCAGAGAGCAGTGGAGTCTGGTGCTCAGCCAAGGGAATGGTGCCGCCCGCTTTTAGGGTAGGCTGTCCATCAGAATTAGCCTAATCTAGATGACCCCAGAGACTAATCTAGAAATGATCCCTCACAGGTGGTGCCCTGCTAGGTAATAATAGAGGTTGCCAAGTTGACAACCTTCCCTCCACCCATGGGAACTATGTTCCTATAAGGACTGACAGCCCTTCAGAAGGAGCTGCCCAGGATGCAGGTACAGGACCTGGAAGCAGGGGTGCAGTGCCCACATCACCTCCAGCCTCCATCTAGACTCTAGAGTAGCACATAGCCCAAAACTGTCTCAGACTCCCCAGAAAGATCCCAGGGGAGGGTCTCGGCTCTCCCGCTCATACTCCCCGGGTCCATGTGCTTTTCACAGTCACTGTAGCTCATGGGGAAATAACATGGCACCTAAAAAGAGCAACTTACTCTGTTGGGTGGGGATAAAAGGCAGTGCAGAATGCAAAGGAACCAGTTCACGGTCCCAGGGAAGGGGGGATGCTGGGAATGTGGGGGTCACTGAGATCCAAGTGGACACTCTGGGCATGACAACATGATCACTTCTCTTAATGGGAACTGAGCTCCCAAGTGGGAAGTTGAGGATCTAGAGATGGATGGTGGGGACAGGGTTGCACTTAATGCTACCGAACTGTACCTTAAAATGCTTAAAATACCAAGTTTTATGTTGTGTATATTTTATCAAAACATAAGAATATGAAATGAATGAATAAATAAATATTTGAATAAAGTTATGAATATAAAGATCTGAGCATGGTTCCTGATACACAGACATCTAATAAAAGATGGCTTTATTAAAGATACATGAGTGAAATAAACAGAACTATAGTGTTATAATGGATTCATTTGTAGGTACGCACTGATCAGCTGGTATCTGTCAGGTGCCTCGACTGAATGTCCGAGGGACATCAGAGGGCAAGACAGACACGAAGTGCCCCTGGCGTGGCCCCCACACTGCAGCAGGAGCAAGAGATGACAAATCAGACACGGGGCAGGTGAAACCGGGTGCTCTGAGAACGGAGTGGGAGGGAAATCTACAGGGAGCAGTGAGGTTGGGTCACCCGGAGAGTCCCCAGTGTGGGACTGGCTCCCTAGGAGTGAGGCCAATGCAGAGGGACCAGTGTGGCCCTTGCCAAGGGCAAGCAGAGTTCTAGGCCCTCTCTGGACTCTGCTGGGGGGTGGAAAGCTGCCAGCAGCACCGACTTAACCATATTCTGTTCCTAAAAGAAGCATGTGAAAGCCGGGCGATGGTGGCGCACGCCTTTAATCCCAGCACTCGGGAGGCAGAGGCAGGTGGATCTCTGTGAGTTCGAGACCAGCCTGGTCTACAGAGCTAGTTCCAGGACAGGCTCCAAAGCCACAGAGAAACCCTGTCTCGAAAAACCAAAAAAAAAAAAAAAAAAAAAGAAGCATGTGATAGACAGCCAAAGGGGAACTTAGTGAGCCGACGAGCACACTGAGGAAGGAGCTCGCCCAGGAAGCATCAAGAAAGGAAGAGATGGAGAATTATTTTTTTAAGTTTAAAGGAAATTTGAGAAAGAGAACATGATGATGTGTCAATATCCTATGAGAAGACAGACATGAATAGGCAAGGAGCTGGGGTAAACACGCAGGGGTGAGGTGAATACGCAGGGGTGGGGTGAACACACAGGGTGGGGTGAACACACAGGGTGGGGTGAACACGCAGGGGTGAGGTGAATACGCAGGGGTAGGGTGAACACGCAGGGGTGAGGTGAACACACAGGTGGGGTGAACATGCAGGGGTGGGGTGAACATGCAGAGGTGAGGGTGAACATGCAGGGGTGGGGTAAACATGCAGGGGTGGAGGTGAACACGCAGGGGTGGGGGTGAGCAGACAAGGGGTGAACACGCAGGGGTGGGGTGAGCTAAGGAACCAAAAAATGCTCAGTATTTTAAAAAGGTATAAAGACCTCAAACTGAAAGGCAGGCAGCAAGCCAACAGATGTGTAAGAAAGGGATGGTAGGTGCTTCTGAGAAGAGCAGTAACTCAAGAGGACAGAAGAACTGTGAAAGGACGCAAACCTAAGAACTTGGCCTCAGAAAATGCAGAGTAACAACTGGCCAAGCTACAGAAAAAAAGTAAAAATAAAAAAAAATAAAAAAACGATAAATCAAGAGATTTCTTTTAACATACCCCTCTCAGAAATCGATGGCTCGTGTACACAAAAATAAAAAAGAAGAAGGAAAACAAAGATGAAGAGATTTATTACAGCTGGGCTAACAAATGCAGAGAGAATTCATCCGAGAGGAGACGTCAGTACTTTTGAGCGGGCGCAGTGGGGGAGGATGCAAGTTTCGATCAATGTGCCAGAGAATCAACGTCACACACTTGGGTGACTAGGACCCTCCCATGGGAGAATTTAAAATGATTAACAACGATGTTGTCGTGGTCGCGTTGTCAAACTGCCTTCTGAAAAAATCTACATTTGCCCCTAGATCTGTGCTGCTCTCGGCTTGGGTCTGAGAAGCCTCCCTTTGCAGTGGGTTGTGGTTCATGCGGAGCTGGTCAAAGTGCTATCAGCCTCCCGTCATCCAAGGCTCAGAGGACGTCACAGGAGAGGGGGTGGAGAGAATGTGAGAGCCAGCGGACAACCGGAGGAGAGCTGCGGAATGCCGACCACTGGCCATAAGCCGGCCATGACAGCAGGGGACTCACAGGAGTTATGCTTATCTACACAAGATCAAGCCAGTCAGCATTCCAGCATGGGATTCCACACCCTGTGGAAGGAGTGGTTGGCAGTTGATGGCTACTGAAAGGCGGAGGGACTCTCCTTCAGTTCTGGGGAAGTGCCCCGGGAGACTACTGGTAGCCCCAGAGGATGACCCACACCCATGGACAACACTAAGCGGACTCAAGGGGGGGGGGGGTCTTAGTCCACCTTTTATTGCTGGGGTAAAACACGAACCAAGAACAACCTAGGGAGGGAAGTGTTCATTTGGCTTACAGTCTATCACAATCCGTCACAAAGGGAAATTAGGGCAGGACCATGGGGGCGGGGAAGAGACCATGAAGGAATGATATTTACTGGTTTTCTCTCTAGGCTCAACATTAGCTATTCTTCTATCTCCCAGAACCACATGCCCAGCAATGGCACCGCCCACAGATGTCTGGACCGTCTCATATCAATATGAACTGAGAAAATGCTCTGCACACACGCTCACAGGAGTCTGATGGAGGTGACCCCACAGTTAAAATTCCCTCTTCCCAGGTGTGTCTAGGTGCATGTCAAGTTGACAAAAACAATCAGTACAGGGGATTATTGAGAACAAGGGAGAGAGGGAGGGAGGGAGGGAGGGAGGGAAGGAGGGAGGGAGGGAGGGGAGGGAGGGAGGAGTCAAGAAGTGAGAGGGAGGAAGGGAGGGAGGGAGGGAGGGAGGGAGGGAGGGAGGGATGGCGTGGAGGATGAGGGGTAGGGTAGGGAAGGAGGAAGGGAGGGAGGAGCCAAGAAGTTGAGAGGGAGGTGCAGGAAAAGGATGAAAGAAAGTAACGGTAGGTAGATATGGTCAAAAGGCATTGTATAAATATATGAAATTTTCAAAAGAATAAAAATATCATGGGGTCTGGGAGACAAGTCAGCATTTAGAGCACTGGCAGCTCTTGCAAAAGCCCCAGATCCAGTTCCCAGCACCCACATGGAGGCTCACAGTCTGCTGTAACCCCAGTTCCAGGGGATCCAATGCCCTCTCCTGGTCTCTGCAGGCACCAGGTACACATCTGGTACACAGACATATATACAGGCAACACACACACACATACACACACACAAAGTAAAAACAAATAATCTTTTCAAAATACTATTTTTAAACAACTATCAGAAATCCTTTTTTGCGAGCAAGGATTGCTTGCTTGCAAATTCATTATATCTGCAGGCTAAAAATATTTTATTGATCCACATTAAAGAAAAAATCATAAGGAAAAACTGAAGTCGGTCAAACTTTCACAGCCACAGAGTCTGGACCTACAGACTCAACAGATACTCACAGACAGGGACCATCTGAGGGAAAGTTGCCGGATGTACGCAGACGACCTTTCTCTTTCTTTTTTCTGGTGTCCCCTGAATAATACAGTGCTTTGTAGCATCTCACTGCACCGGCACTGCAAACTGAGAGCCATCTAAAAGCACGGAGGACTGTTACCCATGAACTCGCCACCACCCTATGACGGGACAGTGGGTTTGGTATCACTGGGGTCCTGGAACCAAGCCCTGCGTGGATGACAAGGAGTCACATGTTCAGGGCACATTAGAGCCCCGTGTCAAAACTTAAGGGACATGAAGCACTCGGTCACCAACAGCAGAGGAATAACTCCTTTCAGACCAACTCTCCAACGGTCAACACTTTGGTGCTGTGTGTGTGATTGAGACAGGGTCTCAGCCCTCATTCTGTAGCTCAGACTGGCCTGGAACTCAATCTGTAGTCATGATGGCCTCAAACTCATGGCAACCCTCCTACCTCGGCCTCTTGAGTGTCAGGATTATAGTTATGAGCCACTGTGCCCAGGTCAACATTTTTTTTAATTTGAAAACTCCAAAAAGAGACCAAAGGAGAGAGAAGCTTGCGGGATATGGGAAGGTGGAAGGATGCCTTTCTACGTTTGTTGGTCTTGAGTGTTTTGTCTGAGGCAAGGCCCAGCAAGAGTCAGTGCAGCAGATGTGGAGGAAACGACAAGGGCTTCTTATGGAAGCGGGGTGGGCGAGGGGCTTGCATACAATGCCGGCAGCGGGCCAGGCGAGGGGCTTGCATACAGTGCCGGCAGCGGGCCAGGCGAGGGGCTTGCATACAATGCCGGCCGACACTCAAGAAGCTGCAAGGTCCAGAGGAGGTAGGGAAGGGACCGAGGGAGACAAAGGCAAATGGAAGAAACAAGAGACGGGGAGGAGAGAGAAGGGAGAGAAGAGAGGAAGGAAGAGAGAAGAGAGGGAAGGAAAGAAATCAGTGGAGATTTGGGTGTGTTCATAGTAGCTGAAAAATCAAGGAAGATGTCCCCAAAAGAATAATGTCACAGAAGCAGAACAAAGTCAGCGTGTCACCTCCCAGACTCCTGTGGCCTCTGAATGGTGTCTCAGAGCAGGCAGGCAGACACCTGGTGTGACCTGAGCAAGCATTGCCCTGCAAGGAAAACTGTTCAGACTGTGGGTTCTGCAAACCCAGTGTGTACTGAATCAAAAGGCTCTTATTCAGACTAGCTAGAGTCCTAAGTCCCCACGCATGCCACTCACAAGGTCCCCCAAACAATCCCAAATCATAAAGCATAAAGCTTACTATAAATATGCAGGCATAGTCGTAAGAAGGGGTGTGCCAGGGAGGCTGACCCTGAGATGACAGGAACATCTGTCTTCAGCATACCCCTTCCTTCTGATGGCTTAACATCTTTGTACCCTGCTGCCCTTCCCTGGAATGAGCAAACCACTTCCTCAGGAGGAACCAGACCACATGCAAGCAACCAATCAGAAGCCTGCCCTTACCCAAGTCTCTGGGATGTGCTGGGCTCTCCATTACTTCCCTGGGAGTCAGGTGCCCAGGATTAGGAACGAGCCCCCACACCCAACGCCCTTCATGAGCTAGCCTGTCCTAACTCTGTTCATGAGCCCTATCTCACCCACAGGGAGGCCCTGACCCACGTCTTCCCTTCCCTCACTGAGTTTTTCCAAAAGCGTACCTGGATCAGCCCACTGTCCCTCCTCACAGGGGCCGTCACAGGCCATCTTTACAAGGACGGTTTCCATCTCGTGGCCTCACCCTTGCATTTTAAAGCAATACTAAAGATAGAAAGATTTTAAACTGGGGGCTGGAGAGAAGACACAAGCATTAAGAGCACCAGCTGTGATCACAGAGGCCCCAGCACCCACGTGGGGGCTCATGCCTTTCCGTAATTACAGCTCCATCGTCTCCAGTGTCCTCTTCGGAACTCCTCCATTCAGGTGGCACACATAACCTCATGCTGGCAAATATACATGCATTAATAAAGTAAATAATAAATTTTAAAAAGAAAACAAAGGAGCCTATGAAACGGCTCAGAATATAATACACAGTAACACCCTATCTCAAAAAAGACAACACTTTTAAAAATTAAAGTAAAAATATAATATTTAAAGTATAAAAAGTAAAACGCAAAACACTAACAATTAATTCTAAAAAAAAATAAATTCTCATTGACACAAGTAGAATTTTCTGGAGCCAGTGAGGTGACTCAGTGAGCAAAGATGCCTGCTGCCAAGCCTGAAGACCTGAATTCAATCCCTGGAACTCACCAAGAAAGGCAAGAATTGACTCCACAGGTTGTCCTCCAATCTCCGCCCATGCACTGTGGTACTCCACACACACACACACACACACACACACACACACACGCACGCACACACGCACGCACGCACGCGCGCGCGCGCGCACACACACACACACACACACACACACACCCCTCATAATGCACACATCATACTCAAAAAAATTTAAAAAGAAAGTTGAAGCCCAACTTCAAGATTTACTATAAAAGTCACAGCAATTAAGACCCAAGGCGCTGATGCTGATTTAGAGGCTGTCTATAACATGTTAGGTGGACTAAAGACAGCCCCAGAACATGGACACCCCTGTAGGCAGTCTGTAACATGTTAAGTGAACTGAAGAATGTGGACACCCTTGTATGGTCAGTTTGTTTTAGACAAAGGTGCCACTGCAACCCAAAGAGAAGAAGAAAGCTCTTTCAATAAACAGTACTGAACAAATAGACATCTAAAAAAATCAAAGCTAGTGTTGGATGGCTCAGGGGGAAGATGTTTACCACCAAGCCTAAAGACCCAAGTTCAATCTCCAAGACTCACGGTGGAAAGAGAGAACCAAGTACCCCAAGTTGACCTCCGGCCTCTCTACGTATGCTGTGGCAAACATGTACGGGCACATACTTGTACATACAACATAAAGAAATAGAATGCAATAAGCAAAGAGTGAAAGATGTCCCCCTTACATCATACACTAAGAATCAGTCTAGGGTGGGGCGTAGATCTGTGGTAGAAGCTAAAACTCTGAAACTTCCAGAAGAAAGCACAGGTAAGTGTCTCCACTCCAAAACGGGAAGCAAAAAGACCTGGGAAGCAAAAGCCATAAAGGAGGAAGCATGATAAATCAACCTTCGGCAAAATTAAAAACATCAGCTCAGGAAAAGATAACCGTGTAAAAACAAATACACGGGCTGTATCCTGGGAAGATACCTGAAATACACAGCTAAGCACAGTCAGTATCTACTGTGCGCACAGCACCCCTACAAGCCATCAGCAGGAGAAAACAAAAGACACTTCGTGAGCAAGAGATTGGAACAGATGCCTCGCAGAGAAGGATATATGAATATATGATATATGGATGGCTAAGATGCCCAGGAAAATGATTCGTCACTGGAAAAAATGTAAATTGAAGCCACACTGAAACACATCATGTGTCCGCTAGAACGGCCAACATTAAAGTCCGACAGAACTAAATGTTGGCATGGGCACAGGGCAGCTAGACTCATCACAGACTGTGGGTGGAAACAACCATCCCTCTAGAGATCAAGTATTTAGGGGCTCACATACATGTGTCATAGAGTCCATGTGGGAATGGGAGGCTCCAGGGAAGCTCAGGTCATCAGCTTTGCTGCAAGCATCTTCACCGAATGAGTGGTCCCACTCGGACTCTGGTAGCTTTCTTCTTCTTCTTTTAAGACAAGAAAAACACAGCACCCACAATTTTCAGGCATTTGCCCAAAAGAAACAAAAACATGTGCCCTTCAAAGAGACTTGTGTAAACTATTCCCAGTAGCTTTACTAGTAACAGCCCCACACAGAAAACAGAGCAGATGCCAATGAGAGAGCGGAGACACAGAGCAGTTCATTCAGATAATGAAATACCACTCAGCAGAAAGAGCAACGACAGCTCAGATGAATCTCAGAAGCCCGCTTGGTGAAAAACGTCTTCCCTCAGAGTACACACCACATGAATCCACTTACACAAGGCTCAAGAGGCAAGACGGGGTTGGGAGGATGGCCTGGTGGGTGATGCACTCGCAGCTCAATCCTGAGGACCTTAGTTCTGATCCCCAGTGCCCATGGAAAGGCCAGGCATTGTAGCATGAGCCAACGAGCCCTCGTTCTGAGGGTGCAGAGGATCCCAGGGCTTGCTGTTCAGACAGTCTAGCTCCAGTGACGACTCCGGGTTTAAAAAAAAAAAAAAAAAACCTGCCTCAAATAATAAAGTGCAGAGAAAAAGACGATGATGACCCAGGATGGAGCATGTGCAAACACGTGCAAGTGCACCCACCCACTCACCCCACACACTCATGCACACACATATAAAGAACAGGCAAAAGTCAGCTATGGTGAAAATGATCCAGTACTGGTCGCCTAACGGTGAGTTGACTGGGAAGAGACTAGAAGGAACATTCTAGAATTGTGGAACTGTTCATCATCCTAGTATGTGGCTCACCAGAGCGTGCATCTTCCAGGAGAGAAATTTTACTGAAAAAGCAAATAAACAGCTCGTGATAACACACGCCAGCATATTTTAAGGTAGGGTGCCAGTACCGACGCCTTACTATGAAAACTGTCGATTAAAACAGATCGGTGAATTGATACACGGGTGGATACGGGATAGAGCAATACAGCAATGGCGGAGGGGCAGTACCAGGGACTGAACCTAGGGTATCGTATGTGCTGGGAAAGTGTTCTTCCACTGAGGGCGAACATCGCTACCTCAGCAAAATGCTAAGTGGCGGAGCTACGTGAGACCTTTAACCCATTCTCCACATCTGAAATTTTTCAATATAATATGGGAGACAGAAAAATAAGTGGGACACGGCTGGAGCTGTGTGTGAAGGAATGTCAGCAGCTTGCACTCAACACGAAACAAGGTTTAAAATAATCCCTCAAGCATTTGTGCTTAAAAAAAAAAAAACTGGCAGCGACTCCTTCCTGAATGACACTCTATTTTTACCACGGAAGGGAGGAGCTGACCCCAAGTCTTCAGCAGACAGAGTCAGCCAATGGGATGCTAATGGAAGTGGATGGGTGGGACTTCCAGGGAAGCCCGCCCCTTGTCTGAAAAAAGCCCAGAAGTCATCCTGGGCTTCCCGCCACCCCACCAGTTCTATGTCTCCACGTTTCTCAAACCCAGAGCTGATGTAACCCGGTTCTAGAGGCAGAAACACAGACAATAAATCAACAGGGAATGCTACTTTTTTGTCCCTTTTTCTTTTTTTCTTTTCTTTTTTTTTTTAGGTTGTTTTGTTTTGTTCTTTGAAACAGGGTTCTGCCTGCCTCTGCCTCCCTAGCGCTGGGATTACAGGCATGCCCCACCATGCCTGGCTTGAATTACTTCATTTGTTTGTTTGTTCCGTTACTGTGTAGGTAGTGATGCATAAACTTCTCCACAAGAGTTAACAGACATGGACCCTGAACCTTCCAGATTTCAAAGCCTTTGACTTTCTTCAAAGCAAACTTGAATTTTCACAGCAAGTCACCCGGGGGAGACGGCTCTTGGTAAAAGGAGAGAGCATCCGCCAAATGAAGAGGCTACTGTCTTGCTTAGAGGCAGTTAACACAGCAGACACCTTGAACCATGGGTTCTCATAAATCTTGTTTGGGGGAAGGGGGAAAAAAAAAACTCTTTCAATTCCCACTGGAAATATGCAAAGCAGCCTCCATGCGGTAAATCTTCCTTTTCAGTCCTAAGGAGATAACTCAGACCTATTAACCTTCCATGTTATTTTCAACTTCATTATTCGAGCTGACACGACAAGAGAGCGGGACGGCTCTTTCTGGCAGAGTGCATGTAAATCGCTTTCCCTAAGGAAATTACTTCTCTGGCCTGAATGTTATTAATCTAAATTCTCCCTTAGTCAAATTGTTGCCCATAATAAATATGGAACAGGTTAGGATACTCAGTGAGTGTGGCACACTTGGCAGAAGCTGCGCCCACTGCTAACTTGTCCCCTCAGAGGGGGGTGGCCCCAGATGGTTCCTGCCTCAGGCCCCTGAGGACAAGCTTGCCCAAGGACGCTCCTAATCCTGTTGAATCTTCTTCCCTAAGCACCATTATCCCACCCATCCCTTCCACTCCAACTCCAGCATCCTGGTCAAACCCCGCTAATGGTCTCCCCTCTGGGAACAACTTCCCAAGGAAACATCTAGGTTTGAGCCACCGCCTATCATCGGCTCAATCCACATACTCTACCCAGCTCTCCAAGGTCAAGGGCTCCTCGCCCTTCCGGTAGCCAGGCAGGTTCTTTATTGGCTGCTCTTAGCGCTCTGGGGTAAGTGTTTCCTGATAACACTTGGAGAAACTGATCGCGGTTGTCAGCTTAATTGGATCTGGAATCTATGCCACTCTTTGCACTTCCATCCTGGATGGAGACCCCCAGCAGGAATCCAGGGTTCCTCCAGACCTTCCCCACCGGTTAGGACTGCAGAGGCATCCAGCCTCACGGACTGCACAGTTACTGGGTTCCGGTCTCTCCAGTGTTCACACAGATCTCTCCAGAATGTTCACTACCACCATTGGTCTACAGCACAGATCCCAGACGCCAATTGTGTTGGATAGTTTTGATGTCAAGTTGAACAAGTTACAGTCGTCTGAGATGAGGGAGCCTCAGCTGAGACAATGCCTTCATAAGATTGGGCTTAGACCAGCCTGTGGGGCACTTTCTTAATTAGTGATAGATGGGGGAGGACCTAGGTCACCGCAGGCCGGTGTTCCTGGACGTTATAAGAAGGCATGTTGAGCAAACCAGTAAGCAGCACCCTTCGGGGGCCTCTGCATCAGCTCCTGCCTCCAGGTTCCTGCTCAGCTTGAGTTCCGGTCCTGACTTCCTTCGATGATGAACAGCACTGTGGAACTGTAAGCTGAATAAACCCTTTCCTCCCCAACTTGCTTTTAGTCATGGTGTTTCATCATAGCAATATAAAAACCCTGACTAAGACACCGATCTATTTAATCTCTTTTGAAATATATTCATTCTATCAGTTCTGTTCCTCTGGATAACTGTGGCTAATGCACCATTTAAAAACCCATTCTAGGCCAGAGAGATGGCTCAGCAGTTAAGAGTGTGAACTGCCCTTGCAGAAGACCTGAGCTCAGTTCCCGATACCCATATTAGGAGGCTCACAATTACCTGTAGCTCTAGCTCCAAGGGATCTGACACCCTCTTCTGGCCTCTAGAGACACAACACTTGTATGCACATACCCACATATAGACACACACATACACATGTTTTTAAAAATTTAAAATTACATATAGCTTTTTAAAGACCCATTCTGCTTATTACCTAAGTTTTTACAAGCCTCTCCATCTCAGAGCCTAGGGAGGAAGGCGGGGCTGGCTAACTTGCCTCTGTGCAGCCCAATCCTACCTGTTGGGCAGGCCAATAAGAATTCATCACCAAAGATGCTCAATTCTGACAAGGCAGCCCGAAGGAGGGAGGAAACTGCTCGCCATAATGCAGGGGGTGGCGGATCACAAGAAGCTTTTTTTCTGTTTCTACTGGGGTTCTTTCCAGGGTAATTACAAGAAGTTGAGAATCTATTTGGGGACTTGTAGCTCATTAAATGAGTTTCCATCTGTGTACCCACCACCTAAGAAGTATCGCTTTGTACAATTCCCCGGCTTTATTGTGTGGAAGTCAATCTGCAGTATGTGCTTTGAGAAGATGGTTTCAATAGCTCCTGATTATACGGAATGAAGCCAGGCTGGCATCGGGCCTGCCTCCTGCGCTCTCTATCCCTTAAGGGGGAGGGGTGTGCCGCAAAGTCCCAGCTTCCCGAACAGACTGGACCCTTTGCTCCCCTGTAGGGTGGGACTACTTCTCCAGCCTGTGTGGATGCTCCCTGCCCATCCCTGCAGGACTCGACATTCACTGGGAGAACCTTAACTGGAGGATTTGCTTTGAGATTCCGAGCATGTCCTAGGTCGATTGATTTTATTTAAGGGCTAATGTTCCCAGGGAGGAGGGAAAACAGGGAAGCTCCCACTGCTGGTGTTACCCTGATGTCAGCCTGAGCCCCCAGACCCTCACCCCCAGCTATGGAAGACCAAAGATGACAACAGAAATCACTCTGAGCTGTACAGTCTGGAAGTAACTTGCCAAAGAACAGGGTCCCCCTCCTCCATGTCCCCTCTCCTCAGACTTTCTCCAAGAAAGGTGCCACAGAGATTTATGTCTTCCTTCTTAAGCTACATCAGAAACCTCTCTGCAGGCAGCCAGTTCCGACCAAAGGATTCCCCATCTCTTTCTAGCAAGCCCTTCCCAAGATTCCCCCTGTCACATTTGGACTGTGTCCTAGCCATGCAGGGGACAGAAGGCTGAATCACCCTGTGGCTAGGTGATTAAATCTATCAAATGACGACCCCCTAAAGTTGAGGAGCACCACATCCCCTGAGCACGATGACCAGCCCCTGAAATTGATGAGCACCAAGTCCAGTGAGCATGGGAAAACCCTTGCAGAAGAGCCCACCCTGCCCGCAGAAGTCAATGGCATATGACACCGCCCAGGTCTATGCAAATGCCCTCCCTGCCTTGACAGCACCTCCAAGCGCCTACGTGGGAAACAGGAGACACAGGAAGCACCCAGGAGAACTGCTCTCAGGAGTGGCTTCTCTGAAACTTAGTGTGCACAGGGGGGCAGAGAGATGCCTCTCACTCAAGTGTTCTGATCCTCAGCACATGGATAAAAGCCGTGTGCAGAGGCAGCAATGTGCCATCCTACCCCTGGGTGGGTAGAGACAGGCGGATCTTTGCAACCTCCTTACCATCCAGGCTAGACAAATCAATGAGCTCTAGGCTCAGTGAGAGACCCTGGCTCAAAAAAAAGGAAGAGAGCAGCTGAAGACCATGCCCAACATGGTCTCCACATGCACTTGCATACACACAAACATGTACACACAGAAACATGTATGCACACACAGACACACACAAAATAAACATTTCCAGAAAGTTCTGCCAGTCCTGGAGGAAACAAGTCAGCCCAAGAAGAGTTAATCCTGCCACGGTCATAGATTAGAAGATGAAACTCCTGCCCGTGCACAGAGGTACCAAGAACATCCGGAGCATAATAAATCCACGCGTGCAGAAGGCCTCTCTCCTCATTTGTTAGTCAGCGATGTGTGAAAATGTTAATGAAGGGAGCTATAATCTATGAGAATTCCACTATTAAAATGTAGTTCACGTCTGAAGGCTTCTGCTTACACACAGCCCACTGTTCATCAATCCTTCCTGGGCACTGCTAATAATAGACGTAATTGCCTCGCTCTGTCTAGCCGCCTTCACCCCTACGCGTCTAAGATTTGCTACAACTGCTATTGTAGAAATTATTTTCATGCTATTAACTTTGAGCTTTATTATATGTGTTCTTAAGAGAAAATAAATGCATAGAGATTGTAAATGTGTATCAGGTTCCCAGGGAAAGTATTGTCTAAAATAGAATACAATGACAAAGACATGGGGATAGGTGATAGAACGCCCCTTCCCGCACAGAAGCCTAAATTAGGTTGTGCGCATTTTCATTCTCAGAGAGGAAACTTCTACTCTAAAACCAGAAGCACATTGGCTGCTGCAAAAAAGAGATTTGGAGAGAAGTTCATGATGGGGGTACTGTATACCAAGCTCAGTTGGGGACCCTCGCTCTTCCCAGGGGTCCTTCCCCTTCCCAGTAAGTCCTCCCAGTGCGTCCTCCCTCTACACAGTGGGTCCTCTCTCTTCATAGTAAGCCATGCTATTTTAAAGTGGGCTTTCCCACTTCAAAGAAAATCCTCCTGCTTCACTGTGGGCCTTTCATAGGAAGTCTTTCTCATCCCTAATGAGTCTTCCCTCTTCATAGTGAATCTCGGCAAGTAGTCCTCCACCCTCACAATAAGTGCTTCTCCTCAGTGAGCCTTCTCTCTTCATAATAAAATAGTCCTCCAGCTTGCTGGTGGACCCTCCCAGTTTTAAGAAGCCCCCCTTTTCCTAGTAGGTATTTGCACACTCTGAACTAGCGCTACCACCGCCACCACCACCACCCCGAGCCCCAGGAAACTCAGGAACACAGAAGGGCACTGATAACTCCTCTGGGAACCAACGGGGCAGCCCCACTCCGCACTCACAGCCTGTGTGTCTCCCAGGCGTGTGGCATAGCAGGGAGAGCCTGGCTGTTACTGCGGACTCCAAGCCTGGGACCTAATGGCTACAGAGCCCGGAGGTCAGTCATCAAGTACAATGTGACCAAGATGCACAGGGTAGCACGCACGACACTGCTGTCGCAGATACAATGGCTTGCACAGGGGGGCACACACAATGGCTTGCACAGGGGGGCACACACAATGGCTTGCACAGGGGGGCACACACAATGGCTTGCACAGGGGGGCACGCACAATGGCTCACACAGGGTGTCATGCACAACACTGCTGTCGTGGATACAATGGCGTTCTCAGGGAAGAGTAGTAGATATTGGTCCCAACCATGACTTTGGGCTATCTGGTCTGACAGAGGCAGGGCGAAGACCCACTGCAGGGATGTGACCCTCACTATGAACCACAGAGGTGTCCTCTAGAAGCTCAAATGGATGACCTGACTCACAGCCATGGAAAACTCCAGACTCTTTCACACCAATCAGGCCCGGACCTCAGAGTGCCAGCTGTCTCTTCAGGCTGTGGAGCTGACCTGTGAGGATGAGGAGAGGATGATAAAGAAAAGGAGAGAGGAGGGCAGATGCCCACAGGCTGAGGCCTTTCCTACGGCAGGCACTCCCAGCCACAGTGCAGGGGAGGAGAGAGGACAAAAGCTGTGGGGACTCAATCTTAGAAACCCACTCTTGGATATTTGCTAAGAGGGTGGGTCAAGAGAATCCATACTGGAAGTGTTTCCTGGAAGGCAACATGCATGCACAAACACACACACATGCATAAACTAACACACATACACACACACTCACATAGACATAGACAAAGACACATATACACTCACATAGATACAGACATACACACAGAGACATAGACACACACACACATACACCACTCACTCACAATGACCATGCCTACACACACTCATATAGACACACACACACACACCACTCACATACTCACAATGACACATGCCTACACACACTCATATAGACACACACACACACACACACACACACACACACAGGACACTCACTGAACGACCTCAGAAACTGACCAGAGGAGCTGCAACCTGAAGAGTTGAGGAGCACTGCCAACAGAAAAGTCAGCTCCTCCCACGCTCCACAGGTGCAGGTGGACAAGAGGTTGACCTTCACCTCCCAAGCAGTTTTCCTGTTACCTGCAGACAGCACGGGAGAGGGCAGTGGTGCCCAGCAGCAGCCTCCAGGCTGCCCATCACCATCAGCCCAGAACACCACTCTCCATCTTGGGGGAAGCTCATGTCCAGGGAGTTCACATGCTGACCATCCTCACGCTCACCAGAGAGTGCTCTGGTGTGTGTTCTGAGGGGTTACAGTGCAGCCCATAATCACAGTAGCAACAGCTAAAGGGTCAAGGAGCCCCAGTTCCCCAGAACACAGCCACCATAGGACTGTGTAAATGTTAAAACACATGACTGTGTTTCTATATACAATCGAATAGGTCCTGTATCAAGTGCCAACTACGTCTCATACTCTCAGGTAATGAAAGGTTGTGGGGAAGAACTTGGCTATGTAAAAGCACACAGACAAAAGATTAGAAATTGGGTGAAGGTGGGGCAGTTGCCACTTTCTCACCTTTTAGACATTTCTTTAGAGAAACTACACTAGAAATGACCATGTCTTTGCTTAAGAATTCTAAAATAAGCCGGGTGATGGCAGCGCACACCTTTAATCCCAGCACTCAGGAGGCAGAGGCAGGCAAGTCTCTATGAGTTCAAGGCCAGCCTGGTCTACAGAGTGAGTTTCAGGACAGTCAGTACCGTGATACAGAGAAATCTTGTCTCAGAAAACAAAAAAAAACAAACAAAAAAGAATTCTAAAATAAAAAATAAAAAACTTGTGGGATCCAAAGGTTTGGAGGTTCCGGTAGACAGAATGAGAAAGTCCCCCATAGGTTCAGGCGTTTGAACAATTGGCCCCAGAGGGCAGCGCTGTTTGGAGAGGTTATGGGGCAGGGCAGCTTTGTTAAAACAAGTGTGTCACTGGGGGAAGGCTGTGAGGGTTCATGTTTGAGGCTGAAGGTGAGAGTTCTCAGCTTCCTGCTCCTGCCGCCAAGCTTGCTACTTCCTGCCGCCAAGCTTGCTACTTCCTGCCGCCAAGCTTGCTACTTCCTGCCTCCATGCTTCCTGCTCCTGCCTCCACGCTTGCTACTTCCTGTCACCATGCTTACTACTTCCTGCCACCATGCTTGCTACTTCCTGCCACCATGCTTGGTGCTTCCTGCCATGTCCTCCCGCCATTGTGGACTCTCTTCCTCCTGGAGCTGACAGCCTACATAAACTCATGTGCTACTCTTGGTCATTCTGCTCTATCACAGCAAGAGAAAAGTAATACATGAGTTTTGTTATGATGGTTCTGTATTTTTGTTTTGTTTTTTGTTTTCAGACAGGTAGCTCAGGTTGAGCCAGGGCACTCAATTCTCCTGCTTCTACCATCCAAGTGATATAACTCGCAGGCGTGTGCCACCATGTCTACACAGAAGCCAACCTTTTCCTCACTTTGAGTACGTGCATTTGTGTGTTGGGGTGCACATTCATGTAGAGGCCAAAGATCAACGGCACAATCATTCCTGAGGACAACCTTGTCTTTTTTGAGACAGGGTCTCTCATTGGCCTACCGCTCATCCATTCAGCTAGGCTGAGTGGCTAGTGACATCCCACCCCATCCGTTTCCGCTCCCCCAGGCCTTCGACTGCAAACGCATGCCACCACACTCAGCTCTTGACTGGCTTCTGATGAATGAAATCAGGTCCCCAAGCTTAAGCAGCAAGCACTTTAGCCACTGAGACCAAGTTTGATACCTTCTGATGGCAAAACCTGGTAAAATAAACACAATTTGTAGTTCTTGTCTCTCTTGTGTGCATACGCTCCACTGTGGGAATGTTTGCTCACAGGGTGCAGGCCCTAACACCACAACTGCCTGAGCATATGAACGCACTTTAACTCTTCAGAAATCTGAAAAATCATGGAACCTGTGGTACAGCTGACCCCAACAGTTTCAGATAAGGAGCCACATACCTGGAGACAGCAGCTCCCCCCAGGTGTCCACGTGTTGTGACACTAGAGGAAGTCCCTCTGGGTCCTCAACTTCCTAGCCCACTATGAAGGATGGAGGTCTTCAGTGCACTACAGATCCCTGAAGGACACCCTCCCCTTCAACCTCCCAAAGTCTCTTTGAAGCATCATTTGTTGGCCAGAGGGAAGAACCTAGGCCTTTGGAAGAGGAAAGAGGATTCTGGATGTCCAGTGACAGTGGGAAGTTACATGCCTGACAGTGACCCATTGTGCTGGGTCAACTTAACCCATGCTAAAGTCTTCTGGAAGGAGGGAACCTCACTTGAGAGAACACCTCCCTCGGATTGGCCTCGATGCAAGTCTGTGGGGCATTTTCTTGATTATTGATTGATGTGGGAGGGCCCAGCCCACTGTGAAGAGCTCCACTCCTGGGTCATGGGCTGGGCAATCCACGAGGAGCAAGCCAGTAAGCAGTGGCCTCTGCTTCAATTCTTGCCTCCAGGTTCCTTCCTTGAGCTCCTGTCCTGACTTCTCTCAATGACAGACTATAAAAAAGACACCTAAGCTAAATTAAACCCTTTCCTCCCCAGGTTGCTTTTGCTTAGAGCCGTTATCACAGCCATGGGAACCTAACCAAGTCACCTACCCTACACTGTAGGGTCCAGATACCTAGGCCAACCTTACTGAAAGGGACTCCCTGCCGTCCTGGCCTGAGCTCCTCGCCGGATCCATCTGGATCAGGAGCATGCCCCTCCGAGGGGCTTCTCCAGGATTGCTCTTCTGAAGGGAAGGATGGTGTCATGGTGGTTTATGAAGGCTTTGACAATGGAGAAATGGGTGAAGGGAGGGGCTCTTCTCAGGCCCTGGACGAGAAGCACTAGCTTCCTCCTTGTCACGTGCCCTGCCGGCAAGCATGAAAATCACAGGGAAGGGACAGATAATTGTCCCTCACGTTGGGGATGGTCTCCAAAAGCACAGCATCCCAGCTTGATGGCGTTTAATTTTCTCTTAATTTGGGCCCTGCCGCACTATTCTAGGACCCCCTCTCTAAGTGTTTTAGGGAGATGGTAATGGCCTCCCACTAAAATAATTCAACCATCACTATAATTTTAGTGCCACCATCAAAATGAAATAATGGCTGTTTACTACGTCACACCTTTCAAATGACCTTCATTTGAATACAAATTGTGGCTTGAAATGCTAAAAGCTGCTCAGGTTCCAGAAGGCTGCAAAGCAACGCTTAAGAAGGGTTACTCTTCCGGAGCCTCCTCCCCATGCTGGAAATGGCTCTCTTCCTCCTGAGCTGCTGGAGAGCCTGCTGAACAGGAAGCAGGAGCTGGAGGAGGCATCCATGAAGCAGGTGAGGGAAACAGTTCCTGGTGGCGGGGCAGAGTCAGAGCCGATGCGGGAGCCACCTCCTCCAGGGAGCTAGAGCAGAGGCTGCCCTTCCAGGACAG
Organism: Arvicola amphibius; assembly: GCF_903992535.2. Classification (NCBI taxonomy): domain Eukaryota; kingdom Metazoa; phylum Chordata; class Mammalia; order Rodentia; family Cricetidae; genus Arvicola; species Arvicola amphibius. Next base: position 4,599,345 of record NC_052052.2, on the reverse strand, counting down.
GTCCCCAGGGCCATCGCTCTTCTACATTTCCCTGGTTCATTCTAGCCTGCTTCCTGCTCACCCCTGTCATGTTGTCCTCCTCCAGGCACACGAAGAAGTGGACAAGGCCTGAGCCTCAGCCTCATCCATCCTTTTGGATGCACTCAGGACCCCACTCTGCCCGGTACAAGAGGGAGCCAGTCTCCTGGCGTGCCCATTATTTTCTAAGCAAGTGTTCCATCCGAATTTACCAGGAGGCTTCGGGTGGGAGGAAGATAGAACCTTACATCTATCTCAGGCACTCCAGTTAGGAGTGTATGCATATGTGCGTGTGTGTGTGTGTGTGTGTGTGTGTGTGTGTTCAATTCAGGAAGAGAAGATTACATGCATGTCAGAGGACAACTTCAAATGTCATTCCCCACCCACTGTCCATCCGTTTTTCTTTTAAGGTAGAGTCTCTCATTGGCCCCAGACCTTCGCCAAGTAGGCGAGGCTAGCTGCCAACAGGCCCTGGGGGTGCTTCTGCCCCCACTTCACCAGTGCCGGGATTGTAAGCACCTGCCAACAGGCCCGCCTGTTTATGTAAGTGCTGGGGCTCAAACTTGGGGTCCTTGTGCTCAGTGCTCACAAGGCGGGTGCCTTGTAGGCAGAGTCATCTCCCCAGCCCAGGCATATGGCTCAGTCGGTTTCATATGCCAAACAATCAGCCCCTAAACAAACACCTGCTGTACTGGAATTTCATCCCCAGGACTTCCCTCCACACCAGCAAAGCAGCACTTTCTTATCTAAAACAGGCTGTGGCTATCTGTGACTTGTGTCTCTAGAACCCAGGTCTGGCCACTTTTTGACAAGGGTGACTCCAGGTGAGGGCTCACTATCTCAAAGCCTTTGTTTCCATATCTGTAAAGGAGCAATAATGACATCAGCTATCAGGCAGGCTACCATGACAACGTGTGAATGTCCCAATGCCTCGGTGTGCACAGCAAAGCTCGACTCAGTACCGCCACCAACGTGGACGAGCTGGCGTCACAGCAATATAAACACTTACGATGTCCGATTTGTTACAGACACACATCTGCAGCTACCGCCCACCTTCCAGCCTGTTCTCAACAGCAGCACACACCCACATACCGCCATCCTGTTCCCATCCAGTGCCCCTGCCTGGCTGGGGTCTAGAATGTTCTCTATCCTCTCCGCCCCACTGGCCCACTCTGCCCTGTGCTTCTCCCCTCCAAGAAGGTCCTTATTGCTCAGTGCCCACAAAACAGCCCACCTGCTCCCAAGGCAGCCTCTCCCGTTATTGACTCTCAAAGACAAATTCCTTGAGGTTGGAGTTCTCTTCCCCCAGGATCTTACTCCAGAGCCTGAGGGCCAACTGAACACACTGTGGCTGCAAAGGGAGAGTGAGGATCCTCTCCCTCCTGTCAGGCACCACAAGATTCCATTCCCAGCACCCCAGGCTGGACATGCCAGGTTTCTCCATGACTGCCCCTCGCTGGCCTCACTGGCCCTCTGCTCTCTCTCCCTTCTCTTTGCTCCCAATGGTGAACTTCATGGTGCTTCTCCACGGAGTTCAAGAAACCCACACGGCCTTCCCCTCCAGACATTCTACTTCCTTTCATTCTCCTAAATCCCCAGCTGACTGGCTCAGCAGCTATGAGCACTCTTGGTTCCCATCTCTCTCCAAATGAGAGTGCCACACAATACCACGGGGCTACAGTGTGGATGTCCAGCAATCACCCTACAAGGCCACAGAGGGTCTCATTCTAGCTACATGAAGTGTCCAGAGGAGGTAGATCCACGGGCATAGATAGATTAGGGAGCCATAGGGAACCTAGGGGGGCTGAGGGTGGAGCTAGCTGAAGAGAATGGGTTCCTTTTGTTACAATGAAAATGTCCTAAAACCAGGTACAGCAATGGCTGCGAACTTGGTATACACTAAAAGCTACTGAATCACAACTTAAAGAGGACTGATTGTTCCTTATGTAAGTTACATCCTCATAAAACCATTAATACTGTCTAAGCAAGCTCCAGCCTCTTGCCTCTAACTCCCACAACCCCAGCAGATTGACTTGCTGCCGCTCCATCTCACCCACCCCAAGAGGGCCTGCCCGCAAGGCTCACCCCAAAACTCATCGATTTGTCAGTCTTGCACTCAACAAACAACAACTACATATCTCCCCAAAAGTTCAGAAGCAAACAGCAGACAGGTCTTGCTCCCAAGGATGAGAAAACAGACAGCCATAGAATCACTAGCAAGCCCAAGGTCACTCGGAGGGTACTGAGGGGAACTGTACCGCTCCGCTGGTACTTAGACTGTCACTGAATCTTTCAGGGTTCACTCTTAGCTCTCTTCAGAGAGTCTGGAGCCCCAAGGCTCATATATGGTGGGTGGAAAGAATGTCATGGCCTTCAGAAGGCCTGGAATCTGCTCCCTGTGGGTGTGACTGGCTGGGAGCAGTCCCTCCCGTGGCCTAGAAGTCTTCTCCAGTAGAATCCTCCTCCCAGCCAAGTCTTCCTCAAGCAGAACCCTCTCCAGTGGAGTCCTATGCAGTAGAGTCCTCCCCAACCAGGGTCCTCTGGTATGGGAGAATGGTCTGTATTCTGTCAATTATATTTTAAATAAACGCTGATTGGCCAGTAGCCAGGCAGGAAGTATAGGCAGGACAACCAGACAGGAAGTAGAGGTGGGTCAATGAGAACAGGAGAATTCTGGGAAGGAGGAAGCCCATTCCTCTACAGTTGTGAGCGTTCCACAGAAGAAGCAAGATGAGACTGCCTTGCTAAAAAAGGTACCAAGGGCCAGGCGGTGGTGGTGCACACCTTTAATCTCAGCACTCGAGAGGCAGAGGCAGGTGGATCTCTAAGTTCGAGGCCAGCCTGGTCTACAAGAGCTAGTTCCAGGACAGGCTCTAGAAACTACAGGGAAACCCTGTCTCGAAAAACCATAAATAAATAAATAAATAAATAAATGAAAAGGTACCAAGCCATGTGGCTAACATAGACAAGAATAATGGGCTAATATAAGTTATGAGTTAATAAAAAGCCTGAGCTAGTGGGTCAATCAGTTTATAACTAATATAGACCTCTGTGTGATTTCGTTGGGACTTAACAATTATGGGAACCAACAGGACAGAAAACCTCAGTCAACAGTCCTCTCTGACAAGGTCCCACCCAACAGGGTCACACACACACACACACCAGCATCCTTCCCAAGAGTCTCTCTCCCCCACAGTGGGATCCTCATCGATGGAGTCCCACCCAATGTTGTCTCCCTCAACAAGCTCCTCTCCAAGTGGGGTCCTCCTGGAAAGCAGAAGTACAAATCTTTCACAGAGACACTTGCTGCAGGGCAGTTCACAAGGATGTGAGTTGGCATGATAACCTGTTAAAATACTGTTCAGTAGACTCCTCTGAAGAGGGAAAAATGTAGGACAGGGGCTGTGGGTCAGTGGTAGACTGCTTGCTTCCCATGTGTGAGGCCCTGGGTTCAATCCCCAAGACTGCTAATAGAAAACGGGGAAAGGCAAAACATGGTTTCCCCTCTCTCTCTCTCTCTCTCTCTCTCTCTCTCTCTCTCTCTCTCTCTCTCTCTCTCGCCTCCTCCCTCCCTCCTCCCCCCCCCTTTCTCTCTCTCTTTCTCTCTCTCTCTCTCTCTCTCTCTCTCTCTCTCTCTCTCTCTCTCTCTTTCATTTGTCCCAACAAAATTTTGAGTAAATGAATGATTAGACTACCATTGTTTACCCCTACTAGGGGAGAAAATAATTGACTTTGATTTTGAGACTGGAGTCCGACTTTGGCTGCCCTTCAGGAATCCCTTTGGCAGTCTCTGAGCTGACCCTGGAGAAGCGGTGATGGCTTAGTGTTTGCTCAGACAGAGATGCTGCTATTGAGGCACGGGCTTTTTTGTGCAATGGGGAAGCACATGATCCCAAGGTTGCCTAGCCTCAGCAACACCAAGAAATACCTCAGAAGGAACTGGGCCTGTGAGGCCAGGGCACCAAATGCTGGGGCTCTTGTCACCTGACCCAGGTTCCCAGTAGCCCTGCTTGACTGTGTAGCAACCTCACATTGACCGAGCTCTTCTGGATGCCGAGCCCCAGGGTTCTCCCACAACAGGACCTGGAGGGAGGAGATTCAAGGACTCCTGCTCTGGGATGGACCTCTAATGGTGGCACTGGGCCTTGAACAGTATTTAATTAGATTGAAACAAAGAAACGCAATTTTCCTGCACTCCCAGTGCCTTGGAATGACTCCAGGCTGACATTTAGGGGGATTCTCCAAGATGATTAATTCATATCCGCCTCACCAGCCACGCACAATTCCTGGACTTAGTGACAACTGACATTTTATTTTATTTTTTTATCTTTTTTTTGAGACAATGACCAGAGAACTCTCAGAGAGTGGGACCAGAGTGGGAAGCGCTGCTTCTTCCAAGTTGCTCTTGCTTGAGGAAATGCTGGTGAAGGACATAAAGGAGTCCCCCAAAAAAGTTTCAAAACCCTGGGAAAGACATTGAGCAGAGGAGAGAGGATTCAGGGACCATGTAAGCAGCACAAACAGAGGGGAGTGAGATCCTAACTGTACCTGAATGAAAAGCCGTGGGCTGTAGTGCCTGTCTGTGTTCCTGTGCACACATGGCAGGTACATGTACAATCCGTGTGGAGGCCAGAGGTCCACACTACTGTTTCTCTCTATCGCTTTCCATCCTGAGATGAGGTCTCTCACCCATTAGCTGGGACTGCTGACCAGCAAGCCCCAGGGATATCCCTGGCTCTGCTTCAGTGATGGATTCCCTACCAACTGGCCCATCTCCCCAGCCCTGAAAAACCTTTAAAGTGTTGTTCAAATACACAACTGACAGTCCAGTGATGATGTACTAACACTGGCACCCTTAGAAGACAGAGCAGAGGATCAGGGTTCGGGTCCTAGCACCCACATGGCAGCTCACCGCTCTCTAACTCAGATCTGATGACCTCTTCTGACCTCCTCCGGGATCAGCCGGCACATGGTGTACATATGTGCAAACAGGCAAAACACACAGACACACACATAGATACGTGCACATGCACAAGGACACACACACACACACACACACACACACACACAAATATTTTCTTTAATTAGGAGGAGAAGCTAGCAAAAGGAGGAGGCACCAGCACAGTGGAGGAGGAGCCAGAGGGGAGGAGGAGGAGCCCGCATGCAGGACTTCCTGCCAAGGTTGCAGGAACAGAAGCTTCCCAGAGCCCAGCTCAGCTCCAGGGCTTGGGTGGATAGGTGCTGTAGATGGCAGCAGGAAAGTATTTCTGAGTAAGAACAGGAGGGACCGGGGACCCACAGGAGATGGACAGAGAGAAACCTAGTTTGGTGTGACCCTGAGGTAGTCCAAACCCTCTCCAAACCCTCTACGCTGACCTGGAAAGCAAGGCCGTGGCTCTCTTCCTGAGCCTTAGTTTACTGAACTGAGATTCTCTGCAGCAAGCCAGTCCTTATGTCTGTGCGCTCATGCAGGCTATTCTACCACATGACGGAAGTCCAGCTTCCTCATCACCTCCTCTGGGCAGCCTCCCACCCTTGAGACCCGTGAGGACAGAGGGATGGGGCAGATAACCTCACTCCACTGAAGACCCTCTGCTCCAGGACGGAGTCTCACACAGGGACTGTTGACATCAATCCCTCAGCTTGTTTAAAAATGGCTTGTCTCCAAGTACAGGCCACCATACCGTGTGCCACCCCATTTAGAGTTTATTTTACATTAAATCTCCAAGCCAGAGACCCTCCCGTTGGTCTGCATAAAGCAGAATTATGGGTCCAAGTGTTTTTAAAAATAGATGCAACTCCAGACCCCAAGAAACTGAAGGGACATTATGGGAATACACAACCATATTGTTTTGTTACCGTATGAAAAATTGGATTCCCTGACTCCAATTTTCCCCTCCTGCTCCCGGCTCCTCCCTCGCCTTGTTTCTCACCTGAGTCACTGTGGTGGCTCCTAGCACTTAGAACAAGATATATTACAGCGCAGAGCAGGCCACACCAAGCTCCAGGGTCCCAAGCTGCTATGCACACGGTACAGGGCCCTGGCAAGCTCCCTTCCTCCTGCACATTCACGCACCCTGCCATCCTAGGCCGAATGGCAAATCAGCTCCACAGTTCCAATCTGGATTTCAGATGTATTTCTTCCCAGGCCACCTATGACAGCAGTCCTGGCATGGGCTCCATGTGTGCACGGCGTGCATGTGGACACTCGTGTGCCACGGTGCGGGATCAGCTTGGGGAGTTGGTTCATTTTTTCAATCATGTGGGCCGTAGGAATGGAAATCTGGTCACTGAGGCTTGGTGGCAAGCACACACTGACCCACCAAGGCGTGCATCAGTCCAAAAGAAGCTCTTTTGAACAATCAGTTTCTGAGATGTGAAACTCCTAGGTCAGACACCATGGACACAGCAGTGAGGGCTCCTAGGCCAGACTCCATGGACACAGTAGTGGGGGCTCACGCTTTGACCCATAGAATGAGGGGAAGTGGTTCCTTCATGCACTTTCATGGCCAAAAGATTGAAGTCACCACAGTTCCTGTGAGCTGTGAGGGCTGAGAGTCACATTGACCCCCACGAGGAAACCGTCTCATCTGGGTAAGAGGTTTAGAAACACATTTGATATAGACAACAAGGAAGCCTATGGCCATACCAATAGTGAGTGTCTTCCAATTAAAGACACTCAGAAGCCGGGCGGTGGTGGTGCACGCCTTTAATCCCAGCACTCGGGAGGCAGAGGCAGGCAGATCTCTGTGAGTTCGAGGCCAGCCTGGTCTACAAGAGCTAGATCCAGGACAGACTCTAAAAAAGCTGCAGAGAAACCCTGTCTCGAAAAACCAAAAAAAAAAAAAAAAAAAAAAAACACTCAGAATTTAAATCCCAATGTCAGAAATATATATATTTTGCTGAAGTCTGAGGTAGTTCAGTCTGTAAAATCCTTGCCTTGCAAGCTTGAGGGCCTGAGTTCAAACCCCCAGAACATACGCAAGAGCCAGGTGTAACTAACACATGCCTTAACCCAGAGGCTGTGGGGAGCCGAGATAAGAGGATCGCTGGGGCTTAGCTGGCCACCAGCCTAGCTCCAGGTCGATAAAGAGGCCCTGCCTCAAAAGTACATGGCAGAGAGTGAATCAGCAGGACATCCGATGCCCCCTCTGGCCTCTAGGTGTGTGTGTGTGCGCGCGCGCGCACACACACACACACACAATAAGTCAATGGATTTAAAATAAAACTTAGAAAACACTGGGCGCAATGGACTACACTTATAATCCCAGTGCTGGGGAAGCTGAGGTGGAGGCTGAGGGTCCCTGGAACCCAATGGCCAGTCAATCAGCTTATTGATGAGTTCCAGACTAGTGAGAGACCCTGTCCTAAAGCCAGTGGGTAGCATTTATGAGGATGACAGCTGAAGTTGTCCTCTGGCCTTCACATACACACACACACACAGACACACACACACACACACACACACACACACACAGAGGCACCTGCACAGTAAGAACACATACACACATACATGAATACACATATATATGAAAATCATTGCCATATCCACAAAATGTGGAAACTCTCTCCAGGCCCACCCCAGCGGACAGAGTCCAGAAGACGTGGGAGAACGCACTGGGGTGTGAACTCTGCAGTAGTATTCAGCCCTGGAGAGGAAGGAATCTGTGATCTGTGACAATGTGGACCAGCCTTGAGGACACTGAGTGAGGCAAACTCGCTCCAGAAAGACAGACGCTGGGCGCTGACGTGGGATGTCCTTCTGGAATATGTGTTGCATTTATTGCTTGATGAATTGGGCCAATCGCTTGGTAAAGTCAGGCCGTGAGATGGTCCTTCCGAGGTTCCTGCTTCAGGGCGCCCCAGTTATACAGAGTACTCAGCAAACCTAGAGTCAGGCTCATACATGGCTGCCAGAGGCTGCGGGTGAGTGCTAACCACAGTGTAAGGAGCATCGGTTGTACAAAAGGAACTCAGTCTGGTGACACACTGCACACAGCTGTGCTGGCAGACAACAGAGCCTGTGGTGCACCTCCAAGTGTTCTGAAAATCTAAACCACAGTGATAATAATGGACATAATAATAATGTACTGACCTTCTCAACTGTAAGCCACTACCTCAATTAAATGTTTTCCTTTATAGGAGTGGTCATGGTCATGGTGTCTCTTCACAGCGATAGAAGCCCTAACTAAGACACAAGGTGATGATTGATCAGCCTGACAGGATCTAGAATCTGGCTGGGAGACAGGCCTCTGGGTGTGCTCGTGAGAGATTACCTTGACTAGGTCAACCTGCGGTGTCCATGGGTTGGAGCCTCCACTGAACAAGAGGAGGAGGTGAGCAGCTGTGGACACGGATGTGAGCAGCTGTCCCATGCTCAGGCTGTCCATGCCCAGGCTGTCCCGGCCTCCCCACCATAATGGACTGGGCCTTTGAATGGAGTGTCAAAACAAACCCTCCTGCCTGAAGGTGCCTCTGTCAGAGTGTTGTATCAGTGACAGGAAAAGCATGATAATTATGATAAAAATAAAAGCCAGGCCAAGTCTACACGTGGACAGAATGAAGTCTGCTCTTACTGTGAGAGCCGAAGTTACATTTTAAGTTTCAATTACTCTGCCTTAGAGATCCATGAAACAAAAAGCCCTCTGATCTTCCAGCCCCTTGCCCAAGGACAGGCAGTTCCTGAGATGCTGGAGCTATTGTTTATGGGAGATAACAAGCCGCTTGTTTTCACTCCCCCAAACAAGCGTGTTTGACTCAATTGCACTAGATGTGCTTAATCACAGGTGGGAAGGAAATAGATCAGGATGCATGCTTGCCCCTGATTGGATGTAGGCTGAGGTTCATCAGGAAGTGTGCCCTGATTGGACCTGATGGGAAATGCAGTGAATTATGGGTTTTCCTTCTTAAACCCTTGCAAAACTTGATTGGGGCCATTTTCTGGGGAAACCAGAGATGGACCTGGTCAGAACCCATCCACCTGGCCAGTATTTTTTAAATTATGGTAGCAGTCTTATTCTCAATCAGTGGGATTAGCATTACCCCACCCTCCATCTGCAATCAGCTTTGGCCCCTTTGATGATAGCACCCTTTGCTAAGTGCCAGCTCTCAAGGACTCAGGGCATAGGGCCTGATGCCACAGCTTGTACTTGGGAGGCTGAGGCAAGAACATCGTGATGTTCAAGGCCAGCCTGCACAATTTAGCAAGACCCTTTCTCAAAATAACAAGTGGAAACAGGGCTGGAGACGTGGCTCAGCAGTGGAGCAACTGCCTGACATGCTCAAGGGCCTGGTTCGTCCTCCAGCACTAGGAAAGAGGGAAAAGACAGCAGGCCTCCCCAGCTGCATGCTCAGAACACAAGGTCAGTGAGGACGGGGGGGGGGGGGGGACACATGCACCAGGAGGGAGCAGCCTGGAACCTGCAACCGACAGGGAAGGTAGAGACAGCGCAAACTCTGAATGCAGTGAGCCAAAGTGCTGAGTGAGAGAGATCCCATCTCCAAATATGAAAAAAAGTAAAGATTCAAATGCTTGTCAAAGGTCAAATCGATACTAATTTACTCCAAGGTGTAAGGAAGCATAAGTCATCTTTGCTCTTTTTTTGTCTTTATTTAAGACCATTTGGCTGGGTGTGGCTTCCCTTGGGGTGCCTGCTACTCCCCGTAGTTTGCATATGCTTAAGAACCACACACAGAAAGCCTGTTTGCACCAGCTGGAGATGCAGCTTGGGAGCCTCTTTCCCAAACAGGAACCTGTCTGCCAGGTCTCCTGATGAGAGGCAAGGTGACCTCCAGCCAAGTTCCCAGTCTCTACCTCCTGCCCTTTGTCCTCTCAGCAATGCAGCCTGGTCCTGACACACACTCTTGCCAAGATAACCCACCGCCTGCTCGAGGTCTGGCCAGCACAGAGGCCTTCCTTCAAGATGGCAGCTCACCCCTGCCCTGGACATTCCTCTAGTCCACCTATCTCCTCTGCTCCTGCAAGGCAGATGGGGAACAGACAGCACCAAGTGACACCGTTAGCACAGGTGATGTCATCGTGAAACTGTGGAGGCCACACAGGAACCTGCTTCTCCAGGACAGCCCCGCCCCTTTCATTCCTCTCTTCTTCTAGGGCTGTCCAGGGTCTGAAGCCAGGGCTCCTCCCCACACATGGCTGCTTCACTCCCATGGGCCCTCAGCCCTCAGGTCCCACTCAGGTCGTGGCTGCCTCTGTCTTGACCACAGGTTGAAGGCTGCTCCGCCTGCCCAGGCAGTGGTTCAGTGCACCCTGTGTCCTGCTCCCACACCAGAGTTACTGCACCTCAGGCCGAAAGGACAAGGGCACTCTGTAGGAAACGTGATCGCCATGCCCTTGCTCTTTATGTCTCGGCTGCCAGTCTTGCCCTAGCTGATCTACCTTCCACAGCCAGCAGCTTCTAAGGTCTGAACACCCACCTCTGAATTAAGGTTAAAGTAAAAACCCTTTCAAATGATGTCATGTTGGCAAGCCAGACAAGTCCTCTGCTCACCTCTGTGGTCCCCACTCTAGGCCTCCTCTGCATGTCTACATACAGCCATCCTCAGCATCTCTCCCATCCCCCCTGCATCCTTCTGTTCCCTTTGCCAACCATGCTTTCCCAGCATCCTCTATTCTGCCCCTTTAACCAGGCATCACCTACTCCCCCTTCAGGCCTGTACTTACAGACTACTTCCCATGAACCTTCCCTGGTTGGATTATATATCCACCTAGTGCAGGTGCTCCAGTGGCCCTTGTCCTGGGGAGACATGTACACTGACCACGTTCGCTCTTATTGCCTGCTAATTCGTTAGTCTGCATTGGCCGGCACAGCAGAGCACAGCGTGAGGCCCACAGAGATGTGCACTGTCAGATCAATGGATTTTTTACAAAGAAGCTGCCATGACTCTTAAGCAATCTGTCGGGTGGGGGGAGCTGGGATATTACTTGTGAAGTTTAGTACTCTGGGGCTGTGATCCATGAACAAGGAGAAGGGCTGGCTGTCTTGTCCGAACTCAGAGATGGGACCAGGACAAGAGGCGCCCGCCTCCCAGGAGGTCCCCGAGTGTTAGGGAACACAACTCAGTCCGGGCTATGAGCAGTTTCCCTGGCACCCAAAGAGGGACCTGGTAGGCTTCTTGGGGTCAGCACTTCAGGAGTAAGGGGTCTGGGCTTAGCTGCAAAGGGAGCAGCCAGCAGCTAGTGCTCCGTTTGGCAATCCATCGATGCTCTGCGAGTTAATGCCTTATTATTACTGTGCATATTTATAACGTGCCCTCCAGTTATTAACGGTGATATAATGCCAACTGAGAAAACCAAGGGACCTCAGAAATATTTACATAGCAGCATAATTAAGACTAGGAGCTGAGTCACGGAGGGAGCTCCTGACTTTCTGGAAGAGAAAGAAAATGGGGCATTCTGATTTCAGCCCTGCTATGAGGCCCCCGGAATTGGAGCCGGCTGGAATACAGCTAGCTGTGCCTTCCTTTGACTGCATTAGGCCTCCATGGACGATCACCCTCCAGGAGACTGGGGTGCACCCCCTGGAAGACTCTACCAGACCCTCTGTACACCAGACAGAGTAGATCAAAGGGAGGAGGGCTAAACAGTGACCCCATTCTCCAGGCTGCCCAGCCCTGGAGCCCCATCCCCAGAAAAACCTCATCACAGATGCTGAGGGCCCCTTAGGCAGAGAAAGCCCTCTGACTGACAAGCCACAAGCTTTCCTTCCCAGTACCCCAGACTCAGGCCTGAGGTCTGCCGCAGCCAAAGGACACAAAGCTCCTCCCTCCCCTCTCTCATGGTCTCTTCCTCAACACCTACTGCTTCGTCCTCAGTCCAGGAGACTATTCTCCATCAGACCCCAGGGGTCCAACAGGGGACCCTCAACTAGGACTTTCTCTCAGTGTGTGCCTGTGTTCATGCCTCAGTCCAGGAGACTATTCTCCATCAGACCCCAGGGGTCCAACAGGGGACCCTCAACTAGGACTTTCTCTCAGTGTGTGCCTGTGTTCATGCTGTGGGTGGAGCTTGTGTGTTGGGGATGGGGCTGAACTTGTTGGGGGTAGGTGCCCTTTGGGGGTGTGTTTGTGGGTAGGTGCACCTGTGTTACTGTGTATGTTTGTGAGTAGGGGTATGGGGATGTTGTGGCCAGAGCCACCCACCCTGCTTTTTTGATCAGTAAGGGTCCCTTACTGATCCATCTAGACTGGCTGGCCAGTGAGGGTCTCTTACTGATCCACATAGACGGGCTGGTCAGAGAGCCCCTGGGATCTACATCTCTGGCTCCCTAGCAGCGGGACTACTGGGCACTGCATTGTACCCAGCTTCTTATGTGGGGTCTCAGAATCAAATTTGGGTCTTCATGCTTGTATGGCAAGCACTTTACCAACTGAGCCATCTCCCTGGTCCCCAGGATTTCTCTTCATGAACATCTTTCAAAATAAGAAGAAAAGGAACTGGCTTTAAAGGGGGAGAAGGGGACCTAAGACACAAATTGAATGTGATAAATTTGGGTTCAGAATATTATTCAGCCACAAAAAAAGTTAACATTCTGATGCCTGCCACCACACAGACAGACTCAGGAATGTGAAAGAGCCAGTTACAGGATGAACAGCTGTGAAATCCTGTGTATAAGTGTCCAGAGAGAGGGGCATGTCGGTAATGGCTTAGGGGTGCACCAGAATCAGACGAGAGCCTGGGGTGAAGGGTTTCTCTTACCATATGAAAATGATCTATACTTGACTATGGTGTTGATTGGATAATTCTGTGACTATATAAAAAGTTCCTGAATTATAACAGTGCCAAGCACCTATGCCAACCAGTTCACAGCTACTTTTAACTCCAGCTTCAGGGGTTCAGTGTCACTGGCCTTCATACCCCCAACATACACACACACACACACACACACACACACAAATTAAAAATAATTTTAAATGGATTAACTGCACGGTATATGAATTTAAGTGGAGTATTAAGTGGGTTGGGCAGACGCCACCTCCCACTCCCACCCCCACTGCTCCCAGACACTTCTGTGGCCTTCTGTTGTCAAGACCAGCCTGCAGCAGCCTCCTGGAGCCTTGCCCCTGCCTGCCCACTCTGAGGCTGACCCCTTAGTCCCCACCTGCATGCCTGACCTAAACTCCTGTGTGAAGCCCCAGAAAACTCACAGGGCTGGAAATCTCCATTCCATAGGACGCAGCAGTAACTATACCAGGCTCGCAATAAATGTCATCCTGCTTGTCTGCAGCTACTGCATTCACCTCCGCCCCGCCTCCATCACAGTGGCATGCAAATGCAGCTGCTGTCACCCAGACACTAACTCTAATAACTCCCAAAGTGGAAACGTCCCCATAAAACCACTACAAAAGCCCCTTATTTTATCGCCAGCTAAGTCTTCTCTGCTGCTTGTCCTCAGGACTCCCGCCTCATTGCTGATTAGTGAAGAGGCTGCTCCATATTTCTTTTTCTTTAGAGAAACCAGGGGAGGCAGTCGCCAAGCTTCCCCCTCCATCTGGAGCCACCTTGCTTCAGCTGCCACCGCTGCCCAGCCCCCTCCCAGCCAGAGGGGACTTATAAAGCGCATTCGCCTCGCACCAGGTGTAGAAATGCATGGCCTCTGCTCTACTCAGTGCACTCTGTGGTCAGGCGGGAATATAAAACCAGCCTTATTTATAACAACAGACTGCCTCTGCTCCTCAGGTTAGAGCTGGCTGTGTGCCATCCATGTGCACATACAACACACACACACACACACACGGACACACAGACATGCTCATATAAGCTTACATATATGCACAAACACACCTGTAGACACACACGCACACACACAAAGGACACAAGCCTGCAAGCATATGATTAAATATATGCACATATGGTACACAAAGACACACACAAGCTTGCATGCATGCACACACATAGAACCTTGTATGTATGTATGCACAGACATGCATACAAACTAAATCTGAATGTACACATGCACACACACACATTTGTATGTGTGCACGCATACACACACATAAGCTTGTATGCATGCATGCACAGATAAACACAAGCTTGTATCATACACACACACATATATACACTGTGCTACTGTTTCCAAAGTGACTTTTACATATGCTTCATAAGAAAGGACCCTGCTTCATGGCGTCTTGGTAGAAAGACTCCTGGCCCTCCTTGCCAGGGGCATGGATCCAGGGAATAGAAGTCCATGTAAGACCCCCACACCCTGCTTGTCAGGCATTGCTCTGAGGTCCAGGGAGAGGTGGAAAAGACTTCAGACCCCTCAAGTCTGCTCTTTCCCGCCTCCAGCCACATTACAGAGAAGTCCAATGGCCCTCCTTCCAGAGAATTCCTAGGGGCACTACAAGCAGGACATACTACCTCCTCAGCCCCTACAGGATGCCCTGGGAGAGGGGAGGGAGGACAGGCACCAATTCTTCCTCCCAGTATGTCACTCTATCAGCTGCAAAGGCCTCAGCCGAAATGCCAGGCTGAAGGATGCTGACTGCCATCGGTCATCTCTGGTCCTCCGGGTCAGGCAGGTAGGGCTTCCAGGAGAGCACACATGCCACATCCTGGCCCAGACACTCAGGATGCCGAATCCTGAGCTGACAGTATTGGGCTAGGCTTAGGTAACTTCAGGACCACACAGCAGCCTTAGCCCTCAATTGAGGACCTAATGTCACCTGTGGGACTAGAGGAAAGAAGAGTCTTGGACCCTTTTTCCCACTCACCGGGTCAAGGACCCATCCTGTGGCCCCTCTTCTGTCCCCTTAGCCTTCGGGCTTGATGACAGCAGCCCCGCCCACCAGATGGAGAGCTCGGCCCTCCCAGTCAAGCATGGGGTGCAGCAAAGGCCATTTGCCCTTTTTCTCCTTCTGGCAGTGGATGGCCTTACAGGGGGTTTTAAAGATTATGGTCCCCTCCAGCAGACATGCTACAGTATGCCTCCAAGGCTGGGGCTCCTTTTACAGGCATTTAAGCCAAGCACAGTCGTTCCCTAAAGAAAAGGGTTTATGGATCACTCCCCAGCTTGCCTACAAACCACACCAGCTTCTTCAGGGAGGGGCTTGAGCAGCAGGGATCCTTGAATGCCAAAGAAGCCCTGGAAGGTTTGGACCCTGCAGGTAATGGGGGTGGGAGGAGGACCTTGAGTGGCAGGAGAGATCAAACACCTTCCTCCACCTGGGGATTCACTTCCCAGCAAGGCAGAGTGACCTTGGGACAGAGTACCCAGTACAGGTACCCCAACTGTGTAGAGTGGGAGATACTACTACTGTCTGCTGGTTTCCATGAGGTGGTCCCCGACTAGTCGGAGCTCAGGGCATCCTGAATAACAACTGAAGCAGGATCGTCTCAACAGAGCTGCAAAGACTGTGAGGTCTCCACGCCCTGTGAAACACCAAGTAAGACATTTGGGTACCCAGGGGAAGGCAGAGGCAGCTTGCCAGCCAGATACCAAAACGGAATGGCTAAAGGAAGGCAGACTTCCAAGCTGGCAGCCTCCGGCCTGGTCACAAAGGATGCACAGGGCCCCTCCCTACAAGTCTGTAGCTCTTCTAAGAAGTCTGCCCTAACCCTCCACCCTGCTCTGGACAGCCAGCCAATTGTCACCTCATTCTGTCCTAGAGACAGTGTGCCAGCATCACGTATCTAAGCCAAGCTGACCTGGTGGCATACATGTCCTTGGGCGGTTGAGAATGAACTGGCTCATGTCAATCAGTCCCTGAAAATGTTAAAAAGTATAAGGGAGGCCACTGCCTGTGACCATTCCCTTCAGGGCACCCTCTCCCCCACCCCCACCTCCAATTGTGTATCAGGAAGCCCCAAACACCAGGCCCTCATGCCTGCCCCAGCCCTGCAGCCACAAGGTCAGGACAGGTCTGAGGTCTGGCAGCAATGTCAGCACCAGGCAGACGATCACCTTTCTGCCCACTCAACACCCAGTCGGTGCCCTGACACGTCGCGATCAAAATGGTGCCCGTCCCTGAATTGGCAGAGGAGTGACCCATGTATGGCAGTCACCCCTTTTGGTTCCCGCCATCAGGTCCTCGGCCTGACAGACCGCTCAGTACCTCACAGTAGACCCCTTCTTGCTTAGCATAGCCAGAGCTCTTTCTGCGGATTACACAGAGGACAGGTAGTATCTGCAGCTCAGTCCAAACACTCTTCACACCCCTCCCTGAAACCATACAAGTGAAACGAGCATGAATTCCCCTTGTAGGCACCACGGACTACAACAGGAAAGAGCTTACCAACAGAGTCTCCTACACAGATGTTTCTACCCAGACTGCCTGGATATAAAATCCCTGGTTCTCCCAGTGGGACTGGCCAGACAGCAGGTAAACGTACTACCACCAAGCCTAACAAAACATGAGCTTGAGTCCCAGGACCCACATGGTAGGAGAGAGCTCACTCCCAAAAATGGTCCTCTGATCTGTATGTTTGCAGTATGGCACGCATGCATGTGCGTGCGTGCATACACACACACACACACACACACACACACACACGCACACGCACACGCACACGCACGCGCACACACACGCACACACAAACACAAATAAATGTCATGAAAGGCTTACAGTAGGGCCTTCAAGTAGTACATGCTCTTGTATTGTGTCATCTACTTGTCCCACCCCACATTTAAGTTCATGACTCTCAGAACACCCACAATGGGCCCTGCACTGTCCCAGGCCCCGAGACACAGAGCCCAGAGGACTTTGCCTGCAGAAGTCTCCATCTGGCCGGAGGACGGACTGGTAAACACATAAGTCTGCATCCAATGTGATAAGACTTGGGGAGGCACCGTGCAGGGCTGTGGGAACACAGGAGCTGAGTGATTAATTTCACTTCAGGGCTGGGGAGTCTTCGCAGAGGAGGTGACATTTGAGCCGGACTTTGAAAGACGAGCTCTCCCCGGAACTAAATCTGGACCCAGCGCCAAGACAGTCAGCCTGGAAAATCAATCCTGCCACCCAGAGGAGGGGCATCTGGCCGCAGACTACATTCTGAACTCTCCCTGCCCTGAGAACTCCCGTCGCCCCAGTGTGGGTGTCCAGACTGTCTCTGGAACCTGGCCCGCATTTCCATGTACAACTTGACGTCATTTTTCCACCGTCTAGCCCTGTCCAGTCACTGCCAGCTTGGGGCTCTCATTTCCAGGCAAACTCCCTCAGCCTCTGCCCCTTTGAAGGCAACTCACATTTTATTCCCTAATAAGAATGATCATGACCTCTTTGATATGACATCAAACCCTGAGAGAAGGCATCACAAATCTCAGAGAGAAGAGCAGGACTCTAGTCAAGGCAGGGCTTCACCTCAGCCCTGTCACCAGTGTCCAGGAATGGTGACATCATTTCTCAGCCTCTCTTGCCTCCTCGGTAAATTCCAGTGGTCCATTGCAATGGAGTTGGGATGGTTCACAGACGGGGGGCTTAGAACATGATCCAGGAAATAATGGGCAGTCAAGTGCTGGTCCCCGTAAGAAAACACACCTGCCCTTCCCTACCAGACAGGAACCCCCTGCTCTGGCCAGCATTCCTGAGCTGTTTTATGATAAACCAGGGGAAGCAGGGCAGCCTGGATTTGAATTCTGGTTCATCTCTGTGCTGGCTGGACAACTTCCAGTAAGCCTATTAAATTCCTGAAGGAACAGGGGAGCTTGAGGGCTGCATCACAGGCCGCGGAGATGCGTGCTAAGATAATGTCTGCCCCTTGATGGCCACCTGCAGGCCATACACACTCAGCTACAGCTGGTGCTTCTAGAAAGCAGCTGTACGGTTGGCACCTGACCTCCAGGCTGGGTCCTGCTTCCCTCCCCAGGCCATTCTTCACAGACCCAGCACGCTCATGGCCCCTGGGAAATACTAGCAGTCTGGCTCTCTATTGTCTTGGGCCTGCTCCGAGCAAGTGGCTTCATCTGGACAAGGGTAAGCCTCCTGCAGAACCCTCCACAGTGTCCCTCTGTCCTGTGGGGGACATACGGCCGACATGCACTGATCTCCCCTTTAGCGTTGTCTGAACCTGTTAATGAGAGGATCGTAACCACTCTCTCCTTCCAGAACACGGCGTGTAAGAACCCGGGATTTCCCTCAGATCTCTATCTAATTTCTTTCAACACGAGTGGCACTGAGGATGAACATGGTTTTGGACTCTGCAGACTGAGGCTGTTGTTTATGAATCGTTGGCAGCAAGGACACCACCAAAATACTCAAGGTCAAGAGACCAGCGTGGTTCTAGGCAATGTGTACCTCTTAAAACAGTGACAAATATGTTATTTAATTTTAATGAGCGTTTTTGCATCTCAAATCTAATTACAGCATTATCAAGCCCTGCTTTGAACTGCAGGTGGCTTCTCATTACGTGTGTGGAGCTGCCACGAGCGTTTCTTGTGAATACTAATAACTGCTTGATTTTACTATCTGTTAAAAAAAAAAAAAAACTTTCAGGGACTTGGAAGGCCTAGCTTTATGAAGTGTCTGCGGAGGTAAACCACATGGCCACGCAGCTTAATTAAAAAAATAAACACTGTGTGTGGCCATCCCAGAGAGTGACAGCTCAGGAACTGGCAGAGGGGCAGTGTGGACTCCATCGGGGTGCGGAGACACGCCCGCACGACTCGGAGGCTCCGGCTCACTGCAATCTTGTCGCGTAACATTCAAATCCCCCAATTTGCTTGCAGTTCGGAGAGAATGGTTCCGTCAACAGATTTTCTGGGTGACGGACTTCAGTAATAGGCCTAGGGCTGGAAGTCTCCAGAGATGCACTCCAGAAGCCTGCTGGGTGGACAGGTCCGAGGGGATGCCTGCAACCAGTCACAGAAGCCCTAGAAGCCATCCGAGCCAGAATGTGGCTGTCTCCTGACCAGGCTGGAGAGGGAGGGAGGGCGGAAGCAGCAGCTGATCCAAGGTTGTGGGTGAGAAGCTCAGCAGGCCCTGAAGGCTGTGGCTCCCTGCTGGTGGGCTGGTGCAAGGTCTAGGGTCTGCCTGTCCTTTGCTTACTCGGACAGGTTTTGAGGTGGCGCCCACTTCCTAGCTGGCACTTCCCTGGTGGGGGGGGGGGCGGACAGACAAGGGTGCCCACTTGTCATCTTCATTCAGGAATCTCCCAGTGGCATGTGAAGTACAGGGTACTGTCACTGTCCCTTACTGAATAGCGGCTGGAGACCCAGCTATGGCCCCTCTTCTCTACTTATGTACATTATGGTCTAGATTTTAAATGTCTCCAAAGGCCCATTAATTTAAATAAATAAATAAATGCTGCATGTGGCCACCCTGGAGGTGACAGCTCAGGAAGAGGCAGAGGAGCAGTGGACCCAGGGCCAAGCTGAAGGTTTGATCGCTGGCCCTTGATCATCAGCAGGTGGTGGAGTTTGTGCATGGTGGAGTCTAGCAGAAGTGAGGGCTTCAGGTGTAGGCACAGGAGTGAACTTAGATCCTTCTTCTCTCTGCTTTGTGGCCACCATGAGGTGAGCAGGTCCCTCTAGGACACACACCTGCTGTAATACCCTGACTGTGGGCAATGGGGCCGAGTGACAATGGCTGAGACTGTGGTCCCAGGGAAACCTTGGCTCCTTTGAGTTGACTGATCCCAACAACACAGATCTAATACATGCTCTGACATTCCTCAAATCCAAGCCCTTCCTGTTTCCAGATCAAAGGGCACATGCTCAAATTGGCCCTAGGTCCTAATCTCCACCTGCCTGTGGTCAACAGGGGGAAACACGGTCCACTGAGAGATGTCACTATCCCCATCCTCAGAACTTGTGACTGTATTCCATGGTGGCTGTAGTTGAGCGTGACTCAAGGCAGGCTCAAGTCCCATAAACACAGACCTCACTGTGGCAATATTATTTAAAGGTGGTATAGAATGTTAAGGGGTGGCACTGGGGACATAGTAACCCGGACATTGGGGGCACTGCCCTTCAGAAAGAATGATGGTGGCCTCACAGAGTTGGCTGTTCTCAAAGCACGCTTTTGTGAAAGAGCCCCTCCATGGTTTCTCTCTCTTGATCTGGACTTAGGATCAGACCCTGTAGCATGTTCTATCACTACACCATCTGCACTGAGGTGGTGACACTCCTCACCAGAGCCAATGTCATGCTGTTCGGATTTTTAACCTCCAAACTGTCTTAAGGTAGCCAGCCTCGGGCATTTTGTCACAGGGATAGAAAACTGATTAATATACATGGCAAAAGGGACTTGGGATTACCAGAGCCATGAAGGCTCCCTAATCAGTTGTGATGTGGGCTGTCCTTCTGTATATGTGTTGCTCTTATTGGTTGATGAATAAAGCTGTTTCAGCCAAAGGCTTAGCAGAGTAAAGCCAGGTGGGAAATCCAGAGAGAGAAGTGGGGGGGGGGGCAGAGTCAAGCAGACACCAGCCAGCTGCCAAGGAAACAGAACATGTAGAAAATGAGGTAACGCCATGGCATGGCAATGCATAGACTAATAGAAACCGGTTAATTTAAGATGTAAGAGCTAGCTAGGAATATTCCTGAGCCATCAGCCAAACAGAGTTGAAATTAATATAGTTTCTGTGTGATGATTTGGGTCCGGGCAGCCGGGAAACAAAAGTGCCATCTCTGTCGACACAGTTGACCTTGAGGTGGAAAGTTTTCCAGTTGTACCCAATGCGGTGACCACCATGAAAGGGATTGACTGATGCTGCTGACTTCAGAGACAGATGACAGGGCCATGAGCCAAAGAGGCAGGCATCTCTGAGTGCTGAGAAAGGCAGAAAGACACATCTCCCTTGATTCCAGCCCCGTGAGGTTCGTGTGAGGGTCTGGCTTCAGACCATGATCCAAATGTGTTGTCTTAACCCCTGAAATCTGAGGCAACCTCTGTGGCAACAGTAAGAAGAGCCTGAGGGTCATATTTTCTGTGGTTCCCTGCTGAGCACTGATCTGGAGGCTCATACCACCCGCCACATCGCAAACCATTTCTTTTTAACAAACTGCAGTTCTCTTTGGATGTGGGGTATGAAAATTTTGTTTCCAAACCTACAAGCACTGAAGTGAGCCTCCATCACACTGTGATGTGGGATGCCCCTCTGTATGCTGTGAATATGTTTTATTACCATTGGTTAATAAAGAAGCTACTTTGGCCTATGGCCGGGCAGACTATAACAAGGTGGGAAAACTAAACTGAATGCAGGGAGAAAGAAGGTGGAATCGAGGGAGATGCCAGCAACCGTCGAAGAAGCAAGATGAGGTAACAAACCATAAGCCTTGCTGTAAAATATAGATAATAGAAATGGGTTGATTTCCATTGTAAGAGCTAGTTAATAATAAGCCTGAGCAAATAGGCCAAACAGTGGTTATTTGAGAACTGATGGGCAGGAGAGAAACCTCCAGTTACACACATACATACACACACACACACACAGAGAGAGAGAGAGAGAGAGAGACAGAGACAGAGACAGAGACAGAGACAGAGACAGAGAAAAGCACACACAGACACACACACACAGACATATAGACACACAGAGACACATACACACACATACAACATACACACAGAGATACACAGACACATATACACACAACACACACATATACCATACACACAGACACACACACAAGTTAAAAGGAAAACAAGAATATAACAACACTTGCCAGGCCAGCAGGAGGACAGCAGCAATGCACCTTGATCCCACAAATGTCTTTTGGCATGACTCACTGGCAAGTCCTTATGATGGGATGTGGCTCTAGAACTCTGGGCATCCAAAGGCTCACAGCGTGCCTGGTGCTAGCCCGTCCTACAGAATGCCCCAACCCTGGTCCTAATAGAATGGGGAGTTAATGGGACAACCCTGAACACCTCCCCCTTTTTTAAGGGAGCAGGGGTTCATGGCAGAAATAATAAGTCTCCTTCTTCTCAGGGCCATCCTGGGTGCTGTCTCCCTGAACCTGTTAAGCCTCGTTATCTTACACAACATGGTCACACAGGTACTGTCAGACTGACAAGTTCACTGAGAGAGAATTTATAGCCTAATTGTGCAGCTGCTGCCTTCTGGGCTGGATCTCAGAGACGTCCACAAGCACGGGCATGATTTAGCCATGTTTTCATCTCTCCAGGAGACTGAAATCACTGTTGTTAACAGCGAATAGCAAACAAGATCATGAGGAAGGCCAGCCCTGGAGCTAATGTACCCCAGGACAACCACACTTGTAACCCCGTGGAGTTCTTCAGGAGGCCCACTCAGACCCTAAAATTGACCATGACCTTCAAGCACACCTGAGTTTCCAGCTGGTGGAGGTCGAGTGGAGTGAGTTCTGCCTCCTGAGCTCCTCCAGAGACTACCATGCTGGCAGAAGTTTGGGGTCTCCCTTTAGGGAACAGCCCCAGGGACCTGCAGCAAGGAGCAGTGTCTGGGTGGATTTGAACTCAGGAAGCAGAGTAGACACTCAGCACACTTCTGTTCTTTAGCTCCCAAACAAGGCCCTGCTGCAGCACCTTCCTGTGCTATCTTTCCTTCTCCTCCCTGCCTGTCACCTGCAGGGCTGCTGGATTGCACAGGACATTAGAGAGAAAGCCCTCCAGGTGGCTGGCCCTTTTGCCATTGGCCGTGGTGCAGGGCCATGGTACGAGATTGGCATTCAAGACCGAGTTCAGATCTGATATTCCATCAAAACAGCTTCCTCCATCCCCAGGCAGCACAGTGGAGGCCTCCATGGCCCAAGCAGAGTGAAGAGCAAGCCAGAGTAGTGAAAAGATGGGAAAGAGATGTGGGCCCAGCAAGGTCGTTGGCAGAAACCTGTTCTATCCAGCAAGCACAGAGCACAGGGCATGCTCACACAGCACACTAAGCCCCAGGTACTCAGGTGTGCTGTTTATAGAGAAGGTGGGTCATGAGAGGACGGGCTGCACCTCCACTACACAGTGCCACACTGAAGTCAGGACCTCAGCACGTCTAACTGACACCAGAGCTCTCCTAAATGCCCCACCATACTCTCCACTGGCCCATGGCTGGAAATGACAGTGCCCTCTCTACTTAGACTGGCCCAACTCTGAGCAGCTACAGCCCTAGCATGCTGAGGGCCAAGCGCCTTCATCCCCAGGGCAGAGGGTTGGAGAAAAGAAGGGGCAAATGCTGACCCAGTGTCTAGAACCAGCTAGCCCAAGGTTTCTGCTCCCCACTCCCCATCCTGATGCATCTGAAGGCACCAGTCAAGAGTAGTTGGAGGTGATTAGCGGGAGGGTGGGTGCTCTTCAGAATCTGGTTAATGAGGCTGGGAGACTCACTTCCAGATTGCCGGAGACGCAGAGCAAGATGCAAGGACCAGAGATAGCAATCAATAAACACGAAGCTTTTTCCAACAGAGAACAGTGAGCAGGAGCGGAAGGGAAATCGAAATGCTGACCTGGAAATCAGGCTGCCATGCTGAGAAAGGTCAGGGTGGGCCCGAGAAGGGGAGGGGTGCAGGGACAAGAGGAAGCCCTTCTTGTCAAAGGGAGGAGGGAAGCAGGCAGCTGAGGAGGTCCAGCCAGCCCCAGCCATCTCTGCTACGCTCAGAAAATATCTCCAAAGACTGGTCTGGAGGGGCACACAGGCGTTCCCAGCATTCAGAAGGCTGAAGCAGGAAGGTCGCCACAAGTTTGAGGTCAGACTGGGTTATACAGCAAGCTCCGGTCTCAAAATAAATAAATAATAAACAAATAAAATAAAAGCTGTTTTAAGTGTTTTAAGGGAGAGTTAGGAGAGGATTCGGTGCATAAGCAAGTTTGTCACACAAACACGAGGACCTGAGTGTAAGGAAAGTTCAACACCCACCTTGTGTGGCTGGGGATGGGGGGCAGAAGCAGGAAGCTCAGTGGAGCTTCCTGGCCAGGCTACCCAAAGTCAGACTCCATGCTCGGTGATAGACTCTGTGTCTCAGGAGAATGAAGCCCAGAGCAGGAGAAGTTTGACATCTTCCTCTGACCTCTACACGCATGTGCAACAAGCACACACAGCTGCAGACACCACAGATGTGCACAAAAGACATTAGGATAGAAGGAAGGAAAAAAGAAAAGGATCAAGAAACCAGGTCCAACAACAGGGCAGGCTCGTGTGTGAGCACACAGGGCTTATCTGCCTAAGCTCAAGCCAGATAAAACCCCAGTGTGGAGAAAGGAGGTGGGCACAGTGCTGGTGGCAAGGGGTAGCTTCCAGGAAATGGGGAGACTGCTTGCTTCAAGGGTGTGGCCTCTAGTAAGTCACCCAAGCTCCAGGGCAGGCCCCATGCTCAAGGATATGTGGGCAGCACAAACTGGACTCAAGGCCATGTAAAGAGGACACAGAGTTGAGTGGGTGGGAAGTTGGGGTAGATCTGGAAGGAGATAGAGGAGGGGTAAATATGATCAAAATACACTGAATGAAATTCTCAAAGCAATAATAAAGATATTTTCAAAGAATATGCCCCCACTTAATCTGCACAAAAAGAGAAACAAGCAAGCAAAAAACTCCAGTTTGCTCTGCATTGACCCCTACCCCTATTGTGCGGGGGGGGGGGGGCTCTAGTAAACTTTTAAAGTTCATGGTCCTTAAGGGTTTGAGTCTGTACACAGGCTACTCCAAGCTCAGATCCTGTCTCCGTCATGACCTAGGACAAATGATTTAACCTCTCTCTGCCTCTGGTCACCTCCTTGGTAGAGTCTACACCTTCACACTACTGTGCAGCAGACAAGAGCTCAAGGTCAGACAAAATAATCGAGAGGCTGAGGGTGGCCCAGCCGACCCGCCATGTCATGAGGTAAGAGAGCTTTATGGGCTAGTCTGGCCATTTTAGGATACATGCAAGAGCTGGGGCTGTGGAATAGAAAGCTTCCCTTGTCTGCAGCCAAACTTGGGCTTCTGAGGTAGGAGAGACATAGCCTACCCTAAGCACCAAGCACCCTCCTGGGTGCTTCTCCTGGAAAAGCAGATCTTTCCAAACCTACAGAGATCTGGGAACTGAGACCAAGCCTGCCTCAGTCCCACACAGCAGCAGGCACCTCCGCATATGGCTCGTACCCCTCACTGGTGACACACTGGCCAATCAAGAGTCCATCCAGGGTGACCCTCAGGAAACCATGACATGGGAGCTGCTCTCAGCCTGGCTGCACAAGCTTCCAGGAGACAATGAAACAGACAAGTCCCTCAGCGCGTGTGGATGACTGCAGAGGGCATTGCTCCCAGACAGGGTCTGTGCCTCCTCCGATGGACCTGACCTTTCAGGTACTGCTCTGGAGGTCAAAAGTATCAGAATCCCTGTGGAAACACAGAGTGGGCTGGGCCTGAAGGACCATGACTTCTCTGGGTAAGCTAGCCCATGACGTCTCTGTATAAGCTAGCCCGTGACTTCCTGGCTTCGCTGTGCTGCGGTCTAATGCCTGCATAATGCACAGCTATTTTCTATAAGATTATGTGCTGTGTATAACAAAAAGATCATTAGAAAAAAACAAAGAAAAATGGACTGAGAGCATTGCATTGTTTTTGAAAGGCCTTCAGCAAGCTATGAAATACAGTGACTTCCGCACCCTTGAATTACAGCATCCCTCAATCACGGCAGACTCTGGGCACAGAGGGGACAAAAACACATGAAAGTAGAGTCCAGGGTCAAGGACATGGGAAACCCAGAGCAGGCTGACTCTCCTGACTTGGCTATGAGAAAGGTGAGACCCACTGTGAGGTGTGACCTGGTCCCCAAGCAGAAAACACACCTGAGTGTGGTAGAGAGAGCCAGGATGGGAAGGAACTCACAGCAGGGCCACGCTTCCCATGGGAAGGAATACTGCCCACCAGGGTCCTGGACCAGCTCTGACCGCTGGGGCTCCTCCATGCCCTCCAGGGCTCCACACAGCCGACAGTAGCCAGGAACATGTATAGTGAGAGAGAATGTTCTCATTTCTAGAGTCTTTGCTCTCTCTCTCTCTCTCTCTCTCTCTGGGCTGGGATCCAGGAGTGGGAGCCACAGTGAACTCCTCAAAGCTGCGGCAGCGGTGCAGACAGAACATGACGGGATAGCCGCAGGACGGGCTATTAGGCAAACATTAACAACCGTGTTTGCAAAGAATGTTTAATGACTGGGGAAAGAGTCACAATATGTTGTCAAATGAAAAAGTAAGCCAAAAAAATACAATCCTGGCGTTATCGAATACAATAAAATAAATGCAGGCCTTGATGCTCAGAAAGGGGTTGGAGGAGAAAAGACAGCATCAACCTCTGGGTGAGGTCGCCTGGGGCAGAGCACTGCTATCCCCTCAATACTTCCCTGTGTGTTTCAAATGCCTGCCAAGAGAAATACCTGTACCATCACAATTGATTGTGTTAAAATATATTATTTAAGCAGTATTTCTTCCCAAAGAAAATTCATTATTTTACCCAATTTGATGCCAGGAACATCCAAACAACCTGCAATGACTCAGAGGTGAAATATCCCCTGAGGCCATGTGTTGACAGCTTGATTCCTGGCTGGTGAAGCTCTGACTTAATTGATGGATTCACCCGATGATGGACCATAATCTTGTGCTTTCATTGGAAAGTGACAGGGGCTAGGAGGTGGGCTGTAATTGAAGGAAACAGACCATGGGGGTCGCAGGGCTTCAAGTGAGAAATGCCCCCATAGGCTCATAAGTCTGAATACTTGGTCCCAAGTTGGTGGAACTGTTTAGGGAGGATTAGGAGGTGTGGCCTTGTTGGAGGAGGTATGACACTGAGAGTGGGCTTTGAAGTTTCTAACCCCAGAACTCAGGAGGCAGAGGCAGGCAGATCTGTGAGTTCGAGGCCAGCCTGGTCTACAGAGCGAGTTCCAGAACAGCCGGGGCTGCACAGAGAAACCCTGTCTCGTAAAATCAAACAAAGGCTATGCTGTGTCTAGTCTTTCTCCTCTGCTGCCTCCTGTTTATGGATCGGTTGTGAGCTCTTAGTTACGGCTCCAGCTCCATGCCTGCCTCCCTGCCACCACGATCCCTGCCATGATGATTACGGACTAGCCCTCTTAAACAATCAGCAAGTTCCCAAATAAATGTTTTCTTTTATAAGTTGCCTGGCCATGAAGTCTCTTCATAGCAATACAACAGTAACTAAGACAGGATGTATTATCTTGTCCTTGAGCACCTGCCTGCTTCTTGGCCACCATGAGGTAAGCAGCTTCTTCAACACTTCCCTGACCATTGTGCTCAACCTCACCTCAGGCCTAAGAACCAGCCCACCCTGACTGAAATCTCTGAAACTAAGAACCAGAATAAATCCTCCCCTCCTCCTTAGATATGCTGTCACAGAAACAAATCTCTGGCTAAAACAACCCAATATTGGGTGTTTGTTTGTTTGTTTTCAAGACAGGATCTCTCTCTGTAGCCTTGGCTGTCCTGGAACTCATTCTGTAGACCAGGCTGGCCTTGAACTTATAGAGATCCACCTGTCTCTGTCTCCCGACTGCTAGTATTAAAAGTGTGTGCCACCACTGCCTGGCTATTTTGTTTTTTTTAAAAAAAATTACATAAGTATCACTATAGATGGACTAACTACCAGTATGGTCATTCAGACAGTAAGCTGGCAGGAAGGATCTGCCAGACAGAGACTGAATGAATGGGAGATGGGAAATTGAGGATGGGGGTGTGGCTCAAGGAAACAACAGGAACTTTCCCTAGATCCGGAAAGTAAACACATGGCCTAATGCTCATCTGGCACCTACACTTTGCACAACATGCCTCACAATCATACTGTGCGTGATTAACACTTTCGCTGTACTTGCAGGTCCCACCCATGCCTCACAGCCATCCAGAGAAGCTGCATGGCTCACCTTACAGCCATGCAACCCTCAACAGTTTGCTTGGCATGCCTTCTAGTTACGCTGCACACCCCAATTATATTAAACTTGAAAGTTTGTGTTCGTTCCTCAGTTACATTGCACTCAGCAGCCCCGCCCACACCTCACAGTCATCCAGCAGATAATGGTGTGTCAACCTGCCAGCAAACACCTACAACCCGACAGTGTGCACACAGCCTCAGCCTAGACACCCTGCCCTGGGCTCACAGTAGCATTTCCAGGCTAAGCCTAGACTCCTATCATGGTGAGAGAGACAAAAGTCCCTGGGGTCAATTGAGGACAAGGCTCTGCAGCCTGATGGAGGGGATCTGGGAGACACATCTCCTCCTCAGACCATATCTAGCGCCTTTAGGAGGTGCTATCTGCACAGTTCTGTACCAGACTGAACTTCACAGAGATGGTCTCCTCAGCCAGCATGCCACTCCAGACCTATCCTAACCCCATTTACAGATGAGAAAACAGATTTCTGGTTCTTTCGATGAGAACTTGCTACATGCATGACAGAGTATGGCCGGACTCGCCTCTTCCAAACACTGTCCCTCCCATTCATTGCTCACACTGCCCTCCTGAGATAAAGCCTAGTTGACAAACACTAGAGAGAGAGAATGGCTAAGACGTAGACTAAATTGCTCCACTAAAGCCATGTGCTTGGCAGAAGTCAATGTATGATTCAACAGCTTAATGAAGAGATCCACCTAGAAATCACAACTGCAGATTCCTCCTGACCCAGATCCCACACCTGTGGGTCCCATCTGACATAGATCCCACAGTTGCATGTCCTCTCTGACATAGATTCCAGAGCTTTAGATTCTCTCTGACCCAGATTTCACACCTGCAAAGACCACCTGACCTAGATCCCATATCTGCAGATTCCCTCTGACCTAGATCCCACACCTGCAGAGCCCCCCTGACCTAGATCCCATATCTGCAGCTTCCCTCTGACCCAGATCCCACACCTACACTTTCCCCGACCCAGATTCCACACTTCCAGATTTCCCCTGACCTAGATCCCACACCTGTAGAGGCTCCCTGACCCAGATTCCACACCTGCATCTTCCCCTGACCTAGATCCCACACCTGCAGAGACTTCCTAACCTAGATCCCACACCTGCGGAGACTTCCTAACCCAGATCCCATACCTGCAGAGACTTCCTAACCCAGATCCCACACCTGCAGGTTCCCCCTGACCTAGATCCCACACCTGTAGAGGCTCCCTGACCCAGATTCCACACCTGCATCTTCCCCTGACCTAGATCCCACACCTGCAGAGACTTCCTAACCTAGATCCCACACCTGCGGAGACTTCCTAACCCAGATCCCATACCTGCAGAGACTTCCTAACCCAGATCCCACACCTGCAGGTTCCCCCTGACCTAGATCCCACACCTGCAGGTTCCCCCTGACCTAGATCCCACACCTGCAGAGGCTTCCTAACCCAGATCCCACACCTACAAGTTCCCCCTGACCTAGATCCCACACCTGCAGTTCCCCCTGACCTAGATCCCACTCCTGCAGGTTCCCCCTGACCTAGATCCCACACCTGCAGTTTCCCAAGCAGAAAGATGTGTCCTATGATTCCCTGTCCCTTCCCTGTACTTGATCCCAGAAAAGTGGAAAGAAGCACATTCCCTCCTCCAAGCCTTTCCCTGGGGTCCTGTGGGAATTCCTGGCCCCCAAAGTTGTCTATAGCTCCTAGGCCACAGGCAAAGGGAAAAGCAAATGGGCTGGGGATGTAGCTCCATTGGTAGAGAACAAAACACACACACCAATTCTGTCTGGAGCACTTTCTAAACTACTCAAGATCTCCACAGTGGTGAACATGATGCAGCAGTGAGAAACCACTCTTCCCATTGATGCGGCTGAGGGCTGGCGATGCTGTGTCCATGCTCTGTTCTCAGATGCAGCTTTGGAAGGAAGCTGGCACCAATGGTGTCTGTGTTCCTGTCTTCTCCATTCCCTGCTCCAACACTCTCAGCCCTGAATGCCAAACAATACTCCAAGCTGTAATTTAAACTTATGACTAAAGAGCACCCCCATTAAGATAGGAGGTTATAGGTGCGCCCAGCGAGGGGGCATTTGCCTAGGATGCACAGGGCTCTGGGTCCCAACTCAGCACTGCCAAGAAAATGGGAATAAAGAAAGGGAGAAAGATGAGGGATGGTAGATACATATATACACATATGATAGGCAGATTATATATATACATATATATGTGTGTGTATATATATATAGAGAGAGAGAATAGAGATGGATGATAGATGGATGATATAGATGATACATAGATAGATGATAGATAGATAGATAGATAGATAGATGGATAGATAGATGATAGATAGATAGATAGATAGATAGATAGATAGATAGATAGATAGATGATAGATAGATGATAGATAGATAGATGATAGATAGATGATAGATAGATAGATAGATAGATAATAGATAGATAGATAGATAGATAGATAGATAGATAGATAGATAGACAGACAGAATACACACAGAGACAGATGGATACATAGACTTACTAGTCCAGGCTCTTAGTATTTGACTTATATGCAAAGTGATAGCATGTGGGGTGTTTTGAAAGAAGAAGGCCACCAGGCATTGGTAGCACATGTCTTTAATCCCAGCACTCAGAAGGCAGAGGCAGGCGGATCTCTGTGAGTTCGAGGCCAGCCTGGTCTATAAGAGCTAGTTCCAGGACAGGCTCCAAAGCTACAGAGAAACCCTGGCTCGAAAAACCAAAAAAAAAAAAAAAAAAAAAAAAAGTCAAACCCCTCCTCCTCCTCCTCAACATCTCCACCCTGTGCTTGATCCCTCATCACTATCCCATGCCCTGGACAGATAAATCCCCTGCTAAGGATCCAAGAGGCACCATGGCAAGCTGAGCTAAGAGCCAGTTGTCAGACAGATGCAAAGATTCATCTGTCCTTGGACATTGTGTGGCTCTGTAGTGATATTCTGTTTGTGATCTAACAAATAAAGCTTGCCTGAAGATCAGAGTGCAGAGTTAACCACACTAGTTAGCCATAGAGGTCAGGCAATGATGGCAAACACCTTTAATCCCAGCACTTAGGAGACAGAGACAGACAGATCTCTGTGAGTTCAAGGCCACCCTGGGCTACGTGAGACTGAAAAGAGAAACAAAGCCATTTTTAATCCCAGTACTTAAGAGTCACAGGCCTTTAATCCCGGCACTAGCAAGGTGGAGACAGGAAGGATATGGCTGGGCAGAGAGAGGAATATAAAGTGGGAGGAGACAGGAGCTCATGGCTTTCAGTCTGAGGACTTGTAGACACAGATCACCCTATTTGATCTGAGGACTTTGCAGAGCTAAGAACTAGTGGCTGGCTGTTCTGCTTCTCCGATCTTTCAGCTTTCACCCCCTAATATCAGACCCCTGGGTTTTTATTATTGAGACCAATTAGAATTCGTGGTACAGGGGCCTGCATGTGAGTCCCAGTCTGGCTCCGCCCTGAATGTGCCGATAGCCTCAGTGAGCCCCCCACCCATGTGCATCACGCAGTCCAGTGGGGACAGTGACAACTCTTCAGTGACGAGTGTGGAAAACGAATGCGACAGAGCCCAGGGGGCCTGAGTGGGATTCAAGGGCAATCAAGCCACTTTGTCACTGTCCCTTCTGGACTCACGAAGGTTTTGTAGTTTGGGGGATGACTCCATAGTTTGACGCCTTTTGAAAAATGATCTTATTAAGTCAGGTAAGCTATGAGACAAGATTGGGGCTCAAACACACAAAATGACTCCACTGTGGTCATTCAGAGACATGGCTATGGGTATGTCTGCCATCCCGAGATTCTGCCTACTCCCTTCCAATATTTCAACTCCCTGTCCCTGCCTCTAGGGAGATCAGCCATTCTTGAGCAAATACTGGCTTTGGGGTGGACTAGCAAAGCAAAATCACGAGGGGCCAGCATTGGCTTCCCAGGATTCTCTCCACAGCATCATCTGTGACATCTGGGAAGCAGGTCCACCCTACACCTGTCCATCTGTCCCAGGTAGCGGAAAAGGCTGTGGGAACTATGAAATCTCTGCCATTCAAGAACCCTCAACCCCTTGACACTCCTCTTCTTGCCCAACCCTATTTCCCCAGGAATCTCAGGCACGAGGTCTGAAGTACAAACAATTTATCCTGTTTCAATTAATCACCAGTTCTAAAGAGAACGGCTTGGAGTGGATTAGTCATGAGGACTGGATTAGTAAGACTTATCTAAGAAAAGGCCAGAGTTAGTAGTAGCAGGGTTCTTATGTCACCAGATGGTCTCTTCTCTGAGTCTCCCTGGAAGATTATTCTACTCTCAAGGGAGCAGCACCATCAGAGTAGGGCAACACACAGAGCCATGCCAGAGAACAAGAGCGCCTGCATCCAGGCTTTTCGGGAAGGGCTGGTTTTTTATCTTCTTATCCCTTCAATGGATTTCTTTCACTGTCTCCAAGCTTGTGGTGCAAAGAAAACAGGTAAAGAACTGAGGGGTCAAATGCTGGAGCTGCAGGGAGATCTTTTTGTTCACGAGCCACAATCAAAGCACGCGTCACCTCCCTAAGCCTTCTGTATTCCAGAAAGAAGAAGCTCACACTGGATGAGGATTAGCGGAGCACAGGACAGGATTGTCAGTGTGGTGTCTGGGCATCATGGGCCACCTGTCACTCAGCCTCTTCCAGGACCAGCTTCTTGTCAATGAAATGGGACATGGGTCACTGAGAGGATGAATGAGGGAACCCACAATAGAATATACATGTAGCGGCACATGCCCAGAGTTAGAGGGCTGAGGCAGAGGATCCTGAGTCAGCGATAGGGCTACATACACAGCATGACATTGTCTCAAAGTGGGAGGGGCTAAAGAGATTATTTTGTGGTTAAGATGCTCGAAGAGAGCCTGAGTTTCCTTCCTGGTACCCAAATCAGGCAACTCATAACCACCTGTAACTCCAGCTCCATGAGATCTGATGCCCTCTTCCATGGGTACTAATAGAAACATGTGTGCATACACATACCACACACACACACACACACACACACACACACACACAGTTAAAAATGAATCTTTAAAAATTAAAACCCCAGAACGTTCCTGTGTCCTTTTCCATTTTGCTCTTACTGTGCACATAGATACAAGTACATAGAGGGACTTAACCCGCACAGAAAGGCTTTTAGAATTTGGCACTGAACCTTCTAAAATGTCATCAGTCAAGGTGGCATCTCCCCTAAACCCCTATGTAGAGAGAAACATCTCAGCGGGGAGAAGGCATCCCAACAGGCTGCCTGCGTGTGATAAATCTGGTCCTAACAGAGTCCTTACACAACTTGCTTGACATCCCTAGGCCTCTCAGTTTTATGGTCTATAAAATGAGAACAGAAGGATAGTTATTTCAACAGAGTCAGGGCTACTATACATTCATCTGTCCCTTCTTTCAACACTGCAGTGCCACAGGGACAACTGGACAGGAAAAAGAAAAACAGGTCCACAGACCAGAAAGGAAGAAACAAACATGTCTTAATTTACAAATTAGACAATTGCATACACAGAAAAATTCCCAAGGAAACCACAAAAACATGATTATATTAATAAGTTCAGCAAGATGGCCAGAGAGAGCATTAATGGCGAAAATCAGCAGCATCTCTGCACATTTGCCGAAACAATGCTCAAGATGAGATTAAGGAAATAATTCCATTTACAACAGCTCCAAAAGGACCAAATCTTTTAAAATTTCTGGCAAAAGAAATAAAAGTTTGAGTCTTGAAACCACACACAGTAAAGAAATTAAGGGGCTCAACAATGGAAAGTGTCCCATGTTCATGGATCAAAAGACTAAGACCAACTGTTGTCAAGAGGACAATGTTCTTCAATATGACCTCTAAATTCAACACAATCCTGGTGCGGGACAATTCTGTATTCTGTCAATTATGTTTTAAATAAACGCTGATTGGCCAGTAGCCAGGCAGGAAGTATAGGCAGGACAACCAGACAGGAAGTAGAGGTGGGACAATGAGAACAGGAGTATTCTGGGAAGAAGGAAGCTCTTTCCTCCGCAGTCCTGTCCAGACATGGAAGAAGGAAGATGTGACCTACCCTGCTGAAAAAGGTACCGAGCCATGTGGCTAACAAATACTAGAATTATGGGCTATAAGTTATAAGAGATAATAAAAAGCCTGAGCTAATGGATCAATCAGTTTATAACTTATATAGACTTCTGTGTGATTTTCTTCGGGACATAACGACTGTGGGAACTGGGCAGGACAGAAACTACCATCAACACAATCCTTATCAAAATCCTAATGGGTCTCTTTGCAGAAACAGTTAATTTGATTCTAAAATCTACAGGGAGATATAGTAGACCCAGCATAGCCAAGAAAACCCAGAAAGCAAAACAAAAGACTCCCATTTCCTAATTTCAAAGCTTTTTCTCAGGCTACGATAGTCAAGACAACATGGTTCTGTCAGGAGGGAGGACATGGAGATCATGAACGAAAAAAGCTTACAAACAACTCCTCACAGTTATGGTCAGCTGACCTACAAACCAGGCAATCCAAGGAATAAATAGTGCTCTGACAAGGAGGTGTGGCCAGTGGAGCTGCATCCTCCCCCACACCATGCTCAGAATTAACTCAGCATGGATCAAAGACCCAAATCTAAGACCTGAAGCCATAAGCTCTTAGAGGCCTAGGACCCTTTCTATGATGTTGAGTAAAGCATTGATGTCTTTGTTTTAAAAAAAAAAAAAGAAAAGAAAAAGCAACAAAAAAAATAGGAAAAGGAAGGAAGGTAGTAAAGAAAGAAGGCAGGTGGGCAAGAAGGTAGGCAGGGAGGGAGGGAGGCAGGCAGGCAGTTAGGCAGCAAGGAAGGAGGAAGGCAGACGGGAAAGAAGGAAGGAAGGGAAGAAGGAAGGAAAAAAGAGAGGAAGGAAGGAAGGGAGGGAGGGAGGGAGGGAGGGAGGGAGGGAGAGAGGGAGGAAGGAAGGAAGGAAGAAAGGAAGAAGGCAGGAAGTCAGAAAGGCAGCCAGCCAGCAAGCTGAACACCATCAAAATGTCAAACTTCTGTTTCTCAAGGACACTGTTGCAAAAGTAGAAACACAAAATAGAATTTTTTTAGAAATAGCGTATCTGATAGAGGCCCTGTGCCCAGAATATATAAAGAGCCCTTGCAACTGCGGTCAGATGGCCTGGCAGGAACAAGCTCTGGCCACACAAGCCTGATATCTGAGAGAAACAACTCCAGAAAGCTGTCCTCTGACCTCCACACACCTCCACACATGCCATGGAGTGCCCCCACCACACACACACACACACACACACACACACACATACACGCCATGGCATGTATGCACCACCACATGCATATATACACACTCTCATACACACACACACACACAAACACACACACAATAAGTGTTTTTTTAAAGAACTCTTATAATTCAGTAATAGAAAAACAACCCAGGCTGGCCAGAAAGCCAACAGTAAAGCCTGTGCCGCCAAGCCCCAAAGCCTGAGCTCAACAGCTTGCACCCACAGTCAGTGGAGAGGAGCAACTGTCAGAGTTGTCGTCTTGCCTCCACACATGCTTCATGGCATGTACACATGTACACATGCAGACCTCTCCCCCCCCCCCCCCCCGCAGTCTCTCTCTCCGTGGTGGAATATTATTTTAAGATGTGTGGCATTTGTTAATGCTGTGGAATATTTGTTTAATGGTGTAAAGATGTGCTGTGCTCTTTTATGTTGCATTTGTTAACTCTGTGCAGCTGTGATACTTTGTCTAAAACACCTGATTGGTCTAATAAAGAGCTGAACGGCCAATAGCAAGGCAGAGGAACAGATAGGCAGGGCTGGCAGACAGAGAGAATAAATTGGGCGGAAAAGGGGGGGTTCAGGGAACAAGAGAGAATGAGGAACAAGAAAAGGGGCTATAGCATGATTAATAAAAACCCAGAGACAGATATCGGGGTTCAACCTGAAGGGTTCTTACCTCTACCTCAGTCCAAAATAGCAATTCTGCCTCCAGGAATCTCAGAATGAGACTCTGTCTGAGAGCTGTCTCCTCCTGTTTTACATTTCTCTCTAGTGCTGGGATTAAAGGTGTGCACCACTACCACCCAGCTTCTATGGCAAACTAGTGCGGCTACTGGGATTAAAGGTGTCTCTATCACCACTGCCTGGTCTGTATGACTGATCAGTGCAGCTGTTCTACTCTGATCTTCAGGCAAGCTTTATTTACTAAAACACAAATATCACTACAAGGGGCCAGCCACCCTGCAACACAGCCAGCCTCAGAGTGAAAGTAAGATACACAGAAATAAGAGAAGGAAAAAGCCCAGAGGCAAAGGTAGATGGGATAATTTAAGAAAAGCTGGCCACAAAGAAACCAAGCTAAGGCCAGGCATTTATAAGTAATAATAAGTCTCCATGTGTACTTATTTGGGAGCTGGATGGCAGGTGTACCCCCAAAAGAGTAAAAGAGCCCAAAGTGAAAAAAAATCTGGCTCTCTCTCTCTCTCTCTCTCTCTCTCTCTCTCTCTCTTCTCTGTTTCTCTCATAATAACAATAATTATTTTTAAATAACCTTCATATTGCAATAATAAAAAAGACCACTTGGGCTACTGAGATGGTTCAGTGAATTGAGATATTTGCTTCCAAACCTGAAATTTAAGTTCAACCCCCAGAACCCACATGGTGGAAGGAGAGTTACCCCTTTGATCTACACACATACACACACACACACATACACGTACACCTTGGCATGCATGTCTACCACTGACAAAACAAATAAATGATTGTAAAAGGTTATTTTAGGACAAAAAATATGTGTCATATCACTGAAGAATGCTTACAGCAACATCAATGTCTATCATCAATGATAATTGGGGAGTTGCCAAGCAAACCCAATGGGACAGCCCCTCATAGCCAATAGGATGGTTATAATAAAAAAGAAAGTCAATTCCCATATGGACATAAGGAAATTGGAATTCCAGCACTTGGTTGTAGTATAAAGTAGTATGGCATCTTTGGAAAACGGCCTGGTAGCTCCCAGATACGTCACACAATGAGTAACAACACTCCTGGATATTCACCCAAGAGAACCAAAGTGGCCAGAACCCTGCCATATGCCCCCATGAAAGGGACTGTGCAGAATGGGTCATAGCAACACAACTGGAAAGAACTCCGGTTCCGCCAACTGATGGAGAATGTATGGCACATCCAAACTATGAAAGGCTATCCCACAGTAAAATCAGGAATGGAGCTGTGAAAGACCCCACATGTACAAGCCTTGACACCACCAACATAAGTCTCAAAAGGCACCAGCGCCACACACTCCCTCATTTGTACCAATAAACCCTCAGCTGACGGCTGCAAGGATTTTTGGAGGATTCTGGGATTGAACCTAGGATTGCATGCAAGCTGGTTAAGTACTCTCCATGTAGATCAATGCATCTTTCAACCCTCATCAGAGGAATCTGTATTTGCAGTGGGCAGTGAGTGACAGAGACCAACAACTGGCCAAAGTGCAGGGAACAAGAGACTGCAGAGCGCTCAACTTTAAATGGAACATCTATACTAAAGCGTTGGAGCAGGCTTTTTCTTTGGGGCCACCAACCAGCTCCCACATCATGACATGGAAACTTATTACTTATGAATGCTCAGTCTTTTCTTAGCTCTTATTTGAATTTGTTTCTCTTTATCTACATTTTGCCTTGGGGGTTTTGGCCTTTCTTTCTGTATGTCTTACTTTCACTGCTTCTTGTGTCTGGTTGGCTGGTGGCTCTGGTTTCAGGCCCTGGGTGTGTCCCTCTCTTTCTCCCTTGTTCTCTTCATTTTTGTTCATTCTCTCCTATTTATTTTCTCTCCTGCCAGCCCCACCTATCCTTCTGCCTAGCTATTGGCTGTTCAGCTCTTTATTAGACCAATCAGGTGCCTTCGGCAGCCAAGGTGAAACAAATGTAACACACTTTACATCATTAAACACATAATGCCGCAGAAACAAATGTAACACACCTTTACACAGTTACAGTAATATTCCTTAGCCTAAACAAATGTAATACAGCTTTACCTTGTTAAAGTCATTTCCATAACAAACCCCTCCTCCCAAGGCTCAGGAATCATTGTAGAAGGTGGGGGAGAAGAGGACTGTAAGAGCCAGAGACAGTAGTAAATAAAGACAACAAAACAGGGTCCTCGGGACACAGCATATGATCAAATGACAGTTAGGACAGCCTGGACTAGAGCTCTGTGAGCTCACGCTAGACCAAACCCCAGCATGGAGAGGGAATGTGAACAGAGGCGTAGCCCTAGCCAAACGCTATAAGCAGCTGATAGCTTCTGGGAGAATCGGTTTTAATAGCGAATACCTTACCCCTGGTAAGGTAACCAGACTCCATGGACCGCCACACGTCCAAGATACATGGGCAGCGCAAACTGGACCTGATGCATGAAAAGGCAGCACAAAGCTGGGTGGGTAAAGAAGGGAATGGAGCTAAGAGGGTTTGAAAGAGAGGATGAATGTGGTCAAAACTCATTGTACAAAGTTCTCAAAGATCTCATTTAAATATATGTCAATTATATAAAGCGTTAGGTGGGATAATTAAGGCTATTTATAAAGAAAAGTCAAGTCAAAAGAGATGGGGTCCAGAGGGGTGTGGCACAGTTCCAACCAGCATGCACTGGAGCTCAAACCCAAGAGAGAAAGGGGGAACCGGGACAGTCTGGGGAGCGAGGGGAAAGGAGACAACTTGCTTTGGTGCTGCACAGTAGGAGCACACCCATGAAGGAAGCCGGGTGTGGCTGCAGAGGATGGAGCAGAGGCAAGAGAGGCAGGGTGGGTAGCCCCAGGCTCTGCCCTAACAGTTCAGGCTCCTCCTCTAGAGCTGGACAACCTCGGCCAAGTGAGAGCTGTCACCGTTCAGCATGAGTTTCAGGACTCACTCCTGGTCTGCACGCCCATGTTCACAGTGACGTCATTCATAACAGCCAAGGGCAAAAAGAAACCAAGTGTCCAGTTACAGATGAACTAATAAACAAAGCCTGGCATATCCTTAAAAAGAACAGAATGGTGATGCCTGCTCTAAGACAGATGAACCCCGAGCACATGATGTTGGCAAAGGAGACTGAACATGTGCTGTGAGGGTCATGCACAAGCATTTCTACAGCAGCCAGAGCCACAGAGCCTCAGGGGAGGCCTGGGGCGGGCAGGGTTGGGGGTGCTGAGTTATACTTAATACAGATGAGTTTCGGTTTGGGATGATGGAAAGAGTTTGGAGGGGACAGTGGTGGTGATGGATGCGTAGCGTAAGTACCTTATGTCCCTGGACAGGACAGCTCACGGTCATAAAATGAAAACGTTTGTCACATGTAGGCATAGCAATCCAACGGAGGATAGGACAAGTACAGAGTGGTCAGCGTGCTGCCGCGCTGGCGAAAGGCCCTCAGCGGAAATCCCTGGGAACTGGAAGGAACACACCATCCCTCCCACACCCTGCACGAGTGGCTTCATTCTCATAGCCCGCCCAAGGGAACAGTGCCCACATCACCAGGCCAGAGTTCAGCTTACCCTAGCGGCCCCAGGCTGCCCCGCACAACACTGAGGCCACCACCCAGCCCATCAGTCCTCTAGGGAGAGCCTGCCCTGCTCTGCCCTGCTGTGCTCCCCTTGGCAAACTCCACGTTCTGTACAAAGAGCAATGGCCTGGACTCTGGGTTTCACCCACCAGCCAAATGAAGAGGGATATTTTACAACACAGTAAGCCTGCATGCAATTGCTAAGCACATATATAAGGCTAATGCCACTGCTATATTAAAATACTAAATTCATTTTTATACTTTTTTATTTAAATTGCTGGGGCCACTTGCCATAGTTGATTAAAAATTCTGAACGGGGTGTATTGTGGGCCAATTATGAAGCAGGGTGTAAGTGCTGGGATATTACTTGGAACAGAGGAAACCATTTGTAAAATGAAAATTCTTCTGGTTTTTTTTCCTTTAAACTGTTTAAAAGGTGAGGAAAACCAGGACCGGTGGCACACACTTCTAACCCCAGCCTTTAGGAGGCAGAATTGCAAAGCTGACGGAGGATTTGCCCTTAATGATAAAGCAACTTCAAGAGCAGCCTGAGCTACAGGAGAGTCTGACACGAAAACAAAGTTGATTTTTAACTAAATTAAAAGGAGAATCAGTCAAAGCAGGGCAAAGACAGAGGCAGGTTTGCAAAGAGCCTGTGCAGGCACCAGGAACGTCCTCCGGTGGGTGCGGCTTTCCCAGGCTGGCAGCACAGTCCCAGTCGGCCATGCTGGGACCACTTGTTTCTCCTCTTCCTCGGGCTCTTCCATGGCTGACCTTACGGGAACCCTGTGGTACAGTCCATCCTGGTTTGGAGGGTTGTCTGACTGCCATACAGATGTGAGAGGGGAGCTGATCCGCTCTTGGCTCTGGAGCTATCCTCACAATCCGGAGGAGAAATCCATTCATTCACCCAGCCAGTAAGCATTGGTTCACGGTTTCTCCCTGCTGGGCACTGTCCTAACTGGTAGGAACACTGGGATGAACAAGCAGACAAGGCCCAAGCCTGCCTCTATCTTGCACTGAAGCAGGGAGCCAACTAAGCAGGAGCCCTCAGAGAGCAAACAAACTCCCGTGCTATGATAATTAATGATGGATGTTCACTTTGGTTTAGGCAAACAGGGAATGTTTCCTCGGGGTGAGACCTGAGCCAAAAAAAAAAAAAAAAAAAAAAAAAGACTCACAGGATATGTCCAAAAACAGTGATCATTGGGTCCAAAAGCTCCTGTCACAGGGGACCAACCTGAAAGGGACCCTGAGATTGAGGACAAGGAGACCAGGAAGCTTACATGTTAAAGCCACTCTCCTGAATACTAGCGGACAGCACTGGGGTCCCAAGCACCGAGCCTGTGGGCGTGCCAGCAGCTCCATGGCCTGTTTACATATCACCAGGGTGATTCCCTTTCTTGGGAAAAACCTGCTTGCTTTCTTTTCCCTATTCTGGACTGATGCCACTTGATAATTACAGAACGGACAAAGCATAATGTGTTCTAAACTCTCTGAATAGTATGTGGTTTTGAAATAATACATAAAAAGCTTAATAAAAACTAATGTGGAAAAGAGGCTCATCAGCCTCACTTGGAAATAAAATCAGTATTAATTACTTTGCCCACACTCACCCTGATGAGCTAGTGGTGGCTGGACCATTTCCTCCATGTAGGAAGGAGGCATGGAGGAGACGCTGCTCTTCTGGCAGTCCCTCCGGCTTCCATTGTCCCCCAAGGTCTTATCACCATAGTCCTATAAATCATGGCACCTCCCAAAGGTTTCCCATGCCATGTCTGGGTTGGGTTCCAGTGCATGAATTGTATGAGTTTGTCATATGTGAACCCATGCTATCTGCTGGAGGCTGCTTTTTCAGGGGCTCAAATCCTCAGGCCCAGTAGTCTCCAGGAGCTAATATGAACCCCAAAATCTTGCTTGAGTGTGATCTGTAGAGCAACAGAGCAGAATATGACAAATTTCCTAGCATCTGTGCCCACAACCCTGTCATGTGTCTGGGTAGCTCAGCCAGAAAGCATGAAGCCATCATTCTGGTCAGTTGACACCACCGGATGTCTCAAACCAAGAGCTTCAAATGGGCCACTGGGTGCCCATGGAGATCATAACAGCGGCATATATAAAAGCCAGGGTATAGGGGACTCCTGCAGGAGGGCAGGTTGCTGAAATAGTGTCACTAGCTCTAACATATGTGAAAACAAACAGGACACACAGCGAGGGCAGGGGTGCTGTCAGCGACCCAGTAAGGAGCCCCTGGATGGCATGATAGATGAATTCCTTCCCAAGATCTCCCCGTCAAGCTTCAAACTCTCCTGGCCCATCCTGTCCCAGATACCTAGCTCCCACCCCCACTTAAGTGGAGCCCCCTGCACCATTCCTGCTACAGCACTGCCAAATTTCCAGAACCTGCACTGCAGTGAGTCCCCTTAAGCAGCCCACCTCCCCCTCTCCCCCCGCCTTGCTTTCAGCCCTAATCTACAGGGCAGATGGGGTCCCCTCCTCTCCCCTACCACACACAGAGGAGAGGAAATACAAGAGCTGCTCTTT
Organism: Arvicola amphibius; assembly: GCF_903992535.2. Lineage (NCBI taxonomy): Eukaryota > Metazoa > Chordata > Mammalia > Rodentia > Cricetidae > Arvicola > Arvicola amphibius. Next base: position 4,557,423 of record NC_052052.2, on the reverse strand, counting down.
AATCTCAGAACTACTGACATCCTTGAGGATATTTCTCTGACAAAAAAAAAACACACAGCTGGCTTTTCTTTCCCTTTCTTTATCCCTTAGAACCTTTTAATGTTCATTTGAGGTCCCTTAATGAAGAAGTAGAGTGACGAAGTGGGCTCCAGGGCCTGGCTTCTCGTGCAGTCACTTCCCTAAGCCTCTGTTTTCTCATCTTTAGAGCAGGTTATCTCTCTGGTGAGATTAAAGGAGACACGATTTTCAATGACTGGCCCAAGAATCAAGTAGACGGTAAGTGACAGGATCAATTATTACGAGAGAGGAGGTGGTTCTGATGGTGGTGATGGGGGTTGTGATGATGCCAGAGATAAAGGTGATTCTAGTGATGACGGAGATGATGCTGACGATGGCGGCGGGGACAGTGGTGACGGAGATGATGCTGACGATGGTAACAGCAGTCACAGCAGCGACACTGATGTTTGTGAAGACAATGGGATGCCTGTCTCTGGCTAACAGGCAACATCTGATCTTTATGGCAAAACGTTTGCGGGCTCAGAACTCTGCTCTCTGTTCGAGGCCCAAATCCGCAAGCCAGAGCTCTGCTTCCTTCCTCCCTCCCTCCCTCCCTCCCCCAGTCCTCAGGTCCTGCAGGCTCAGCAGATGCAATCTGGAATCCCTTATTCATCAAAGCGAAGGTCAGGGGAAGGAGCCCCTCCCTGCACTGGCTCACATTCATTGAAATCTCTTTCCAGTCACCTCACAGGCTTCCGCCGCTGACATTCACCACCGGCCAGCTGCCACCAGCAGCAGCCCATCCCTGTCCCAGAATCCTAGTTGCTACTCGAGTTGTCTGTATTCTTCTGGGGGAACTGCCACCCCTCTGAACTAAATCCACCACACGGAAAACACGGGATGGCTTCTCCCAATAGAAGAGACACCGTGGGAAAATTGCCACATTAGACACCGCTTATTATCTGGGCTATTTTTGTTGCGACCAACACAGCTTAGACGTAAACAAGCAGCACAGAGTCCCAGCAGCCAAGCTGGAATCCCCATGGGCATCACTCCGGGCATGCTGCTCTGCTGTACGCAGGACAAGGTGCAGAATCTACCGCTCAGCCCTGGCTCTCTGGCTCCCATGAGGGTTAACAGGAAACCCATGAGGAGGGCAGAGCCTATGGAGCCAAGTTTCCACTCTTGCCCAACATGCCACAGGGTTACAGCTCTGACAGCCAGAAATCACAAGGAGTCCTCAGCTCCAAGCCTTCCATTCTCCCAGTACCTGAGAGTCCAGCCAGGGGCTCCCCAAGGGCTCCCTCCATTCTGGGACAGGACGGAGCTAATGGCTCTTCTCACACCCACAGTGTGAGCAGCAACAGAAACATCTACTGTCAGCCACTGCCTCACACTCCAGGAAGGAAAAAAAAAATCATTCATTTTTGGCTCAGAAAGGCCTTGGAAAAGTTTACTTTTTTGTAAATGTTTTCTTTACCAAAGCCAAATCCCAGAGCTGATGTGATGTGGGGTGGATTAGACAATTAAAGCAGGCGCACAGAATACAAATCTGAGTTTGTTCAGCTGGGTCGAGAGGATCTCACCATTTCCTTCCTCCCCCAAGTCAATTTACTCAGAGAGCAGCCTTCTCTCCAGATAAGCACATTGACTTTAAAATAACGTGCGTGCCGACAGCTGCAGCCCCACGACTAGAGCAGACAGAGCTGTGGCAGCAATGATAATTAAATATATTTTCATCATCCGTCATTTCTTCTTCTTTTTTTCTGCAGGTGCCAGGGTAATAAATCTAAACTCGCCTCTTTTGTCAGCTGGCAGTGAACACATTTTAACTTGAGATCTCTCGGGAGGAATTAAGAGTCACTTGGCCTTGTAAAGGAGAAAGGGTTTTTACTTCCAAACTGCCAAGTGGGGAGCTCACAGCTGATTGGTTTCATGATACTTTATTATTTGGCAATATATATGCGTCAGGTTGTATTTCAGAACACCACACCTACAGGATAACCAGGGCTCCAAGAGATCCATCATCTGACTCTAGAATAAAAACCTATTTGAGAAGATTTTCACCACTATTTCTTTTTATGAATCCCAGATTTAATGTATTATTGACTTAGGTTTATTCCAATATTTTAGAACTTTTCCGGCATTCTTTAAATCCCCCAACAGCCCTTTTTCTCCTTGTAGCACATCATGGGGAAAGCTGTTGCCAGTGCCGCCTGCAGCCAGAGTTAAGTGCTTTCGATTGGCCTAAGGAGTTTGCTTGACTTTTTATTTTGACAGTTTAACGGCTCCTTCTCCCCGGGGGCAGCCTTGTGTGCGCAGTCCTCAGGAAAGTCTGCCGAAATGCACCTCCCAGGCTCCTCAGCCTCTCCTCCCTCTCCCAGCCACAGGTCCTCTGCAAAACACCCTCACTGATGGGCAAGCCTGGCTAAAGCCCAGGGAAGGCAGAGAAGACATGGAGGTAGGCACAGCTGGAGAAGTGAGGACACCTGCTGTGGAGCCTCTGGTGGTGCCTGCCCATCACAAACCAACCCTCTGTCAAGATGAGGGGTTCTCAGCACAGCCTACCACACCCAGCCTGAGACTGTGTCACACACCATTTCCAAGCTATTTTCCCCCTCTAATCCTCAAGGGAATTTTCTGGAAAGGAAACCCATACCTTGTCCTCCTCCACCTCCACAAATCCTCAGATACTAACTCCTAAAGCAGGTGACATGGGACAGACAATAGAGGAAGGGACTTTGAATATGTTTCCTTAGGGGAGAAGCACATTTACCAATCTAGGAACAAAGACCATGAACAATGGTAACTTCTGGAAGCACACTTGAATTTTTCAGGTCTATATTCCTCAAATGAGACCCAGGCATAGAAGGAAAAAAAATAATCAGAAACCCTAAGGTTTCTGAAGTGTCTGTTTCCACCGGCTACAGGTGGGTCCCATGGCCATTCCACACAGCGGGATTCCAGATGATGCATCCCAAAGAGACGTGGAAAGCACCCAGAGGAACCAAGAGAACTGAAAGGGAAACATCAAGGTGAGTCAAACGGTCCCGACTCGCCACACAGCTACCCGCGTCAGGACAGTGCACTACTGGCTTAAAAATAGACCAGCAGATCAATGAAACAGATCCAGAAATAAACTGCCACAGACGGGGACAGATCACTCTTTACAAAGGAGGAAAGTGATGTGGAGGCCCCCAGTTAATGCTGCTCCCGTCACTGGACCCCCGGTATGAGGAAATGTGAGGCCTGCCCATTCACTCCGCACACCACAGGGGGAAAAAATAATTCTGAAGTCGGGTGGTGGTGGCACAAGCTTTTAATCCCAGCATTCAGAAGATAGAGGCAGGCAGATCTCTGTGAGTCTGAGACCAGCCTGGAGTACAGAGCTAGTTCCAGGACAGCCAAGGCTACACAGAGAAACCTTGTCTCAAAAAACAAAACAAAACAAAAAAAAATCTGAAAAGAAAGTCAGGTTAGTGAGACGGCTCACTCATGGTTGCTGCCCCGAGTTTGAACCCAGGACCCACATGGCTGAACTCTGACTTCTAGGTAGGTGTTGTGATGTATATACACACACAAGTAAATAAATGTAATAAAATATAAAATTTGGGATTGGAGAAACAGCTCAGTAAAGATCACCGACTGCTCTTCCAGAGGACCAGGGTTTGGTTCCCAGACCCCACATAAACATCTGTGACTCCAGTGTAACAGGGAATCCAGTGACCTGTTCTGATCTCCATGGATGATGGACATGGACACACACACACACACACACACACACACACACACACGTAAAAATAAAATAAATCTGAAATTGTATTTTAAAAAAAACTCTAGTTCAGCACAAACTGCCTGGCATTCACAAAGCTCCAGTAAGAACAGAAACAACAAAAAACTCAGAAAACATCAGAGAAATGTATTTATTCATGAAAGTTGCTTAGATAGCAGATAAGAGCACAATACAGTCAGGTGATGGTGGGCATAGGACTTTAATCCCAGCACTGGGGAGGCAGAGGCAGGCGGATCTGTGAGCTCAAGGCCAATATGGTCTACGGAGCAAGTTCCAGAACAGCTAGGGCCACACAGAGAAACCTCGCCTTTAAAAAAACAAAACAAAACAAACATAATCCACAAAAACGAGAAAAACTGGAATGAATTTTGTTCTTCAAAGATAGTATGGGAGAGTAAAGGGGCCAGTCAGACTGGAAGAAAACCACTGCAAAGAATCTATGGTATTACAGACTGGCAGAGTGTCCCTCAGAGTTCAACAGCAAGAACAAAACCCAGGGCTTTGTTTTTTGAGATAGGGTCTGACTGTTGCCCTGGCTGTCCTGGAACTCGCTCTGCAGACCAGGCTCGAACTCACAGAGATCCTCCTGCCTCTGTCTCCCGAGTGCTGAGATTAAAGTCCTGTGTCACTAAACAGTTTTTTAAAAAAAAAAAAAAAAAAAAAAAAAAAAAAAAAAAAAAACAAAAACAAAAAAAAAACAGGTAAAAGACTTCATGATGGGATGGCAATTGGTATGGCCACATTGGAAAACAATGGCAGTCTCTGCAGGATTCAGCCATTCCACCCTTGATTGTCAGCTGATATTTGCCCCAACTGTAAACTTACTGTGATATTAATTTTAATTGGCATTTTGACACAATCTAGAATCACCCGAGAAGGGAGTCTCAGTGAGGGACTGTCTAGCTTAGGCTGGCATATGGACACGTTTATGGGGAATCATCTTAATTATATTAATTGAACTTGAAGATATGCCCACTCTGGGTGGCACCATTCCCTGGCCAGGGGATCTTGGACTGCGTAAGAGTGGAGAAAGCAAGCTGGGCACCACTATGCATGCATTAGAGAGAAAATGCATCCACATAAAGACGTTCATTCACACAAATGCTTGTGACAGCATTATTTGTAACTATCTAAACCTGAAAACCTGAATATCTATAAATAGGTTAACAGACAAACCAAACAATACTCAGCAGCAAATCAATGGATTTCATATACACACAAAGGATAGATCTCAAAGTCATCGTGCTGAGTGAACAGACAAAAGGACAGTACATAGCACACTGCATTTACATAAAACCCTCACCATGGGGAGATGGCTCTGCTGATGTGGGATTCCCCCCTGTATGCTGTGAATATCACTGTGAATAGTATATCTAGCTGTTATTCAGATAAAAAGGGTTTACGTGCTGCATGCTCATTCTCAGAGTTAAAGTGCTGGATGTGGCTCCTACCTGGCGGTCCCAGAGCTGGCAGTAATGGTACCTCCACCATTTTGAAAGAGAGGCAGGGCCAGCATCCAGAGTCACTGAAAACCAAGCTGCTTACCATTTTAAAAGCTCTTCAAGACAGTAAAGAATTACAGATATACAATAGGACAGATTCAGACATAAAAGACCTCTAAATGGGTCACAGTGTTGGATAAATGTATGTTGGCTTGGGAGAGAAAAGAAAAAGAGTACAGAGAGTTATGAAAAGAAGTTAATGGTTTTTTAAAAAAATAAAACAAAGTCTTTAAAGAGACAGACAGTCATAGATTAAAGGAGTAAAGACAATAAGTATTCAACTTGTAGAAAAAGTAACAGATTAAAAACAAGCCACATAAAGATGGAAAATTCACAGAGCATCTGGATTATGTATATTATTGTGTTATTTTTGAATTTTTTGACTGCAGAGACACATTTGATTCTGGGGACTGCTAAGCTAAGCCAACATTATATATTTCAAAGGTATCTTAAATTCAAAATTTGAGTCTAAGGATATGTTGCTTTAGAAAAGAGGTTCTTCGGGGGAGTTGGGAGGACCTTGGTCTTAACATAGAGTAGGGAACCCCGATGGCTCCGTAGCCTGAAAAGGGAGGGAGGGAGGGTATGGGGGGAGGGGAGGGGAGGGAAGGGGGAGGAAGAGGAGAGGAGATGGAAATTTTTTAAATAAAAAAAAAGAAAGAAAAAAAAAAGAAAAGAGGTTCTTCTTTTGTTTTCACAGAGGATGAGAATCTGTGTATTGCTTCCAGACTAATATTGTTTGATGGACCAAAATCCTCTGAAAGGTTGCCTTGAACATCCCTCAAAAAATTACTTCACCCAATAAATAGCAGGAAGCAGTTTGAAGAATAACTACATCCATACTCCCAAATATTGTTTATAAGTGTTCTTTCACATTTAAAGGGGATATGCTATAGAGATTTGCATTGGTATGGATCTTGGTTTATTGAAAGAAATTAATGGTCAATGCTGTTATGCCATATATATATATATGTATATATATGTGTATGTATGTATGTATTTCTGATCTTGATTAAGGTACTGTGTGTGCTGTGTACAGTTCATTTAAAAATGTATAATTAAGAAATATAAGTTAATATGGAGTCATATATACAAGTCAAACTTGTAGTCATGTAGGTTAGATTTTTCTAGATGTACAGAGATGTATTTCAGATGGATAGGCATTCTTCAAACTTTTTAAAGACTACAGAATATGGCATTTAAAATGTTTTAAGAATTTAGGACTTATCACAACAGTGAGACACATATGCTCCCAACAGTACCAGTCTACTTCAAGAGGATGATGGGCATCAAAGAAGCTCCTTATGGAATTGGTTAGCCATTTGGGCAAGAAACTGCTCTTGCCTGGACTGTTTGATGAACTGGACATGCAGGACCCACAGAGAAATGACTGCTGAACCTGCCTAAAGTTGAAACGATCCTTCAGGGATCCTGCTTCCTGGAAGAGTCTGCCAGACATTCTGCAGGACGCAGAAGAAAGTGACTGATGAACTTTGCCATTGCAAGGCAGAACAGATCTTCAAATTTCCTGCTTCGTGGAAAAGTCTTCTAAATACTATTGGCCTGTAGGCTGAAGATGGATGCCCCAATGTTACAAAAGAATTTTGGGTGACTGTCCAGGTAGCAAGGTGTCTCTGTCAATTCTAGAGTTTTGGAAGTTGCTTATAATGCACTTCCTGTTTACTTAGGTAATATATATCCTTCTGGAGTCTTTGATGGAGTTGAAGAACTGATAGTTTTCCTTAAATATGGTAAAAGATAAAGTAGATATAAATATTGTAACTAATTCTTACTTGATACCTGTTTTGTTATATGTAATTTTACTATGTTAAAGTTAAAACCTTCTTTTTAATTTTAACAGAAAATGGGAGATGATGTGGAATTCCCCTCTGTATGCTGTGAATAATCATTGGTTAATAAAGGAACTGCTTTGGGCCTATAGCAGAGCTATAAGGGAACAGAGCTAGGCGGGGAAAACTAAGCTGAATGCTGGGAGAGAGAAGGCTGAGTCAGAGAGAAGCCATGTAGCTTTACTGAAGCCAGAAGGAACTTTAGCCAGTAAGCCATAGCCATGTGGTGATACATAGATTACTAGAAATGGGTTAAATTAAGATGTAAGAGTTAGCCAATAAGCAGCTATAGCTAATGGGCCAAGCAGTGATTTAAATAATATAGTTTCTGTGTGGTTATTTTAGTTCTGGGTGGCTGGAACAAACAAACGGCCTCCTCCTACACTTAGCAGGCAAGAGCACATGTTGCTCTAGCAGAGGACCTAGAGCTCGGGGTCCTGCACCCATGCTGGGCAGTTTGCAGCCACTGCAATTAAAGCTGCAGGGGATCCAGCATCCTCTTCTGGCCTCCGCTAGTGCTGCATGGCCTAGGTACACACATGCAGATGTGCATACAGACACACACTCTAAAGAAATAAATCTTAATTTAAAAAGAACAAACCCTCTGGAATGTAAAGCAGTTTATAATGACAGAAGGTAGATTCCCCAGCTGCTTAAGACAAGGGCATGCCTGTAAGAAGAGACTAACAGCTGAAGGACACGGCTGGAGAAAGGGACTGCTTCCTGTCTTAGTTAACTTTTTTATGATGCCAAAACTCAACCATGTTGGTCTTTCTCGACACAGCTCATTACATGCCAATTGGCCTTTGGGGAAGCTTTTTGTTTAAGTGTGCAACGTGAACACCGCCCCATGGGGTTGTGTGAAGAGGCTCCAGTCAGCACAGGTGCTGTTTGCCCAGGAGATGGGGGGAAAATGAGTTGTCAAAAGAAATAGTAATTTGCTTGTCACTGCTGGTGAAAAGGTGTGTGTCCCAACTCCAAAAGCACACCCATTCGTTCACTCACTCCTCCACCCCACAAATGATATACAAGCCCCGAGGGGATGCAGAGGGCTTCTCACCTGCCAGAAACCAGAATGAGAACTCTGCTGATCCATCGACTGCTCTGGGTCTTGGCCCCGGGCCTGCATATCTGCATGCAGATGTGTAGACACATGTACATAACCAGATTGCCCAGCTGACTGAACCGGGTTTGGGCAGATGACACTTTGTGCCTTAATTTCTTCATATATAAAATGAAAAAGAAAACAATAATCCTCACCCCCCCCAGGGCTGTCATGATCCAACAAATTAACATCCATGTGACTCTTAGCACAATGTAGAAACTCAAGAAGTGTGTGCTACATTTAGAAGTGTTTGACTAACTTACCTGGAGAGGCACATGCTGGGATTTGGTAAGGTCCTTGTCTGCTACAGCAAATGTCTCTAGCCTATCTGCTTCCTAGTACTTCGTAGTCATCATTGACATCAGTAAGAGACCCACACGAGCAAATAGGCCAGGGTGCTAGAAAGCTATGGCATTTGTGCTGCCCCTTCCCCAGCCCTGAATGCTGCAGGTATGTGTGCACAGGTAAAGGACTCAGCCTGCACCTGCTCTCCATGCACAGGTAAACTGACGTTCTGGAAGTCTTGTGCACACCATATGCAGCAGGTGAACACACTTCAGACATGATGAAATTCCTCTTCATGCTGGCTCCTTGCAGACTTGCATTCTAACCTGATTCAGAGGCTCTCCACTGCAAGCGAGGCCTGCCACTCAGAGCCACAGGACACAAAACTGAAAGCCCTGGCTTTGGATTTCAAACATGAAGTCCCAGACATGAAGCAGAGCAAACCCATTGGGAATGAGAGGCTACCTCCCCCCACCTGACATTGTGACCTGTGTGCTTCAGAGAGACCTGAGTTCCAGCACAGGGGTTGTGTCTGTTCTTCAAGTGGAACCAGAGAACATTTACCTTGCACCCCAGATACTATATGTGACAGTCACCTGGTTTCTCACACCCCTGTGAGATGATGCGGAAGGACCTGACAAGGAGCTGGCTCTGGATAGGGTACAGGGTGGCGACCCAACACCTAAGGCTAGACCTTACCTCCTTCCGTAGCTTACACCAATAAACCAGCCAATTTTGGATTAGGATTAGATACTAGAGATTGAGCCTGGGGCCTAAACACATTCAAAGCATCTACCCTGAAGCTACACACCCAGTCCTTGGGGGAGATTTCAGTTGGTTTAGAAAACACAGAATTAAAGGAGATAATGCTTCTGTCGCCTGGTGAGATAAGGGACTGATAGTTAAATTTATGGAAGAGAAGGCTTTGTGCTTGTGTTCCCAACTATAAACTCCTCGGGACAGTTCGTCACTATCACGACCTACCATTACCAGGGAAGAGAGTCTCAGGCTGGCCCCTGGACATGTCTGTGGGAGATTTTCTTGGTTCCATTAACTGAGGCAGAAAGACCTGTCCACTGTGGGTGGTTTCATTCCCTGGGCATCCTTGACTGTACAAGAGTGTGGTAGTCTGAATAAGACTGATCCCCATAGTCTCACAGATCTGAACGCTTGATCATTAGGGAGTAGCATTACTTGACAGGGATTAGGAGGTGTGGCTTTGTTGGAAGAAGTGTGTCACTGGGAGTGGGCTTTGGGGCTCAAAAGCTTCAAGTCAGGTCGAGTCACTCTCTCTTCCTGCTGTCTGCCAGTCTGGATGCAGAACTCTCAGCCACCTCTCCAGAACCATGTCTGCCCATGTGCCACTGGGCTTCCCACCCATTATGATAATGAACTAAACTTCCAAATGTAAGCAATCTCCAATGCCTGTCTTTAAAAATGAGAGTTGCCATGGTCATGGTGTCTCTTCACAGCAGTTGAGACTAGGAGTGAGAAAGCAAGCCAAGTACCAGTGTTCACGCATTAACTCATGGCTTCCTGCTACTGTGGACACGATGTGACCAGCTGCTTCAAGTTCCTGCTGTCTCCACTTCTCAATAAGATACTTTCACCTAGGACTCCCTTTTGGTGCTTTGTCAGGGTATTTTTCATAGTAACAGGAAGCTAAGACACTCATAGCTATCCATCCTGCGGAGCGCTATGACATGCTGGGACCCTCCACATGAACAGAGTGAGACTTGAACACTCATGAGGATAGATGAGTGGACCAACAATGGTACGGGGCAAAGGAAGCAAGGCTGACAGTAGAAAGGCTCGCAAGGGCATGAACAGAACCCGGAAGATTTCTGCAGCTATGGCATGAGGAAGCAAGTTAATCTAAGACCCGGATCCCAGTCTGGGGCCCACAATCCTGTGAAGACACAGTGGCAGGGAACACTGCAGGGATGGTGCTAAGTTGATGCTAGATCAGGAAGAGAGCAAATGCCCCCAGGTGCTCACCACAGAGGGACCTGTGTCATTAGTGAGGTTCACATCCATCCCCCAAGAGACAGAAAAAGGGACAACTGGTTATTTCATCATTCTTTTGATCATGCTACATTTATTCTGCAGGAAGAACTGTCCTTCACTCAGGGACCACTTCCAGCCTTCCCTGATATTAGTGATACACGGGACCTGGAATTGCTCTAAGGCTTAGTTGGCAAAATTAAAAACCCTTCACCTTGGAAGGCCCATCCATCTGCACAAGGACACTCTGCCTTGTAAAGCATCACCACAAAGAGAGACTTCCCAAGAATGAAAGGTGGGCCCAGGGCAGGGCTACACAACAGGAGAATGGTCTTCCACAGCCATGAGGAACTGGGGTTCAGAGGGCAGGGAGGAGGAAATAGAGAAACTGGGTCTCCTCTCAGGAAGGCACTCTGGTTTGAGGAATGACTTGGAGAGAAACTCTTGGGAAGTGAGTGGGGTCATTCACAGGAGAGGTTGAAGACAGAGGACTTCGAGGTAGGGAGACTAGAAAGTGCAAAGATCCCAAGCTGAGAATAGGCTGAGGGAGAATGGGCAAAAGGCCAATGCAGCCCACCAGATTAAGGACCTGCAACCCCAGTTAAGGACCTGCCCGGGAAGAGGCATCTTCTCCCAGAAGGCACATGGGTGAACGAGTAGAGGGAAGGCTGACACCCCTATTTAATAGGAAGCAGTCCTGCCCACGAGAGCTCAGTCAGCAATACCTGAGACAGGTACTTGCTGGATACAAAGGTCAGTTCTGATCCTTTCAGACTCCCCATTTTATAAATTGGGGAGGGGGCTGCAGAGCTCCCAGCCCTTTGAAGCTGTGGCTTTCAGCACTTCAAGGGGAGAGCACACACCCACCAAAGCAGCAAAGGAAATTTTCCACTGTGTATGGAGAGCTGCGTGCCTGGCAATGCTACAGCATCGCCACAGACTTGAAAGCACTGAGAGGAAGGGCTCTCTGAGCTCGCATCCTGGAGGAGCCATACCTTCAAATACTTCCATGAATATGGACATCGCCTCACCCCAATGACCAGAGGGCAAGGCTGGTGCCACAGCAAAAAGAAGATGCAGATCCTGCCTCTTCCTGTCCCAAAGAGATGGGGATGGGGTGGGAGGTGGGGTCTAGACCTGCCTTTCTCTCCTGCAGACCTTCCTGATGCGAACACAGGAGTCAGGACCCGAGGGATGGGAATCTGCTTCTCCGTGACCAGGAGAAGCTCCTAAATGTCTAGAATGCTGTTCCTTAACTGCTCTGAGGCACCTTGGGGGCCAGAGACCGGCAGGGCATTTTAAGATCCTGGAGCAGGTGTGTTTGGGGGGGTGCAATCTTCAGTAGTACCTGGATCCTGTCAATCTTTGAGATGGTCCTTTGGGAATGCCATGTCATTGTGAAGCTTCATTCTTGGGGCTTGCTGAGATAAAAAGCAAGTTTCTTGAAAGAAAAAAAAAGAAAGCAATATGGAGCAGGAAATAAGGGTGAAGGGATTCAATGTGACTCCTGGGTTTGCAAACTCACACAGTATTTGAAGGGCACACGGCCCAGCACAAGCGATATGGTCACAAAGGAATTGTTTGAAAATCATGTATATTTTCAAACAACTATTCATCTTTTAGAACATGAATATATTAAGGACTTTGGGTCGAAACTAGGTAGATACTGTTAGATAAAGTTTAAGGAGGTCATTTAAGCATCAGTCACAGAGAGACTTAGCGGCCAACAACCCAGGTACTGCTGATCTGGGAGAAAATGGGCTCAAACATCCTCAAGACATCTCCCACCCCAAAGCAGAATTGGTGGCCAGAAGATGATGTTGGGAGTATCACTCAGGATGAACAGACACAGTCTTGAACCAGTGACTGAAGGACTTACTTCATGTCCCTATCAGCCTCTGAAGGACTTATTCCATGCTCCCACCAGCTCCTTGGCCTGGGGTGCACAGTGACCTAGCAGTTAGTAGTTTGCTCATAGTTGCATGCTTCTCCTATGCACACAGTGGGAGGCAGCACAGCTGCAAAGCACTGGGACCACCCACCACCCTAGTGGGCAGATCTGCTGGGGACCCTGCGATCTCGGCTGGTCAACACTGAGTGGGTCTCTTTGGAGGGGGTGATAGGGAACTCAGAAGCTGCACAGCTTCCATTCGCAAGGTCTGACTGGGACTCAGTCTTGCCTCTCTGTGGCAGAGACCCAGCAACTGAGTATCAACTCCAAACGGTCACCTTGAAGAACTGTCACCGGCTGTTTGATCATACTCTGTCTGACGGTTCTGACGTCAGGACTGGAGAAAGTACAGCATGGCATTCAAGACAGCAGGGCTGGCAGAGGCTGCGGGACAGCTAAGGCCTCGGGAAAGGATGCAGAGGTGAGGCAGGGCTTCCAGGTGATGAACGAGGGAGAAGACTCAGAAAGAGCTTCCCCTAGTCCCAGGCTCTGGGAACTGCCTTCCCCTAGACCTGCTAGCCCACGCTCAGTGGGCAATGCTGGCCGAAGGACAGGGCCCAGTCATTGGCACTGGACACTTAACGGTCGCTATCCAGATGAAGTTGTCAAGGTAGCAGTTGTGAAGGGCTCAGCATGGCCACAGCCTGACATTCACAGTCACAGCATAGTCTCTCATCATACCTAAGACAGCTTCAACCACCTCACAAGAAAAAAAAAGTGCCTAGACAGATCAGACCAAGGGCAGCTCTGGCTGCCGGAGTCCATCAAATTCGCTATGTGCGAGATTCTCGCCAACTCTACTCAATGTGTTGCTGCCCCGAAGTGCTAAATCCCCAGCGTAGTAATAGAAAGAGTATTCATAGGCACTCTGGCTCCCAATAAGATGTGAGAACTTAGCTCACATAGCTCACATTTTGGGAAGTTTATAAATAGCCTCAGCAAAAGAGCTGGGACATGCTTCTTAGTAAATACAGCTGACCCATTTTCCTCGGTCTTCACCAGGAATAAAGGACTGTTACACGCAGAGTACAGGACAATCTAAATATACACTTCCTGCTCACAGGGCCAAGACCAGAAAAAGCAGAGTCGATGCTCTGTGAGTAAGGTGCGGGGGAGAAGCCAGGCAGGGGAGGGATGGCTTTGGTCACCTCTGCACGCATTGCCACCAAGTGGATAAAGCTGGGGTAAAGGGGGCAATGCCGATGCTCTGCTCTGCAGGCCACCACGCACATAGCCAGCCTCTCCAGGCTGAGCACCTCCTTGCCACAGATTTTATTTCATTGGCCTTTCTGAGTCTTTGTCTTTCTTGGCTCTTGGCTCCAAAGAAGCCACGGGGCTCCTCATTTTGTCACTACAGCCTTGAGAACGGCACTTGGCCTGGGACAGGCACAGAGTAAATATTTATCAGATGAATGAATTTGTAGCTGAGTGGTCTGGCTTGTTGCTGATTCCAGGTCAGCTTCCATTTGCTTGTCATCAACGAACCCAGGTGGCTCCTTCACTGCAGAAAGAGCTAGAGACCGGCCTGGAGAGAGCAGAGCCTTTCTGATGAATTTTATACCATCCTTCTGGCAAGAGCTGCAGTATTAAATAATTCACCAAACCTGGCAAATCAAGGGGATTTGGAAGGAAAACTGCCTCAGCAATTGCATGGGAGGCAAGTGTGTGCTTGCTGCTCTGTCCCACAGCACCCAGAAGTGTGTCTGGCTCTACTAACAAACAGACGGGACGATCTGAGCAGCCAGTAGTACCTCTGGTCCCACTTTCAAAACCCGTTCCCTGGCCCCGACCTCAAGAGATGACTGCTGTTTCGGCTGGAGCTACTGACAAATCAACCTTATTGGAAGAACAGCCAGTAACTCCCTCTTCGGGAGCTGTGTGAAGGTCAGAGAGCAAAGGTTCCTGTCTCTGCTTCCCAAGTAGATGCAAAAAAAAAAAAAAAAAAAAAAAAAGAAGCAGCCCAGCTAGTTTGGGCCGGATGAGGGAAAAAGGGTACCTGGGCCGGGCAGTCAAGGTTTCCGAGGATCGGTCTGCCTCCCAAGGAAGGAAATGTGGGGACACAGCCAGCAGAGGCAGAGACACAAAGAGGTTTTGTGCTAAAGCAGGGGGGCTGAGAGATGGCAATGGAAAGCTAGGGAAGCCTGGCTCAACAAGGGGGCAGACAGCAAGGGCTGCCAACCGCAGGCCAGCGAAGTAGCCATTTGTGGTCCCCTCAGGGCCTGGCCGGGCACTGCAGAAGGGTCACATTCTCCTCACTTCCCCAGGAATCCCTACCAGGAACCTCCAGAGCATGTCAGGCCTGAGAACCAAACGGTCAGCTTCTACGTAGAGGAGACAAGGTCTGCACACCCCTTCCTGAGGAAGAGGCTCCTGTTCCCAACACAGCCGCAGCATCTCTGCAGCCAGCAGGAGGTTCTCTGCCAGAGTTCAAAGCTGCTTCTTTACAGAGCAAGTGCCTGCCCTTCTGGGATTTTCCGTCTGTGCTCTGGAGTCTGTTCTTTTATTGGTTATTTCTCTAACTTGACTTTAATTCATTGCCTCGGTTATGATCATAAAAGACCTTAATTGATACTTATTTGATGGAATCTACCTTATTCACGAAATTTATTACTTCATCCAAGTACGAGCAGGAACCAGAAAGTGGAGTTTGCTGCCGTCACCACGAACAAGCTGCCTACCCGAGCGAGGCACTCCAGCAGCCTCCTTCCTGGAACTCTTAGGGAATGGGGGCAGCGCTCCAAGACTCCAGTGCTCCAAATTAAAACCTAGCCTCTCAGGGGAGCCTCGGCCTTGGCCTACTGGTTGCAAATGCAGGATGGTTTTAAAACACGTCTGCACAGCCTCCGGCATGCCTCCCGCCAAGAAGTGGTGTCTGGTTCCCTCTCCGTGAGCAGGCTGGCCTTAATGGCTCACTTGTAACTAAGAGACTAAGGCAGAAGCGACACCCGTGACTTGCAAAGCTGCTCTAGGAAAGGCCATGGTCTCTAACCATTTGAGTCCCACGTGAGAACTCACAACCCTGAAACCACCATGCTGAGGGTTGCAAAGAGGGAGGGGTGCCATTTAGCTCCTGCTGCCCCTCCCCAAATGTTCACACCTCCCCAGACTCTCAGAGGGAGGGGTTTAGAATGACTCATTCCAGTGCTGTGGGATTACACTGAGACACCCCAGCAAAAGCTGCTGGGCTAACCCAGAACTGAAAGAACCAGGCAGTCGTAATAAATGACTGTTGTCTTGCGCTGCTCTGTCAGGAGTAATTTGTTATGAAGCCAGGAACAACTGGAATATACAAGCCTCGAGAGCCCCGGCCAGGCCCCTTCCCTCCATTTCTCTACTTGTTTTTCTGAAACAAGAGGACTGGGGACCAGGAACAAGTTCTGGCCCATGTTTGGTTAAATGAGAAGAATTTTAAAGGGTGTGTGGGGGAGGGTGGCCTGGAAATCCTGCAGAAGCTCAATGTGCTCTACCGAAGCATCCTTCACCTGGAAGGTAAACCCTCCTCTATCGCTGATGTTCAAACATGCTTTATAAGAGGATGTGACTCAGTGGGAACTGGCTTTTAGCAGCCTCATTTGATCAAACTTGGGAGTCGGACTTCCTGCATCCACTCACAAATGTGTATAAAATCTGACCAGCCTGCCACACCCCAAATAGCTTTCACTTCCACATCTAACAGACTGTTATTCATGAAATACCTTAAAGAAGGCTCCAGCCTATCAGCTCAGGTGCTTGGGATTGGTTTAAGACAATCCTAGATCTCCAAAGGGACAGAGAGGATAAGGCTCCAATAGCCAGCTGAGCTAAAGCTGCCTCACGTCCAAGACCACGAGCCTGCTCCAGCCAGCACCTGCCCCCATCGAGGCGGGGCAGCGCACTGCACAGAGAAACACACAGACATGCAGCAAAGAGTGCCCGGAAGATCCAGGTTCCAAAACAGTGTTTTCAGGACACAGAAGTCCATCAGCCAGAAAGCACTGTTGGCTTTGTTTCTAAAATGGCAAAGAGGCACAAAAAGGTCTGGTTCTGTGTCTCCCTGGCGTCTCTGTAGCCTGGCATGACTTTACAGCAGCTACATCCTGGGACCTGAAGTAGTGACAGCCCCAACACTGCTGGTCCAGGGCCAGACATAAAAGAAAGTCACCTCCCTGAAAGAAAGGAGGAGGCAGGTCTAGCTTCCTCGGGTGAGGCTGTGGGCAGGCTGGGCCAGTGCTGACGGTTTCCTGATGGTGGGTGGATAAACAACATTTTGAAGCCACAGTATTTCTCAAGCACAAATAGTACAGAGAAGCCGAGACATTTATATGCAATTGGGAGACATTTATCCTGTGACAACATTCTATTCCAATGACTTTTCTATTACCACCCATGATTAATGATGTAAATTCTGTCACTTGGGATGATGGATGCAGGGCAGCTAAGGGACCTTTGCATAGATTGCCCAAACTCTGGCTTCCCATTGGCTCCCAGAACAAATGTGGTCTGTGCTTCAAAAAATATTCTTCTTCTTCAGTCTTGTCCTGAAGCAGCTGGCTCAGGACCGGGGGAGAGGTTACTCCTCTCATACATTTGCCTGTTCAGCATCAGGGCTGCTGACGTAATCCATTTAGGAATAGTTACCTAACTCTTCCCAAACAGGAGCTGGGGAGGCTGTCCTAGGCACTACCTCAGAAGAAGTTTAGAACACCATCAGGACCTACTGGTACTGGGCACAACTCAGCCTGTCAGATCTCAAGAAGTCAGTGCCTCTGCCCTTGTCATGTGGGTCCTGTTACCCTGAGTGTCTTCCCATGCCCTGACCACCGAAGAGCCCATATGGGTACTGACAGTCTCCCTGGTACTTCTCTGTGGCTCTGCCTCTGCCCTTCCTTAAGTCCTGTGCCTTTATGGACTCCTACTGGGGGCGGAGGGACTCCAGCTGAAATTACTTCCCCACTCTGGAGCCCAAGGCTGCGCAGGTGACCTCCTGCGCAGCCAGCCAGGTGGAAGACTGAGGGGCTATCCTTGACATGGTTCCTCGCCTCATCCTCAGTGATGGACAATTAAGTCCTCAAGGTTCCTTTTCTTAACACCTGACCCTGTCTTTCCTCCAGATCCACACTCCTGGCCACTGTCACCTGGATTGAGAAGAACAAGCCACAGCCTCTCAGTTCTCCTGGCTCAGAGCTTGTTGACCTGGCCCTCCCCTCTGAGCCGATGTCACCAGCTGGACTTGCCTCACCTGGCCATTCCATTCTCAGGCTGGGCATCGCCAGCACTCATCACCCACCCCTTCACCACCTCCCCAGTTTTCCTGTACTGTGCTCTTACAATGCTACGTCATTATGGAGCTACTTATACTCCCTGCCTGGGACAGTCTTCCTGTCCCAGTGTCCTTCATCTGGCCAACTGTGTTCAGAGCTTCTCCCCTCCTCCAGAGAGTGAGCTCAGTGTCCTCACTGGTCCTGAGAGCACTTTCCAGAGCTCTCACATTTGGCACAGAGCCTGCACAGCTTGAGGTCCCAGGACACACATTTTCATGGGTAGAAAACAGAGAACCTACTGAAGGGCGGGTAGTTTCCCCTTGATTCCCATAAAGCAATCTCTTGAGGCCCAGAACTACGGCCAGTCTACTCCCAAGGGTCTCTCACAGAGTGCGGAGGTTGGGAGTGGGATGGAGGGGGGCTGTCAGAATATGCCAAGGCACAAACCAGGAAGGAAGGAAATCCCAGTAGAAGAGCAAAAAATGTAGATCATCAGGACACCCAGGCCTGTAAATCAAGCTGTACTGAATGCCAAGGGGAGAGCTGCTTGGTCTCCTGCTGAGGAAGGCAGCAGTAACTCAGAGTGGGTGGGGCAGGCCTTACAGGAACTCAAGGCTGCGCCTGGATCCGGATTCCTGGCACTCCTAACTCAATTTGGCCATCTCTCTCCACGTCCTTTCTTGGAAAACATATGAGCTTTCTACTCTGAGACGCCTGGGCTGTGCCAACAGGTGGAAAAGCCCAATGCAGTCCAGCTGGGGTGAGACCAGGATGTCTTCATGGCACTGGGGATCCCTGCCTGGCATCAGGAAAGAACAGAGGAGAACTCCTAAAACCTCACATGTGCTGGCTTTCCCCTCCACTCCACTCCCCTCCCCAAGGAGTCTTCAGGGCTCTGGAGTCCTGGAACAAGAATGCAGGGATAGCACTCAGGGAGGGGGAGCAGGCCTCGGACACTCTGGGCTTCAACACCCAACACGCAGCATGATGGAACCACCAAAAGCAACCAGGCACACCCAAAGCTAAAGAACAGGAAGAATAACCTGGAAATTAGCTGACATCAGGGCGTGTGTGTGTGTGTGTGTGTCTGTCTGTCTGTCTGTCTGTCTGTCTTTCCAGGCTCTGCTATTCTTGTTTGGCAGGCTGGTTAGTTTTTAAAAAGAGAGTCCCACATAATCTAGCCCGGCCACAAACTCACCATGAGGCAGACTGAACTTCTGATCATCCTGCCTCCACCTCCCGAGTGCTGGGTGGCAGGCATTGTTAGCACACCCGGTTTGCCCAGTTTTATGCAGCATGATGGATGGAACTCAGAACTTCCAGCATGCTAGACTAGCACTCTACCAACTGAGCTTCGTTCCCAGGTCCACTCCCATCTAGTGTCACTAGCCCAATGGCTGACTCCACCTTCCTCCCCATGTGAGTGGCCATGGCTGCCAAAGACGGACTCCAAAGCCCGGGGGTTGTTTCCTCCAATTGCCCTCCTGTTCTGGCCCTGCCATGTGGCCCTATCCCCTCGGTCTAGGAACTCTGGCCTCTGCAGACCATGCTCTAAGGACAAGTGTGGACTTGGCTCTGAAGGCCTGCATGGCCTCCCTGGTAATCAAGGCTCTTGCCCAAAGCCTGGGCTTTACCTATAAAGCAGAGAGAGAGAGAAAGTAGTCACGGCTGGCTGCTAAATTCCTAAGATGGGACAGTACAGGCGAGGAGAGGGGAATTATAAAACCCAGAAATTCATAGCACTTAAAAATAACTGCATCTCAGGGCTGG
Organism: Arvicola amphibius; assembly: GCF_903992535.2. Lineage (NCBI taxonomy): Eukaryota > Metazoa > Chordata > Mammalia > Rodentia > Cricetidae > Arvicola > Arvicola amphibius. The sequence goes on along the minus strand of NC_052052.2, from coordinate 4,537,926 downwards.
AGAGATAGCTTGGCAGTTAAGAGCACTGACTGCTCTTCCAGAGGTCCTGAGTTCAACTCCCAGCAACCTATATGGTAGGTAGCTCACAACCATCAGACATGCAAATAGAGCATGTCATATGCATAAATAGGTAAATCTTAAAAAAAATAAGAAAAAAGGACTGCATTTCTAGGGGCTGGAGAGATGGCTTAGCAGCTAAGAGCATTAGCTGCTCCTGTAGAGCTCAGTTCCCAGCACCCATTCACACCATCTGTAACTCAAATCCCAGAGGATCTGATGGCCTCTCCTGGCCTCTCAGGGTACTGGGCATGTAGGTGATACATAGACAAGCATGCAGACAAAAACCCCAGGCACATTAAAAAAGAAAAAAAATGGAGCTATATTTCTTGACTTAACTTTCCTAAGGGTGGCTCTTACATTCTTACAACTTACGAAGGGAGTGAAGAAAAATATAAATCTAATTTTTAAAACTTCATAAATATATCCTTTTTAAAAACGAAAACTGCTTAAAGGAACCTCCTCTGCCTGACAAAGCAGGGGAACCCGGCTCCTGACTTGAAAGCTTCCATTAAAGCGGCTTTTCCCTTTTCAGAAACTAATGAATTAAAAAATAAATCAGAAGTCTTAATTAAGCCTGAGGCCAGTGAGAGACAGGCGAGGCAAAGCTTCCTGATGAGCTGCAGAGCCAAACAGGGCTGCGGCTCCTCTCTCTGCCTCTGTGCCCCACTGAATCAGAATCCAGCCGGGCTGCTCTTTGCAGGCAGCACAGTGCGTCTTCATTGGGGCTACAGCACACACATAAATTAAGATACAAAGCAGGTGAGATGGAGAAAAGGATGTGTTTCTGGGGGAGAGAGAGTGGCAGAGCAATGCCCCATAGTGAGCCAGCTCCAGAGGCTCTCCACAGCTCTCCTCTGACCTTCAACCTTGACTGGCCTGGGCTCAGAGAAAGGACAAGCCTGTGTCTCAGCCACATGCAAGAAGTCTCCACATCCCTGAGTGTCTGTCTGCCCTAAAGAAGGCTTTGCCAATGTAAATGGTGCCCCATACTGCCTCCTACACGTCAGAGGCCGCTGTGAAGGTCACAACATGGCCCTAGCCAGAGCAATCTGTAGTTACATGTGTGTGCAATGTGTGTATGATGGGCTTGGTCTTGAGTGCATATTCCCCATGTGACAACCCTGGGCAGTATTCAAGCACCAGAGAACAGCAATGGTCAGAGACTGGCCTCACATTTTTGAAAGCTACACTCATGTGGATGAAGTTGATATTATATGGATCCCATAGATAACTAGTCACCATGCCCAGTGTCTCAAAGGCCCTGGGATGCTGTGAGGAGCGATGTCTTCATGCAGCTTGCAGCTGCCGTCGGGGCACTAACACACCCGCCTCTCTGTGTATTTCTGCTCCAGACCAAAAGAACGACTTCTTTGCCTCCATTTTCACTGCATCTTCCCAATGGAAGCCCCCAGCTCAAATGTACCATGCTATCTGAAGACCAAAGTTCACACCACCTCTACAAAACCTCTGGTGGTCCTCTCTGCCCCACCTCCTTCCTCTGGACTTCCCTCAGCACTTCCGGAGCCCAGCGTGGCACGGCTGGAGAAGTCAAACAGAAATGTCCACTCACAAAGGGACAGGCACGTTAGTTACCCTAACCCTGTCCTAAGAACAGGACAGCATGGACAGTACTCACGGGACAGCACTGGACGCCTTAAAGGGGCCTCCAGCCACTCTAAGCCTGAGAGTGGTTTAGGACAATCATGGAGGCTGGGAGCTGACCAAGGTGCTGACCCCTGGAGCGGATCTGGGTGCACTGCACTGCAGCTCCCCAGTAGTACCTGAGTAGTGATCTGCAGCTCAGCGAAGACAGGTGGGCCAAAACATACTAGGTCAGAGCAAGCAGGTGGAAACCTAGTTCAACCTCCCCAGCTATCCAGGCATGGCTTCTGGGCCAACCACAGGCTGTCAGACAATGGCCAGGCCTCGTTCTGAGCCCAGGGGAAAATCCAGTCTCACACACAGATCAGGAGAGACATCATTTCCTTCTTCTCAGAGGAAGAGGAACTGAATCACAGGGATGTCAATCAGTGAAAGCCACAGGCAAGGATGGGAGTCTGGGGTCCTGGAGCCTGCGATCTGTCCAGGCTCTAGAGGTCCAGGTGAGGGTGCTGGGTTCACCCTCCACCTCTGTGGCACACCAACTGATGCTTTTGAGCAGCATCACAGTCTGGACCTCAGCTTCCATCCCTGTAACTGGCCACAGCATCACTTCTTTGGGTGCCAGCTGTAGGGCTCAGTGACAGACATAGAGACTGTCAATGTGCCTGAGCTCAGCCCTGAGCAGCTGTGACAGAAGATACCTACAAACTGAAGCAAAGCCTTCTGCTGGGAGTGAGGCCTAAGGGAACTGGTAGGTGCCAGCCCCAAAACAGGTCTCTAAGAATCCCATCTAAAATGCCGCCCCAACAAAGGGACAAAGCTTCTCCCCAACTGAACATCGCCAAATGCAAATTATCAAGCTTCTCTACTATAGCGTTAAAAATGCCAGGTTATCTGGAAAGTGCTAAGAAATGTTAGTGTCTGGAGCTCTTGATGTAAGGACAGAATAAAACTGAGAGAACAGAATGACCCTGGGACACTGACAGGAAGAGAGGGGGAATGTTAATATTTCATTAGTGTCCCATTAGCAACACAACACACATCTTCACACTTGATGACTTCTTGGGAATAATGTCTCATTCTGAAACAAAGGGAGGATGCCACTACTGCTCACCTCACTGGCCTGCTAAGCACCCTAAAGCAGCCAGTCAGATAGGATTTGACCTTCAGGGTTATGACTTCTCAAGGCAATGAGCTCCAGCAGGCATGGGTTTCCAGGGAGGGGCCTAGGAACCTTGCTCATCTGAGATACTGAGTTAGAGAACAAAGGCCTTTTCAGGCTTCTTAAGCTAAACTCGCCCTCCAGGCATGTGGCAAATTAGTAGAGCACCAGCAAATTAGGGATCCTAAAATCTGATCACTGAGATCAACCTCCATCCCCACCTGCCAAGATGCTGAAGGGAAGTATAGGGCAGAGAAACCAGGATGCAGAAGACACAGGGAGCATCCTTAACTTTCACTTGTGTAGAGCACTGTCACATTCATTTGCTCAGCAAATATTGATTGTGCACACAGAGGGCAGGGCAGGGATGTGCTTGCCAAACACACAGCAGGCAGCCTGCAGACCTTTAACAAGGACACCTAAGGCAGCTGACTTAAGGTGTTAATCTGTGCTTCATTGCAGCCCTGCGGGTAGTTAGGGAGGTAGCTACCAATATCCCCATTTTTCAGATGAGCTCAGCAAGCATGGTGGCCATGGGGTTTCTTCTACGCTGTAAGGGTCTGGTGCAAGCTCGGCTGAGGCCATGGAACTCCAGTACCCAGACTACTCTACCTGTCTTGAGAGATAACTTACAAAGACAGCCTCAGGCACAGAGAGACTCATGACTATTATTGGCAGGCATAAAGAGCTGGTTCCTCTTCCCCCACTGGGTCCAGTACAGTCAGAGGCAACAACAAGCAGTGCCTCTCAGGCTCCAATGGCCTCTTCATAGGAGTGGCTTCCTGGGCCTCCAAAGTCCTCCCAGCATGGCCTGAGAGCCAGCCTGCAGTCTATCCACACTACCCCAGTTCTAAGCCTAAGTCCTCTTCCCTTTCTGTCCAAGGAGCAGAGGGCACTAGCCCTCCAGGGACAACCTCCCCAACTCCTTCTAACTTGGTCAATTAATTTTAAACCCAGGAAGCTGGCCAGGAATGGTAGGCACAGGGGATGTCTGAGAGGGTGTAATTAATGCAGCTGCTCCAAATGGAAGGTAACACCTTGTCTCCTCATTAGCAGATGCACTGCGATCCAGGATGGCAACCTAGAGGACAGCAGTGGGGACATGCACTCCCCTGTAGGTCCACGCCTCATCTGCCACTTCAGTTACCTCACTGTTGAGCGGTTATGAGCAAAGTACTTCCCAGCTGAAGGTTCTGAGGCGGGGAAGCCTAGTGATGTGGTTCTAGGGTGTAGGGGCCTGGTCCAGACACCAGACACCCGCATAGAGACCTGTCAGGTAACAGGAGCACATGCCTCAGTCTTTAAAGTAGTTCCTCATTAAATATTCAGCATGGCTTCCTGACCCTATTGACCATGCTCTATAAACAGATATGGTACAAGATGGGCTTCAAGGACACAGTGACCTCCCTCAACAGTGACACACTGGGATTCAAGGTGCAGAGGACAACTCCCCAGTAGTTCAAGAGCACATAAAGTTCTGTTGGTGTTTTTCACTCTGTAAACAAGATCAGCATTCCCCTATCAAAAACAAGAACAAAGGAGAGATGGCTCAGCGGTTAAAAGCATTGCCTGCTCTTCCAAAGGTCCTGAGTTCAATTCCCAGCAACCACATGGTGGCTCACAACCATCTGTAATGAGGTCTGGTGCCCTCTTCTGGCCTGCAGGTGTGCACACAGAAAGAATATTGTACACATAATAAATAAATAAATATTTTAAAAAAAAGAACAAAGGGCCGGGCGGTGGTGGCGCACGCCTTTAATCCCAGCACTCGGGAGGCAGAGGCAGGCGGATCTCTGAGTTCGAGGCCAGCCTGGTCTACAAGAGCTAGTTCCAGGACAGGCTCTAGAAACTACAGGGAAACCCTGTCTCGGAAAAAAAAAAAAAAAAAGAACAAAGGAAAAGCCCTCAGTTGGCCTTGGTTTAGGAGCCTTGGAGGCAAAAGAAATATTCATGTAGCAACTTAACCCCACAAAGTTTCCCTCCAGCCTTGCTGAAGTGAGCCTCCTAGAGGTCCTGGGCCTCCTGGGTGATTGCATTCCACAGAAGGTAAGAGGAGCCCGGGCATCGGCAGAGAAAAAACCAGAGTAACTTCGCATGGCTTTTCCTAGGGAGAGAGGGGGCCAAGCCTCAAGGATCCTGCTCAAATCCAAGTAGGTTTACTCCAGGAGCTTGGAGAGCATCTCCACCATGGGGAAGTCCCCTGGACAACATTCAGGCTGCGCCATACACAAGAAGTCCCAACCAGTCTGTTGCTGACCTCTTAAACCATGGGAGAGGCAAAGGCAGGTGGATCTCTATGAGTTCAAGTCCAGTCTGCTCTACAGAGTGACTTCAGAGACAGCCAGAGCTACACAGAGACCCTGTTTCAAAGAAAGAAAGAAAGGAAGGAAGGAAGGAAGGAAGGAAGGAAGGAAGGAAGGAAGGAAGGAAGGAAAAAAGAAAGAAAGAAAGAAAGAAAAGAAAGAAAGAAAGGAAAGAAAGAAAGAAAGAAAGAAAGAAAGAAAGAAAGAAAGAAAGAAAAGAAAAGGAGAGGGGAAGAGGGGCTTCCTGACTATCTTGAGCACCACTAGGCACTAACAGTTCTGTGTTTTGGGGTGACAGAGCAGTAGAAGCTGCCTCCGGGTGCTGATCAGGATCCCTATAGGGAGGAGATCCAACTGTCAGAAGTGCCTCCAAGAAAATTAGGAAGGCAGAGAAGGGTAAGGGTGTGTTCAGAAAAGAAGATGGGAAAGCAGGGGAGTCAAAATGAGCTAGGGTAAGGGTATCTGAAAGAAGAAACAGGCATCAAGATGACAATTTCTCAGGTATCTGAGGGAAAGCAAGAAGCCATTATGACCCAGAAAGCAAGGAAAAGGAAAGACATGAAGGAGGAGAGACCACAAGCCTGACTACTAGGGTCCCAGAAATACACAGGAAGCTCAAGGACCATGCTTGCTCCCAGGAAGGGCTGCTAAGGCCTGGCTAGTGATCCTTGGATTAATTACATCTGTAGATAGTTCTAGTGTGACTAAGGGAACTCTTCCCTGGCCAAGGTGGGGATGCTCTTACTCCCCAGGTGGGCTAGCCCAAGACCTGCTTCTCACCTCATAAAGACCACATATCTTACCAGAAAGAAACAATCAGTCCAGGGGACAGCAAACTCACTGTCAGGTGCCCTGGATCACTATAAAGGTCACGGTGATACATGTGGTCTGGCCATATCCAGAGTTCCGAAGCTGCCTGCATTTTAAGCTAACCCATAGCACATGCCTGCACCAAACTGGAGCGACTAATCCTAGCCCTTCCCAGGAATGTGGGAGGTTGTGGGGAAGCAGAGGGGCACTGGGAAGGGCAGCTGCTGAGGCTGCAATTTCATCTGTCCTGTCTCCTTACGGTAGAGTTCCCTGAGGTCAATGACTGCATCCCACCATTCGTCCAAGAGCCCGGATGTCTGGCGACTCAGCAGATAGTACTGACACTGCTGCCTGACTCCAGGATGCCCTATAACTCTCGCTGTCTCCCCAACTCAAGGGCATGGTGGAAACCACACACTGGATTTTAAAAAGCAAACAGATTGAAAAAAATTAGAACAGACAAAACACAGGTGTTTGCAGGCAGAGTCTTGAGCCATGGCTACCTGGAAGGTAGCCAGTTTCCTCTTCATACCCTGGGGTTCTTCAAGAGAAAGGCAGGGGCTGTCACATAGTGTGCAGCAGCTTGCGCCTCTCTGGCCGGCCAGCACCACTCCTCCTCCGCTGCCCACGGGGCTCAGGCAGCAAGCTTTTAAACTTAGCTGAGATGCATATTTTGATTTACTCAAAAAACTCAAACTGGCCCCAGGCAAATAATAACTGCACAAGAATATTTCATTTAGCACCTTCCTCTCTCACTCCCTTCAGGGAGAAGACTGCTGCACTCAAAAGTGAGGGGGAGGGAAAATTAAATAAAAAACACATTGAAGTAACAGCCACAGAGAAGGGAAAGGAGGCATGAGTTTCAGAGCCAACTTCCAAACTCACACCACTCTGATCTGCCTCTGAAACCATCTCACTGTGCCTTTTGCTGCGTAAACAGTAAGTATTAAAGGCATCAATTAAGAGTGCCCAGCTCCAGGGCTCCCACAGTCAAGGTCCCTGGCATGCCTTCTGCCACCCTCATTTGCTATGGCAGTGGAGCAGAGCCATCTAAAACACCACCTTTTCTCTGGCTATTTAAGGTTGGAGGAAGGACTGCTGTTAACTGCCCTACCAGAGGACTAAGGCACAAATCACCTCTGCTTGGCACCAATAGCTCAGGTTCAGCCAGAGCACAGAGCATGGAGGCTTCCCTTTTAGGAGATTGGCAGTTCTGTCTCCCAGAGTCCCTTGACAGGGCACTGCTCCCATTTTTCTTCTTCCCCTCTTTGCCGAGAAGACCATCTTGGGAGACTTCACTGGCAGGGCTCTTAGGACCTGAAAGGAGAGGCTCCGTCTTCTCACCTCAGATGGAAAGCCTGCACACCAAGCAGTGGCCCTTCCTGACTCACCAGAGTGTATTTCAGGCAATACAGAAGCTCACAATTGCAGGTAAGCACTAGAAGCCTGTGGCTAGGCATTCTTACAGACTCGTCAAGAACACATCCCTTGGGAACGCCCAGTCTGTGTTAAGAGCCTCAAGCCCAATGGGGAAGTAGTGGCACCACCAGCCTCCAATCAAGTGTAGAAATGAGGCTGTGTCTGGGCTCAGAAGATGCAGGTAACAACCCTAGGGATTCATGCACTATGCCGGGGATGGGGGGGGGGGGTGTCAGAGTGGGGGTGTAGATGGAACAGTGAGGTTTGCCTGTACTTCCTTACCCAGGTGGGGCAAGGACAGAGCAGGATAGGGATAGGGTTCCCTGGAGAAGCTGATCCCCATTCACCTGCCCTAATGTGCACTCAGTGCACCAAGGACCCTGAATCATTAGCATGGGGCTGGTGGCTTTGGCTTTGGCAACAATAATGTGAAATATAAGCAAATTATATATAAGGATAAGAACAAAGAGGCAGGTTCCATCCACAGGTCAATGGAAATGTGCTCCACCAGAAGGGAAGGCAGCCCAGAGAAAAGGCCAAGAGGGAACACTGGCCAGGAGATGGACCAGAGGGTGGTACCCTGAAGGGAGGTGACAAGGATTCCTTCAAAGAAAAGGACAGTGGGTATCAGCAAATGCTATAAACACCCCAGAAGATGGAGGCAGAAACCAAACCATGGTTTAGTAATTGAGAGCTTCCAGCAGAGCCGGGCATAGTGGCACACACGTGTAAACGCAGCCCTTGCAGCTGAGGCAGAGAAAGAATGAGTGTGAGGCCAGGCAGCCCGATATAATAAAACCCGTGTGGAGGGGAGTTCTCAATGAATCCCCAGAGGAAGTTCTACTCAACAGAGCAGGAAGGCAGGAGCTTTACTCTTACAGTTAGGGAAAGAACGAGAAGGGAAGCAGTGAAACAATAGGGCAAAGTTCGGGAGGAATCGCACACAACCAAGAACAGCACAGTGTGAGCGGAGGAGTGAGCAATGGTCAGGATTGTCTAGACAAGGCAGTCTGAATTCAGGAGCCACCACAGACGGATAGCACCACCCTTGAGAAATGCACAGCCAGACCAAAGCAAGAACACTGGGGTTTAAAGAAGGCTGGATCGAGGGTCCATTTCCATCACTGCCTACACCCCTCCTTCCCAATGTGCATCTGAACCGCAGCTGCCTCGCTCTGCAGGGCCTGCTCTATGGCTGTGCACATGGGACGCCCCCCCCCAGTTATTTCCAATAATGGGGTTCTACAGATGGCAACTGGCAATCACAGGCAGATCCTTGAGGCTCCAAAGCCATAGACCAAGTCAGCAGCTGACACATTTTACTCTTGCTTAGCAGAATACAGGATGAGACCAACGACATGCTCCACCAAGAATCTAGGGTACAAGAGTCACAGATGAAGAACAAAACTTGGGACTCAAAGGGCCATAAGTATGAGCCACTGACACAAAAGGCATAACTGACACACTGTAAGAGGGACAGATCCAAACCTGGTCACACTGTGTGCTCACCAGTCAGTCAAATGGAATTCGGCATGTTCAGGATACCACAGAAAATCGTGTCCCTTCCTAATCACCTCCCCCCTACTTGTGGTCACCACTGGCAGGTTGGTTTCCTGGGCTTTTGTATCACTGAGTAAGCTCTTCTCATTTCTGAATTCCATCTCTATAGGTATCAGTCTGTAATATTCCACTGTATTTTTTGCCAGTTGGTAGACATATGCATCGTTTCCAGTTTGGGGTTTCCTATCAACATTATTGTTCAAGTCCTTGGAGGGAACTTTCATATTCATTTCTCTAAGGTAAATACTTAATAGAGGAATTGCTGGACAATAGTACAGGTATTTTAATTTCAGGGGAAAATAATGTAAAAATTCAAAGAGACTGTAGCTTTTTTAAAATGTATGTGTATGTGTGTGCAGATGGTCTGAATAAAAGAAGGTGTGGGGTCCCCTGGAATTAGAGTTACAGGTGGTTGTGAGCCACCTGCCGTGAGTTCTGGAAACAGAACTCTGGAAAAGCAGAAGTGCTCATAGCTGCTGAGCATCTCTCCAGGACCGAGGCCATCCTTCTTAATCCACAAGACACAGTCATCGCTCACCTCAGCAGCACCTGCCAGCAGCCTCTCACTGCAGACACCTGCTGGACACTCAGCCACTGTCCTTTCACTGAGTTCCCTAGTGAGTCTCAGGCAGCATGCCTCCCCACTGCCCCACACTCACTGTTCGAGGATCTTTCTTTGTATAATTTCTGTTCCAGTTATTCACAGCTGCACACTGTAACAAATGCACAAACATGCACCCATGCCCCAGCCAAGACACTTGAAACTTCTATCATCTCACAGCTCCTGGGCCCCAGCCCCAGCCCCATCAGCCTGCCTCCTTTCCTGGTTTACCTTTGCATAACAACATGTTGAAAGCCTTCTGGTTCTGGTTTCTTTTTGCTAAGCCTACGTTATCTGAGAGTCATCCATGTTGCGTTATTCCTTCTCACTGACGTCTATCCACTGCCCTGTTGACTGACAGCTGGGCTGCTTTTGGATCTGGAGATGCTGAGAACCTTAGAAAACACTCATAAAAACAATTGCACAAACACAGCATCTCATCCTCTTAGGTAAGTACCTTGAAGAGGGACTGCTGGCTATACAATAAACATTGGATTATTAGACTTTCTTAATACATAAATTTATTTTTTAAAAAACAAAACCAAACCAGGCTTGATTTCAAGGTGCTGTGGCCTTGTATGTCCACTCCCACAAGCTGAGTTTCAGGTGCTCTCAATCTGCACCAGCCACTGTCAGGTTTCCTACTTTTTGTTTTGTTTTGAAGACATTGTGAACTGGTATCACATCATGGTATTTCATTGCCCTGGTGACCAATTTTGATAAACATCATTTACCTGCTCTCTGTGTATCTTTAAATGTCTGTCCCAGTCTCTTGCCTGTTTCCACATTGGGTCTTTGTATTATGGAGACCTACGAAATCTTTGGGCATCATACATGCTTTCCTGTAAGACATGTTTTCTGCTTAGCCTTCTCCAGGCTGTAGCCTGGATTTCCGGGGTCCCATCTTTTCAATAAGACTTTCTATGAAGTCTAACATTCACTATTTACAGATTGTACCAGATGAAGAAGTTTCTTCCTAACCCATCACACAAACTTTTGCTTTGTTTTTTCCTCAAGTGTCACGATTCTATAATATAAACTTATGTCTACAGCCCAGCTTGAGTAACATGCAGAATCTAGGGTGAGGACCAGGCTTCCTTCTCTTTGTACATGTGGGTGTCCAGGTGTATGTCTTGTGTATTAGAGGCTCCCTCAATTGAACTGCCTTTGAACCTCTGTCAAAGATCAATTGACAAGTCTATTCCTGGACTCTCAATTTTGTCCCATTGATCTCTATGTCTACTGTTCTGCAATATCACCGTCTCAATTGCTAGTGCTGCTTACAAGTCTGAAAACCAGGCAAGTGTGATCTTCTAGCTTTATTTTCAAAACTAACTTGGTTCTCCTAGGTCCTCTGAGTTTCCATATAAAGCTCACATCAGCCATCTAAATTTTGAAGAGGATGTCACTGAATTCATAACCAATGCAAGAAAGACACTTGCTATGGCAGCACCAACAACCTGAAATAGTGTCTCCCTTTGACTCAGACGTCAAAGTTCTCTCTGAGGTAGTATCCAGTGCAGAGGTCAGGGTCACACACATTTTCTTTAAAGTATGGGATGCTACTATAAGCAAGACTGGTTTCAAATCTTCATCTCAGTTGACATATACCCTGTCAAAATCAAATTTTCAATAGGTGATTTTTTGCTTTGTTTGGATAAACTGCATAGCTTTTCATATTATGTTTTTTGCAAATAAAGGTTAAATTTGGAGCTATAAACTCTGAAACTCCAAACAATAGGTTGTTTTCAAAAATTAGAATGTGTATAGAAAAAAAAGCTCACTCTAAGTTGACAAAATCGACTTTCACTGTTGTCTGTTAGATGCACTCTCTGTGGAGCTGATGGGAACCTGTTACATCACACAATTAAGCAGTTGGCCAGAGGCACAGTGTGTGGTCGACAGCCAGGAGCAGAGGTCTCTCCACCCCAATATACAGGCATTCTCTGCATTTACAGTAACAGGACCCCAGTCTAGTCAACAGGCTTAGGGGCTCATACCTGACTGACTGCAGAAAGCTCTCCATTTTATCCGTTCAAAGATTCCAAAGAGGGGGCTGTTAACAGCATTTTCCCCACCAATACAGACCCACATAAAAGGTCTCAATTACAGACAACTCAATAACCAACTAACAAACACACAACAGTGTTTGAAATGGAAAAAAGAAAAACAAAAAACAAAGGTCGTTTTTTAGCAAGAGGCCTCACTAAATTCACCAAGTTTTTGGTACAATGACTGACAGACATAGGAGAAACAAGAAGACAGATCATCAGATAAAACAGGCCGAACATGTGTTTCTGCCATGTGGATTGTTTTTGTCCATCTTACACAATTTGACTGTGGTCCTCAGTTGCATCTACGGTGGTATCTGCAAGGACTCCATTGTGGAAGCCGCGACTACTCACCACGCTCATACTTTCACCTGGTGCCTAGAGGCCGACTTCTTTACTATGCGGCAGTGGAGTTGTATCTCAAGTGCACGTCTTACATGTATATAACTTTTAACAGTGGAGTAAGTCTCCAGCACTCCACTGCCATTTGATCAAACTCGAAGCAAGTGATTGCTGAGTTCCCAATTATGCTCAACCTTAAATCACTGTTTGCGCTGATTGCAGACCCAGCCCTGCAGGGAGTTGTGCAAAAGCATGTATTTGGCAAGCTTTCAAACCACGGCAACAAAACATGTGCTGAGGAAAATGATTCAAAACATTAAGAAAGCAGTCATTTATTTTAGAAGGCCTGTTCACGTGAGACAATAAGCTGCTTCCCAGAAAAGGTGCTATCCATCAGGAAACCCCACAGCCCAGGATACACTGGCTGGAGTGTGCCTCTGCTATCATGGGGCCTTGGTGAATATTTATCATCCACATGCATCCAACATGGATGAGCAGGCTGGGTACATGCCCATAATGGTGCACAGCCACCATGGGCAGCAAGGCTCCCCACTTGGGAGCCATACCGAAGGTCAGATGGCCTCATGGAGCCTAGAGACATACCTGAGTTTCCATATAAGCCTGTGCACTCAAAGAAAGAGGACAGTGTGGGTGCCTTGGTACTGGGTTGACATCATCCATTTCTATGTTTAAAAAAATCCACTGAACAAGACAGGCTACGGTTCACATTAACCAGGGATCTCCTGTGAGGCCTACATGATAAGAGGCCATAGGTACACCGAGAAATAAGGTTATTAAGCAAGCCAAGCTAAGCCTGTGAAAAGGAAGGTTGGACCCACAGCTGGGAAAAGCCCTTCTCAGTACCTTTCCTGAACAACCCCCAGGAAGCCAAATGTAACATCTTCAGAGGCCAACTACATGTCAATCTATGCCAATCCTACCACCCACCACCCCCTGTGAACTTCAACCTGTCTGCCTGCGTGGTGGACAACCAGTAAATCAGACAAATACTAGCAGACGGACCCTGGTAAAGAGCACGGTGATTCGCTCTCTTGATCAGGGCACACAAGAAGTTTAACAAATATTTAATCTCCTCAACCCATTTTAGAAAACAAACCTCTGGAATCTCTGCTCTCCTAAGGTTACAATGTCAAGAGTTGCAGGAGTTTTTAGACACCTCTAAACATGTCACTTCAAAGATGAGAGGAATTACAGGCTTGTAGTCATCCCAAAATCCCTGCAGGTGCCTTAGCCATGAAAAGAAAGGTTAGAAGAGCCTGGGTCTTGTGTGCGTAGGAAGCTCTCCTGGCTCTTCTGAGACTGGGAAGAGAGACTAATGATGAATGGGACTTCTCCAAGGTCCACACTCAAGGTCCATCAAATACAACCAGCAAGTCATTTCCTCAGGACTTATCAGAAGACTTAGAAGTGATGACTTTCAAGTATTTCAATTATAACTACTGTTGGTCAAACAGTATCAAATGTACCATACACACCAGATTCTAATGATGTATGCAGGAAAGTCAAGTACCCTCTAAGTCCCAGGACCACTGACCACCAGCAGTCAGTGCATACAGGAATATGGCTACAGCATTCTGGTAAAACTAAAGCCACTTCACTAATTTCAAACACCACCAGCAAGAGGTCCATTCCGAAGTGAAAGAATGGAGGCACGCAGTGACAGCTTTCCTGGTAAGAGGAGGTTCACTAGGAACTAGGATACCAGAGACCAACAGACCCTACTTCTCCTCCCCATCCCTTGCTGATCTTAATCACATCCACCCACTGCCGTGGGAAACAACCTGCTGCTGCTCTTACACAGATTCTGCCAACACTGGTCAACAGCCTCATCTAGTCCCTCCGCTGATATACACAGCACCATGGTGGTCAAGGACCAGGCCAGTGACTTGGTTCTCACCTTGTTCATTCCAAATCCAACCTGGTTACCAGTTGGGCAGTTACACAACCAGGCAATTAAGGCACCTTTACTTTCTCAGCATTTCATAGGGTCCAGTCAAACAGGAGGAACTCTTGGTAAACCAATCTAATAAACTCCAAAGTCCTTCTGTATATGTTGCTTTTATTGATTAATAAATAAAGCTGCTTTTGGCCAATGGCTTAACAGAGTTAAACCAGGCAGAAAATCCAGAGATGTAGAGAGTATGCAGAGTCAGGAAGAAGCCCTGCCAGAGACAGATGCCAGACGGAACCTTGCCAGTAAGCCACAGCCACATAGCGATACACAGATTAATAGAAATGGGTTAATTTTTAAATATAAGAGCTAGCTAGCAATGTGCTTAAATGATTGCCAAACAGTGATTTAAATGGTATAGTTTCTGTGTGATTATTTCAAGTTAGGGTGGTCAGGAAGCAAACTAGCGGCTTCCCCCAATAAATTTGCACCAACATGGTCAACTAAATCCACCTAAAAACTCAAGAGAGCTTGAAAGGGAATTCTAGCTCCCCATCCCCCCAAAAAACAAAAACAAACAAAAAAAACCCACAGAGTTTAACACAACTTCTTGCTGTTTGCTGGCAGAAAACGGAGACATGGCTCCTTGAAGAGGTTTCCTGACTCAGATTAGCAGTAAAACCCTAAGTGGCTTAAAAAAAAAAAAAAAAAAAAAAAAACCTGCAGCTTCCCGGTTGGCCAGCGTAAACGGCTCTGGCTTGGACTCTTTTGGGAGGTCTGGATACAGAGCATTTAAATGGGGTCTGTGAGCAATGTATTACAAATTGCTTAATTTGTAACACAGACCCACTGTGACCTGACCTGGATCTGGGGTGGAGAAAATGGCACTCAGAGGCAGTAAACATGCCTCCACCATGTTGAACTGGGCAGAGCCAACAGACAGTGCTGTGAAGTTGGTCATAGCCATGCCCACTTAGCATTAAAATAAAAGGTACATCTGGTCAGAAAATAATTACAGATACACAATAAAGACATATTCAGACAAAAAAAAAAAAAGACCTAAATGGGTCACAGTATTGGATAAATGTGCATAGGCTTGGGAGAGAAAAAAAAAAGAATGTAGACAGTTATAAAAAGAAGTAAATGGCTTTTGTTTAAAAAAGGATAAACTCTTAAAGAGACAGAGTACAGTCAGTCATAGATTAAAAGGAGTAAAGAAAAATAAGCCATGTAAAGAGATGGAAAATACAGAGTCTGGATTATGTATATTATTGTGTTCTCTTTGAATATTTTGAATGTAAAGTAGCTAAGTACAGAGAGACATTTTACTGTATGGGCTGCTAAGCTAAACCAACATATATATTTTAAAAGAATCTTGACTTTAAAATTTGGGTCTAAGGATTTGTTACTTTGAAAAAGAGGTTCTTCTTTTGTTTCCACAGAGGATGAGTACCTGTGGATTCCATTCCAGATTAATGAGGTTTGATGGACCAAGACCCCCTCAAAGGTTTCCATGAACACCCCCTGAAATTACTTCATCCAACAAAAAGCAAGAAGCAGTTTGGAGAGAACTACACCCAAATTCCCAAATATTGTTTATAAATGTCTCTTCACATTTAAAGATATGATATAAAGATCAATACTTTGCATTGGTATGAATCTTGGTTTATTGATACAAATTTAAGGTCAATTTTGTTATCTGCTCTTGATTAAGGTATTGTTTGTGCAGCTCATTTAAAGATGTAATGGATAATTAAGAAATACAGGTTAATAGAGAGTCATGTCATCTGTAATAGTCAAGCTTGTAGTCATGTAGTTAGGGTTTCTAGATGTAAAGAGGTATATTTCACATGGGTAGGTATTCTTCAAATCTTTCAAAGACTACAGAATGTGGCATTTAAAATGTTTTAAGAACTTAGGATTTTTCATGACAGTGAGACACATCTGCTCCTGGTAGCTCCAATCTATTTCAAGAGGAAGATGGGCATCAATTTGCTTGCCATTTGGGCAAGAAACTGCTCTTGCCTGGACTGCTTGATATTCAGGACCCAAAGAAAAATGACTGCTGAACTTTCCTAAAGGTGAGATAGTCCTCTGGGGTTTCTGTTTCATAAAAGATTCTGCTAAATATTCTGCAGGACACAGAAGAAAGAGATTGACAAACTGCCAATATAGGTGGAAATGTCTTTGAAATTTCTTGCTTCATGGAAAAAAGTCTGCCAGACACTATGGGTGCCAGCAACATTACAGAACTTTGGGTGACTGTCCAGGCAGTGAGATGTCTCTGTCAATTCTAGAGTTTTGAAAGTTGCTTACAATGCATTTCCTGTTTACTTAGGTACTATATCCTTCTGGAGTCTTTAATGGAGTTGAAAAATAGTTACAGTTTTCCTTAGCTATGATAAAAGATATAAATAGTGTAAATATAATTCTTGCTTGATGTTTTATTATATGTAATTTTACTATATTAAAGTTAAAACCTTCCTTTTTAATTAAACAGAAAGGGAGAAATGATGTGGGAAGTCCTTCTGTATATGTGTTGCTTTTATTGGTTAATAAAGCTGCTTTCGGCCAATGGTGTAACAGAGTAAAGCCAGGTGAGAAATCCAAGCAGAGATGTAGAGGAGTAGGTGGAGTCCGGAAGAAGCCATGTGGTTCTGCCAGAGACAGATGCCAAATAAAACCTTGCCTGCCAGTAAGCCACAGCCACATGGTGATACACAGAATAATAGAAATGGGTTAATTTAAGATATAAGAGCTAGCTAGCAATACACTTAAGTGACTGGCCAAGCAAGGATTTAAATAAGATAGTTTCTGTGTGGTTTATTTCAAGTCTGAGCAGCCTCCACCAACAATCAGGTAGTTAAGGCACCTGTACTTCCACAGCATTAGGCTCCAAACAGGAGACTCTTGATAAGTCAATCTAATAAACTATACTCCATCAAAAGCAACTCAAGTCCTTCTGCTCCAAGGTTTAATCCTCAAATCTCAGTTAAAACAAAAAAACAAAAAAGTCCATTTCACCATAAATTAACTTGGAGACTCTTGATAAGTCAATCTAATAAACTATACTCCATCAAAAGCAACTCAAGTCCTTCTGCTCCAAGGTTTAATCCTCAAATCTCAGTTAAAACAAAAAAACAAAAAAGTCCATTTCACCATAAATTAACTTTTCCAGTTGTACAACTCAAACACTGCAAAACAGGTAGTGGAAAAGTCAGAAAATGGAGTTGTACAAGAGAGCTTTTACTCAGCAGGCAGGTCTCCTGAGTTCCACAAAATCAGAGTCAGTGGTTTGACAATTTGGGGAGGCAGGGTATATCTAAGACTCTGAGTTGGAAATGTAATTCTTTTCTTACCTAAGGAAGTTTTGTACAAAAGGTCCAACTAGCTACAAGAGCACCCTCAGTTTTCTAAGTATCAACAGCTGTCCATATTTTCTACCCAGATCAGATAGTGTGGTAGTTTGAATGTAACTGCCCCAATAAGCTCATAGGTGGTGTAGCTTTGTTATAGTAGGGATGGCCTTGTTAGAGTGTGTCATTGTGAGAGTGTGGTTTTGAGGTCTCATATGTGCCCAAGCCATGCCTAGTGCCACAGTCCACTTCCTATTGCCTTGATCAAGATGTAGCCAGCATCATATCTGTCTGCACGCCACCATGCTCCCTGCCATAATAATGGACTGAACCTCTGAAAACATAAGCCACCACTCAATTAAATGTTTTCCTTTATTAGAGTTGCTGTGGCCATGGTCTCTTCACAGCAATAGAAATCCTAAGACAGGTAGTCAGCTAGGGACATGTCTCCTGGGAGCATCAGGATACCCTCTGAGAAGTTAGCTATACCAGATGGCAGTCTCCTCCCACACAAGCTCCTCTCCCACATTCAGTTGGTCAATGCCTATCTGTTCACTCAAGGCACTTGATTGCTGGGAATACAGCCGAGGGGGCAGACCTGAGAGCTGGCGTGGTGGGGAGGAGACAAAGATAAAAATAAGGAGACCATTTTTTTTTACTAATAAATGCTACAGAGAAAACAAAACTGTACATAAATAATGCAGACTGCATATGAAAGGATCATCAGGTCTGAGAAGACAATCCTTGGAATGAGCTCTGGCTGGTACAAAGGAGCCAGCACACAAAGGGGAAGGGCTGAAGGGAAAGCTTTCCAGGAAGACAAAACAAGAAATGCCTGATAGAACCATGTCTGATGTGTTCCAGGTTTGGGCAACCTCGGTGACTAGGAGTGGAGCAACTGACAAGAGAATGACAAGCAGGCCAGAGATACTCCAAGTATGCAACTGCTAATCTCACTTCTATACAGACACCATGGCTGCTGCACAGAGAGACAAAAGAGAGGCAGGGAGTCCAAGGAGGAAATGTTAACAGCTGTCCAAAGAAAGAGGCAGCCTGGTCCCAGGTGGAGATGTAGAATCTGATCCATGTTAGAAGGAAATAAAAGAACCTACAGATGGATCAGATGTTTGGGATGGGGAAAGGCAAAATCAGGGGTTCTTAAGAGTTCCGGCTTTAACTATTATGCTTTCATGTTCTAGGAGATGGGGTACATATAGACCAGGCTGGCTTCCAATCTGCACTCCCCCTGCCTCAGTCTCCCCAGTGTTGTGACTACAGGAATGCCCCAGCCCAGTTAACTCTTCATCTTCACTCTTCCATGCTATTTTTACCAGCACTGACTTCAGCCCTTGGAAGCTTTTAGCACTGGCTACAAGAACAGCAAAAGGCAGACTCAAATGCACATACACAAGTCTTGTAAGTTATGGTAGTAGCGCCAGCTCCTAGCCTCCCAAGCCACCCTCTCCTCAATGAAGAGCCGCTCTGAGGCCCTCCACCAGCAGTGCTCACAGAACAACTTGAGCTTCCTATCACCAGGCTTTTAAAAGCAGGTACTTTCTCTAGCTTGAGCTTGCCACTGTTTAAAATGTTGTGCTAGTTAGCAGTAATTATGTAAATGCAAGCAGCCATTTCTATTTTTAAAAGGGAACCCCATTTAGCATTCTTACATCCTGAGATGTTTAAAATAGCTAGTTCAGGGGTGCCTTCACTTTATTCAAACTGTTTGTGGGTTTAAATACAGGTTCAGCAGAAACCAATGCAAGCCAAACCTTTGCTTTCTATTAAATGTCTAAAGCAGAGGATTAAAAAACAAACTATTTTACATTTGACAGAAAGCGGCCATCAGATCAGCACCATGGCAGCATATTGACTGCCAGGCACTGCTGACACTGGAGAAGGAATCAACTTGGGGAAGGAAGGATGGATTTCTTTAAACTCTTCAAAAAGGGGAAAAATACATTTAAGCAACTCTTTAAATCACAGCATCTCCCAGAGAACCCACAAAGCCTTTCTTCTTCCCAAACCTACTGCTTTTTAAAGGCAGTTTTTGCCCCTTAATTCCACATGAAATATTCAGTACAGCATAATTAAATTTTATTCCATGCTATTTTTACTGGGCTCACTGAAATAGAGGGTGCTCTCATCTTTAAAACAAACTTCCCAGCAACTCAGCTTGTACAGTGAATGGCTGGCTCTCAAGACTGAACTTAAAATGCAAAAGCTATTTTCAAGGCCTCTGCCGGTGCAGGGTAGTCACGGGGGTACTGAAAAGGCAGGCTTGACCCTACAGTCCACCAACCTTCACACAAGCAATCAACCCAGCTTTGTTTCCCTAATTGTCTTTGCAACACAGCACCGGACAGCTCAGATCTTCATTTCCAACTAGAGTCTCTGTTCACTTTCTGCTATATATACGACAGGAAAGAAATAAAATGCAAACAAGTACCCGTCCATGGCTGAGAGAAATCTGTGATTTCAGTATTTGGATAACTGGGTCTTTTACTAGCCAGGGAATAGGCCTGATGGTTTGGATTTTTTATACAAACCGTATTTGTAATGTCACTTCCATACAGGATCAGTAGGCTACAGAGTCCGACACAAGAGAAAAGTGTTCCATCTCTCAAATGGTGAACAGGAAAGCTCACTATCCAAGAAAGCCCAGCACTGTGGCCTTTCCCGTGGCCTCAGGAGGAAAAGGCCTCACTGTAAAATAAAACTCCCCCAGGAACGCCCATGACAGTAACATCTGCATCCTGGATTCTACCAACCTAAAACTGTCCCTGTTGATGGGATGACAGAGTTCAAAGTCTATTCGCTCTTCATCTCAGCAGACCGTCCCATGTCCTATGACTTCCTAGAACCATTCAGATGCAGAGGGTGAGCAAACCAACAACCAAGACCCACACAACAAACACCAGAAACTGTACGGACAGCCTCCAGGAATCAACTCTACAGACTACAACAGACAACACTCCAGACACTTTTTCAGCTTTAATGAGACTATTAGGCTTTCAAAGAATCAAAATGTATCTTAACCCACTCATTTGTCCTTGCAGACCCACTTATGCTATTGACTCAAAAGAAAAGCAGGCCTCTGGAGGTATGCCTTAATCCCTGCACTCTCAAAGCAGAGGCCGATGGATCACCGAGTTCCAGGCAAGCCAGAAGTACATAGTTAAGATACTATCTCAAAAGAAATAAGCAAGCAAACAAAGCACAAGGGCCAGGTGTGACAGCACTCAGGAAGCAAAGGCAGGAGGATAGGAATTAAACTGTCCCCAGTTACACAGCAGCTGTAAGACTAGCTGGAGCTACATCTCAAAAGAGCACAACAGAAAGGCAATGAGCCCCACCTGCCAAACCCACCAAAGTGGTGAATTGAGACTTGACAGCCCACTGCCTATTATTAATCACCACAACCACCAGTACAGGGGACTCTTCTGAGCTGTGATGTTCTTAGAAATGGACATCAATCAACACAAGAGCAAGACATGTGACAACAATATTTAATTTTCATAGGACAGGAATGGGTACGGTATTGTAATTTACCTAAAGCATGACTGCCTCCATCATGCATGCAAACTTTCTCTCTGGAGATGCTGCTTCTGTCTGCATCCCAGTTTTTCCATAAGATGTTCTACTAGTTTCTCAAGGATTGGCCCTTATCACGTTTCTTTAAAATAGCTCAGTGGTACTTACAAGAACAAAAACTATGTGTTGCAGATCTCTACTGATGAGGTTTATCTCATACAGCCTAGTGTTCACAGAGTAGTTACAGCCTCACAGAAGCAGTCCATTATCCCAGAGCCCATCATGGTGCTGATGGAGTCAACACAGCTTTCACTAACCAAAGCACCAAAGAGCCCGTGCTGCCTGACCCCTGGTTTCTCCTGAAGACAGAGTGGTGAAATTTTGCTAATTCTATCCTAACAATGTCAACTTCATAACAGTTAGTGAAGATACAGAACAAGGAAACTGTCTAGTAGGCATTTGAGAATTGTTATGCATAACTAGCCTAAGGTCACTAGGAGTCTCACCAATGTAAAGGTAACAGAAGTCTTTTCAAAAGCAAAGGCTGCAGGAGAAATGGGATGGCGGTGGTAGACTGCTTGCTGAATGGGACCAAGGTCTGTGCTCTCACTGTGGCCCTCAACAAAGTCAACCCTTGCTCTCACTTCATCTTGTTCATGAAAAAGGACAAAGCTCTCCCTGCTCATCCCTCGCATGAAGAAGCCAAGTGACATGTCACTTTCTTTTTTTTTAAAGATTTATTTATTGTATATATACAGTATTCTGCCTACATTCATGCTTGCAGGCCAGAAGAGGGCACCAGATCTCATTACAGATGGTTGTTAGCCACCATGTGGTTGCTGGGAATTGAACTCAGGACCTTTGGAAGAGCAGACGGTGCTCTTAACCACTGAGCCATCTCTCTAGCCCAGCATGTCACTTTCTTAAATGAAAGTATGTGAACTGCAAGGAGTTTCCATGTATTTCCATATATGTATTAAAACTAGCTTGCAGATTGTGGAGCCTTCTACTTAAGTATATGAGAAGCAGCCCTGAGACCGAAAACAACGCTGAAACACAGATGTCACGGACCACCCTGTCTACGTAGGTTACATCTCTCAGTTAACTGTACAAATAGGGGGAAACTCAGGCATGAAGATGCTGGAAAATTGCAGAAAGTGTTTCTAACATCAAATAGCCAGAGACATGAAATGAGGTCAAAACTGAAGGTGGTCTGCGGACAAGTACCAGGTCTACAGTGGAACTCAGGGACCAGAGGCAAACATTACAGTCTTCAGCAAAGTGCTAAGTGGACAACTAAACCAAATTTGACCCAGGTTTGAAGTGATGATGGTAGGAAACACATTCAAGAAAACCCAAGGGTATCAAAGGGCTTACCAGCATGTGTAAACTCAGTCCCATCTTTGGAACTTTGTTGTTAAATACAAAGTTAACTCAAAATAAAGGGTTGGTTTTTGTTTTCTCTTTTAAGTACCAAAGGCAGGGCTTGCGGTTCAGTGATTGCCTTTAGCAGCAATCCTGGAAAGTTCATCTGTTTGGCCCTTGAGTTGACCCCTTAGCTTCATCCTCCAAGCTGTTCTCTTCAGGGTTTGAGACATGTTTCACTGGCAGACTCACACAAGGTATAGCCACTTCCCCAGGCCCTATAGCCATGCAGAACTGCAGACAGATTTGGTGGTTGCTCTGCCTGATGCCAAAATCCAGAGTAATAGAATATGACCAGGGGACCTCGGTGAGAAAGCTGGCTCCAGAGAATACCAGAGGGACAAATAAGGCCATGGAGACCAACCTTCCAAGCCTGGACCAAGCAATGCCTGTAAATCACCCAAAGCTAGCAGGGAGGCCTTCTCATTAATCTGGGAACTGGTAGCCTGTCCCTTCTGAAAAGGCAGGCTAAAGAACACATCCTGGGCAATATGAATACCAGCATATTCTTTCTTACATCAAGCCCATGTGAGACATTCCCCATCCAGAGCGTCACTCAAAAACTTGGGAAGGCACTAAGTCAACTCCATTGCTAGGCTTAGTAGAGTAGTAAACCGGCAGGCATGAAACATAAGAAAAAACCAAACAAACAAAAGACAAAATTCCAAGTTGGTGTAAATCAGCACCTGGCGGAAAAGATGAATAAACTAACTCTTTACAGAGCTAGCCCAAGGCTCCTGGGTCAGAGTCCCTCTCTGCCTGATGTCCTCTGTGTACCACCAGAGGGCACTAACTCATGGGATGGCTCTTTCAAAGCAATGGCATGTCATTTAAACTGCAGGAACACTGAATGAGAGCTAGATTTTGAATGAAGTGCTAAGTATGAAATTTTAACAGCGGCTTTAGACAACTATTGGAAGTTTCACTGAACCCCACAAAACTTAAAAGGTATGTGTGTCAACCGCAGCAAATGTAAACAGTAAGTCAATCTGATCTTCAGTCTGGTGAAAGACAATTCAAAATGCATGAAGAATTGCTCCTCCATCTTTGGTCAACCACTCCCAGCTTCTTCCACATGCAAACAGGAACACCAAGAGACGAGTTGGTTTCTTAATCTGAGAAACCATTCTGTGACGAATTAGAAGGAGATGTTGACCATAACAAATTATAGTGCACTTTATTAAGCAGGATTAAAACATGATTTCATTTGTACTTCAATCCTTCAATGAAGAGCATGTAGTTGTGTTCACTATGTCCTGGGTTGCTGCTCTAAGCAAATTAACTTACTTAAAATACAACTTACCCCGAGAGGTTCAAAATTTCTGTTTTAGTAAAAAGTTCAACTTTGCATTTTTTTTTTTACTACAATCAAGAATTTTCCTTACATCTGTACCCTCTACCAGGATTTATTCATCCACATAATTTTAAGTAGGGGTCTGTGAGTTCTGTCTCATTAACCCCTTTCTGCAATTACATCCTCGTCCCAAAATCCACACGTCTGACACTTCCATGGTTTGCTGGGTGGCACAGAAAGGTCTAGTTTGAGCAGAGGTATTGGACACTCAGGTTTAATTGGTTCTTTGTCATGGTTTAGTTGACTCCTTCTGTGTGTAATAAGTTTACAATGAAGGGAACAAAACCTGACAGATAAGACACACTACACCCGGAGGCTATTTCTCACAAGCCAACGAACGCTATAGACAAACTCACCTTGAGCCAGGACCACTTCACAGGACACTGTCTCCTTGGGTCATTGTTCAAAAACAAAAACTCAAGGTTTGCAGGAATAATCCTTGTATTGTGACCTCTGCCAATGCACAAACGGATAAAGGTGGGCCGCAAGGGCTTCTGGGCCAGGACTTCTGCTGTTTCTCTCCACATACTGCCATGCATGCTTACCAACTGCTTCTGGGTGCTCTGGGCAACATGTGAATATCGCAGAGAGCACAGACTAAGATAGTTCTGCGACTAGTAAGTACTAAATTCATGAGGCCGCTAAGTGTGTGTGGTCCACTGATGGCTGAGACGTCCTAAGTCTCGTTACCTCCATCCAGCTCCTTAAGTCCTAGTCAGTAACTGTTTACTCTAGATGGCACCTGGACTGGACTGAACTCTTGTCACATATTGGATCACAGATACTGAGGAGACTATGTCTTTTCCTAGACTTTCTTCAATGGTGGTGATGCTACATGCCAGGGAAGCGACTCACATCCCCTCTGTTGGTTGCTACTCAGGCAGCATGAACACCACAACACAGTGGCTCAACAATTCCTAATCCCACCATCTCAGATACTCTGCTTCTTGTATCTCCCTGAACTAGCTGCAAAACAAAACTTCCTATTTATGTTACCATTCTGAAAGGCATACATAAATACATAAAGTACATAAACAGTAAATCAAAAGAGAAGAATGAGAAATGACGCAACACCAGTGACCCACTAGTTCACTGAACCGCATTTATTGATATGCCAGGCGCTGTCCTGTGTGCTGGAGACAGAGACAACACACAGGCCCTGCTCTCATGGAGCTTCCATTCTTTTGGGAGGCAGTAATCAACACATAAACAGGTTATTGCTGGGTGAATGGTAGTAAGAAAAGGGAAGTTTTGGGGGCCGAAGAGACACTGGAACCAGGGAGTACTACACAGTGCAGGCTACTCCCTAGAGAGAAGGGCTGCTGTGCTCTCTCACAGGCACGCTGCATGGAGCAGAGTAGCACTTGACTCATTTCATTTTTAGTAAGATTCAACTCATATAAACGGGGTTTAAAGTGAAATGAATTCACTGATACAACTGTCTTGAAGCAGATATGAAGCTGGCAGGACGGAAAGCTCTCCCTATGTGCTCTGCCAGCTTCCTCCCAATGTGCCAGCCCTCACGGCTCCAGCTCTGTGGGTCCCTCTTCTTGCTGCGCCCATGAACAAGTGTGTGGTGAGAGCCTGAAATAAACAGGTGTAAAATGGGTCAAGACCGTCGCTTCTATTTCTGTTTTTAACTGAAGAAAATGTGCCCCACTTCCAGAGGCAGAGCGAGGAACATGTGAGTAAAGGACAACTGAAGAATATTTTAAACACACTTATGAGTGTTTATTTGTACATATGTCTCTACCCCACATGACCTATTTCCCAAAGATAATTCAAAACTGGGTCCTGTATAAAATGTCTTTTTGGCAATGTCACAGTATAACTCTTATTAGGCTCTGAGACAGACTGTTTAAAGAACCAAATTAAGAATCGAAAGCTCAAAGATGATCAAGGTCCAAATTCAATTAACACTATTTTTACAAGGATTTTATTTTTTTTTACTTACTCTGCATATTCAGCACACTTCTTTGGTTTTTGTTTTTTTTCTGACACGCATCCCAGGGGAGCCATTAGTTACAATCAGTTCTCTAAGTCAGATTAATGTGTCTAAGTACATATTGATGGAACAGACAATACTTCGAGAGGTTGCCTTGCTAGAGTCTGTCTGTGCCACCCAGCACTGAGAAGGCTGACTCAACTCCTAGCACTTCTAACTGGTCACCACAGGCTAGTTTCCCAGGAAGTCAAGGACACTTCCGAATCAATGTAAGATCTTAAGGAGCTGCCAGTGACTTCCACTGTAGCCCTGAAACTATCCCAAAGCACAAAGCCACAGAAAAGAAACCTCAGAAGTCTCTACCTCCCTAGCTCAGGAGCTGCAGGGGGCAGGATGAGGGGCAGGCAGGCAGCAGGGGGAGCACATGGAGTGGAAGGTGCCTGGCTGCCTCCCAGGCCTCAGATTAGCACAATGTAAGCAGGACTGTAGCTCAAGGCTTAAGGGGGAGTAAAAGGCCCACAGCACCAGGCTATGCTCAATGCTTCATGGGCTTAGAATACAACAACAAAGGGTTATATCGTGAAGAGGATCTACAGGTCAAAGTCCTCATGACTTATTCCCCTAAATTAGCAACTTGAGATATCAGGATAAACTGAAGATTCCAACATAAACCACATGTCATAGATTGTGAACATCTCTGGAATCAGACAGCAGCTTCTGACTTGTTTCCATTGCTCTCTGCACCTTTGCTTTCTGCTACCATAATTTTAAGACCTGCATAAACAAAAACAGCATTTACTCTTCTCTTCTCCAATCAGTTCGGTCTGCCCTTTGACCTGAGTGTGCCTTACCCCACTATCACTTCTCCCCCACCCACCCTGGTTCACTCACTCACACCACACACTAGTGCTAGGCTGTGCTCCAAAGAAACAGAAATAAAGAGGCCTAGCACCAGCTCCCAGAGAGCTCCTAACTCACTGAGGAAAGAGATAGTGACAATTCACTGTACCAAGGGCCTTCACATAGATACAGGGGTACCACCCCATAAGAACAGCTAGCTGGAGTTAATGGCACCAAACAAATCTCAAAAGAAGGGTTTGTGAGAAGCTGGCCTCTAGAATCTGAGACGGGTTGAGCTGGTGCAGGGAACAGAGGGTAGAGCAGAAGTGTTACAGGGTGTAGGGAGGGGTCAAGAGGCAAGCAAGGTATAGCTGGGCGGGGGCACAGTGTAATGGGTCGGAGCTGTGGGTTTGGTTTTAGGTGTGTATGTGGACTCTCTGATGAAGACAAGGAATGGGCAGACACCTGCCTAAGGAAAACCAAACATTACTTTTGGGTGATATTAGTCAAGCCTTAAGGTTCAGCAACAAATTTTCAAAATAAATACGTCACAAATTTAAATGTTATATCTTGGATTTCTTTTCTTACTCCTTTCTCCCCCCACCCCCACCTCTCAGAACTCTAGTAACCCAGATCTAAATTAAAAACAGTGGGCAAAGATCAAAATTCACTTTCCTAGTCTGGACAAACTGACCTTCACTTTTAATGAGACTACAATTCCATGCACACCAGGGAAGTAATTGTGCTAACACTGCCTTCAAAGCTAAGCCTCTGGCCATCTCCCATGGCCTGTGCTGTGGCTCACAAGTGACGTAACAGACAACCCTTCTGTCGCTGAGACCCACTGAGATCCACTGCTCATCAGGATTTGTGTATGAAGGGATGAGTCAGTTTGTAGGCAAAACACTCTAACAACTGGCAGTGAAGCCAAACATTAAAGTTCACCTAATACCTTAATTTCCAGCTGACTCTTGGTATTCATGCCCTTCTCCTCAGATGTTCTCATTAGGATAGAGTCTGAGAGTGCTTAAGTAGGAGTCAGTTTCATTGTTTCTAAAACGTATTTATTGAGCTCCCCACCCCCTTAAATACAAGAATAGATTTAGGCAGGAAAAAGTTCTCAACCAACAGCTTGGGTTCTGATAGGCTACAGACCAGTTGGATCCCTCACTCTCTTCTGATACCAGTTGATATTAAAAAAAAATCCCACAATACACAGGACTCAAAATAGCTTCCTAAATACCGGTGCTTACATCTTGAAATGAATTCCTGGTTAATCTTGTTGTTGTTGATTTTTTCGAGACAGGGTTTCTCTGTATAGTCTTGGCTGTCCTGGAACTTGCTCTGTAGACCAGAGTGGCCTCAAACTGACAGAAATCTACCTGCCTCTGCCTCCAGACCTAGTTAACCTTAATATTGTACAGAAAAATAACAAAAGGGACCCTAAAGCAAACTTAGACTTGTTAAGAGGATTGAATCAGAGCACCATCTTGTGTTCTCTTGGGACTCAGATTAAGTATGTATTAATAGTTTTCATGAAAAGAGAGTCCAGCAGAAGTGAGCCAATATCTGTCCCTGCAAACTATCTTACCTTTCCCCAGTCTTTAAGGCTAAAAACAGTTTTCACATTGAATTGACTTTTATTATCAAAGGCTCAACGTGGTCAAAGCCAACCCACACATATACACACACTGGTTTGTGTGTGTGCAGAAATAAACAATATAGTGGTTAAGTTGCATGGCAAAGTGATGACCTGGGCTTTATCAAGAGGACAGGAGAGTGTGCACACTGCTGTCTGTACCACACAGAAATGCCCTGAAGCTACTAAAAGTTGGCTTCTGTGGAGATTCAAACACCTTCAAGATTGTTGAGCTAAGTATTACTAACAGAATTTGAAGGATTTGAGGATTATGCCAAAATAAAGATCAGCATCTAAAGATACATGGAAATAAACTGTCTGAAACATTCACAGGGGCAACACCTTTATTAGTTACTCCTTGCCTGAATAAAGCAGACAGAGGGCATCAGAAAGCTGCAAGGTGAAGACGATCCTACAGAAGTAGAAGTGATGGCCCATGCTCTGGGACTCCTATGAGAACTCCTGCTCTGATCCTGGGGCTTCAATGAGGAAGAATAGCCCTCAGATCCACAGACACTCCAACTCACCTCCATGGCTTTTTAAAACAGGAATCCTCAACACCTGAGTCACCTCTCCTGCCTTACAACCTAGAACTAGGAGCCAGGTAGTTTCAGGCCCACCCACCCAACTTTTCATGAACCTGAGCTTCATTGTCCTCTGAAACTGGACTGCACTTCCATGGTCATCTGCAGAGCTTCACTGACCAGTGTGGCAGCCATGAACTCCCTGATCACCTGAAACGTGCCCCTACTAGAATGAGGTGTGCCTAAAGTACACAATAACACACCAACTTCAAAGACTGTATTCAAACAACACTATATCCTAACAACCTTTGTGGTACATGTTCACGTACGTCACAATACACTACTGGGTGAAAGAGAGTGCCATCTATTAAGGCTCATTTCATTCTGACCTTTTAAAACCAGCTCCCTTGAGGCCAGCCTGGAGCTATATAGCAAGCTGCAGGCCAGCCTGGACTACTTGTTTCAATAAACAAAGCTTTACCAGTGACCAACAGAAACTCCCAGGATGCTACTACTGGTACCTGCCCTGTCCTGTGGCTCTCGTTTACTCTCTGGACAGCACCATCAGCCTCTATCTGTCCTCCTAGTCTCTTCTCTGTTGTCAGCCCTGCACACATCTTGGGGCCTCTGCTTTTGGCTGTCCTGCCTACTTGGAATGCTTTCACTCCAGACATCTACATGGTTCATTCACTGTCACATCCTTCATATTATCAAAAGGGAGTTAGATACCTGCTCAAGTCAAACCTGAAAGAGGGTGCACAAGAGCACTCTCAGACTCTGGGGCCTTGACAAAGTTCACCTCAGTGCTCCACCTGCTACCACTAATTATTAGAAATGAACTGGTCAGACACCTTCATTAACACAAAATCTAGAGTCAGAAAGGCTAGGATGGAATGTCAATAGCACCAGCACCACTTACTCAAGTGAGGTGAAACAAGCTGTTTTGTGGTAACTGATTTCTTCATCTGTGGATTTGGGAACAAAGAGGGATCTACTATCCTGTGTTCTGAGGAGCTCCGTGAGTTAATACATGGAACTGGCACATATAAACCCTCAAGTTACTGGCACTTGATATTTGTTCCTTGTTGTTCTGTAAGAGGAAGGTGTGGCTTGTTCCTGCTCTCACTCCATGCACCCAGACAGCCCCACACGACATCTGATGGCAGCTTACAAGAACAAAGGAATAAATATACTGGACATTGGGACTTTGGAGTTTTGAGGAGGGCATGAAAGTTTTCTTCCAATCTACACCAGAAAGAGTAGGCACTGGTCTTGGTACTTGGCTCATGCCTGTAATTCCAACACTCAGGAGGCTTAAGCAGGTGCATGTATACAAGGATAAGATCACCTTAGACTACAAAGTGAGACTCCCCACTCCCTCAAAAAAAAAAAAAAAAACATGTCATTCTGGGTAGTTTTGTAGATGCTGTGCCTCCCTGGATAAACAGTCTCCTTGCTACCTTGAAACAAGTCATATACACCACTTTCTGAGCAGCAGAGTTTAATTTCACAAGTTAGAAACCTCCTACAGTCTCAGACTATTTGCTAAAAAGTTACACCCCCCCCCCCAAAAAAAGTTCAGGTCTCAAAACAAATGACACACAAAAAAAAATAGATTTCAGTCTACCATGTTCAAATTTGCACATGTATACTGCTTACTGAAATCACTAGCACTACCCTGCATCCGGATCATGTGGCATTTTCTGGATACCACCACGAAAAACCATTCAAAGCACTTTCCCCTGAGCTAAGACCACAGAACAGCTCACCAAACACTGAAGTCTCCCAAGCCCAAGCAGAGGCAGCTGAATCTCTAAGCAGCCCTGAGACAGACGTTGCTCATAAGACGTACCAGGTCCCTTTGATCTGGCCTGTCTCACACCTACACACATGTATTCCTCCCAGGATAACTGAGCCTTGGTTTACAGATGGTATTGATAGATTAAATTAGTTCCAAGATCTACCATCCTGGAATAATACAGGCTCTTTCTGGGAAAGATTGGTTGCCTTTAAAAGCCATATAGAAGGGATGGAGAAAGGGAAGTGACCCAGTGCTCAGCAAAGGACGGACTTGGCTCCTAACCTCTGACCTAATTGCTCCCTGTGAAAGACACAAGGGTGTCTTCAAGACTGGTGATGCTGAACATGGCAAAGAAGGCACTGGTGCAGTGTTGTAGAACTGCCACACCTGCCCTGAATGCCTTCAACCTTGTCTGCCTGACCGAATAAATGAAACCTGGGAGCAGAGGCCCAGGAGGTCATAGTGACATAGATGTCACGCACCCCATGCATGGCTTGACTGCTTCCCTGCACTGCTCCAGCTTCCTGCTGATGGTGATGGGAATAAAAAATAGAGGCTGGAGATCACTGGGAGGTCTTGAAAAATGGTAAGGTCTAGAGAGGTCTTTTCTGTTAGTTCTTGTGGTCATTGTGTTTTTTAAATTCTGCACTTGATTGACCACTAAGGTCACTGCAACACAGTGAAGGACTACTGTGAGGCAGGCAGGCACAAGTCACTCTCAATCTGCACTGCTGTACAGTGGCAACACCTGAAGCATCAGGATGCTGCTGCTCTACTTTCAACCGTATTTAGCTGATGATCCTAAATAACACTCTGTCAGCTTTTGTAACCCTGCACAAAACCACACACCTTGTGATCTACCAGCTGGGCTGCGGTAATGCCCTTGACTTGAGGCTTAAAAGCTTTGGTCAGGACATACCTTTGATGTATTGTCTTTCCATATCAGACTGCAATGATTACCCCCAGATGTGCCATCCATAGAGCGCTACCAAAATTAGATTACGGCCAGCTAGTGAAACTCCCTCTCCCCTTTGGTACCACTATGGAGGCTGCTGTTCTTGCCTTTGTCTGCAAGATCCAGAAGACACAGCTCTGAGGTTTACAGGATGCGGGGATAAGAACCATCTGCCTGGTCTGGTATTTCTTTAATTAAAACTTTAATTGCAGATATATCTCTGCACAGATACGTGCAGTCTTTCAGCTCCTGCTCTTAATTACCTGAGCTACTGTGAAATGAAGAGTGAGCATTCGCTGAGTGTCTACTATGTGCGAGAGCATGTGCCAGAGGCCTAAGTGGCCAGAGCCCAGCAGGGGAGACCCAGAGACAGATTTGAGCCAAAAATTTCACCTGTTTCTCGCCCTATCCTCTTGGCACTATCTCTGGGAAGATGAAGGATTAAGAAACAAAATCAGCACAGGAGCCAGGAAAAAGCCCAGAAGTGAAGGCTGAGCCACTTCCATGGAACCATGGCCATCACTTTGTCGGAGAAACTGGAGACTAGAACTACAGGGTGCTGATTCCATGACATCCTGCCTGACAGCAATTCTAATGTCATCTTCTTCATCAATTCCCTTTGGCTTGGGCAGACCTTCATGGGGAATGACAGAGCACTTTTTACACCTCCACTGTCTTTTCCTTAGTCTCCACAGAAGCCACAAGGGCAAAGGCCACCAAGTGACACCCAAGCCGCACTGCATAGATCTGGAGACTCACACTGAGGCCTCTATCTCCTCAGAATCACCTTAACCTTATAACACTGGCTCTTGTGGAGGGAAGGAGATTACTCTGACGACCCCACCAACACTCCTGGAGGTAGGTAGTTAAGGGCAAGCTTCTGTACTGCCAAGTTTGCTGTTCCACCCTTACACAGGATTGGTGTGACAGGGTCTGAAGCCTTTTCCTCTCAGGAGCAGATTTCTCATCACCAAAATCAAGGGGTTCGCCACACGTATCACCTACCTTACAGTTTAAAAGCTTACACGGCAGCCATGTAGAGGCCCAAGGTAAGAAGTCTCTCCAAGACAACCCCAGCCCATTCTAGTGCCTAACCTGCACTGCTTGGTGACTGAGAAAAGCCTAGCATGTCTCAGCCTACTAATGCCCATATGGCAAAATTACTAAGTCCTCAAGATGAACCAAACCAGGATAGATGAAGCCTAACAATGCTCAGTAGGGTGGCACCTACTCCAAAACACAGATACCAGGACAAATTTAAAAGTCCATCTGAACACCTACTATGTGGTAGGCCCCTTAGGTTTGTAAGCATATTACACTGTGTTGACAGGGATATGGGTGAGAGTGTCAGAGCTAGAGAGGAAGAAAAGAGAAAGGAAAACAATGTACAAGAGATGAAAGAAAAGAAGAAAGGTTACAGAATGGGAAAGCAGAAAAGGCCCTGTGGTACTTAGTTCTAATTTCTGATACAACTTAGTACCTGGGAGAATGTTCAATGTGGGACTGTCTAAACTAGGTTGTCTTGTAGGCATATCTGCCAGGGATTCTGTTGATTGCCTTAATTGATATGGAAAGACCCGAACTCCAGGTGGGGAGCTCCACTCCCTGATTCTGTGAGCACAGAAAGTTAGCTTAAGTACATATGTGTCTGTGGTTCTTTGCTCCAGTGAGAATGTGATGTGACCAGCTGTCTCAAGCTCTGCTGTGACTTCCCCACAGCGATGGGAAATCCGAGCTGAAACAAACCTTTTCTCCATGTTGCTTTCTGTCAGTTTTCTGCTTTTAAATCACACACCAGAAATAAATCAAGAGCACTCTATTTCCTGGACCTCATAACTTAAGCACAGCCTGGATTTGTGATGGCCAATTCTCACTCAGGACAGTCGTGCACAACAATGGCTGGAGCTGTAGGTACTGGCTGGTGTTGGCTGAACACTAAGTCAGCCCGAGAAGACCCACTTTGGTTTGCAGTGTGATCTGCTCTGAAAGTGACAGCACTGGCCCACACATTCCAGAAAGACACATTTATATGTGTACAAATTATTTACCTGCTCTTTTCCTTGTTTACAAAACAAACTTCCAGGATTTCTGAACCCTGTTGACCAATGGTTCTCAGTTAGAAAAAGATCTGAACCATGGAGTGGGCCATTGATGCAAGTTTTTAACTATGCAAGGGGCTCCAGATCCATAGCCAGGACTAAAGAAGCCACTGTTATCAGTCACGTCTTACTGAGCTTAGTACTATTATGTCTCTGTCTGATGACTGAGGGAAGAGAACGCACATGGCTGATTCCTGCAGTCAAATGGCAGAACTGTCTTACGCAAAGTAGCCCAGAGACAGTGAATATAGCATAACAAATGCACTACACCTACCTAAAATCAGTGTGCTCATGCAGGACTCCCTACCTCCTGGGTGAATATGATGGATGATTAAAATGTGTAAAAGTCACTGAGAAGAACACCTGATATAAATCCTTGCACACGCGGTGTCAGTGAGATCATTTCCCCTTTACTCAAGAGGACACTGAAACCTCCTGCACCTGAGGGAAACACTAGGCAGCTCAACACCCTGACTCCCCATAAGCTAGCTGCAGGGTTTACCATGGTAGCGTGAAGGGTGAGTCCAGCTAATCAGGCAAGCGATGACTTTCTCTTCAGTCTCTTTCCTCTCCAAAGTCAAAATTAGGTAAACAAAAAAAACTTAAAAAAAAAAAAAAATCCAGGGAGGGGGGGGGAGTTATAGTAGCAGCAGCAGCAGCAGCAGCAGGTAAGGCAACTCCTAGAGGCTGGATTTTCTGGCTGTGAGCCTAGGTGGCCGTGGAGCTCTGTCGGAGTTTCTGTCTCCTGCACGTCTTACTTACCACACACTCTGTGGTCCTCTCTAGGCATCCAAGGGCCTCTAAGTCAGTGTTAAACGACTGAGGGAGGAAAAGCTAGAGCTTCCTTTGCTGGAGGTGCATGCACTACTCATGGCATGCAGATCTGGTCACACTGCACTTAGTGCTACTCTACAGACCTCACACACATCGACTCTGCTAGGACTCACCATGATCCTGTGAGTGGGTGTTATTACTGTCACCCCATTTAAAGAGGAAGTAAACTCAGCAATAGGGCAGCTAGGTAAAGTGCTGTAGTCAGAACACTTGCAAGAGGCCAAGGTGGGATTCGAACCTCAGCAGCCTGGCTCCACAGCCATGGTCCTGGCCCTTCACCACGGGGGTTCACTACCACTGCCTCTTGGCACAGCCATAGGATGAGGTTGAGTTTCAAAAGCACCTTTCTTCTGAGTTCTCAGTGTTTCATTTATCCTCTCAACAACCCTAAAAAAGCAAGTGGGAGACATACAGTATCTGCATTTCACACATATTACAATGGAAGCAGCAAGAACACGGCTTACAAACGCCTACCTGGACAGCCAACCTCCTAAGTCACTGTTTCAAATCACACTCCTGTCTTCTGAAGTCTCTGTTTGAGCTTTTTAGTTTGGGTTAACTGCTTTAACTGGGGCTGACAGCACGTCCAAGACCCGAGTAGTCCAGAACAGACTTTCTCGCTCTCAGGCAAGATTCTTTCAGTGAATCAAAATTACATGAGCAATATCTGTGGGTCTTACAACTTACTACAAGTCCTAAATTCTAATTAAAAACTATTTTTGTTCATCTAAAATAAGCAGTCAGTGTATTCAGTTACTAGCTCTCTGAGAAAAAATAGGTTATCTTAAAAATGTACTAAGCAGGCAGCTTTAAGGAAAAATCTAATTTATTGAATCACAATGACAAAACATTTCACTTCTCCATCTACTAATGTGTCCTGGATTCCTACTAAATTTATGAATAAAGTACTGGACTCTAAAGAGCCAACTCTGTCAACAGGGTGCTTGTGACTCCCTCGGGTGCCATCAGGCAGTTGAGGAGAGGAGTCGACAGCCACCATCTCCTGACACTCAGAGTCCATGAACTCTACGTCTAGTACCATTCCTCCGCTGCTGAAGGACATGGCACCCAGGACAAACAAAGGACACAAATGAAATGGAGGAGAAAAATACTCCTGCGCATAGGTGCACAATGCATTATGACAAAAGCATTATTAAAAGTCACCTGAGCAGTCAAGGTTCAGCCCCCAACCCCAGGACAGGGACAGTCACGGGGCTTCATAGTCACAGGAGTCCTTTCTATTCCTCAACTCCAGTGCTCTGCAATTCTGTGACCAGAAACTCAGTAGGCCAGAGGCAGCTTTGCAAGTATGTGGCAAAAGCAAACTTGGAAGCTCCAAGTAATGCAGGAGAACACAGTTGTTCTGGTCACCAATGAGCAGCTCCTTATACTCTGTGATTTTAATGAATGATATAAATGTTCATAGACATAAAGCTTGGAAAGGATTTAAATCTACTTCAATGTTCACCTAGATGTTTCAGCTGTGTGAAATTGAAATATCAGCATTAAACATTAAAGAATAAAATAATGAGATACTAAAAGTAATCTATATTTTACTGGATCATGCTAAGAAATTACATGTGATTTTGGGGGTGATATTTATCACCAGTTCAAAGAATTTAATATGGTTTTGGAATTTGTTCTGTTTTGTTTTTAAGACAAATACAAACAACAAAAACAAAAAAAAACCAATGTACTAATTTGAAGAAAAAAAACTGTAATAGCCAACAGCATAAATTAATCTGGTATAGGGTCCACCAGAACTGACCAGATTTTGGCAAAGACAAAAACATTGTGGGTAATATCAACCGTTGCTTTCTCTTATGTTTAAAAGAAGTAGATTATCAAGGATGGATAAAGGTGAAATTGGATGATAGAACTGTATTCTTCTATACTTTTAATGAAATAAAACATTTAAACATTTTCTCTCCATAAAACTTGAGAATGCAAAATATAATCTGATGATGCAAAACATGGCATTTACGAGACTACCAGATTTAAACTGCTGCTGTGTTTGAGGGGAAGGCAGCAACAAAGCTATGTAGTAAATGTGAAGACGGTGTGGGCAAAGACAGATGTGAGCATGAGTGTGCATGGAAGGGGGTAAAAAGGGAAGGGAGGCTTCAGGCAGCCTGGGTATGTATATGTGAATTATATGTCAACATCAGCTAATTCATAGCAAAATATGGACATAAAAGGAAATACCCCACATGGGGAAATGCACTCATTAAACTTAAATTTTAAAAGGATGAAAACACAGATTATACTTTATTCTTAAAAACCAAAATGAATTTCAATACAGAAAATGAAGACAGCATTTTGCAATTTTATCACTCAAAGGAGAATCTCTACTTGAGGAAATCAGTGTGCTGCACTTGGAGAGATGAAATGTTACAGCTTGTACACCAAAATTAAAAAATGAAATTAAATTAAAAAATGAAATGGTTACCAAGGTAATGCAGGTCAGGGGATCAAAGGTGAAGGGTCACACATTATTAAAAAGAAATCCAAAAGGGCGGCTGCATCATGATCTCTGCAAAACAAAGGAGCTCCAGTAAGTACAACTAGCATCTCCCAGAATCAACAATCAAGCTCTCGAAGCTCCCCCTGCAATTGAACAGTCTTCCCTGATTCCATGGAGAGCCATTTTCATTCAGGTACAAAACCAAATTTTAATCATCTGTTACCAACCAAAAAAAAAATTACAAAAAAAATTACAAATATTTAATCCATCATATTAAAACCTCCAATATTTCCAATTGAAAGTGGCTGGGAAGTGCTGGCATTTCATTTCAGTTGGAATCCATACCCTGTTTTCTGGAAATGACAGTGTTTGATAAGTTGCCAACATATCAGAAATCTAATTTGGTCACAGCATGGTGAGTTGGTGTCGTCCCCCCACCCCCGCCACCTCTCCTCAAGGAATGAGTTCCAAAATTGAGTTTTTGCAAATTTCTTTCATTTGAAGTAGCTGCATAAAATTCCCATTATTGGAACATTTAGTATAACAATGTTCTAGAAGACAGCAATAAAGTGATACATGATAAAATAAACTGTGTAACTATACCTATTAAGTCTGTTCTCACATTCAACTCTCACTGAATAAGGGAAGGACATTTCAAGCAAAGTAACAACTTGCTGTCTCTCCTGGAATCATACAGTTAAGAGGAGCCTGCCTTGAGGACAAACCATGCAGGAAAGAGGGATCTGACAGGCTTTGTTTCCCAACAATGTTACACTTACTCACCTTCATTAACAAACTAACTTATGTTCCCACAAAGAGCAGGAGGGTGCAACCTTTGTTTGAAATGTAACTACCACCAGGTTATGGCACTTACTGACAGCAACAACAAGAAGCAAACGGTGACAGTAAATGCTCATTTCCTGGTAAATGACCAACACGGGACAATCATCCTTACTGTCTTTAGTCTGAGAACTAATCCTAAGCAGGTTGTTCCCTGATTCGGGATCCAGGCTCCTTATGCTGAGCAGTGTGTGCGTCTAAGAAGTCCTGTGCACAGTGGCCTGCCACCTGAGGCAGGTGAAGAGCAGCTGGCGGAAGGAGCTTGGTTTGGTTACCATCTTAGCACCCCTTTCCTTCTCCCACCTTAGTTTCACGCCGTCACATCCAACACTTGAGTTAACCTTGTTAAAAATCACATCCCCAAATACTTATATATTAAAATATAGACAAGTGTCCAGAAGGATTTATTAAAAGAAGTAAGATATTTCTTCTAGTGGCTTATGGCAATCAATAAATAAAATAATCCTATGAATGCCAGCTTTTGTTCCCTCTGATTAGGTTTTGTTAAAGTAACTGCAGATCATCATGCACTGGATTGAGTGTGTTAGTGCTTAAGGCCACATCTCTAAAGCCACGGCTTTCCCTTTCATTAGTTGCACAGCTATGAAAAGTAAACTAACATTTCATTTTTGGAGCCCTCATCTCACACAGTCTGGCACATACATATTTGCTGCTGGGAGGCATGCAGGCAATGTTGAACACTGCAAAAGGAATCAATACCCCATCAAAACAATGCATACAGTGCTTTAGTAGCATCATTATTGAGACCATTTCAGCATGTTTGTAACAAAAGACAAGAAGCCAGCAGTGTGGCATTAACTTGAGCTTGGTTTTCCTAAAACATTTTATATTAAAAATAAGCTCCAGACCTGTTCAGACCAAGAACTATATATACAATATGTCTTGACCAAACATATATTCATAATCTCTTAACAATAAGACGACTTCTTAATGCCTTTTAAAAGTCTTCTAAATCATTCTTAAAATTCCACAGCTTATAGAAACAGTTCACCAAATTTTTGCCAATTCATCAGTCCTGCCAGAAGTGTCAGACATAAACCATCCAAAGCTAATGCAACCTTCAAGTTGTCAGCTGTTCCCTAGCATGTCCTGACTTTCCATGGGGGTGGATTCATATTCCCTGCCTACACACATGGCAGTTCTGACAGACAGCCTCTGAATTCAACTGTACCTATGGGGACAACAGTCCAACTGATTTTTAAAGTAACAATCAATTAGGAATTTAGCCAGTGACTTCTGGTTGGGGAGAAGGTAGGCTAGAATTTATTATGGTGCTAACAAGTCCCTAGAACAGCACTCAGGAAGGAAAGTACACACTCTACCACTGTCAGCAAAGACCCACACAGGAGCCCACTATGTGGACAGCAGCTGAGACCACTGCACCTGCTGAGGTCAGCATGGGTGCCTTCAGCAGTGTCCAGACAGCAGGTCTGTGGACACCTACCTGACCTAAAACCATTATTCTGGACCCGAGCTCTAGGAGGTTCAGGGCCTGGGTAGCTACAATCTTCATCCAGGGCGCTAACTCTAGTCCTAACTGGAGCCAATGTGTTTTCCCTATAGAACTTTCCGGCTTCTAGACCATTTTCAGGTCTCATAAACCAAAATTACCCATCTTCCTTTTCTTCTTCAGAAGCCTCCCTTGCCTTCACTATAGCCACAGTCAGTTAGTGACAAAGTTCTCATTAAAGTAACACAGAATACGCAGATGTTGCCACAGACTGGAATAAGCTCTCAGCTGAGGAACCAAGGGGAATGTTCTACCAGACGGGAACAGAGCTCTAGACCACCTCAGGGAAACTTTACAAAGTTACATACAGTTTATCTCTTTCCACAACTAATAATAGAATTAAACAGTAAATGCTCAAAACCCCTAGCCAGCCTCCAGATCCTTCTGCATATCCTTGATCTGAATATATCCACCTGCTCCCAGCAGAATTCTCCAGGGACTCTCACAGCAGACTGTCTGGGACACATGGACAAATTTAATTCCTTTTCTCAACAAATCTACAAGCAAGAGGAACTGGCTCCCTTCTCAGACAGAGCAAAGGCCTGTGAGAGGAAAGAGGTGCTGCCATGTTTCCCTTAGAGGCTAACTTCTGATGTAACAAGTAAGGAAGAACTAGGAAGAAATCCACAACAAAAAAGTCACAAGATTCAGCATGAGGGAAGGCACCGCAGAACTGAAGAAGCCCATCAAGACAGGACCTTAGACATTTTTCTGGTTTTTCACAAAATGGCTATTAGTGCTGTTATGCAATACTTTCTCCAGCAGATACTAAGCTTTGCAGGAATGTGTACTGATTAAAGAGATATTCAGCTAAAAGCTGATTAAGATGATGGGCAAATTATTTTTAATCCATAAATACAAATGCATAAGTTCCCTCATGCCATACGTAGAGCATCAAATATACTTGAGCTAGATCCAGCTTTTTAGCTAAGCAAAGGCTATACTTCTATTACCACTTCATGGTATGCTCTATGTTTGTTTGTCCGACATGGCAGAAATGCAATCCACTCCAACACCAGAAAAACAAGTGTTTAGTTTTCACGTTTTCAGTCCCCGTGTTCACAGACCCAAATGTTTGTACTCCCTGAGTCCCAGGCCCCGTGTTTGTAGTCCTTGTGTCCCAGGCAACCCTGTTGGCAGTCCCAATGTTTGACCCAAGATGAGGTGCAATTCCTTTCCTTTGCCAACCA
Organism: Arvicola amphibius; assembly: GCF_903992535.2. NCBI lineage: Eukaryota > Metazoa > Chordata > Mammalia > Rodentia > Cricetidae > Arvicola > Arvicola amphibius. The sequence goes on along the minus strand of NC_052052.2, from coordinate 4,497,776 downwards.
CCATCATGTCTTGTGGTTTTCCAAATGTTCAGAATACCAACCTTCGTTACTTGTCTCTAAGATGAACTAAGACACATGATAGAACATCCCACACCTACAACCACAGCATTCCTACTATATATATATATATATATATATATATATATATATATTTCTTTCTTCCTTTCTTTTCTTTTCATTTTTTTTTTTCTTTTCTTTTTGAAAGAAGGTCTCACTATGTAGCTCTCACTAGCCTGGAAATCACTATATAAACCAGGCTAGCCTGAAACTCACAGAAATCCACCTGCCTATGCCCCCCAAGAGCTGGGATTAAAGAAGTGTATTACCCAAGTCCCACCATAATAATTTTAAGGGGGTGAGGAGATGAGGTAGCACACACCTGTAACCCCCAAATTAGGCAGGCTGTGGCAAGAGGATTTAGAGATCTGAGCCCAACTGGACTATACAATTAGAGCAAGAAAAACAAAGAACTAAAAAGAAAGGGGAGAGTCAAAGGCGGGGGGGGGGGGGCGGTTACAGGGAGGAAGAGAAGACAAACTATTAACCTTCAACAATGAATGTAACCTTTTCCTCTGGTAGCTTAGAATATCCCACAAAGGCTAAAGAGGATGGGAAGGAGGAATAGTGATAGCAACCACAGGACTTCTGAGGGGTGCACAGGCTCATGGCACTGAGGCTATTCATGCCAGAACACACACCACTGTGCAATTAGCACATGGTCTCACATGCAGTAGCTAAACAGTCGACCTCACAGAATCAGAACAGTCATTACCAGAACCTAGGATGGCTGAGGGGCCAAGAATAAAACATGTGAAAGGGGAAAGGGGACAGTGAACATTAATTATTTTCAGATAAGGTCACATACCATTTGTAGCTCAAGCTGGCCCAGGCTGGCTTCAAACTCATGGCAATCCTATGCCTCAGCCTCCCAAATGCTGAAACACAACAGACATGAGCAACCATGCCTGGCTAGAAGGAGTAACTGCTAATGTTCTCTAACACTGAAGAGTTGCTGGCTGACAACAATGATATATTTCAAAATAACTAGAAGAAAAATTTCTGAATGTTCTCAACATAAACACATTCACATATGCATCAAGTAATAGGCATGCCAACCAATTAAAACATCTTAATGCAGCCCATAAATATGAAATTACTATGTATCAATTAAAAATAAAAATAGAGGGGGTTAGAAAGATTGATCCATGGATAAAGCACTTGTCGCACAGTTTAAGAATCAAAATTTGGATTCCCCAGAACCCACATAAAGCGACAAATGTTTGCACCCATCTGTAATTCTACAAGATATGGGGCAGAAATGGGAAGATCCCAGAAACTCTTCAGCTAGCATCCCTTACCAAGCACTGAGCAAAAACCCTGCCTCAAACAAGAAGACTAGATACTCAACGTTGTCCTCTGATCTGATAAGTGCCCATATTCATTCTCTCTCTCTCTCTCTCTCTCTCTCTCTCTCTCTCTCTCTCTCTCTCTCTCTCTCTCTCTCTCTCTCTCACACACACACACACACACACACACACAGCCACACCAAACACAATCATCAATTCAATCAAAACATAAACCAGTTGTTAATATGCTTGCCTAGCAGACACCAAAGCCTGGGTTTGATCCCCAGAAGCACATAAACAGGGTGCAGTAGTGATATGTCTTAATTCCAGCACTCAGAGAGTAGAGGTAGAAGGATTAGATATGCAAAGTCATACACAGCTATGTTACACAGCAAATTCCAGGTTAGATGGGACTACATAAGACTCTCTAAATAACCAGTTACTCTTAAAGATTATATAATTTATCACATGCCAGCTCCTCGATAAAGCAAGCTGTGCAAGGACAAGAATGCTAAGTGGGAGCACAGGACAAGGATTTAGCCTCACACTGCACTCTTGGAACCAGGTCATGTTGGGACTGTCCATGCAGAGAAGGTCAACAAAATTCTAGGCAGACTGTGGAAGCCACTGCTCCTGAGCTCTTTGTTGCCTATTATTTGTCTGTCTATTACCAGAGTTGGTAAGAGAATCCTCCCTTTTCACACATAAGAACGCACACAGATACTGTGTATTTAAATGCTTGGTACTGGTTACCCATACTGGCTACACATCTGAAATCACCCCACTTTCAAAATTAGATTGGCTTACCACATTTATAAAACTGAGTAGCATAGCCAAGACCCACTTCTTTCTAGCTGTCCACTGGCGTAAGGGTTGACAAAAATGTGTAAGTTCCCAAAAAACAAATTTAAAAGAAAGAAAAAATAAAGTTCACCACTGCTAGCATTATCAATTTTTTTGTTTACAAACCTGGTGGCACACCCCTTTAATTCCAGCACTCTGGGGGGCAGAGGCAGGCAGATTTCTGTAAATTCAAGGACACCCTGGTCTACAGAGCTAGTTCCAGGAAAGCCAAGGTTACACAAAGAAACCCTGTCTCAAACAAACAAAAAATAACAACAACAAAAAAAAAATCTCCTTGCTTGTAGACTTCTCAGCAACACACACCAGTGAGCACCTGTTTTCCGCACTGGGCGAGATGCTCCCATCTGAGCCATCACCCATAAACAGTCTCTCCAGGACAGCAGCAGGAGACTGCGATTTTCAACCCCAAACAAGTGACTCAAGAGCCTGCCTATCTGGCAAGCCTCCCAGGTGAGTCTGGTTAGTCCACAGCCCTCCCTTTGAAATCGGACTCAGGTTGGCTGAATCTATCCTCCAGTTTCCTCACAGACACATTGACCTCAGGGGGCAACTATAAGTGGCAAAGCTGCTAAAATTTTAAGTTTAAAAGAAAATCCAAGCCTATAGAGAAAACTCAGTAAGTAAAATGCCTGTGTTTTAAGCATAAAGACCTGAATTCAGATCTGAAGAAACCATGTAAAGGCAGATGTAGAAGCACAAATCAGAGGTGGGTGTGCATGTCTGTAATGCCAGCGCTCCAGCAGCAAGACAAGAGGAGAGACCCTACACTCGGCAGGAGCTTGGTCATGCAGAGACAGGGTAGGAGTTGTCCACAAACTCTGCAAACACTTGCATGTGATAGTCTGTGGCATAGCTTACTGGTGGTCCGTCTCTATCAAGATTTCAAAGCTTTCAGGTACCTGAATATATGCCTTTAAGTTGTTAAACCCAAGAGAATTAATTATGTATGAAATGGAGTGGAGGAGAGGAAGGCAAGGCAGAAGAGAGAAACTGGGAGGGAAATATAAAAACTACTTTCTGAAAAAGTCTTATGGAAACCAGTAGAAGTTTCCTAAAATTTATCTATACACATACATAAAGAGTTAAAATGGACATCCTATGACTGGGCAACAATGCCCCTACTAGGCATTGGGGGGGAGGGGTAGTCAGTGAGATACCCAAAAATCCCCAAACAATACAGGATATTGCCAAAGCTCTTGGCTACCTTCCAGAACGTGATGGCAAGACTCTGTTACTGAAGACACCACATAGGTGATTATATAAAAAGAAGTACCAAGCTAGTACTGACATGGAAGCATCCTCTCTCCTGGCTAGCTCCCATGCTGCTATGCATGCTGCCAAAGGAGAAAAGTAATCATCAGTCTTACTGAGCTGTGAACTCGGCAAGCTCCAATAATGACAGGCCTGGTCAGACATGGCCACTGGTACAATAGCAGAGTAAACATTATAGGAGTAACTGACCACTTCTGATTTTATTTCATGTCCACTCCACAAGATGAAATCCATACCCGGAACTATATTAGGCCAACAATCTATGGCTACACAGATTATAGACACCAGGAGAGAACATACTGTTATTATTCTGCTAAAAAGAGTGTTAAACCGGGCTGGAGAGATGGCTCAGAGGTTAAGAGCATTGCCTGCTCTTCCAAAGGTCCTGAGTTCAATTCCCAGCAACCACATGGTGGCTCACAACCATCTGTAATGAGGTCTGGTGCCCTCTTCTGGCCTGCACGACACACAGACAGAATATCGTGTACATAATAAATAAATAAATATAAAAAAAATTTTAGAAAAAGAGTGTTAAACCAACTCCTAATGACTTAAGATTATACCTATAGATTTAGGTCATTTCTCAATCCTTATCAGTAAATACTTTTGTACAAGTAGATGATGATCAAACAACATGGAGACCCACAACTGGCCAAGGTGCAGAGAATAAGCGACTAAAGTGTTCAGCCCTACATGGAATATGGATACTGCACTCCCTCCTCCAAAGGCTCAGAAATCACTGAAGAAGGGGCAGAAAGAGTGTAAGAGCCAGAGACAGTAGATGAGTGCAAGGAAAGAGCAGGACACCTGCTCATATGAACTCACAGCAGTTTTCACAGAATGTATTAAGACCTGTGCAAGCCAAAGTCAGACTAAATCACAACATGGAGAATGAAGTTAGGCATGAAGTTAGGCATCCTTTGTTGGGCAGCTATTGGCAACTCTTAGCTGCTGAGAGAGGAAGGGTCAGTTTTCTCTACAAGCACAGCACTAATAAATTGACTGTGGTAGTTTGAATGTAAATGGCCCTCATAAATTCTGAGGGAGTGGCACTATTAGGAAGTGTGGCTTTGTTTGAATAGGTATGGCCTTGATGGAGGAACTGTGTCACTACTGTGGGGGCAGGCGTTGAGGTCTCCTATGCTCAAGCTATACCCAATGTCTCAGTTCATTTCCTGTTGACTGCTGATCAAGATATAGGACTCTCACCTCGTTCTCCAGTCTGCCTGGACTCTGCTGTGAAGATAATGGTTAATCCTCTAGAAGTGTAACTCACCCCAATTAAATGTTTTCCTTTAAAAGAGTTGCCATGGTTATGATGTCTCTTCACAGCAACAGATACCTAACTAATACATTGAGCATACACCTTTATGAAAGGCCACACATCCAAGAATGTGGACAGCAAAAAATGGCTTTAATATGATAGAGGTAGAGGTTGCAAGGGGAAGGGGCACAAAAACACAAAGTTGGGTTGGAAGGAAGAATAGATTGGGAAGGGCTGGGGGAGGGAAGATGACTATGATCAAAACACATGACATTCTCAAAGAATATTTTTCATAAGTTTTTTAAACATCAAAAAACAGTGCTTTTTTTCCTTTTGTGATCTTGGGATATTACTTCATTCAACTATGTCTCATGTTCTCCATTTACAACATGACATTATCATTCCTATATCACATAGACTGTGCTCATCATTATATAGGATATATACATTAAGTCCTCACACCTTGGCTTTCTGATCATACAGTATTTATTACCAACTATATGTCATAGTGTGTCACGCCTTTAAAATCAGTGTCATTCATATGATCTATACTCTTGTCCTCTTTATGATCCTATTTTATCAAAAAGCATCTTATTTACAAAGAAGATGAAACTAACCTATCTGATAAAATCTCCTTGGCTCTCTTTTTTTGAGTGGTAGGAGAAGACAAGTAATATCCACATTTAATGGTAGCAGACAAAAGGCATAAAGTCAAGACCTGAGAAAATTCCACTGTCAAACTTAAGAGAGCAAGAGGGTGCATCCAGCACAGGGAGAAGAAGGGTCATACACCATCCCAGGAGCTGGGGAAGTATGGTGTGTGTGGTCACTGTGGCATGTGTGACAGTAAAAGCACACACTGAAAAATGCTTTTATTGAACTCTGCTGCTGCTGTTGAAGACAAAATGTTGTTTTTGGCAACACTGTTGGTATTGGTATTGATGTCATTGCTCCTGCAGTTATTGAAACTAGAACTCATAGAAATTCTCCTCTACTTCCTGAGTGATTAGGATCACAGACATAAATCACATACCTGGCTTATTTTAACTTTTAGATCACTAGTGATTCAAGAAAGAAGGTGCAACAGAATAATAGGAGCTAGGTTGAACAAATAAAACACTTGAATAACAAGTGAAGATGGGGAGGGGAGAAGTCTGGATCTCAAATTTGCAAACCCATGCTCACGGCAGCACTATTCAAACCATACAGAGGCAAACTGTGGTATCTACATAATAGAATACTCAGCTTTAAAAGGGAAGGAGGCTGGAGAGATAACTCAGAAGTTAAGAGCACAAACTGTTCAGATCCCAATACAACACTTTATGGCAGCTCACAACCACCTTTAAGTCCAGTTCTATAGGAGTTGATGCCCCCTTCAGGCCTCTTCAAGCCCCTGTACTCACATGCACAGACCTACGTACTTACAGTTAAAAATAAAAGTAAATCTTTAAAATCAGAAGGGAAGGGGAGGCAAACATATACTACACTGAGAAACGTTTAGAGCATTATACTAATTAAATAGTCCAGTCACACACAAAGAGAAAGTACTGCCTGACTCCCCTTTTTAAGGTCCCCAGAACCAACTGCACAGATGACAGAATAGAAGTGTCTGGGAAAGGGATGGGCTGTTTGAGGACAAAGTTTCAGTTTCTGGAGATGGATGATGATGGTGGGTGCACAACAAAAATGAACTTTACACTGCTTAGTTCTATGCAAAGAAAACATTCAGACTCTAATTTTCTGCTGTATAAATGTGAAAGGCACCTGTCTGTCTGAATATTGAAGCAGCTACCAGGCCATGATGACCATCACTGCAAAGAACTTAGAGCAGGAGTATATGGGTGAGAGCACAGTGCAAGCAGAGAGATCATGGATATCGGTCCCTCCCTAATAGGAACCAGGGCAACCAGACCAGAGCAAGGACATTCCTCCAGCCATCACAGCTGGACCTACCAATATTCATGATGTGCACAAACATTAAAGGAGAGGAAGTGAACGCTACAGAAACAAAGATAGGAACTATTCCAGTCCCGTCATCAGTGACAACACCTGCTTTTAATTCAGTCTTCTTTAACATACAGCTTCTAAGATTACATGAGCTCATTTATTAAAGTCACAACAGAATTCATTCAAACAAGAAAGTTATCTACTGTAAAGCTGCACTCTGGTTTTGACAGATATTTAAGCAGAGGTGGCCACTAATTTTCTTTCTATAATGTTAAAATGAAAGGAAGGTCACCATGTAAGGAAAGATAACTGTAACAACAATATAAACCCAGAGTGAACAGATCACAGAAGACAGTCCAAACAGTGCCCAAGGCTGTCACAGCAACACAGGTAACTGCAGCATTTAAAGTCAACTGGAAAAGATCAACAACTCAATACAGGGAGCAATTTGGAAGGAAAATGAAATTACAACTATGCCTCACCCTGCTCATGTGGCTTCTTTAGTGTTTAGTTACATTAAACATCTTAGGATAAAACAGAGAAAGAGAATCTAAATAGATAACCCAATACTATACAAGGAAGACTTTTCTGTAAATGCCCAAGACCAAACAAGTTCAGAAAGCTAACAATTAACTACAAGTTCTTTGTGTGTGGAGGGGGAGAGGGGGAGGGGCAACTATACACATTTCTTAAAATAAAAAAAAAAGCACTTAGAAAGCAAAGGCAGAGGGAGGATGAAGAACCAACTTCAGAAAAACAGCAAAAGAAATGAAGATAATTTTTTAAAAATATAACATGAAGTTAGACAAGCAGCTAAAACAGGCTAAATCACAGGAACATACAAACAAATGAAATGTAAAGGAAGCAAGAAGCCAGACATGGTGGCACATACCTGTAATTCCAGCTCTTGGGGGGCTGAGGCAGAACTACACAGAAGGACCCTATCACCTGGTAACAAAGGAAGTGTCAGCTTCTCACCCAACAGACTGAAAGATCCCTGAGTGATGGAACACACACTCTCATATCTGATTACTGAGAATTGAATTGCTACATAGCAAATGTTTATCCTTTGACAAGTACATCTGTCCTGAGAGCATAACTAGAGAAGTATGCAAAAATATGTGAACCAGAATCTTAAGTGTGCTAGTTAAAAAAGGCTCAGTTATATTAAACATCTCAGGCTAAAAATCCAAACCAAAATGATGTAAGAACAAAATAGAGATTGCTAAGTTTTTATGGGCATCCTTGCTCTGCAATCATGAATATTCATAACCACACATATGCACCAACATGGAAAATAGCCATAATATCCTGTATTATAAGGAGAAAACAGTGAAGGAGGAGGTACGCACAGTGTCGTGTGTGTGTCTTTGTGTGTGCACATGCACATGCAAGCTTTATAGAGATATACACCACAGGAGCACACAGATCTTGCTCAAGCATCATTTACATCTACAGAACTATGGTCTGGACATATTTGAAAGTGTCCCACAAAAGGTCTGTATCATTAGTCTGGTCTCCAGCATAAAGGTATATAACCTCCTTTGTGAAGTGGACCCTAGAGGAAGTCCTTCAACAGGAGTCAGAGAGAGGTTCTTAGAGCAATGGGCAGCATGCCAATGAAGAAACCCTAGTGGGTTCTTGGACCAGTCGGCCTCTCTGGCTTCCTATTTGGTGACACAATTTCTCCCTCCACATATGCTCCTGAAATCAACCATCAGATCTTGCCAAGAGGTTGAACCCGTAAGCCACCTGATCGTAAACTATCAGCCTGTAAGTTAAATAACACTATAAAGCCCCTGCCTTAGGCATTTTCAGTATAAAAATCAAAAAGACACCTGATCGTAAACTATCAGCCTGTAAGTTAAATAACACTTACTATAAAGCCCCAGCCTTAGGCATTTTCAGTATAAAAATCAAAAATTAGAATACACATTCTGTCTTCCTTGCTCTGGGTCAGAATGCTTCTCAACTCAGTGGGCACACTGATCACTTGAGAAACGCTTGTCTAGAAATGACAATCCTCCCCACAAGGCTGATAGCACCAAGATAAGAACAGGGTTTCTAAGTTTGAAGAGAAACGATGTTCAACACACTGTGAACAATGCCACTTCTGAAGGATCCCCACACAAGACTGGTACAGCCCTAAAAGCTGAAGGAATAAACTCCATCTTGGCTTTCTGACTTGTCCTTTCTCTGTTGTTCTCTCTGCAGTCACCTGGAATTCCAGGAACAACACTCTGATTAGGAGCACTAGATGATCAGTTGAATTAGCCCGCAGACAGCAGCAACCCTCTTATCCACAGCCCCGCGTGGCCAACTAGGCCACAGTTTGATCCAACTGCCTAAGTAAGCATGTTTCTCACTCCCACTTCTGTTCCTTCCCTATTTAAACCTGAAGATCTTTTAAGTGTCCCAAGGACAAGGCTGAAGAAGCTGGGCACCTCTGCCTTTCTCAGTGGCTAAACTGAATATTCCTTTGCTGTTTCTTGACCTCATCTTCTATTTGAAGTGTCCAGCCCCTTCTGCCTCAAACAGTAACAGACTCCAAAAAATCCCCAGTCCTCATCTTCAACTCGTCTTTCTCTGTAAGGTATTTTCTTCTTGACACTTCTACTCCCCGGTCCCAGTCTCCTTTACTTTCTGACCTCTGGGTGGCCTCCAGGACCTTTCTCTTCCCCCACTCACCCCACTCCTCTGAGAAAGCTCAATGGGTACTCTTGGCTTCTTTGGCTTTTCCATACATCTCTCTCTCTAACTGCTCCCAAGGATGTCTACCTCGATGTCTCACATACGCTCCAAGCTCCACCACAAAACATGAACTCAGCACTACTGAAACCTGTTCTTGGTGCATTTTGTTCTCAACTCTCCTCTCCTCTGCCAGGAGAAAACTCAGAATAAACTCACTAAGGTGTAAAAAAGGTATTTTAAGCTGAAAATACGAGTTCTAAAATCCCGTATCTTCCTACAAGCAGAGTCTCCCCACAGATCTCCAAATAACTCAGCTGTCATAAACCCCATCCCCAGGAACAACTCAAATCTTCTACGATGAGAAGACAGCCAAAGAAACTGTTTGCACCCAGATGCCAGAGGACTGTCATTTCTCTACTCTAAAGGCTTGTTCCCCCAAACCTTGTTTCTTTTCCTACAAATGCACTCTGCCTCCCCTTTACCTCTTAGTGTAATACAGAAGGCCCAAAGTTTGGCTCTTTTCAATCACAATTCTCTATAAATATCCCTAAAATAAATATCATACATGTGCAAATTCAAAAGGTCACACACACGAAACACTAGAATCTAGGTGGTTTTCTTTTCTTGTTGACCTGTCTTTTGTCAGCTTAGGCAAAGTGTAGCACAAAGTTTCTGTCCCACCGAGTCCCACAGTCGTTCAGTACCAAAGAAACAAACAAAGGCTTTTATTAATTACAATCCGTTTGGCCCATTAGCTAAGGCTTATTATTAACTAGCTCTTACAACTTTGATTAACCCATTAGTGTGGGAGGTCCTTCTGTCTGTGTGTTGCTTTTCTTGGTTAATGAATAAAGAAACTGCCTTGGCCTGTTGATAGGGCAGAACTTAGGTAGGCAAGGAGACGGAACTAAATACTGGGAGAAAGACAGCAGAGTCAGAGAGACACATGGAACCGCCAGAGTCACACATGCCACATGCCGAATCTTAGCCAGTAAGCCACTACCACGTGGCAATATAAAGATTAATAGAAATGGGCTAAATTAATCTAAGAGTTAGCCAATAAGAATCTAAAGCTAATGGGCCAAGCAGTGATTTAATTAATACAGTTTCTGTGTGGTTATTTTGGGGCTAAGCTAGCCGGGCGGCCAGGACGAACAAGCAGACCCTCCTCCTACAACCCATAATTCTTGTCTATGTTTAGCCACATGGCTTGGTACCTTTTCTCAGTAAGATATTCTCATCTTGCTTCCTCTGTGTCTCTGCCTTTCCTCTCCCCAGAATTCTCCAAGTCTGGTCACCCCATCTATACTTCCTGCCTGGCTACTGGTTAATCAGTATTTTATCAAAACCAGCATGAGTGACAAATCTTCACAGTGCACAGAGCATCTCCCACAGCAGAAAAGAAAGGACCACCATATCTTGGCAGTCATTTTAAACCCTACTATATCAGAGTCTTCTCCAAAGGCCAGAAACAGAGCTAAATGAACTGCTCTGGTTTAGAGTCCTCACCAGAATTCCAGCTTTCCTCCATACCATTCTCTAGACCACTGGTTCTCAACCTTCCTAATGCTGTGACCCTTTAATATACGTCCTCATAGTGATCCCAACCATAAAACTATTTGTTACTTCATAACTATAATTTTGTTACTGTTATGTATCATAATGTAAATGTCTTTTGTTTTCTGATGGTCTTAGGTGACCCCTGTGAAAGGGTTGTTTAACAGCTGCTCACTTTCTCTCTCAAAGGGGCCACATCCCACAGGTTGAGAATCACTTCTCTAGACTGTCTAGAATAACAGCGCAAGATGAAAACCTAATTGGTCACTGATCAAAATCTTACAATCAGGCCTGATTGCCTCAGGGTAAAATATAAAGCCAAAGCAGCCATATGCAGTACTCAAGGTCTACTCCTCCCATCCCTTTGTATATGCAATGCTTTCGTGATCGCTTACTAATTCTGTCCACCCAGTAAACTCCTAAACCTTCAAAATGTGTTGTGTTTCTTGTATTCATCTTTAACAGTGCCCCATGCTCATCTGATATATTCATTTTCCTGATACCCTATGCACAACTGATGCAACTGAGTTCCACTCCTAGAAGACTGCAGAGCCTCTTTTATGTCCTTCTGGTTACTAGTGATGGAATGCCTCCTGGCTAAACTTGGATCAGGCACCTGAATAATCGATTCTCTTTAGTGCTCACTGGAGTCAGGCTCACAGAGCCCAGTGCTGGCGAACAGCCTACCAAGTGGCTTGGCTAGACTCTACCCCAGTTCCTCACTATTCTCAGTACCTGCTCCTTGTCCTCCACCATCCTCTCCATGTGGTACCTGACCACTCTTTGTCTGCCTTTGACAAAAATCTTGCAGGTTAGTTTAGTCAGAACCCACATAACTGCTAATGTTTCTTAGTAATTTTCCACCCACACCCCTCCTTCACCCTAGCTCCTTTGCCTTGTGTGTAGGCAGGCTTGGGCTCAGGCTGCCCTACTATAAAACCTCACTGCTGCCCTCCTAAATAAGGAGCCTCCCTAAACAGTCTGCCTTACTGTTTCAACAAGTGTCTTGAGTGCTTTCTTCTATAGCAGTATACAGCGGACACTCAACACCACCACTAAAACAGATGAATAGATATGATGTTTAAGAATAAATGGTTTTGAACACTTATCAAAGATTGCTTAATGGAAAAAGCATGAAAAGTAACAATTGACTTAAATCATGGAGCTGGAAAAAAATCTCATGCAAAAAAAAAATTAACCCTAAAGTTTTACAAATAGTTCAGAGGTGTAATACGTGACACTAAAAAAGTTTTATTATCATAAACTCAAACTATGCAGAATTATGCAGCAGCACAAATGGCACCTTTCGCTGTTCTGCCCCAGAAGCAGCAGTCTCATTCCTGGCCATGTGAAAATAATACAAAACACTGTTCAACGGTCACTTCTACCTGTAACTGTGATACAACCGAAGCCCTGGACACAAAAGCAGCAGAACTGTATATGATCAGCTGCGTCCCTGGATAGAAGATAAAAAGAAACGTAATAAACACTAAAATAAAGTGGTTCACTGTACATGGGAGCAGACAAAGGAAGATTTCCAGCAAGCTGTAGAGGATGAGAATGTTCTAATTTCTCAAATTATCAAAATGGGGTTTTGATATAGGAGTTTTGATAAATTTATATCTACTATTAAGTCCAAAGAAAACTCAGTTTAGCATTTACAGCCAACAAAGTGCAGGGACAAAATTCTCCCACTAAACTATCTCTGACACAGGATCCTCCTATCGGAGACCTAACAAGTCACAGCTACTTTCCTCTGGCTTTCTACAGTCTGGTGAATAAAGAAGCAATTACTACCCTCAAGTCCATACTTCAACAAGGAGCCCCTAAACCACCCATCTCTGAACCTTAGAAAGTTGGCAGGTGACACCAGCTGGAACTCTCTAGACTACCCACCACCACTAGACACTATGCCACCACTGCAATTTTGTGTATTTTCTGTTTCCTGCAGCCCTGTTTCAGAAGACAGTATGGTAATAAAACAAACATTGTGGAACCCTCACCCCTATTCAAGGAGACTTTCCAAAGCCCCAGAAGGCTCATCACACATCCTCTGCCAAAGACAGAGTTCTGACTTTTGTGGTCCCTGCTTTCTCTAAGTTTTACCTACAGTCATTGTTTAAGCGAAGCTTTACTGAGAAGTTATTCACATACCTTAAAGTCCACCCACTTAGGAGTATTCTTAGTATGTTCACAAAGTTATGCAACCGTCACTATAGCAGCTTTTAGTACAAATGATTTAGAAATCTAGGGCTTCCTTCCCTGGATTTACACTAGACTTAGAAGATAACCATGGAGCCCCCACTATATTCCAAAGCCTGAGCAGCTAAAGGTGGTAACACCCAGAAATGAAGGAGTTAGTCTGATCTTTCCAATGAGCTGGAAACAAACACAGCAGGAGGCAGCAGGTCACCTGCCTACTCACTGGCTCTTCTTTCATAAACTTTTCTCTTTGGCAGCTGGTCTTGCAGACCAACATAAGCCAGCCCCTACCAGATGGTTGTTTTTTTCTACTTTCTCCACAGATTGATAGGTGCTGCCCATGCTAACGGCTGCTCATGCTGGCTACCCTTCCAGGGGCTTCAGGAGAGGTGCTATCGTGACATTCCTGAGCCTCTTCTTTCTCTTGTACTTGTTTCCAGTTTCTCCCAAGATAGTTATCAGCTTATTCCTGTAATAAACACTCCCTTATTCTGAGATTCACAGTGGGTCTGCTTCCCCCCGCCTGCCCCGTGAACCCTGAACTGATTCAGATAGCTACATTCTGTCAATCTCTTCTGTGTGCTGCATGCAGCTATGTTCTGCCATCTGTTTTATACCATACACTATTGAAATATTATATGCAAACAGAAAATACTGTAAATCATAAATATATGTGTGCTTGTATGCATGTATCATACCAATGTCCATAAAACAGAATACTACAAGCATTCCAAAAGCTGGCCCACTCTCCAAAGATAACTATTTCTCAACAAATCTATCAATTCATTTCACCTATTTTCAAACAAGTTTTTAATTTATGTACAGAATCAGAATATTTAATCTCAGGTGCCTGTTTCTTTGCATCAACAACTTTGTTAAAGTCACTCATGAATGAAGCAAAAGTCCACTCATTTTTGTGGCTTTACAGCTCTGTTTTACATAAGCATACTACAACCAATTCTCTGTTGTGTTGTTAGGTATTTGGGCTGCTTCCAGACTGTGAGGACTAGGAGTATAGCTCTCGAGAGTGTTTCCCATGTGTTTTGGGTGCACACACATACACATATTTTTGTTAACAACCTATATAAAGAGTCTTACTGCCGGGCGATGATAGCGCACGCCTTTAATCCCAGCACTCGGGACGCAGAGGCAGGCGGATTTCTGTGAGTTCGAGACCAGCCTGGACAGGCTCCAAAGCCACAGAGAAACCCTGTCTCGAAAAACCAAAGAGTCCTACTGCTAAAATGAGTGCTATGTCTCTTCCACTCTATCAGATAATTCTCATTTTCCACAGTGGTTAAATTAATGCAGATACTGACTGCTCCTTGCCAACAACTGATGCTGTCCTTTTCAGTTTGGTCATTTCCAAACGCAATAGTGCTTTGCTGTAGTTCTGCTCTGCCCTTTACTGCTGGCTCATGCAGTGAACATCCTCTGGTTTTAGTGAGCCTCCTGCTCACTTTCCTGTGTTGTCTTTTCTCTGACTTATAGGAATTCCTAAAATCTCTGATATAGGCCTGTGTTGGCCAATCTCACTCTATGACTTGACCTTTTCATTCACTCAAAGAGGTCACTTAGTGAAGTACTTTTACTGCAGCCCAGTGCACCCTGAGCTTTTTACTTTATAATGTCTGTGTCTTCCTACTGCTGCACAGATTAGCATCAGAAATGAACTGTGTTTAGCAATGTGTCCTGTCTGTGTCATCCTTCAAATGAGTGGAGCTGTCTAGAAGCAGAGTCCCTGGTGAACACCAAACAGTAGGAAAGACGCCAGATCCAGTAGATAGGCATGCTTAGGTTCAGTGATACACATGAGACTATTCATGAGTGTGAGAAGTGCACTCCAACACTGCTAGAGGGTATGCTTACAACCTCCACCTAAGCATGGGCATGTAGCAACCACACAATTCACCTCCGTATGCCGGGCGGTGGTGGCGCACGCCTTTAATCCCAGCACTCGGGAGGCAGAGGCAGGCGGATCTCTGAGTTCGAGGCCAGCCTGGTCTACAAGAGCTAGTTCCAGGACAGGCTCTAGAAACTACAGGGAAACCCTGTCTCGAAAAACAAAACAAAAAAAACAAACAAACAACAACAAAAAAAAAAAACAATTCACCTCCGTACATATAACATACACACATCGACCCACATACATACATTTCTCATCCACATTTCAAAAATTATGACATCAAACAGACGAGCTAGCTTAGCAGCTAAAGTGATTGTCACAGCAAGCTGACAGCATGAATTTGATCTACAGAACACACATAAAGGTAGAAGGAGAGAATCAACTCCACAAAGTAGTCATGCTAACAGTGGCATACGTACCCCACCTCCAGCACATACGCACATAGTAAATAAAATTTTTAAACAGTAGTTACAAAAAAATTAACTCAAAAAAGCTAAGGAAGTCGCTATTAGCAGAAGATGATATATGTCTCTACAATCCCAGCACTTGGGAGACTAAGATGGACCAGACTGGCTTCACAGCAAGTGTTCTGGCCAGCCTGAGAACATAAGGAGTCCTTGTCACCAAGAAAAGTCAATCTCACTAAACATTAAACTGTTCCCAATGAAATCTCTTGAAAAGAGGGAAATATTCTGACCTAAACCATTTAAGGCTGCCATCAATTTACAGAAAACCACAAGCAGATGATGCGGTGAAAAAGAAGCTGACACTAAACAACGAGCAGATTAAACTATGAAGGAGGAGAGGCAGCAAACAAGTTCTGCGGACAGTTAGAGAGTGAAGTGGCGCCAGCTCTGCCTGTGCACGCAAGGTCAGGGGAGAGGCTCAGTAGAGACCTTGACAGTGGGCACAAAGG
Source organism: Arvicola amphibius (assembly GCF_903992535.2). Taxonomy (NCBI): domain Eukaryota; kingdom Metazoa; phylum Chordata; class Mammalia; order Rodentia; family Cricetidae; genus Arvicola; species Arvicola amphibius. The sequence continues at coordinate 4,481,811 of NC_052052.2, read as the reverse complement.
ACAGAGACGGCTACTCAGTATCACGGGAAGGTTCAGTAAGAGATGCTGACAGTGGACATCAAGGATGGAGACAGCTTCTCTCATGCCAGGGAGTGTTCTCTCAAGAGAGAGGTTGTACAGCTAGGAACACAGAGCCTCCCTCCAGTGAGGCAGGACTGCCTTCACGAGTATTTTTCAGCATCCTTCTTGACCAAGCTAACAATGTAAGATGCCTAACAACTGAGATCACTCAGAGACTGGTCATCCTATAACATCCTTCCAAACTGAATGGCACTTCCAGGAGTGATAACTGTCACAGTGTTTTAGAACAGGAAACAACTACTAACTGACAGAGGTGGCTATGAGGAAAAAACAAAGAAATAATGTACACGTTACACTTTACCAAGTTAGTCTGAACCACTCAGGATAGGAAAAATTACAAAGAAAACAGGAAAATAAAAATGGATAATCTTTGCCCTAGCAGGTACAACCTAGAGTGTTGTAAACAGCCTGGCAGGTTCTTCCAAAGATTTGTGTTTGTGCATACGTATGCGCCACGAACAAACAGGTGCCTGTGGAAGCCAGAAGAGGACTTCAATACCCCTGAAACTGCAACTACAGGTGGCTGCAAACTACCTGATCTGGGTGCTGGGAACCAAATGTGGGTCCTCTGCAAGAGCATTAAGTATGCCCAAGCACGATATGCCATCTCTCCAGCCCCTGCTTGGCAGTTTTATCCAAATTCAGATGTTCATTCAGATGCAATCCTTCTGTCTACTTGTTGATTACAAATGTCCCCTCCACTTCCTTCTGTGTACTTTAACCATAATTTGTTTAATTATGATGAGGATGACTTCTGGAAGCAAACAAGAGTAGATTAAACCAGTGGTTCTTAACACTAGCAGTACTTAAGGATCTCCTAGGGCACTTTAAAAAACAAAAACCCACCCTCGTCCCGAGGCCTCCAACTTAATTGGTCTAGGGTGGGGCTACTCAGGGGTAAAATCCGGCTTGCAGCTAGGATTAAACATGAACAACACAGAGACAGCACGAGGGGGCTGGCTTCTCAAAACTGCTTAAAGAAAGGCATTTTTATCCTTTGGTGGAGCATTACAGCTCCAGTGGACCCTTTAAGAGGGCATTTCCCATACCTCAGAGAATCTGGTCCAAGGATGAAAGAGTCTGTACTATCTTGGCCTACCTTTCTGGGTAGCGGCTTCCTCTGATAGTTTGGAAATCTTACTTCCTACCACCCAAACTTTCAAGGGCTCACTTTGGGAGTTGCCATCAAAAGTAGCAAAGAGCCCTAGCAGGCATTTTGGTCTCACCCCCAGCCCCCCCATAACCACATCTCTACTTCTGTCAGTTTTATAGATTTCAGGTCTCCATAGGATGATGAGTGAATTGTACTGCTCATTGCTGATGTTCCTGTTGCTCATCTTTACAGCTCTTTGAGATGGAGTTGTCACTCTGTAGTCCAGGGTGGCCTCAAACTCATGGCAATCTTACCGCTTCATCCTTGGGAAGTGCTGGGATTATAGATGTGAGTCATCACACCTGACTCAAATTTTTTTGGAAAATTGCTAGACCTTCTTCTAGTTCAAAAGTACTAATGCTGGGGCTTGTGGTGGTTTGAATAAGAGCAGTCCCCATAAGTTCATACATTTGAATGCTCAATTATCAGGGAGTGGCACTACTTAGAAGGATTAGGAGTTATGTCCTTGTTGGGGTAAGTGTGGCCTTGTTGGAGGAAGTACGTCACTGGGGGTAGGTTTTGAAGTTCCAAAAGCCCACATGAGGCAGTGTCTCTCTCTGTCTCTCGGCCTGGGGATCAGGATGTAGCTCTCAGCTACTACTCCAGTGGTGCCATGCTTGCCACCACGATGATAATAGACGAAGTCTCTAAAACTGTCCAGCAAGCCCCGACTGATTTCTTTCATAAGAGATGCTACGGTCATAGTGTGTCTTCGCAGTAATACACAATGACTATGACAGGACTGCTCCAGTAGCTCACGTCAGAATTTAGCAGGCGAACCTGATGACTCGAAGTCGAACCCTGGGACCTACATGGTCGAAGTAGAGAACCCACTCCCAAGAGTTTCTTTCATAAAAAAAAACTGTCCTCTCTAGCTTGTTTCTACCAATGACTCACGAACTCCCAAATGTACCTTTTGAGATGGCAAATTTAAAAGGGAGACTCAGATATGCCCACAACAATGCTCTTAGGTATGTCTTTAAGTGTAGTTCTGGAAGTCTCTTTCCTTCTCTTAAATCATGCTTAAAAGCATATTAAAAGTGTGTTCTGGAGGGGAGGGCAAAGAAATCAAGATCGCTGGCTGCTTGGGCCAGGTGGTGGTAGCACATGCCTTTAATCCTAGCACTTGGGAGGCAGAGGCTAGAGGATCTCTGTGAGTTTGAAGCCAGCCTAGGACATCTAGGACTGTTACACAGAGAAACCCTGATTCAAAAATACAAAAATAAATAAATAAGTAAACAAATAAACAAACTCTGGCTGCTGAGCTGAGAATTTACACGGAGGGTCAAGGTCAGAAATCTCTAGGGAACAGGTGACAAGAGGATGCTGGTGACACAGGATTAAATGGTAAAGATAAAGAGGCATGAGCCTGATGACAAGAATGGCATCCTCACTCCACTAACCTCCAATGAGACATACTGTTTAGTTGAGCTGGAAACACGGGCTAACACATATCAGCAACTGAAGTAATCACAGGGGTTTTAATATACCAATCACCAATATCATGACATAAATGATACAGTTTATCATCTTTCCAAGCGCAAAGTAAGTGGTACAGACCCACCACTAGATGCTATTTAAGACACCTAGGAAGCATGTGCACACTTGGGTAAATGGTAGGTACGTGTGCTTTAGAGTAAAAGGTCGTCCTGTTCCCACCAGCACAGTGAGTTTACAGTTGTTCACATGCAAGTAGACAGTATGTAGACAGTAGTACCACAGATCTGTGTCAAGAGGGCAACTAAACAGGAATCTCAGAGGAGTAACTCTAAACCAAGAAATAAGGAACTGAAGAGATAGCTCAGTGGTGAAGTATTTGCCACACAGCATGGGGGCTTGAGTTCAGAGCCCGAGACCCACATGATGGTGTGTGTCTATTACTATGTCCCACACTGGGGCATAAAGATAAGCCAATCCCCAACTCACAGGTCAGTCAGTCTAATCAACTGGTGGAAGTTCCAGTTTCAGTGACAGAACTGATCTAAAGAACTAAGGTGCAGAGCAATAGAGGACAACACCAACACAGTCTCCACTGCACATGCACAGCCACACACAAGTGAACACACACACACACACACACACACTATTAAAAAAGTGAGAAACTGGCAAAAAATAAAAAAGAATTGATTTTAGAGAAGTCCTACTGTCCTAAGATTTTTTTTTGGGGGGGGGGAGCTTTTTTTATGCATGGGCTGCTTGTAACAAGGGGCCATGGTCTGCACAGTTGTCTTGTACTGGAGACTAGCTCTAACCAAAGGGTCTCGGAAAATTACCTGAATAACAAGGTGAACAGAGAGTTATCTCTGACCAGGAGCCTGCAAGATTACTGCTGGCCATTAGCAACTCCCTGGCAGGGGAGGGCTGTCCAGCAGCCAACTTGCCTCTAAGGGAACAGTGTCACATGCTCAGTTTGGTGAGTGACAAATCTGGAGCTCTCTGCAGCTTTCATTTTCTAATGGGAAGCAGGGTCAACAACTACGGGCACAACTTAGAAAAGGGCTGGTCCAGCTTAAGGTAGGAGGGAAGTATAAAGCAAACTACACTGACAGTAAGTAGGCTGAGCTTGGGAAAATCTTGAATAAAAGAACAGAGATGATGGCACAAGTCTTTAATCCTAGCACTTGAGATGCAGAGGCAGGGGGATCTCTACGAGTTCAAGGCCAGTCTGGTCTACAGAGCAATTTTCAGGACAGTTTGAGAAAACGATGTCTCAAAACAAACAAAAATAAAGTCCACATGAGGCTTCTAGTCAATTCACAAAGAGGTCACAGCCTGTCTCACTATCCTGTTTTTCTCTAGCAAAGCTTTACGGCTTCGGGGCAGACAGAAAGAAGCCAGATGACAACACTGGTTCTCTCAGTACTGCTTTTTGTCTAACTAGGTATGACAAGAAGGGATTCAGGAAAGTCCTAAAAGAATGATCATGTATTACAGACTTTAGATTTGAAGCTAAGTAGAGAGAAATAGAAGAGGGGCCTTCCTAAGGTCCCCATGAGAATGCTTTGCTACTCCTTAACCTGGAAACCTACAACATCACACAGGTTCTGAGGTTCTCACTACATGTTCATCAACACCTATGAAACTACCCACGTCGCGTTTGTGGCCTCCTGGTTCCCCCTCAGAGCCACCAAAGAAGGCAGGAATCCCATTAATCCTGGATATTTCTTAATTTGGCTCAATTAGGATTTTGCGTCAGCAGAGAGCACGCATTAGGAAAAATTCCTAACATCCAACACCTAAAATGTGCCTCCAGGTTTACAGCATTCAGGATTAGACCAAGCCATACCTATGTCCCCCTGCCACACTAAGATGATCCTCACTGAAAAGGAATAAACTATTCCTGAAGCAGAAGAGGAGGTTGCACCAAAAGATACCCCAGAAGAAACTGGATGAACAAACCTTTACAGCATGGAAAGAAATTCAGCATAGAATAAAAACAAGTAAAAATAAAGAAAGCAAAGGTGCAGGAGAAAGAGGGAAGGGGAGAAAGGGGGAAGAGGGAGGCGAAGGGGAGGGGCGGGAAGGGAAGGAGGACAGAACAGAGGAGAGAGGACAAAAAGCAAGGAAGAGAGGAGAGGGGAGGAAAAAGGAGAAGATAGGAGGAAGCACACAACTTCTCTAAGGAACAAGAGTCAGTAAACAACCAGCCAGTGAAGCAGCGAGGGTAGTGGTGGGTGACTGATAAGTGGGAGGATAGATGCCAACAGCAGGAAACAATGGCCAGCCCAGCAGGAAGCCACAGTAATGAGGTAAAGGAGTCAAACAGCAAGCAGGTTAGATTGCCAGGTACCCAAGAGCACAAACCCTATGCCATGTCTCCTGGGAGATAAGGCTCCTGGAAGAACCTCTCACCTATGGGAAGGTTCCATCGGGAACACAGGCCCCACAAAGGTACACATCCTTGCTTCACCACCGCATGCCCCAGCAACTAGGATCCCATCAAACCTGCTTAATAACAACAAAAAAGAAAAACTGAGGCAGGCAGCAGGGGAAAGTAAGGGGAAGAATAAAGGACTGGAGGGGAGGCACACACGGGACAAAAGACATGACAGACAGCATGAAACATTCACCAGCACCAAGCTGTGGCCAGACCACAGCTGCTCCAGGCTCCTTGAGGAGACTACTCTGGCCTCAAAGGCTAGGTCAACTACACATGGAACTATTAAGTGTCTGATGTGAGCAAGCAAAGGAGACAAGACACTGTGCTTCCCACTCATTCTGTCTCCATGCCACCATATCTACGAGCTGTTTCAGTTTCTCTCTCTAAATTCATCACCCAGGTAACCTATTCCAACAGACTCAGAGAGGCCTTCCTTCTCACCCTCTCAGAGCCATATGTGGCCTCACACCTTCACTTCCCTCATTCCACTCCAACTTGCCTCTGTGTCAACAACACTCCAGCTGACACCATGTCACAAGATCAATAAAAGCCTCCAGGTCGTCAAATCCAAGTGTAACTTCCTATCTGATTTTATTCAACTTCTTAAAATTATCTTTAGCTATGTCCTGTCCATATAATAATGCCACCCAGACAGCTATATATAATCCACAGCCTGTATATATGCTAAATGGCAAAATTAATCAGGTAGCGGGCAGAATTTAGGTTGCCAATAAACTTGCCTTACAACAGAGAAACTACTCCTGGATTATCCCAGTGGGCTCAAGGTACTGACCGGGGCTGTGGCTTTCCCACAGGGCACCCACCCAGCACAACCCCAGGACTGTGAGGAGGGAGAGAGGAAGGCACTGAAAATAACAGGAGGGGGAAGGAGCAGCAGTGTGACAGAGAAAGAAATGTGACTACAGAGGCAAGGGGAGTCCGGAGCAGAGCTCAGCAACAGAACACTTGCCTGTCACACACAAGGCCCTAGGTTTGATCCCCAGCATGAGGGCAGAGTGGGGTCTGGAGAAAAGAGCCATAATCCACGGAATGTGAACAACCTTCTAGAATGGTTCAGAAAGTAGAGTCTCATGAAAGACGTGTGACCAAACGAGCTAAGCTCACATACAGAGCCAGCTAATAACGACTGTGTTGCTTTAAGCCACTAAAAGTGTGACAATCTGCTGCTGGAACCCAGGTGCCTTTTTTTGAGGGGGAGGAAGGGAATGTTCTGAGACAGGGTCTCACTATGTAGCCTTGGTTGGTAGAGATTTCTACGTAGACCAGGCAAGCCTCAAACTCATAGACATCTACCTGCCTCCCAAATGTTGGAATTAAAGGTGTACACCACTAAGCTCATCTTTAGGCTCCCCTCTTGTCTTTTTCTTTCTTTGGAGGCAGTCCTAGAACTCACTCTGGAGACCAGGCTGGCCTCAAACTCATAGAGATCTAATGTAGGATTCCCTCTGTATGCTATGAATATGTTTTATTACCATTAGTTAAGAAAGAAGCTGCTTTAGCCTATGGCAGGGCAGAATAGAGCTAGGCAGAAAAAATAAACTGAATGCAGGGAGAAAGAAGGCAGAGTCAGGCAGACGCCATATAGCTGCCCAAGAAGCAAGATGTGAGGTAACAAGCCACAAGCCTCATAGTAAAATATAAAAATAACAGAAATGGGTTAATTTAAGATGAAAGAGCTAGCTAGAAATATACCTAAGTTGTTGGCCAAACAGTGCTGTAATTAATATAGTTTCTGTGTGATTATTTGGATCTGAGTGGACGGGAAACAAAAGTGCAGCCTCTGCCTTCTGTGTGCTGGAATTGAAGGCATGCACCACCATGCTTAAACTTCCTTCTTGAAACACTCAGCTTCCATCTCAGCCCCCGTCCAGTTCAGCCTCTTCACTGGCTCCTCCTATGTCCTTCTTAAATACCTTTCACACTCAGAAGACCTTACTCAGTCTGCAGTTCTAAATATAGTGGTGGCTCTGCCACCAACCATGGACCATTCTTGGCTTCTCCAGCTCCACCTCTGGACACACCTACTTCTCCAGTCTCCCATCTGTTACAGGACCTCAAACATTCCGAGCATCCCCAAAAGCCATGGAGCAAACACAGACTGTGAAAATAGACTCCATACACCTTTTGTAACTCACTTCCTAAAGCTCCTCTTCCAAAGGCTGACCATTATTTAAAAATGGAACCAGAAGGTCTACCCTGCCCACCTCACCTAGTTTATCTCCCAGAAGGACATTCTGCTCCAATCAACAGGGTCTCTCTCACTGTTCCTCAAACAAGCACATCCCAGCCAAAAGCCTCTGTTCATGATAGTCCCTCTTGCTAAGAATATTCTTCCCCCAGGCCCTCGGGCAGCTAGCCAGATCTCTCTGCTCACTAGGCCCTTCCTAAAGGCCTTTTCTATAACACACCCTCTAGAGCCCCCTCCGCCCCCGCAATGCTCACAACCTCAGTATCCTGTTCTCTCAGTAGTCTGAATCTCTTCCCTACTTGTTAATTCACACAGTCTGTCAGGAAGACCCAAGAGAAGAGGGGCTTGTCTGTCTGGTGCCTTCAGCATCTCCAATCAGTGCCTGGTAAACAGCAGTACCTCAAAAACATTACTGAATACATAAACACTGATATGAATTAACACATTAACATGCAATCAGTAAACACTATATTGTGAATGGCTGTCAAGAAAGGCCTAACATATAACACAGAAAGAGAAGAACCAGGTCACAAAACTGCACGTCTAACAACTAGCACAGAAAAGGTCTGAGTAGTGTTTGTATTTCTGATGGTACAACCGTCTTCTAGGGGTACATCAGTAAGTAAGGAAAAGAAATCCCCTTTCTGAGGCCTCCAATTCTAACCTGGCAAGCAAAGAGGCTCTTGGATTCTTACTTCATCCTCCCTTTTTCCCACCTTCTGTAACTGGAGGGCCTAATGTGCAGTAGTGAGCCGATCTCAGGCCTGTGTCCCTTCTAAGAGCTTGCTGGTACCTGGAGATTGAAAGTACTCTTAGCTCCTCTCCTTTATTTCAAGTTTTCTCATGGATCTGTTGATTGCTACTGGTAGCTTTAGTGGGTCAGGCGATCTAATTCAGGGTCAAGTTAGAGTAGCCTCTAGAACAACAACTCAGCAACCCATGCTGATCGGTTCCTCGTTCATTTATTCAGTAAGTAGTCACTACATAAGCACTCAAGATCCATCTATGAGCACAGCAAAGATTGTTTAACCACCTAGAACTCCCAGTGCAGCAGAAGTAGAATCCAGAGTTAAAAGATGCAAGCTGGAGGCAGAGAGATAGTTCAATGGTTAAGAGCACTTGTTGCTCTTGCACCAGACCCCAGTTTGCTTCCTAAAACTCACAACTATATGTAACTCCAGTTCCAAGGGATCTGATGGATTCTTCTGGCCTCCATGGGCACTGGGCATAAACACAATGCATACCAGGCAAAATACTCATTGCATAAAATAAAGATGAATCTTTTTAAAAGTAAATGGTATAGTATATTAGATAATGGCAGATGCTAATTCAAAACACTTAAGTCTTACTATCCTCATTTATGAAATAAAAACACACAGCAGGTTCTCTGAATTGCTTGAAGAATGGACTATTAAAAACTTACTGGAAATTATCTTACTATAAAAATTTGGTTAATAATAATTAAAACATTTATCAGAAATGATTCTTAAATTACCAGTTAAAAAGCCTAAATTTTGTTCAACAATTTAAAAATGAAATTGTACCATTCACATTGCTAAGAATCTTATGATATCAGAAAAGGGGATCTGTCACCACACAGCTAAGGGGTGTCAGGAACATGGGAAATAACTATACTTGTCCTCAATCTTCCAGATCTTACTGTATTCCAAGCTATTCAATGTAGTCTTCCTCAGAAATAGGAAGCAGGTGGCATTTTTCTGTTCTTTCAACTTTTTCTTACCTTTAATAAAGACAGTTATATGTAAGTGTTTTTTCTCCTATGTGCTATGGTCTATCTGAAGAAGTCCCTTGCAGCTTTCTGGTTAAGAACCCCACCTGGCAATAGCAAGCCTTCCTCAGGTGTAGCTTCAGGAAACGGCCTATCTTCCACCACAAAGAACAAGATGGGAGGCTCTCTCTACCCTTGGCCTTAGCCTTCTGGCTGCACTACAGTCTCCTTCAGAGGAATACAAGATAATGTTCTCTCCTTTATCAGCGGTCTGTGTGCTACCTGATCTCAAGTTCCTCTGCCCAACAGCTTGTCTTCCCTTGGGCACTACAGGTAACTATCTCCACCTTCACCTACACAGTCCTGCAGGGGAAGTATCTGTGGCCAAAACCTAGGCAGAATTTGAATCCAGTTTCATTTAGCTCTCCATTCATTTTATAGTAAATTCTAAAGGAGTTTGTGTGAGGAAAACGTCTGCATGTGTAAGAAACAAAACAGAAAACAGCATGTGTAGGCGGAGGTGAAGGCTGACAATTCCCCCAAGTTTCCCCTTTTCTCCTCAAATATAATTGCAAGCACCTTAAATTTTGCCTTTATTTCAATTCTCCACCTATCATGGGACCCAACAGAGAGCATCTAAGTATTGACCTATGGTAATGCCTTTCTATCTAGAGAAACCCCCATGATCATCTATCTCACTCTGGCCCACCACAGCCCAGACAGCACTTTGCTGTTTCCTTTTTCTGGAGATGAGGTCTCAAGCCTCCATGGCCTCAAACTCTCCTTAGCTGAGGATGACCTCGAACTTCTAAATCCCCTGCTGCTATCTCCGAGTACTGGTTTTAAGGCATGAGATTATGTGGCACTGGGTTCAAACCCAGGGTCTTGTTGGTGCCGGGCAAACACTAAACAACTGAGCTTCACCCCAGACCCCACCTGCATTCCCAAAGCAAAAGGACTTCCATGTCTGTGCTGCTGACCCTTCTCGGCTCTGAATCTCTAGGAGCATCAACACTGGGAAACTTAAGTTATAGTTTAGGAGCTTTAAAAACAAAAACAAAAACAAAAAAACCCTCAGCAGGGTTTCATAATTAGGAAGCATCTGGTAGGTTGGAAGCAGGAAGACAGGTTAGAAGGTAGGTTATGACATTTGGTTTCAGGTTTCTGGTGCCTTCAGCCTCATGGGCCAAACAGAGATACAAGAGTAGAAAAGGAGACTATCCTCTATGCTTTCCCCAAAAGATGTCAAACCATCAGAAGATGCCTCCATGAACCCTGATCCCACCACTCTTCCTTTAAAAGACCTTCCTATATAGAACAGTTAAGCTTTAAAACCGCATTTTGACCTTCCTATATAGAACAGTTAAGCTTTAAAACCGCATTTGGTATCATCCATGTGCTTACTAAAGTAAGAAAGACTCAAGAAAGGTTCATCGTGTTCCCTGTAGCCCAAGTTCCCCAAAATAAACCTGAGTGGGGTGGGAACAGCAAACCTGAGACTACAGTCAAGTCACACACACTTCTAGATTGAGCGTCTCCATCTGAATACATGCTAGATGCAATCAGGTGCCACACAGGCACAGGCACAGACACTCCAGACATCCGGTAGACACCAGTGAGCCAGACCAGTCCATGCAGCTGAAGAATGCCAGCTTCTCCAGGCAGCCTTCCCCCTCCACCTCAGTGCACTGGTGTTGCTTCTCATCTGTGGAAATCACCAGCACCCAAAGTCATCTGGCTACTAAAGGATGAGACGTTTTAGCCCACTTTGCACAACATGGTTCTAAACTGTACCCGAATACTCTTCAGCCTTCTCCAAACTGAACTTGCTCTCTGGCAACAGTCCAGTAAGTTATGACCTGAATTAGAGAACAATCTTTCCCATTTCATCTCCAATGCTAAACAGATACAGAAACTTAGAGGTAAGTAAGACCACAAACTCATGAGCCTGCCCTCTCCTAATGTGCTGATCCCACCAAGGCCAGAGGCTTGTGAAGGGATGAAAACATTCTGGAATTTGGAAGTGGGGGTTACTGTACAGTATGTCTTTATATTTAAAAAAAAATCACTAAACAGCACAGTTCACAAACAAAATTAAGGGATGATTAACAGTAAAAACAAACTGCAATCCAACAGCAGAGCTGTGCCCTGGCTTCCCCAACTCTCCCACACTCTAACTGTTAGAGTGGCTTCAAAGGTTCCTGGACACCATCACCTCCAACCAGAGGAGGCCAAGCAGACCATTGTCTCACATGACACACCTGATCAGGAACAGAGCCAAAACCTGGGTGTCTCCTGCACCAGTCCTGCATCTGCACTGGGGCTCTCAGCTCAGATTCTGTGAAACGACTATCAGGGGTCTATGAGCTTGAAATGCTTCCCATCTTAATTTATCATCTGAAACAGTAACACCGATCACAAACATATTCCAACACGAAAAGTCATTGTTCAAGTCTATGGTTTGTGATTATATTTGCCTTGGCACCCAGGAGTGTCATTTAAATTCTTGTTGGGCTAATGAGAAAAATCACAGAAGTGAATTTAAGACTAAATGATGTATTTGTACCAGGGCCTGATGGACTTACAGAAATGCTGTACAAAAACCAGTTTATCAATAAGGAAATAAGGTAGAACTGCAGGGCACAGGGCAGCACCACAGGCCAAGTTACAAAAAATGGAGAACAGTACAACCCGTAAGACATTCAGCCCCAAGAGACAGTTTTGCTTAGGCAAAGCATTATCCATCCCACCCATCAGCACTATCCACATAAATTTTGTTGGTTATGAAGTTTCTGTGAGTATCATGTATCTGAAACTATATTAACAGCAAAAATTACAATAAAAAATCAACTGTAAAGCTGAGCTCCAAAAATTAAAGAATTTAGTTTTCTATGGATGGTTTTATCTATTTCATTCACTCAAGATGAGCACTACTGAGCAGTGGCTATGAGCCAGATGTTTTTCTAGGTACTACTTCCTGAAGTAAGATTGTAAGAAGTAGCTAAGACCTAAACCGAGGGAACTTCCTACCTTTACTGAAGGTTCCCACCTCGGCATCTGCTCAGATTCTGAAAGCATCACCCTCTACAGGTGAAACTGCCTCCTTTGCCAGTCCTGAAAGGCAACCCAGCCTGAAACGAGCAGTCTTCCTTGCTCACCCTCCTCACCAGTGTTGCAATGTAATGGACCTTGTCTACTTCTGCCTCTGCAGCCAGGAGCCTACAGACTTAACAATAGGCGGCTCTCATCAGAGTGCTGAGAACTGTATTTAGCCCAACTGTCACAGAATTATCAGGTTTAACTTGACATGTGATACTATGTGCTGTGTTCAAAGATCAAACGGTATCCCTCTTACAAATTGGCTCTGTTCCTGCTGCTCACATCTACATTTCATGTTTTCATTTAACCTGAGCAGCTCACCCAGACTCAGAAACCAACTGCCACTACCTCAGACCACAAAGCTACCCAAGACAAAATCTCCTTCAAAGGTAACTAACTTCCCAGGTCCTCAAAGCCAAGCTATCGTCACAGCCGACTAGAGCACTGTATGTTCCAGTTGAACTCACACTCTGGAAGCTACCAGAGTCTTAAATTTTTGTCTCCCAACACCGTGGTTTCAAACTTCATAGCTAACATTACATAATAGACCAGCAAAGCCAATCACCGACAACTAACTGCAGGCCTGAAACTGTAGCTTTTTAAAAATATGCAAAGAAAAAATTAAAAATACAAAAGTACTGAAAAATATATGCCTACACACAAAAACGATTATGGAAATTTTAAAAGTATAAAGCACTTTGCATTTAAAAGTGTATATGAAATACAATAATTCCCATGGTCTTATGGTCCATTTTTTAAAAAACTAAATACAAAAAGCCAGGAAAGGTGTTCACGATTTCACAGGGTCTCCTATGAAAACATGAGAGGTGCACTCGGGTTTCCTCTAGTTGCCGACAGCTGGAAATGTATCATCTGAAGCTACACTGCTTGCTTCTACAACAGAAACTGTTGTTAACACTAAGATTAACCGCAGGGCTAGCGATCTGGCTCAGTATTTAGAGAGCATTTACTGCTCTTGCAGAAACTTGGGGTGGATTCCCAGCACCACATGTCAACTCATAAACATACTTAATTAAAATCCAGTTCCACAGGCTTTTCTGGCCTCCTCCAGGACCAGGGACACACATGGTACACACACACACACACACACACACACACACAAACTACATGCTAGACATTCATACATATAAAATAAATCTTTTTAATTCATCTTTTACAGAAAGCCTTGAAGCTGACACCAACATGCAATGCCAATTTAGTAACTGAATAACAAAGAGGAACCATTTGCTTACTTTAGAAAAACTTTGTACCAAAAGAAGAAACAGAATGTTAATAGTTTAAAAACAGTAGCATGGGCAAGTAACTTGAACATTTCATTACAAAAGGTTGCTGCATGAGTCTGTCTATGGAAGAACGCCATCTGAGACTCGGGAATGCAGCAGTTATGTTTTAAGTCAATAGCTAGTTGATGACACTGGACAAACAAACCCAGAGCAGTAACACTCAATTATGAAGCAGTCATTTGCCATCAGAAACTTGCATTAGCATAGTTATTTCTTGCTCTGGGCTTCAAAAATATTAACTCAGGATGCAGAAACCTTGTAATAGTTCACCTAAAAAAAATACCAATGACCACAGACTGGTTTCCAGTAAAGTGCACACCCACCTGGGCAAGATGGGGCATGCCTGTAATCCCAAACATATCCCAGTCCTGAGGCAGAAGGATCATGAGTTAAAAGCCAGCCTGGGCTAAGTAGCCCCTATCTACGCAGAGTGATAAAATAAATGTGCTGTGCTCCTTGCATCCTCCGTCCTGGAAATAAGAACCAGGCCTGGACACCAAGTTACACACAGGTATGGTTTCTACTGTGTCCATGTACCTTCTTCATTTCTGGAGAATGCCATTACTCATTATTAAGAGGCAAAGTATTCATGTGGTGGCACATGCCTGTAAATAAGGAAGCAGAGGCAGGACTGATAAACATGTGGAGCCGGCCTGAATGACACAGCCAAGTACCAGGTCAAACAAGGCTTCACTGCAAGATTCGGTCTCAAAACAAACACTTTTTAAAGGAGTCAATGAGCTGACTCGGCAGGTAAAGGCACTTTGCCAGAAAGTCTAGCAGCCTGAGTTTGAGCCCAAGGATCTACATGGTGAAAGCAGAGAACCGCTTCCCCAGTTGTTCACCATCCTCCACACGTGCCTACACGTATACATTCTCTCAAATAAACAAATAAATGAAATTTTAAGTATTTAAAGAATGAATGTATGGAAAGATGGCTCTGCCCACAAAATGCTTGCCACATTCAGCATGATGACCTGACGTCAGTCCTTCAGCACAAACATCAGAAGTTGGCATATATACATGGCTGCAATCCTAACACTGGTAAGGAAGAAACAGAAGGGGCCTGGGGCTCAATGGCCAGTTAGTCTTGCAAGTTGGTGAGTTTCAGGTTCAGTGAGAGACACTGTCTCAAAAAGTAATATGGAGAGAAACTGAGTAAGACATTGGGCATGTGCATGGCCTCCACATACAGACACATACATGTGTGCAAGGACACACATATATACATACACACAAACATATAATATGTACATACATCACACACACTAAAGCAAAACTATTTTCCTAAGAAATGAATGGTACTAAAATAAAATCACCATGCAAGACACTACATCATTATAATCAAACAATTCTATACAACAAAAAAGATTAAAAGTCACTGAATAACTGCAAGATCCTGAAAAAGAGTCCAGTTGAAAAATGCCATCACCTTTAATCCCTGCACTTGGGACAGTGAGGCAGGGTAGAATTCAAGATGTAGAGTTCAAGACCAGCCCAAGATACATGAGATCCTATCTCAAAAACAAGAAGAGGGGCTAGGGGAGAGAAGAACACTGAGAACAGAGGAGGAAGAAGGGGGAATTAATAATAACAACAACAACAACAAAGTAACAGTTCTTCAGGACAAAGCAGAAAAGAATGTAAGTTCCATCACCTGCAGAGGTTGCACACCCCACACACTTACTTCTCAGCCTGAGGACGTTAAGAAAACTATTTAGCATCTCCATATGTCACACTTCCTATCTATACTACAAGGGTAATCAAATAGCCTACCTCATAGGGTTAATTCAAGGGCTAAGAGTATTCATGAAGAGGAACCCACAGTGCCTACTCTACAATCAACCATAGACACTGGCTTCCATGATTGCTACCATAGCCATCAGCATAGATCCCTGGGAGGCTGCAGGTCTCAGGAGCACTTCTATCTACCCAAGAAAGCATAGTCTAAAGCTGATTTGCTTCTAGAGACAACATTCCATTTCTTCTCAGTTGCACTGAAGAAGGAAAGGAAATTATATAGCCCAATGGGTTAGGAAAAATTAAAATAAGCCAGGGAGGTGACACACACATTTAATCCCAGCAACTGGGAGGCAGAGGCAGACAGATCTCTGAGTCTGAGGCCAACCTGTCTACAGAGTTCCAGGACAGTCTAAGGGGAAAAAAAAAAAAAAACAAAAACAAAAACAAAGCAACTGAAGAAAGCAAGCTCTAGGGACTGGGCAAATGGACCAGTCAGGAAAGTGTCTGCCACATATGCATATGAACTCAAGTGTGAAGATGCCCTGTGGCCAGCAAGATGGCTCAGCAGTTAAAGGAGCCTGCCATCAAGCCTGTCAACCTGAATTCAATCCCCAGAACACACAAGGTAGAAGAAGACAACTGATTCCCCAAATCTGTCCCCTGATTTCCATCTGGGCACTGTGGCATGTGCACACAACACACAGGCACACAAACAATAAGTAAATGAAATAATAAAATAAAATAAAAGCTAGGCTTAGTCAGTTGGGAGCTTGCAACTACAGGGGTGGGGAGGGGCTCACAAACAGCCAACCTACCCTACCTGGCAAACTCCAGGCCAGTAAGGAAACCAGGATGGCGCTGACTAAAGAACCACCCCTGAGGCTGACCTCTGGCCTCCACACACATGGGGTGAAGGGTGTTACACATACATGCACACATTACACACACAAGAAATGAAGCTTAAGAAATGAAGCTAGGAAACAAACTTTACAGACCAAGAGCACTGGCGTGACTCCATCATTCAGCCCTTTCTACCTACACTTCCGCATCTCTAAAAGGAAACACTGCTCACCTTACAGCATTATGAGACTTAGAAATAATTTGGGCTCACTACCTAGCAAACGCAGGTACTTGATACACAGCAGCACCTGAGAAGAGACAGCTCTAACTCTCCAATACCACAGTATGAAACTGGGTTTTCTCAACACAAATGTTTAAAAAGCAAGTCTGAGTAAAGGAACTTCTCAGAAGTACAAATGAGTCACATTGGACCCAGGATTCAACTGTGAGGGGTTAGGGGAGATGATCACAGTGGCTGGGGAGGACAGCTGCCATTTCTCGGGCAGCTCCAGTGCCTGTCCTGTTTTGCACTAGCTGCACAGTGAGATGGGAACACAACTTCACCCCACACTCAGCTGCTGTCAGACCACACACCTCCTCCAGGATGGAGCCTCTTGTCCCAGGAAGTGTGATCTTAAGAAATGTAGTCTTTGTACAAAAACCTTCTCGACAAGCCACCTGCTCACATGGTTCTCAACCAGAACACAGTCATCTAGTCCACTCTGGAAGGAAAATGGGCTCTTAACTATGTACGACATTGACATATGTACTGCACTCCATAAGCCAGCACAGGGATTTCATGGGCAAGATAGACTGCACAGGATTTTCCTCTCCAAGAACACAAAAGCCCAGTGAGAGGTACATCCATCTAATACCATGAAGATGACAGGAGGAAGAGTTCAGGAAATGCCCAGTCAAACCAAGGAAGTGGACGCCTACAGAACCACATTGACTTCTTCCTCCCTGTGATCCAAGCCAGTCGTTAATACAAAAGGGACAGGTGTGGTCCCCACGGCTCCTGTCTAAGCCTTCCACCTTCACACTGAGCAGCCCTCCAGTTCTTCTAAAGCTAAGAAACAAAGAGCGATGCCCACTCCCAACTGCAGGCCATCTTTCCACCCAGATTTCCTCAGTGTGGAGCTGACAAATCACTGCAAGAATGACAGCTCAAAAGGGCGCAGTCCATCAGCTGTGCCGCCTCCGCTCCACCCCTTCAGCAACACACTCCCCTCTGTGCTTGCTGCAGCAGCAACACCTGCACAGAACACTCTACTTTTTCTCCTCTAGACCTGCAGTTTCCTATTTCAGCTGTCTGAAAGGGGGTCAACAACAATAACCCACACACAGCATGGGAGAAAACATCCTCTAAACATTGCTGCACATGGTGGCTCATGCCCGCACTACCTAAATTTGAAAACCTAAGGCAGAAGGACCAAGAAAGAGTTCAAGACCATAATGAGCTACATATCAAGACCTACTACTCATGCACACACATACAGAAAATCCTCGATTGGCATTTTATAACAAAGCTGGTATGTTAGAAAGTAGAGCATGTAAATAATTTAGACTTAGAAGCAAATATACACGTGAAAGTTCCACAGCAAAATCCCTGACCTAGCGGTCAGTCACTCTCACACTTGTGAGCCCACTATCAGACAGTCTCTAACTTCACTAAACCACACTGACAATGTCTACTTCTTATGAAATGTAACTGGAGAGCATGTTTACTTTAATGTGTTTGTGACAATTATAAACTAGAGCTAACTAAAGCATAAAACATGTTGTGTCAAAGCTCTGTCTCAAAGAACATCAAAGAACACTGAGTTTCTGTGGAATTCCTACAAAGCTTCCAAAGTTTACTGTGCTGTTGACAAGTCCATGACTAAGACAAATTTTCAACATAGTGACTGTTTTTCAGGTCTAAAACATAAGAAATCCTTAATAAGTAAAACATGCTGGTTAGAACTAGAACTAGAAGCGTCTATGCAAATACCGGCCACAATAAAGCTGCTGTCCATGGAGAGCAAGGACCACCCACATGAGTGAGTAAAACACGTACTCAAAAGATCTACTCAGTTGAGACAAAGCTACAAAGCTTAAGGTTCTAGTGAGTATTTAAAACTGCAGCTTGTGAAGTGAAGGAATTCATCCATACAGCTTCCCACCACTCAAAACAAAGAGTAAAATGAAGTCTCAACAGACATACACTGTTCCTTTTCAAGCCCTGCCAAACGGGAGGAAGGAGCTGTGCTTTAAGCTAACTCAGAAATAAAGAGTGAGCCAACAACACAAATGGATTTATGCTAATGTGAAGTAACCAGTAGCCCCAGTCATGTGAGTCAAAGGAAAACATGACTGATAGACACACAGCCAGCTCTCACCACCACAGTAACTGTCACCTTTCCCTGAAATGGTAACATCCAATTTCTGCTACTACCCTACCTTAAGTACCCAGATTTCAAGCTAAAACTTTAGACAACGAAACAACACACAGCTAAGATTCCCAAATTAAAATTTACCAAAAAAGGGAAAGTTTGCCCAAAAAGACAAACTTTCCTTCTATCTCCTCCATCAATCTACTCTTTACATGGGTGTCAAATGTGTGACCTACTATCTGGCCTGCAGTCCTAACAGAAACCCTATTATTAAGGCAAACAGTCAATACTTGAAAGAAGTTCTGTCTCTAGATCAAAGAACTGATAAGCCTGTCCCCGACTCTATATACCGAATTTCCAGGACACTGTTTTCTGTGAAGCACTGGGACTGTAGTCATTCACTTGAAACAACACAAAACTCATGCTGAGATGCACAAGTAAATCAACCATCAAATGCAAGATGCTGCTTTAGTGAAGTCACGTGCAGTTTACAGCTCTTAGCACAAGCAAAAAACACCAGAGACAGGTCAAAATCCAAGTTAGCTTATGTCAATTTGAGATTAAGAATTCTTTTCAGCCAGGTGATGGTGGCACACACCTTTAATCCCAGCACTCGGGAGGCAGAGGCAAGTGGGTCTCTGAGTTCAAGGACGGCCTGGACTACAGGACAGTCAGGGCTACCCATGGAGAAAATCCTGTTTTTTATTGTTGTTGTTGATTTTAAAAAAAATTCTTTTCACTGACAATTTCCATGTTCAAGCTATTGAATTTAAAGCTAATATAAAGTAGCACTATGCAAAACATCCTAAAGAGTTCGCCCATAAGATAATATTCCCTTAAGAACTGAAGTGTATCTACCTCATTAGTGTTCCAGCGGTGCCTCTCTTTGGGTAAACTTGAACATTTCGGCAGACATTCAAGCAGCTTTTTCGGTAAAAAGATTTTTACATGACTACTATTGCTGTTCCCATGATCATCTATAAAGAAGAAAACAGTAAGTTCAGAGAAAGAGAAAGTCTCCTTTAAGTACACTGACAATGTCAAAAGCAGCAGCTCTGCTTAGCGGCTGAGCTCAAGAACATAGTTCCTCATCTATACGCTCTGGGATGGAGGCAGCAGGAATCTGCCTGTGGGGCTCTGAAACAGACTGAGTTTTACTCCATCACAAGCAAGCAAACAGGAAGTGCCCCAGAGCCGCCCAAAATCAGATTGTTACTTTAAAGGCTCTTTCAGTGTTTCCAAGAAACACCAAAATTATAAAATGACTTAACCTCATGAAACCCAGAAACTGTTTATCAACCAAGTTAAACATGTCATGGTTTTCAAGTTTGAAGAATTATAATTACATGTGACTTTTATTCATAAACTAAACATGACTTTGTCGTCTATAATACAAAAGAGATTTTCCTTTCTAAAGGAAACCAGATTTTTATAAGGATTTAAGCCTGTGGTTAACTAACAGGTAATACAGAGTAGCTGGCCTTTCTAGGCTGCACCTTAACAATTTATCCCTTTAATTAAGCTGATTTTCATGTACATGTCTGCAGAATTAATGCAGTCCATCAGATGTAATTCTGTCTAAATGAGTCAGAGAACTCATTACTTCTAGCCTAGACAGCAAATCTGACTACCTGATGCTTCGTAGATCATTTCTTTAGATAGCATTTATTTCCATCATTTATTTACATATCATTACTTTTCCACTCCTGTAAAGAAATCCCTCCCTTTCCCTGACTCCAAATTCCTTGCCATTTGTGGCAAATTCCAGTCAGAGTTTCAATTTACCCACTCCAATTTTTTATGCTGAATGAAATCCCCAGACGACACAAGGGGCCATACATGGCCTGAGTCCTGGGGACAGCGCGTTACAAGGTTAGACTCAAGCTGCTCCACCACGGGCTCACCAATTTTCACAAGCACCCACCCAAAGTCACAGCCCACACCTGTGAGGGTTCTGCGCCTTTCTGCCTGTGTGACCTTGGGTAAGTTACTCAGTGTTTCCAGTTTTTCCACATCATGAATCAGAGAATTCGGGATCGTTTAATTCTCCCTCAAGTACAAATTTCTATAAAATTTAAGGTTCTTCAACAACAGCATGCCTTACAAGTCAGCAGTTTTACAGAGGTCCACAGGTACTGCTTAAATACAAAGTGAAATACAGCAATTATCTGTCCAGTTATTTCTGTACTTCTAGTTAATACTGTCTTTTGAGGGATAAATAAAACAACAACAAAACTTTTCTAAGGTTACAAAATTCTCACCCGAACACTTCTTATCTGATTAACACATTTCTTCTTCTTTTGGAGAAGGACAGAAGTAAATATTAGGCACAAAAACAGTCTGAGAAAATCTACCACATCATGCAGAATGCTTTACAGGAATTAAGAGTCTTAGCCTACTAACTCTTCTTTTGGTCCATGAACTACACAACCAACTGAACTATAAACACAACTGTGCAAGTCTCCAGCAGGGAGAAACTGCTGACACTGCTCTTAGGAGATCCAAAATTACAAATTAATACCAAATTAAGATTAAACTTAAAAATATTGCTTAAAATCAAAAGGAAATCAACTAAGAAAAAGTTAATAGGACGTTCTGATTCATTGCTTACTATAAAGCCTTTATAATTACATGTGCTCATGCATGATCCCTATACTTCATCCTCCAGGGAAGCACATAGGTCAAAAAATTTAAAGTACAGAAGACAGAAACACATGAAGTTTTACCTTCCTGCTCTCTACCCAATGTGGTTTTATTCTCTCTTTAAAAGAAAAAAAGTGACATACACAATTTTGAAAGTAGAGGTGAAATTTGAACATCTATATTCTATTCAATATATATGGGATAACTTTTCCAAAAATAGCACTAGGCTAGTACTCAGTCGATACAGGGACACCTTGTTCATGAACAGCCATCTTCCTGAGAAAGCTATCTAAAGCAGAATAGAACATTAAACCCTAACTTCTGTTTCCATTTGTGGTCACAACCAATGCTAAGCTCCTGTCCCTTTAGCCTCTTTAAGAAACCTGGCGGCCAGCAGTAAAGTGAGAGTGAGGGGAAGAGAGAAACAGAGACAGAATGGAGTGCATATGATGTGTGAGAGAGAATGGTGAGTGCGTGTGTGTGAAATGTGTGCATGAATACAAGACAATGTTGAATGAATGTGTGTGAGGGAATGTTGTGTATGTGAGAGAACATCGAGTCTGTGTGAGACAGAATGTTGTGTGTTTGAAAGAGAATGCTGAGTGTATGAGTGTGAGTGTGTGTGTGTGTGTGTGAGAGAGAGAGAGACAGACGGACGGACAGGCAGGCAGGCAGGCAGGCAGACAGACAGACAGACAGACGGACAGACAGAGGGACAGAAGGACAGAGAGAATGTTTGTGTTCTTGTTCTCAATAATACAACTGCTTGAGGAAAAGCTTCAGGCTTTCAATTTCACTCTGATAGAAGTGAGACAGTGGTGTGTGGACCCAAAGGCAAATGTTTTTAAAGATGAAACCATAATGCTATGTGGGCACTATCTCAATCAAGGCTCCACCAGAGCTCACTACAGGAGAGAGCTATGAAGCAGCCCTGCACAGTAACCCTATATTCACAGTGTAAAAGGAAGGAAAGATTGCATGGCTGGCCAGCATGTCCTCTTGCTCTGCTTTTCAAATGCATCATTTTCAGAATTTTAGGTTTATGCTGAACATAAATCAGGTGCTCTTAAGAACCGTAATGATGGGTAAATGCCCTACTCCCAACTTATGAAGAAGCAAGTTCAATGCTGGACAGAGTCAGAACTCAAAGTTTAATGCTAAACTCATACTCCACTCTTCAGGGCCAAGTTTAGCACAGTAACAGATTGTTCACCTAAAATGTCCGGGTTCAGTTTCCAGCACCAGGGGAAAATAATCAACTTCAGTATTAATGGTTAAAGCATGATAACTGAAAACTTTGTTCTTATGTTGGAAAAAAACTGTTCACAAAGTGATACTGCATAAAAATGTGTTTTTAATTAAAAGCTACTGTTTAATGTTTTTAGAATAGCTGTAAAATGATTAAATAACCAAACATATGTGCCAGTTTTAAAATGCCGGCAATAGTATCTTAACACAAAACTAAGGTATAAACTGGTTTCAACTGTACCACCATATTCAACCCAAACAGTTAAACTCTGACACTGCAAAGTGGGAATGTCAACTAAATGACAGGCAAGCATTTCATTATCGTTATCTAGTAAAACGTATGATACATGGCTTCACAATATAATTTCCTAACCTACCTCACAATAAAAACTTAACTGGTGGGGCTCTTGAAATTGACAGATGATGTGCTTGGCTGACAGCTATAATTCTAGAGATGAGCCATCCTTCCTAGTCAACCTTCAAATATTTTCAAAATGATAATTTCAGAGTCAGAGTATAATTTAGTTAAATCTTTCTAAAATGTATAAAAATGTTCACTCAGCTAACTGGAGTCTAACTTTCAGTTTTGTTTCTAAAATTGAGATTCATATTGCCAAATCTTTGACTCAAACACAAAGTAATGCATTTGGCCTGTTTCTGGGGTGCTCGAATTTCTGCAAGCTAAGTCCTAAGTGTATTAACTAAACTCGTCTGATAAGGATACCTCCACTGTCTTTCCCTTTGCAATGAAAATATAACAGTTTGGGCCTATGAACAAGGAGAACAGGAGAACACCTAGACTTAGGTGAAGGATGGTGACTCGTCCGTCTCTGGACCTCTAGAAAGAGCACCACACCAGCTCCACTGCAGCAGCGAGTCCCACGGCTAGCTCTCATGGGGCATGTGACCAACAGTGAGAGAGAAAAACTAAAAGGCAGTTCCAGTTCCACACTTCTCTGCTTGGCTCTAATTATGATGTGCTTAGATTTAATTAGTGGGATCAGAACTGGCTCAGGGAAAGGAGCACACACTGGTGTGTTCCAGGCAGCACAGTGCTCATAGCAAAGCACTGCCGTGACTAACCTAAGACCTTCCGGTTCCTGTCCCCAAACAAACCGTAACTAAGCACCAACTGTAGAGAGCACTGTCAGAACAGGTGCTGTTCTCTTCCAATCTAAGAAGGAAATGAAACCCAACGTAATTCTTCAAATGGAGTTTTAGTAATTAAAAGCAGTTAATAATTTTAAGTAGCAAAGCCTAAATAGTTTTGTTATTTAACAACCTCTCTTTCCTCTCTGTGGAGTTGTATAAATACCACTCTTACCCTTCCTAGTCTTAGGTGGCCCAGAATTACTGTTTTCTTTTCAATTGTGTTATTGCATCGTAACCCAGGTTCTATAAACTCCTATTTATTCTACAGTTACATTTAAATATAAAAAATGGGGTAGGAACAGAAAAAGAGGCACCAAAGCCTTGGGTTGCATTCACCTAGGCTTTGGGCACACTCCTGTACTTTATTTCACTCAACTCCAACTTCAGCAACAGGTGCTCAGGTTTCTATTACTGATTGGAGGAGACATTCATGGAGGTCTATTGTAACACACCAGGTACCCAAGAAGGACTGTATACTGGGCTCTCTTGTTTAATCCTCATGAGAAAATGTGACGTTTTAATTACCACCACTACCACCCCAGCTCTGCAGATAAGGAACCTGAGGGTTCAGACTAATTTAGCCAAGATCCACTGTTACTTATAAGTAGCTCAACTGGGATTCAAAAATAATCTTTGGTTCCCACAGAACACCAGCTAGTCCTACTCTGTATCACCCAGATGCAGTACTGGACTCCACAGTTAAGTGCTGTATTAATACCAACATTTGCAGGGGCTGTGACCTTTCTGTATGGCTGGATCCATTGCTTAAAATCCTCACAGAAGGCTCATGAGGAAAGCATTATTTGTGTTGTCTAAAAGGATTAAGTAACTCATCTAAGATCACACGGCAGCAAAAGGCAGAAGCCCGGCTTCCTAAATTCTGGTGCAGGGCTGTTTTCACCACACTAGGGAAGGAGTTATTCTGGCTGCCAAGCCCACCCATTCCTGAAAGTCAAAAGCTTTTCAAATCCTACCTTCTATAGGTGGCACGGTGTTGAGAACACAGTAGGTGCTAGTTCCGCAGAATACACTTTGGGAAACGCTCTAAGGAAACAGAAAATAAAATGTAAAACTAATCTTTGAAAGAGACATATACTGGCTCTTCTGTGATATTCCTGCCAAAAATGCAAAACCTGAATCTAACCATGAGGAAACATCAGATAAATCCAAACATGGGCATTCCACAAAACGACTGGCCCGGGATCTTTCATGTCAAGGCTTTGCAATTGAGAAAGACTACGAGCCACTGACAGCCATCTGTGACCAAGGAGAATGAAGCGGCTACTGAACATGCACCAGAGTTCTGACTGAATGATCTTTAACAATAGTCAAAAGTGAAACAGGATTTGGGGATTGGATGTTAGAAATGCCTCAATGCTAATTTCCAGGCTGTGACTACTGTAGTCAGGGAAGACACACACAATACAGCGTTTAAAAGTGACAAAGACAGTAGCATCTGATCTACAAAAAGCTGAGGTAACAGTGCCTTGCACTGTAGGCTTGGGAGCACTTCCAAATATAAGACACACGTGGAAGCATGAGAATACTACGTGGTTTTTATTAGAGTACAAATGTGCTGTGCACAGAATAAACATCCACCTGTATGGTTTTTAATAGAGTACACATGTGTTGTGCACAGAATAAACATATAAGAAGCAATATCCATGGCATCCTCATCTGCAGTATCAACATTAACCATGTTCCAGCAACACAGCCAACATCTCATTCATACAAACGATTCAACTGAAAACACCCCATTCATACAAAAGACTCAACTGAAAATACCTCATTCATACAAAAGATTCAGCTGAGCGCCAAACAGCATTATGTAGAAGAACCAGAGGAGGAAGTCAGAAGATATGGGCTCTGCTCTCAAGTCACTTCATTCAAGGAAACCTCAAGTTTTCATATAAAAACCTACACTCTTTTAAAAGAGAAAAACATTTGGATCTCTCCAGTCAATTATTTTTAGTCCTAAGAATGACTTCTTGTTTAGCTGCAATACTAACTGATACTTTAGACTATTGATCATTTATTATAAACCACTTATTTTTACACTTGGAAAAAAACAAAGACCGTTTCAAGATCAACAGTTGAAGTGCAAAGACTCCAGTTCTGTTGCTTACTAGCTGTCCTTGGGAAGCAACTGAGCCTCTGTGTCACCACAGATAGGCAAGATGGCACTCTATGATGCCTTCCCCTCTCCTGTCTCCTCCAAAGAAAGAGAATCCAACCACCACACTACCGCCAGCAAACACCACTGTTACTATAGTAACAAGGACAATCTTTAACAATTTCAACATTTTCTAAGAGCAAAGAAGCTGCCGGACTAAACTTCCATGAATTTTTTCTTTTCCTCTCCCTTCCTGCTGTGTGACCCAGATCCTCAGACATAAATACAGCAGAGCTTTCCCCTAACACAACTCCTACACCCAGAATAGCTATTGGCTCCTTAATTCTTCTTCAGTGTCTGGAGACCTCCCCATCCACTCTAACATCTGCCAGCCTCCAAGCCAGCCTACTAGCCACAAAGAGATGGCTGATTTACACTAAAGGCTTATTTTCTGCCTATTACCAAAAATAATTAGCATTAAAGGTAATAGTTACTTAGCACATCTTAACAGTCTCAAAAGTTTTTAAATCACAATGTTTGACGAGACACACTAACATAAATGGTCTTATGAACAATGGGGTTTTCACATCTATCTTCCAAATCTGATAGTTAAATGGCAACACAGAACTCAGAGACTATGGACAGAACTCAACTCTCTCCTCCACAGCACTGGCTTTATTAAGGCTCCCAGTTGATTTAAGCTTAAAAACTTTATAAATAACCTCAAACCACCCCCAGGTTCTCAAAGCAGATAAACCATGGCACAAGACAATGGGAACAACACAGCCCAGCCACCTGGACTAGACTCTCGTGTGCCAGGCCCTGTTCAAGAGACTTTCACAGGATCACCTGTGCACCAGCGATCTCCAGATGCCTCTCTGCAACAGTGCAGTGGCTTGGCCAAAGGAAAGAGTGCTAGTCCCAAGGTCTGCAAAGCTGGAGCCATCCTTCTTGGTTCTCCCACTCACTGCAGACAGGATAGATAAACCCCAAAAGGACAGAACTACTGCATAGAAAAGCAGACACATGAGTCCAAGTACACCACAGCAGTGTGTTCTGCTGCTCCACAGAGCTGACAAGCCTTCAGAAACCTTTGGCCCCATGATCAAGCAACCCAGGAGAAAGATGTAGGGATCAGAAACTGCCTATTCCTCCCACAGCACACATCTCTTTTTACCTCCTTCATTTCGTCTACAAATGGCAAAGGAGCACATGCCACATGCCAGACAGTCAGCAGAGAGCCACAGTAAACAAGGGCATCCTGTCTCAAGGGACATTCTAGAAGGTAAGGTAAAATGACCTTAAGCAGGGTACTTTTAGATCATCATGGTACATGCACACTCTTGTAAAAGCCTGAAAGGACTGTTCTCCACAGCTCCTGACTGTGTCACTTTGGGAGTGTAAAGTGAGTGCTTGGTGACAATCATGGGGAAACCTGAATTCCATTTTAACCAAACCAACAGGTCTTGGCCACAGGCGTCAACTTGGGAAATTTTAAAATTCTGATGCCCAGGATGCAATTCTAATTATTGAAGGCAGAATATCAAATCTAACTATCTTCTGTGCAGATTCACAAATGACTCCACAGTGGGAAATAAACAGCTGGGTGACTCTGGGCAACCACTCTAACTTTTTGTTTCTGCGAGTCAAATGGAGGGCGACCTTGAACGAGACTTCTACTTTCCCTTCACACTGGTAATCGCAGGGCCTTATTCAACCCTGAATTCTGATCCATGGGTCTCTATGGAGCCAGAAATCCTTCTCTAACAAGCCCCGTAAGACACCAATGTTGTGATTCATGCCACACCTTGACCATCAGGAATCAGATAACCAACTTCAGAGATTAGGATTTAGAATTTAGATCTTCTAGCCCTGGTACTCCTCAACTTCCTAATTCTACAAACTAAAAATGTGTTGTACAGACTTTGAGAATCTTTTAAAACTATGCCAGAATATGCAAACAAGAAGCTAAAAAAAACCTAAAAGGAGCAATGCCTGCAACAGCTACACTACTTTAGGTGAGGAGGCAGTACTGAAAAGAACGTAATACGAACAAGAGACACAGTTGTTTTAGGGCTGAAATGACAGCTGTGCAGATACAGAACTACCAGTGCAGTAATAAGAACAGGGCAGGAACCTCCCTCACCATGTCTTTTCAGAGCCTAGGTCAGGATGTCATACACAGGCACTTTTGCCATATGCGCACGCAGTCTCTAGATGAATTAATAAAATAAATACTATACAGTAAATGACTAAAGGCCTTGAAAGAGAGAAGTGACAGGAGGAAAGCTCTTTACAGCTGTTGCAGTAAACATCGAGAATGTTAAAACTAGCTAAGGGGCCACAGAGCTTATTAAATCAAAGGGGAAAGCAGCTATATTAAATGCAGTAAGCCACTGTCCCAATTACAAGTGATACATTAAACATTTTTGTCACCTGTTCTATCAAGACTTGGACTGATTCTTGAAAACTCAGTCACTACATATAAGTAATCAGATTAAAGAGAGTAACAGCTAGCACCTCACCAGTCTCACAGAGCATTAGGCATAATATCTCATGAGTAAGGCAAAGAAAGTTATAAACTATGTTAATAAGCTCAAGCACCATCAATATCTATATTAGCACATGCCAAAGTCCCAAACAAGTGTCCCTGTGTCCCTCAATCTCCAAGTAGCAGCTCTGGCATCAACTTCCTTCTATTTGATGGCAGGGATTTCCTGGGTCTCTAAGCTCCTCTGCACTGAGACAGATGAGATGGTACAGACTCATGCCCAGACACTCTAGGAGCCAGGAGTGTCTAGCTCCAGGAGCTA
Organism: Arvicola amphibius; assembly: GCF_903992535.2. Lineage (NCBI taxonomy): Eukaryota > Metazoa > Chordata > Mammalia > Rodentia > Cricetidae > Arvicola > Arvicola amphibius. The sequence continues at coordinate 4,453,429 of NC_052052.2, read as the reverse complement.
GGAGGCTCACTCACCAGCTCTCACTCTACTGGTGAGAACTGACCACAAAGTCATTCCTGACTGCAGTAGAGAAAGGCCCAGAAAAGCAACAGGCTCAGGACCCACTAGCAATCTCAGAATAATGCCATCTGTAAACTGCCTTTAATTGCAGAAGACTTGTTCCTTTCAGAAACGTCTTCAACTAACCTAAAATGCCACCTTTAATCCCTAGGTCTCCATCTAAAGCCAATCCAGAAGTTTTTCTTCCCTGATAAACATTTTCTAACTCCTCAAAATCTGATTGTGTATCAAGGACAGCCCTGAAGGGATGTCTGTCTAGCCTCTTCATTCCATTATCTGCAGTGCTTCATTCAAAGTCTGCCACATAAAAGAAGTTCGGGTATTTCTGGCATTTACAAATGATCAGCATTGCCAAGAGTTCAAGGAAAGGAAAGCACAATGCCCTGGGCTTTACTCAAGGCCTCCTGCCTCTGCTAATGCAGCCCTGCCATACCATACTCTGCAGTTACCAGACACCGCTCTGAGATACGGGCTCTTGGCACTCCTGTCCACATAGCAACAGATCATACCAAGAAGTCTCAGTCCAGCAATGTTGTAGATATTTTTTAGAAGAAGTCGTATCTCTTTATTCATTCAAGAAACTGGGCAAAATGAATTGTCACAGGCACTAAGAACCAATATATTAAAATTTTGGCTATAATACAAGCCTGCTAAATAAGAAAGTACAAGGTCTGTCAAAAGACACACTTTGAGACACTCCATGAAATCAGGTTAATGACATCTGAGACTGAAGAACCAATACAAGATGCTTTATCCTTTTCCTGAACTACAAAGGTCATTGGGGGGAAGGAGTCCTGTACATACAACAGCACAAAAATACTTTCAGCTCATCTATCTCACCACCTTTCACAAAATCTGAAATACCCTAAGGGCTACAGTCTACAGAACCCTCACAACACTCTGGAAGGGCAGAGAAAAAAACAAGGCAAACACTTGCAAGGAAAGGGGCCAGTCTAGATGACAGCTCTTCCCTTCCTTCAGCAAGCAAAATAAACCAATGCGACACCAGCTGCTAAGAGAGCTGGAGAACTGAAGACAGGCTCTCCAAGAGAGTTTGGTTCAAAGGCAAGCAAGTGTTTTGGACAGACCACAACAAAGCTGCAGACCTAAGCAGTTTCTCAGAACTAGTTTTTGAATGCATCCAGACTGATTCACCATGACCAAAGATGTGGGTAGGTTATAAACTGGTCTCAGAATGGGGGGGGGGGGGGATTACAGATATAATTCATACTATTGTTATAATTTTCATAAGTTTAATATATTCAACAGTCTGAAAACAAAACAATGTTTAATAAATGTCTTCACTTGTACAAATGCTCCAAAGGAACACTGTGAAAACAGTCATGTAAGATCTAATTGACCCTGTGTTAGCGATGTCTGTAAATGCCTCAGAGACGGAGTGAAACATGAACAGAATCGTCCACCACGTCACGTCACAAGTGTCATCTCACAGGAAATCTTAAATTTAATCTTACTGGTAGCAGCAGACATATGGCCATTCTAGAAAAAGGACAAGAGCAAGTCTGGGCATTTGACTTGATCACTGGCAGGGAGGCAAGCTCCCTGTACAACTCCTCGCCTTCAAGAACTTGGAATGCTGCCCCACCAAGCAAGTTCCCAGAGCTGGAGTAGGAAAAGTGAACAGGCTAAAGCAAGGCAGTCCTCAGTGCGAATCTTGTCTAAAGATCTTCAGGACTTTTCAAGCATTTTCTGGATTATGAACCTTACCATCCATCACCTATCACTACAGCCCTAAAACTAAATCTAAAGGGAAAAAAATGACACTGTTTCCACAAAAGTAATGAGACCCAGGCCAAGACAATGGCAGACATGCCTGCCCTAACCCCAGCAGGAGTGTAGAAGCAAGTAAGCCTCAATGTGAATACAGCAGAGCTAGGAAGGTCCGTGTGCATCACCTCACCTTTTTTACTAAGGAAATGGCTTTAGACCCACATTCCTAGCATGGCTACCACTAAACTACTCAAGAGTTCTAACAAGGTTAGCTTTCAGACTGCCAAGCCCTGGGAAGATCAGTGGCAACAAATCCAAAGGGAAGAAAACAGTGCTAAAATCCTACGCATACACAGAAGCAAGAGTGCTGGGACAGCAAGGACAAGTTTTGTTGGTTTGTTTTTTAAAACAATAAAAATTGGACACAAGGTTTAGAAAGGTGCAGCAGCTTGGGCTCATCTGCTATAAAAGCTCCTCTCACGGCCCCAATAGCACAATGTTAGACACAGCCCAGTTCACAACTTACAAACAACACAGTGAAACCAAGTTAGCAGAGAAAATGCCATTAAATCCCATGCATTCTATGTAATATCAGGGCAAAAGAGCAGTCTTGTCCCTTTGTTTGTGTGAGATATAAAATACATCCAAACTGATTGACTCTTTTTCATTCTCAACAACATCCTGATGTTACAGATGGAGGAAGACACCTGAGCTGGCCAAGGTAGACGAGCAGGGTCAGTTACAAGACAGCAATGGGATCTATGTATGCCCATAGTGTGGTGATACAGGTACCTGAAAAGCATGATCACATGGTCACATCTTAACCTTCATTTGCAAAATCTCTTTCAAACTTCCCATCACTCCAAATTCCATCCTACCACCTGCAACCAAAGGGCCTCCACTTGAAGCACTAGTGTCTCCTAGTCACACTGTCCCTCCCTCCCTACTGTAGGGCACAAACTTCACAACGGACCTACTCCAATCCCCACTCTGATGTTGACATCTTCATACAGTCTTAAGCCTTGAGTGTGGGTGTACTTGCTTTACACCAGTATAGCTTTCATTTCCTGGGTGAAACAGATTGTGACTTCTATCATCTTGCTACCCAACTCTTCATTGGCTGGTAGAGGAAAATGCCAAGTGGGAGAGGCTCATTAACAGGAATGAGGGTAGCCTCCCACTAAGTGAATCCTCAGATGACCCTGGGAGCTTGGAAGCTGATCCTTCCCCATGAGAGCCCAGCCCTGACTAACACCAAAATGGCTGATAGGTTCATGAGGCCCTAGGCACCACTTAGCCACACCCTTCTGAACTTCAGACTCACAAAGAACCTTAGGGTAATAGCCTGTCATGTTCTAAGCGGCAGTTTGTGGTCATGTTTTACAGCACCAGTAGATTAACTATACAGCCACAGCCCAACAGGTATGGCTGCCCCGTTTTTGTTTATCTTCTTAAACAATCATTTCACTATCATTTCCTTGGATAATCTGCATTCACCACCAAAATTCATTTTTTTAATGAGTGTTTGGCCCTCATTTGAGTCTGTGCACCACTTACGTGCCTGGTGCATGCAGAAGCCTAAAGAGGGTGTCAGATTCCCGGAACTGGCATTTCAGAAGGCTGTGATCTGTCTGCCATGTAGGTATTGAGAAACACCTGGGTCCTCTACAAGAGCAGCCAGTGCTCTTAACCACTGAACCACCTCTCAAGCCCTGCCACTAAAATTCTCCAAAGAATGACTCACCTATCTCTACTCCTCTCTTCTCTTCTGCTCTGACAGCAACATGACAACTATGACCCATTCCCAAGCCTCATACACAGTGACCTCGATTCCTGTGCGGCTGCCTCTCTGGCCATTCATTGCCAGCCTCTGTTTATTCTCTTCCCCGTTCTACCCTCAAATGCCTTCTTTTTCCCCATGGCAACCTCAAGCACTACACAGAGTTTTCCTAACTCTTTTGCAATCATTCACTCTATCCAATCAAACTGCAGTTACTGCTCTGGATGGAGGGACACAACACTGAATCAGTCCAGCAAGGCTATGGCTTCTATGGAGTTTATGATTCCGCAGAAACCTCCAAATGAACTCACCATTTTCCACGTTGCCCTGTGCCAAGACTGCCTGCCATGAACTTTAATGGCAAAGTACCCTTGCTGTCTGACAATGCCATGAAGAAACAAAATATGCTGGATTAACCCTTGGGCCCACATTCCCAATGTGGCTATGTGTGCACATACTTTTGCACCATTTTTCTCTTGCACTCACATCTCACTTTGGCCTCTCCAAGCTGCTAGTAGATGTGGTTCAAAATCTAGGAGGCATCTTCTATCAAGGTCTACATTCATTCGCTTATACAGTGTGTGTATGTGTGTGTGTATGAGAGAGCATGTGCACATACTAAGGTCCACTAGCTCTTTCTTCAATCAACACTATCAAGAGTTCTTGTCAGGCATGGTTTTCTCTAGACACTGATCATCCCTGCTTTGTTCATCAGCTTATGTCTAAACAAATGACGTGAAATCCAGATACTCACACCCATCCTCCAGAAATATGTATGTAACTGAGGAAATAGAAGAGTGAGCAAACATGCTGATAGCCAATCAGAGGAGAGGCCAAGAAGGCATATATGAGTCTCATCTAAACAGAAACCCAGAGTCAGACAGGTAGAGCCATCAAGCAAATGTGAGCTGGGGGCTCACAATCATTCTGGGGAAGGGGCACCTTTCTAGATCAAGAGTAGATGTGTTCTTGTTCATAACCATGAGAAAGTACAGATTCCCCCACACAATCATAATCTGAAAACTTCAACATGGTGTGTGTGTAGCTGAGCTGTGTGTAAAGTTGAGCCAAAGAGCCCTCATTAGCTCCTTAAAGGAGAACCAACTTTATCCATCTGAAAACTTCAACATGGTGTGTGTGTAGCTGAGCTGTGTATAAAGTGGAGCCAAAGAGCCCTCATTAGCTCCTTAAAGGAGAACCAACTTTATCCAATCGATTCTCCTCTTCTACTGAAAACAAAAATAAACTTTAAAAGTTACAGAGTCAGAATATAACCCAAAAATATCTACATATCTAAAATACCAGCCCACCTGGTCACCCAGAACTCTTTCTATAATTCTTTCCACAGTTATGCTACACAAGCCCTCCAAAGTTTTCTCCAAAAGCCTTCACCCTCTCAGGTTAGCCTTCATTCTATATTACATCTGCCTTGAGAGCACTGAATCCCACCTGTAGTTCACATGACAACCTGACTAATATCAAGCTCCCCCCATTCCTCCCACCACCCCCATTTGCTCTGTGAGGGCAGGAGTGAAAGCTGTCTGTCCTTTCCTGAGCTTTGCACAGAGACTGTTATTATCTGCTGAGTAAATGACTTCACTCAAAAGAACAGTAACACATGGCCCACAGTAAATACAAGAATATCCTCTGCCTCCAACAACGTTCCACCTCCAATAATTAGACATAAACACACACACACACACACACACACACACACACACACACACTATGTTCTTTATTAACCAGAATGCCAATTTTTTCCTATAGAGGCAAACTACCAGCAAACTTTCAGATCAAAGGAACACACAGGCTGTAGCACAGCTGCTTGCTGTTGAATACTCTGCAAAGACAGCTCACTGCCTTGATAAATTCAGGTAGTAGTATGCTTATAAGGTGAGATGCTCCACTTCCTGAGCTAAGCAGGAGTTACAAAGCATACAGGCAGATCCATCAGCAGGATTTTAACTCCCCAAATAGATACAGATTTAACATAATCTCAATTGCATTTTCTGTAGAAACTGGAAAGTTGATTCTAATATTCAAATAAACACAGGAATGTGTTCTAGCCAAAGCAATCCTAAAAAAGAACACAGCTGGAGGCTTGCAAACCCAGCACTCAGGATGCTGAAGCAGTAGGATTGCAGAGGCCAGCCTGGAGTACATCAAAACGTCCCTCAAAACAAAACAAATGCTCTTAAAGCTCTAGTCACAGGACAGACATGTGTAGGGAGAGCAACTGAGGGCTGATGCGCCAGAAAAAAAAACCTTCACGTTGACAGTCAAACCACTTTCAACAAGGGTAAGACACTTCAATGAGGAAAGAACAGTGTTTTCAGCAAACAGTACTAAACAACTAGCAAGTGGACATCCACATAGAACTAGAAGCCTACCTCACTCCACAAACAAAAACTAACATGAAAATGAACCAGCAATCTAAATATGAGAGCTAATGCTACAGATTTAAGAAAGGATGGATGTAGGGTTTCCTGACCCTGAATGAGGCCATGGTTTCCTGTGACACCAACTGACAGATAGCACCTTACCAAAACTTGCAAAGTTCTATGCTTCAACAGACAATCAAGAAGATAAAAACACAGCCCACTAAGTAGAGGAAAATATCTGGTTAAGAACTGTTATTAAAAATATAGAAAAAACTCTTACAATTCAGCAGGAAAAAAAAAACTGACTCTACAAAAAATAGAAATAAATCAGGCAGACACACACATATAACCAACATCTATGAACAGATACCACCATCAGTAATCAGGGAAATACAAACTAAAACTACAATGACTGTCAACTCCCATCTGTAAGAACAGCAAAAGTAACAAAGATGGGCAATCAGTAGCCAAGTGTTAGCAAGGGAGAAACCAGAATCTTCAGCCCTGCTGGTGGGAGCACCAGGAGAGCAGCCACAGTGCAGAGAATCCAGATTAAGAGCAGAGTAAACTGTAAAACAGCACTTCCCCCTTAGGCATGCTACTGGAGAGAACAGAAAACATGCCTACACCGAACTTTTCCCAGGTTCCCAGCTGCAATTCCTAACAAGAAAGATACATGCTCACTCACTGGTGAACAGACACTCAGGATGTGGCAGACACTTACTTATAGGGTATGTGATACCCAGAAACACAAACTTCAGAGTATCATCCCAACAGAAACTTGACAGTCACACAACACAAAACAGAGTCCAGAACAAATACACCAAGACAGGAGGCAGATTAGTAACTGCCCAAGTCATAAAACACAGAATGTCTCCAAAAACATACAAAATCTTATTTGTATTACTGTACAAAATGCTGGATTCCCTAGTGACATTTTCATACATATACGCAGTGTGCTTTGATTTTAGCAGGTTTTTCTTTCTGGAGTGTTGAGTAAGCTGTGGGATTTATGCATTTGAGACATCAACATGATTGTTAATATACCAAAGAACAAAAATGGCCATCGAGTCTATGTGATGATATATGAAGTCTACCTTAACAAGGTTATTTTTTTTTTAAAGGAACCAAGCCGGGTGTAGCGACACTTTTAATTCCAGCATTTAGGAAGTAAAGGTAGGAAGATCAGGAGTTCGAAGCCAGCCTTATTTATATACAGAATTCTAGGACAGCCTCAGCTCCCTGAGACTGTATCTCAAAAAAGGAAACACACACACACAAAGAATCAATTCCTTTTAACTACTGAGACTCCTTACACTTCCACCTTTAATTAAAAGCAGAGCACAATACTGAGCAATGCTTCCCTGCATACAATCTACTCAAGGTCAACACTATGAAACATCAATTCCTAAACCCCTCTAGATGTAGAAAGTTCACAGGCTCTCCACCCCTTACAGTCCTCCAAAGTGTTCTTTCAAAGTCTTCAATTTGCTTTCGGTAATGCTATGAGAAATCAGGAGAAGCAAGAGATAAGGGACAGTAAAGAGATGTGAAGGAAAGACCCAATGAGGTGCACACAAGTGGCCACAGGCACTAAGACATCTGAGCTCTTCTCATACCCATTCTCGGGGCACTATTTTTAATTAGGTATATACATGTATGTATGCAGAGGTTAGCGGCATCAGATTTCTAGAGCTGGAGTCAAAGGCAGGTAAGACATGTAACATGGTGCTGGGAAGCAAATGCTAGCCCTACTACAAGAGCAAATACAGCAAGCACTCAAGTGCAGAGCCATCTCTCCAGCATGTCTTCCATGTTTACCTAAGGATGCAGAACACCAACCACTAAGCTGATTGCCCACAACCAGGGGAAAGGAAATGAAGCCTACCCAAAGATCCGAACCTTGAGACCTCAACTGACAGTGACATGCACCCCCAAAACACATACCTGTTAACACCCAAGGGCAAAGAATACACAATTCACTGTATGCTGGTTGTCCCATTTTGCACACTCAAAGCACAAGCTTTATATCACAACACCCACCCACTAGTGATTTATTTCTCATACACCAAGGGTGGTTGGCCAAGCCCCTCAGTCTCCAATCTGTAGCTACAACGCACATTTCCCATTACATTTTATTTATTTGTTTGTGACGTGTGCCTTTGTGCAAAATGAGAAGATGACTTGCAGGAAGTCAGTTCTTTCCTTTTACCATGTGGTTCAGGGGATCAAATTCAGGTGGTCAGGCTTAGTGTCAGACACCTTTATCCACTAAGCTGTCTTGCCAGCCCACAGTATCTTTTACACTGCTTGGTGGAGTCAATTTAAGGTGCCATAACCCCTTCTCACAATCTCTTCTCTGCTTAACCCCTCTATGTAACTAGCAGGCCACTCATCCTAGCCCACCTCCACCAGGACAAACACCTAACCTATGGACACAAAGCAGGCTTCAGTCTAATTCTGTCTTGAGCATTTCTGTACCTACTGAGCCATCAAAGGTGACGTGAGATGATGGTGAGTACTAGAGTCAAGACAAGCATGAGTCATGACTAGTGGCCAGAGTAGGTGACACCTACATGAACTTAAGCCAAGAAATGAATAAAGAAAGCTCAGTTGCTGGGGGGGGGGGGGGGACGACGACACAGAAGAGACAGGGGCCTTGGCATGAAAACCGGGATCCCAGCTCATCAAAGTGTCTCTAGAGAAAACCTCCAGTGCAGACACACCAGGGACAGTTCCAGACTATCTTGCTGCTTCACTAACTGTCCCAGAAACTCAGTCTCTGTCTGCTCCAGACTAGATCTGTCCCCACTTAGCCTGTCCTAAGTTGCTGGGTTTCTTACAACCCAAACTGTGCTAATTGGTTTTGAGATAAGACTTCACTATGTACGGCTGGTCTGGAACTCACTATAAAGACCTGGCTGGCTAACCTAGAATGCATTACAGGCTTAAAAATGAGACATCACCGTGTCTTTCTCTTCTTTTAAAAGGTGGTAAAACATACCCAACACACAATTTACAGTTGTAGCCATTTTTGAACACATGATTTGGTGGCAGTAAGGAAGTCCATGCACACTGTCCATCACTTATCACTGCTTACTTTTAACACTCAACCAACAGTTCTACCTCTTCACCAAATGCCAAGAGCAAGGAACCTCTGCAGGACAGAACTGGCAGGATGTGCAGAAGGTAGCAAAGAGCAGTCCCTACAACTGAAGCACCAGAGCAGGAAATGGCATGGCATAACCAGAAGGCAGAGGAACTACAAATACCAAGAGGACATACAAAAGCTGACGGTGTGCTCGGGCAAGCTAAGTGGTCATCCCATCACCACACTTGCATCAGAAGGCACTTGCACAAGCACCAATGGTTCACTAGAATAATGTGACTAGTACAGCAAACAGATATCTCTTCCCACTGAAATGCCTGCAGTAAATTCTGGGCTCTAAATTTGGTCAAGTAATCTATGATCAATTTCTGGAGGACCCCTAGAAAGAAAGACAAGTACTTCAAAAGCTCTGAGTACCCACTCACCACCTTTCCACTTGCTATAGCTTTCTTTTTTAGCACAACAGCTTCCATCAATAAAATTAAATGAGGAAGAAACCTCCACCAAAGCTTTGTCAAAGCCAACAAACTCAGCCAGCATATTTCATAACAGAAGAGATAGAAGGACAAGGCAAGGAATATTTACAAAAACACCAGGAACTTGAACTTGCCCCCCTGTATCTTTCAGTATAAAAGAAACTCAAAAAGTGAATTATGTTCAAGGCCTCCCGAAACTGCCGACCTGGAGAACCCAGGCAGGGATTGTGTCCAAGTAAAAATGCTATACTATCGATTGCTGTAGACCACGGCAACTCCCCAACCCTCGAGTTTAACAGGAAGAGTCTGTGTTTACTGAATTACTGGCAATCAATACATTTTAATAACACTTAATCAACTCCAAAAAACGCAGTTAAATTAATATAAATACTATCTTGAACATACATATCTGAAGTCAGCAAATACTTTTTCAACTAGTTTTATATGTATATGTGTGTGTGTGTGTGCGCGTGTGTGTGTGTATTCCAAAACTATAAAACCTTATCCATACCTAAAGACAGAGGATACCTAAGAAGACTGAGTGTTTCAGTGTTGACATCTTCATTAAAATCTTACAATATTTTACTTTCTTGAATGTAAATACGATATGGGGGGGGGGCTCTATGAACAGCAAGCAGAAAGGAGGTAAAGCAAAGGCTATACTTCAAATTCCCCTTACATGGTTTGAGCCTACAAATTTATTCTTGACCTGGTATTGGCATTTCAAAAGGAAAGGTTCCACAGAGCAGGCTAGTATCAGCAACGCAGCTGGAAAGTGATACACACACACACACACACACACACACACACACACACACACACCGTCACTTTCTTATCATCAGGGGACAGAATGGGTAGAACTTTCAGAGGTCATTTCTAGGACATCCCTTTATATCCATCACGACAATCTCCTCACAATCATTATTAACTAATTCACGTCACCGAGCTGAAGTCTGGGAAAGACACAATCTCTGAGAAGAGCCAAAGTCAAAAATAACAAGTGGATGGGAACTGTCTGATAAAGACAAGAGGTAGGAGGCCAAAGAGAGGCTTCAAAAGTAACAGCAAAGTCAGCAGAAACGCCTGCTGGTGGGGCTCCTTAGTTCACAATCAGCCCTGCTACTTTCGGAAAGGAAGAACAGCACTACCCAGGAACCAAAGGGACTTGTTAAAAACCTCTGGGGTTGTGACCAGAGGACTAGCCTATCACTGCTTGATTCAGGGTAGGCCAAGGATAATAATGCCAATGCCATGAGGCCTGTCTAATAAGTGAGGTCTAATCATTGCAGTCCCCAACTTTTCAGAAATCCTACAGAGCTACACAGTTTTGAAAATTACGAAATTTTAACATTAAATAATTCTTTCTTGGGGCCAGTAATAGGGCTCAGTCAGTTAGTAAAGCACTTTCCACCAAGCCTGATGGACCAGAATTTGAGCCCAGCAAGTGTAGGAGGGTTTCTTTAAACCTCTAGTCCCCAAATCATGACATGAGACTTACTCTTAATTATGAATGTTTGACCTTAATTTAGGCTTGTTTTTAGCTAGGTTTTTTCCTTTAACTTAAATTAACCCATTTCTGTTAATCTATGTGTTGCCCTGGGGCACATTTACCTCATCTACATACTGTCTATCCTGCTTTTTCCTGATTCCAGCTGGCTGGCTGCCTGCCTCCCCCACCCTTTCCTTCCTTCCTACCAGCCTTACCTAGCCCTCCTGTCTAGCTATTGGCAGTTCAGCTTTTTATTAAACCATTCAGGTGCCTCAGGCAGGCAAGGTAAAATAGCAACACCTCTTTACATAATTAAACAAATGCAGCATAAACAAAAGCAACACACCTTTACGTAGTTAAAAAGATGTAACACACCGTGACATAGTTAAACAATTATTCTACAACACAAGCAATGGTAACACATTTTTATTTTATTTAACTAATATTCTAGGCTAGGTGGTGGTGGCACACATCTTTAATCCCAGAGGAAGGCAGTTTTCTATTAGTTCAAGGCCAGCCACAAGCAAGTTGTCCACGCACCTACCCACGTCTCCCCCTACCATATAAATAAATGTTTAAAGGGGGAAGAAAGAAAAAAAAAAAAAGCCGGGCGGTGGTGGCGCACGCCTTTAATCCCAGCACTTGGGAGGCAGAGGCAGGCGGATCTCTGTGAGTTCGAGACCAGCCTGGTCTACAAGAGCTAGTTCCAGGACAGGCTCCAAAGCTACAGAGAAACCCTGTCTCGAAAAACCAAAAAAAAAAAAAGAAAAGAAAAAAAAAAAAAAGCCTGGGCTAGAGGCTAGAGAGTTGGCTAGGCTAGGCAGTTGAGAGCACATACTGCTCTTAATGGACTCTAGATTAGTTCCCAGCACCATGACAGTGTCTCACAACCACCTGTAACTCCAACTCCAGCAGGTTCCAGCATCCTCTTTGGGCCTCCAAAGGCTTAGCACGCATTATTATGCATGTAAGCCTGTGTGTGCGCTCATGTGCACGCATGCACACACACACACATAACTAAAAATATAGTCTTTAAAAAAACAATCCCTAGGGCTGGAGAAATGGCTCAGTGGTTAAGAACACAGACTGTTCTTCCAGAGGACCCAGGTTTGATTCCCACATCCTCATGGTATTCACAACTCTCTATATAACTACAGTTCGGGGATCCAATGCACTCTTCTGGTTTCCAATGGCACCCAGGCACAGAAGTTGGTACGTACACAAACACACATGCAGAGAAAACCAAAACACATGAAACTTAAAATTTTAAGAACAAATTTAAATAAAAAATAATTCAGGCTGGAGAGATGGCTCAGTGGTTAATCACATGGGATGCTCTTCCAAAGAACTTGGGTTAAATTGCCAGCACCCACATGGCAGATTAAAACTGTCAATAACTCCAGTTCCAGGGAATCTAATACTCTCTTACCAATGCATTAATTAAATGCAATATGTAAATAAAATTAAATAAATTTAAAAAAATAAAATGACATCTTATTATAAAGAAATATAAATAAATAAATGAATGAATAAATGAATAGAAGGAATTCCTTTCTTCAACATTACAAATAAGAGTAGGTGTGTAGTTGAGTGGTAGAGTATTTGTTAGTATCCACAGAGCCCTGCGTCTTACTCCCAGTATTTCAAGGGGGAAAGCTACATTCATACAATTATTTTTTACACAAATTTTATATATATACATACACAATCATATGCACATAAGAATGATATACTATCTCGTAACTGTATATTACATTTAAATAATGTCAAAATCTTGCAACTCTTAGGAAAAATAAAAAATGTCATATGTGCTTGCAAATGCATCTCCAGAAGTAAAATGATTTCTTCCCCCTTAGTACATATACAAAAAAATATAAATTAAAAAAAAAAACCCTGGCTCACAGATAAGCCTGTTACCATCAGACAACTCAGTTCAACATAAAGGCACAAGAAGTTCTAGCTGTTTAAAGATACAAGGAGTTAGATGTATCTATGAGTTGTCGCATGGATTAAAATGTTGTCTCAGGGGTCAGTTCAGTCAGTAAAGTGCTTTTGTACCCATGTAAAAACTGGGTGCACCAGCATACTTCCACCACTGGGAAGTAGATATAGGTGGCTCCTTGGGGCTTTCTGGCCTGCCATTCTAGCCAGTGAGTTCCAGGCTAAATGACAGAACTACCCCCATAGAGCTGGAAGGCACCACACCAAAAGCTAACTTCTGATCTGATCCCTATATACATTAACTGTTTACTTAAAATTTTTATTTATACGTGGGAGGCATGTGGAGGACAGAGGACAACTTGCTGGAGTCAATTCCCTTTCTATCACGTTTTACAGGGACCTGGTCCATCAGCTCAGTTGCAAGCACCCTTATTCGCTAAGTCATCCTGCTGACCCTAAAAAAGGAGAATTTAATGGTAGAATGCTGTCATTTTCAGAACTGTTTACCTCTATAGGATCTGAAAAGTGAGCTATGATGATCAGGGTTTACACATGAATATACAAAACAAAGATTAATTTTTAAAAATCTGTAATAAGATAACATTGGCAAAGCTTTGAGTTCAAAACACACACACACACACACACACACACATTTAAGAAAAAGATGGGTATCAAGAGAAATGACTGCAGTTCTGACCATCAATTCTAACCATGAACTGAGCTAAAACGGTACTGCCTAAAAGTAACATTGCTATTTCTAAATGTCCTTGGCAATTAAATATTCAGAAAGTCAGTGAAGACTCAAGAAAGCAGAAAAAAATTAACTTGTTTACAGCTAACCATTCACCAGCCACAGGCATGAAAAATGCCAGAAGCCTCCACCTTGGCCCTGCAGAGGAAAACTCGAGTTAGAGTTTTCCAAGACTGTATTCACTGGGTTAATTACAAGTAGTAACCTCCCTGAAGGAGAAGCTACAGTCCACAACTACACGAGCGTACAATACAGAGAACTGAAATCTGACTCTAATTCAAGGAATGCTATGCCTTCCACAACATCAGCATATCAAAGACAGAAACGTTAAAACTATAAGAATAATCAAGTCATTTGATATTTTTCAAGAGTAACTGAATGCTCAAAGAAGTCCAAATGCATTCCAATAGGAACATAATCTGATCCCCAGGCTTAACCTCTTTGAAATGAAGTAGAATCCTCTAACTCAGCAAATGACAAAATAAATATCCTTTGTAACAAAAGAAACATAGCAAAGCGCTCTAACCTTCTAGCAAGAACAAAACTTTTATATCAATATGTTCACAACATAGCTCTACACAAAAACCATGAACTAATTAAAACTGCTGTCTTAGATCTCAAGCTGTCTGGCCAGCAACCCTGCCCAAACTGAACTGCTGCAGACTGGCAGGAGCAACTACAGCAGTAACAAAACAACCATGGCATCTCATATTCTATCTTTCATGGTTGACTTATGAACTGACTGGTGGTAAAATGATTTGTGAATATGCCAGTTTAGGAATACAAAACAAAAAATGGAAGCATAAAATTCATGAATGAAAATGCTGACATCATAGCTCAGCTCTCAGAGCAGGGGGATACAAGGAAGTGTGTGTGCATTTATCTTCTGGAATGTTAAATCACCAGTCACTAAGCAAAGAAGGTTCACAAAACAGCCCTTCCCTGCTCAGAATGAAGGGAGAGGACAACAGAAAAACCCTTTTAGCTTTAGCCCAGAAATGACATGCATATGGCACAAACAAGCACCGCTTACGAGTGAGTGAACTATTTCAGGTTATTAGAGTTAGTACTAGCACTTTGTAAAGGCGGTGTGCGTGTGTGTTTAGGTGTTAAAATAAACAGGATATAATCTCCGTCCCCATCATAAACCGTTTTCCCACTTGGGGCTGAAGAGATGGCTTAGCAATTGAAAGCACTTGCTGTTCTTCCTGAGAACAAAAGTGGGATTCTCAGCATCCACATTAGGCAGCTCACATCTCTTGTACCTACATGCATACACACACAGCCACACACATATATAAACTAATAATACAATAAGAAAGGTTTAAAAAAAACCTTTCTCCCACGATGTGGCCTATCATCCACAAAGAGCATGTGAAAGCAACAAGAGCAGACTGGCTTGCTCTGCCACACACACTGATCATAAGTAATTCTAAACATAGCAGTAAAACTCACGAGCCTGCAGAACTGCTTAGATTTTTATGATAGGGAAAGGATACTTTTATGGAATGATGTAACATAAACTACTATCACAAAACTCTGGTTCATTCAGGACTATTAAAGCAGCTAGAAATGAGACATCACATTTTTCATCTTTGGGCAGAACTGAAATACTAAAATACAAACTCTGTAAAGTTTAGATACAATTTTCTTAAAAACTCTGTAAAGTTTAGATACAATTTTCTAAAACCCTTCTATTCAAGACACTTGAGGCACCAATTCTAGATCCCTAATGTTAAGATTATTACATCCTTAGAAAACAGCAGTGGCCTCAGAGCCTTCGTGACCTCTACAAAGCAGACAACAAGGACAGTCTCACTAACCATCTGCACAGCTTAAAATAGCCATTCACCAAAATGGATTTTTTTAATTTAAGCAATAAACAATTCTGCCAATAAACATTTTGAAAAGGAGATCTTATTAAGTTAAAATGCAAACATGCCAGTTTTATCTACAGATCTGGAATGCTGGCGATCACCTCAACTTCCACAAGCATCTTTGATAGAACACCACTACCCCCTTGTGGATTCGAAATAAAAATTCTTATCTTGAATTTAGTTCTGAAATGTTCCATTCTGCTGAACTTCCACCAAACTTTAGATTTTCTTCACTAAAAACTGTTTTATCTCAAGTACTTTCTAAAAGGGGGGAAAACACACTTTAAGATCATTAAAGCCATCAACAACTTTGTGGTGGAAACAGACACTCGACTGTTACAGAGTATCAATTACATTTCCAATTACTACCTTAAGGTTGTCTTAATCATTAACTGCTAATTTTATCACTCTTGTAGCTTTGTGCTTCCTATGATTTCAAACTTCATACCAATTTCTTATAATTTCCACCAAAGGGTTTGATATTCAACTGCCTCAAAAATCAAGGGGATAACAGACTCTTCAGAAAGGGACTAAAACCAAGTCTAAATTTACAAAGACAGAAATTCCTTACTTAACTGACTTCAGAAATAATTCTTGGCAGTCTCAACCAACCCTGATAAAAGAAAACTATAATACATTTTTAAACATAGAAACAAGAGGTGTGAGTTGTTTTTTTCAGTTGAAAGAGCACCTCCGAACCAACCATGAATGCACATCCGCAGTCCCAGAACCTGGTTGGCAGATCAGAAGCTCAAGGTCATTCTCAACTACACAGTGATATTCAAGGCCAGCCTGGGCTACATGAGACTTTGCCCCCACCAGAGAGAGACAGAGACAGAGACAGAGACAGACAGAGAGAGACAAAGAGACAGAGAAACATGGAGAAACAAAGATGGTGATGAAGAGCGCATTCTGGAAGCATCACATAGGAACAAATCTTACTAATGAAGATTAAACAGGCTGACATACCTGGTTTCTCCATCCTGACAGACACTAGCTAGGTTTTCAACAGTGTGCAGCTGACATGGACAAAGAGTCCACACTGTCACGGCAGTCTCCACCCCATTCTCAACACATGGAGAACTCATAAGAGGACACCATAATTAACTGTTGCCAGCAAACATTAGGTGGGAATACAGTAGAAAAATTAAGGCATTAGGTAGGTGGTAACTGATGAGGAAGAGTGGAGAGACACTGCCCAGTCTGCTAGAAAGGATACAACGGCCATTCAGAATACATAACCAAAGCCAGACTAAATAAGCAGGAGCAATCAGAACTAGTCTTCAGGATAGACTGCTTTGTCTGGGATTATTTTGTTACTGTTACTGTTTCTGGATGTTGGTTGGCAGGAGGAAGTAAAACATAATGTCACTTACTTTGTCTCTAAGCACTGCCATGCTTGGCATTTCTTTCAAGGCACAACACAGTACATGCAAAGCTACCCTGTAGAAAACAGAGGGAAGAAGACAGTCCAGGCCAGCACACCTCCTTCAAAGTCACACTGTGCTAACAGCTTCAGGGAGAGGCCTAGCTCAATCTAAAGGGGAGAAACTAAACTAAGTTTAGTGACTAAACTAAATGAGCAAAGAACTCAGGTACAACAAAACATGCAACTGTATCAAGAATGAGCAGAACACTAGGATGAGTACAAAAGAACCATTAAAACAAAAGATACCTTGGTCCCTACATCTTATGTCAACCATTTGAAAATTAAAGTTCATTTCTCTTAAGAGAGAGTAAAGTAGAGATTAATGTGACTGGCTGGTCTCTCCACGCTGGGATACACAGTATTTCTTTTTAAGTCAAGAACAAGGTTTTTAAAATGCTCAAAAAGCATTACCAGTTTTTACAGGAGACCCATACAAGCAGTAATTCTCAAAACAGAGAAAGGGAACCTGGAAACAGTGCCTCAACACACTGACGGGCGGTATTTACTATGGAGAACAGTAAAGTGCTGAGTGTCTACACACATTCTCACACACGACAAATACTACACAGTGGCAGACCATCTCCATCTTCTAATGGCAATGCTAACAACCACAGGTTAACTGAGTACTACACCCATAATGGCATAAACAAAAGGATATGACTGTGTCTGGGCAGCCTTGACCCAAAACCTGAGCAGAACAGAGAGAAGAGGGTGAGTAGGCAGGCAGGCAGGCAGGTGCCCTTTCCTAAAGTAAAGTGGACAAAGAATTAGAACACCTCTACCCTATCAGATTGCAACACAGCACAGAGTGAGGCAGAGGAGTTCTAAGAGAGGGTCCCAACTTTCTGCAAACAAAAGTTCCCAATGACTGGTATAGTTATTAACTATATCCAAAGAATTGTACTGCAATCTAACCAGAGACAGAAAAAAGCAAGATTAATTCAGCAAAAACAAATTTCCAAAATCCTACACAGGGACATTCAGTAATCTGAAGTACAGCACTTCACTCAGACTCCAATTATAAATACCTCTGTCCCCTTGCTGCGACTTAGATCCCATGCCACCCACCTATTCTACAGGCACAGAAGGGGAAAAGGAGGTAGAACCTGAGTTGCCCAGAACAATAAGCAAAGTATGATGACTTCGTAATACTAAAATATTAAAGATGGGCCATGCAATAGAAATGCAAAGAGATACATTATCACTTGTCACCACAAAAGAACCAGTGGACAAAGGGACAGCCATCCACAGACTGTAAGGATTGCCACAGGAGTGACAGCTACAGACACAGCTTCCATAGCCTCTGTGGAGGGAAAACCTGACTTGGGAGAGGAAAAGAATGAGCACACTTCAGATTAACTTTGATCAGTGAACCAAGGAGATCATAAGAAAAGAATGCTTTTCTAAAAGCTCTTTATGTAAAAATGATCTGTTATGTATAAATGCTATGTTCCATGCATATGATACCTGTATGTAATGCTGCTGTTCTAATGTATACTAAACATTCCAACCACGTATCTAAATTACCTAAAAATTGTACCTAGACAGTCACATTAAGAGTGACTACTTTCTTATATGTGCATACACACAAACACAAACCCCACAGCCTAGAGGAAAGCTGCAAAACACCTCTCCCAGTACACCCTCTAAACCTCTTCACCACTCCCATTCCTCCAGGATGGAAGGGAAAAGCTCCACAGGAAAGCACATTATTGAAGTATTTTTTTGTAAGATTACAATACACAAAAATTAAAATTCAGAAAAGTTTATAAGACCTTGTTAAAGTCAAGTATAGATAAAGTAATATGTCATTTATAAAAAAAGGCTAACAAGATCCTCTATGGTCTCAGGCAAAAGTCACTAAACTTTGCAGTTCCTTGCACACAACAAACACAACAAACATCCAGGAAAGGGCTCCAGAGTGAATAGCTGAGTGAAGGAGAGCAGACACGACAATTATGTCAAAAGAGCAGACACTAAGATGCTACCAAAGACTCAATAGGCACAACTGTAGGAGGCCAAGGATGTGAGAACCCTCTTCTCCAAGCTGCCACAAACAGGACATAAGGAGTGAGCCAAAGTCATGAACAGGGTGTAGGGAATGGCTCAGGAATGGCTACCTCAAGATCAGAAAGAATTCAAATCTGTCTGGCACACAGACTAACACCTAGTAAACAAAGGTAAACTGTTCCATCCTCATTCTCCAAAGGGTCATTTCAGGGGGAAAAGCCAAAATCACCAGGGCCTGAAAACTAAAGCCTCAGAAAATGGGGCTGAGCAGGGCATGGCACCCCCTGCTTGTGACTCCAGCATTCAGAAGGCTGAGGCATGAGGACTGATCCCCAAGTTCAAGGCCAAACTGTTGTACACAACAAACTCTAGGCTAGCCTGAGCTACAAAAACATGACCTGTCTCAAAGAGACAAAATATTCAATTTTTTGATAAAGTAAAAAGAATGAAGGTGGCTAAATATGACATAAACTCACCTCCAAGAGCAAGAGTGATGCTAGTCTTTTGAAAAGGGAAAGCTGACCCCATCTGACCTTGAGGAGAGGTTGCTGTGCACACGTCAACATGCAGAATCCACTGAAAGGTGAGATGTAGAAACCCAACATTTCCCAGAAACAGGGTGAGTCAGGTCTTCAAGGGGACAAGAGAAAAAGATCACCTGTCCTTTCCCAAATGCTGGTGAATGAGAGATAGAAGGGGAAGTCATATTTGCACAGAAAGGTGCAAAGGAAAAAAAGCAAAGTGACTAAGGAAACCAGAGTAACCCGGCCAACTGCAAGAGAAAACCCTGCAGAGGGCAGGAGGAAAGCACTGATTCCTAACCAACCAGAGCCCAGCCACACCATAAGCGCCTGCTCATCCAACTTTGACAAGCAGCTGGACCTTCATTACCTCACCTTGCTCAGTCCCCATGTGTGGCACCCTGCTGGACAACTCCCAAAGGTAGTTGGTGGCCTGGAGAAGGGCACAGAAGAGCAGCACCAGAAACAAGATGACTCTCCTGGATCTATGCCAACATATATAGCAGGTATTCCACTCTTCATTTTTCCAAGGATCACTAACACCCCTAGAAACAAACAAGACCCCTAAGCTAACGAGAGGTACAGGATGAAAACAGCCTAAAAGGGGAAGACACACAGACACACCCAGGAAAATCAGACCAAAAGCTTTACTTTCTGGCGGTGGGTACCATGCTGAAAAGCAAAACCAGAGTCAACTGACACATCTCCTTACTTGGGAAATCAAGGTAGAGGGCTCCCTTCCTAGGAAAGTGTACAAAGGCACGTGTGCACATGCACAGAGCTGGATGCAGGGTGAGGCTCCACACAAGTAAGACTTAACTGCTGAGGGAAATGCAAGAGACAGGGCAGTGAGGCACCTGAACAGAACCAGAGCTGCTGAACTCTCAACACTCACCAGCCCCAGAGAGAACCTTTTCCAAAGGTACCTTTTCCTAATTTCACGGCATCTCTCACATCATTGGCTGAAATACAACAGGGACATGTTTGAGGACATCAGTTCCCAGTTCTATTAGGGAAAAACAGCTTTTTCTCCACTTCCTATCGTTTTCCCAAAACACGGGAAATCTTTCTCCTACACTGC
Source organism: Arvicola amphibius (assembly GCF_903992535.2). Classification (NCBI taxonomy): domain Eukaryota; kingdom Metazoa; phylum Chordata; class Mammalia; order Rodentia; family Cricetidae; genus Arvicola; species Arvicola amphibius. Next base: position 4,432,793 of record NC_052052.2, on the reverse strand, counting down.
AGTTAAAAAAAAAAAAAAAATCAAGATAACAACTTTTACTCCCCACAGAATCAAGCCGAGAATACCATCCCTAGATTCCAAATGGAAAAGTCTGGGCACTCATCAGCAAGCACTCCACACAGGGGAGGTGTGGTGACCGCTCTGGGTGGCATTCTGCTTATTCAGTACAATACAAATGACAAATAAAGGAGTGGTAAGAAACGGCATTTATCAACAATACTTCTGATTCTTCTAAGCCTGAAGTCACCAACAACACATTTGGATATGTATATATAAATATACATGCTTGCATGTTAACAGTTCACACACACACTGAGCAAAGAGTGGTCACCTGACCCTTCGAACTTCCTCTCTCCATGTACAAATGTGACTGCATGTATGCACAAAGTGGTTTGCGTCTTCAACAATTGTGCAGAGCATCACAACCTCTGTGATGCCAAAGAGAACCAAAACAGCAAAAAAAAAAAAAAAAAAGAAAGAAAGAAAGAAAGACATTTCCCCTTTGCCTGAAAGGTACAAAATCCAAAGAAATGTTTTGATCCCACTAGAGACATACCAGGGCAAAAGAAGGTTCTGGTACCACAAGGAGCACACAAGCTACCTCTTCTCAAATGGCATGTGGGCGACAAGGGTGTCTACGCTCCCTATTCTGGATAGAAAGGCATATGGCTTCTCCTCACCCAGCCAACATGAATACAATTTGAGAAAATTAGAAAAAGTCAAGGTAACAGGCTCACTAAATATGGCTGACTGGGAAACAGAAGCCATAAGGAGGATATGAGTTCTCTCAAAAAAAAAAAAAAAAAAAAAAAAAAAAGGTTGGGAAGTTTATTTCCAAGAAAGATTCAAAGACTTCTTGAGTAGGACACATAAAGTATGGTTCTTACTGCTCAGAAAACAGGCATCAGAACACAAAATTCAAGGGCACATGACCCTTCTCCCAGTGGGGTGGTGTTAATTGGTGAAGGGTGCCCCCTAAAACCCAAGAGTGAACAGGAAGCTATAGATCCTTCTTTTCCTTCGAGAAAGGAGTAATCACTGAGGTCTCTTTTCACTCAAGTGGTAGACACATCGGAAGCCCTGACTGCCCTACATCTTACTGGGGCGCCCACCCTGGCCCAGACAGGGAACTCCAAGGAGAGAGGCAGACAGCGGAGAAGAGCACTGGAGCGTCCGGTTTTCCCCAAGAGAAAGAGGGCAACTCGAAGGGTATTCAGGAAATGAGCTCACCCTAACCCAGGGAAGTGTGCGGAGAGTAGAGATCTGGAAAAAGTGTCTGCCTTCCTATGGAGAAATGACTTCAGGGCTGCACAGGGCCCCGCGAGCCACTGGGCGAGCAAAGAAGAAAGAAGAGCATGGGTAAGCCTGAGTCCCCTTGTCCTGGCGAAGAAGGGTAAACCTGGCGTGCCGAGGCTCCGCGGCCCCACGGGAGTCCCCGGAAAAGGGGGACAGGCTCACACGGAACCCTCCGTGCTCGACGAGGATCGGGGTCACCGAAGGTAAAGGGCAAGGCACTGTGGAGACCCCACCCTCTCGGCAGTGAGGGTGCAAGGGCAAGAGTGGCAGAGCACGCCGTGAGGGGCGGGGAGGCCGCACGAGGGCCCCGGCCCTGCTGAGGGAGGGGTCGCCCGGGGCCTCGGCCGAGGGGCGCTTGGCACGAGGGGGGCCCCCTGGCGGGGACCCGCGCGGGGACACCCCCCACGCCGGCGCTAGGAGGCGCCTCGCGGCCCGAGGGGAGCTGTGGAGGGGAATGTCCGGCCCTGACGCCGCCACGGCCGCCGGCACGGATGACCGCGAGACCCCGCGGCCCGGGAAACTTTCCTCCCCGCGGCCCCCATACGCCCTGGCCGGCGCGGCGGGAATGCCCCGGGCCGGGTGCGGGAGGTGCCGCGGCTCCTCCTCCTCCTCCCTGGGCCCGGCCCCCGCCCCGCGCGCCCCCCGCCCCGGCCTGCCGCCCCCGGGGCTGGGTGCGGGGCGCCGCGCTCTGCCGGCCCGCGAGTCACCTCAGGACTCGGCCGCGCTCCGCCCCCCCCCACCCTGCCGGCGCCCTCCCCGCGCCCGCCGCGCCCCCGCGCTCGCGCCCCGCGCCGCCGATGCCCGGGATGTCCGGCGCGGCCCCGGGCCCGCCGCGCCGCCGCCACCCTGACAGCCCCGGGCCCTCGCGCTCCGGCTCTCACCTTCCGGCTTGTTTTCGGCAGCCATTTCCCCTCCGCGCGCCACATCCTCCTCCTCCTCGCGACCGGGACCCCAAGCGCGCGCCTCGTACCGCCGCCGCCGCCGGCCCAGCCACCCCGCCGCCGCCGCGCACCCGCCCTGGCCCCGCCCCGCGGCCCACGCACAGCGCCCATTGGGTAGTGCAACTGCCAGTCACGGCTCTTGTGACCAATCGGGCTGCACCAGGGGTCTCACTACTCTCCGGGAGGAGCGTCCTATCCACCCAGCCCATTGGCTGATCACCACCGCACCGACTAATGTGATTGGTCTGGAATCAACGCCCCCTCCCCACCCACTCCCAGGAAAACCCGCCCTCCAGATCTAAACAAAGCTTCCTAGTGGCCGGAGCCCGCAAGGGCGGCCCAATCAGGACGAGCCTGACACGGAATATTTCCTCGAGGCCGAGACGTAGTGTTTTGATTGGGCGTCACAACAGTGTTTCCCAAGCCGTCCAGACCAATCAAAGGGGGTTCCCGGAACTCGGGAACGGCTGTGGGAAGCCCCGCCCCCCAGCGTGACCGTCATGAGGAAGGCGCTCGCTCATTGGCGTGCTGGGGCTTTTCCCGCGTGCTCCCGGAGCTGAAGGACGTTCCCGGGGAAGCCGCTGCCGGCGCGTGGGGGTCCCGGTGTCTGTGGGGGACACGCCGGATCTCCGGGATCCCGCAGCCTGTGGCGCTGGCGGGGGGCTGTTCTGGGGGCAGGACACGAGGCGCCGAGGCGTGCTTGCGGTGTCCCCGAGCCCTTCGGCCGGGAAACCAGCCGTCGCTGCCCACCGCGGGGGAGGGGCGCGCCTCCCGGCAGGCCCCGCCCCCTCTTGCAGGCCCCGCCCCTTCCTGGCCTCCGGTCCCCACCCCCTGGCCGGCGTTGCGTCCCCGCGGCAGCCCCACGCTCCCGCCCTCCTCGCGTTTCTCTGTCCCCTTTTCTAGCGGCTTAAAATACTGAAACTTTATTTTGGTCACGTTGTCCATGTGACCGGCGGAGCCGATGAGTCATAGGTGCCTGTCCCAAGCTGCAGTCGCGGATCCAGGGCTCAGAACGCTCGACCTCGGCTAGCCTAGCCAGTCCCTCCCGGGCTCGCCGCACATGAACCGGATTCCGGCCGCAGCTTCGCACGGCTCTCCTGGAAGTAGGGCCACACCGGGTGGATTCGCAAACCCGGGGCAGGAGAGCTGCAAAGTACTGCTGCGCCTTCTCCACAGAAATTTAGGGGTTCTGCACGTGGCCAGAAAAGAAAGAGCAAGGGATGGAAGGAGGGAGGAAAGGGGCAGAGTGCAGGAATTCTGCACGCGCACCCAAGGGAACGCAGTTTAATGAAAAGCAGCCGAGCTCCAGGTTTCTCTGTAAACTTGCACCGCTTGATTCCTCAACGTTTTTTTCCCTCCGTTTGCTGTTAGCAGAAGCACTGAAAAGTCGATCGAGTGTTTTGGCGTTAGGATTGATCGTCAAAGCCAGTCTGTGCCAATCCTAACAACATGTGTTCTTTTTCTGTTGTTCACCGCGGAGAATTGCTTCGGTTGTTCCAAAAATAAAGATATCCCAAAAGAATGTTTTGTATTGTATACTCATTCTTCAACAAACTTTAATTTTATGAGCCTCAAAAAAGGCGAAATTTTAACAACTAGGGTACAGTATTTTATCGATTAACATTCTTAATAGCACCTGTGTTGCCTCTGGAAATGCTGGTGGCGTTGTAAATTAGTATAACTCTTTCAAAAAGCAATTTCACGGTATGTATTAAAAGCCATAAAAATATCTATGTCTTTTGACCTGGGAATCTCATTTCTGAGAATCAGTTCTAAAGAAATAACCTCAGGTAGGGAAGTGCTTGAAGTAAGAAGATGCTGGTCACTGTAACAACAACAAAAAAGTGAGCGATGGAGGCTGGGGAGATGGCTCAACAGTTAGAAGCATGACTGCTACTTCAGAGAACAACAGTCTGTTCCCGGAACCCACACCTGGCAGATCACAACTGCCAGTGACTCCAGTTTCACCACCACGGGCACTCATGTGCACCTCCCTCGTATATACACACTTAACTTAAAAATAAGTTCTTTTAAGAAAAAAAAAAAAAAAGAAGTGGGCACATCCCAAAGTGCAAAGCTTGGCTGTTTAAAGATGAACTGTGCTTACCCACACAGTGGAGCTTCACTAGCCACTGCAGCAAGATTAATAAAAACCCAGAGTCAGATTTGGGGGTTCAACCTGAAGGTCAGAAAAGCAAACCAGCCAATCACTGGCTCTTAACCTCGACCTCAGTCTGAAATGACGATCCTACCTCCAGGAATCTCAGAATGAGATTGAGACTGTTTCTGAGAGCTGTCTCCTCCCATCTAGGACGGGATTAAAGGGGTGGACCACTCATTACCGCTGGGTTTCTATGGCAATCTAGTGTGGCTACTGGGATTAAAGGTGTGTGTCACCACTGCCTGGTCTTACTCTGGGGCTGTCTTACTCTGTGATATTCAGACAAGCTTTATTTATTAAAATACAAATGAAATATTACCACAAGTCACGTGTCAAAATGGACAAACTCACCCATTGCTGGAGCTAGGAGAGATACTCAAGATTTTGGTGTTCATTTATAAATATAATAGAATGGTAGAAAATACTGCATTTGAAGGCTAAGGATGTGGCTCAGATGGGAGAGTGCTTTGCCTAGCATGCATGAAGCTTTAGATCCTTCCCAGCACCAAATAAACCATGCATGGTGGCACAGGCAAAGAGCTCCAGCAGTCAGGAGATGGAGACAGAAGTGTCAGAGACAAGTCAAGGTCACCTCCAGCTACACAGTAAGTCTTTCTCAAAAGAGAGCGGCACACAGAGAGAATGAGCCCGCACACTACAGCACACAGACAGAATGAGCATGCACACTACGGCACACAGAGAGAATGAGCACACACTACCGCACACAGGCAGAATGAGCACGCATACTACAGCACACAGAGAGAATGAGCACACACTACGGCACACAGAATGAGCACACACACTACTGCACACAGACAGAATGAGCACGCACACTACTGCACATAAACAGAATGAGCACTCACACTAAGGCACACAGACAGAATGAGCACACACCACGGCACACAGAGAGAAAGAGCATACACACTACAGCACACAGAGAGAATGAGCACACACTACGGCACACAGACAGAATGAGCACGCACACTAAGGCACACAGACAGAATGAGTGCGCACACTACCGTACACAGACAGAATGAGCACACACCACGGCACACAGAGAGAAAGAGCACACACACTACTGCACACAGACAGAATGAGCATGCACACTACTGCACACAAACAGAATGAGCACTCACACTAAGGCACACAGACAGAATGAGCACACACCACGGCACACAGAGAGAAAGAGCACGCACACTATGGCACACAGACAGAATGAACATGCACAGTGCACTTTATAAAGGAGTGATGCATATGTTCAAGAAATGGAATTTACCTTACTGTCTCTATTTTCTATAATACAGCCACAATATAGTTAGTTACATTGCTTTTATAATTAAAGTTAACATCTTAATGAAAACATAGGTTCCAGACTTGGTGTGGTAGCTCATTCTTGCAATCCCAACTCTAGGGAAACTGAGGCAGAAGGTGAGCCTGGGCTGGAGAGATGGCTGAGCAGTTAAGAGCACTTTTTGCTCTTACAGAGGACCTGGGTTCCGTTGCCAGCATTTACAGGGTGACTCATAACCATTTACAACCCAAGTCTGGGAGATCTAAAGGACGCTAGGCACAAAGTGCACAAACAAACATGCAGACAAAACAAGCACATAAAATAATGTTGATGGCCAGGCGGTGGTGGCACACGCCTTTAATCCCTGCACTTGGGAGGCAGAGGCAGGCGGATCTCTGAGTTCGAGGCCAGCCTGGTTTACAAGAGCTAGTTCCAGGACAGGCTCTAGAAACTACAGGGAAACCCTGTCTCAAAAAAACAAAATGTTGATGATAGCTTTAAGTTAATAGTGTGCACAGCCCTGAGGTGGGTATTTTAAGCACAGAAAGTAATCTGAGACCAGACCTATGGAACCAGAAACCTGTTGATTTTGAGGTGGATCATTTGGTACATTTGGTTAGTATTTACTGAAAGGGGACCAGGACTACCAGACCACTTCGGGCAGCTTCATTTTTCTCTAAGCAATTAAAACAGAAAACAATGTGAAAGTTAGTCACTGGGTTTCAGGAGAAATTACCTAGACAATAGCTGTGGTCTTAAGACCTTTCCACCTCACCCTTGAGTAAAGCACTCAAATGCCCTTCTCCCCAGAGCCCCCGTGGAGTTCCATCTTAGTAGGAATGTATCTCACCTTCAGATGCTATTTTGACAATCAATCCTGTTTTTCTCTGAACATTCTCAGCCACTACACCTGGCTGAGTTTTGCAATTTCCAAAGTCAATAGTTGTAGGGAACCAAGATTTGCACCTCTGCTTCAGACCCAGGGAGAGAGCAGCTGAGCCCCTTACCGCTACAGAGAAAGGGCTGAGAGGCAGCAATGATTAGAGGAAGGGGACAAGGGGACGTAAGCTTCTGCACAGCATCCTTACACTTCCATTGTCTGGTAGGGTGGCTTCCAGCAGTTGACAAAGATGTAAGATCTGTAAGTAACCCCAGACCACCAGTGGTGGCCCCTAAGTCATCCAGAGAGCTCCTAAGGCATACCCAGTGCTTCCAAATGTAGCTCATTTCTATACAAAGAAAAGCCACTTAGATGTGACAAGAAAGTCACCCGTCAAAAGCCTGGCATGGAAGTTCATACTGGTTATTCCAGCACTTCCAAGGCTGAGACTGGGAATCAACACAAACAACCGGAAGTCAGCTGAGACTACACTGCAAGACGCTGCAAAACAAACAAACACACCGAAATCACCTTCCAGACACCTGGACTACAGTAGGAGTGGCGGCAAACACCTGCAAACCAGAGGACAGAAGCAGCCGCAGGAGGATCACACATTCAAGGGCAACCTGAGCTAGGGAGACTCTGTCATCCCAAAGAGAAAAAAAAAAAGCTGTGAGGTCACTTCAGTTGGAAAAGTGTTTTTCACAAAAGCATGAGAACTCAGAATCCAATAAAAATCCAGCATGGATGGTAGTGTCACCATGTCCTTCAGGAGGCAGGCAGCAGACCAGCGAGGCTTACTGAGGCTAGCCAGCCTAGCCTCAGAACCCCAAAAGGTCCTGTCTCCAAAACCAAGGTGGACAGCTCCTGAAGAGGGTTGACATCTGGCCTCCGAGAGTACATGCACTCACTCACCCCCCCCACCCCCCCTCAAACAAAATCAGCAAAAGAAAACTAAAATAAAAGCTTTTGGTGTGCCAGCACTGTCATGCTGGGTGGCCATGGGGGCTCATCCACAAGACACACACTTCTACAGGAGAGAATAAGAAGGGCCCAAAAGTATCTCATCGTCTGGACTTCTGATGTTCTTGATTCGTTTTATTTTGGATTTCCATTTGTGTTTGGTTGGGTGGGTGTTAAATTCTCTCTCTCTCTCTCTCTCTCTCTCTCTCTCTCTCTCTCTCTCCCTCCCCTCCTCCCTCCCTCCCTACCCTCCCTCCCTCCCTCCCTCCCTCCCTCCCTCCCTCTCTCTCTCTCGCCTCCTCTCTCTCTCCTCTCTCTCTCTCATCTCTCTCTCTCTCTCTCTCTCTCTCTCTCCCACCCCTGCCTATTGCCTCAAGGCAGAATCCTTCCATGAAGCTTGCTGTTTCAACTAGGCTGGCTGGCCAGTTTGCTCTCCGAATCCTGTCCCTGCCCCCCAATGCTAGAATTGCAGGCATGCCCAGCCATGTACCGCTCTTTACACGAGTACTAGAGATTCAAACGAAGGTCCTCATGTTTGCACACGGGGGCATGTTCCCAGCCCGAGCCTTTCCATTTTCAAATAAAGAGAAAATTTTATTTTATTTTTCTTTAAATATTAAGCCATGGGCTATCATGTAGCCATCTTTGCAACAGAGTTAAACCAATATCTACCAACTGAAAGGTCTCCAGCTCGAATGATTAACTGGAAAAAATAAACCACTGGGCCTAACGTATACTTTCTTGCTGTTCTCGTCTGCACATAGATATTCCTGTGAGAACTGAAAGGGTTTCCAAACAACAAAGGGTCCAGGAGTTGACTCAGAGCTGAAGAACACCCACTGCTCTGGGGAACCCAGATTCAGTTCCCAGCATCCACATGGTGGCCCACAGCCAACTGTTGCTCCAGTTCTGACCTCCAGTGCCCTCTTCTGACCTCCTTGGGCATGTACACACGGGCAAACACTCAAACACATAAACTAAAAGTAAATAAATTCAAAAAACAACAGCAAAGAATTTATTCCCTACAGTTACCTTTGAGAATGGAGCAGAAATAAGCTGAATGTCCTTCATTTGATATGGTTTAAATTTATTTACCTTGTGCATCCATGTTTAGGGGCACTTATGACATACTAGATATCAGTTCCCCATGCTTGGGGATTCAACAAAACATGTTAAATACCTGCCATGCTGGAGGGGACATTGAAAGACAGATAATAAACATATGGTATGAGTTTGAAGATAGCAATTGAAAGATGCTACGTACTATTAAGAAAGTGGGGTTTTGTGTTGTTGTTTGCTTTGTTTTGGTTTTTATTTTTGTTTTTGTTTTGGAGAAAGTGGGTCATAGACGTTCTCTCCGAATCCTGTAAGAAACAAGAATAGCAGTTCTGGGGTGGTTGGGATGATGTTTTAGACAGAGGAACCAGCAAGTTCAAAAGCCCCCGGCATCTGTGTGTTTAAAAGCCCCACAGTGAGGCCATGTACAAAGAGTGCTGGGATGTGGAGCCAGGGAGCAAGCTGAAAGCAGGCCAAAGAACAAGCACTTCTCTGTGGGGATATTGGATTTTATTCTGAAGGTTCTAGGAAGCCAGCAGGGGGTAGGTCTTGAGCTCAGGGTATTATCTTACTGGTGCTTTGGAAGGATCCTTCTCCAGCCAAGTGGAGACTGCACCTCCATGCCAGACACAGAGAAACCAGGTAGGAAATGATGGCAGACTTCTGCCTCCGGGGTGGCATCCACAGGGGGTATCATCTTCCCAGAGCTGTGCTAACAACTTACCTTTTGTCTTAAAACAACAGAAGTGTGTTCAGTTACAATTCTAGAAACCAGAGTCTGGTATCAGTTTTGCTGGACCAAAAACAAAAATGACAAGGTTGGCAGCCCCAAGGTCTTACTCTTTCCAAAGACCCTACAAAGTTCCTTATACATCTTCTCTTGGTCTAACGTCTTCAACTCTCTCTCTCTCTCTCTCTCTCTCTCTCTCTCTCTCTCTCTCTCTCTCTCTCTCTCTCTCTTCTGTCTTTACATTGCCCTTTCCCTTCTGTTTGTACCAACTCCAGGATCGCTCTTTGCCTAGTTTTTTTTTAGACAAGGTCTCATGTAGCCCAGGGTTGGTCCCTGTTTGCGCATCACTAAACCTTTTAATTGGTGCTGGGGACCGACCTAGAGCTGTGTCGTGTTAGACAGGTACTTTAACAATTGAGCTACAGAGAATGGCACTCAGGGCCCATCAAGATAATTCAGACAACTCCCCCATCTCAAGAGCATTAATCATTTCTACAAAGAGCCATTTTTCAAATAAAATGGCATTCATAGGTCCCAGGGAGTGAGAGTTGACATCTTTGATCGCTGTTCCCAGCCTTTCCACATCAGGAGACAGTAAAGTCTTCAGTAAAGAACCAGAAAGGAGAGTCTGTTGTGGACTCCGCTCTCCGCTACCGACAGCTCTGCTTGCCATTGTGCCATAAAAGCAGTGGACGATGAGACGTGAATGGGCAGGCCGATGCTTCAATAAAACCTCATTTACAAAGACAGGCAGCAAGATTAAACCAGAGAAGAGGGAAGAGGCCTTGCCAGGTAGGTGGCTTTAGACTGTATGCTGAAGGTAGGATGCCTTGGGGTTTGCTGAAGAATTAACTTGAGCTAAACTAGAAATGTGGGCTGGAGAGATGGTTCAGCAGTTAGGAGCCCAGGCTGCTCCTGCAGAGGCCCTGGGTTCAGTCCACAGCACCCATGCTGAGAGACTAATAACCACCTGTAATTCTGGTTCCAGGGAATCTGATGCCCTCTTCTGTATTTTGGGGACACTGGCACATATGTGGTGTGGCCCATATGCATATTGGCAGACACACCCATCCACATACATTTTTATCAGCTTTTTTATTTTATTATTTTATGTGTATGAGTGTTTGGCCTGCAAGTTGTGTGTGCAACATGCATGTCCTGGTGCCTTTAGATGTCAGAAGAGGGCATCAGAACCCCTGGGACTGACGTTACATATGGTTGTGAAACACTATTAGATGCTGGGAATAAACCCTAGGTCCTCCAAAAAGAGCAAGAAGTGTTCTTAACTGTTAAGGAAACTCTGGACCAATACAAAAAATATTAAAATAAAAAATAAATAAACAGAGATGCTTTGATTCAAGCCTTGGCTCTTGGCATTTGGGTTGTTTTGTTTTTCTGGTTGGTCGGTTGGTTGGTTGGTTGGTTGGTTGGTTGGCTGATTGGTTGGTCAGTTGGTTGATTGGTTGGTTTTGAGAAGGGCCTCACTATGGAGCCTTGATTAGCCTGGAACTCACTATATACATACACCAGGCTGGCCCTGAACTCACACAGATCTGCCTGCTTCAGCCTCCCAAGTGCTGGGATTAAAAGTATGCACGACCACGCCAGACTTTATTTATGTTTTTCTGGCAGGAAATGTCATGTATCCCAGGCAGCTGAGGATGACTTTGAACTCCTGATCCTGCCTCCATCTCCTCAGTGCTGAGATGCTGGATCTATCCTGCCATGCTGGTCTTAACATTTGGGAATTGTGTCTGAGCAAAACAGTCCCCAGAGTGGCATTTAAAATCAGGGGGGTGAGGGTTTAACTGAGGGTGGAAATCCAGAATTCAGCTTGGGACATGCTAGCAATTCCAAATGCCTGTTAAATTATTCAGGTGGAAACATTAGAAGGCTAAGGGAATATACGCATATGATATACAGCGGAGGTGAAGACACAAACTGTGTGGCTGGAGATGCAGCCAGCATCCGATGGTATAACCCAGGAGTCTCAACAAGCTTTCCTCGAGGGGATAGAGTGCACGTTCGTTCATGACACTCCTCAGCAAGATAAAAAGCACAATTCTCTGAGAAAGCCTGCATGATGCTGAGGCTGGTTCAGAGAATTCACAGGACAGAGGCAGATGCAGGCAAGTGAGAATGCTTGCTAAAATCCCTGAGACGACTTAGTGGCCCAGGGGGCAACAACTGCTTTGTTTAGGATTGTTGCCTATACAGAAGGAAGTCATTTGTCTATGAGATGCTCTCGTTTACCTTCTGCTGCTACGATAAAACACCACGACCAAAAGCTACGTGGGGAGGAGAGGGTTTGTTTGGCTTTCAGATTATATACACTTCATCGTGGAGGGGAAGTCAAGGCAGGAACTCAAGCAGACACTATGCAGGATGGATGCTTACTGCCTTACTTCTGCTAGTGCCCGGCCACCCCTTTTTTTTCCAAGACAGGGTTTTTCTGTAGCTTTGGAGCCTGTCATGGAACCAGCTCTTATAGACCAAGCTGGTCTCAAACTCACAGAGATCCGCCTGCCTCTGCCTCCTGAGTACTGGGATTAAAGGTGTGCACCACCACCGCCCGACTGCCAGCCACCCTTCTTGCACAACTCAGGACCACTTGCCTAGGGGATAGCTCTGCCCATAGAGGCCTGGGCCCTCCCACATCATCAGCAATTATGGAAATGCCACACAGACTTTCTTTTAGGCTTGTTTGATCTGGGCCATTCTGCAGCTGAGGTTCCATCTTCACACGTGACTCCAGGTTGTGTCCTGGTGACAGGTGAAGCCGACTGACATGTGGACAAAATCAGCATTGCCTCATTTCCTGTTTCTACCTTGTCTGTAAACAGCAGTTAAAAGGTCCCTCCACAGAATAATATGCCCCAAACCAGAGAATCCATTTGGTATAGGAACCTCTTGCTCACTCCCCAATTTCAGCTGCCTTTGCCCTACACTGCCGTTCAACATCAGTTGAGCGTCTATCAAGTGACTGCCATTGCCCTGTGCTACTGAGTTCAAAAGGTCCTAAGTTCAAAGACAACCTGTGCTACACAGCAATACTCTTAACAGAGAGGTATCTTAAGGTGCATCATCAAACAGAGCACATATCCCTGCTCTCTTGGAGAAAAACAAGAACAAAAATGGCAAGTTAAAGCACCAAGAGAACTGGGCATGGTGGCACACGTCTTAATTCCAGGACTCAGAAGGAAGCTCTCTGTGAGTTCAAGGCTAGCCTAGTCTAGACAGATGTAGAATGAAGCAGCGGGCTGTGTCCCGCCACCCGGCTAGCTTTACACCCGAAATAATTACACGGAAACTGTATTCTTTTAAAACACTGCCTGGCCCATAGTTTCAGCCTCTTATTGGCTAATTCTCACATCTTCCTTTAACCCATATTTAGTAATCTGTGTAGCACCACGAGGTGTGGCTTACCAGGAGAGATCTTAATCTGCGTCCATCTCGGAGAGGAGAAGCATGGAGACTCACTATGGCGACTCCTGAAGTGTCTCCCCAACTCTCCCAAAATTCTGTTCTGTCTACACCACCTACCTAATTTTCTGTCTCTTAAAGGGCCAAGGCAGTTTTCTTTATTAATTAACCAATGAAAGTAACATAGACAGATAACTCTCCTCCATCAGACAGAGAGTTCTAGGACACCCAAGACTACATAGAAAGACCCTGTCTCAAACAACAACAAAAGCACTCAGAGTGCCAGTTCTGGGGCTAGGGAGGATAGCTCAGCAGGTGGCGTGCCTGTGACAAGTGGGAGGGGCAGAAGTGCCAGGTGGGAGTGGCAACCTGCCTGTAATCCCAACATTTAGGAGGCAGAGACAGAAAAGCCCTGGAGCAAACTGGGACTGAGACAGCCGAATCAGGTAGTTTTGAGTTCCAGCAAGAGGCTCCGCCTCAATGGAAAGGGTTGAGAGCCAGAGAGGAAGACACCCAATGTCAATTCCCATGGACTCAAACACCCATGTACGCCCACACACATTCAAAAATTGCATACACATGTGAACACCATACACACACACATGCACACGTACGCACACACACGGCACAGTCTCATATTAAATAGAAATGACCAGTGTAGTCATGATTAAGAAATTGGCATCTTAGATGGGAAGTGGTGGCACACGCCTTTAATCCCAGCACTTGGGAGGCAGAGGCAGGTGGATCTCTGTGAGTTTGAGGTCAGCCTGGTCTACAGAGCTAGTTCCAGAATAACCAAGACTGTGATACAGAAAAACCCTGTCTTAAAAAAAAAAAAAGAAAAGGAAAGGAAATTGGCACCTTATACCCTATCTATCTATATAGAAATATCACCTAGTACTTCCTAAATACATATGCTTTTTAATAATTTGTATTTAAAAAATAAATTTACATTTGAGCACAGACTCAAAGGAGGCAAGGGAATTCATCATGAAGATCTCTAAGACTTTTAATACACTAAAGGAGTTCAGAAGGGGTTAAATTTTTTTAACAGCAAAAGGGGAAAAACATAAGCGAAAAAAATCGGATTCTCAGGAGTGAAAACAGATTGTTGTCGTGGTAGCGCGTGCTCTTCCACGTTCTCAGCACACCGCGAGCGTGGGTATGAGAACAGCGTGGAATCAGAGGGTAATTACAACGCCCGCTCCTTTTTCATTAGGCGAGGCTTCCATCTGCCTCGCTACGCCACCCACAAAGAATCAGACCGCGTGTGTGACAATACTAAAAGCAAAAATTAAAATTTCAGTAGTAAATAGCAATTCAAAAATAGGCTTCTTCAAAGAGAATTTGCTTGTGAATGGAAGCACGCTCCGAGCAGACCTGGGAAGCACGCTCCGAGTAGATCTGATTTGCAGAGCCTCCCCTTTGTAAACAAGGGGGGATTGGGGGGAGAAAGAAGTTCTGTTTCTCTGCTCGTGATCTGAGAGGGCACAGAGCAGGCCTGCAACTGTTTTCTTAACCCTCACTGTGGAAGGCAGCCTTCCGACCTGGGCAAAGAGTCCCCAAAGCCTAGTTCTCTCCAGTGACAAGGATCTTTTCCTTTCTCATCTTGTCAGACATAATCACTTGCAGATAAAATCATTTACTCTTTTGTCTTAGGTGGGGTGATCTCTTTTTGCCAGCTGACTGCCATTTCCTAGGGCAGGCTCAGATTCACCAGTCAGTCGCAGAGATGATGACTGGACTTGGCATTTGAAACCATGAAATCAACCACCCAACCCAGAATAAAACACATCCCACTGGACAAAGAGGGGACCACGTGTAGATCACCTTGGAGACCAGATTGGGCCTCAGGAGAGAAGGCAGGGGATAAGAGTGTTTGATGTGCAAATCCAAGCACCTGAGTTTGACCCCAGTGCCCACATAAAAGCTGGGTGCCGCACTGCACACCTATGTAACCCAAACGCTGGTGTGCGTAGGTACAGGGGAGGGGTGACAGAACAGACTAGCTAAAATCAGCAAGCATGAGGTTCACTGAGTGATCCTGCCTAAAACAAAAGGCGGTGAGTCATCAAGGAGGACACGCAGTGCCGACCTCTGTCCTCTCCATGCATGCACACACATGTGCTTAAACATAAACATGCATGCACACATGAACAGTTTGGCGAATTTTATGAAATGCCTACATCAGGATTCTTCAGACACAGAAGACTGTTTCATGTAACCTAACCAGAAGTGGCTGATGCTGGTATCTTCCAGAAATAGCTCTGTTTACCTCTTCCCAGTGAGCCTCCTCTTCACGGGCATATGTGAGTACAATTCATCATCTTCTGCCAGGCTTCCCTTCGGGTCTCTAAATACTTACCTGCAAACTGTAGCCTGCTCCATGTTTGCGTTCTGGTGGCTGTGGGCCTTGAGTATCAGTTATCCACTCAAGAACTTCAAGTTCCCAAAGCACCATGCTCTTACCACCAGGGTGGCGTTTTAATTGGCCACTTCTGCATAGTCGAGTTCAATCAGCCTGTGCAAAAAAGAAGGAAGGAAGAAGAGGAGGTGGAAAAGAAGGAGGAGGGAGCTGAGCAGGAGAAAAAGGAGGAAGAGGAAGAAGAGGAGGAGGAAGAAGAGGAAAAGGATAAGGAAGAAGAGGAGGAGGAGGGAGATGAAGAGGAAGAGGAGGAGGAGGAGGAAGACGAGGAGGAAGAGGATAAAGAGGAAGAGAAGGAGGAGGAAGAGGAGGAGGAGAAAGCTATTTGCCCTTCTTATATGTCTGGAAATTCAAGAGCCCAAGACAGAGGAAGTCCCTACTGACATGTAGGAGCTGCAGGCTGGAACCCACTAAGACTTTCAGACAGGCTGGCCAGGGCACTAGAACAAATGTCAAGGGATATTTGCTGCAAAGAGGCTCCAAAAATAATGTAAAATTGTTCTGTCCTTTTAAAAATGGAAAATGCCTTGGCAGGGTGATGTATTGTTTGCCTGGCTGCATTTTCTCTCTGTCTCCGTCAAGGCTTGAAAAGTGCCGGTAGTTCTGCCTCGGCAAGCAGAGCTCGGTGGAACTGGACCACATCTAATGCCGGGGCCATGCAAATGAAGATGGAGACTCTTGTCTCCTTTGATATGTGTGACTAAGCGCTCAGAGGGGATATTTTCCTTCTGATCCCCTGGTGGATAAAGGCTCTTTAAAAATACCTGTTGGCGCTCCCTCCTCCCGTTGACAGTAGATGTGACTCTTGTGCTGGCGGGAGGCTGGGAAAGGCTGTGATGAATGGCTCTCCCCGGGAAGAATGCTCTTTCTGTGTTTGCCACAATGGGTAAAGTTCTGGAGGGAATTAAGGCGTGTGAAAGGCACGTTAGTGGTGGATCTCTGCAGTCAGCCACACAGGCTTGCCTAGAAGGGTCCAGAGTGTTCCTAGGGCAGAGCTGGATGTGTGGAATTCCCAGTGGCGTTCTCTTTTAGCTCTTTCGGGTACCCGGTAGTGGACAGAGTCTGGGGAAGCTGGGGACGGGAGTGGCTGAGTGGAAGAAGCCAACCCTTGCATACCCTGACCTATCCAGGCTTACCCCTTGACCTCCCTGCCAAGAGGCAGAATGATCCAAAGGATGCTGGGAGAATCTGAGCACTTCTCTGTACTGAGGAAGTCTGTGGAAACACACATGCAGGAAATCAATAGCTCTGGCTGCCATCAGAGCTGCGAGTCTCCAAATTGGCTGTCCTGGGTGCTCGGAGCCACATTCATAATGAAAGAAAGCCAGCTTTGACTTCCCTTGACTTGACTCCTCCTCAGCGCCCCTATTAACAAGGCACTCTGCAAGGAAGATTCTGTTTAAAAGCAGGAAAAACAATCTATAAATTCTGTTTTGTGTCATTAATTAATTTTTAATGCCTCTCCCATCTCTTTTTTTTTTCTGGTGAATATTGGTACATCTCACTCAGAGAGGATAGAGGGAGGGTGCAGCTCAGTGTGGAGGTGGGACGTGAGACTATAGCTCCATGTTGTGAGACTTCCTGAGGAGACACAACACGAATGTCAATTCACCCCGGACAGGGAGTCGAGGACAGACCAAAGGAGGATTCTCCGCAAATCACAAACCAGTCAGTTTATGAGGGTTACTCACAGGCCCTGGATGGATGAGGAATTACTTATTTACAGGAGCACAGATGACTCAAAGGTAGCGGCGTCACCAGAACGCCCACCCCAACACAGGACACCTTGGAGGCAACTCAGGAGTCTGGTTAAAGAAGCTGTCCCAGGTACCTCCATCTCTTCTTCCTCTCCTCTCCTCTCCTCTCCTCTCCTCTCCTCTCCTCTCCTCTCCTCTCCTCTCCTCTCCTCTCCTCTCCTCTCCTCTCCTCTTCTCTCCTCTTCTTCCCCCAGTCACTGTTTAGCCCTGGGGAGGGAACTTGTTAATCTTTTTTTTTTAATTTGGTGCATCTCTTGAGGCTCCTTCCTCTTTTCAGAAACGGATAGTTCAATCCCGAGGAAGTCTCTACACAACATTCTCTGATAGAAGGGTGACTGTCACCACTGTGTGCTCGGGCTGAGTCGGGACACGACGGTGTGCAAGAGCGATTGAATGAATGCACAGTCCAGTGATAGCCAAAGGAAGCAGTGTACTGTGGGCGCAGGAAATCTAGGTAAAAGAGAAGCTAAGGTCACCCTTGGATGGCTACATTGTTTACTCTGGCCTCCATTCAGAACACCACAGACTAAGCGCCTCAACAGAAGTTCTTCTTACTGTCGGGAAGGCTAGGAATCAAGGACCGGGATATCAGCATGTTCGTTTTCTTCAGAGTCCTCCCCATCTCAAAAGATTTGTTTACTTTACATGTATGAGTGTTTTGCCTGCACATCTGTATATGTACTACATGCATGCCTGGTGCCCATGGAGATCAGGAGAGGATGCCAGATCCCCTGGAATTGGCATTACAGATGGTTGTGAGCCACCATGTGGGTGCTGAGAATTGACCCAGGGTCCTCTCTAAGTGCTCTAACCACCAAGCCATCCCTCCAGCCCTGAGGTCTCTCTTTCAGGCTGGCAAATGGCTGCCTGTTAGCTGTGCCCATTCAGGTGACCTACCCCTGTATACATCCACATGTCTCTTCTCTCCTTAGAGGGACATGGATGGGACAGATAAGGTCCCAGTTTTTTTTTTTTTCTTTCAGAGGCCAGTGTCTACATACAATCCATCCTGAGAGTCTAGAGTTCAGGGCTTCACAGGATGAACCTTAGGGCTTGTGTTTCAGCCCGCCACTGACATAGACTGTTCTCACACTAACATTCCAGTACTGTGCTAGTCTGGGGGGGAGGGGTGGAACAATATGGGTGCCATTTCCTGCCACAAGAAGGAAGCCTGCATTTTCTAGGTCTTTCCTCCCACGCTAGCCAACAAAGAATGCCTCTGTCCTTCCATGTAAACCCTGCCACACATAGCAGCTTCTTTTTCCCCTCTCTCCTCTCCTCCCCTTCCTCCTCCCCCACCCATACCTTGGATAATTTCATACATGAATACAAGGTACTTGATGATAGCCATTTCCAACCCAGTCCTCCTGCTCCCCCGGCTGCCCCATAATCCCTAACACGTCTCCCTCCTGCTTTCTCTTTCTCTGTCTCCTGTAGATGGAGCGGCGGGGCTGTGTCCCGCCACCCAGCTAGCTTTACCCAAAATAATTACACGGAAACTGTATTCTTTTAAACACTGCCTGGCCCATTTGTTTCAGCCTCTTATTATCTAATTCTCACATCTTGCTTTAACCCATATTTAGTAATCTGTGTAACACCACGAGGTGGTTGCTTACCAGGAGAGATCTTAACCTGCATCTGTCTTGGAGAGGAGAAGCATGGCGACTGCATATGGCGACTGCCTGAAGCGTCTCCCCAACTCTGCTTCCTTTCTCCCACAATTCTGTTCTGTCTATTCCGCCTACCTAATTTTCTGTCCTCTTAAAGGGCCAAGGCAGTTTTTTTATTAATCAATGAAAGTAACACATAGACACTCCTCCATCAGTCTCCTCAGAGGCAGACAATTGTCAGGACAGGGTGGGATGCCAAGGGCACACCCGTGCCCCTGGTGTAGGAGGTCCTTCTGACGATGTGTTGCTCTCATTAGTTAATAAAGGAAGTGCTTTGGACCTATAGCAGAGCTGTAGAGGAACAGAGCTAGGCGGGGGAAACTAAACGGAATGCTGGAAGGAAGAAGGCGAAGTCAGAGAGGCGCCATGGAGCCACCAGAATCAGACATGCCGAATCTTTGCCGGTAAGCCACTGTCATGTGTCAATACACAGATTAATAGAAATGGGTTAAATTAAGATGCAAGAGTTAGCCAGTAAGAAACTACAGCTAATGGGCCAAGCAGTGTTTTAATTAATACAGTTTCTGTGTGGTTATTTCGGGGCTAAACTAGCCAGGCAGCTGTAACGAACAAGAAGTACCTCCTCCAACACCCCCCAGCTGCTTCCTCAACCTCCATATCACCAGGGGTAGGTCACTTGACATCATAATTCCTGACCTGCTGTCCTCCCAGCATCCCTTGGTTGCCCCACAAGTGGCATGCCTGTGCTTACGAAAAGGGGTTATCCAGCCAAATACCACATATCTTTCTCCAAGGTCTTCCCAGATAAGTGTAGCCCTCAGCCCTCGTCAAAGGAACCTCTCTATGCCGTAGATGGAGACCATTACAGAAAACCACAACCTATCAAAACACAGGATTGTGGAACCTAGTCCAGTGTAGACACTGAAAGCCCAACTCCTGAGTCTGAGACTCGGGGATCTTTGTAGAAGTGGGTGAAGAGAACGCGATCCAGAGGACCAGGGAGTTGTCCGAAGTTACACCCGTGCTGTCTCATCAACATGGCTGCCTAAATATGACCTGAACAAAGACACCAACAGATATGCCATACAGACAGGAGAAATCTCAGGAGGCCTTGACGTTAAACAAAGAACTACAGGCAATTAAGGAACGCTGAGCAGGGGAGAAATGCCTTCCCCAGGGAAGAGCCCACTAAATAGTTATCCAATACCAATCATCAGCCTTAAAAATAAATACACAGGTTAGGCAGGTTGACCAGGTTGTATTTTGGTATTTAGGAATATATATATATTTATATATATATAATATATATATGAATAATAATATATTATATATATGCATATATCAACAGTTAATGAGAAAGAGGCCATGGATTTGAAAGGGAGAAAAGGGCCAATACGTGGAAGGGTTTGGAGGGAGGGGAGTAAAGGGGAGATGGGCAGTTACATCATCCCTGAACTTTTTTAAATTTAAAAGAGGGTGTTTATGTCTCCAGGGGCTAAGTCTCCGGGTAGGCAAGGCACACCACCTAAAGCGGCTGTTTTAAAATATGACTTTATATTAAGATCAACCCAAATGCACTAGGAAGCAGAGTGGGAGGTTAGCATAACAAGCCAAAATCTGGAGGGTTTCCAGCACCCCTGTCCTTGCTGCAGCCCAGGCTCCTCTGCTATCCCAAGCGCTCGGGCAGGCTGCACACACCGAAGACGGACGAGGCCGCTCCCACTGTCTGACGGCGAGCAATTGCCAAGACAGATGGCAACATGAAAAATTCCAGGTGCCACCAATTTTTTTTTTTTAAGCAGAGGGAAGTGGGGGTGTTGGCTCACACCTGTAATCCCACTTCTCAGGAAGTTGAGGCAGGAGGATTGAGAGACCCAGGCCAGCCTGGGCTATGTAGTCCTAAAAGACAAGTAAGGGAGGCTTGTGAGTCAAATTAAAGTCCTGGAAGTCCCGAGACAGGAATAAGAAAGAGGCCTCTTGCTAAACACCCCCCACCACACACACATCTAAACATGGTATTTCCTTTTTAGCATACATGCAATTACCACTTTCTTTTTCAGTGTGTCATTTTTAAAAGCAGTAGTCTTGTTTTTAAAATTAATTATCATTATTCAATGGATGGTTTTCTTCCAAAGAAAAATGAAAGACAAGAAAAATGCAAACTATTAGTGGATATTGAGTCTTTGGGGCAACCATGCATGGTAACTGAGCCATCCTGAAACTGCAAGCTTAGTTTTCCTTTATGTTTAGACTCTGAAAATTGCTTCTCTGATATTTCTACCTGTGTGCAAATGGGATAAAAGCATCAGGCAATGCAACTTGTGAGTCTCTCTACCTTCAAGCAACGTTAAACTGTGAGAGTTTAGCAGCTCACAACCATCTGTAACTCTAGTTCTGAGGGCTCTACCGCCCCCCTTCCGGCCTCCACAGGCACTGCATGCACACGGTACACAAAAATAGACACAAAATAGGCAAACACTCACATACAAAGAATAAACAAATATATAAGAATCTGATTTTAAAAAATCTTTTTAAAGCTTTCCCCCCCAAAATAGAATAGAACCATCAATTTCTTTCTTTAGGTATATATATATATATATATATATATATATATATATGAGTATTTTATTTTGCTTTAGTGAATGTCTGTGTACCACTGTTCATGCCTGGTGCCCATAGAGGCCAGAAGAGGCATCATATCTCCTAGAACTAGAGTTACAAATTGTTGTAAGCCACAATGTGGGTGCTAGAAATCAAACCTGGTATCTCCAAACCGCCCCAGAGCAAGATCCACAGGGATGGCAAGAGAACTGGGCTAACTGTAAAGACAGAGCAGGGGAGCAGCTTGGACGTGAAGCTTGAGCGTGAAGGACTCCCAGGTGGGGAAGACTTCGTTAGGGGAAAGATTAAACCTGCCCTGGAACAGAGGCCTGGTGCCCTGAGCCAGCTCTATCCTGATGAGTGGACTCCTTCAAAAGGAAGTGGGTCCCTAGGGAAATGCCTTGGCCATATTCCCTTCCTTGTCCTCCCTCCCTCTCTCCATTTCTCCTCCCCTACCGCTTTTTCTTCCTCCCCTCTCCCCTCGTCAGCCACGATGAGTTGAACTGCTTTGCTCTGTCACAAAAAAAAAGCAAAGACTATACACTGAAACCATAGCAAATATAGTTTATTTTTGAAATAGGACTCTCATGTAGCTCGGGCCAACCTCCAACTCCCTAAGTAGTTAAAGATGACCCTCCCACTTTTACCTCCCAGTAAAGCTGGCATTACAGGTGGGGCGCTCACACCTCAAGACAGGGCTTTGAGCCGGGCGATGGTGGCGCACACCTTTAATCCCAGCACTCGGGAGGCAGAGGCAGGCAGATCTCTGTGAGTTCGAGACCAGCCTGGTCTACAAGAGCTAGTTCCAGGACAGGCTCTAAAGCCACAGAGAAACCCTGTCTCGAAAAACAAAAAACAAAAAACAAAAAAAAAAAAAAAAAAAAAAAAAAAAGGACAGGGCTTTGTGTAAAAGGCCACATCCCTGCCTACCATTCTGTGTTTTTGTTTTGTTTTGTTTTGAGATAGGTTCTCACTCTATTGCCCAGTCTCTCTAGGAACTCACTATGTAGCCTAGGCTGGCATCAGACTTGCAGCAATCCTCCTGCCTCAGCCTCCAGAGTATTGGGCTTATAGTTGTGAGCCACCATACCCAGCTAAACCTTTCTTGAAGAGAACTTTCTTGGGAAGTTGTTGAGGTGTTGAAGAATGTAACAGATGAACATTAGTAACACGGTAGGTAGCCACGGGCTCTCTTAGGAGACTAAGATGCAGCTGAAACACAGCCGGTTGATCCTCCGCAGCCAGAGTCCACACTGCTGCTCAAAGGCAAAGCAAAGGGTGTTTCCAGAGACCGACCGTTTTCTTGTTTTTGGCTGGTTTTGCTGAATGAGAGACCAGGTGGGTTAGACGTGCAGGTGTCTGGAGTAATGAACACCCTTGACTGGTAGGATTCAACTCGAGGCCAAGGGCTCTCAAAGTTGGGCCCTTGGATCAGCTACACCCACACCATCTAGAAACTTATTAAGCATGTCTGCATTTCTGAGGTGCTATTCCACCTCACTTAAGCAGAAATGCCCAGAGAAAGGTGGTGGTGTGTGCCTCTCGACCCAGGGTCCTCTGCAAGAGCAACAAGCTCTCAAGGGAGAGGAGGAAAGAGGAAGAAAGGGAGGGAGTGGAGGGAGGGAGGGAGGGAGTGGAGGGAGGGAGGGAGGGAGGGAGGGAGGGAGGGAGGGAGTGGAGGGAGGGAGGGAGGGAGGGAGGGAGTGGAGGGAGGGAGGGAGGGAGGGAGGGAGTGAGTGGAGGGGGAAAAGCCAGGCCCAGAGGTTTGCTTCCACCGTGGTTATAAATCCAGGCCAGTTGACACTGGAGAACTCACATCACACTGTTACTTAGAGCTTCTTTTGCCACAATAAACACCATGACCAAACACAGCATGGGAGCGAAGGGTTTATTTCACCTTGCAGATTACAGCCCATTATCAGGGGAAGTCAGGGCAGGACAATGAGGCCGGAGCTAAAACAGAGGTGGGGGAAGAGCTCCCCCCTTCTTGGCTTGCTTCCTTGGCTTGCTCAGTTTCCTTTCTGAAACAACCCAGTACCGACTGCCCAGGGGTGGCTCCACGCACAATAGGCAGGGCTCTCTCACATCAATCATGAACCAAGAGAACGCGCCACATGCTTGCTTGCCTACAAGTCAATCTTTGGTAGGCATTTTCTCAATTAAGATCCCCTCTTCCCAGATAGGTCTAGGTTTGTGTCAGGTTGACAAAAAATAAAAACAAACAAACAAACAAACAAACAAAACCCCCAAACCAACCATGACACTGACTATATGCACACAAGCAGGCACAGCCAAGCTTATCCTCACCCGGGCTCAACTCTAGTTGTGCATGCATGTCTCTTTGCCTTGGCAAGCATCACACGACTAAGTGACAGTTGGGCTTCTGATGGTTATATGGCAACATGGAAAAGCTCCCTTTCACACAAAGTTCTGTGCGGGAGGAGACAAAGCCAAGCATTGCCATTTTTCCAAACACTACAGTCAAACACAAGGCTGGCTTTTCCAGTGTCTGTGGGACTGAGATCAAACCAACTGTTTTTTGGCGTGGCGTGGCGTGGCTTAGCGTATCTGTGGTGATTCTCTGGAACAGCGATGTGGGGAAAGCCTGCTAAAAGCCAGTCTACCTGACAGTTTGCTGGGCAGCAACGCCTGGCTTTGACTGTTTGTGATAAAGAGGAACACCTCAGCTGTCTGATGGTTAGGACACTTTGGAACTCACCAATGCGCATTCAGGACTGCAGGGAAAAAGTCCCACCCGCTGGGGCTGCTGGCTCATTCATCCTTGTGGCAGTCAGGCCCCTTGGACTTGAATGAAACGGGTCCTGATACCATGTGGGCAGCAAGTGCTGAGTCAGGGCCCAGAGAACTGTTTGAGACCCAAGGAGACAGGTCACCTGCTGTTTCCCACCGTCCAGAGCTAGAAATCTGCTTGTCCCCGGGAACAGAAGCTGATGTCAAAGACAGGGAGAGCGTTCCTGCTTTCCTACAGAGGCCCCTTTCGCCAGGGTGAGAAGAGCTTCCAGTCTGCCTGGCAGGCCTGGGAACGGGACAAGAATGCCTCCATCAGCGCTCTGGCTCTCATCAGGGAATAGAGTCTGCTCCTGGCACAGGCAGGAAGTGGGACTTGAATACAACGAGCAGGGTGTGCCTATCCTGAGAGGGGGATGCTGTGGCCTGCACTCCCAATGAGTGCCCCCAGGCATAGACCTTGTGGGCGCCAAGGCTAGGGGTGGCACTGTGGGAGGCCAGCCAGGCACCCACTCTGCAATTCCGCATCCCCTGGAAGGACCGCTTCTTCCCAGCCTGCACCCTGAACTCCCGGCCGCCTCCCCTGAAGCCAGGCTTCTTCTTTAGGGACACAATTAGAGGACACAGAGGGGTTATTTAATAAGATGCGGGGTCCTCCTGCCAGGTTCTCGACAACAGGGTGAAGCCACTATCGAGCCTCGTTTGCCAAACGATCGCACAGTCAGCAGTAAACTGCACAAGAGGGAAAAGGAAACCGGAGAGAGAAGGCGAGGGAGGTTGTTTCCAAACTCCCACTCGGCCATCAGTACTGTGGGATCAGCAGAAAGCCCTCTGCTTCGTCCGCCAGGCTTTCCAGACTGGCTGCGCCATCAGGGAGCAGCTGGCAAAAGGCGCTTCACCAACAGCTGGGCCTGCCGCTGTCGTCGTCAGAAGGTGGCCGAGTGGGTAGGTGAGTTGTGGCGGCACGTGCCTGTAGACCCGGCCACTTCCGTACTTCCGTAGCATTTGTACGGTGTATTCAAGTGTACAGGCATGCCATGTCCCATGTGTGGAGGTCAGAGAAAAACTTTCAGAATATATATAGATATAATTTTTCAAACGGTCTTAATTTGTAGTCCAGGCTAACCTTGAGTTCATGACACCCTGCCTCAGCCATAAGAGTGCTCTGCCCAGCCGGCACCGCCTGGTAAGCACCACACCGGATGTCATTTCCTGTCTGCGTTCACAGAGCCTGTTTATTTACCTACCTCAGCCAAAACCGAAGTAGACTGCTTTTGTTCTACGTTCTGAAAGCAAAGAAGGAAATGTGAATTTGGCTCCTTTTGGTAAAGGAGAAAAACAACGCCCGGGTTGGCCCAAGGTCCCAGTCACCCATGGGTGCTCATAGCCTCAACGAAAATTATTTTCAGGCTCTATAAATCAGTGGTTCTCAACCTTCCCAATGCTGTGACCTTTAAGACAGTTCCTCACATTGTGCTGACCCCTAACCATAAAATTATTTCTGTTGCTATTGTTATGAATCATAATGTATATATCTGTGTTTTCCAATGGTCTTAGGTGACCCCTTGAAAGGGTTGTTTGATCCCCTTGCCCTGCCCCCCCCAAGGTTTGAGACCCACAGGTTGAGAACCACTGCCCTAAATGCTCATAACATTCATTCAACTGTCCCCAGTCCTTCACCAACCTCCCCAAATCCTCTCAGGATTTGCGGGGGGCTCTGAGGCTCAGCAAAGGGACGCCAAGCCTTCCTCTAGAGGCGCACAAAGGGCTGTCACACAAGGATGTTCCAGAGTAAGGTCTGACAGGGCTGGGAAGAGTGCTCTGTCAATAAAGTGCTTGCTTTACAAGCACAGGGACTTGAGTCCAAGCCACAAAACCCATTTTTAACGAAGTCAGGAAGAGAACTGGAGAAACAGCTCAGCAGTTAAGAGCGCTGACTGCTCTTCCAGAGCCCACACCGTGTCCCACCAGCATCTGTAACTCCAGTTCCGGGGATCCAGCACCCACTTCTGGTCTCTGTTACAGGCACACATGTGGTACACCTACACACACGCAAAGCTCTCTTTTAAAAATATTTGTTTGCTTATTGTTTACACAGTGTTCTGTCTGCATGTCTGCCTGCAGATCAGAAGAGGGCATCAGAACTCATTACAGATAGTTGTGAGCTACCGTGTGGGTGCTGGGAATTGAACTCAGGACCTCTGGAAGAGCAGTCAAGGCTCTTAACCTCTGAGCCATCTCCCTTACTCCCAGATAAAGCTCTTGTACACATAAAATACAGAAGTTAAAAAAGCCAGTTGAGGGGGCTGGAGAGACGGCTCAGTGGTTAAGAGCGCTGCCTGCTCTTCCAAAGGTCCTGAGTTCAATTCCCGGCAACCACATGGTGGCTCACAACCATCTGTAATGGGGTCCGGTGCCCTCTTCTGGCCTGCAGGCACACGCACAGACAGAATATTGTATACATAATAAATAAATAAATATTTTTTTAAAAAGCCAGTTGATGCGCTTGTAAGACCAACACTAGGAGGGTAGATCCCCGGGGCTCCCTGGTCAGCCAGACTAGCCTAACAGGTGAGCTCCAGTGACTGATGTGGTGTCTCTAAGAATAAAAAGGTGGGCTGGACAGTGGTGGCAAATACCTTTAATCCCAGCACTCGGTGGGGTACGGCAGAATCAGGCTGGTCTCTGTGAGTTCAAAGCCAGC
The DNA here is from genome assembly GCF_903992535.2 of Arvicola amphibius. Lineage (NCBI taxonomy): Eukaryota > Metazoa > Chordata > Mammalia > Rodentia > Cricetidae > Arvicola > Arvicola amphibius. The sequence goes on along the minus strand of NC_052052.2, from coordinate 4,406,186 downwards.
CTGGTCAACAGAGTGAGTTCCAGAATTGACACACAGAGAAACCCTCTCTCAAAAAACAAGACAGACAGGAGGGGAATAAAAAGGTGGATGGCACTGGAGGGGTGACCCCAAGACGGTCCTCTGATCTCCACGTGGAGGACCCAGGAGAGCTGAGCTGGACCACTTGCATGCTGGAGAGGCAGCAGGCCCTGCAGCTCATCTCTTGCCCCCCTCACCAACTGTCCCCCTCTTTATTCAGCAGTGCACAAACACGTGCATTCCACACCAGCCCAGGCACTGTTCCCGACTCCAAGCAGGCAGTGTCAAAGGAGACAGGTCCCCTCAGGATGGGTGTTCCCACTCTAGAAGGAAGATAGCTTCCTACAGGCTAAACATTCGTGATGACAGACTAGGAGGGGCCTAAGGGGTGTGAGGTGTGGCAGGGAGCTTCACCTAAGCCATGGGACTCTGTGAGGAGCAGATCAGGCATGACAAGGAGGCTGGACATGGCCATGAGGAGAAGGAGCTTGATCTGGGAAGCCAACGTTCAACCTCATGACAGGGGAGAAGTCAGAACTTAAGGGGACTTGCTGGCTCTGATGTGAGCTTGGGTTTTATGACAAATGGTGGAAGAGGCCATTGGGTAGGGTTCTCAGTGGGAGACACGTGTGATCTGAATTCTGATGGCCAGAACTCTGTTTCCCTTTTTATTATTTTTTATTACATTTTACTTATGGGGGTGAGCATGCCACAGCAGGCTTGGGAAGAAGTCGGAGGGCAACTTTGGAGAGGTCAGTTCTCTCCTTCTACTTCGTGGGTCCTAGGAATCGAACTCATGTCCTCAGACTTGGCAGCAAGCTCCTTTACGTACTGACCCATCTTGCCTCCAGGGTTGCTCCTTAATGTCTTCCAATAATTTACCGAATTGCATTCATCCATTCTGCCAAAAGTTAGGCATAAGACAGTGGCCAAATCCACCTCTGTTGGTCTCTGTTGCATGTCGTAGGCGTCGTCAGTTGCCGGGGAGTGGGCACTTCTCTGGTCTGGGAAGCCAGGGTGCTTTCTCCTGACTTAGCATCAGCGTAAGTCTACAACCTCAAACTGCTGAAATGGTCGTAGAGCTACTCAAGCTTCCCCCAGTGTTCTGTTCCAATTGGATTATTACAGCTCATTTCTCTCCAGAACGACCCAAACCCCTCCCTAGACTCCCAGCCACAAAGGGGAAATTAACGGTAACATAAAAAGTTAAGAAGGTGAGAGAGTGGGTATCGCTGTTGTCAACAGTAAAATCTGCTGCTGATCTTCAGTGGGGAAGACAGGTGCATCTATTATTTATAGAATACAGATTGTAAAATATTAAATGTTCGAGCCTGGGACAGTGTAAGGGTAAAGCCAGGGGTGAGAGCTTGTCAGAATCATGAAGACGGACTCTGCAAGGGTGAAGTGCACCTACATTTATTACCAGTTTTATTGCACTGTAAATTAAAGGGGGGAACCTATGATGTGTCTGTTTCTAAGTGATAGACATTATCATCAGGAAGACATCTGTCTGTACTTAACTCTACTTTCCAAATAACGGCCGTACCCTCACCGGGAACCATTAACCATTTCAGCGAAGGCGGGCGGTAAAAGGGGAGGTCCCCGGGCTTATTTACACCCGAGGGAAAGGCAGCCAGGAGAGGGTTTTATAGGCTGGTAATGTTTCTTGTTTCTTGCCGCTTGTCCAAAGACTCATGCTGACAGAGGGAGGTAAAAGTACTTCTTAAAATTACCAAGTCACCAAAGTCATGGTGTATAGCGCATGTGTTTCCAACTGAGGGGAGAGGAACATCTGAACCCTGGGATTTAAGAACAGCCTGGGTAAATAAAGACTTCGTATCAGGAAAGAAAGGGGGCTGGAGCGATGGTGAGGCTGTTAAGAGCACTGGCTGCATTTCCTGATGACCAGATGGACCCAGGTTCGATTCCAAGCACCTGTGTGGCAGCTCGCAACCATCTGTAACTCCAGCTCCAGAGGATCAGAGGTCCTCTTCTGGCCTCCTTGGCCACCAGGCACATAATGGCCCACAGACAGGCAGGCAGGCAAAACACCTATTCCCATAATATAAACTGAATAAATTTTTTAAAACATTTTTTAAAAGAAAGGGAATGGGGATAAAAGGAAAAGGCCTGGGAAGATGGCTTGGTTACTGAGGGTTTGCCAGCAACACACGAGGACCCGAGTTCAGTCCATGAGATCCCATGTCAAAATGCACACAGTGGTGAATACCTGTAATTCCTGCGCTGGGAAGGCAGAAACAGGCAGATCCTCAGGGCTGCTGGCCAGCTGCTCTAGCCAAGTCGATGAGTTCGGGAAGCTGCTGGCTCAGTCACAGACTCTGTCTCAAAGCAATAAGGTGAGATGCCAACATCAACCTCTGGCCTCCACATGCAGTTTGTACATGCACAGAGAGGAGAGAGAGAGAGAGGAGAGAGAGAGAGAGACTCAAAATGTACGTGTTTATATGATCTTTGTCAGTTCACCCTAATGGTTGTTCAATTATTTGTTTAAGACAAGGTCTCTCTATATAGCCCTGGCTACCCAGGAATTCACGAAGTCAAAGTAGGCCAGGCTAACCTTGAAATCACAGAACTCCACCTACTTCTGGCTCCTGAATGCTGGAATTAAAAACAGGTACCACCATGCCTAGCCTTTTTAAAATTATGTGTATATATGTGTATATGTGTGTTTCAAGACAGGGTTTCTGTCTTAGAACTCACTCTGTAGACCAGACTGGACTCAAACTCACAGAGATCCACCTGCCTCTGCCTCCTGAGTGCTGGGTTAAAGGTGAGCGCCATCACCGCTCAACCAGCATTCTTCAAATTTTTAGAAGTTTATTTTTAAAGTAAAATTTTTAATTTTCTCTGAGTTGCCCAGACTGGTATTGGACTCAATATGAAGGGCAAGCAGGCCTCAACTACCGCGGTCTCCTGAAAGACCACTACATGAAACTCTTCCCTAATTTCTTTCTGACTTGATTTTTTTTTTAAGACAAGCACTCATTTGCCACGGTTGGCCTTGAATTCCTGACAATCCTCCTGCCTCAGCCTCCCCTAAATGCGGGGATTACAGGTGTGAGCCAGTATGCCCAGGTCTATTCTCATTTCTTTCTGATCTGAATTCTTTGTTTGGGGAGAGGAGTTGGGAGTGAGGAATAGGTTGAGGCAGGTTCTTACGTGGCCCAAACTTGCCTCAGACTCACAGGGAATGTCCTTGAACTTCTGACCCTCCTGCCTCCACTTCCCAAGTGCCAGGATTGTAGGCGTGCATGCCTGGCTCTGACCTGAATTCTCAATGCAAAGCTAGAAACCATGAAGCATTGGCCTCATAACATGAAGTCAGATGTCCTGAGATCCGCCAGCACCAGGCATCCCCTTGGGCTGCCTCCAAAGACTCACTGACCCAACAGCTTTGTGTGATTTACTGCTCAGAAGAAAACAATGTTTCCCTCTTATGAAGGAGGTTTTCTCATCCAATTTGTTTTCCTTTTTTAAAAAAAAATGTGTCAAATTAAGCCAAAATATTTCCGATGAAGCACCTGACTGAAATATAAATTATACCTACTGGGGTAGCAGCCTCCCGTTTAATAAGTGCTCAATGGGGACTGTGCACTAAATTATCTGCCTTAAATAGTTGCTGATAGACTTATCAATATTTGGATTAATTTTAAGGTTAAGGAAGTAAATTCTTAACATTTCCATTTTAGGTAGGAAAGAAGAGCTGCAACTTAATTGTACAGCAGCCTTAACCTTGACTCTCCCTTCTTCTGACTGAACGCTATACAATGATATTAAATTCAAAAATTAATCTAGCCTGCAGAATGGATAATTAGTCAAAACCAGAGAAAAGTCACAAGAAATTAACAATGAAATCAATTCCTTGATTTTATGTCACACCTTTTTCTCTAGGGCATTTTCAGGCACACTTCAATGTGAGCTCATTGCCTTTTAAATTCGGGCAAAATTATATGCTCCTTTAAAAAACTGAAGTAAGATAAGTTCCATAACAATGGGAAAGAAATACAGAAAAAGAAAATGATCGGAAAAGAAAGCTAGGAATGAGGGAACTACCACAGCCCAGAGGAGTCAAGACAGCCGACCCTGGGAGAGGTAGAGGGCTGCAGAAAGCATAAGAGATTGGCTTCCAAAACGAAGACGGAGCGTGTGTAAGCATCTGTCTAGCATGGAACAGCAAGGCAGAGGGCTCTGGAAACCTCCCTGGTAAAGGGAGGGATTAGATAGATTGGCTGGAGCAAAGAAGAGCTTGGAAAAGGGTTAAGGGGTGCGTCTTACTGAAAAGAAAGGAAAGAAAGGACGCAATCACATAAGACAGACGACAAGGGCTGGGGTGTGGCTTGGGTGGCGGAGTGCTTGCCTGACTGCACAGGGTCCTGGGTTCAATCCCTAGCACCAGGTAAACTGGTCACGGTGGTACACGCCTATAACCAAAGCATTTGGAGGGTAGGGGCAGGAGAGAAAGGAGTTCAAGGCCACCTTGAGCTACCTGAGACCTTATCTCAAAATGAGTGTCGAAGGAAGGTAGGAAGGAAGAAAGGAGGGAGGGAAAGAGGGAGGGAGGGAGAGAGGGAGGGAGGGAGAGAGGGAGGGAGGGAGGAAGGAAGAAAGGAAGGAAGGAAGGAAGGAAGGAAGGAAGGAAGAGGTCTCATAGCAACCCAAAAAGTGTTATAATGTAAAGCAATCAATGGAACAGCACAATATTTTCATATTTGGGATAATGATGATGGTCATAATGAACCAGGCCTTGTACACTCTTGACCAAGGCTATCATCCTAATGGAAGGTCATTCAGTGGCCTTGAAGATATATCTATATACTGGTTTTTCAAGGCAGGGTTGCTTTGTCTAGCTCTGGCTGCCCTGGAACTTGCTCTGTAGACCAGGTTGGCCTCGAACTCATAAAGATCCACCTGCCTCTGCCTCCTGAGTGCTGGGATTAAAGGCGTGTACCACCACTGCCTGGTTTGAAGTTATTTATTTTTATTTACTTTTTTTTGTGGGGTTCCCTACAATGGTCATGGCCATCAGTGAAACAATCCTTGAAGAGACAAGAAGGAAAATTTGGTTCTGCCTGACTTAGCAGAACTGGATCAAACTTGGGGTGACTGACACCAGGTGGTTTATTGTAAGCATATTTAAACACAGTACAATTTGAAAAAAAGTTTCCTGGTGAAATACAATCCCCTGTACACAAGGATAATAATTACACCAAAATTCAAAGTACATGTGGCCAAGGTGGGATCTATAGAATAAGGGCCTGGGATCTGGTGTGGTCTCTGACAGAGATAGCACAGAGATCAGCAGGCTATAAAGTGCATGTAGTATCTCCCCTAAGGATGGGGTCTATTGACTGAGAGCTAATGATAAAGGCCTATGGAGGAGCAGCCTATGATAGGCATTCTTGGGGATTTGGGTGAGGTCTGGCCCTACAGATAGCAAAGGTTGCCAGGTCATTAATCCACTCTCAGCTTTCTGGATGAAAAACCGGTATTTATTTCCTCTGTTGAGAAGACATCCCTGTGTGATGATTAACATTCCTGGTTTCTCCAGTATTTATCCATGAGAACAAGGACCCCGTGCCCTCTGTGTTTATGTGTGTGTGCCTGCTTGGATTTATGCTAGTCATGTGTAAGCACAGTAGCCACGGAAGCAGGAAGAAAGCATCACATTCCCCCGTAGCTGGAGTCGCAGATGGCTGTGGGTGACTGGCGTGGGTGCTCAGCACACAATCCAGGTCCTCTGCAAGAGCAGTGTGTGCTCCTTACCACTGAGCCATCCCTCCAGCCATAGCTCTTACTTTTTAAATTTTTATTTACTTGTTTGTTTGGTATTTTAAGACAGGGTTTCTCTGAGTAGCCCTGGCTGTCCTGGAACTAGCTGGGTAGATCAGGCTGGCCTCAAACTCATAGAGATCTGCTGGCCTCTGCCTCCAGTGTGCTGGGATTAAAGGCGTGCTCCTCCTGGTTTTTAACTTTTAACTCCAAAGTGCAAGCACAGCTCCCAAGACTTGGTTGTGGTGGTGGACGGAGGGTAAGCACCTTCATCTTCACATTCTCTGCTGGTCAGTGTCGTGAGAAGGAAGGAGGAGAATAATGAAACCGTGGGAGTAGCCTTCCACACCGCAAGACCAGGCAAAACCGTGGGCACATAAGAGCCAAGAAACCAAAATATAATCCTCTTACCTGAAGTTACAAAGTGAGCCAGATGGGTGTCCTGTAATCTCAACTTCTCAGGAGGCTGAGGCAGAAGAATCACAAGATCAGGGCCTGTGAATGGAAGTGTCTGTCCAGCCCGGTCCTGTAGCCATTCAGTCCCAAATAGACACACAGAGGCTTATAATAATTATAAACGTTTGGCCTAATGCTCAGGCTTATTACTAACTAGCTCTTACCACTTAAATTAACCCATAATTCTTGTCTATGTTTAGCCACATGGTTTAGTACCTTTTCTCAGTAAGGCATTCTCATCTTGCTTCCTCTGCATCTGGGTGGCAACTGCATCTCTGCCTTTCCTCTTCCCAGAATTCTCCTACTCTGGTTGTCCCACCTATACTTCCTGTCTGGCTACTGGCCAATTAGCATTTTATTAAACTAATACGAATGGCAAATCTTTACAGTGTACAAGAGCGTTATCCCACAGCAAGGGCCAGCCAGGGAAACTGACAGTAACAATATCAAAGGAGAAAAAGTAGTGGGCATGATGGTACACGCCTTTAATCCTAGCACTGGGGAGGTGGCACAGAGGCCTCTGTGAGTGAGGCCAGCCTGACCTTCATAGTGAGTTCCAGGCCAGCAGGGATACATGTGAGACCCTATCTCAAAAAATAAAAAATAAAAATAAAAACATAAGAACAAAAAGTTATTCCCAAAAGGCAAAGGAAGGTACTGGGGTGCAGTCCAATACTGGGTGCTCTCCTAGCATGTGCAAGGTACTGCGTCTGATCCGTAGAGCCAATAATAATAATAAAATAATAATAGTAATAACAATAATAATAACAGAAGTAACTGATGGAATAATTCAGAAGAGTGAATATCAAGCATTAAGGAAAGAAAGAAGGTGCTGAGGAGACGGCTCTGTCAGTAAAGTCCAGCACGAGAATGAATTAGGATCCGCAGTCACCATCGGGAAGCCTAGCACTGGTTGGGGGATGGGGAAGAGCCAGGTAGACCCTGGCAGCTTGCTGGCCAGTCTAGCCAAAAAGAACAACTCTGGTGCAGTGAAAGACATGGTCTCAGAAAGGTGAGGGAAACCACCAATTTGGGAACCCTGGTCTCCACACACGCACAGAAAGAGAGGTGGGTGGGAAGGAGACACAGGCAGACAGACAATAAGACACACACACTCAGAGACCACATAGTAAACAGTTCAGACTGAGAGAGGAAAGGGCAGTGGGAAACTGGAGGACTGCAAAAGAAACAGGAAAGTCTGAGTGTACCTGTGACAAGCAAAGGGATGGGATTAGCATGGGAAGCCCTGGCTTTGGCTGGGCAAAAAAACAAGATCAAATTAGTTATCAACCACCCAATCCCATGACCAACACACACACACCTATACATCCATACATACACATACATATACACACATACACAAACACACACACACACACTTCACTGAATTCAAAGAGGTCTAACAAACATTTTTTTTATGTAGCAATACCCCTCATGATCATTTCCAAATGAAAGCAAGAAGAACTATGTCCCGACTCAATGTATGAGACCAATATTTATGGTTCCCAAACCAGACAAAAGATCACAAAATTACACACCAATATCCTCAACAAAATCCTAATGTACAGAATCAGATCCATAAAAAAAGAATTATGTGACCAATTGGGATTTATCCCAGGAATGAAATGTTGGTTTAACATATGAAAATCAATCAGTGTAATATACAATATTAATTGAATAGAGAATAAAACTATACAACCATCTCAACCACTACAGAAAAGGCATTTGACAAAATCCAACACCCATCAATATGAGCCCCACTCCTCCAACAGCGGCCAAAGAGATCACCACAGATGCTGTCTACGGAAAAACCCTCATGGAACAAACCCAGGCTCTGCAATGACAAACTGGATGCCCCCCTCTAAAGCCAGGAGAAGCTCAAAGGCCTTGTTTGCCTGGCTCTGGCGTCTTAGGTTCCAGCCAGGATAGTCAAGCAAGGAAAAAAGCACTTAGATTTTTTTAAACAGTGATGCTCTCTCTCCACAGACCTTTGATGGGCGTGTGGTACTGGGGCTCAAACTCAGGCCCTTATGCATGCTAGCATTATACTTCTGAGCTACCCACTCCAGCCCTCTACTTATTTTCAAAGATTTATTTTTATGTTATGCCTATGAGTGTTTTGTCTGCATGAATATATGTACACTACATGCCTGCATTGCCTATGGTGGACCAGAAGAGGGCAGTAGATTTCCTGGAACTGGAGTTATAGATGCTTGTGCGCCATCAGATGGCTGCTGAGGATCTAATCCACGTCTCCTGGAATAGCAGCCAGTATTCTTAACCTCTCAGCCAACCCCCCAGACCCACCCCCTTTTTAAAGATTTATTCTTATTTTTTATTTATGTGTGTGCCTGCCTGTGTCTGTGTGCAGGTACCCATGATGGCCAGAAGAGGCCAATGAATCTCCTGTGTAGCACACACGATAAAAACCCAGAGACAGATACTGGGGTTCAACCTGAAGATCGAAAAAGCAATACTGCCAATCACTGGCTCTTACTTCTACCTCAAAACGAAAGTGGCCACAATCCTGTCTCCACGAATTCTGAAGACTTCACACCTCACACTCCACTGAGTTCCTGTCTCTTCTGCCTTACATTCCTCTCTCCACCCAGCCATATCGCTCCTGTCTCCACCTCCCTAGTTCTGGGACTAAAAGCAAGGAATCTCAAGGGTTTGGATCACCTTTGTGTGATCTTTGTTTCTCTTTTAGACAGATTCAATCGTGTAGCCCAGGGTGGTCTTGAATTTACAGAGATCCATCTGCCTCTGTCTCCCGAGTCCTGGGATTAAAGGTAGTGGTACTTCCTAACCTGTATGGCTGACTAGTATGGCTGCTTTGCCTTCTGATCTTCAGGCAACTTTATTAAAACACAAATAATATACCACTGTACCCCTGGAACTGGAGTTACAGAAGACTGTGAGCCACCTGGCAGTGGTGCTAGGAAATGAACTCAGGTTCTTTGCAAGAGCAAAGAGCAGTGTACAATCTTAATCACGGAGCCATCGCTCCAGCCCTCTCCCAACACCCGCCAGACAAACCTGTAGAGTCCACAATCTGAGTTCCAGGGACAGAACCCAAACCATCAAGCTTTAAGTGCTAGGATTTCGGGCATGTTCTGCCATGCCTAGCTGTGTAAAGGTCCTAAGGACCACATACATGCTCACACAACCATTAGGAATAATAAACGGACTTCTGGGTGAAAAGCTAGTATGTGAGCAATTACTGTCAGCTGACCAGGGTGGAGCGGGCATGCCAGTGCAGCCCCAGGCTTCAGGGTGCAGAAGTAAGCCAGCCACAATGATATCCAAGCAAGAATCTCTCACAAAGCAAACCCCCACCTAAATGAACGTGGTTCTATGCCTACGAACAACTGGAATATGAAATTCAGAAAATTCTGTTTACAGTTGTAACAAAAGCTAAACACTACACAATGTGACTAGGGCTGGAGAGATGGCTCCATGGTTAAGAGCAATTGCTGCTCTTCCACGCAGGACTGGGCTTGGTTCACAGCACTCATGTCAGTTGGGCCTCACAACTACCTGTAAGTCTAGCTTCAGAGGATCGGACGTCCTTTCTGGCCTTTGGGGACACCTACACACACACAATCCCAGTGCCTGTGAAGTAGCACACACCTTTAATCCCAGGACTGGAAAGGCAGAGGCAGAATTCACATCCATATGTTGGGGAATTTAGCGTATGTGCTAAAATTCCTTCCCCAGGGGACATATAAGCCACTTCAATCCTTCCCCCACACTGAGGTGCAACTCCTTCAGAGTGAGCTCTGGGGAAACAGCAAGCTTATTAAGCTTCCTTAGGGAGCACTGGGAGAGGAATTACGAGCAGGAGCATAGGTGACCTTAAAGCAGCCACACTGTGAAGTCTTCACCCAGCTTGGTGATGACTCCCCTCTGCCTGTGTAGCTGGAATCTCTTCCCTTCATCCCTCTCCATCTTTAGCCTCTAGCCTCCCCCAGGACCCTGAGGCCATGCACAATTAGGGCAGAATTGCACAAAACTGGTTGGGAGCAGTGGCTGGATGCTCAGATAAGGGTCCCAGGATGCTTCCCACCCCTTCCTTTCAAGAGGGATGGTTAACAGTCAGTGAGCCCAGCTGAGATGATCTTGGGCAAGCTGGTCCAGCGCACTCCTGAGGCAGCAGTCTGGCTCAGAGGACAACTCCCCACAAGGGCCCACACCTTCAACAGAAACCCTGCCAGAGGCCTAAGCGGAAGAATTTAGAAGAAAACATGAATTTCTCAAACATTTTGACTTTGAATGGCCCACAACTTATCAGTCGGGAAAAGCATTAATCACAAACAAAAATAGATAAATTCAGCTTCACCAAATCCAAAGCTGGGCAGTGGTGGTGCACACCTTTAATCCCAGCACTCAGGAAGCAGAGGCAGGCGGATCTCTGTGAGTTCGAGACCAGCCTGGTCTACAAGAGCTAGGCTCCAAAGCTACAGAGAAAACCTGTCTCAAATATAAATAAATAAATAAACAAATAAATGAACAAACAAACCAAATCCAAAGCTTTGGTGCCCCCAAAGAACCATCAGGAAAGAGATGAAAGGATGGTGTCTTTGGTTACTGTGTTGAAACACCATGACCAAAATGCACGGTGGGCAGGAAGGGCTTATCTGGCTCTCACTGCCACATCACTGTTATCAAAGGGAGCCAGGACAGGAGCTCTAGCACGGCAGGAACCCGGAGGCAGAGCTGATGCAGAGGTCAGGGAAGGCTGATGCTTACTCCCTTGTTCATCATGGCTTGCTCAGCCTGCTTTCTTATAAAACCCAGGACCACCAGACTAGGGCTGGCATCACTCACAACGGGCTGGGCCCTCCCCCATCAATTACTAATTAAAAGGCACTACAGCTGGATCTTAGGGAGGTGTCTCCACCATTGAGGTTCCCTCCTATCAGATGGCTCTAGCCTGGGTCAAGTGGACATAAAACTAGCCAGGGCAGAAACCTTGCCTCAAAAAATAATAAATAAATATTAAATAAATAAATAAATAAATAAATAAATAAAATAGAAGGAAGAAAGATTTAAAAAGCAACAAAAAGTCAAGAGGCTAAGCTTAGAAAGGTATAAAATATATGTATATATCTAATAAAAGGCTTTTTGTTTGTTTTTGAGACAGGATTTCTCTGTGTAGCTCTGACTGTTCTGGAACTTGCTCTATAGATCTGACTGATCTTGAACTCACAGAGATCTGCCTGCCTCTGCCTCTGGAGTCCTGGGATTAAAGATGTGCCACCACTGCTCAGTGATTTAAAAAAAAAAAAAAACTTTTTTGAAACCTAGTCTCCCTATGTAGCCACAGCTGGAACTCACTATGCAGAGCAGATTGTCTGTCCTAAAACTCACCGGGATCCACCTGCCTCTGCATTGCGATTGCTGGAATTAAAGGTATGTGTCATCATGCCTGGTTAGATAAAAGGCTTTTAGAGACATTTTCTGAAAATTCATAAATAGCATATAGGTTCATTAAGAGGTGCTCAAAATCATTACTAGTTAAGGGAACACAAATCAAAGCTATGGCCAGATCCCCTGCCATATCCCCAGAGTGGCTACCAGAGACTGAGACACACAAGATGGTTACACAGAGAAACCCTATCTCAACACACACACAAACACGCGCGCACACACACACGCACACATGCACGCACACACATACCACTTCTGCACAGAGAGACCTGCTGCTGCCTTTGTCCAACCTAGAGGCAGTCACCCACCTCTCTACCCCACCACCTCTTGGCCCTCTGAGATTATAAATCTTCTTGTGCTGAGAACTTGGTGCCTGGGTGTGTTCTGTGCCGCCTCCAAGCCTTCCCACCACCACTACAGGCATAGTAGCAAATTCCTGTAATTCCAGTACCCAAGAGGTGGAACACAGCAAAAAGGGAAAAGTAGCTGAAGTCACTCTGCACTTTTTCAAAATTCTTTTCTTGGGGCTGGAGAGACAGCTCAGTGGTTAAGAGCACTGAGTGCTTTTCCAGAGGACTGGGGTCCATTCCCAGCACCCACTTGCATTCCCAGCTCTCTGTAACTCCAGTTCCAAGGGATCTAACGCCCTCTGCTGGTCAAGCACAAATGTGGTACACAGATATACATGAAAACAAAACACCCATACACACAAAGTACATATTTTTTAATTAATTAAAATTTTTTCACTGGGCGGTGGTGGCACACAACTTTGATCCCAGCACTTGAGAGGCAGAGGCAGGTGGATCTCTGTGAGTCTGAGGCCAGCCTGGTCTACAGAGTGAGTTCCAGGACAGCTAGGGCTACACAGAGAAACCCTGTCATGAAAAACAACAAAAATTGTCCTTTTCATCCTTCTGCCTCAACCTCCCAAGAAATGAGATTTCATAGGCTTTCACCACACCTATCTAAAAATAGTTCCTTCCAGTGCGCGTGCATGTGCACGCACGTGCACACACACACACAAATATACATATACATATATAATCCCCCAGATCTTTAATATGAGAAATATACCTTTAATCCAGATTTTTTGAGGTGGGAAGATCCACCTCTAATCCGGACCACACCTTCTGATAGCAACCTATATAAAAGACATGGAGAAAGGTCTCTCTCTCTCTCTCTCTCTCTCTCTCTCTCTCTCTGCCTGCTTGCCCTCACTCTCACTGGTAAGTCCACTCCTTCACTGGCATTAGAGCCTTCTTCTTCAGGATTCCAGTGTGTACTGAAGACCAGCTGAGACATTCAGACTCATGGCCTGAACAACCACCAGATTCTTGGACCTTTGATTGATGGACAGCCATTGCTGGGCTAGCTGGACCATGACCCATGCATGAGCCATTCTAATAAATCCCAAGTATATATAGTCATCATACATACATACATACATACATACATACATACATACATGGAGAGAGATTCATTCTATAAGTTCTGTTCCTCTAGAGAAGCCTGGATACATACATACATTTTATATATATAATTTGCAGTGCTTTGAATTGAACCCAGAGCATTCTGTGTGCTGGGGAAGCACCCTCACCACTGAGCTAAGCCCCAGACCTTCTTGGCTCCGTTCTATTTGTTACTATGTGTGTGTCACTTTGATCTAAAGTTTTTTAAAAAAAAAGGCAAGCAAGTATTTTTTTCGCCAAAGATCCTGGTGATTGAGGTCAAGACAGGGAAGCTGTGAAGGATGCTGGTAGGGGGGGGGCATCCTGCATGGGAAGACCAAGTCAGGACTGAGCCTCTTCCAGGAACCTGCCCATGCGCGCTGAAACCTCATCGCTGTGCCCACCCACCGCTGTCCCTCGCATCTCCTGCTGTGGCTGATGCCCCTACTCAGGCTTGAGCAAGGGTAATGACTGATACACATTTTTTTTACCCCATCCAGCTGAGAGATCAAAGTGACACTTTGTCAAGATGGGACGGTGTGCGGAGTTAACTGTAAAATTAATTAAATGTCACGCACCCAGAAGAAGAAAGACCCGAATGAGAGCACAGCCGCGGCATCGACAGTCAACGCTCAACTCCGCATACTCTTTGGTATTACCCCCCCCTACTGTGCCAATAAATTGGGTTTTTTTTTTCCACTGGCATCCCTGATACCTCTCCTTGGCTTCTATTGCTGTAATCCCAAACCACTCCTCTCCCGGGCTGAATGCGTGGCTCAGCTAACACAGAGACCAGACAGCTATTTGATCCAAGACTCCAAAAAAAATTTTTTTTAAAGCAAAAAAAAAAAAAAACAGTGTGTAAGGTAATTTTGTTCCAGATCTTTCCCACCGAGTCATGAACATAATAGATTTGACTTTTTACTCGTGTACCCCCCTAAGAAGCATAAAAGAAAGGTTACACTGGCAGGCGGCTAGAAAAGAGTTTAATTAATCCCAAAGTGTGCGCTTCGTTTGGAAAGTGCATTACAGAAGAACCCTGTGTCTACTGAACTAGATCCTTCAGGCTATTATACCTCGTGCTGGAGAGAGTTTTCTGAGGGAGCCAGTCCCTTGTGGTCTGGAAGGCACTGCCATTAAACTAAGATCTATGCAGGGACCAGGAGGGAAGATGCTGAAGGAGCAGGAACTCTCCCCTCACAGCAGGGACTGGTGTGTCTGTGTTTACAGAAGATCAGAACCCAAAGGCTGTGGGCTTCCTCCCTCTCCTGATGGGCGAAGCTGCCCCATGGCTTTCTCTAGGTCACCCCCATCTGCATGGCAGCGAAGGTATGAATGACTGTCTTTGGCTTGCCGCTTCATTCATTCATTCATGTTGGTGTTTTCTTACTGTCCTTTGTTTATTGTTTGACATTTCATATATGCATACAACGTATCAGGGTTTTTATTTTCATTATATTTTATAAGTGTGTGTGTGTGTGTGTGTGTGTGTGTGTACATGAGTGCAGGTGTCCTCAGAGGCCAGAAGAGGGCGTCAGATCCCCTGGATCTGGAGTTACAAGGCAGACGTGGGTGCTGGGAAACAAACATTCCTCCACCTCCTTTCAGCTCTGTGTGTTCAACCAGATCTGTCCGCTGAAATGTCAGCGGACCTTGTTGGCTTCCAGAGGTCTTCTGCAGGTAGCCACGTTGCAATAAGCTCGTGAGTTTAACAGCCAGGCAAGTCCAAAAGTCAGCATTTCCCAGCGCTGCTTCCCACCTCCGGTTCTTACATCTTTCTGCCCCCTCTTCCTCCATGTTTCTGGAGTCTTGTGAGGCTGAGAAAGTTGTCCCACTTAGGACTGTGCACACACTGGTCACTTATTCTCAGCCCTTTGCCCAGTTATGAGTCCCTGCATTAACTGCTGCCCACAGCACAATGATGTTTCTCTGAATAAGGCCAGGAGCTACACTCATCTACAGGAAGACTCTCCACTAATCTACAGGAAGACTCTCCACTAATCTACAGGTAGCTACTAATCTATAGGTAGACACTTCACTAATGTACAGGTAGACACTCCGCTAATCTACAGGTAGACGATCCACTAATCTACAGGTAGATACTGCACCAATCTATAGGTAGACACTTCACTAATGTATAGGTAGATGCTACACTAATGTACAGGTAGACGCTACACTAATCTACAGGTAGATGCTACACTAATGTACAGGTAGACGCTACATTAATCTACAGGTATATGCTGCACCAATCTACAGGTAGATGCTCCACTAATGTACAGGTAGACGCTACACAAATCTACAGGTAGATGCTCCACTAATCTACAGGTAGATGCTCCACTAATCTACAGGTAGATGCTCCACTAATGTACAGGTAGACGCTACACAAATCTACAGGTAGATGCTCCACTAATCTACAAGTAGATGCTCCACTAATCTACAGGTAGATGCTCCACTAATCTACAGGTAGATGCTCCACTAATGTACAGGTAGACGCTACACAAATCTACAGGTAGATGCTCCACTAATCTACAGGTAGACACATAAATACTTAGAAGACAGTTTGACAACAACAGAAGGAGGCTTCTCCTTAGGGCCATGGACCTGAGGCACGGGCCTTTGGTCAGGTTCACAGTGCCAACCATGAAGTCTCTCCTGTATTCAAGGAATATCTCAGAAGAGTGAGAAAAAAGGTCCTAAGACCCAGAGGACCCAAAGTTTACTGCAAAGTTATGCCTTCTATGTGTGACAAGGTAGATTACACCCACGAACTCTCAACAGTATGACCGCTTATATAAGACTTACACAATGACAACACTTGTTGTCATGCCAACACAAACAGGGGATATCCCACAAGGCCCCACCCTGTGAAGATCTGATCATTAAAAACTGCTGAGAGTAAGAATGAGTCCTCCCCTTAAGAGATTAGCCCCTTAAATGGTCATCTGACACCAAACGGTCATCCCTAAAATATACACATACAAGCAACACTAAACTGACTCAGTAGGTTGAATTTACAAATTTATTTGCATATATGTGTGTGTGTGTAACAATTAAAAACAAGAGAGTATGAATTTGAAAGGGGAGACTACGAGGAGCTGAGCTGAAGGGAAAGAGCAGAGAAACAATGCAATTATATTTTAATTTTGAAGAGATTATAAATAAAATAAATAAAAGATCAAGATAAGGTAAAAATTATAATAAATAAGCATTGGCATACTGTTATATTTCTCCTGTGGAGTTGACCTCAAACCCAGAGAAGGGGTGGTTACCCTTGCCCTTGGGCACTGTTCTCAGAGCAGTCCTGCTCTCCCTACACACAGTCCAGAACTCCCCGGAAACTGGAACGGGGAAAAAGCAGTTGTGTTTTATTTTATTTAACATGTATGGGTATTTTGCCTGTATACATACGCATATCCCCTGGAACTGGAGTGACAGACTGCTGTGAGCTGCCATGTGGGTGCTGGGAATCGAACGCAGGTCCTCTAGAGAAACAACCAGTGCCCTTAACCACTAAGCTGTCTCTCCAGCCCCCTCTAAAGATTATTTTATTTTATGGCAGTTGTGTTTTAACTGAACATCTTCTTTATCAGTTGGATGACTAAAGGAAAACAAGCTTAGGATGCTATACCATGGCACCTTGAAGCCATGTCCTCCGCCTACAGGAGGTCAGACTCAAAGAGACAGAAAGTAACAGTAAAGGACTCAAAGAGACAGAAAGTAACAGTAAAGGACTCAGAGGGGCGCCAGCAGGAGAGAGGCCCTGGGTCAACCCCAGCAGAGTAGCCAGGTGAGTGGGTCATACTAGAATCCCAGCACCCAGGAGGCTGAAGCAGGAGGATTGCCACAAATTCGAGGCCAGCCTGGGCTACATAGGGAGTTCCAGCTCATAAAGACAAGACAGCCCATCTTTAGAGAGAAACAAAGAAAGGAAGGAACGAAGGTATGGAGGAGGGAGGGAGGGAAGGGAGGGAGGGAGGGAGGGGAAGGTGAGGGAGGTTATTGTCCAGGACTTGTTACACCTGAAAGACGTCTTACACCCTTCCCTCCCTTCCTTCCCGTCCATCCCTTTCCCTTCCCTTCCTTCTTTTACGTCTTATATCACTGGGAATAAGATTGTGAGTGCTTGCTTCAATACGACAGCTTTGCCATCACCTGTTTTGGGATTAATTAACTAGGAAAAGGAAAAGATTGTTACTTTTGTTTATGCGCATTTGTTTAAGTAGGTGTAAGATGTGTTGAATTTGTTTCACCTTGCCTCCCTAAGGCACATGATTGGTCTAATAAAGAGCTGAACGGTCAATAGCTAGGTAGAAGAGGGATAGGTGAGATTGGTGGGCAAAGAGAATAAATAGGAGGAGAAATCTAGGCTCAAGAGAAGAGAAGAATGGGAGAAGAAAGAGGGAGATGCCCGGGGGCCAAAAGCCAGGCAACTTCCAGCCAGCAGACACTAGAAGCAGTGCAAGTAAGTTACACAGAAGGAGAAAAAGGGTAAAAAGCCCTGAGGCAAAAGGTAAAGAGAAACAGGCGGATTTAAGTAAAAAGAGCTAGCCAGAAAAGAGCCTAAGCGAGGCCGAGCACTCTTAACTAATAATGGTTTCTGTGTTGCGGTTTGGGAACTGGGTTTGTGGCCCAAAAGAAGAAGCCTGGTAAAACCGCTGCTGTGCCATCACCACCGCCCCAAGGCGTCAGAAACATCTCCAAGAGGAGGCAGGAAGAACGCTGGAGCCAAAGGAGGGCTGTGGGAAGCTGCCTTCGGGCACGATATGGCTATTGCCCTCCAAGATCAAGTCAACCAAAATTCCTTAGATGGAAGGGGTGTTCTCCAGGCCCCACCCACTTCTGTGGGACTATCGGCCATCCATAGCTGCTGAAAAGGGAGGCTCACTCTTCTCTGAGGAGTGGCCACTGCCAGGTTTCCCACACTGACCCACATGTGGGCAGTTCTAGGAGGACATCATGGATTGTCAAAGAAGAAGGCATGAAGTTGTTGGTGAACTGCGGAGGAGATTGGGAGGAGGCGATTGTCTTAGTTAGGGTCTCTTCTGCTATGAAGAGACACCATGACCATGGCAACTCATAAAGGGAAACATTTGATTAGGGTTATCTTACAGTTCAGAGGTTTAGTCCATTATCACCATGGCAGAACATGTCAGCGTGCAGGTAGACGAGGTGCTGGAGAAGGAGCTGAGAGTCCTACATCTTACTCCACAAGCAACAGACAGTGAGCTGAGACACTGGGTGTGGCATGAGCATATATGTGACCTCAAAGCCCACCCTCACAGTGACATATTTCCTCCAACAAGGCCACACCTACTCTGACCAAGCCACACCTCCTAATAGAGCCACTCCCTATGGGCTTATGCAGACCAAGTACATTCAAACCACCACAGTGACAGTCTCATATTTCATTGTGTACATGTATGAAATTCTCAACAGATTAGCTAATATTAAAAATAGAAAAAAAGGTAGAATGATGGCTGCTAGGGTTGAGGCTGGAAACACTGAATGGCAAGATGACCAATCCAAGTTAGCCAGTGGTGATGGGTGCCAACAAACCAAATATACTCGGTGCCACTGAGCCACTGAGTGAGCCACCGAGAAGTGGCGGACGTGGCAAGCTTTCTGGTACACACATTTTACTTTGATTTAGAGGAATTAATAATTAAGGGGCAAAGCACAGACTGTTCTATTAAAAAGTACATGGTGTTCTGCCTTGCTGTAGGTGTTAGCCTGACTCTGATTTCAGAACAGCTTGAAGCCCAGGGCCAAGGCACCTCTCTGGGTATCCGAGGGTGAGACAGGGACCAAGGTGCCTCCGTGGGCATCTGAAGGCGAACCAGAGGCCAAGGTGCCTCCGTGGGCATCCGAGGGCGAACCAGGGGCCAAGGTGCCTCTGTGGGCATATGAGGGTGAGTCCAGACTCTTCTGAGGTCTGGGAGGAAATGTCTCCTGCTCCTGACTGTGGTTTTCTGGCAGACACTAAGGAGGAAGGAACTAAAAATACTTATTGGCCACTCTGCCAAAACTCCACAGTGCTCAGAGTGTACCAGGCCAACATGTTGAAGCTCTCTGAGGAAGAGGGATCTACCCAAACGCCAAGGTCAAAGTTATATCCTGCATTCCCCTCTGTCTCTTGGGGCTGCTGGTGAACAGGGTGTCCACCCAGCCCAGCAGCGGCATCAGGCGGAACTGGTCCCCAGCCTGCTATCTCAGGGCTACTGGTATACAAGAGACACTGGGTGTCCACCCAGCACAGTGACAGCATCCAGCAGAACTGGCCAGGTCCCCAGTCTGCTATCCCAGAAACACCACCCCACACCCAGCCTCAGAACCCAGTCGTCTCCAGCCAGGGTCTGTTCTGCTGCCAGTTCATCAAAGCTAAGAGCGAGCAACACAGACATTTCCCTAATGCTCCCGCCAGGCTGCAGGAGCCCGCTCAGGACACCTGCAGAAAGGCCAGGCAGGAGAGGAAGAGGAGCGGGGAGAGTGCAGTCCAGAGAGCTAACCCTCCTTGATGAGATCCTCTCTAATGCGTGCATGAAACATGGGAGATCTGGTCGGGATATAAGCGCTCATACAGTAGGCGTGGCACAGGGCCTGGACCCGACCCATTTAACAAGTGCCGGTGTGTGCCAAGGCAGCTGGCCCGTGTAACCACACAGTGAAGAAGGAACAAAACCTAAGCAGGCAGAGAGCAAGCAAGAGTGGGGGTGTGGAAAAAGATGACCCGGGCATGGTGAGCTCCCGGCTGGAGAAGAACAGGGCATCCCACGAAACCCGTCCTCACTTTGCATGTTGGGACTGGAGCAGATGTCCTAAGCTTTGAAGCCTGTTAGTGTGGAAGGTGACTCTGCCTAGCACCATCTAGGGGAAGTGTGTCCTTGCAAGAAGGTACAGACTGACCTAAATGGGTGTCTGGGGCAAGTCATCCTGAGTCTTAATTTTCTTCCCGAGTGAGACTAATGGAGGAAGGGGCAGTGGTGCTCACATTCAGTCCCAGCAATCAGGAGGCAGGGGCCAGTGCATCTCTGTGAGTTAGAGGCCAGCTTGGTCTATGCAGCCAGCTCCTGATCAACCAGAGCTACATAACGAAACACTGTCTCAAAAAGAAATAAAAACTTTCAGGGTTAAATACATAAACAAACCATGGCTGCCACACAAAGGGGACAGGAGTCCAAGACTCCAACCATCATCCTTTACCTTTAAACTAAGAGCTAAAGTCCATTTAAGTTTTAAAATTGCCTGACTGTTTATTTTTGTTTTTCTGAGACAGGGTCTCACGTGTACCAGGCTGGCCTCGAACTCACGGTGTAGCCATGGGTGGTTCCAACCTTCTGACCCTCCTACCTCCTCCCAGGATTACAAGTATACACCACCACAGACTAAAACCCACTTTCTTTTTTATTTTGTCTGTATGAGTATTTTGTCAGCATATATGTCTGTGCACCACATGCATGCCGGGTGCCCTCAGCATCCAGACAGGGATGTTAGATTCCCTAGGACTGCAGTTGTAGACAGTTACAAGTGGGTGCCGGGAATCGAACCCTGGTTCTCTGGACAAGCATCCAGAGCTCTTAACAGCTAAGCCATCTCTCTATCCCTCATCTCCAGGCCCCTAAAGTCCACTTAAACCTGCACACTCGCTCCCCAAAGTAACACTGTTCACAGGCGAAGGTGGACCATAAAGCAGCAGAATCAGACCCCAACAGGCTGAGGATAACTCAGAGGACCAGGTGGGCGCTCAGCCACCCGCACCTGAGGGACCGTCAGAAGCGAGGCACTCGTTCCTAAAACTGAAACCTTTCCCTGCTCCAGATTATGGATCCTGGACCTGGGCCAGGACATAATGTATTATAACTATAGAGTAAGTTATTCAAATTATGAACATTTCAGGAACCATTTTTATGAGAAAATAAATTTTAAATAATAGCATTTTAAACTTTTTATGGCTATATTTGTCATGCGACCTGGGACAAGGTATATTTTTGCACTAAAATGGGACACATTAATTATCTCCTAGGTGGCACTCGCTCAGCATCCACCTTCGTGGGGTGAAAGGACAGACTCAGACAGCTTCTCCACCTGTGACACGTGAGCGTACACCTGTGGGGACACACACACATGTACACACACACACACATACATAAAGGTAGGGCAATTGAGCCTGTGGGCCTAAAATAGGTCCCGGAAAAGTCATAAAGAGTCTAAAACAGAGCAGTAGAGTTAATTATGGCTCTGTGTGTGTGTGTGTGTGTGTGTGTGTGTGTGTGTGTGTGTGTGTGTGTGTGGAGAGAGAGAGAGAGAGAGTATGTGTGTGTGTGTGTGAGAGAGAGAGAGAGAGAGAGAGTTTGCTTAGCTTGTTTATCTGCTAATTAAACACTTAAACCTTAACTTTGGCAAATACTTCCCACATCTTAGAAATAGAAGCGAAAATTCTTCTATAATCAATATTGAATTCCCTAGCTCTCTCGACACCCCGGCACTCCTCTGGGAACACAGAGGTTTGAGCTCAGTGCCCATGCAGAAGGTTATTGGAATCAAACAGTACAGACTGGACAGTGTGAAGTGCAGCTTTCTTAGCAGAAAACCCACAACACAAGGCTTTGTCCCTGAAAAGAATGAAAGGTTTATTGAGAGTACTAAATCAGGCTGGAGAGATGACTCAGTGGGTAGGAGTACTTACTGCTCTTCATAGAGGACCCAAGTTCAGTTCCCAGCCCCAGCATTGGGTGGCTCACCAACTCCAGCTCCAGGGGATCTGACCTCTGAAGGCTGAAGGAGCCTGCATTCACACAGACAGGTGCACATAACTATTTAGCTGGATGCGGTGGCACATGCCTGGGAGGCAGAGAGAGAGAGAGAGAGAGAGCTTTCCTGGCACTTTACAGTTTGTATAGCTCCTGTTCTCTATGGTTCAGGACATGAATGGGACTGTCTATATCGCTTGCAGGGCCTGGTATAAGATGAAAATATGATCTTTTTGTTTAAAACTGTTAGGAATTTTGACAGCGACAGCTTTGCCTTTTTGTTTAAGCCAGCTTGCACGGAGCTGCTGTAATCTGCAGAAAGCAGAACAGAGGAGCTGTTTGGGGGGGAGGTGATGGGGGGCAGGTACTCTTCACAACTAGGTAGCCTGGGTAGTCATGAAGATCCCGCTGAGCCCAAGCATTCTTCCATCTGCTTACTGACAGGATGCAATGTGACCTGCTGCCACAGGCTCCTACAGGGATGCTGCCCCACCACAATGGGCTTTGCCTCCAACTGTGAGACAGAACAAATCCCTCTTAAACTGGACCACATCAATGATGTAAATAAGACTCTCCCTTAAAAGCAACTGCACTTCTTCTCCAGCAGGGGCGGTGAGGAAATACTGATGTGGGGCAGGCACCCCTGTGGGCTTGGCTGGGAATGTGCTAGAGGAAAGAGCAGAACTGACCTTCATTGGTTTCTGCAACCACAGATTGTTGACAGAAGTTTCTGTTCTGCCTAGTCTGACAGCCGTTTAGTCCCAAAGAAACACACAGAGGTTTTTATCAATTATAAGCTAGTTGGCCTCTTAGCTCAGGCTTATTATTAA
The DNA here is from genome assembly GCF_903992535.2 of Arvicola amphibius. Lineage (NCBI taxonomy): Eukaryota > Metazoa > Chordata > Mammalia > Rodentia > Cricetidae > Arvicola > Arvicola amphibius. The sequence continues at coordinate 4,383,464 of NC_052052.2, read as the reverse complement.
CTAACTCTTACATCTTACTTTAACCCATAATTCTTGTCTGTGCTGTGTGGCTTGGTACCTTACTCTGTGAGGTATTATCTTGTTTCCTCTGTGTCTGGCTGAAAATTGTGACTCTGCCTTTCCTCTTTCCAGAATTCTTCTAGTCTGGTTGCCCCACCTATACTTCCTGCCTGGCTACTGGCCAATCAGCATTTTATTAAACAATACAAGTGACAAATCTTTACAGTGTACAAGAGCATTGTCCCATAGCAGATCCCCTTTTATTCTTTTCAAAACAGGACCTGAATCTAATCTCCTTTGTTTAGCTTTTATCCTAGCCATTATTCATAACAACTTGTAAACAATATACTAAACAAAGACAAACATCCATAATCCATTTTTTGGGAATGTAGACATAGTTTTATAGGCTACTTCCTGCTGATTGAAGGTGTTGGTAATCTTATGGGGATCCAAAGAAAATTCAGGATTATGATCAAGACCTGACTGGAGTCAGCAGGATTATCTCAGTCAGCAGTCTTGAAGCTATTCTGAATGTAGTATTGGTGTACAAAAGAGTTCCACGGTAGCCTGGAGTGGAGCACAACAAAGGTTTATTTATCTGGGAATAAACTCACAGAAAGAATAGTGATCTGCAGTCCTCTGCGTGTGCTGGGAACTGGAATAGAATCCAGCAGCCAAGAGGCTCATGCACACTTTTCATTTGCATTTATACATGAGACCATGCCCAAAGTGGGCTGGTATCTTAAAAGTTACTGGCTGAAGGAGCTCCCACAGCAATGAAGAACTCAGAGGAAACTGCAACGGAGGTGCTCTAAAACATTGGATCATCTAGGCCACCCACTCCTATCGGAGATTTCTCAGGGGATCTTCCTTGATCAAACCTTATTTTTCTTAACCCAGAATGAATCCACAGCCTCTCATTTCCTGTGGAAGCAAAAGTGAAACCTCTTCTTCAAAGTAACATGTCTTTTGACTTAAATTTTAAGTCAAGACATTTTCAAAATACTTAGGTTGAATTAATCCAGCAGCATTTATAATCAAATATCTTTTAGCTGTTGTTCCTTCCTCAGCAGTCAAACAATTCAAAGATAACACAAGAACATACAGTATTCAGAGTCTCTGTGTATTTTCCATCTTTATGTGGTTTTTTTTAACTCTAATTTTTTATTTTTATTTTATAATTTTTAGTTTTTTGATACAGGGTTTCTCTTTGAATCTTTGGCTGTCCTGGAAGTCACCCTGTAGACCAGGCTGGCCTCAAACTCACAGAGATCCCCCTGCCTCTGCCTCCCGAGTGCTGGGATTAAAGGCGTGCGCCACCACACTCAACTACTCTAATTTTTTTCTAAGGACTTTCTTTATTGTTTTTCTTTTCTCTCCTAATTCTATATATATTTTTTAACAAGCTATAAGCTATTTAAAGGGGTTTGTTTTGTCTGAATCTGTCTTTACTGTATATCTCTATCTTTTTCTGACCATATGAATCTTTAATCTGCTAAGTGATGGCTAGGATTAAAGCTGTGGCTTTGGCAGCTGGCTCCACCCCATTCCTTAGCTTTTTGAGAGTCTAGCTTCATGGCAGAGGTACTGGCAGAAACCACATTTATTACCACAATTCTGTGAAGTTTCTGGGTTCATGCCACCACCAATAAGCCTGATGCTGGTTGCTCATAAACACCATTTAAGTGTTTGGTGGCACTTAAAAGAGCTGTGAGGTTTTTGTCATTAATGCTGAGTCAGGAAGCCTCTCTTAAAGGAGCCATACCTCTTTTCACCACCAGCAAACAGAGCCCAGAGAAAAGACAGTTACCAAGAAGCTGCACTTGACTGTTCTTGTCTGTCTAGAATACCTTTTTTTAAAGCTTCCTCAGGCTTTATGTGGAATTTCTTGCCAAACGTTTGGGTGCCATTTGTAGATGGAAGTTTCTGTCCCACCCGTGCCATAGCCATTCAGTCCAAATAAACACATAGAGGCTTATATTAATTATTACTTGTTTAGCCTATTGTTCAGGCTTATTACTAGCTACCTCATAACTTAAATTAACCCGTAATTCTTATCTATGTACAGCCACATGGCTTGGTACCTTTTATCAGTGAGGCATTCTCACCTTGCTTCCTCTACATCTGGTTTTTTTGTTTGTTTGTTTGTTTGTTTTTTGGTTTTTCGAGACAAGGTTTCTCTGTAGCTTTGGAGCCTGTCCTGGAACTAGCTCTTGTAGACCAAGCTGGTCTCAAACTCACAGAGATCCACCTGCCTCTGCCCCCTGAGTGCTGAGATTAAATGTGTGCACCACCACAAACAGCACTGCTCCAATTCTTAGCGTCCAACTTTCCTTGGGCTGTTTGTGCCCCACCCCCATCCTCAGATTCTTGAGTGTTTTCTTCTTCTTTTTACAACCAACCAGAAGAGCCTTGTCTTAAACAAGGCATCTTAAACTTAATTGCTCTTTTCAGCTGAGTAAGAGAAGAAAGAAAAGAGCCATTCTATCATCCAGAGCGTATGAAGAGCTCTCCGTGTGCCCTAAGCCACTGTGAGGCTTCGGGGAGAGCTCTCCGTGTGCCCTGAGCCAGTGTGAGGCTTCGGGGTTACCGCAATAGTACAGCCATAGCAGCAAATCCTTTACTGCTCAGGGCAATTGAGAGGATCCCCAGCCACAGCCACCTCACGACCAAGCCTCTCCAAACTTAAACTGAGGCCCAAATTTACGCTGTGAGTGAAAATGAGATGCAAATGTCCGATAATAAACAAACATATGGCAAATGTATTTCTGCTCCCCTCCCCTCCCGCCTCCCCTGGATCTGTAATCCTTCTACCGCCATTAAAAAAGAATTTAAAACAAACAAACAAGGTTTATCCTGAGAGCTTTGCACAGATTAGTTCTCAAGCCCACGAAAGCACAGCTTCTGCTTACAGAAAAACGGGGATAACAAGAGTGATATCCATGGAAACCGATCAGAAACAGGACAGCCATGACAGATCCTCCGTGGGACAGATAATCAGACCAGATGACCCTGATTTAGGAATCTAGCTGTGGAGCCCCGGGAGGGATGCCGCCTCAGTCCCACACAGGACTCCAGGGAATTCACCTTCCCTGAAAACGGCCGGGATCTCAAGGCCAAAGGCTGTACATCTTGGCAGCCCGAGGAGCGGGCAGGGGCACGGGAATGGGCACGGGAATAAGCAAACACTGGCATATTTATATCGTGGGGAAAGCTGAGCCCCACCTTCACGGTTCGCTCCCCCGCTCTGGGGACCATCAGTGGCTCCTCCACCAAGATTGCACAAATCCAAGGAAATTTGCTCCAAACTTTGGGGAAAGGCTGGGAAGATGGGTCAGTCGGTAAAATGCTTACCACACAGATTCGAGGTCCTGAGTTTGAAACCTTTGAGAAAGGCCCTTGTGAAGCGAGAGTCGGGCATGGAGGTTCCCTTTGCAAAGCCTAGGGAAGTGGAGACAACAGGCAGATAGATACCTGGCGCTCACTGGTCAGTCAGCCCGGCTGAATGGCTGAGTTAGAGAGCCCAGGTCAAGTGAAAGATTGTCTCAACACACAAGATAGGCAGCCCCTGAGGAATGAACCTCAAGGTGCCTCTCATAGTGATATCTTGTTTGTAATCTAATAATGCTTGCCTGAAGATCAGAGAAGCAGAGCAGTCGGCCACTAGAGAGACCTTTTACCTCTACAGAATCCTCAGACTGAAGGGGCAATCCTGTCTCTATGAATCCTCAGACTGCTTCTCAGACTGCCCTGAGCTCCTGTCTTCTCCCGCCGCCGTATATTCCTTTCTCTGCCCAACCATATAGCTCCTGTCTCCACATCCTTAGTGCCGGGATTAAAGGCGTGGGATCCCAAGTGCTGAGATCACCTTTGTGTGAGTTGTTTCTCTTTTAGACAGATTCAGTCTAGTGTAGCTCAGGGTGGCCTTGAACTCACAGAGATCTGTCTGCCTCTGTCTCCCAAGTGCTGGGGTTAAAGGTGTGCGCCACCACTGCTTGGCCTCAACGGCTAATTAGTGGCTCTCTCCACACTCTGATCTTCAGGCAAGCTTTATTTGTTAAAACACAAACAAAATAGCACTACAACCTCTAGCATATTCACACACACACATGCATATGTGCGCACACACGTACACACACACCTTTGAGAAAGGCTCTATCTTAATTACCAGAGACTTTGTAGAGACAACGACCACCCACATGACCCCGGCCAAGCCTGACCTATTGACATTTCTCCACTTGAAGCTTCTAACGTGGCTGGGAGGGTCATGGGTAGCAGCTGTCCCCCCCGTCCATTGCCATCCCAGGGGTAGACATAATGACAGACCTCCCGTTCCTTGCCTCGTTGGGACCTTGGTGATAACTTCTGGAAGAAATAGAACTGCATAAATCACAGACTAAAATCTAATTACATAGAGAAAAGGCAAGTCTGCAAAGATGGCCCCCAAGGTCAGCCAAAGGGAACGGGAATTGATTTCTTCACGAGGTCACGGAGCAAGCAGCCTCTGGCCAGATGTGCCCTGGCAAGTGTCCACATCTGCTGTAAAGTATCCAAGCTGTCATCCTTCTATACTCAGAAACAGATGAATAAGGCAGGGAACACGGGTTGCGTGCACGGTGCAGCCGCTGCCTGGCAGGCGGCATGGACAGCGGCGGACACCGCTACTCCGAGTCCCATCTTCTGAGTCAGTGACTTTGATAATTGAGTTTACCCTAGCAATGAGTGCAGTTCTAGGAAACCTAGACAAGAGCATGATGGGCTTTGTTTGTCTAAGTGTTTCCTGAGCGAGGACCATTAGCTTCCTGTGGCCTGTTTTTGGACATTTTGTCAACGCTAGAGCCAGACTAGAGCTTCGGGGTGGTTCTCCAGACTCAGGGCCACCATTTCAGAACAATATGCAATCAAGTGAGGCATGATAGCACAAGCTTGTCATCCCAGAAACTGGGAGATAGAGGCAGGAGGATCACAAGTTCCAGGGCAGCCTGAGCTACGTAATACAAGTTCTAGGTCAACTTGAACTGCCTAACAAAACCCTAATGGGGAGGGGAGAAAAGGAGGGGAGCAGAATCAAGGGATTGGAGGAATACTGGGTGCCTGGCACTCAGGAAGTCTTCGATTTGTTTCTTGGACCACCATAAACTGGGCAGGGTAACCCATACCTAAAACCCAGAATGCTGGAGGCTCAAACGTTCACAGTCATCCCCGGCCACACAGCAAGTTAGAAGCCTCCCTAGTCTACATCAGACCCTACAGAGAGGAGAGGAGAGAAAGAGGTGGGGAGGAGTAAGGAGGAGAGAGGGAAAATAAAGGCACCACCCAGAATGAGGCCAGGCAGTCTTGTAGGCTGGGTGGGCAGGAACTGCTGAGCTCCCACCCCCCCACCCCCCCCCCCGCCCATTACACCAGTGGCCCTGCCCTGAAGAACTCAGTTTGAAAACTACCACAGAACCCCCAGGAAAGCTCTCGTCTCATGAAGTGTGGACTAGCACGGAAGCTTCTGGGAGAATCTAGGCTTGGTTGGCTTTAACTAGGGAGGACTGGGAAGGGGACAAACCAAAAGCCATCCAAGAAGACAGCACAGTAGGGTGGAAGTGGGGCAGCCCGGGGAAGTCTGAGTGAGGAACCTGGAGTTGATCCCTGGACTGACAGAGATTGCGACTTGAGAGGAAGAGAGTGGGCTGAGAATGTGGGGTGAGAAGAGGACACAGGGGTTCTGAACACCAAGCTAAGACAAGTGGTGGTGTTTTGTTTGTGCTGTAACAAATAAAGCTTCCTGAAGATCGGAGTGCGGAGCTAAGCCACTTTAGCCATAGAGGCCAGGCAGTGGTGGCACACACCTTTAATCCCAGAACTCAGGAGACAGAGGCAGAGGGATCTCTGTGAATTCAAGGCCACCCTGGGCTACACGATATTGAATCTGTCTAAAAGAGAAACAGAGCTCACATGAAGGTAATTCCAGCACTTGGGATGACACGCCTTTAATCATGGAGGTGGAGACAGGAGTGATAGGGCTGGGTGGAGAGAGGAATCTAAGGCGGGAGGAGACAGGAGCTCAGCGCATTCAGTCTGAGGATTCGTTGGGACAGGATTAACCCTTTGATCTGAGGATTCAGTAGAGGTAAGAACTGTGGCTGGCTGCTCTGCTTCTCTGATCTTCCACCATTTACCCCAATATCTGACTCCAGGTTTTTATTATTAAAACCAATTAGAATTTGTACTATATTATAGGGGATCTGACGCCCTCAATTGGCCTCCGAAGGCCAAGTATGTGTGCGCAGATATGCATGCTGATAAAACACTCATACACACGAAATAAAAAGAATGAATCTTAAAAAAGAAAGACAAAAACTACTTCAAGGCTTCATGGCAGAAACCTACAACCGTTGTGAGTTCAGAAGGAAGAGAGTAAGGAGCTCAAGGTCATCCTTGGACATATTGAAGATTCTGGGCCAGCCTGAGCTATATGACACATTGTCTCAAAAAGCAGACAGAGGGAGAAGGGGGATTCCTACATCAAATTTTTGAATCTTGTTCCCAGGCTAGGAGTATGCTAGGAGATTTAAGCTTGGCAGAGGGTCCCCTAATCTGTGGAGCCATCTTGAAGGGTCTCAGGTGAGCCTTCCACTTAATTCTGGCACCGAGCAGAAGGTTTCACCCCAGCACCACAAACACAAACAACACATAGCCCACACATGCTGTGTTCCTAAGCAAGGATGTTCAGTAGCTTGGGTGAAATACATTTATCAATTTACCGTACTACTTAGGATGGGTTTCATGAAACATAACTTGTCAGAGTTGCTTTTCCTGATGCTATAATAAGACCAAAGCAACTTTAGGGAGAAAGGGCTTATTTAGCCCATAGTTCCGGGCTTGGGGGAGGGGGAAAGTCTGGAGGAGGGGGCAGTCCGAGGGAGGAATTTGAAGCACCTGTTCACATCACAGCCACAGTCAAGAGTAAAGAGTAATGGGTGACATTGCTCTCTCCTTTTCGCCTAGTCCAGGACCGTGCCTGTGTAAGGTGTTGCCCATGTTCAGAGCATACCTCCTCATCACGGTTAACGCCAGAAAACCCGGCAGAGGCACGCCCACAGGCCAACGCAGTCTAGACAGGCCTTCATTTGAGGCCCTCTTCCCAGGTGATCTGAATTGCACTCAGCTGCCAACTGACGCTAAGTGTCATGGACCCATCAGAAGCTGAGTGTGTCAGGTACATGCTTGCCTAGGTCCTAATAACCTCTTCTCACAGGTACCCAGTCTTGTTGTGCTAGGATCCACCCTAACCACCTCTCCTTCATCTATCCATCACGTTTTGATGTATAGGGGTTAGGCACAGACTTCAGCCTACGTGGTTTTGGTTTTTGGTTTTTGTTTGTTTGCTTTTGTTTTGGGTTTTTTTCCAAGACAGGATTTCTCTGTGTAACAGCCCTGTCTGTCCAATCTGCCTGCCTCTGCCTCCCGAGTGCTGGGATTAAAGGCGTGTGCCACCACCACCCAGCACATATGAGGTTTTATACAGATTTATTTTTAAATTGTGTGCAGGCACATGTATGTGCATATGAGTGCTCTGGAGCATACATGTGCACACACATGAGTACAGGTGCTCACAGACGCCAGGGGAGCGTGTTGGATCCCTGGAGCTGGAATTACAGGTGGCTGTGAGCTGCCGTGTGAGTGGTGAGAAGTGAACTCAGGTCCTCTGCAAAAAAGAGTAGCTCTTAACTGTTGAGCCGTCTCTCTAGTCCCATCAACATATGAATTAACATTTATATTTATATAGTTATACTATTATACATCATTATATATAAGAAATGCTGCTAATATATAGGTATATAAATTATTATCTACACTATAACACATATCATATATCATTTGTGTGATGTTCCATGTTAAATACATTGTTAGATAATATACAAAGTTCACCTTTGGTTGGCTGGGGTTTTTTGTTTATTTGCATGTTTTTTTTTGTTGTTTTGTTTTCATGATTCTATTTTTTCAGTGCTGAGGACCAAACCCAAGCACCTGCACTTACTGGGTTAGCCCCCTGCCACAGCTGAGCCCACAGCCTTTGATATATTAGTTGTAGGAAATCCAGTTGTCTGGCACCAGGCACATTGTGGAAAGACTGGAGACCAGAACTCATGGCAATGCCACAACACAGTGCTGGGGACGAGCTGCATGCCGGTCAGGGTGCTGCAGCTGGTGAGGACCGTGGAGGAGAAGAGGGCAGAGGGTGTTACGGGCTACCCAGGGGTAAGGAGGCTGTGAGAGGAGAAACGAGGTGTGGTCCCCATAACAGAAGGCAGAACAAACCCTGAGATGCTGGTGCAAGCGTCTCTCGAGGCACTCTGGACAAGACTGCCTTGCCACGGTCTGGTCAGCTAGGAAGCTGCAGCCCTGAGCATAAAACTAAAACCGCAGGCTCTGGGTCTGGACAGGGCTCGTGGTTAAAGGCCTTTCCCACCAAGCCTGATGACCTGAATCTGATTCCCAGGACACACATGCTGGACGGAAAGAACTGACTCCCAGGTATTGGTCTCTCATCTCCACATGTGCACACATGCCCACATACACACATACACACACACACACACACACACACACATACACACACACACACTATAAAGTTAACTTTTTAATAAATAAATTTAAATATGTATGTTTATACATACCTATTTACCTTTTAATGCAAGACTCTGCCTTGTATTTTTGCTGTTTCTTTTGGTGTTGATGGATTTTATTCTTTATTACTATCTATGTCTGCATGCCATGTGTCTATGGGAATTACAGGTGGTTATGAGCCACCCAACGTAGGTGATAAAAACTGAATCTGGGTCCCCTGGAATAGCAGCAAATGCTCTTAACTGCTGAGTCACCTCCCAGCTCTCACCACTTCCTTTAAAAATAAAGATATATTTATTATGTATACAGTGTTCTGCCTGCATGGGTGCCTGCACACCAGAAGAGGGCATCAGATCTTATCATAGATAGTTGTGAGCCACCATGTGATTGCTGGGAATTGAACTCAGGACCTCTGGAAGAGCAGCCAGTGCTCTTATCCTCTGAACCATCTCTCCAGCCTCCACCACATCCCTCTTTTTTAAAAACGTGTGTATATGTATTTGTGAGGGTACACACGCGTGTTTGTGTGGAGGCCAGAGGACACCCTCCTAGTGTCATGCTCATATATACCATCTTCTCTGACTCTGGCCTGGACCTCTCTGTGAGGTTGGACTAGCTGCTCAGGGAGTCCCAGGCTCCATTGGTACCAAGATTTCAGGTACAGTTTCTTCTGTGAGTCCTGGGCTTTCCACTCAGGTTCTCGTGGTTGGGGGCAGGCATATCATCAACCAAGCCCTTCCCAGCCCTTGTCGGATTGTTCTGTTTTATTTGAGACAGGTTTTCACGTGCAGACAAGATAACCTTGACTCAGCAGTCTCTAAAGCGAGCCTGAGAATTGCCTTGATGTAGCACCAAGAACCTCAGCCAGCAGAAGCTCTCTCTGCAGCCAGCACCCGGCTCGTACACTTCAGTCCTGTTGGAATACACTAGCGAACTCACAAAGGGGCGAAGCAGGGTGGCACCAACTGAATCAAGTAAATCAGGGAACTTGACCGTCACCATCATGTGAGTAGCTGCGTGAGTCTCAGTGGGACTGAGGGGGAGGTTGTGGGGGGGGGTCATTTATTTATTTATTTTTAGAACAGCTCCAATAACAACCTCGAAAAGCCAGACTCCAGAGAACAATGAGGAAAAGGAGCAGAGCCAAATATAAAAAGCCTGGCACATGCAAAAATAATAATAAAAAAATCAATTCACTTTCACGGATTACAAGTGGAAAGTCCCAGGGGGGCAAGAGGATCCTGGAGAGGAAAAGAGATTATATTTTATGGGGAAGGATACAATAACCGTTCTCTTCCCATAAAGCCAGTGATGGAAGATTGTCTCTGCTCCACAGATACACACTGCACATTGTCAGGATAATCCTAACAGGAAATCAATAGCATCTTTTCTATGTGAAAAGACATTATCTCTGCAGACCCAGGCCAGCTAACCAGGCTACACAAGATCTTCACAAAAACTTGTCAGACAATACTAATCTCCATCCTGGGACAGTGAGCAGAAGCCCTCGTGCCCAAATCTTCATTTATTTTGAAGTTGTCGTTACACCTTTTTAAAGAGGCCCTGTCTGGCATTACAGCCACAGAACCCCCCAGGTGACTCTGCATGACAAGTGTCTCCTTGGTCAGCCAGACGCTCTCTAAAGCCTTCCTATGTCTATGCTGGGTGACGGCCATGACATCAGCCACCAGAAGCTTTGTCATGGCATCGTGTGGCAGTGAAGACAGTCTCACTGGAATTTATGGAATCTCCTGTTTGGGCTTTTTTTTTGGGGGGGGGGGCTTTCATTGATCTGAAACGGAGCCCAAGTTAATATTAGCAAAAGCCACTTTGTACTGGGGTCATTTTCCTGCGAGTGGCGGCTTTGAGCAATGTACTCTATGAGATTTCTAACTGACTCGGGGCAGGAGGAAGCCTTGGCAGGTCAAAGACTCCACATCCTGGCATCTCCTCCCATCAGGGCTCTACCCACCCTCTTGGTAAAGCATCTTATTTTCATGCGAAGCTAACTTAACTGTCACAAAACATCGAGCTCATTAGCGTGAAGTTTGGATTTAGCAATTGGCTGTGCCCTTGTATCAGCCTTCTTGGGAAGCCACAAAAAAAATACAAGAAACTTGGAAGCTCAAACCCCGATTTCTTAAACCGTGTACCCTGATTCTCCACGAAGTATCATAACTGAATATAGAAAAACAAAAGAAAGCCGGGCGGCGGTGGCGCACGCCTTTAATCCCAGCACTCGGGAGGCAGAGGCAGGCGGATCTCTGTGAGTTCGAGACCAGCCTGGTCTACAAGAGTTAGTTCCAGGACAGGTTCCAAAGCTAGAGCGAAACCCTGTCTCAAAAAACCAAAAAAAAAAAAAAAAAAAAAAAAAAAAGAAAAAAGAAAAGGAAAGAAAAGAAAAAGAAAAAGAAAAAAAAAGTTGGCAACAGCAAAGATTTTCTGAACAGCCAGTAGCCAAAAAAAGTGAATTCTGATTCAAACACCATGAACGCGGGGCATTTCCGACAGTACTTGCCGGTGTTGCGCTCCAAACTTCACCGTAGCCTTGATCCTGTCACACAACCCTCACGCCACCCAAAGCCAAAGGACACCGCCTGCGTCCCCTCACCTCAGATTCTGTGCCACCATACGCTGTGAGCAGTGGCATTTCTACTGCGCGTGCAAAGGTTTCCGCCCGTGTACGAAGAGAACAGTCTAATTGCGGAGGTCAAGGGCTTTCAGTTTTTCCTACTGTGCTCCTCAGCACAAAAGCACAAATTCGTGTGTCTGTGGAGCAGACTGTGACAGAGTACTTGATTTGATTTTTAAGTTTCTGTCTGAGCTGCTGACTTAAATTCCATAAAAAAAAAAAAAAGGAATGTTCAATGGATTTTGGTTTGGGGTTAGGGTGGCGTTTTCAACCGTTTCTGAAATGACCCCAAACACGTTCCTGTCATTTTGTGCTATATACGTATGCAAATCACGGCTCTCAGCATGGATAGCTACAAAATTAAAGCATCAATAGCTCTGGAAAACACTGAACATGGGCTGCACCCTGTGGTGTCGAATAGCCAGCCAAGGCTTCTGCACATGAAAATAAATAAGCTAACCATATCATTAGTGCACAGATCTGCTTTTGTCTTTAATAAATGGTAAAATTATATGTATACCAAAGGATTATTTTCCAACAAGTGTCTTGAGGGCTGGAGAGTTGGCTGGCTCCGCAGTTAAGAACATCTGCTGCTCTTGCAGAGGACCTCGGGTTGGTTCCCGGCACCCACAGAGTGGTCCACAACTCCAGGTCCAGGGAATCTGAGGCCTTCCTTGGTCTCCTCATGCACCAGGCATGCAGGGGGTTCATAGACATTTATGTAGGCAAAACACTCATGCATGTTAAATAGATAAATTCAAAATAAATGTCTTTATGATCTATATTCATAAATGTTTGGTTTACATACCTATTTTATACACCCAGGGTCATAAACAAACTTTCCAGGCGCCTGCTGAATGCTCAACCCCAGTGGGGCATTCGCATCACCCCCTCCAAGGCTCAAGGAGCACTGTGCAGAAGAGGACTTGGGAGGAATGTAAGAACTTGAGGATTGTGTTGAGTGTCGTCGACCACTGTCTTCCAGGTCTAATATGGCCTTTGCACGCTTGAACTGTCAACATTGTCATTACAGTTTGCATAAGATGGGGACTGTTGGGTCAGCAAGATGGCTCAGTGTGCTAAGATATTGGTTAGCAAGCCTGGCAACCTGTGTTTTGATCCTTGGGACCCACATGGTAGAGTAGATAGATAGATAGATGATAGATAGATAGATAGATAGATAGATAGATAGATAGATAGATAGATAGATGGATGATAGGTAGATAGGTAGATAGATGGATCAATAAATGGATAGATCAATGAATGATAGATAGATGATAGGTAGGTAGGTAGGTAGGTAGGAGATAGATGGTAGACAGACAGATAGATGGATCTAATTTCTTTAAAAAGATTGGGTCCATCAGTATTCTGTCATTAAAAAGGAAGGGGCTCACAAGGCCCCACCCTTCCCTGAAGATCTATAGGCAGCTAAAGGTTACTGGGAGAGACAGACATTCTCTTTAGTAAGGCAGCCACTGGTAAGTTGACCATATTCCTGAAAATAACCCCTCACCCATGCTACTGTAAGTAAACCCAACTAAACTCAGTGGTACACAGAGAAGAAGTGAGAGAGAGAAGTAGAACTTGAGGAATCAATGGAAGAGAACAAGAGATGGTGGAGGGCCGAATATGATCAAAACACGCTATGCACACATGGAAATGTCAAAATGAAATCCAGTATTATGTATGATCAGTATATGCTAACTAAAACCTTTTTTGGCTTTTCTTTTTCAAGACAGGGTTTCTCTGTGTAACAGCCCTGGTTGTCCTGGAACTCACTCTGTAGACCAGGATAGCCTTGAAATCATAGAGATCCGCCTGCCTCTGCCTCCCTAGTGCTGAGATTAAAGGCGTGTGCTACCACATCCGGCTGGTAATAGAAACATTTAAAGTTTTCTTGGGTGGAAAGGAATCATGAGGGCAAAAGCCTAAGGGTTAGGGTTAAGAGTTAGGGTTAAGGTTAAGGGTTAGGGTCAGGGTTAGGGTTAAGGGTTATGGTTAAGGATTAGAGTTAGGGTTTAGGTTAGGGTTAGTGTTGGATTATGCAATGAAAGAGGTTAGGGGTAGGGTTAAGGTTAAGGGTTAAGGGTTAGGGCTATGGTTTGGCTTAAGCAATAAAATCTGCTTCTCTCCTGCTTCAGCCTTAAAATTCTATCTAGGTGTTAGCAGAATTGTACTCTCTTGGCTCTACAGGACGGGTCTTCCTGCGTCTTTCACTCCTGGTGTTTGCCTGGTGTCTCTTGGCCTCCAGTTAGGTAACTCTGTCACACAGCCAGCCAGCCTCTCCCTTGGTGTCTTCTTATCATCTTCTGTCTATGCATGTCTGTGTCCAAGTTGTCCACCTCGTAAGGACACCATTCAGTTTGGACTAGGGCATACTCTCATGACCTCATTTTAATTTAATTACTTAAAAGGTCCTAGTTTCTAACAGTCTCAGACACTGGGTGTTAGGATTTCCTTCAAGATATGAATTTGGGGAGACCCAGCTTAACCTAAAAGAAGCCAGACTTTCCCTGAAGAAACTTGCATCTTATTAAGTGAGATTAGATCAGACTATATCAGGATTTCTAGACTGTAATGTAGTTGCCATTCTCTATATATAATTTTTTATGATAGATGTTCTGTACATTATATTGGACTCTGGAAAAGGACTTCTGGTCTCTACCCACCACATGCCAGTGGGCCAGTAGGCCATGTTGTTCTCTCATAGGAATCTCAAATATATCCATATATTGCCAGATGTCCTCTTAGGGAGTAAAAATCACACACGTGTGCATGGACGTGTGCGCACACTCACACACAGACATTCACACACACATACATACACACACTGGTAAAGGAAACCTGTACTCAGTGAAACATCCTGGAATGGTAGGCCATGTTTCTCAACACTGTAGAAAGACTGACAGCGTAGGAAAGGCCAAGGTGACCCCAGCAATGGCCCCTGCTCCATCCCTGTGTGTCTGTACCTATGCATCAATTCAAGAAGCCTCGAAGAACCAAGTATGTGTCAGGGCTGGTCTGGGAGCTGTAGGAAAAGCACAGGACAAAGGAGATGTTTTAAAGAGCTGCCTTAAATATATAGTACAATAAGCTGTGATACGTGTGAATGAGAGAAAAACAGAGCAAGTGAGAAAGGCGTGAAGTGTTAGGAGGGGGCAGGGTTGACTTGTCCAGCTGGTGGCCTAGAAAGGACTCAGATGGGACAGGCCTAAAAAGCAACTGCTGGGAAGAGCCTTGTAAGGAGTGGAACCTCCCGACAAAGGCAGAGACTTCCCTGGTATACCTGAAGAGCAGGAGGCGTGGCCTGAACAGAGGACAGAAGGAATCCGGGACATTGTCATCGAAGTAACGGTGGGAAGGACACAGTGGTCTCCTTTGCTTATGTTCCAGACACCAGTGGGTGCCAACAGCAGTGTCGTGTTTACATCTACACACACCCCGGTTCCTGAACACCCACACCAGAGTGACATTTAGTGTTTAAGCCTGGAGAGATGGCGCACCGGTTAACAGCACTTACTGTTCTTGCAGAGGACCCAGGTTCAGTTTGCTGCACCCATGGTAGACAGCTCACAACTCCCCGTGACTCCAATTCCAGGGATGAAAAACCTCTCCTGACTTCCAGGAGTCCAATTTGTGTGGGGCAAATACACACACTCAGACACACACACATAAAACTAAAAAAAAAAAAAATCAATGTTTTTAAATGCTGAATTTGTAAACTAGACAGTGAGACCCTGTCTCAAGAGGGAATGAGGAGGCAAGGAAGACCAAAGGAAGGCAACTTTGTCGGTAGAGCGTTTACCAAACCTGTACGGAGCCCTGGTTTTGTATCCCCAGCACCATGTATATTGGGTGTGGTGTTATACATTTGTGATTCCTGCACTTGGGAAATGAGACATGAGTATCAGAAGTTCAGTCATTCTAGACTACCAAGCAAGTTGGAGGCCAGACTGGGATACATAAAACCCTGTCTCAGGGGGGAAAAAAAAATGTAAAGCCGGTGGCATGCACCTTTAATCCTAGCACACAGGAGGCAGAAGCAGGAGGAGTAGGCCAGCCTGGACTACAGAGCGAGTTCTAAGACAGGCTCCAAAACCTGGAAACCCTGTCTTGAAGAACCAAAAAGAAAAGAAAAAGTTAGGAGCTTAGGGGCTGATGAAATGGCTAAGAAAGTAAAGGAGCTTGCTGCTAAGACCAACGACCTGAGTTCAATCCCCAGAACCCACACAGTGAAAGAGGAGGACTGACTCCTGGCTACAACACAAATACAGTGGCACGTGCACACACACGTGCACACACACGTGCACACACACGTGCACACACACACACACACAAATAAATGTAATAAAAGATTTAGTGCAGTAAACTATTAATCACAAGTAATTATAAAATAAAAAAATTACAGTAATACACTGCTATAAAATAGTGTGAATATGGTTTTTCTCAAATGCCTTGTAGTGTCCCCAGCTTTCTTCTCACGGTGACTTGAGAGCTATAGGATGAGGTGTGAGCCGCAATAAAGCCTCCCATGGTGGTAATAGCAACCCGACGCTACCACAGCCATTCTAGACAGTGTGTTAGGACGGGGTAGGGTGTGCATGTGTTCATGCGTGTGCACATGTGTGCAGAGGTCAGCATGGAGTTCTCCACTCTTCATCATCCTATTTTTTAAGGCATATGAGTATTTTTCCTGCACATATGAAGGTGTACCACGTGCGTGCTTGTTGCCCTCAGAAGCCAGAAAGCAGAATCAGATCCCCTGGGGCTGGAATTATGGATGATAACTGTGAGCCACCATGTAGGTGTTAGGAATTGAACCTGGGTCTTCTGCAACACAGACAGTACCCTTAACTGCTGAGCCATCTCTCCAGCCCCTAAGAACACCTTATTTAACTTTTTTTTTGAGAGGTCTCACTGAACCTGGAGCTTCCAGATGTGGCTAAAGTGGCTGGCTACCTCCTCAGGACTGGGGTCGTGAGGTTGTACCCCTGCAGTTTATTATGTGGGTGCTGGGGTCAAATCTCAGGTCCTCATGTTCTGTAGTCTCACTCTTTGCTAACAGCTATCTTCTCAGGCCCCAACATCCATTTTTTTAGACAAAAATCTCACCATGTCACCCTGGTTGTTCTGAAACTTTCTATATAAACATCCAGCTCACAGACCCACTGCCTCTGCCTCCCAGAGAGAAGGCGTGTCACCATGCCTGACGTAACCCGGAAGACCCCTCCCCGCAATTTTTAGGTCTACAGTGTATTCCCACTGCTGTCGCTGTCCATCTCCAGGACCTGGGGGTCCGTCCCAGGGCTTTTCAGTACTGGTGTCTGTAGCAGAGCCGGGGATAAGATGGCCTAAAATTTGTGTTGCTGAATGCCCTCCTTTTCCCTGAGAGAATTCAGATTATGCCTGTTTTATGATGGTATGATTAATTGTGAGTGTCCTCACTCTGAAAGAAGTCCCAGCTGATGCAACAAAATGGTCACCCCACTTTCAGCTCACTTTCTCTGAAGTAAAAATTGCCAGGAGGCATCTCTTGCTCTTTTTCAATATGTGTGTGTGTGTGTGTGTGTGAGAGAGAGAGAGAGAGAGAGAGAGAGAGAGAGAGAGAGAGAGAGAGAGAGTGTGTGTGTGTGTGCACGCATATCATAGGTATGAACGCAGACACACCCCTACCATATCTACATCTGCCACAGCTGGTTGGCCCAAGAGCTGCAGGGGACTCCCCTGTCACATCTCCTCATACAAACACTAGAATTAATGACATACTGCCACCTCAGCTCTTATGTGAACTCTAGGAATTAACACTCAGGTCTCCATGACAGTTCATCAAGTGTATTGACCCCTGAACCACCTTGCCAGCCCCCGGTGGCATTTCTTAGAGTACAGACCTTTGATGACTGTGGGGGTAGGGGGTGGAGCGTGGTGGTTTGGATAAGAAGGGCCCCCAGAGGCTCATAGATTTGAAAGCTTGGTCATCAGGGAGTGGCACCACTTGAGAGGGATTAGGAGGTGTGGCCTTGCTGCAGGAAGTGTGTCACTGGGGGTGGGCTTTGGGTTTTCAAAAGTCTAAGCCAGTCTCTCTTGCTGTCTTCAGATTCAGATGCAGGGCTCTCAGCTACTTCTCTAGCACCGAGTCTGCTTGTGTGCTGCCACGTCCTGCCAGGATAACAGAGTAAACCTCAGGGCTGGAGAGACGGCTCAGAAGCTAAGGGCATTGGCTGTTCCTCCAGAGGTCCTGACTTCAATTCCCAGCAACCACATGGTGGCTCACAACCATCCGTAATGAGATCTGGTGCCCTCTTTCATGCAGGCAGAACGCTATATACATAATAAATAAATTTTTAAAATATAGACTATTTTTAGTCCATATTTTTTTTTTTTTTTTTTTTTTTTTTGGTTTTTCGAGACAGGGTTTCCCTGTAGTTTCTAGAGCCTGTCCTGGAACTAGGTCTTGTAGACCAGGCTGGCCTCGAACTCAGAGATCTGCTTGCCTCTGCCTCCTGAGTGCTGGGATTAAAGGCGTGCGCCACCACTGCCCGGCTTTTAGTTCATATTCTTAAAAAATAGACTAAACTTCAGAAATTGTAAGCCAGCCCCAGTTAAATGCTTTACTTTATAGGAGCTGCTACGGTCATGGTGTCTCTTCACAGCAATAGAGCACTAAGACTCTACTTGCGTTCCTTTGCCTCAGCTCGGTTCCTAGAAATGTCCCCCACAGCCTCATGTATTAACGCTCGGTTCCGAGGCGGTGGTGCTGTTTGGGGAAGGGTCTGGGGGTGAGTGCGGGCTTGCTGAAGGGCATATGTTGCTGCAGGCAGGGTTTGAAAGCTGAAGGCATGCCTACTCCTAATTTACTCTCTGCTCCATGTTTGAGGTTTGACAATGTGGGCTCTCAGCCTTTGGTTCCAGCCACCATGCCACTGCCCTGCCGTCATGGACTCTTCTCCCTCTGATGCCGAAGCCAATTTAAACGCTGTCCTCCTTACGCTGCCTTGGTCATGGTGTTGCGTCACAGCAACAGGGCGGTAACCATGGCAAGGACTGACCAGAGTCTGCCTCTGTGACGACGGGAGAGGCTTGCGCCCTAGATGACCCCAGCAAGAGCAGATGTCCACTTCCGGTTGCGAGTGTGCACAGTAGCTCAGGGTCCCCTTTCCTCTTCTGATGCGTGAAACAAAGGACACGTCTAGATTGGTTTAAAAAAAAAAAAAAAAAAAAAAAAAAAAAAAAAAAAAAACCACTTTGGCTGTGACGGTGCCGACCCGGTGGGAACCATCTGCTTATTTACAGCAAATCGTTCCTCACCTGTTGACATTTCCGTGCATGAGCCAAACTAAGAGAAAGCCTGAAGGAGGAGTGAGATGAAGATCTGGGGTGTTGGGGACGGGCTCCACGATCCATTAGCCAGGCAGGCTGGAATATGGTTGGAGACCAGGGAGTTAGCGATGCCCATTCCGAAGTCCCCTGGGATGTGCTCACAATGAACGGGACTCAACGGCAGGCAAAAACAACAGCCTTTTATTTCATTCTGAAGTTTACACGTACATCAGCACCGTTCTACCCCAGCCTTTTGTATCCATGGAAACCAGTTATGATGCTACAAAGAGAGGATGCTGGCCAGAGCAAGGAAGGAATAGCAGCAATGGAAGCTAGCTTCCAAATGAGCTTTGGGTAGCAGGAAAGACAGGGAACCCCAGGAGCTCCACCCAGGGCTCTCAGCCAAGACTAGGCAGAAGCTCAAACAGGAACCTGGAGTCAAAAACTGAAGCAGAGCCATGAAGGAATGCTGCTTACAGACTCACTCCTTACAGCTTGTTTAGCTTGCTTTCTTATAGCACCTAAGACCATTAGTCTATGGTGACACCACCCAGGGTGGTTTGAACCTTCATGTTAATCAAGAAATAGAGGACACTTTTAATCCCAGCCCTTAGGAGGCAGAAGCAGTTGAAGGCCAGCCTGAACTACAGAGTGAGTTCCAGAATAGTCATGGCTACAGGAAAAACCCTGTCTGTAAAACCAAAGGGGGGGGGGGGAGAAATTAAGAAAATGCCCCAGCCTGGCAGTGGTGGCACATGCCTTTAATCCCAGAACTCAGGTAGAGGCGGTGGATCTCTGTGAGTTTGAGGCCAGCCTGGTCTAAAGTGAGTTCCAGGATAGCCAGGGCTACACAGAGAAACTCTGTCTCGAAAAAACCTAAATAAATAAATGAATGAATGAATGAATGAATATAAATAAATAAATAAATAAATAAATAATGAGTGAATGAATGGGGGTGGAGAGATGGCTCAGCAGTTAAGAGCACTGGCTGTTCTTCCACAGGTCTGAGTTCAATACCCAGCAAACACATGGTAGCTCACAGCCATCTGTAATGAGATTTGGCGCCCTCTTCTGTCCTACAGGCATATATGCAGGCAGAACACTATGCATAATAAATAAATCTTTTTAAAGAAAGAAGGAAGGAGGGAGGGAGAGAGGGAGGGAGAGGAGGAAGGGAGGAAGGAAGGGAAGAAAGAAAGAAGAAAGGAAAGAAGGACAGACTATTCCCTACAAGTTTACCTATAGGCCAGTCTGACGGAGACATTGTCTCAATTGAGGTTCCCTCTTCCTCTGCGACCCTAGCTGTGTCAGGCTGACAAGCAAAAACAAAACAGCTCACTGATCCTAGGTTTAACCCTGAAGATCCGGAAAGCTGGGTGACCCTTCAAGACATGCCTGTACCTTTCTGCTTTATTTTCAAGATTTAAATTTTAAAAAAATAAATAAATTGTTCTCTGACCACAGGAGAAAGACTCTCTACACGGAAGGATGTGTGGACAGGGTCACACAGGATGACGTGCCAAATCTGGGTATCAAGCAGAGCTATGTGTTGGGAAGATCCAACCAGCCCCGCTCCCCCCATTCCAGACCCCGCCCCCGAGAAAGCCCGCCCCCCGTTATCGGTGGCTCCTCCCTCCGAGATGCGCAAGACCGCGCCTACAGGTTATTTAAGACCTGTTGTGGGCTTGGGTGTGGTGCTCTCTCTCACACACTCTTGCACACACACCTGTCACGTGGTTCTCCCTGTGATTTCTACTCTTCCTCTGGAACCACCTGGGAGTGCTCTGCTCATTAAACCTGGACTATTAATTTGGCCTGATCTGATTTATTGCATTGATGGAGAGACTTAATATCGGGGTATGGAAACCTTTCACCGTGATCCCTCAGAAGGTTCTAGAAGAGAACCATCTCGTCTCCTCCTGGTTCTGGTGACCACAAGTGTCCTTGGCTTCAGAGCACGCTGCTTTATCTCTGCCTGTTTCCAGTTAGCCTTCATCCCCAGTTCTCTTCTCCCAAGAACCCTTATCATTAGATTTAAGGTCACCCCTAAATCCAGGGTGATTTAATTTTGAGTTTCTTAATGATAGCTGCAAAAACGTTTTCCCAAATTTGAATCACATCCCAGCTCCTGGGGGTCAGGACTGAGATCTAGCTTCAGAGTGCCACCATCCCTCCCAGTGCGCGACTTCTGGAGACTTCATCTGGCAGCTTTGCAACCTGAGGCGTGCATGAGTGACCCTCTGGGTCTCCAGGCTTTGGCTGGTTTCAGAGGAATGGCAAGACTGGTTCCTCCCATTGCTAGACTCGGGTGTGGCAAGGCAGCCTGAGCATTTGCCACGGTGATTCCAAACACAGAAACTTTGACCTCTTGTTGTGTCTGTTTACCCAAACCTCAGAACCTGGGGCATCACAGCCCAGCCAGGTGGACTGATTTTGGAGGTGCGCCTGCCTCAGGGTGAGGACTCACTTTGGTCTTCCTTGAGGAAATATATCTGTGAATTCTTGGTTCCACCCTTCTCAAATGACCCCTGCCGTTGGCTTAGCAACCGGCTTACACTTCCAACATAATCAGGCGTTTGGAGAGAGGAGGACGGGAGAGTTGGAGGGGACAGAAATGCTCACACTTACCAGCCTCCACCGCTCATTCAGAAGAGAGTTTGAAAGTGCCATACTCCGAGAAGGGAAAGGCTGTTGGAGAGGCTTGTCATGGCTGATGTGGCTCTGCCAAGCCTCTATGTAGCTCTGGAGGCTGGCAGAAGGAGCAGGCAGCAGGAGAGAGCCGTTTCTCCAGGAAGCTGAGGCATTTTGGAGAGGCCCCGACTTTGGTGGCCCTTCCTGGGGCTCTCGTGTGGGGAGGCAGGTGATTATGAAGCCTGGGGCAAGCTCATCAACTTGTCAGCCTGGACAGGATTTTGGCTAAGGGTCCTGATGGTAATTCCCTTCTGTGTGAGATAAAGACCAGGGTGACAAGCCCTTGTTAGAGCATCCATCATCGCCTGCAGGACTCGGCGTCCTGCCTCCAGGAGCATGCTGGGGCCTTGTGTAGCACGCTGTGCCCTGAGCACATGGTGACTTCACAGTTGTGGCACTGAGCCCCTAAGAACCTATCAGTTAGAAGAACGTGGAGAAAGCCCTTTGCATCTTGATTGTCCCCACAGAGACACCCTTTGTCCCTGTAGCAGGACCTACAGTACCTCCCGAGTCAATAATACTTGTAATGGCCTAGACCCTATAAGACCCTGATTGTCTAAAATACTAGAAGCCTAGTCCAGGAAAGCGAGGTCAGGGTAGAAGGTTTTTGTCGTGTTAGAGCTACGGTGTTAATTTCACTGGTTGAGAATTAAACCGCTACCACAATTCAAAGCCAAATTAAATACAGGCCAGGTGGATGGGCTCTGACCAGGTCCATCTCTGGTTTCCCAGAAAAAAACATGGCCCCGAGTCACAGTTTGCAGCAGCTTAAGTATTTCCCATCAGGTCCAGCCAGTCAGGGGCAAGCACACATCCTGACATAGTTCTGCCTCTGAACCCCTGCCCACAAGTGATCAAGCACATTTGATGCAATTGGGTAAAACAAACTTGCTTAGGGGAGTGAAAACTCATTGTTTATTATCTCCTAAAAACAATGGCCTCCAGCATTTCAGGAACTCGCTGTCCTTGGGCAAGAGGCTGGCAGATCAGAGTCATTTCTGTTTCATGGATCTCTAAGGCATAGTAATTGAAACTTAAAGTGTAACTTTGGGCCCCACAATAGAAAGAACATGTATGCACACGTGCGTGTGTGAGAGGGTGTGTGCACACGTGGGGGGTGTGCACGCACACATGTGTGCAGAAGTGTGCATGTTGAGGCCAGAGATGTCAGTGCTAAGTATGCTCCGCTATCGTTCTCCACCTTGTTTTCTGAAACCATGTCTCTCACTGAACCATGTTAACTGGGCTAGCCACCGAGCTCCAGGATCCTCCCCTCTGGATCCCCAGTGATCAGATCAAAGGCACAGGCTGCGACAGCCGGCTTTTCTGTGGGTCCTGGGGATCTGAACTCACAGCCTTGTGTTTCCACAGGAAGCCTTTCACTGAGCCATCTCACCAGCCCCACGTGAATTTTCCACAGACTACGAATACCGCGTCCATTTTTCCCACAGCCTGTGAACGGTCCCTCTCTGGCCGAGCCACTGGGAGGAGTGCCGTTTCCCCGACTCTTTCCTCCTCTATACACTAAACCTCCGCGTGCAGTTTTCTTTGCCTTTTTCTGTTCTTTGGGCCCGCACGTCTGCCCTCTGCTGGTGAAGGAACACTTCAGCAGAAGCAGTTGGACAGCCAGGAAGGGGTTTTGTGACCCAGTAATCAACTTCTCTCCCCTTATCTCCTAATTCACAGAGATTTTATCTGGGAGTCTGAGCTGCTGAGAGGATAATATAACATCCCCTGCCTGCCTTGGTGGGTCAGAGACAACATCTTTCCACACGGCATACCCCAACGCATTATAAAATAAAGCTCGTGTTATCAAATGAAGCTAAAAGTCCTCTGAAATATCATGGTATAAAGTCATCTAAAATGGAGTAAAGAAGTATCTGGGAAGGCAGTAATGAAGAGAGGCACACTCAAGTCTGCTTCCTGGCTCCGCTGTTCTCTTACTCATGGACTTAACTTCTCCAAGCCCAGCTGGCTTAAATGTAAAATGAGACCATTCATAATTACATCAGAATTGCTGAAAAGATTAAATGAGATTGTTAATCAAGTAACATCATACCTGGAACATAGCAAATTTTCTTTATATGGCCCTTCAAGATTTTATCTTTTTTTATTTTGTTTGTTTGTTTGTTTGTTTTGTAGACCAAGCTGGCCTCAAGCTCACAGAGATTCCCCTGCCTCTGCCTCCCGAGTGCCACCACCTCCCAGAAAGATTGTTCTTTGTGAGAGCTCGGAGGGTAGCTCAGTGATAGAGTTCCTGCTTTAGCATGCACAAGGCTCCGTGTTCAATCCCCAGCACTGTGCGCACGCACACACATACACACACACACACACACATACACACACATACACACACACACATACACACACACACACATACACACATACACACACATACACACACATGCACACACATGCACACACATGCACACACATACACACACATACACACACACATACACACACACGCACACACATACACACACATACACACACACACACATACACACACACACACACACACACTAAAATTTTCTGTTACATTTCATTTTAGAAGCTACTAAATGTTGGAGGGTACATAGTGGGAGATACTGGTCGAGGAAATGGGTCCAGAAGTTCCTGCGGTAAATCGACAGCTTCGTTATCCCTGGCCCAGGAGTGTTTAACTAGGAGTGGGGTGTGTGTATGGAGGCTGACGGCTAATTTATTGTCAACTAGATGGGATTTAGAAGCTCCAAGGAGACAAATCTCCGGGCATTTCGGTGAGGGATTGCTGCTAACTGAGGTGGGAAACTCATCGTAATATGAGAATTGCCATTCAATAGGCTCCAGCCCTGGACTGACTAAAAAGGAGAGGGAAGAGGTGGAGATATGGCTTACCAGTTTAGGGCACTTGCAGCTCCTAACACCCATACAGGTGGTTCACAACCACCAGTAACAATTTGTTGTTGTTGTTGTTGTTGTTGTTTGTTTTTTGAGACAGGGTTTCTCTGTGTAGCCTTTACTGTCCTGGAACTGGCTTTGTAGACCAGGCTGGCCTCAAACTCACAGATCTCCCCGCCTCTGTCTGCCAAGTGCACTACCATGCCTGGCTCAACAAATCTTTTCTTCGAGTGAGAAAGCCAGCCAAACACCAGCATCCCTCTTCCCCCAGCCTCCTGACTGTTGATGGAGGCTGCTCGCTCATTTCCCAGCCTCCTGGACCCAAAATAATCACTCAGAAACTATATTAATTATAACACTGCTTGGTCTATTAGCTTATGTATATTTCTAGCTAGCCCTTACATCTTAAATTAGCCCATTTCTATTACTCTGTGCATCACCACGAGGTTGTGGCTTACTGGCCATGTCCGAAGGCTATGTGGCATCTCTCTGACTCCTCCTGCTTTCTTCTTTATCTGCTTGGAATTCCCGCCCTAATCTATTCTGCCCTGTGATAGGCCCAAATATCTTCTTTATTCATTATATATTCATAAATAGCTTCTTTATTCATTGACTAAACACATTCACAGCATACAGAGGGGAACTCCACATCGCCTGACTATAGATGAAGCGTGACCAGCTGCCCCACACTCCCGTGATCACGCTTTCCCTGCCCTGACAGACTGTGCCTTCCAACTGTGAGCCAACCCTTCATTAAAGTCGGGTTGTGTCACACCAATGAGAAAGTAACGAAGGCCGGGCGTGACTTGCTCCTGGGACACATGCGTGGTGGTTATAAGTGGAGAGTGCTGCTCCCGGGCAGAGTGGGTGGAAACCAGGACCGCGCGGCATCACCAAGGACTCAAGGCCAGCAGCGTGGCTGAAACCTCACTCCTCCTTAGGAAAGACATGTTTATCTTTAATAGGAAAGGACCAAAGCCACTTTTCTAAAGCAGAACCCAAGTTGGGAGCATGTGGGGGGTGGGGGGCTCAGGTGCATGCTAACATGGTGACACTCCTGAGTTCTAGAACATTCTACTACAACTCCCTAGAAGCAATTCTGGTTCTGGCTTGGCTTTCTGGATGGTAATAGGGGCAGATATTTAAAGCCTTTCTGAATTCATAAGCTCCCAGAGGCAAGAGGTCTGTACTGGGTGGGTTTTGTGTGTCAACTTGACACAAGCTGGAGTCAGCAGAGGAAGGAGCCACAGCTGAGGAAATGCCTCCCTGGGTGAGATCCAACTGTAAGGCATTTTCTCAACTAGTAATCAATAGGAGAGGGCTCACCCATGGTGGGTGGCTCCATCCCTGGGCTAATGGTCCTGGGTTCCATAAGAAGGTGGGCTGAGCAAGCCTAGGGAAGCAAGCCAATAAGCAGCACCCCTCCGTGGCTCCTCCGTCAGCTCCTGCCTCCGGGTTCCTGCCCTACTTGAGCTCCTGTCCTGACTTCCTTTGATGAACAGTGATGTGTGGGTGTGAGCCAGATAAACCCTGTCCTCTCAACTGCCATTTGGCCATGGTGTTTGTCACAGCTATAGAAACCCTAGGACACCAGCCTGGTCTACAAGAGCTAGTTCCAGGACAGGCTCCAAAGCCGCAGAGAAACCCTGTCTCGAAAAACCAAAAAAAAAAAAAAAAAAAAAAAAAAAGAAACCCTAGGACAAGGTCAAAGCTCCAAAACCATATTTAAATCCCTCCTCTCTCCCCCAACACACTGTGTGTGTGTTGCATGCATATGTGCAGCATGCAATGTAGACGCAATCCTCTATGCATGCACATGGGAAGCAGCAGTCTCTGTCACTCTCCACACTATGTGTGGAGACCCTAACCCTAGAGCTTGCTGCCCTGACCAGGGTGGCTTACAGAGCATCACATGTCTGCCTGTTTCCGCCCACTCTCACCCTGGGGTTATAAGCACAGGCCACCACACCTGCCTTCCATGTGGCCCTCAGGCTTGGGCAGCAAACACAACTCACTAAGCATCTCCCTAGTTCCTTTGTTTATTTTTGTTTTATTTACTTTATGTGTTTGGCTGCTTTGCCTGCATGTACATCTATGCCATCATACCTGGTGCCCACAGGGGCCAGAGAAGATGAGGGATCCCCTGGGAATGCAGCTACAGACAGTTGTGAGCTGCCTTGGAGGTGCTGGGAATTGAATCTAAGTCCCCTGGAAGAGCAGTCAGTACTCTTAACCTCTAAGCCATCTTCTCAGTCCCATTAGTCTCTGTATTTAATTGTAATAAAATATATAGGTCATAAAATTTGCCATCTTAACACCTTTTATTTGTGTTGTTATGGTTTTGGAGGCAGGTTCTTACTTTGTAGCCCAGGCTGGCCTTACCCAGGCAGTTTTTTGCCTGGGATCATGAGGGTGCCATCTTAGCCCCATTGGCATTGGCATTAAGGATGTCCACGTTACTGTCTGACCAGCATCCAGGGTACTTCATGCCCCGCATCCAGACTCCAGACTCATTAAACAGCATTCTCCAGGCTCCCTCCTTTTGAGGATCCCCAATATTTTTATAAAATAAAGTATGTAAAATCAAGATACAAGCTAATCAGCCAACATAAAAAGTGAATGTTTTTCTTTCAAGTTGACATTTACTTAAAAGGAACTCTTCAAACCTGACCTAACTTCGTGAATAACACAGATCCCGGTTCAGTTGGCAACAAAGGTGCCTTGACTGACTCTAGTTAGGATTCCCGCTGGGTAGGGAAGAGAGACGGACAGTGCTGTGGTCCAGATGTTTATTGTCTTAGTTGGGGTTTATATTGCGGTGAAGAGACACCATGACCACAGCAACTCTTATAAAGGAAAACATTTAACTGAGGTGGCTCACTTACAGTTTCAGGGGTTCAGACCATTATCATAATGTAGCATGGTGGGGTGCAGGCAGGCATGGTGTTGGAGAAGGAGCTGAGAGTTCTTACAAGACGCACAGGCAACAGGAAGTGGTCTGAGACACTGGGCAGTATTTTCAGCGCATAGAAGACCTTGAAGCCCGCCTGCACAGTGACACACTTCCTCTAACAAAGCCACACCTCCGAATAGTGCCACTCCCTTTGGGATCATTTTCTTTCAAACTATCAAGTCTGTGCTTACCCTAGTCAAATGTTGAACTATAACCCAGGGTGATGGACTTCGGAGCTGGAGTTTCTGGAAAGTCACTGGGGCCTGAAGGTGAACTCCTGAATGGAATTAGCGTTCCTATAGACAACACATCAGAGAGGCTCCTCACCCCTCACCAAAGCCAGAAACACGGAGAGAAAACCAACAATAAATGAGGAAAGGGGCCCCACCAGACATGTAATCTGCCACACCTATGTTCCCAGCACTCTGGACATTGGGCAGGAAGATTGCTACAATCTTGAGGCCAACCTGGACTACCTGGGGAATTCCAGACAAGCCTGGGCTACTGCGGGAGCCTGTGTCTCAAAACAGCAAAGCCAGGCTGTGGAGAAATGGCTCAGCAGTTAAGAGCTCTTCCAGAGGACCCTAGTTTGGTTCCCATCACCCACAAGGCAGCTTACAAGTGTCTAGATCTTCAATTCCAGATGATCTATTGCCCCCTGCTGGTCTCCATAAGCACTGCACATACGTGGCAAACACATTTAAAGCAAACACCCATAATATCTAAAATAAAAATAAACAAATCTTTCAAAACAAAACAACAACAATAAAAAAAATGTGTTTCACCAATCTACTCAGCCCAGAACACCACCACCCAATCTTACAGGCAATTTAATAACCAAAGAGGCTCAACAGAAGTGAGTGTAACCATCAGAGCCTTGCTAGATGCCAGATTCAGTAACAAAAATGGCTATTTTGTTAATTCTTGTTGTTTCGGTTTTTGGTTTTGGAGACAGTTTCTCTATACAGTGCTGGCTGTCCTGGAACTTGCTCTGCAGACCTAGCTGGCCTCACAGAGATCTGCCTGCCTCAGCCTCCCAAGAACTGAGATTAAAGGTGTGCACTACCACACCCAGTTTGAAAGAAAAAATAAATAAATAATAAAAGAAAAACATGTGCAGTTTATTTCTTGTTAAGTATACTTCAATAAAGCAGTAAAAGAAAAAGGAAAGTAAGCAAGTTTGTGAGAGATTTAAATTGCAGGAGGAGGCGGCAGAGGCAGCAAAAGAGAATAAATTGATTTTAGGGTCTAATATGCTTAATTGGGGTCCCAAAAGTCAAAAGAGAACCACCAGACTAGAAGCCCAAGGGGATAAAATTGCATCGCCAAGGTTCTGAAGAATAAAGTAACAGCCAGGGTAAATTTCTCTACCTTTCAATATTCTTCACTGATAGAAAAAGATTTTTTCAGATAAGCAAAATGCAAGAGAGTTCTCCAAGACCAACCTTCACCCAGAGAATTCCACAGGGAGTTTTGAAGCTGAGGGTCAATGACCCCAGAAATTCAACACGGGAGCAAGAGCAAAGTTCAGGGAGCATTCAGAGAATAAGCACAAAAGAAAAAAATATCTCACTGGAATCAAGGATTCCAGAAGGAGAGTCAGAGAGCATCGTGCTGAATGACACGTGAATCAGGTAGCGTGTGGCAGTTCATATTGCTTGCCAACTTGCCAGGATGTAGACTCTCGGCTAGGAGACAGTCATCTAAGCAAGTCACATAGGGGAAGCCCACCCACTTAGATGAGGCCAGCACCACCCACTGGGGTCCCAGACTGTATACAAAAGTCAGCTAAGCAGAGCCTGAGAGTGAGCTGGCAGGCAGTGTCCTCCAGGGTTCCTGCCCCAACTTCCCTCATGATGGACTGTGTGTGATCTGGATGTGTAAGTCAAACAAACCCTTCCCCCTCCACCCCAGTTGCTTTTGTTCAAAGTATTTATTACAGCAATAGGTGAGCTGGGACACTGGGAAAAATATAGGCATCAGGAGAAAGACAACAGAGGGCAAAGGTGGATGACATTGTTAGTACTGCCTGGACTTCATGAGGAAACCACTGTAGGATATTTTACTCTTGTGACTTTTGGGGGGCCTACTACCCAGCTCCCAAATAAATCACAGAGAGGCTTATCATTACTTCTGAATGCCTGGCCTTAGCTTGGCTTTTTTCTTGCCAGCTTTTCTTAAATTATCCCGTCTACCTTTTGCCCCTGGGCTTTATATTTCTTAATTCCGTGTATCTTACTTTTCTTCTTACTTTGTGACTGGCTGGGTGGCCGGCCCCTGATATCCTCCTCTCCTTGTTCTCTTGCTTCTCATTCTCCTTGACTCTCCTTCTCTCTGCCTGCCAGCCCCGCCCACCCTTGCTCCTGCCTCACTATTGGCCGCTCATTTCTTTATTAGACCATCAGGTGTTTTAGACAGGCACAGTAACACAGCTTCACAGCGTTAAACAAACACAGCGTACACAAAAGTCACACACCTGAAAATAATATTCCCCAACATTTCCCTTTTTTCTTTCTAAACAAAAATGAAAATTTTTAACTTGAAACATAGTAAGACTGTATACAATAAGAACAATTATCAAATAAAGATTATATTCACAATGTACTAAATTCCAAAACATTTGTGTCTAGCAAATTTAAAGAAAATATTCCATAATCTATCCTAGCTTAGTAGGTCCTATCTTAGTAAAGCTTTTACCTACCCTACTTTCTGTCATATCTGAGAAAAACGGCAACTGTAACTCTCTGGTCTTCAACTCCATCAGAGACACCAATGATATAATAATATTTAAGTAAACAAGAAGTGCATTGCAAATGACTTTGAAAAACTCTAGAATTGACAGAGACTTCTGACTGCCTGGACAGTCACCCAAAGTTCCTTCGCAACATTGAGGCATCCATCTTCAGCATACAGGCCTATAGTGTCTGGCAGACTTTTCAACGAGGCAGGAAATTTGAAAGATTTCTATAGGCCACTCGTCAGCCACTTTCCTCTGTGTCCTGTAGAATGTCTGGCATTTTCTTTTGAGAACCAGGAACCCTGAAGGACCATCCTGCCTTTTTCATTCTGTCAAAGTCCACTGGTCCCTTTCCTGGGGGTTCCACCTGTCCAGTTTATACAGAATACAGTCAAATGGTCAAGCAAGAGCAGCTTCTTGCCCAGAAGGCTAATCTTGCCACAATGACAGCAAATTCCATAAGGAGTTTCATCAATGCCCATCCCCTCTGAAGTAAATTGGTGCACCCAGAAGCAAATGTATCTCATTGTCCTGAAAAGCCCTAAATTAACAAAACATTTTAAATGCCATCTTCTATAGGTCTTGGGTGGTTTGAAGGTCATCTATTTATCCAAAACATCTCTCCATATGATCTGGAAAACATACCTAGCATATCTACAAATTTGATTGCTGTAGATGACTAACTACTGACCTGTGCTTCTTGAATGTCCTGTAGTTCATAATAATACCTGTCAAAAACTAGAATTTTACCCTATATTTTTAAATTAACTGCATAAGTAAAATACCTTAAACAAGAATAGGAACATATATACAATATGCTGTAACAAAAATAACTTTAAATTGGTATCAATATACAAAATCCTTTAAACAAGAGTAGAAACATATATACAGTGTGTTGTAACAAAAAAAATACCTTAAAAAGTTGGGTGGTGGTGGCACACACCTTTAATCCCAGCACTTGGGAGGCAGAGGCAGGCGGATCTCTGTGAGTTCAAGGCCAGCCTGACCTAAAAGAGTGAGGTCCAGGACAGACCCCAAAGCTACAGAGAAACCCTGTCTCAAAAAACCAAAAAAAAAACCTTAAATTTGTATCAAGATACAAAAGTCCTTAGTGGAACAAAATTGACTTTGAATTTGTACCCATATACCAAATCCACGCCAGTGCAAATATCTGAGATGAAGAGTTGTCTTTATTCCTATGTTCCTATATTCTCCTAAGTATAACAAAAATCCATGACCCACAAAATAACCAAACGCCACCCACATCCCCTTTTCCCTTGGGAATGTAGACACTGCATTCTCTAGACTGCTTTCTACTGAATGTGGGTGAAGTATTTTTAGGGTCCCAAAGAGAAAATTGGGGGTAATGGCCAAGTTGGAAAGACCAGGTATAACCTTTGTTGATAAAAATCACCTGTCAAGTTTCAGGAGGCTGCCCCGATCAGA
This sequence comes from Arvicola amphibius, assembly GCF_903992535.2. Classification (NCBI taxonomy): domain Eukaryota; kingdom Metazoa; phylum Chordata; class Mammalia; order Rodentia; family Cricetidae; genus Arvicola; species Arvicola amphibius. Next base: position 4,352,186 of record NC_052052.2, on the reverse strand, counting down.
CCACAGCCTCTCGTTTCCTGTGGAAACAAAAACAAAACCTCTTCTCCAAAGCATCTTTAATTTCCATTTGACAAATACATTTTTTTGGTTTTTTGAGACAGGGTTTCCCTGTAGTTTCTAGAGCCTGTCCTGGAACTAGCTCATATAGACCAGGCTGGCCTCGAACTCAGAGATCCGCCTGCCCCTGCCTCCCGAGTGCTGGGATTAAAGGCGTGCGCCACCACCACCTGGCCTACATTCTTTAACTTTTTAAAGTTAAGCCATTCTTAAAATATCCCAGACTGGCTTATTTCCACAGCCCCTTCTCAATTCCAGGTCTCTTAGCAGCTGTCCGTTGCTTTCCAGCAATCAAAGAATTCGAAATCAACACAATAACATACAGGGTCCAGACTCCTTCTGTGTTTCCCATCTTATGTGGCTTTTTCTTTTATATTACTTTTACTGTCTCTTTCAATACTTTACTATTATTTTTCATCTCTTTCTTTCTATGACTGCCTATACCCATTTTCTTTCTTTCTTAAGCCTACGCACATTGTAAAACACACTGGAAACTGTGTAGAGGGTTTTTTCCTTCTGGACCTCTTTCGCTGCGTACCTGTTAGCCTTTTTGACCACAAGAGCAAACTTTAGACTGTCAAGCTACACCTGGATCCTCCGCATGCTCTAGCAGCTGGCTCCACCCACTCTTGGTTGGGTCTTGAAAGCCAAGCCCAAAGCTTGCGCCCTGTCGGAGGTTCCTGACTGAGAACTGCATTAAACCTTTCTAGCTATGAAGCCAGCACTTGCGTTGCCACAAGCGGTTTTTACTTAGCTTACTGTCTGGTTTCTATTTAGCAGTACAGGCTGAAGAGAAGTGGCTATTTTAAAGGGGCCGCATACTTTTTTTTTCTTTTCAGCTTTTTCAGGCTCTAGATGAGTATTCAAGCCCCACATTGGGTGCCAAATGTAGGCTATTTCACTCTTTTGGCTTTTGGGGGACCTGCCACCCAGCTCCCAAATAAATCATGTACAGAAGCTTATTATTACTTATGAATGCCTGGCCTTAGCTTGGCTTGTTGTCAGTTTTTCTTAAATTATTCCATCTACCTTTTGCCTCTAGGTTTTTATCTTTCTTAATTCTGTATATCTTACTTTCCTTCTTACTCCATGGCTGACTGGGTGACAGCTAGGTGACTGCCCCTATCATCCTCCTCCCCTTGTTCTCTTGCTCCTCATTCTCTCCCATTTTTCCTTCTAGTTCTGCTCTCTGCCTGCCAGCCCCACCTATCCTTGCTCCTGCCTTGCTATTGACCATTCATCTCTTTATTAGGACCATCAGGTGTTTTAGACAGGCACAGTAATACAGCTTCACAGAGCTAAACAAATGCAGCATAAACAAAAGTCACACTCCTGAAAATAATGTTCCCCAACAGGAAATGATTGGCTCTAGCCTTCAAGACCATTTCAGTGGCTGTCCTGGAATGACGGACAAACTCCTGGTTGCCAGGAGTTAAAGGGTGGAGAAGAAGGATGTAAAACTAAAAGCCACATCCACCTGGAAGTTCATCGAAGACATAGCTTGAGTTTTTGGTTGTTTCCTTCCCAAGTTGGCCTCTTCCCAAGGCTTCCTGAGGGCTGCAAATGGCCTTGCTACCAACTAGCTCAAACTGGAATGCAGAAGTGACACAATCTTCTCATGCCCTCATCGACCAGACTCACTACCAGAAGCTAACGGGATGGCAGTCTGTTGTCTGTGGCAGTAATCAAATCCCTAGGACCAGAGAATGGACAAAGAAGCAAGGCTTGTGTTTCTTACAGTTTGGGAGGTTGAACTTCTGAAGGGCGTGGTGCGAGCCCCAGTGGGGGTCTTCTAGACGTTACATCTTGGTAGATGGTCTCACAGAGGATGCTCTGGTAAGAAGAGAAATCGCGAACTGAGACAGGAGGTCTGAGACTAGAGAGAGGCCCAGGTTCAGAACTCATGGATGCACCACGAGAGCTGTGCCCTTCCTGGGAGCAGTACTACAGGTGACCAGCCCCTCCAGTATCATTCTACTGTGGACCAAACTCCTAACACACACTCACACACACACACCCTTGGGGAAAAACACGCAAACCTCAGGAGTGGGTAGCCTGTGTCTGACCATTTGCATTGCTCCTGTCTCCATCTAAGCTGCCATCCTCCCTCCCCAGACACTTCGATAAACTCATTCCACAGGGGTGACAGGGTGTTTCCATTCTTGGTCCTTCCACTCTGTGTGTCCAACCTATGATACGCAGGCCGCATGCATTAGGGTGGCTATGAATGTGGCCCGGAAGATTTGTAAGTGACAACAGGTCACCAAGTCAAGAGGTTGGATACCCCTTCTCTAATTTAATATTTCAGGTCGGGGAGTGAATAAATTCACAGGCACCACCCAGGGCAGCCCCCACCTATGCCTGACCCCAGCTCAGTTCTCTAACTTTCCTGCTACCTCCCCTGCTCACATCAGCTTCCTGTGCCCTGACTCCTCCACCTGGCCCCAAAGCTCACCAAACTCCCACCTCCTCAGAGCCTCTAGAGGCACAGGCAGGTTCATCCTCCAGGTCTTGCAAAGTTGACAATTCAAAATTCCTTCAGACAGCTTCTCCCTGACCAGGGCAGGGTTTCTTGCCTTACCTGAGATGATCTACTTCGTCTCACCGCGTCGTCTTTTGCATAAAGCCCTTATGGCCACAGATCGTTCTGCATATTAACTGGCTCGCTTATCGTCTGCGCACACACACATGCACACACACACATACACACACACACACGCACACACACACACACGCACACACACACACACATGCACACACACATGCATACACACACACACACACACACACACGCAGAGTAACTCACAAGCACAGAAATTTCTTTCCTCTGTGAGTTGCCAAAACTCCGAGGTCCATTCTGTACTTCAAACAGATAAGTGGGGCAGACACCGTGGGAGAGCTCAGAAAAAGAAATGTAAAAACATTGGCAAACAACACTGGTCCCAGCAGAAGTCAGATAGCATGAGCCTCATACTTGCCCAGGCCCTGTAGCTACTCTGACAGCCTGGGAAGGGAAACAGGGAGACAACGGAGACAAACTGAATGTATGGGAACAGATGCGGTAGGTGGGACCAAAGGTAAAGGTGCTGGATCATTGTCCACGGAGGCGCATTAGAAAAGGATCCACCTGCGTCTTCCCGAAGGAGCTGACGGGCTGGGATAAATCAATAGCTAGAGACCCGTGTAGTTAGAATTTTCTTGGGACTGCCAACCAGTTCCCAAAAATAATTCCAGCCACAAATGGCACCCAAATGGCACCCAACATGGAGCCTGAACCCACGATCCTGAGATTAAGAGTCTCATGCTCAACCGACTGAGCTATGTGAGCATTCATGATTAGTAATAAGTTTACATGTCATGATTTGGGTACTGGCGGTCCAAGAAAGCCTGCGACAGACCAGGGCTGGTGAGGTGACTCAGTGGGTAAAGGCATCTGCCTCCGTGCCCGAGAACCTGAGATCAATCCTTGGGACCCACCTGATGGAAGGAGATTCCCTGAACGCAGCAAAATGTATAATAGTACAGGTAAAAACACTAAGCCCCAAGAACAGAGGCTCTGAATCAGAGATTTCGGGGGGGGGGGTGCTTCGAGGGACGGCAAGGACAAAACCAGTCTGTCTAGAAGTGTCTTGATGTCCCTGCCTTGATTCCATGTCTCCACCGCCACTGAGGCTGCTACTGGGGTTAAGCTCTCAACCTGTGTGACTTAGGCTCTCTGTGTGGCTGGCAGAGATGGGTACAACTCTTCCTCGTGGGTGACCCCACTGCAATTATCACCGTGGCTAAAGATGTCGGCGACAAGTCACTGAATGCTCAGAGAGCAGATAACATTGAGAAAATTTAATTCTTGAGTGCCTGCAAATTCCCTCTTCTCTCCTGCAGCTGAGGCTTTTCCCTGTCTGCCGGTTAACAGGTTATCAGCACTGCGCGGGACGGGAGGAGTGGGCTGTGAACGGCAAGCAAGCACTAAATCCTAGCCCAGACTCGATGACAGAGGAATAATAAAAAGATTATAGGTAATTCCTCCTCCTGAGTTATAGACAGAGAAGAAGGATTTAGTCCAGTTAGAGAAAGGGCAGGGCAGGCAGCCGCTTGCCTCTCCTCTTGGGACTGTCGCTAATGAAAGTGGGGAAGGACAAGAGAGCCTCCAGGTGAGGGCCGCAAAGGAAATCACAGGGTGCCTGTGTGTCAGCCAGCTTCCTGCTACCGTGACAACCGAAGGCCTCAAGCATAGAGACAGAAAAGGTTATTTTGGCTCAGGGTTCTGGAAGTTTCCATCCATGACGAATTGGCCTTGATATTGGGGGGCCTGTCACATATCATAGCAGATGCATGTGTCAGAGATAGCCCACTGACCTCCCAGCAGAGGAGACTACTGGGGTTCCTGTCTTAGGGTTTCTATGGCTGTGATGACACACTGTGATCAAGAGCAAGCTGGGAAGGGAAGGGTTTATTCGGCTCACACTTCCACATTGTAGTCTGTCACTGAAGGGAGCCAGGACAGGAACTCAAGCAGAGCAGGAACCTGGAGGCAGGAGCTGATGCAGAGGCCAGGGAGGGATGCTGCTTACTGACTTGCTCCCATGGCTTGCCCAGTCTGCTTTCTTATTGAACCCAGGACCACCTGCCCAGCAATGGCACCTCCCACGATGGCCTCCATCCATCACTCCTTAAGAAAATGACCTACAGCTGTCTTCTGGAGGTGTCTTCTCTATTGAGGTCCTGTCCTTTCAGATGACTCTAGCTTGTGTCAAACTGACATAAGAGTGGTCATTGCAGTCCAATAATTCTTCTTGAGGGCACATCAACAAAATCCTGTGCCTGTCCACCAGCTCTGCCTGTGAACGTTCCCAGTGATCCCAATAACAATACGGTGGGAACAAGCCTCTAACACCTGCACTCTTGGGGACACTTGCAATCCGAACTATAGTACGCTGCTGAATTTGAATTTCAGATAAACAGTTATTCAGAATATGCCTCATGTGATATCAATACTTGACAGGCACCACACTTTGTGTGTGTGTGTGTGTGTGTGTGTGTGTGTCTGTGCATGCCTTCAAACATGGAGATCAGAGGACAACTTACAGGAGTCTGGTCTCTTCAGCTCGTGGGTTCTGAGAAATCAAATTCAGATCGTTAGACTTGGCAGCAAGCCCCTTCACTCAGTGAGCCATATTGCTGAGCATCTACATAGAGAGGCTCGATGAGAGCCAGAACATTTTAGGGTCAGTAACATAGGAATATGTGACACCGGAGATGAGTGTCCTTAGCTTCACTATTTGAAATGAGAGCCCAGGTATGGTGGTCACAAGGGAATCCTAGCACGTGTCAGGTTAAGGTGGGAGAATCAGGAATTCAAAGTCATCCTCTGCTACAGAACAAATTCAAGTCCAGCCTGGTTTATGAGACCCTGTCTCAAAACCTAGAAAACAAAAGACAAAACAAATAATAAAAATGAAAGCATTTAACAAGAGTTGTGTGGCGCATGTGCGTGTTCTATAGACGCACTCATAATGACGTTTGCACACACATAAAACAGACACATGTATCCATAGTTACAAAAACAAGGTGCTGGCGGGATGGCTCAGTGGTTAGGAACACTGGCTACCCTGGAGGAGGAACCAGGTTGATTCCTAACATCCATGTGACGGCTCACAACCCTCTATAACTCTGGTTCTGGTGGCTCTGACACCATCTTCTGCCATGCTGACGCACCAAACACACAGGTAGTACATACTGTCACGTATAGGAAAACAAAACAAAATAAAACAAACAAAAACCTCATACACATGAAATACCCTTTAAAACTGCATCACGCATGTGCTTATTCTTACAGAAATTTATTACCTAAGTATACTGGATTTTGCTTGCTCCTGAATTACAGGTTGCTTTAGAAAGTACAAGGTCCTGAGTGACAGTGGCTTTTGGCAGTTTCTCTGGCTCCAGTCACGTGTTTTTTAACTTATAGATTTGTACAGCCCTTGGTTTCTAGTATTTTGCCCATGCAACAACAGGGCTTTTGGCGAGGAGAAAGGACAACAGCCAGCCCTGGAGACAAATACATTCCCTTGGCCTGTGGTATGTGGAAGTTGACTCTCCATCTGTCACAGTCATTTTCCAAGGAACCACAATAGAAAACACTGTGGGCCGGAGAGAGGACAGGCCCACAGCATCCCTGAGTCATTATTTATTTTGTCTGAGTGGTGCTAAAAACCAGGTCACTCTCAATCACAGAAACACAGACCTGGGCGTAGTGAAACATATGCTGCTCCATTTCTGTAACTCCTGGAGCTGTGTTTCCCGGAGCAGGGGAGGGAGGCAAAGCTTCCTCTGCAGCCCACTGAACAGCTACAAGTGCAAGGAAAAGGGAAACATCTCAACGTTGTAGTTTTCCCCCAGCCTCTGTATGGAATTCTCAAAGACCAGAAAAAATGTCAGCAGGTAGTTTTGCCCTAATCACAGCTCTGCAAAGGAAGAAAAAGAAAAGAAAGAAAAGAAAGAAAAAGTCTATAAAAACCGCAGGATGAACTGATAGATTGTGGCTGTGGAAGCCTACCAAGCTTGTTTGCTTGCTTTCTTTTCTCTCTCTCTCTCTCTCTCTCTCTCTCTCTCTCTCTCTCTCTCTCTCTCTCTCTCTCTCTCTCTCTTTCAGCTATTAATTTACAGCTGGGTTGACAGCCTACTGCAGGCTGCCTCTGCACACATCTTTGCCTAGATGTCTCCAGGCAAAAGAGCCTAAGAGGAGTGAACAACTTGAAAGGGACATTACCCAGGCCCAGATGGCGCACATCTGGCCAAAAACTAGGAAGGAAGAAACCAACCGCTCATATCTACAGACAGGTGCTGGAGTTTCCCAGAAAACCAGCTTATGAAGGGCAAACGGTTGGCTGTGGGAGGAACAACAAAGACCCTGAGAAAAGACAGGTCATGTGAGCCAACAGGTGGAAGAGTCTAAGCTGCTGCCCACCACTTGATAACATCATTTCAGAGACATTTAAATTATTTAGATATTATTGTAACCAAGACGTTCTTAATAACGCACCAAACAGCAGGCACCGGGTTGAAATCAATTAGACGCCACTGCTAAATTATACGGGAGAAATTTACAGCAGAGTGGCTCTGAGGTAGGAACCACAGGTATTATGTGCACACCAGACGCAATTAAGAACCAAATGGATATTGCCTCCTCATTTACGCAGCAGAAAAAAATGGCCAGGTGCTCCTAAATTTAGGGCAACACATTAAAAAAACAAAAACTCAAAAACCTAAGCTAAGGAGGTGATACGTTCTCTGAACAGAAAGGAAGGCTCCCGTGGACCAAGAATGGTGTAGACAATCACTTTGGAGGTTTCTTGAGGATAAGTATGCAACAGCGTCCACAAGCAGCTCCCCATGGGGGTGGGCCTCGTGAGATGAAAGCCTGGGCTCTGGGTGGCCTTGCAACAAACACCAAATCAAGGGAGGAACTCGAGGCAGGGGAGGAACTCGAGGGGACTGCGGGGGAGTTAAAGCCTCAAGTATGTGGCTTTCAGTCTCCCTTGACAATCCAGGGAAAGGCTCAGTGCCACCCGGGTAGGCACCCAACACACACACACACACACACACACACACACACACACTTGCACTGGTTCAGATGGACATGCAATGTCAGTGCCACACCCTCCCCCCCACACACACACACGTGCAAAGGTTCAAACACGCAAGCCCGCCCTACCACCCCCGCGCGCTGCCTGCTAGCTTCTGGCCTCGGCCGCACGGTGGCGTACTGCGCAGGCGCGTTCCCGCGGGCTGCCATGCGGCCTTCGAGCCGCCAGGGGCCGCTGTGGATAGAGCGGGCGCTTCACGGGGAGCGCCGCGCAGCGCCGGACCCTCTTGAGTACGGCCTCGCCGGTTTGGCGGGGTGAAAGGTTGCGAAGATGGCGACGGCCTTGAGCGAGGAGGAGCTGGACAATGAAGACTATTACTCACTGCTGAACGTGCGCAGGGAGGTGAGGCCCGCGGCGCGGCGTCGGCGTGGCTGACGCCCGGCCCGATGGGTCTGGAGGGTCGGGCGGGCGGCTCTGGCCCCGCAGCCTCCCCGGGGAGGCCGCGGCCCGGTGCGGAGGCCGCGTGACCCCGCCGCCGTGTGCGCCCGTCAGCCGTCGGGCTGCTCGGAGCGCCGCGACCCTCGCGCCCTGGCGCGGGTCAAGCGTCTGCCCAGCTCTCCCCAACCCGTGCGTGGCGTACAACGTGTCCCGGCCGAGCCCAAACCCACGCACGTGCCGGAGGGAGGACGAGGGTCCCGGGGCAGCCGCTGCCTTGGGGTTCCCGGGCCCCAGTGACCCAGGCCCATGCTCCCCCTACACGCACCTGCCCTAGACGGGGGGTTAGGGTCAGCGGCCTGAGCCAACAGGCGGGCAGACTGAGTCCCGGGACACCAAGGTCAAGGCCACCTGGAGCCTCCTTGGAACTCAGCCGGACCCCTAAATCTCCGGTGCCACCGAAGTTGGATCTAGCCTCAGAAGCTAGCGTTCCGTGCCCTCCATCAACCCCTTGAGCCACCGCCCAGAAATTAGACAGCAGGACCCCAAAGGGCCGAGGATAAGCAAGAAGTGGTAGGCCTGAGACTCAACGGCGTCCTGACTGGGGCATCAGCATCCAGGTCAAGTGTGTTCACGCTGTCTCCTCGAGAATAAAAAGTAACCCGAGAGGCCCGCACTGTCTGCCACATGTACATTTCTCGCAGATTCCCATTCGCTTTGCTAGTCGGCAGTTGAGTTCTGTCGGGAAAGGTTTCCGGAAAAGCTTCCAAGGTCAGGGTGCCTTAGTGGTTAGTTGGGTCCATCCCTGCCAGACAATCCTATCCTTCACATTTTCTGGTAGTGATCAAGTGTAACTGAACTGGACTGTCCTCAGTAAAGCTAGTTTGCTTGCTAATAACCAGCGTCTATTAAAGTGCTGTTTTGAGCACGGCCACCTCAGGGCGGTGGTAGCACAGAGGCAGGTGGATCTTTGTGAGTTCGAGGCCAGCCTGGTCTACAGAGAGTTCCAGGACAGGCACCAAAGCACCAAAACTACGCAGAGAAACCCTGTCTCGAAATACAAAAACAACAACCAAAAAAAAAAAAAACCCCTCTAAATATGGTGTTTCATTAAATTGTCATAGCTGCCCTCATAATAATCCATTATTTTATTTACTTACTTCTTTTTTCTTTTTTTTTTTTTTCTAGACAGGGTTTCTCTGTGTAACCCTGGCTGTCCTGAAACTCGATTTATAATTATTTATAATCGAAGGAACTGTCGGGTGTAATTCATCCCTGGACATTAGAACTCCAGAACCTAGCTCTTGAACTGTGCTGCTGCCTCAGTTTACCAGCCCACATACTACAAAGCTCTTTGTTCTGATACCGTGCTCTTGGCTACCTGGAGTATGCATTTCTCAGCTGTACCAACCACTGTTTCCTGCAGAAACACGGGGTCTTTCGGGGGGGCCTGGATTTATAGCTGAACTGCCCTCACACTTTTAAACAAATTGTTTCTTTAACACTTTGCAGTTAAATGAAACTGTAACTTTTACTCTGGCTTGTTACATTTTATGTTTTTTGAGGCATGCTAGCTCTGAGTAGAGCAGGCTGGCCTTGAACTGGTAGAGATCCACCTGCCTCTGCCTCCCAGGTGCTAGGATTAAAGGCAAGAGCCACAATGTATACCATACCCTGGTTCTTAAGGAAGCAAAATGGTAAAAGAATCCAGCTTTTCCAGGACCGAGTTTGGTTTTGTTTTGTTTAAAACCCTCACACTCCTAACAACCCTGAGTTGTTAGTGGTTGAGCCACTATTTACCTGCATACCAGAACTACTGAACCTAGGGAGCCTTCGGTGTTCAGAAGGACATTTAACCCCTAGGATTTTAGGGCCTTTCATTTCTACTGAACTGGGATACAAGCCAAAGAAATACCTCTTTTAAAGGACTTCTTACTTCTGCCAGTGGCACTCCCTCCGTTTATAGCTGTAGATGAAGTCCTCCTCATCAAACAAAACGTTCAGTGTTGAGAGTCGTCTTTTCTGCGTGCTGAACTTTGTGACTCAGGGTTCTACTAGAATGGAGGCTTTAGAGGTGATGACATTAGTATTTACTAGGTTTTTGTTTGTTTTTTCAGACCTGAGCTGGAGAACAAAACAGAAGGAATCTTGTGTATGTGTGCATATGTGTTAGAAGCGTATCTAAGCTTAGCTCTATGTGCTGTCAGTTCTGACTTTAGTAGAGTGTGCCATAGGAGGGCACTCCAGCACTTGGAGGACCTTCAGAGGGTGTCCCTAGAATGCTCAGCATTCCGCCAAGTTCAGTCGTCTACCTAGAAGTCACAGGTGGGAGCAACGCTGCAGAACACCGGCTTTCCGTTTACAGCTTAGAAGCACTGAGCTGGACTGGATCTCAGTCAGTAGAGTGTCTTAACTGGCGTGAAACCACGTGCTCTACCAGGTGCTGCAGTCACTGCACAAACTGGGCATGGTGGACTTGGGAAGTAGAAGCAGGAAGTTTGGTGCTCAAGGTCATCCTCGGCTATACAGAGACCAGCCTGAGCTACTTGAGACCATGTTTCAAAAAGAGTGAAGTAAGAATTAGATGAATGAGAGAATTAAAGAACTGAAGTAATAAGGAAAGGCCAAAAATTCCCTAAGAATCTACCTTCTCGGGGTTTCTGCGGCAGGAGGTCACTGGCTGGCCAGGACCACCAGCTCCCGTTGTAAACCAAGCCCATGGCCCAAGCAAGGGAGCTGCTTTCTTTGCTGTTGCAGAGCTTCTAGTGGTAGAGTGGTGACCCCCAGTAATCGAGCCCACCAACACCAGGCCGGCTCTGTGGTCTCGTGTGTTAGATGCATGATCAGGACTAAAATTGAACCCGTCTGATTTCTGGGATGGTTAGAGAATGGATTTCTTGACAGCAAATTAGCATTAAATTGATTGATCCTTAAGCTTTTTGTAGAATTTCTGTTTTAGATTTGTATAGGTGCTATGCTTGAGTACATGTATGTTCAGCACATGCATTGTTGTAGACAGTTGTGAGCTATCATGAGGTGCTGGAAACTGAACCCTGGTCCTGCAAGAACAGCAAGTGCGCTTAACCATTGAGCCATTTTTGTGGCTGATTTTTATAGGATTCTTAACTGATATGATTTAAACCTAGTTTATCCTAAGTAATATAGTCTGATTTTTTCCCCATTGTTGCCATATTACACTTTAAAGGACATTATTTTAGCCAAACAGTAAGGTTATCATGAGTTCATAACTGGCCGGGGCTTCATAACAAGACTCTGTCATTAAGAAAACAATACAAAAAACTCACTGGTTTTTGGTTTTGTTTTGGCTTGGTTTTGGTTTTGGTTTTTTGTTTTTGTTTTTTTGTTTTGTTTTTGTTTTGTTTTCTTTTTCTTTTTTTTTTTTTTTGAGACAGGGTTTCCTTGTACAGCTTTGGAGCCCACTAGCTTAGTAGACCAGACTGGCCTTGAACTCACAGAGATCTACCTGCCTCTGCCTCCTTAGTGCTGGGATTGAAGGTGTGTGTCAGCACCTCCTGGGAAACTCACTGGTCTTAACCAGTGTAGCTAGCCAACCTCATTTTCAAGGCTGTCTGGAAGTTTTGGTGGTGGATAGGAGGTTGGGGTTGTTTTGTAATGTTTACTTATTGTGTCTGTGTGTTTGGTGTTTGTGTGACGGAGTTGGTTCTTTCCTCCCATATGGGTTTCTCCTCTTCATGAGGTGAGTAGAGACTGGGTTGACTCTTGAATTTCTCCACATGCACGGTAGTGACTGTGAGCAAAGGTTTGGCATTGGGCGTGTAGGGTCAGACCTGGCTGTCCACAACCAGAATTCTTTCTGTCGCCCATTCTGCCTACCACTAACCTGCAGATGCCTAGCAGTGGAGATGAAAGTGCTGTCCTTGATATTCTCTGAAGCCAGAGGAGCCTGGGAAGTGTGGCCTTCTGAGTGGCTACCTTGTGTTCCGGTGCTCTTTCTGTTGGAAGTCCTGTTGCTCTGTCCAGCCTTCCTGCCCATTGTCTTTTTCTTCCAATTGCATGTATTGTTATTGTATGGAGCACAGTGTGAGGTCTGAGGACAACTTGTGGGTGTCAGTTCTGCCTTCTCATCATGGGAAAACTCGGGTCTGAGACTCGGCCTCAAGCTCCTTCACCAAGCGATCCTACATGCTACTCCTGTTTTGACACAAGGATGTAGCTGACATGGGGATGGTGGCTCATGCCTTTTAACTCCAGCACGCCAGGGCAGAAATAGGCCAGCCTGTCCTACATAGGACAGCCAAGGCTGCAGAATGAGACCCTGTCTCAAATAAATAAAGTAACTAACATGATAATAACAAGTATTAAGCACTTCCTGTGAGCTAGGGTGACATGTGCTGTACACATCGCCATGTGGGTAGGATGTGTGTAAAGTGCTGAGCATAAATCGATATCCAGTTAGTATTTACAAGCTTTTGACAGCAGTGAGATTCTGCTTATTTTGAAGACATCCACATGGCATGGTGAAGGACACCTGTAATCTCAGCATTTGGAGGGTAGGTCAGGAGTTCATGGTCCCTGTTGTCTCTGTAGTGAGTTTGAGGCTACCCCGGGCCACATGAGACTTTGTTTCCAAAGACCAAAAACTAAATGTGTGTATAGATGGCCTTAGTGTGCCTCATCTGTTGTACCACTGAAAGTCAGTGCTGGGGACATGGCTCAGTGGTAGAGGAAGTGCCTTGTGTATGCAGGGACTGGGCTCTATCTCCAGTGCTGCAGGAGGAGAGATTGTGCCAGGATGTACATCAGGCATTAGGTTATGAGTGTCCAAGCTTTCTTCATGTTCCAGGATTTTTTTTTTTTTTTGACAGGGTTTCTCTGTAACTTTGGAGCCTGTCCCAGGAACTAGCTCTTGTAGACCAGGCTGGCCTCGAACTCACCTCTGCCTCCCGAGTGCTGAGATTAAAAGCATGAGCCACCACCCGGCTGGAGTGGATTCTTTTTAAAAGGCACTGCTGTCCTGAACAGTGCTTCCTGCAGAGCTGACTAGGTGGGTGGCTCTGCTGGAGTTGATTCTGAGCACAAAACCTAAACAGAGGGTAAACTAGAGACTGGAGCCTAAGATACAATAGCGGGGGGCCCAAAGATGCTCTGAAGAGATGGGCAAGATGAGAGAAAGTGAGGAGCATGTGGTGGCCAGGGTGACTAGGAGAGGCTGGCTATGGAGTGGGGAGGGAGCCATGAAGGATGCTTGGCCAGGTTCAATGTTGTCTTGGTGTCATTAGCCAACACTACAAAGTTAAGTTTATTTTGTTAATGAACTGTAAGCCAGTTAATACCTTCCTGTTTTGAGCATTTTGGTAATAGGCTCTTAACGTTTTTATGCTCTGGTTTTGTATCATGCAGCTAAACAGTTTCCTTTTCTCTCAAAGATTTCAATTGAAAGTGTTTGTGCTGTAAATCTAATAATAAAATGATAGAAGAGAGCACACGGGCCTGGGAGCAGCGCGCCTGCGCAGCTGTGGACTTTGGTGCTTCCTTCTGGAGGTGTCTGTTTTGATTTCTCTTACTCCATGTAGTCCTCTCTTGTTCTAATAAGGATTTGAAACAACTAGCGGACTAATAAATTGTACACGTCTTAACGAGGACCAGGCACACAGTTATCTCTGAAAGAGACAGCCGCTGCGAATGTCGCTGCTGCTTTGCTCTTATAAGAACAAGCATTGATTCTTCTCTGAGCAGCCACCTCGAGGCTTCAGAACTGTGGGAAGTTCTCCTGCATGTCAGGAATGCAGTGTGCAGGAAGCAGAGAATCTGCCCAGAAGAAAATGCCAAGCTAAAGAGATGGACTGCTAGGAGTGTGCCTGGTTGGGCAGGGTGGAGCCGAGTGAGCAGAGCAGATAAGTTTCTAAGGTGGAGGTAGGATCTGAACCGTCAATTTTGCTGGAACCCAGAAGTTCCATGGAGAGCTGGTCTCAGAAACCATGCATGTCCTGGTCATTTGTGCGGTGTCTCAAGGCACCAGAGGAGCATGGAAGTGTGACCAGGAGGAATAGTGAAAACCAAGTTGTGTCACAGTAGAGAGGGGTTTCCTGTGTCCTGAATGGCCTCCCTCTAAGGCAGTTTCTCCCCTTGGTTCATTTGTTCTGAGCAGAGGTCTGTGCTGAGGACAGGATTCCCCTGTGTCCTGGGAGCTTTAAAGGTCACTGTGTCCTGGCTTTAGAAACATTTTCCAGTTCTGGGCACTGAACAGTGTGTGTCTACCACTGAACTACCCTAACCCTTGTCCCTTGTTCAGTTTTTAGATAGGTCTTAGCAAGCTGCCCAACTGTGCTTCAACTTTTGATCCTCCTGCCTCAACTTCCAGAATAGCTAGGACCTCAGGATTGTGCTACTGGGCCCTGAGAATCAACCTTCCTTCCTTCTTTCCTTCCTTCCTTCCTTCCTTCCTTCCTTCCTTCCTTCCTTCCTTCCTTCCTTCCTTTCTTTTTCTTTCTTTTCCTCTTTCTTTCTTTCTTTTAAGGATTTTGTCGTTACTGATTATCTGGTTGTGTTTTTAAGAGTTTGTGGTGCCATCTTGAGTGTATTGTGTCTCAATTCTGTGGGGTTTCCTCTAACTCTGTTAAATAGGACCCAAAGTCACACAGTTGTTTGTCAAAGCAGAGGCTTGTGTGTTTGGTTGATCTGTTTAGCTGCCTTGATTATTTCTCCTTCATGGTCTGAATGTGTCTCTCCCTAGCCCGTATGTTTCCTGCTGGAGGAGGCAGACTCCACAGGGATGTGAGATGTGGTTATGTCCACTAGACCCCTGGCCTTGGCGATGGAACTCGGACACAGAGTAGGATGTCTGGTGGTATAGCCCAGTACCTTGCATGTTGAGTTCCTCTTGTTGTTCTCAAAGTGGCCCCAGATTGCAGCTGAACCTCAAAGGCTATGCCTGAAAGCCAGCTTTAATGAAGACAGTCTCCGCCATGGGGTCATGTGTGATGTGAGGCAACCTTAGCTGGGGAGGCAATTCGCCCTGTGTGAACCTGTTTCTTCATCCTTCAGCCTGCAAGGCAGAGAGGTGTAGTGCGGATCTGCTACTTCCTGTAGTGGTGGGTATACAGCTCTTTCCACAAGCCATTCGGCCTGCCTGGTAGAGGGTTGGGTGTGGTGTCAAGGCACAGAATCCCAGCACTGGAGAGGAGGAGACTGGAGGATCAGGAGTCAAGGTCAGCCTAGGCAGTAGGAGAGGTGCCTAGGAGTGGTATTGTACCCCTGTGCTCCCAACACTTGTGTCAGACTGAAGATTGCTGTGAAGCCAGCTGGCGTGTGTGTGTAGTAAGACTTTGTCAAAAATAGAAAAGAAAGAGATTGTCTCAAAACAACAACAACAACAAAAAGAGCATACCTTTAATCCCAGGTATGTCCTTCCAGGACAGTCAGGGCTACACAGAGAGATCCTGTTTTGAAAAAACAAAACAATCAAAAAAGGTTGTATGTGTGCTGTAATTAACAATTTAAATAATGTGGATTAGTCCCTGGCAGTTCCCTCTCTGTATATTTCCTTGCATTTTCTTGAACGGAATTTGATTGGCATCAAACCATACAAATTATTAAATTCTAGCTGGCTTTCTGGTTGGGAATCCAGAACCAGCTTCCTCCTGCATCAAAGACAAGTCATTTGATGGTGGTTTATTTATCTTTGTGATTATGGGGCTAGCGTAAGGCCCGTGTAGACCAGCTATATTCAGCCCTCTTTTTATACTTTGATCTTTGAGCAGGGTCTCATTGAGTTGCCTAAGCAGACCTTGAACTTGGCAGTCCTCCTACGTCAGCCTCTATTATACCTGGTATTATACACCTGAACCACCAGGCCATGCTCATCTGATCTTTATCATCCTAAAACCAACCCAGGTGATGGAGGAGAGGGCCTGTCAGTGCGAACCCAGGTGATGGAGAAGGCCTGTCAGTGAGACCCTGTGTTGACTGGAGATATGCGCAATGTTGTGATGCCTGTAACCACTCCCCGCTCTCATTGTCCTCAGATACTCCTTCCTGGGACCATCCTCAGCTTCTCTTTTGTTTGTTTTTTAAGACAGACTTTTTGTGTAATAGTCCTGGCTGCTGTCCTGGAACTCACTGAAATCCTCCTGTCTCTGCTTCCCGAGTGCTAAAATTATAGGTGCGTGCCCAGTGTCCTCAACGTCTTTTTTTTCTTTTTTTCTTTATTTTTTTTTTTGTTTTTTTTTTTGTTTTTTTTGTTTTGTTTTGGTTTTTCGAGACAGGGTTTCTCTGCAGCTTTAGAGCCTGTCCTGGAGCTAGCTCTTGTAGACCAGGCTGGTCTCGAACTCAGAGATCCGCCTGCCTCTGCCTTCCGAGTGCTGGGATTAAAGGCGTGCGCCACCACCGCCCGGCTTGTCCTCAACTTCTTGAGTCTGTTTGAGTCTCCTTCAGCCTGCCCGCCCCCCTTCTCTCTGTGCCTTCTGGACATTGTGCCTAGGTGAAAGTTATGTCCACTCCCTCCCCCCAGGCCTGAGCTGCCTTCCGGTCACTCCATAACCCGCACATTCCCAGCCCCTCACTAGAATTGTTCTGACGCCTCTGTGTTGAGCTTTGAGTAATTTAATTTGCACACCTTCTATTTGATTCAATCTTGAGGTCAACTGGCCAGAGTTCTTCCAGTTTCTAGATCATCCCCTCCCCCATAAACTCAATCCTGAATTCCTCTCGCTGTTTTCTCAGGTCTCTGACTTTGGCTTTGTCTATTTTCACAAGTTACGTCAGGTTAATATTAACAGACAGTATGGGGTACATTGCAGAACCCAGGCCAAGCTCAGGTTCTGTGTAAGCAGAGACTGTTCTTTCTGTTTTCCTGCCACCCAGACCCAAATAATCACACAGAAACTATATTAGTTACAACACTGTTTGGCTAATGGCTCAGGCGTATTCCTAGCCAGCTCTTACATCTTACATTAACCCATTTCTATTCATCTGTGTATTGTCATAAGGCCGTGGCTTACCAGTGCAGCCTGTTACTCCTTCAGCAGCTACATGGCGTCTCTGGTAACAAATGACACCCAAGGTTTGGCAAGAATTTACATATAAAACCTGAGAAAGCTTTTTAAAAAGGATTCTAGACAGACAAAAACAGAGTCAAGCACGGCTTCTTGGTAGCAGCATTTTCTCAGGTGGGCTCTGTTTGCTAGAGGCAGGCAGAAACACATCTTTAAGAGAGGCTTCCTGACTCAGCGTTAGTGCCAAAGCCTCGCAGCTCTTTTAAGAGGCCCTGCCACCAAACACTTAAATGGTGTTTTGAGTGGCAGTAGCTTCTTGGTGGTGGCAGGAACCTTGAAGCAGTAAACATGGTTCCAGTCTGTCCCTAACCCTAAGCTAGAATTTCAGCCAAGGAATGAGTCAGAACCAGCCGCCGAAGCCGCAGCTTCACTCCTAGCCATACCATTTAGCAGATTAAAGACTCATGGTTACCTTTAATCCCCGCACTCAGGAGGCAGAGGCAGGTAGATCTCTGTGAGTTCAAGGCCAGCCTGGTCTAAAGAACAAATTCCAGGGCAACCAGGGCTGTTCTATAGAGAAACCTTGTCTTAGAAAACCAAAACAATGGGGCTGGAGAGATGGCTCAGCGGTTGAGAGCACTGGCTGCTCTTCCAGAGGTCCTGAGTTCAATTCCCAGCAACCACATGGTGGCTCACGACCATCTGTCATGAGATCTGGCGCCCTCCTCTGGTGTGCGGGCATACATGGAGGCAGAATGTTGTATACATAATAAATAAATCTTTAAAAAAAAAAGAAAACCAAACAAACTAAAAATGATTTGTGTTTGTATAAGAGACACAGAGAGATAATCCCACATCATAATGTCTATGTGGAAGAGGCTGGGACAACTTAGGGCAGGGGCATTTCTCTCTGAGTTGTTGGGCTTAGCAGCAAGTGCCCCACTTACTGAGCCATCTCACTGGCCTCTAGGATTTTTTTTTTTTTTTTTTTTGGTTTTTTTTTTTCGAGACAGGGTTTCTCTGTAGCTTTGGAGCCTATCCTGGAACTAGCTCTTGTAGACCAGGCTGGTCTCGAACTCACAGAGATCCGCCTGCCTCTGCCTCCCGAGTGCTGGGATTAAAGGCGTGCGCCACCACCGCCCGGCTTCTAGGATTTTTAAGGCCTTTTATAAACCATGTCTTATGTGACATTTTACCCCTTTCACTTCAAGGAGATCTGGTGACTGCATCTGTCTGTCACCACTGTGTACCCTGCACGCCATAGGAAACCTTCCAGAAGACGTCATTGACCACCTTAGCTTATCAAAGTAAGCGCTGATGTTTGGTGATGGTGCATTTCCACCGTGCATCTCTCCAACACATCCCTGTTGTTGAACGTTCTTAACAAATGTTTGCTGAAGGAACGAGCAGATGGACGGATGTCCAAATGAGCTGCCAGCCCGCCCCTTCCTCCTCGTACCACTGTGCAGCATCCCGGCTTGCTTCCTCTGTCCTGTTTTTCTGGTGGTGCGCCTCAGCCTCTCAAGGACTTGATGCAACTTAAAGTCTCTTGTGACCCATTTAGATCTTTACCTTGCCTTCTGACCACCCTAACTTCTGTGCCACTAACATTAGCATTTCTGCCCTATGTCTGGTTAAGTCCATATTTGTGGGGTTGGATCTTCCTAGAATTGGAGTCACAAGTGGTTGTGAGCTGCCTGGTGTGAGTGCTAGGACCTGCCCCCGGGTCCTCTACAAGAGCAGTGCAGGCAAGCTTTTAACTGCTGAACCATCTCTGCAGCCCTTGTTCATGGGTCTTAAGAGTGACAGCACAGCTAGTTTGTTGTCTCTTGAGGGTAGGGACCATTGCGCTTCTTTTGTCCTGGGTGGTACCTAGAACCTAGCTGACATCAATCATCCCCGAGCAATGTACATCTACTGGCCTCCTGCTTGGAATTTTGTTTTTCCTGTGTATGAGGGTGTGTTGTTGGTGTTGGTTGTTGACCCCAGAGCTTGCTGACTCAGGTGTCCTGTCTCTCTCCTGAGTGCTAGGCTTTCAAACAGACTGCCACACCCACATGTGCCTTCTATGGTGTGAGGATCTAGCTCTACTCTGGTCTCACTCCCACTTGTGCAGCAAGTGCTGCATCTGCCAGGCCATCTCTGCAGCCCCCAGTACCCCATTCTTGAGTGAGGCACAAGTTGCAGGTTCAGCCTCTCAGCCTTCATAATGCTTTGACCCCTTAGTACAGTTCCTCATGTTGTGATGACCCCAACCATAAAAAGCTGCATCATAGCTGTAATTTTGGCACTGTTATGAATCATAATGTAAATATCTGATATGTAATCCCTGTGGAGGGGTCTAGACCCACAGGTTGAGAACCGCTGCTCTGGAGGAACTGGCTGCCAGAAGGAATTTCTTCAGCTTTGTTTTGGTAAATCCATGCTGTCACTTCTGAAGCTTGTCTAGAGTCAGAGGGAAAGGGCAGACTCACACCCAGAGATGCTCTGGCTCAGAAGCTGTGAGGCCTGGGCATCCTGCTGCAGGCCTGTGGAGGCACCTAGAGGAGGAGATGCAGCTCTCCCCTGCAGGTTTGGCCTTTCCATCTGACAGGTATTGATTGTCTCCTCACAGGTTCTTTATTGCCGTGAGAAAGGTTGCCTGTTTGTCATCTTCCGCACCAGAACCAGTAATGATGTCTGTAAAGGAAAACAAGTTTCTCATGGCGTGGGGCGTTTGCACGCTGTTTCTCTTGTCGGCCGTGCACAGCTGCATTCTGCAGTGTGTAGAAGCTAGTCCCTTGCTGTCCATCTTCTGCTTGACAGGCCCCTTCACAGACCCCAGGCAGCGGGTCCGTGCCATCTGACTGCTTAGGACGGTTCCCTCTGCCCGGTTAGAATGTGGAACCTCACCAAGGCAAATCCTAGTGCCTGGTTACTCAGGCTGGTGGAAGGAAGAAGGAAAGGAAGAGAAAGCTGCCTTGAGCAGGCACATGGTCTCCGCATGTGGTGGGGAGGGATCAGGCTGTAGAGTAGAGTGTCTTACAGAGGGGAGTAGAGAATGAGCCCACCTGCCGTGTTAGCTGTAGGCTTCTTCCCATCACTGACAAGTTTCGACTTCACTCTACAGTAGGGATCAGCCAGTGACACAGTGAGATGTGGCCCCTTTCTCCAGGCCACAGCTCCTGTCTGGAATGGTGTTCATTAGCTCCCAGATCAGCTTCCTCCTTTAGGGCCATTTTTCCAATGTGTAGGCCTCTACTAGCTGTATTTGTTTGTTTTTGTTTTCCCCATCAGAGTCTCATGGAACATACGGGCGGGGGGGAGGGGTGTTCATTTGTGGGGATCAGGTAAACTGTGCTGATTTAGTAGGGATACCGGCTTCAGAGAGGGCAGCACTGTTCTTACTTAAGTGTCGTATGGTTGAAGAGTGACTGGCCATGCTGAGCATGCTCTGTTCAGTCTTGGCAGGTTTGAATCAAGAGCATAAGTATGGCCATTGTAAGCACCTTGCTCCAAAGGTTATTGGCTCTGCCTGGTGCCTCGTCCTGCATCCAGATGACAACTACCAGGTCCCACCCGGCCTTGCTTATTCGTGTCCGTGTTTGGAGGGAAACGTGAGGACTAAGAAAGAGACAAGAAACAACTGATAAAGTCGGAAGGGCATCCAGTAAGTCCTGAGATTCGCCTTTATTTCTTGTGTTCTTTATATGCCCCAGCCCAAAGGTGGGGAGGAAGGGAAGAAGGCAAGGAACTTCTTTACCATGATAGAAGGAGCAAAGCAAACCTTCTTAGTACCTAAAACACCAAAGAGCCGCAGCTTAGCTCAATCCACCTGTCATATAACCTTGAAGGAGCCACAGTAGGTCTGAACTCTGACCTTTAGTCAAGGTGGAACGGATCCCTGTCTGTGGGCTCCCACAGTCCGGCACACATGGTATAGGACTGTACTGCCTGGTGCCTGTTTGGTGTGTGAGACCATGTCGTTAATGCCAGGCTGTCATGAGTAGGAACTACATATAGCACATTGAGCCTCAGATATTCAAGTATCTCAAAAAAAAAAAAAAAAAAAAAGATCTTAAACAATAAAGATGGGAAACCATTTCAGTGTTGCTGGGATGGCCTAGTGAGAAAGACTCTTGTTGCCGAGCCTGACAGCCTGCGTTTGATTTCCCCACTTCCACATTGTGGAAGCAGAGAATGAACTCCAGACAATGGCTTTTGACCTGTAGATGTGCTCCATGCATGTGAATCTGCATGCATGGACTCGGAAGGGGAGAAGCCTTTGAGGTTTGAGGCCAGCCTGGACTATACAGTGTGACCCTTTGTGTTGAAAGGGCGTGTGCTGCGTCTGTAGTAGCTTGTGTTGGGGGCTGATGTTCTCTGTCCCTTACGATGGTCTCTTTCATTTTGTGTTACTTATTTCCTTTCTCAGGCTGTTCCTTGTTCATCAGTGGAAATGCAAGTGGGTTTTGTGTATCCTGTTACTGTACTAAACTTGAGTTCTAGTTGTAACAGTTCATGTGTCTCTGTTTAAATTGGGGGATATTCCATATGTGGGACATGTCATCCCGAGCCAGTCGTCTCCTTTCTGATGAGTGTCTATACTCTGACGTCTGCTCTAGCCAGCACTTTCAGTCGTTCGACTGGAAGACAGATCTTAGAGGTGCGCTGTGTGCATCCTCTCTGCTGATGCAAATAATCCCAATCACACCGAATCAGACCAAATTAAAGACGCCCATTTTTAATGCAATGCTCCCGGGTGGCCCTGGGAAACATGGAGAGAGCAAGAGAGAGAGAAAGGGAGACCACAGGAAACCCGGAGACCACATGTTTATTCTCTGGGGGGCAGTTTAAATAGCCTGTGGGAGTGGTCTTCCCTGGGGAGGGGTCACCGTTTGGTGGGCTTTCTCGGAGGTGGAGTTTGGACTGAGGCAACTCCCAGGGGAGGGTGCTTATGCCAGGAGCTGGGATGAAGTCCCCAGGCAAACAATACAGACTTTTGTATAAAGGGGTGTTAGGGAGCTGAGATGATGCTTCCGACCAAACATTCTAGACTTTGGATAAAGGGGTGCCAATGAGCTGAGGTGAAGCCCCTCAATCAAACAGTGTGTGTGTGTTTGGTGTGTGTGTATCTGTGCATGCATGCATTCATGTACGCATCCCTCTCACAAGCACATGTGAAGGTCAGAGGGTAACCCTCCAGAGCTGGTTCTCTTCGACCTGCAGTGGCTGTGGACATCAGGCGCTATGTCCAGGCTTGTACAGCAGGTGCCTTCACCACGGAGCCACCCCTCAGCTCTGCCCTTTCTCCTTTAGTGTCTTTGTGCTCGGAGCTGATGATCGCTGCTGCCCACCCAGGACACGGGGCTCTCTTTGGAGACGGCCTTGGCTTGGAATACCACCCTTACAGAGTCTTTAAGTGTGCTTTCCTCTTCAATTTTTAAAAAATGTTGAGAAGAAAATATATGGAAGAGTTGACCTGTAATTTCAGGGCCCTTCTTTGTTGTGTGAGTTTTGTTCATTTGTCTGAGGGAGTCTGTTTGGTCTTTTGAGATAGGATATCACTTTGTAGCTCAGGTTGACCTAGAACTCACTATATAACCCAGGCTGTCTCAGAATTTATGGCAGGCCTTCTACCTGGCTGTTAAGGGGCCTTGATTTCTAGGTGGTGGGGGCACACCTTTAATCCCAGCACTCAGGAGGCTGAGGCAGGAAGGTCTCTGAGTTTGAGGACAACCAGGGTTACACAAAGAAACCTTATTTCGAAAAACCAAATTGGGTGGGGGGGGTAAGTAGAAACTGCTCATTCGGTTTCTGGCTGCCGAGATACAAATAATCACACAAAAATTGTATTGATTACAACACTGGTTGGCCTATTAGCTCAGGCTTCTTATTAACTAGCTCTTATAGCTTAAAATAACCCATTTCTATTATTCACCATGAGGCTGCGGCTTACAGGTAAGGTTCTGGCCACCATCTCCTTCGGTACTGTGTGGCATCTCTCCAACTCTGCCTACTCTCTCTGTACATCTCTTTCAGCCTGCTATAGGCCGAAGCAGCTTCTTTATTAACCAGTGGTAATAAAACATATTCATGGCTTACAGAAGGGAATCCCACATCAAGCGGGGGCGACTTTGATTTCTGGGTCCATCTCCTTTCTAGTTGTTGCAGTTGTCTGTTTATGATTTCATTTTTTTTAAGATTTATTTATTTATTATGGACACATTGTTCAGCCTCCACATATGCCTGCAGGCCAGAAGAGGGCAGCAGATCTCATTACAGATGGTTGTGAGCTACCATGTGGTTGCTGGGAATTGAACTCAGGACCTCTGGAAGAGCAGTCAGTGCTCTTAACCTCTGAGCCATCTCTCCAGCCATATGATTTCATTTTTTTAAAAGCTTTTTCTTTATTTAGTTCTTGTGTTAGTCTATTTTCTGCTGCCATAGCAAAATACTTGCGGTTGCTGACTTTATAAGGAACAAAAGGTTGCTGTCGCTTGATGTTTGAGAAGATGCAAAGGCATAACAGCCGCTTACGCTTGTCTCTGGTAAAGGCCTAATGTCAAAGGGCATTGAAACAGGTGGAGCCTGTAAGTGTGACGGCAGGGAGCTAGAGCGGCTGGCCAGGCTCTTAGCATCAGCTGTGGGGACCGAGCTTTCAGCACAGAAGCCTTTGGAGACATACTTACAGCGTAAGTGGTAGAGCTGGGTACTGACTGGACACATTTCCTAGTCGGTGCTGCTACTTTTGGTGCTGGGGCCCGCCCAGGACTGTGTGTGCTGACATGCTCTGCCCTGCCGAGCTGCAGCCCAGACCTGGCTTGTTGTCAGTCTGTAT
Organism: Arvicola amphibius; assembly: GCF_903992535.2. Taxonomy (NCBI): domain Eukaryota; kingdom Metazoa; phylum Chordata; class Mammalia; order Rodentia; family Cricetidae; genus Arvicola; species Arvicola amphibius. Next base: position 4,328,313 of record NC_052052.2, on the reverse strand, counting down.
AGTCCTAGCTTGGTAGAACTTGTTAAGTCTACCAGGCTAGCCTTGAACTTCTGCCATGGCTGGCTTCTTTGGCTAGTTGGTAGCTATGGGGGTACAGTGAGTGTGCACATGTGTTTGAATGGACCTGTGTGCACTCCCAGAGGCTACACGAGGGTCACATAAATGCTGGGATCTGAACCTGGTGAGCCACCTGTCCAGCCTTACTTCCTGGCTTTATTCCCCACAGCTCTGCCTTTGTTTCATTCTATAGGTTTTGGCATGTTGTGCTTTGTTTTCTGAGTTTTAAGTATTTAACCTACTCGCATTTTCTTCTTTGATCCCTGTTGGCTGAGCAGTGTTGTTTAATAGCCGCAGATTTGGGGGTTTCTGGTCTCCTTCTGTCATAGACTTCTTTCTTTGTTGTTGTTTTTTTGTTTTGTTTTGTTTTGTTTTGTTTTTCGAGACAGGGTTTCCCTGTAGTTTCTAGAGCCTGTCCTGGAACTAGCTCTTGTAGACCAGGCTGGCCTCAAACTCAGAGATCCGCCTGCCTCTGCCTCCCGAGTGCTGGGATTAAAGGCGTGCGCCACCACCGCCCGGCTTTTGTTGTTTTTTCTTGCTTGGTTGGTTGATTTGTTTGGTTTGGTTTTTCGAGACAGTGTTTCTCTGTGTAGCCCTGGCTGTTCAGGAACTTACTCTGTAGACCAGACTGACTTCAAACTCAGAGATTTTCTTGCCTCTGCCTCCCGAATGCTGGGATTAAAGACGTGCTCCACCACTGCACGTATTTCTAATTTCATGCTGTCTGGTAGGAACGATTCTTTGTGTAGTGTTTATCTTTTAAAATCTGTTGAGGGCCTGGACAGATGGCTCAGCAATTAGGAGCGCTTGCTGCTCTTGCAGAGGCCCCAGGTTTAGTTCCTGGCACCCATGTTGGTAGTTCACAGCCACCCACAGCTCCAGCCACAGGGACCTGCATCTCTTCTGGCTTCTGTGGGCACTGTGCGCACGTGCACAAGAACAGAAGTCTTTTTCTTTCTTTCTTTTTTAGCTTTAGAGCCTAGGAATAGAAATCTTATTAAAAGTTCTATTGAGATTTAATTTGTGACCTAACATTCTCTTCAGATGACTGGGCAATAAAACTTTCAGATTTTAAGCTTGGGACATCTGGATTTTATTGTAGAAGTTTGGAGATAAATGTATAGTTTAGGTGTCCTTCTTAATGAAATCTCATTACCTTCTACAATGGTGTCAGGAGCTAAATAGTAGTGAGAAAGGTTATCATTTATGAAATATCGAACCAGTGACCTTAGCTATTCAGTTGTGATGAAAGGCCTAATCTAACCTTTATTGAATGTGAGATTTATTAAAAATGAAACTTCTCATTTCCATTACTTAATCGATAGTACCCTAAGTCGTTTGTTAGTATGATTAAAGGTGGCGTTGCAGACTAGATTCCTGCTCCCCAGACATTTGGCTTAACTTTAGTAACCAGGAAATGTCTTTTAACCTAGAGTCACGTAAATCCATTTCATCCTGTACTGGTGACTTTTATAAGGCATGAGAAAGAGCAATTTAAGTTTTCAGGAGGAAGGCCAGACAGAGTTCCTCACACCTACACTCCCAGTGCTGAGGGCCTAAAATAAGACAGTGCGTGTGAGGGTCATGTTGAGGCCCGCTTGAGCTACATGCTAAGACCTGGCTTTGAAGAAAACAGCGCTGGTAAGACGGCTCGGCAGACAGGCAATGGCACCTGCCACACAGCCTGACAGCCTGAGTTTGATCCCTAGAACCCACATAAAGGTGAAAGGAGAGAACAGACTCCACATAATCACCCTCTGACCCCTACATGCTCACACACACCATATATAGAAGCACTGTACACGTTAATATGTTTTTATTTTTCCAAATATAGACAGGGCTGGAGTGATGGCTCGGTAGTTAAGAGTGCTTGCTTCTCTTTCAGAGAAGCAGAATTCAGTTCCTAGCAACCATGTCGGTGACTCACAGCCATCTTTAACCCCGGCTCCAGATCTGATGCTCTTTTCCGGCCTCCATGGCCACCCTTACACACATGTACACACACATACACATAAATAATCTTTAAGAAATAAAAAGTCACAGAAAGAAGCTAATGTGTAGCTACAACTTAGGAAAGAACAGCTCCTTTTGAATCACAGCGTCAAGCTAGGAGAAAGATGTGTGTTTTATCTTCTGTTGTCTACTATTGTAATTCAAATGCCGGGGTTTCCTTCAGATAATGTGTTAATGCAGTAAGGAATGTGTTGCGTGATTAGCGGCAGCTGGGAAGAGCCCCAGGCTGGAAGAAGCAAGAGAAGGCTCTGTGATAGGACACAGATCTAAGCACAGTTGGCGGTGGGGTGCAGTCCACTTTGGCAGTGGATGCCTGTGACCCACGCCAAGCAGTGCTGCTCTGACCATCCCAGTGCTGACTGGGAGGGGGAGGTCTGGAAATGGATGGTATGCACTGCCAGGCTTGCCTGTGAGTGAGCTGGTGTGTGTCTCACCATAGCTGAGGGACAGCCTTGTCCCCAAGTTTCACAGGGAGGAAATGGGTTCTGAAGAGCCACTCTTGTAAGTTTTTGCTGTGTCGGGCACCATGTGAATCCTTGTGGGATGTCTCAGTGCATTGTCACACCAACCCTGAGACAGAAAGCTTCTGATAGGAGCTCCCTTGCCCAGAATCACGGGCCTTGGGAGTGGCATAGCCTCGGTCCAGGCCTTTGAACTCCTACGCCTGCCTTCTCAGCCACTGAAATGGAAGGTCACCATAGAGCCTCCTGGTAAATAAGAGATAACCTGCCAGAGATGGAGGGGAGGCAGTGGGCTAAGACCTACTGAACAGCGTCATTCCCAAGGCTAACCCAGAGAGAAGGTAGAGGAAGAGATTGGAGACAGAAGGGCAGAAATCTACCTAGTTCTCAGAGGCAGCTGGGTGCTCCGTCTTAAGAGCCTGCCCTCTTCTGGTGGAGCAGCTTCTGATTTAGAGTGACAGTGGCACCGCCAAGTCTCTGTCCAGCAGACAGCAGGGGTCTGTGGCTAGTCTAACCGACAAGCTGCAGGCTCCAGTCTTGCTTCTGCTTTTCTGAGTAACTGCTTTATCGGGCTTTGGGGAGGTCAGCCCCAGGCCGGCCAGCCCTGTGCCCACTGCACCCCTTCCCAGTGCCTGCCTGGTGGGGCTGGTGGGAAATGGATAAAGTCATGCCAGAGGTTATTGCTAAGTACAGGTCAGCTTCACATCTTTGTGAGTGGAGAGGAAAAGAGAAAAAGGAAGAAGCTTAGTCCTGGAAGGGAAAAGTTGTTGATAGCTCATTGAGTGTCTTGTGATTTTCTATCACTACTCCTGAGCTGTCCATCCCTATGGCCCATTCTTGAAGACCTACATCCCAGTACATGATGCTAGGACATGGTCATCCTTGGTGGCCCATTTCCACCTAGATACTGACCTCTTGGGCCCCTCTTACATCTTGTCAGTGACCACACAGGATGGTTCCCTTCACTTGTGATAGACCACAGTGGTCTTGGGTGCTGATTCTAGGTCTTCCCAGAGAGAGACCAACAACTGGCAAAACTAGACAGTGTTCCCAGGGCCATGGAGGATTCCTAAGGGGTTCTTGGTGGCTGCTAGCCAAGGAGAAGGTGTTTATGCTGGCCTCATTCCTGCAGCCCATGCCTGTGTCCCCACAGGTCTGTCAGGAAGCACCTTCTGTATACAGCATTCCCTGTATAACCCCCTGGTTGCTCCAAGCTAATGGAACATTTCCCATGTTCACATTTAGAGGCCACATTTAGGAGTGTGTTGCTTTTATGGCCTTGTCTTTGGCTCTTGAGAATTAGTATATTAATCTTTGACATCACTGACATCCCGTGTGCCTGTGGCATGTGACTGTGCTCCCTCCATGTGTTCTCTGGTGTGGGGGACTTAGCTGACTTGGGTTTGGGGGCAAGTAGGGGTCTGGTGTTTCAGCACAGCGAGCCAGTGTGGAGACAGCCGCTCTCATTCCCTAGGGTAGCAGTGGGCACAGCAAACACAGTTGCTATTGATATACATAATTGATCACTTTATTAACTGTGGAAACGAAGCCTTATTGGGGAAATAAAGCATAACTTGATTATGTCCTGTGCAGAGGGCAGATGCGGTGGAATGTGGCTGACAGGTCCCATTCCATGGCTGATTCTGATGATGATAGTGTTTCAGTACCATTGATGTCATCTAATTGAATTTCTCTTTCTTTAGGCCTCTTCTGAAGAGCTGAAGGCTGCCTACCGGAGGCTGTGTATGCTCTACCATCCAGACAAGCACAGGGACCCGGAGCTCAAATCCCAGGCAGAACGGCTGTTTAACCTTGTTCACCAGGCCTATGAAGGTCGGTGGAGAACTTGGCTTCATGTGCACAGACGTTCGATTTTTAAGTGACTTGATGTGTGGAAGGCAGAGCTGGAGTCCTTAGAGGTGTATAAAAGAGGTGCTTGGTTAGGTGCTTCCTACTGACAGAGCCCTTTGAAAGAGTCGTATTTTGCTTTGGAAATCAATATGTGTCCAGAAAGAAGAAAATGAGAGTCCAGATGAAGAGACGGGTCAGGTCTGAACAGAGGCTGCGGCTCCAGCTGGTCCTGGTGTCTCTGCTGGGGGCGGAGCTGATACTTGTAGAGTTGCTTTCTTTGACCCTTTTTTGTGAGAAGCTACAAGGCCTCTTTTTAACCTGAGTGGTTTTATTGGTTTTGTGGCAGTCGGTGAAAGAAAGGGCTTACAAAAGCTGGTGTGCAGAGCGTGGTGGGGAAGTAGAGCCTAGTCATTCAGGATCGGAAATTTATGGCTTTACCTATAAATGAAGAAAACCTGAGATATGTTTGTTTCTGGGAAGGTAGAAGGCTCTGTAAAGAGTGATTGGTGGCTTCCTAGTGCCAGTGAGCTTCATGCTACCAAGTTGGGCATTTTAAAGTGATTGGAATGATTTAAAAATAAAAGAAAAAAAAAACAGAACAAAACAAAAAAGTTGGGCTGGAGAGATGGCTCAGAGGTTAAGAGCATTGCCTGCTCTTCCAAAGGTCCTGAGTTCAATTCCCAGCAACCACATGGTGGCTCACAACCATCTGTAATGGGGTCTGGTGCCCTCTTCTGGCCTGCAGGCATACACACAGACAGAATATTGTATACATAATAAATAAATAAATATTTTTAAAAAAAAAAGTTACGACACTCTTAGGATTTATAGATTAGGAAAAATCGGTTACTCATTCCAGACCCTGTGATGTGCCTCTGTGTGAGGCAGCGAGACCTCACGGCAAGCAGGATAGCAAGTTTTACCTCACAGCTTTTACCAAGAAGTTAGATTCTGATGGCCAGTGGTGCATGATAGATGGGTCTGCGTGTCGCCAGGGTTGGTGGTGACCAAGCCCATTGTAGCGATTCTGCTGTTGCTGGAGGTGCGGAGGTGCGCATCCCAGCGGAAGCTGCCTCCCCGTGGGAGCAAGCGCAAAGCCCTGGACCTCCTTAGTAAACTAGCTCTGCTCAGCAGGTTTGGCTCCGTGTTTCCCAGTGGTCAGCTCCTCTTCCTTCTCTGTTAGATTTGTATATGGATAGACTCATTTGCATTGCTTTTTAATTAGGCCTAAAAATATATGGGAACCTCAGAGGAGGCGCAGTGCAAAGATCCCCAGCAGAATCCGGAGTAGCTCCAGGGTAGCTGTCATCCTCGATCACAGTCCATTGGGGCCCGGAGTAATTTTCTCCCTTGTTGAGGAATCTTCTCACTAGGTGCTGTGGCCACCAGTATTGTGAATGATATTCATGTATCTTCAAACAATTTTCAAAGCTGGAGGTTGGAGCTCACACCTATGATCCCAGGACTTGGGAGGTAGAGGCAGAATTGTGATGTTGGCTGTGTACTGAGTTTGAGTCTGGGCTACATGAAACCCTAGTTTGTTTGTTTGTTTATTATTACAAATAAAGAGAAGTACACCAAGACCAGCTGTTTTGGTTGGTTAGTAGGTAAATCAGCTGTCAGTACAGTGTCTCCTGTGGAGTGCACTATGGAACAGCGTTAGAGAAGACTGCACTTATGGGGCATGATGTTCCTGCGTCCCAGCACTCAGCAGGTGGGAACAGTAGAGCCAGAAGTGTATGGGCATCCCCAGCTACATAATGAGCACAGCCAGCCTTGTGTACAAGAAACATCTCAAGAAAATTAAAACCTGAAACCAAACAAAAAACACCGTCCTTCCGAACTGCCACCACAGGCTGGACCCTGTGGAAGCCCAGTTTTTCCCATCTGTAGCTTTTAAACACCCTCCATTGAAAGGAGAAAGCGTCAGGGAGGATGCAGCAGAAGAAAGATACTCCTAAGGGCTAGAGAGATGGCTCAGCGGTTAAGAGTACCGACTGCTCTTCCTAAGGACCCACAGGGCAGCTCACAAACTGTAACTCCAAGATCTGACACCCACACACAGACATACATGCAGGCAAAAAGCCCAATGTGCATAAAATAAAAATAAATAATTTTTTTTTAAAAAAGGGAAGGAAGACTGGCAAAGAAAGGAAGGCAGAGGAAGCTTACCTCGTGACCTTGTACACTGGGTTTTCAGGACTGAGGAGAAAGTTTTCTGTGTGAACATGCTTGATTTTTTTTTCTTTTTATTGCAGTGCTTAGCGATCCCCAAACAAGGGCCATCTATGACATCTATGGGAAGAGAGGCCTGGAGATGGAAGGATGGGAGGTAAGAGACACTGAGCCCGAGGGGCAGGAAGCAGGAGGAGGTGCAGCACCGCGGCTGTCCCCAGGGCCTGTGAGAGCACGTTCACTCTGCCCCTGCCTGGTGGCAGAAGTATGGCGAGCCATTCACGTCTTTGCGCTTCCTTGTTACCGGAAGAATAAAGTTCTATAGAAAAGTGAGCATGAAAATTAATTGTATTGTGAGACCCCAGACTGCTGCAGGTGTGCAGGTGTTCTTACCCAATCCTATCCAGACACTGGTGCGTGAGAGCCCATGGGATCCCGTCAGATGTTAGTGGCCATGCGGATGGTGCCAGTTTCCTGTTGACCTCATGCTCTGTCTGTCCCTTCTGAGCCCGACATGAAGCCCAGCTAAGGCTTGAGGTGTGATGGGAAGAAAGCAGAACTGACTGGTTGCACTGGGGGCTTATGGGTCACCGTCCACCTGTAGCCATGCTCTGATGGGCGCGGCATGGTAAACTGTAGCTGTTAAGATTTGAAGTCTGGGGGTTTTGTGTGAATATCCAACAGTTTTCTGAAGCACCAGAATAGCAGCACTGGGCCTGAGTCCCCTCATGAGATAGCTGCCAGCTCTGAGAAAGCCCTGCCCTTTGAACTAGGCTGTGTTCACACTTTGTCCTGTCCCCGCCACTCCATACTGTCATCGGGCCATTGTCTGCAGCAGGCTCTATGTGTCCTGCCTGGCTCCCATAGGTGTTTGTTTTAGGCCTCTAGCTTCCTGGAAATCTCAGTAGTTCGTTGCAATTTGTACCTTTTACCCAGATGGAAAACAGTCCAGTTGTGTGCCCAGACTCTTCTCAGACTCTGTGTACCACCTGGATTAGTTACCAGAGCTGAGGGCTGTAGTCAGGGCTGCTGGCTATGGGACTCTCATCACAGATGACTGTTTGGTTTCTGGCAGTGTTTGGGCACGCCTGGAGTGGTGGGATCCTCCCACCAAAGCAGACTGTCTCCCGCTAGTATGCGCAAAGCCAGACTGGGCTGCTCTTATGCAGGAGGCAGCCAGTCACAGATGGTGAGTGGTCAACTTTGCATGCATAGCTTCAGCAAATTGCATTAATGAAACAAACTTCTCAGTAAGTCCGCAAGGTAAGCTCGTGGGAGTAATCCCAGCTCTTGTGAGGCAGGACAACCTGGGGCATACAGTGAGTTCCAAGCCAGCCTTGGCTCCATAGAGTTCTCAACCTGTGGGCCTTGATCTCTTTAACAAACCTGTCTCAAAAAAATACATTTATAGTAGTAGCAAAATTACAATTATGAAGTAGTGACAAAAAATGTTATGGTTGAGGGTCACCACAGCATGAGGAACTATATTTAAAGAGTCACAACATTGGGAAGGTTGAGAACCAAAACACAGACCAAAAATTAAAGCATTTTTGGGTATTAACAGTGCTGGCATGCAGCAGGACACCAGCTCCCTATTGCACGTGGAGCATCTGAATTTGGCCATGATCTGTGGAGTGACTGCAGTTCCTGTTTATATAAGCTCTCTCTCCACATGAAGGACATGGCATTCATTGTGTTACTGATGTCTTCAGAATATAGGTCTTTGGTGGCTGAAGGTTATCTGTCACAGCCTGTTACTTGAGTAAACATCTAGGTTGTTTGGTAAAAGGTGAAGGTAATTGTGCATCCAGGGTATGTGAAATGCCTCAGAAGCACCTGGGTCTCAGCTGTGACGTCACTTCTGTTTAATGGAGGATGTTAGGAATGAAATTGGGCCTTTCTTTTAAAGGCAGGTTGTCACTATGATGCTCTAGAAGGACTGGAACTTGTTGTGTAACCAATAACTGCCCCCAGCTGGTGATTCCCGCCATGTCAGTGCCTGGAGCTGGCTGGCAGTGTTGACGCCAGTGCCACGTTGAAAATGAAGTTTGTCTTTTCCTTAGAATGGAGAAAGTCAGCTTAACACTTAGACAGTCTCGGCACTCATCCTGGCTGGCAGGTGGAGTGAAACCACGATTCAACTTGCCTGCAAACTGCTCTCGTGGGCACATCCTGTGACCTGATTCATCTCAGTTTGCAGCCCTGTACGTTACCCATTGTCCCCATGAGAGTGTCTAAGAAGGGTAACTCTGTGAAAAGCAGAAACGTATCGTGAGAGGAGATCTCGAACTGCCACAGAGCAGAGGTAACTAAGGCATTGTGAGAAATAAATGTTAGTGGGAAGCTCACAAAATCTGAAAAGTCTAGGTCTGGCCAATAGAAGCATGTGGTGCTTATGATAGCCTTGACGGTTGTCTATGGCCACATGAGATGCTATCGTTGGGGCTGGAGAGATGTTCTTCCAGAGGACCAAGGTTCAAACCACAGCACTTACATGGTGGCTCACAGGTGTCTGTGACTCCAGTTCCAGAGGACTTGATGCTGACTTCTGACTTCCCTGGCACCAGGCACCACAAGTGATACAGATAGCATTTAAGCAAAACACCCATATGCATAAAACAAAAAAAAAAATTTTTTTTTTTCTGTTTTGTCGAGACAAGGTTTCTCTGTAGCTTTGGAGCCTGTCCTGGAGCTAGCTCTTGTAGAGCAGGCTGGCCTTGAACTCAGAGATCCGCCTGCCTCTGCCTCCCAAGTGCTGGGATTAAAGGTGTGCGCCACCACTGCCCAGCCTTAAAAAGAATATTTTTTTAAAAAGATATTAATATAAACCAGGTGTGGTGGTGCATACTTTTAATCCCAGAAGTTGGGAGGCAGAAGAGTCAGGTAAGTCACTGTGAGTTTGAGGCCAGCCTGGTCTACACAATAAGACCCAGGACAGCTAAGACTAGAGAGAGACCTTGTTTCAGAATATTTTAAAAAGTTTACTTAGGGTCCTAGACTTTTCAGACCCAACAATGCCTAGGGACTGTAGCTGTGGACATTCTCTCTGGAGGTGAACTACCCACCCCCAGCTGACCCATCCTTCCCTGTAGTTGAACTTTTTCTGTCCTGCCAGCCAGCTCCCAAATAACCACACAGAGACTTTTTATTAACTATGAAAGATCGGCCAATATCTCAGGCTTGTTTCTAACTAGCTCTTTTTTTGTTTTGTTCTTTTGTTGTTGTTGTTCTTTTGTTTTGTTTGTCTGGTTTTTCAAGATAGGGTTTCTCTGTGTAGCCGTGTCCTGGAACTTGCTTTGTAGACCAGGCTGCCCTGAAATCCACCTGCCTCTGCCTCCCACGTGCTGGGATTAAAGTTGTGTGCACCACCACCACCCGTCTGTAACTTATAACTTAACCCATATTTATTAATCTACATTCTACCAAGTGACTTTTACCTCTGTCCCATTTTGTGTGTTCAACTCGTTCTCTATCTGGCTGGCTTCTCTGCCCTTGTTTTCCCAGCATCCTCTCTGTCTTGAAAATCCTGCCTAGCGATTGGCTGTTAAGCTTTTTATTATACCAATCCAATACAGTCACAGTATACACAAAGATTATTCCACAGCGCCTCTCCTCTGATGGAGTCAGTCTTCCTACTGGCCCAGGTGAACTAGGCTTCTGTGGGGGCTCAGGGCAGGGGTTATCCAGCATATAGCAAAAGTTGTAGGTGCCCACAGCCGGGACTGCCCTCACGGGACCACCCCAGCTTCCTGTACTCAATTAGTTCCAGGTAAAGCCCTGATGGCAGAGGCTTATGACTGCCAAGAGGGAGGTCCCTGCACCCAGGAAGCGTCATCAGCATTGTGGAGGGACCGGCCATTTTAATTTGGCAATTGGTTCTGACTCTATAACCAGCCGTGTGTGGGACTTGTGTAGAGTGTGGACACGGGAGAAGGATCCAGGTTGTTTTCACCACAGCGCGTTCTAGGCCGAGACCCAGCACCGGGCTCCGATGTGCTCCCAGGCTCTGCCTTTCTCATGAGGGCTTAGGATTGTGCACTCGGACGTGGTGTCCTTATACGTCATGTGGTACAGTGGCCGCAGAGGTGAGGTACCTGATGTCCACAGTGGCCTCACCCTTTCCATGAAGCTCCGCCTTTGTGAAATGTCAGCTGCATCACCTTCCTGTCACGTACACTGAGACTAAGCAAGGCCATGCTAGAGTGTCCTGGCTTGTCCAGACTTGATCTCATGGTGTGCCGATGACTTTCATGTCATCTGCTGTTAGGACCTCCAGTGTTGTTGGACCTGAGACCACAGCGTCACTGGCAGCTCAGTGCTGCGCTTCGTGTCATAGAGGACAAGCCCATCCCTCACATGACTAGAGGTCCCAAGTTTATAATCCCACAGTGTACCGCATTGACAGCTGATTTCTCAGTAAAACTAACTGTAGGATTTCTTTATAAGGTTCCTGCGCCTCTGAGGGGTTACTAAGATAAAGAATGTCAGTTTTGGGGGAGCCCAGAGGCCAGCAGAGCCTTGCTTTTCTCACAGGGTTGGTAGGCAGCTCTGTGCAACTCCTTCAGTCTCTTTTGAGCCCAGGGTTTGCCCTGCTGGCCCCTGGCTATCTGCTATCGTGTGCATGTCAAGCAAAACTCCAGCTCTGTGGGTGTCCTGGGCCTCATCTATCTCCCTCAATTCTGCTCACAGGTGGTGGAGAGAAAGAGAACTCCAGCCGAGATCAGAGAGGAGTTTGAGAGGCTCCAGAGAGAGCGGGAAGAGCGGAGACTGCAGCAGCGAACCAACCCCAAGGTAGCCAGCGCCCCCTGGAAAGGGAATGGGGAGGCCAGGTTGAAAATAATTCAGTATTTTTCAACTGACAACATAAAACTGGGTGGGACAAAAACTTGTGGCTTATCTCAGAGTGGTCTTTTTCTGGAGGGTGACACCTGTGCTGCTCAGCAGAGCTGTGGCTGGGGACAAGCATGAGAGCCTTGGTTTGCACAGGCATAGCTCATAGCTCCCGAAGACATTCCCTTTGTTACACTTCCTGAGCCCTTGGCAGGCAGGGTCAGTGAGAAAGGACACCACCTGACAGCTCAAGCACTAAGGCAGTGGTCCCCTGTGCAGTTACACTCTGGAGGGCAAATCCAGATGGCACCAAGCAGGGGCCCTCTGCCTTCATCACCCCAGTCAGGCCTTGTATGGTGTCTTTTTCCTTCTATTCAGATCATTCTGAGCTGTGCCCCACCCAGGAGGCAAATGGTATCTCGTGAGGTTTGGGGTGCACATTGTACTGGGTAGTTGACTGCGGCTCAGTCCTGTCCAGCAGTGAAAGGGTGCTGTTTGCTGTTCAGGCTGGGCACTATCAGTGTGTCAAGATGGCCCTGCTACAGCCTATTCCTGTCATGATAAGACGCTGGTAGCCTTGCCATCACCTCTTGAGATACCCGTATCCTCTCGGCAGCTGTGCAGGATGATGAGAGGCACCGTTGTGTTTCTTACGTCGTCAGTGCCAGCGAAGCCAGGGAGCAAGTACAGTGAACCTCTCATTCATTCTAGCACTGTGTTTTAAGATAGTCAGTGTGTAAAGGACTTTATTTCCAGTGTGAAATGGGAGATTTTCCTGGAGATCCATCCCATGGAGTTGTGTCTTTGAATCCCATTGTCCCCAGTTCTCACTGCCTCTTACCTGGCTTCAGTTTGCTCTTTTCAGATAAAACCTTGTATCTGTAACTTCCTACTGAGAAAGCTAAAACTTGGTGCTGGGGTCATGTGTCCCTGGGCCCCTCCATAGTGTAGAGGAGGGGACTGTCACTAGTGTGCCATGAGGTCATTCACATGGACTGGTGGCACTGCCTTCTGCCTAGGACACTTCCCTCCCTCCTGGTTCGAGTCCCTGGTTTATACGAATCACCACACTGCTTTTAGTGACTGGGAGCCTGGAATAGAGTTGGTCTGTGCTGTGCTGGTGTCATGTGGCCTGGTTTGATTCTTGTCTATCCCAGCAGCCCCCAGCGGTTCTTGCTGCTGTTTTCACAAGCTTGTGTGGACCCTGTGCCTGGGGCTTGCAGAGCTTGACTCTCTCTGGGGACAGAGGTTGCTTTCTTTTTAACCCTGTTAAGTGATAGTTGCATAGATTGTTAAATTGTCTCCTAGTCCTTTCTGTTCTCTCCATGTTAGACAGGCTGATGCAAACTAGCATAGCATCCTTTCTTAGAAAGGCTCTGTTGTCTTCACACACATAATGGATTAGAGACATAATTCAGCTTTATCAGAAAATATTTGAATACCTATACAGATACTTTTCAGTCACAGAATGCTTTCTTAACAACATGATACATTGTTTACTTTTTGGTTTTTAGAGATGGGGTTTCTCTGTGTAGCCCTGGCTGTCCTGGAACTCCCTATGTAGACCAGGCTGGCCTTGAACTCACAGAGATCCGCCTGCCTCTGCCTCCAGAGTGCTGGATTAAAGGTGTACGACACCATACACCACACCTGACTACTCTCTTATTTTTTTAAGATTTTTAAGAAAATTGTTTTATAAGGCTGAAGAGATGGCTCAGGGGTGAATGTGCCAGTCCTGACAGCAGCTGTCTTCTGACTTCCATGCACACTAAATACATAGAAAGTTTAAGGTAATTGTTTAGGTTTCCATGACAAAGCACAGCCATCAGAGTGAGCCTGCTGTGGCTCCAGCCTGCTCTGTGGAAGTGGTTAGAGTCAGGAGGAAACCCATTAGAGCCCATATGTTTGTTGCGCTTGGTGGCAGAGGGCCAGAGAGGGTCACATGCAGAAGTGGGCTGCAACTGAAAATGGGACAATGGGACTGTGGCGTAGAAGGGACAGGAGCCCGGTTAATCCTGTCTGGGAATTTGTCACATGAAGAACTGGGCTTTGGAAAGCTGAGTCCTGTATTGCTCCTAGGCTGCGTGTCTGATTAAAGGCTGCTGTGTGTGCAGAATCATTTTCAGCAAGACTTGAATTAAAGGCTGCAGTAGGCTGAGGGTCTTCAAATGCTGATACAGTCCAGTTTGCTCCCCATACAATTGGTTCTGAGATAATGCAGTGATTCTGTGGCTGCTCTTGTCCTCACAAGAGCTGTCTGAGGCCAGTGCAAAAAAGGCCGGTATCAAGTTGCTCTCAGCTGCCTGCACCACTTCCTCTGGTGCTTTATACAAACCAAACAACACGACCAGGGCACCATAGAGAAACGAGAGCTTGTTTGTGGTTTTAGAGTCATGAGAGTCCATAGCGATGTTGGCTGCAGGGGCTGGGCATGGCTGGAGCAGGAAGCCAAGAGGCAAACTGGAGTCTTGTGAGTCTTTAAATTCTTCCCATCAGGCTGCACTACCTAATCCCCCTCAAACGATGCAGCAGCTGGGGACCAAGGGTTCAATTGCCCGAGCTGTTGCAGGCATTCTCATTCAAACCACCACATTGCCTGTGGGGGAGACTTTCAGTGAGTAAAGAGTCATTGTTGAAATTCTAAGGATCTGCCTCAATAATGAAAAAGGGGGCTTTTATCCATAGCCATTAATGAGAAGAAAGGACCACTACAAGTCTGTTGGCTGCAGTATCTATGGCGGGACTCTCGCGGAAGAACTTTGCTGACTATGGGGGAAAGAAGCAGCGGCCATGGGACTGTGAATGGCGCTCTCTCTTGGGGATGTGCCTGTCTGTTCTTCTGATTGGTTTGACTGAAGAAACAGGAAACTGGGTGGAGTCCCATAGACTATTTGTCACCAGCATCCAGGGGAAAAGTAAGAGTGTCCTCACTGTGGACACACACACCCAGTCACGGGGATCTGGAGCTGCCTGCTGCACACAGGTCAGTTTCCAGCAGCCCCCCTGCTGTGTCACTGTTTCTCCGGTGCCCATCTTTAGACACTGATGGCACAATTAAGTGCTCCACAGCAAACTGCAAGCCGTCACACCGTGTGCAGCCCAAGAGAATAACACTTTGCTTTTGAGTTTTGTAAAATTGGAAAGAAGAATGTTTTGTAACACATGAAGTCAGATTGCAGGAAATGAAGGGTTGCCTAGGGCTCGGTGTGCCTGGTTCTGCTTACAGCCCCAGAGCCCAGAGCTCAGTCTTACCAGTGAGTGCCTAGATTTACTCTCTGCTCGTTACAAAACAGGTGTGACAGCTTCGCTCTAGAGCAGCATGAAAAGCGGGCAGAAGCTTGCTAGACAGAAAGACAGTGCAAGGCTATGACTTGACTTGTAGAGACAGAAGGCCAGCCTACCTCAGTCCTTGCTTTCCACCAGTTAGGGCTCCATCCAAACAAACAAAATTACCAAAACTGGCCAAGTGGGGTGGCACACATCTTTAATTCCAGCACTGGGGAGGCAGAGGCAGACAGATCTCTGAGTTCTAGCCAGCCAGAGCAATAGAGAACCAAACCTGTGATTTATTGGAGTTGCTGGTGGTGGGGATTAAAGTAAATGGTTTTTACTTTCACATGACTGTGTTATAGGGCAGTTAATGGACTTGGACGAGAACCTGCACACTTTCAGTCAGAAGCTTCAGCTAATCTCTGACCCACTCGGTATGTCCAGCAACTGATACTTTGCATTAGTTGTGTGTGCTGGCGTCCCTGTCACAAGTCAGATGTCACTTTTCCTGTGAGAAAACATATGGTGTTGGAGGTGAATAGTCATTGTGAACTGCAGGCCAGCCTGTGGGCACACAGGAAGGAAATCCTCCTCTGGGGCTGCAGCGGGCGGCCATCTGGGCCCTCTCGGAAATGAAGGAATGCCCTTGTCAGCTCAGGGTGACCTGACCAGCCATTTCCAGAGCAGTTCACTCATCAAGCAGTTGTTGCTGGAGCCCAGCACTCTCCTTGGCTCACTGTCACCGCTCTGGTTTAGTCGCTTTCCATAGATTTGGATCAGCACCAAAGGCTTTTGCTCTATAGTCACTGGCTCATTGGAGTTTTCAATTATTATAGCTGAGAAGTGATGACTGGTCCTTAGTTTTAAACTTCTAATGGTCACTTGTCCTTTGCTGAAGCAATCACTTGGTTGTCAGTGAGAGTGTCCGTACTTTGTTTATGACATTCTTGCTTATGGCCTGGGATGACTTGGAACTTGTGTTCCTCCTGTCTTGGTGTCCCTGGTGCTAGGATTTCAGACCCGGGCTGTCATGGGCCTTGCTGAATATATACTATTTGAAAAACTTTCAGAGCCGGATATGTTGCTGGGATTAAAGTCATGTCACCGCACTGGGCCTGCACCCGTGTTTTTGTTGTAGAATTGTTGAGGAAGGAACCAGAGCCTTGCACACCTAGGCTCTACCAGTGAGCTACATCCTCAGCCTGCAACAATCTGAGTCCTCCTCAGGATTTCTGGGATTGACTAGACTCCACTGGCTGGCTCTAGACTGACACCTCCCTGCAGGTGTAGTCCGATGGCTCCTGGGTCTTAACATTGATAGATTTACTGGATCAAGTGTTGAAGAAAGCTTGCTTGCTTGTTTGGGTTTCTTTGTTTTTGAGCAAGGGTTTTTCTAGGTAACTCAGGCTAGCCTGGAATTTAGGACAATCGCCCTGCCTCGGCTTCCCAAATGATGGTATTCCAGCACGCAAACCCTGCAAACCAGTTCCTCTTCAACTGCAGAGGGACGTGGTCTGGAGTCTACCCAGCTTGCTAGGTGGTCTCCTTGATGTGTGTGACTGGTCTTCCCCAAATGGCATGGTCCAGAGACCCAGAAGAAGCACAGTTTCTCATACTTGATCTTGAAGTCAACACCATCACCCCATGCCTTCCCTCCCTCCCTTCCCTTCCGTATTTTTAAACTGTGGTTCTGTATGTGTTGCTCTGGGGAGATGGAGCACCTGCATGTCAGTCATGGTGGTGCTTGCATGTAATTCCAGCGCTTGAGAGGTGAGACAAGATAAGTAGGAATTCAGAGCCATGGTGTAGAAGGAATGGCCACTTCCCACTACCCGGCTCCCTGGCTAGCTTTACCCAAAATAATTACATGGAAACTGTATTCATTTAAACACTGCCTGGCCCATTATCTCCAGCCCCTTACTGGATATCTCTCACATCTTGCTTTAACCCATATCTAGTAATCTGTGTATCACCACGGGTTGTGGCTTACCAGGAAGATTCTAACCTACATCCATCTGAGGCCAGAGCTTCATGGTGTCTGCCTGACTCTGCTTCTTTCTCCCAGCATTCTGTTCGGTCTACTCCACCCACCTAAGGGCTGGCCTATCAAAAGGCCAAGGCAGTTTCTTTATTTAACCAATGAAAGCAACAAATGGACAGAAGACCCTCCTACATCATTGTTTACATGAAACTGTCTCCAAAAAATATTTTTCCATTTAAAATTTCTTCATATTATAGCATGGAGGTGTCACTCATGGGCATTTTCTTTTTTGCCTCCATTCAGAACAGTCTTTCTTCTTGTTTGTTTGTTTTTTTAAGACAAGCTTTCTCTGTATAGCCCTGTGGAGTCTCTGTTGTCCCAGAACTCTCCCTGTAAGGCAGGCTGGCCTTGAACTCAGAGATCCATCTACCTCTGCCTAAGTGCTGTTCATCGCCACTGTCTTGAACCTTTTTGTTGTTGTTTTTGTTTTTGTTGTTGCTGTTTCTCTGTAGGGTTTCTCTGTAGCTTTGGAGCCTGTCCTGGAACTTGTTCTGTAGACCAGGTTGGCCTTGAACTCACAAGAGCTAGCTCCAGTACAGGCCCCAAAGCTACAGAGAAACCCTGTCTTGTAAAACAAAACAATAACAACAAAGAGAATGGAATGGAAGTCTAACTAGTTGAAAAATGCCAGTTCCACCTACGGACTTTCTTGTCCAAAGTTGAGGCGCTGAAAGGCCATCAACAGGTTTTTGAGCTATCCCTCAAGCCATTGGAGAGCGTGTTCGGTTCAAGTTCTCCCACGTGAGCCGGCCCACCTAAGGATGTTCCTGTTTTCAGTGACTCCACTCCCCGTGGTGTCTCAAGGCTGAGTGAGTAGTGCACATACCACTGATCTCAAAGACCAAGAACTCTAGGCCGGCCTGAGCAAGGCAGCAAGAGCCCCCACCTCAACAGTAGTTATCGTGGGGTGTGGGGCGTGCACCTCTAATTTCAGCGCTTGGAAAGAAGAAAGTTTGAGACCTTTCCTGGGTTACATGTGAGCAAGACGCTGTTTCAAAAGAAGAAAACATTTTTAAAAAATAGAAATAAAAATAAAAGTAATGACAATTTAAAAGGTAGTTGGAGCCAAGCTTGGCAGCTTGGGGTGTCATCCTAGGTGTTGGGATCAAAAGTTCAAGACCACACTGAACAACTTACCTTGTCTTTCATGGTGTCTCAAGGTATTGAGGTATAACCAAGTGGTAGAGAACTTGCCTCGAATGTATTGGAAAAGGAGGAAGGAGAGAGAGGTCTTATACGTACATCTTTCTGAGAAATTGAAAATTTGATACTTTTTTTTAACAAAACACAGTTTAATTTCGTCATTGAAGAATATATCATGACAAGTATGCCAAATGGTAACAGCTCATCCATTTCTGAAGAACTGCCAAAACACAGCCAATACCTTTTATTTGTTTTTGATGGCCTGTGAGGTAAGAAACTGACAGAAAAATATCAAAAAAAAAAAAAAAACCTGACGCTTAGTGACATTACGAATTATTCAGGTTGCAAGGTTCGTGGACGGAATTTTCTTGGAGCACAGCACAGTCAGTTGGTTGCTGTTATCTGCTGCTAAACTCTGATGAGAGCAACAAGAGGGTCACTGAGGTTTGCTGGCCCCCAGCATAGCCAAGAAAATGCCAGTCCTAGGCTTAGGGAGAGACCCTGCCTCAAAGGAGTAAGTAGAGAGGAATGGAGGAGGACACCTGATATCCTCTCCTTGCTTCTTCATGTGCCCAGGCCAGGTGTGTACGTACGCATGGACACACGGGCAAATAAATGAACACCTTCCAACGCCAAGACAGCGTGACTAGGATTTCTACGGCCTGCATGTTAGATGTGAGAAACAGGGACAGAGTCCACTGGGGGAGAGGTGAGTGTGACCTGTCACACCCACTCTGCTGGGTGTGGTGCATGCGTGTGGAAATCAGGATAATTTGTGCCAGTTGGTTCTTTCCTTCTGGCATGTGGGTTCTGGAGATGGTTCTGGAGTTGGGTCTGGCGGCAAGTACAGCCACTGCACCCTAGGCCATCTCGCCAGCCCCCACTGCATCTGTTACTGTTCATATGAGGTCAGAGTAAATGAATCCTGAACAACCTATATTTTTCACCTTTTGTGTAATGGCTGAAAATGAAAATTTTCTTAACAAAGCAGGGTAAATTACCATGTGCTGTACTCTGCGAGTTAAAAGGCCCTTGCTTGGTTTCTCTCAGATCTCCATTTTGGGTCTGGTAACTCAAAGTCAAAGTTCAAAGTCAAAGCAACTGTTACTGCTGGTGATACATTATTAGGATGTGTTGGCTAATGGCTAAGCCAACAAAAACACAGTGAAGTTGGTATGGTCCTAGACAAATGTCACATGGCATACCCTCTGAGGCTGCCTATCTGCCATTCAGGGCTACATGGCAAGCAGAGGACAGATTTGTTCGTCCAGGGTTGTCTGTAGAGCCTTCTTTGGGGGTCTGTAGCAGCACATCCTGGCAGCTGTGTGAACCAGACCTTCACTTTGTAGCCAGGAAGAGAGAAGGGAGTCTTCCACTAGGCCCCACTTTCAAAGCACAAAGCTATGAACATTTTTTCGGGGGACCAGTGCTCACCATGTTTCCTAAGCTCTCTTGACCTCTGGGCTCAGAGGCTACTTCTGTCTTAGCCTCCCAGCGCCTGTGCTCAGCCCCTAGTGGCCTCTATCCGGGCTCCTCCATTAGGTGCTCTGAGGCCATCACTCATTTCTGTCATAAATCTGTGCTTGCACGCCTCCCTTTCCTGGGGACACTGCATTACTTGGTAGTTTAAAGAATGTAGTTATCTGTCAAGACCCTGAGTAATCAGGTAGCACACCTGGAATCCCAGCCCCTAATGGTGGAAGCAGGAGGCTCAGGAGTTCAAGGTCATCCTCGCCCTTAGCTGTTGAGCTGCTGTCTCAAGCACCCTGCAGGAAGCGGGTTGTGCAGCTGGAGTGGTGGCTTGTTAATCCCAAATGAGAGTAGAGACATTACCCCAATTCTTTGGTCAAATTTTGCAAGTGTTATTTTCTGTCAGACAGGGCTCCCTCACCAAAGCAGGGTTTGAGAAAATAGCATCGAACACAGAGAAAGTGATGTTTATATAGCCCAAAAAACTGCAAGACTAGGGTGGTTTCAAGGGTTGGGGTATTTCCAGAGGAATTTTGGTTATGTAGGAAGTTGGCTAAACATTTCAAAATTATTTGGGAGAACATCTTATCGGGGTGGAGGTTAGGGTATAGGGTATAGAACATGTCAAATTCCAGAAAATGTGTTAAGACACAGTCAAGCCCAAGTTTTACAGAAAACAGGAATGAACTTATTTTGACCTTGTAATAAGATGGCTTTTAATCTTAAAATGGGGTCAGGCTGGTCCGTCGGTATATCCTGGAATGCTAGCACCTGAGAAGCAGGAGCATTGCTTCCAGTTCAGTGCCAGTGCATAGTGAATTTTCTGTCAGCCTGGGCCACAAAGTGAGTATCTTGAAAAATAATAAATAGACCGAAGATAAATTAATAAAAAATGTGTGTGGTTTTGTATGTGTGTACAGTGTGTGCACACATACTGGGTCAAGACAGACCCATGAGAAAAGTCTTAGAACTTTGAAAGAAAATGATAAATGTTGTTTGTCTTTCTGTGAAGGGTTTTTGGCAGTTGATTTTATGTTACCTTGACAGGCTAGAGATATCTGAGAGGAGGGAGCCCCGGTTAAGAAAATGCCTCAAGACTGGGCTGTACACAAGCTTGTAGAGTATTTTCTTAATTAGTGATTGTTGTGGGAGGGGCCATCTCTGGACTTGTGATCCTGGCTGAGCAAACCAGTAAACATGACCATGACCTCTGCATCAGCTCCTGCGTCCAGGCCCCCACCTTGTGTGAGCTCCTGTCCTGACTTCCTTCAGTGATGGACTGTGATGTGGAAGTGTGAGCCAAGTAAACCCTTTCCTCCTCGTCTTGGTTTTGGTCATGATGTCCTCACAGCTCTTATTAACCCGAACTTAGACAACCAGTCAACAAAATTTTAGCTTAGTATTTCTTGGAACATGCTGTCTTCTGTTGCTATCTTTAGTTTTCAAAGGCGGAAAGGTGTGTGAACACCCCATGTACAAATATCATGTGTGCACATCGTGTACCTGCTTCCTGGTCTGGAGGGCACTCTTAGGTCTTGTGGAATTGAGGGGTGGTTAAGTAAATGTGCTTAGTCCATGTGGCCGGCCGGTGTCTGGGTGATGTTGCCAGGGACCTGTGTGATCCCTGCATGCTCAAGTCGTTGGCTCTCTCTCCCATGTCTTGTCCCTCTGCAGGTGTGTACAGGCCGGCTCTTCCATAGAGCTGATGTTGGGTAGCTCTAACATTCCAAGGCATTCCGCAGCTTTTATTTGAACTGTGACATTCATGCTTCACGGACTTCATGGAGCACTGTCCATCCGTGAAGTCAGATGCCTAAGCACTCCACTTCAGTGTTTTCATTCCTCAAACACCAGCACTTCATGCTGACTGCGTGTTTTTCTGCCCCAGGGAACCATCAGCGTTGGAGTCGATGCCACTGACCTTTTTGATCGCTATGATGAGGAATATGAAGATGTGTCTGGAAGTGGCTTTCCGCAGATTGAGATTAATAAAATGCACATATCCCAGTCCATTGAGGTAAAGCACAGACACCTCTCCAAGTACAACCTGGGCCTGAGTTAATGAGGCACAGTGCCGGAGCAGCTGAATGGGAATCAGCTAGGGGTTTCTCATTGTTATTTATGAAAGGCTGCAATTAGCCACTGAGAGAGGGGGGAAGGGAGGGCAAGAGAACGTGCGAGCATTCTCCATTTGGCCTTGTTTGTTACTGCTTTGCCCCCACACACAAGGCAGCTGAGTGTTGGCACTTAACTCCCAAGGTCTCAGGTCTTGCCAATTAGGAGTGCTAATGGGGTAAGTATAGATGCCCAAGGTCGTAGTCATTTTAGGAAGGAAGGCAGCCCTGCTGGCAGGTGATGCTCAGAGCTAGTCTAGGTTCTAAGTACTTGACTATGTGGAAGACAGTAGCTGCTCTGGTCCTGAGCCAGGGAATTCAAACACCACCTTTTTGTCCCTGGATGCAGTAGGAGCAGGCCATTCTATCTAGGACACCAGGGTCTTTGCCTACACAGCGTCTTCATTTTATTATCAAGTGCATGAGCCAGCCCCATGGAGTTAATGCCAAGAAACTTGCTGTTCTTGAAGAGCCCTTAATACAGCCAGAACCCTGGTGGCAGGCTGGGAGTAGAGAGCCCGGACAACACATTGCGGGAAGGCACAGGTTGGGGGTCTCCATGTAGCTCCTGCCATGGCACACTAGATCTGGTGTTCTGCCACTCTGTGGGTTTGGGGGATTCTTCTGTTGAATTTGTGCAGCTCAAGAGGTAACTCAGTAAGTCGAGTGTCTGCTGTAATCACAGGCCGTGGACTGGATTCCCAGTGCCATATACATAACATGAATGCATATGGTTGCGTGTCATGACACCTGCCAGCGCTTAGGAGGCAGAGGCAGGAACATCTCATCCCACAAGGAGGCTAACTCATCTGTGCAGCCCCACAGCCAGAGCTGTAGTAAGATCCTCGTAAATAATAAATAAACTACTGCTTTAGTGGCCCCATGCCATTGATATAAATTAGGAGAGCAGAGCAGTTGGGAAGCCTCCTGTCTCTGTCCTCAAATGCCAGGGGACCTGTGTCCCCATTGCCTCTGTTCACTTGCTACTCGTGGCTATCTTCCCTTAGGCACCCTTGACAGCTACAGACACAGCCATCCTCTCCGGAAGTCTCTCCACCCAGAATGGCAATGGTGGCGGTTCCATTAACTTCGCACTCCGGCGGGTCACTTCTGCAAAGGGATGGGGAGAGGTAAGACCCGCTGGATTCTGGTATCCATACGTGGTCCCGTTATTGACTAGTCACATGACAAGCTAACCTTCACTGCCTGAGGGGGCTGTTGGTTGAAAGTCGCCTGGGCTGGTAGTGAGGCAGCCAGGAGAGTGCCGGAAGGACTGATGGACCTCTCCATCGGGGCCTATGTCCCATTTGTCACCCAGGAGATGTGGCAGGTGGCACCATGATGGGGAGGGGTGTGGACTACCAGTCTCCTTCCCTTCTGACTTGAGCCAAGGGAGGTCAGAATTCAGGACTGACATTTTCTTTGGCGGAGTACTTGTCTACAGTCTGGGGCAGAGATGATACCGGGGTGTTAGGAATCTGCCGATCCTCTGTTGGGAGCCTGGCCTGGTTCATGCTGAGCCCTGGGCTGCTGTTGTAGAAAGAACGCCAGTAATGCTTTCTCTGTTTATTTTTCCAAACAGTTGGAGTTTGGAGCTGGAGACCTCCAGGGGCCTTTATTTGGTCTCAAGCTGTTCCGTAATCTCACACCAAGATGGTAAATATACAAGATAACTCCTTTTTGGTGATCTGCGCTAACTTGTATTAGAGCCTGTGACGTCTTCTGATTGTGGACATTTGAAGTCACTTGTGCTGTGTGGGCTCAGTTGGACAAGTGCTAGGGCAGCCTGCAAGCTGAAAGAGCTCTGCATGGGAAAGCAGGCCCGGCCCACCAGGCTTCCTGCTGCACTGAGAAGCTTTCTAACGTGGGACTCTGTACCTTACAGTCCTGTGAGGACCAGGAAACAGTATCTGTCTGTGGGACTACCTGGTGATTGGGCGGACTTGGCCTCTGCAGCTACAGTGATGACTCCAGGCTTCAGTCCTAGTTCCCTTCCCAGCTAGTGTAACACGGAATACCCTGCTGAAAGCAACTTAGGGGAGGGAGACATTTCCAGGTGATAGTTCATTCTAGTAGGGAGTCACAGCAGCGGAACCTTGAGGGGACTGGTCACATCCATCTGTAGTCAGGACAGGGAGGCAGATGTGGTCTTTAACCCCAGCACTTGGGAGGCAGAAGCAGATGGGTCTCTGAGTTTGAGGCCAGCCTAGTCTGCATTCCAAGTTCCGAGCCAGCAGAGTTAGTCTGTCCTCATGTACAGTATTCAGATCAGCATGTCTCCCTCCAGGGCTCCTGCCTCCATGGCCAAGTCCAAGCTCAGCCCTAAAGTTGCTGTATAGAGCCAGGTGTGTGGTGACGCAGTGCAGTAGGAGGGTGTTTTGTACTCTTTTGGCTGTTTTGGGGACTGCCACCCAGTTCCCAGATAAATCACATGGAGGCTTAGTTAGAAATGTCTAGCCTTAGCTTGACTTGTTTCTTGCCAGTTTTTTTTTTTTTAACTTCCGTTATTCTTTCTACCTTTTGGCCCTGTGCTTTTCCTGTTCTCTTCTGTAGATCTTTACTTTGACTCTTACTGTGGCTTGCTGGCCCCTGATGACCTCCTCCTCTGGCTACTTCTCTCTCCTATATTCTCTCTGCCTGCCAGCCCCACCTGTCCTTTCTCCTGCCTTGCTATTGGCCATTCAGATCTTGATTACACCATCAGGTGTTCTAGACAGGCAAGGAATCACAGCTTCACAGTGTTAAACAAACACAACATAAACAAAAGTCACACACCTTAACATAATATTCCCAACTCTGCAGGGATAGGTAGAGGCCGGGAGATCAGAAGTTGAGAGTCATCCTCAGCTTCTTGTGGAGAGTCTGAGGTCATCCTAGAATACAGAAGACTTTGTGTCAGAACAAACAAAGCTGCTAGGTGAAGCCAGGCTTAGTGGTGTGTGCCTCTGATCCCCACTGCTCTGGAGGCTGGTGCAGAAGTGTTACAAATTTGAGACTGGTGTGGACAATATAGTAAGACCCTATCTCCAAAAGAAAATAGGAAAGGCAAGCATGATTGTAAACGCCATGGTTGTAATCCCATTGTCTGAGGGGTAGGAACAGGAGGGTCAGGAGTTCAAACCTGCCCTGTGCTGTGTAGCTCATTGAGGCCAACCTCTGGCCTATATGAGACCCTGGCCCCCCCAAAGCAGACAGCCCTGTGCAATGGTCTCAATCTCTGTCCAGTGCCTGCCTTGCTGATTGCAGTTTTCCTCCCTTTGGGACAGAACCTGATATCTCATCCCTGTCTTCTTTCGGCTTCTCTAGCTTTCTCTTGGAACTCTATCGATGACATTCTCCCTGCTGGCTCTCCTGGCTCCTGAAGGGGAAGCAGGAAAATGCAGCCTTTCTCTAGCATGGCTGGGTCTCATGGAAACTAAGAAATTGGCTCTTTTTAGTCATTTGGGAGTATAAAGTAATCCTGATTAACAATGTGTTTGCTGGGTGGTGGTGGTGCATGCCTTTAAGGAGGATCTCTGAGTTCCAGGACAGCCAGGACTACACAGAGAAACCATGTCTAAGGGGGGGAAAAATGTGTCAAGTGTGTCATGGTTACCTTAATGTCACAGTGTTATCTCTAGAGCCTAGAAAGTCAAGAAAGAGATGGCTCGACAGCAAGTGGTGAGTGTCGGGCTGTGCGCCAGACACCAGTTGTTTGTCAGCCTGCGCCCCGCAAGCTGACCGCAGAGTCCTTCCTGGAAAGCTGATTTTCAACAGGATCCCTGGGCAGGTTTTTAAAATTAATAAGCCATCTCTGCAGCATTTAAGAGCACTTGTTCTTGTGGAGGACCTGGGTTTGATTCCTGACGCCTGCATATCAGCTCCCAAGCATCTGCAACCACAGTTTCAGGGGATCTGACAGGCATACACAGGGCACACATACCTGAATGTAGACAAAAACACAGAAAATAAAATCTCTTTAGTGTGTGCGTATGTGTGTACATGTGTGCACATGCTGGGGATCCACCCAGGACTTTGACTTGTGTGACGTATGCCTGCGGTAGGTGGCGCTACTCTTTGTGACTGCTCATGCTCCAAGCCCGTGCTGAAGAAATCAGAATGCCTGACAGAGGAGCCCACTATTGGTGGCTGCACATCAGTCAGGTGACTTCAGCATTGAACAGAGTTCGGGGAACACTGTCCTGAGCCACTGTGTTTAAGAGTGTCACCAGAACTGCCTTCCATTGACTCTAAACACAGCATTTAGTGCTCTGGTAGAGTGGATGGTAGGGAGTGGAGCCGCCAGGGAGGATCCTGAAAAGACAGGCTTCTCCTCTCTCCTTGCTCTGCTGCTTTCCTTGCTGAGAGAAGGAACAGCTGAGAGTCTGTGTCAGCTGGACCCTTTCTGTCTGTGTCCCCCACCCCCAGCTTTGTGACGACAAACTGTGCTCTGCAGTTTTCATCCCGTGGGATCCGGCCTGGCCTTACCACTGTCCTAGCTCGGAACCTGGACAAGAACACCGTGGGCTACCTGCAGTGGCGATGGGGCATCCAGTCGGCCATGAATACTAGCATCGTCCGGGACACCAAGACTTGCCACTTCACAGTGGCCTTGCAGGTGGGTAGAGGAGCTGCAGTCTCTTGAAGATGCATCTTGAGGCGGGTATCTCAGTATAAGCCTTTACCCTGTGGGGCGGTTCTGGGTTCACACAGCAGTGACTATGGCCTCTAGTGAGGAAGGAAGATGTTCCCAGGTGGCTGTGTTCAGATCATCTGACAGGAAGTAACAGTTTCACGTCCTATCAGAATGGTGCTCTTGGGCTGGAGAGATGGCTCAGAGGTTAAGAGCACTGGCTGCACTTCCAGAGGTCCTGAGTTCAATTCCCAGCAACCACATGGTGGCTCACAACCATCTGTGCTGAGAACTGGCACCCTCCTCTGGCATGTGGGCATACATCGAGGCAGAATGTTGTATACATAATAAATAAATCTTTTTTTAAAAAAAAAAAAAAAAAAAAGAATGGTGCTCTTGAGTCCTGTGGCTGGGCAGAGAGAGAAGCTGGTGGGAAGCAGGTCCTGGGTTCCTCGTCCTAGCTCAGGGTTACCAGAGGTTTGTGTTTTCGTGAGAGGCCAGTAAACTGCATTTTCATTAGAAATGACAGTTCAGTGTCATCTCTCAGCGTGTCATCACACAATGGTGGCTGTACTGGCTTCTGGTAAGCGTTCACACACCTGCCCTGATGAAGCTTCCCACGGGCAGGTGCCCAGCAGCTATAGGCAGCTGGCATTATTGTTCAGAATGGTAAGCTTAACTGGCATCCTTGCACCTCCCTCTCCTCAGCTGGGCATCCCACACTCGTTTGCACTGATCAGCTATCAGCACAAGTTCCAGGATGATGACCAGACACGGGTGAAAGGGTCCCTCAAGTAAGTCTGAGCTTTGCTGGTATAGAGGTGACCCAGCTCTATGGAGGGCCCTCGGGGTGGAGCTGTGGTGGGCACCTGTGTATCATCGTCTCTCCCATGATGCTCCCTGATTGCCCCATCCTGGCATTGGCTCCCATGGGTGATAGGTGGGGGACAGGAGGGAGGCCCAAGGACTCAGCTATGTTCCTAGCAGCTCCTCTGTGGATGGGTGGGCAGGAGGGAAACGTGCCTGCAGCTGTGCTCTGCCCCCCCCCCCCCCAGGGCAGGCTTCTTTGGGACAATAGTGGAGTATGGAGCTGAGAGGAAGATCTCCCGACACAGCGTCTTGGGTGCTGCTGTGAGCATTGGTGTGCCGCAGGGTGTGTCTCTCAAAGTCAAGTAAGTTGAGCCTGACCCTTGCTAACAGGGAAGAGGGTTATTTCCTCAGTGTGTCTTTGCTTCTGAGCTGCATGAGCAGAGGTCAAGGGGCATAGCCCAGCAGTGAATTGGGAGAGGCTTGGGTTCTCCTCCCTCACACCTCACCAGACCTGTCCAGTGACCACGTCCACCACAGGCATCTGCAGCATCAGATTCTTCCTTTTCTGTAGCTTAAGAACGTGCACCCTTTCTTCTGCACTGCCCAGTTCCTTAGTCAAGCTGTCTGAGTTTGTTTGGGGTTTTGATGTTTTGTTTGAGATAGGGTCTCACGTAGCCAAGGCTGTCCTGGAACTCAAACTTGGGATCCTCCTGTTTCAGTCACCTTAGAATTGAGATTTTAAGACATGGACACTTCTAGCTTCTGGGTTTGCTCACTT
Organism: Arvicola amphibius; assembly: GCF_903992535.2. Taxonomy (NCBI): domain Eukaryota; kingdom Metazoa; phylum Chordata; class Mammalia; order Rodentia; family Cricetidae; genus Arvicola; species Arvicola amphibius. Next base: position 4,300,688 of record NC_052052.2, on the reverse strand, counting down.
TTCTGTTGCATTGCAGTTGGGCCTCCTTCAACCACCTGGGCATCATCTTTCCCAACAGAGGGCAGCTGTCTGTCCTCTTCTGCCTCTCCTTCCTCCCTACACTTCTCTGTGCCGGGATTCTTGGACAGCAGGCTAGAGCTCTGCTTTTGTTCCTGCCTCCCAGTGGTGGCTCTGTGGGGCACAGTCCTTGTCTGTGCAGACTTCCACAAGTGGCCCAGTCTGGCCTGTGTGTTCAGGTTTTGTATCTGAATGGAATCCTGAACTCCCAAGGGATAGCTGTACTGTGTTTCCAGTGTCCTTGCCTCAAGGGCCCATCTTGGCCTGCTTCCTAAATCTCTAGCTTATATGCATGATGCCCCTGTGTATCCATGGATATCACATGTATGGATTTTAGCCACCAGAATCAGCAATAATGGAGGAAAGGTTGCAGGTAGTGCAGTATGGCAGCTGTTGGTGTGGCATTCGTGTTCGACAGGACCAGAAGCCAATGAAAGATTTTGTCTAAGAAAAGAAAGATGTGAACAACTCCTTAGGAATGACACTTGAGGTCGCATGCACATGTGTCCACCCAGAGTCCTAAACTCTATGAGTTCCAATGAATCAAGCACCCCCTTCTGACCTCTGCAGGAACTGCATGCATATGATGCAGTCATACGTGCAGGCAAACATTTGTGCACGTGCATCAAAATTTTTTTTTAATATAATACTGGTTTCTGCAGACACACTACCATTTTACACTCAGAGCTGGGACTTCCTGGGTCCCGGTGCTCATCTGCGTGCTGACCCTCTTTTATCTGGAGTGGGAGTGCTGGTGAGGGCACTGTGCTCTGCTGGACTCTCAGCACTATGATGATGACTTACTTTCAGTTGGCTTCTCAGGGACAGTGTCACCTGTCATCCTGTATTTTCTGTGACAGTATTAAACTGTCCAAACTAAATTTTTAAAGGATTTGTTATTTTTAGGGCTGGAGAGATGTCTCAGCAGTTAAAAGCAATGGCTGCTCTTCCAGAGGTCCTAGTTCAATTCCCAGTACCACATGGTGGCTCACAGCCATCTGTAATGATATCTGGGCTGCAGGTGTACATGCACACAGAGCACTCATACATAAAATAAATAAATGAATAAAATTTTTAAAAAATGATTTATTATTTTTAATATGTGTGTGGGTCTGTCCACATGAGTGCAAGTGCTCTAAGGGGCCCAAGGAGTCAGATCCCCTGGAGCTGGAGTTCTGGGCAGCTGCGGGCCTACAATATTGGTCTTAACTACTAAGCTGCTGCTCTGACTGCTTCAAACTGAATTTTTATGCTGGTTGGATGTCCCTTATCCTTAACATATTTGTGTGTAAAGAGGAGTCTAAGTGAGTTCAGTTCTTTCGGGAACATAGAGCTTTAAAATTTTCCTAGTTCACCTGTCAACTTGACTATTTTGTAAACCACGTTTCAAGGATTGTGTCTCTTTCATCTTGGTGTGAAATTTCTTGGCATTCATTTGTTCCTTCACCTGCCTGTCCTCTTGTAGTTACCCTTTTGGTAATTTGTATCCTTTCTGTCTTTTGTTTTTAAAGACTTGGTCTCACTAGATAGATAGTGCTGACCTCAAAGTCATAAAGATCTGAGTGTCTCTGCATCCCCCTGCTGGACTTAAAGGTGCGCCAGGCTTGGGTCCTTCCTAACAACATCTTACAACAGTGAAGCCCCTTTATAGTCAGTCTAGTGCATCTTACGAAGTTGATGTTGTGTTTTCATTATCCGGTTCACTAGGAGTGTATTGCTTAATTGTGCATTGTAGCTAGCGCATGCCTGTGCTTTGTGTGTGTGTGCGTGTGCGTGCTTGTAATCCCATCCTCAGGAGGCAGGGGCAGATACATAGCAAGTTCTAGCTACAAACATACAATCTAAAAAAAAAATCTAAAAAAAAAAATACAGGGCTGGAGATATGGCTCAATGGTTAAGAGCACTGACTGCTCTTCCAGAGGTCCTGAGTTCAATTCCCAGTAACCACAACCATCTGTAATGAGATCTGGTGCTCTCTTCTAGTCTGTAGGCATACATGCAGACAGAACACTGTATACATAATACATAAATAAATCTTTTAAAAAATACAAATCAATGTATTGCTTGAGGAATATAGAGAGAGGAAAGAAAGGAAAGATAAATACTGCTTGGGCCAAGAGTGGTGTCTTGTGCCTATAATACCAGCGGAGGTGGGAGTATTGCTACAAATTTAAGGCTAGCCTGGGCTATGTAGCTCCAGGGTAGCCTGAGCTGCATAGGGAAACCTTGTCTTAAACAAATGCATTCTTGCATACATACCTAAGTGGGTAGCTGAATGGGGCAGTGTGTGCTTAGCACACACAAGGTCCTGGGTTCTGCCAAGGCAGCCATCAATGCAGTGGGAAACATGCCCGTGTCCTGTGCTCATGCTCACCTGTCTGCTGCTGTCAGAACTTCCGTGTGTTTGTTGTAGTGAGTCTCTGTACTGCCAGCTCTCAAAAACTAAATGCTCGGCTGATAGCTAAGGCTTGTCTCTAACTAGCTCTTAAAACTTAACCCATATCTTTTAATCTACGTGGCTTATTATCTCATAACCCATTTCTTCTACATTGCTCGGCTACCTTTACTCTGTACGGCCCATGCTGCTTCCTCCGAGTCTCCTGGTGTCTCCACCTTCTTCCTCCCAGCACCCTCTCTGCCTGCAAATCCTGCCTACCTATTGGTCGGTCAGCTTTGTATTAAACCAATCGAGTGCCACTTCTTCACAGTGTACAAAAGGATATTCTACAGCACTTTGTTTTAAGATATAATAAACACTGGCTGGAGAGATGGCTCAAAGGTTAAGAGCTGCTATTCCAGAGGTTCTGGGTTCGATTCCCAGCAACCACATGATGGCTCACAACCATCTGTAATGAGATCTGGTGCCCTCTTCTGTCCTGCAGACATATATACAGGCAGAACACTGAACATAATAAATAAATAAATCTTTTTTAAAAAGATACAATAAACACTAATCTGAGGCCCAGCCCACTGGCACCAACTAAGGGGGACTGAAGCAAGAGGATCACTTGATCCTAGTAGTTCAGGGACAGTCTGGGCAACCACCTTCCTGCCCCTCGTCTCAAAGGATGAATAAAGCCTCTGTTATTTAGTTATTTATTTATTATTTTTGTGTCTTAGCCGGGTAGTGGTGGTGTACGCCTTTAGCCCCAGCACTCAGGAGGAAGAGGCAGAGTTCAAGGCAAGTGTGCAGATGCCCTTGGAGGCTAACAGGGCATCTGCACACTCATCTACATATAACTCCCTAGGAACTGGAGTTACAGGCAGCTGTGGGCTATCCAGTGTGGGGTGCTGGGAAACTAACTTGGGTCCTCTGGAAGAGCAACCAGTGCTCATAGCCATAAGCCATCTCTCCAGTCCCAAGTCCTAGTCTTCATATGTGCTCAAGTTCAGTGGTAATCAGCTCAGCTTTGGAGCTGGCATGCAGTGGCTGAGCCCCCACTGCTGCTCCGTGGGACCTGACACGCCCTGTGTGTATCCTTGTGTTTCTTGCAGGCTGAACAGGGCCAGTCAGACCTACTTCTTCCCGATCCACCTGACGGACCAGCTGCTTCCCAGTGCCGTCTTCTACGCCACCGTGGGGCCGCTGGTGATCTACTTGGCAATGCACCGTTTGATCATCAAACCATACCTCAGGGCTCAGAAAGAGAAGTGAGTTTTGCACTAAGAACCTCTACCTCGGTCTCCTCTAAACTGGAGAGCTGACTGTGTCCCCTAGAAAAAGAGGACAGGTTAATGCTGGGGAAGTGCAAGCGTGATGTCCAGGTCCTGACGGTCCCCATCACTGTTGGCAGCGGCAGCCGCAGGTTGCTCCCTTCTGGCCAGTCAGTCCCACCCTCAAAAATGACTCGATTTGCTTTATAAAATCGGCTTCAAACCGGGCCAGCACAAATGCTGTCTCCCTCTCTTCTATCCTAGACATCTCACCCTAGCACTGAACTTGAAGTAGAATAGGTCTGTTTTGTGTGACGCTAACTATAGTCATGGAAACCACAGAACAGACCTAGCTTTGAAATCTCTTGTAGGGATCCCCTCCCCTCAGTCAAAACTGAGTCCAAGCATTCCCTCGGAAACCCAAGTGATGGAGAGGCCCTGTGTTAGCCTCAGAGACACTGGGGCACTAAGGTTGAGTGGGGGACAGGGTATCCCTCTTCTGGCTGCCTGTGACTTGTTACTAGTCTAGGGGCTGAGTTTCCATGGATGTTTAAGACCTGGAGCAAAGAATGTCCTCCATCTGGCGCGCTGTGTGGGCTGACCCCGGGTCCCTCTGTCTGCTGTAGGAGTGGGCATTTCTGTGCATCCAAAGTAGTCTGAATTGTCTCTGCCTGCTGGAGTCTTCTCCTCTCCTAAGGAAACAGCAGTTTGGGAGGTTCCATGGAGGAGGTGGACAGGAGAGGTGATCTCAAACTAAAGGGAGATGCACAGGCCTGCAGCTCAAAGGCTGGCCTGGGGTTGTTTTTGGAAGTATCTTCTAAGTTCTAGAAGTAAAAATCCAGTTAATTCGCAGACTGCATGCTGGGCTCTGGCCAGCGGAGGGCACAGTTTGCTCATCATAGAGTCACTTGTGCCCTGCTTCTCTCTGAAAGGGAACTGGAAAAGCAAAGGGAGAGCACAGCCAGTGACATCCTGCAGAAGAAGCAAGAGGCAGAAGCTGCTGTGAGTGTCCCACTGCCTCTGTGCAGAGTCCAGACCCAGGGTTGCCTCCTCTGTCCCCTTCTCCAACCCATCCTGCTGAAACTGGGACTGCAGAGGAGACTCCTTCACCCTCTGTTAATCCCAGAGTCCAAGGGCTTCTCTTCCCCCTCATTTTACAACCTCATTGCCTGTCTGTGACCTGTGGGCACATTCAAGAGACTCTGGTCTGTGCCTTGAGATGAATACAGCCCTCCAGGGCCAGACAAGGTTTGTGAAGTGGCAGGGTTGTCTTCTTCTCCTTCTACGTACTTCCTGTTGGAGGAGCTGAGGGAGCAGAAGCATGACTGAACAGCAGGGTACCACGAGGCTCTTGTGACCAGAGGAAGGGCTGCAAAGGCACAGGACTGAGAAGCTGCATGAGGCCGCGCATATCCCCAGGCAGACTTGCTCATTTGGAGGGCAGCACACAACCTTACCCAGCTGAATGTTTCCACAGAGAGCACAGGTCCTTCTCAAGGAAAGTGGGGGTCCAGCAGCTCTCATGAAGTGTCTGTCTTCAGGCAGGACCTCACAGTACTAGGGATGACCACATACTTGTTATGTAGCCCAGGTTAGCCTTGAAACTCATCACTATGGAGCTTTTTATTTGTTTTGAAATACTGACCGTGTGTTCGGTAATTTCTCATCCCTTCACTGAACTCCATGTGCAGAATCACTGAGAAGGAAGAAAAGGTGCTGTCCCTTCCACTGGCGTCATCGTGTAGGGTTCTGCCTTGTCAGGTGACCCCCCCAACACTGCCTCAAATGGGGCTGAGGGCTTCAGACCGGTGGCTGAGCTGAGCTTAAGGCTTGTGCTCCTTTCCCTGCAGTCCCTGAGCAGACATCTTGACATGGACACAAACTGGGTGTTTGTCATGCTCTGACCAAAACAGTCCAGGGTCCCCAACATGTTCATCTTCTCTCAAAGGTGCGGCTGATGCAGGAGTCTGTCCGGAGAATAATCGAAGCAGAAGAGTCCAGAATGGGTGAGAAGGCACACCCTCTGTGGGCTGGGCACTGGGGTCTGGCAGGACAGCCTATGTTACCCCTGCTGCTCTGTCCGTAGGGCTCATCATCGTGAACGCCTGGTATGGGAAGTTTGTCAACGACAAGAGCAGGAAGAATGAGAGGGTGAAGGTGATTGACGTGACCGTCCCACTGCAGTGCCTGGTAAAGGACTCCAAGCTCATCCTCACCGAGGCCTCCAAGGTACATGACCAGGTCACCAGGGCCGCCTGTTCCCAGGATCTACAAGAGGAGGCAGACTGGGGTGCAGCTCCATGTCACGGGACTGTCAGGGCATGTGACCATTTCCTCACAGTCTGGAGGGCTTCTGTGCTGGAACCACTTCTGCTCCCATGGGCCCTAAAATTCACCCGAAAGTAACCACCGAGCTGCCAGGTGCCACCAAGTAGCCCACACCTGCCTTCCTGGCACTTGCATTCCATTTATCTGCAAGTTCCAGAAAGGGTGTGGACTCAGCTGGCCGTGGCTTCAGGCTGGATGTGAGAGAAGGGGCTTGATGGCCAGTCTAGCACTGCCTAAGTGAACAACTCTAATCTCATTCCTTCATCAAGCTCCTCATCCATGTTGTGCCCAGTTGGCGGCAGAAAGGAGCGGAGCAGAGCAGGCCTTGAGGGCAACCCTCTGTTTGTTGCAGGCTGGGCTGCCAGGGTTCTATGACCCGTGTGTTGGGGAGGAGAAGAGCCTGCGAGTGCTGTACCAGTTCCGAGGCGTGCTGCACCAGGTGATGGTGCCTGACAGTGAGGCCCTGAGGATACCAAAGCAGTGTGAGTAGTGCCCTCGGTGTCGACAGCTGAGTTGTGGAGTTAGAGCACGCTCTTGGCCAGGTGTGATACTACAAGCATCCAAGAAGCTGAGCTAGTAGGAGCATGGATTCCAAGTCAGCCTGGGCTACCTAGTGGAACTCAGCTCAAAAACTCAAAAACAAAAACAAACAAACAAATAAACAAAAAAACCAGCCGAGCAGTGGTGGTAGCACACATCTTTGATCCCAGCACTCAGGAGGCAGAGGAGGTGGATCTCTGTGAGTTCGAGGCCAGCCTGCTCTACAAGAGCTAGTTCCAGGACAGGCTCCAAAGCTACAGAGAACCCTGTCTCGAAAAACAACAAGAACAAAGGGGGGAAAGACCCTAACACTCAGGAGGCAGAGGCCAGCCTGCTCTACAGAGGAAATTCCAGAACAGCCAGAGCCAGCAGAGAAGCCCTGTCTTGAAAAGAAAAGCAAAAAGTCTGGAGAAATGGCTCATCAGGTTCAGAGCATTTCTTGTTCTTGCAGAGGATCCAGGTTCAGTTCCCAGCACCCACACGGTGGCTCACAACCATCTGTTTCAGGGGATCTGACACCCTCTTCTGCCCTTGGGCACCAAGCATGCATGTGGTTCATACATATATTCAGGCAGAACACTCACACAGAACTTTTAGATGGGGGGCTGTGTGGAAGTGATGCTTCGCCCTGGGTGCAGAAGCAGGCGCTTCAGGTTGAGGGTGGTGGAACTCAGGAGGCAGGGGTCTGAAATGTAGGCCAACCGTGGACTACATAGAAAAGCCCTGCCTCAGAACACAGGAAATGCAGCTGCTCCCAGCCCGGCCTTGTGCAGGGGGGAGGAAGCGCACCTGACCTCTGCTGCCCTGACTTGTGCTTTCCTTCCCAGCCCACAGAATCGACACAGACGGGTAAAATACCTGGAACCCTGAGTAAAAAGGCTACAAAATACTTTCCGGGGAGTCTACAACTTTGGAGCAGGGAAACCCAGACATGAGATGTTTTTTGTTTATCCCTCAAGAAGGTGGCGCTGTATCAATTATGTGATGGGACACAGACAGCCTAGCCTCGTGGGTGCTGTGGGTAAGGACTGCGGAGCCCCACCCTGGCCAGACCACAGCATGGCCACATCTTTCCCAAGGATCATGTTCCTGGAGGACAGCGCCTGAACCAACTCTTGAGGTCACCCCAGCCGGTCCTCATGAGTGGCCGTGCACTCTCGGGAGGCATCTTGGACATCCTCACACACGGACTGTTCTTCCTGAAGTCGCTGCACCTGGGAAACATGAAAAGGAAGGTGTGTCGCGTGCTGCTCAGTAGACTCCCACAAGCCACCTTTCTCTTCTAGAACATTACAGAGTGGACTAGAGAGGACTGTGGGTTTATAAAACTGCTTTTTATCCGAGAACAACAGGTTTGGAAACTAGTCTCTTTCTTCCCACTTCCAGAGCTTCTCAAACCATTCCTCCAGGCCCTGACTTGGGACAGAGAGGGGAGACCCCAGGTCCCAGGGTACACTGTCCAGGCATACTGCCCACAGTGCTAAAAAAAGATCCTGCTGCCAGTGGCCCCTGCACCCCACCCATAAGACATCTGCCTTGCAAAGCTCTAGAGGGCAGCGCTGGAAGGAGGGGAGCTTTGCAGGTAGTGGGGGCACAAGTTTGCCAATTCCTGGGTGTGGGCCCAAGGCTGGCCCAGGTACCTGTACCTCTAGTGAGTGCCCAGCAGGCGGTGCTGTTGCTTGTCAGGCCAGGCTCTCACAAGGATCCCCCTAAGGAGCCTCAGTTCCCAGACCCTTCTAGTGCATTGCACACTTGCTGGCTGTCACTGCAAGCTCTACCCTCTGAGCAGGTGTGACACTGGCGGTGACTCTGACTCTGGTCCCACAGCAGTAACTGCTGAAGGCAGACATTGCCCCACCCATTCTCATAACCCTTCAGTTTTTAAGAACATTCAGTTCTGTAATATTTATCTCCATTTTGTTGTTGTTGTGTTTTTTTGTTTTTTGTTTTTTTTTAAAGAGGCTTTTTCTTTGCCCCGGACTGATGTGCGGTTTGCACTGTTGCATGAGCCCGACTCAGTGGCCTGTGGCTCCCTGGGCACCGCTGCCCCCTTCTGTGTGAAGCTGACTATGGCGGCACTGCCCAACAATAAACCTGACCTGAAAGCAGAGGCTGCTCTGTCCGTTGGTGCGTGTGTGCTTAGGAAGGGGTAGGAGACAGCTACAGTGCCCTAGGCCTCTCCCATCCCTGCTGCTTCAGCATAGACCATTGGCTTCCATTCCACACTCAGGTTTACCTGAGCCATACAACCTCAAAATAAGGAAATTAGACATAAGATTTTGTGTTTGCTTTTTAATCATGGTCTGGCTGTGTGGTCCAGGCTGGCCCATAACTCTAAACTCTCCTGCCTCGGCCCCCTGAGTGCTGGAACTACAGGTGTGCACCTCTACTCAGATATTTTAATGTTTTCACTTTTTAAAACAGTCTTCATGTCTAGATAGTCTATTCTTGGTTGTGAGTCTAGCCTTTACAGCTGGGCTATCTCTCCAGCCCATGTACGGGTATTTTGCCTGCATGTGTGCACCATGTATTTACAGGGTACTCTCGGAGATCAGAAGGGGGCAAAAGAAACAAAAACCACCTAGAATTGGAGTTGATGGTGGTAAGCCGTCGTGTGGGTGCCAGGAGCTGGACCTGGAGCCTCTGAAAGAGCAGCCAGTGCTCTTAACCACTGGGAGATGTTTCTGCAGCCCCACCCCACATTCATTTATTTATCTGTTTAGTTATTTTGAATCAGTCCTGTGGCCACGGTAGTCAACCCAGTCTCTCCTGTATCAGGAAAAAGTGAAAGCAGCAGGCCTTAAATAGAGTTTAAAGAATTTATTCCACATTTACACAGACCAGGCCAGGAGGAGTCGTCAGAAATACAGGCTGATGTGAGAGACCCGTGCCCTGCCCTCAGAACGGCTCCTCTGGGAAGGTGAGAAGGACCCCACAGATTAACTGTGTTCCTGGAGGTAGACTGCAGGAATGGCCACCTCTCCCTCGGGGAGCTGTCTCTGGCAGGGCTATGACAACTCCTAACATTTGGTCACTGTTACAAGACAGGCCCACAGCTGCCATCGTCAGGCCAGGAGACCCGAGATTGGGCCTCTGGTTCCCCAGCACTTGGGCCCTCCCCTGACGACTGTCTCAGGGTATCCTATCCAGCCAGTCTCAAGGTGCCTTGCAGCACCAGTAGTAGGAATGTGCACAGCAAAGACGGTGTCACCACCATCCCCACATCCCAGAGCCTCCTCGGGCTCAGTTCTGCTGTGCTGGCCGTCTGGCCCGTAGTCCCCGCTGTCCCTCTCTGTAGGCTCGCAGGCGGCTACATGTCCTCCGAAGCAGCAGCCTCTGGGCCCTCAGTCGTTTCCGGAGCCTCTTGTTTTCCTTCAGCGTAAGGAAGAGTTTTTTCTTCAGGGTATCCAGGTCCAAAAGGGCATAGCTGTGATCAGACAGCCGTCCCGTGAAGTGCTGTTCTATCTCTATGGGGCCGGCTCGCAGGCCAGAAGCCTCCATTGCTTCTGTTCTCTCTGGTAAGACCTGAGAACAGAGGTCAGTAGTAAGAGCTGTCCAGGTGTGGCCCTGTATCCCCAGCAGGAAGGCTTCTGAGCTGGGGTCACAAATGCCCCCTACCCTTCTGGTCTAGCCCCAGCCCCATTTCCCCTTGTGAAATCCCGATGGCAGTCTTAGGAGAGGATCTGGTCCTGTCATCTGTCAGGTCCTCTGGGGCATTTCTGGGACCAGATTGTACCCAGGGTCTTACCTGTCTCACAGGGCCTTCAGTGTCTGGAGGCTGAACCTCTTCCAGTGTGCCGTCCCCACCAGCCCCCACCTCAGGACAGACCTGGATACAGCAGGCGGAGTCAGGCTGGCTGAGCTTGCAGACACCGGATCCTCAGGCAGCTGCCACTGTCCATCCCTGAGTAATCCCTGCCCAGAGGCTACAGCCAAGTCCTGTGCTTCCGCAGTAAGAGCCTGCCTCCCACCAACTCTGGGGCTCTAGCCTATGACCCACTGAGCCTGATACCAGAAGGCAGGGAAGCCTGAGGCCACAGCTTCCCTCTGAGAAAGCAAGCATCCTGAACTCAAACCTAACATTCTGCTTTTCTCCAGATACTCTCTCTCAGCGCTCGCTCACTAAACTCAGCTTGTGAGAGCACTGCCTGACTGCCCTCCACTGCAACCCTGGGGTGTATGGAGAGCCAGTGCACACACAAGAGGCGGCATCTCCCCCTCACCAGCCGCAAGACACAGCTGTGACTCAGGCAGGACACAGTGGGACCTAACCGTGGGCCAGACAGAGGCCTGGTACAGCCACATCCCCCTGCTCAGCCTGAAGCGGGGCACAACTAGAAATACCAACTGAATCCAGCTGTGCTCACTCTTGCCTTCACTAGATATACTCCTAAATCCTGGGTCAGTGGCACCCGAACAGGTCCCCATAGCTCCAAGGACCTGACTCCTTTGCGTCACCCTGGAGCCTGGTAACCATCCTGGGTGAACACTGGCCCTACAGTACCCTGTCATCAAAAGGTCATGCAGCTGAAGTCCCTGCTAGCTGCTGGCAGCGCACACAGTGGCCATCTGCAGCTTCTTGCCACCAGCTTAGCCTGGGGGCACCGAGGACTATGAAGTGGACCTGCTCAGATCTCTTCCAGCTTCTGACCACTGGCCCTGATTCTCCCACCTAAGAGCCATAACCTCCACCCTATAAACACGGCCTAGAACGCACTAGATACTTGCGGCTGGTGTCTGTGGCAATGCTCCACTCTGCCTCCTAAGTGCTGAGATTACAAGCATGTGCCATCACACCCGGGTTTCTTGTTTGTTGTGAGACAGGCTTTCTCATACCTCAGACTGACCTCAAACCCCAAGGATGACCAAACTTCTGATCCTCCTGCCTCCACCTCTGGAATGGCAGGATCGTACACATTCACAGCCACAGCCTAGACTGCAGCGTTGGGGATCTAGCCCAGGGCTCAGTGCATGCTAGGCAAGCACCTCTACCAAGGGAACAGCAGCCCCAGGCCCCAGCAAGCACTTGTTAGTGTTAAAAGTGTATGAAATTACTTTTCTTCTCTCTGGGGGGTGGGGGTGGGACAGGGTTTCCAGTACCCCAAGATGGCCTTGCCCTCCCGCCTCTGGCTCCAAATTATGGGATTACAGGCCTGCACCATAGTTTATGCAATGCAAAGGCTCGAACCCAGGGCTGCTTCCATCCTGGGTCAGTACTCTTACTAGCCGAGCTACACCCCAGCCCCAGCTTTTTTTAAGCTCCCCCCTGCCATTCAGCACACAGAGAGTCCCACTGGCTGGACGTCAGACCAGCACGTTACCTGTGCGGGGTTCTGAAAAGCAAACACGGTGGGCACGGCATTGTGTTTGAGGTTCTTGCGGTTCCCGAAGGCGCTGAAGCACTCGGGTCTGAAGTGCTCAGAACAGATGACCGTGTGTTGCTTGGGCCTGAAGTTGCCCCGGCCAATGTTTAGCACCCACTCCTTCAGGAGCTCCGGGCGGCTGAACGGGAACCTATGGGCACAGCATCCCATGACCCAGCCTTAGGAACTCAGTAGTCCACTTCGTTTACTCTAAAATCCAGACACTCACCAAGGCTGTTATCGGCACATATATGAAACCCAGAATCATGCGCATGGCAAAAGAGCTCAAGAGAGCTGTATTTCCAAAGCACATGCCAGCAACTCTGGTTCCTTCACGAGTTCACCGCTGGGGCTGGAGAAATGGCTCAGTGCTTAAGAGCACTGAATGCTCTTCGGGAGGACCCGGGGTTCAATTCCCAGCAGCCACATGGCAACTCACAACTCTAATTCCAGTTTCAGGAAATCCACCCCCACAGATGTGTGCAGGCAAGACACCAATGCACATAAAAGAAAAATAATAAAATTTTAAAAAAATGTTCACCTCTGGCCATGTCCCAATTTCCTGCCAAAACGTGGCAGTGGATAGGACCACGTCCCTGCCCTTCAGGAGCCTACATGGCAGACAGCAGCAAGGCAAGCTGAGGTAGACTGTGAGGGCTGCAGCAGCTGAAAACAACAGGAGGCGGCCCTATGGTCCTTAGCAAGGTGACACCTAAACAGACCCTGCAGCAAGTGGCCTTCACAAAGGACCACCTGACTTGAGGCTTTAGATAGGAGAAGGGAAGGAAAGGCGGACCCAGGCTGCAATGAGAACCAGGACCCAGCAGGAGAAAGTGCTGGAGATGGGGGAAGATGCTTCTGCAGTCAGAGCACTGGGAAGACTGAGGCAGGAGGACCACTTTGAATTCAAGGACAGCCTGGAGTACCAGAACAACAGCTGGGCGGTGGTGGCCTTTAATCCCAGCACTCAGGAGGCAGAGGCAGGTGAGCTCCAAACCACCCTCATTACTTAGCAAGTTCCAGGCCAGCCAAGGACTTGTCTCAAAACAAAAGAAAAAGAAAAGGCCAGGTTTCAATGTTTGCCTGTAGATCATGAAGCAATGGGAAGGAAGGAGCTTTGTGTTTGCCATGGAGGACAGGAGGTTTGGGTGAACAGAAGTTTGGAATGTTAGGTGTTCAAGGTGCTCTTCAGACTGCCCAAGAACAGGCGTGGCAGATGGGCACATGTGCCCCGGGATGTCCCTGCAGAACCTGCCAGCCTGGGAGACTTCAGCACTCTGGTTCCATGTTGAACACGTCAACACTCAGTGTGGGAAGTGGGAGGACTCAGCCGAGGAGACTGACAAGGGCAATCTGGACAGAGGTCAGATGTGTCCTAGGACTCTGGGGAAAAGACCAGTCTGGTCACAAGCTAGTGAGAAGTCAGGTACGACAAAGGCAACGCACAAGCAAGAACTGACGCAGCGGTGCAGGCCTGGAATTCCAGCAGGAAGATCCAGTTTAAAACCAGCCTGGGCTACACAAGACCTCTGCTCTCTCAAAAAAGTAGGAGCAACACCTCCTGAGAGAAAGGTCACACGCAGGCAGGAGGAAGGTTAGTAATCAAAGCATGGAATGCACACAGAAAGAAAAAGTCATTAGGAACCTACCAGTATATGTGATAACTGTGTTAATAAAAACATTCTAGGCTGACAGTGGTGGCACACACCTTTAATCAGGAGGCAGAGGCAGGCGGATCTCTGTGAGTTCGAGGCCAGCTTGGTCTACAGAGCTAGTTCCAGAGCAGGCAACAGGCTCCAAAACTACAGAGAAACCCTGTCTTGAAAAGAAAAAAAAAAAAAAATAGAGCCAGCAAGATGATTCAGCTGGTGAAGGCACTTGCTGCAAGTCTGATGATCTGAGTTTGGTCCCCATGATTTATATGGTAGGCAGATGAAACCAACTCTAGAAGCTGTCCTATGACCTCTACTCCTGCACTGTGGCATCTGCCCACACACAAATAAATAAAATAAAAATTTAAAAACAAAGGTGGGGATTGGAGACATGGCTTAGAGCACCAGCTCTTCAGAGGACCTGGGGTTCAATTCCCAGCACCCACGTGACAGCTTATAACTGCCTGTAACTCCAGTTCCAGGGCATTGGACACCTTCACACAGACATACATGCAGGCAAAACATGAATGCATATGAAGTAAAAATTATTTTTTTAAAAAAAGAAAAAGGCAAGGGTGAATGGAGGTGACTGTCCCCAAGTACACGTCAACATGACCAGGAAACAGAGGTCCCTGGATAACTGCCCATGCAGGCACCAAGAGGCCCTTCATTTGCAGAGCACAATTTCTGACACATGTTCAATGGAGTACTATGCAGCAAAGAACTCAATTGTGCATGCGGGGCAAGGATGACTGGCAACCGTGGAAAGAGGTGGGGGAGGAAGAAGGGAGCCAGCGAGCGAGCAAGAGTGGGGGAGCACTCGCTGATTTCCATTACTTAAGGCTCAAACCTGGCCCCAGCAGTCCACTCTAGTGGTAGGCTATCTCCCTGTGGGCAGGTGAGAAGAGACTGGAAGTGGGTGCCAGTGGAGAGTCGTCTGTGGGCTGCCAACTGATGTGTGCATTTTTCCATGGTAGAAGCATTGAAACAGTGTACTGGGGCCCCGCGGGGGGTGGGGAGCACCCGGTGCGCGCAGGCTGCCAGGCCTCGGTGAACTGCGCTGGAGGCACAGACACTGCTCGAAGCTGGCGCCTTGAAGGGCGCTTCCCTGGAAAGGGCTCTGCACGAGCTGGGCTGGGGAAAGGAGTTCTGGGACTACAGGGCTGAGTACCCACCACCTTCCCACGACCAAAGCCCATGCGGCCTGGCCAGCCTGGAGGGCGCTCATTCCTCCAGACCATGTACCTCCGCCTAGGCCTCCCTCGAGGAGACGCAGGCAGCAAGGGGCCAGCGTAGGGACACGGTCAGAAGCCACCCACGCTCAGCCTGTTTACACTGAGCACCTAATGCTTCCAGGCAAGATGGGATAGCCCAAGCCTGCACTAAGAGAGGCTGGCGGGGTTCGGGGCTTTGAGGCTGCGGGAACAACCGCTGACGCCCCAGCCGTCCCCTCCCTGAAGTCCCGGTCCACCTCGCCCGCACACCCTGGGCCTCCCGGAGCTCCCGCCCGGTGCACTGGGGCCTGTGACTGCTACACAGGATCGGGTCCCGACCTCCCATCCCTCACCGGTGGAAGGTGAGCTGCTTCCTGCGGCTGCTGTAGCGGTTGCAGCATTGCCGGGCCGCGCACGACTTCGGCATCTCGGAGATGAGCCCGCTGCCCCTAACAAAGATGGCAGTACGCGGCCCCGGGGGCGGAGCTTGAGGGGCGGGGTCTGCAGGGCTCCAGGGGCTGAGATCTGGCTTGCTCTGCTCCCTGCCTCCCAGAGAGTTTAAGCCCTATTAACCTTGGAAACCTGGACCAGAGGTGTCAACCCTCAACTCAGCTAATATTTTAAAGGTCCCTGAGGTGCTAGTAGGCGTTAGGAGTTGGACCTTTTTTTTTTGTTTTTCGAGACAGGGTTTCTCTGCAGCTTTAGAGCCTGTCCTGGAGCTAGCTTTTGTAGACCAGGCTCGAACTCGCAGAGATCCGCCTGCCTCTGCCTCCCGAGTGCTGGGATTAAAGGCGTGCGCCACCACCGCCCGGCTGAGTTGGACCTTTTTAAAAACAGGTAGAGACTGGCTAGCCTGGAACTCATCACATTCCCTTATCAGCCTCCCAGATAAAGGGGATACCCATGGGAGGTGCCCTCTTGGCCACTTTGGGGACAGAAGTCTAGCACTGCAAACTCACCCCTTCTCAGATCCGCCTCTCTCTGCTTACCTAATGCTGGGCTTAAAGGCCTATCACCATGATGGGACAAGAAAGTTCCAATCCCAAACTTGCAGAGCAGAAAGGCTGTGGCTTTGAAGCACAGGTAAGTCTGGGGGTGGGCACAACACCTTTGGCAGAGACAGTGACTGAGGAACAAGAGAAGCTTTTTTCTCCTGTTCCAAAACAGGGTTTCTCTGTGTAGCTTTGGAGCCTTTCGTGGAACTCGCTCTGTAGACCAGGCTGGCATCAAACTCAAGAGATCCCCCTGCCTCTGCCTAGTGCTCAAGCCTGTCGGTAAGCTACACCAGGTCTAGGAGTTAACTGGGGAAGCGGACCAGGAATTGCGGTCCTTTTCATTGTGCTAAATGCCAAAACCAAGTCAGCTTTGCCAGAGTCACCACCCGGGTGAGTGACTGGGAAGACGCAGTGTCCTTCAGCACAGGATAACTCAGGAGACACCAACCTCAAAGTAGCAATATCTTTATTTACAAAATATACAGTTTCACAGAAACAGCTTGCTTTATACACATAAACTTTATAATTACACAGAACCATGTAAACGATGTTGTGTCTGGCCTAGCCAAAGCCAATGGGAGGGGTCTACTTTGGGGGTGACACCTTTCCCTCCCCTCACATCACTAGCATCAACCAGGAGTCCCTAGAAGGGTCATGCCCAGTTTGCATAAAGAAGCTGATGACAGCTGCCCAGCTCAATCTACCCCCCAAACCACCCTCAGGGAAAACTCCCCTTAAAAACACAAAGCAAGCAAACAAATTGAGATGAGTGTCACTGTATCCCAGAGCTATCAAATCTCTGGGCACAAACAACAATGGCCTTCCACACCAAACCACAACAAAACCACGTATTCTTAAATGCACTTTAAAAAAAAAAAAAAAAAAAAAAAAAAAAAAAAAAAAAAAACCACCTACTGGAACTTTGGTTCTTCTCAGAGTGAGGATACTGGACAAGTACTGTCATGGGGCAGGTCTTTGGCAAATTCCTCTAACTTGTCCTGGGTATTTACTCCAGTCAGAGCCAGACAATAGCCTGGGGACAAGACTTTCTGGAACAGCTCCTTCACTATAGCAGTTCTCCCTTGAGATCTGCGAGACCAACTGAGCTTAAGCAATGAGTATGTCTCTGTACTTTAATATGAGCAACAGGACTTTAAAAACAAACAAAAAACTAAGACAGTTACTTAAACTGGACAAGCGTGAAAGACACTGAGACCCACCCCTTTCCCTCCCCCCAAGAAGGGCTCTGATTAACCAAGTTACAGTCTGAGCTCCTTTGGTGTTTAAGATGAAATCCTGGTGACCCTGCAAAGGTGTTACACAGGGGGAAGAAATGGGACTTA
The DNA here is from genome assembly GCF_903992535.2 of Arvicola amphibius. Taxonomy (NCBI): domain Eukaryota; kingdom Metazoa; phylum Chordata; class Mammalia; order Rodentia; family Cricetidae; genus Arvicola; species Arvicola amphibius. The sequence continues at coordinate 4,283,542 of NC_052052.2, read as the reverse complement.
CTTGGGTACTCTTCCCTGTCTCATGCCTAACAAGAAACAATACTTAAGAAATATACCCACTGCCAAACACTGCTGAGAACAAGGGCCTGAGAGCCACAGCGCTCCCTCTTCATTCCAGCCCTAAGACCACCAGTGTTCCGGTGAGGGGGCAGCCCTCACCCAGACCGGGCTCTGGGTCACACCTTTCCAACTCTGCACACTGTTGAAAGCTGATGTTACAGCACTAATCCAAACCCATGCCTTGCCCCAGGATACCAGCAGGCCAGCCTGTGTGCATGGAAGGGCAGTCCTTGCAGGACGCCCTTGGATTCTTTCTAACCGTCATCTAAACGAACAGCACATAGGTCCTGAGGACAGTGTCATCTGGGGGCTGCTACTGGAGCAGATGAACAGAGAAACCAAGTGCTTCCACAGAGGGTGGTGCTGGGCACCCCGGGGCACGGACCACCGACAGCTTGTAGGAAGACACTGGCCAATACTTTGGACTGTATCGTGCGGAAAAATGTTTTTTTTTTTTTACATCGTGCAAAACAATAACTGAGTTATGAACACAGGACAGCCTCTACCCACAACCCGCTCTGTGGAGAAGTGGGTACATACTGTCCCCTTCAACAAACAGTGAAAACCAAAGACTCACCGCTCACCCACCACCAAGGGCTCCTCTTGGGGACACCAGATCTCTAAGGAAGCAACTCCCTAGCCCAGTAAGTACAACTAAGGCAGGGACAATGAGCTCACAAAGGGCAGACAACCTGGACAGCTGCTGCATAGACACTTGTGATAACACCAACACTGGAACAGACACAGGCCTGGGAAACAGAACAACTCCACTCCCAAGCAGAGGAGACAGGACTGACAGCTAGAACGGCTCCCAACAGTGGGAACTGGCTAACGATCCTGTGTGCCCGCACTCAGCTCAAGTAGACCTGGTGCTCAGTCTGTCTCCGGTACAGAGAACACAGCTGGAGCAGTAGCTTTGGCCACCATTTTATCTGCTCACTGGCTATGTACAGTTTTATCTGGACAGCTAGTCCTTTGCTTAGGCACCTGAGTGGCAGGGTCTGCCTGCACCAGAGCCAGGAGTTCTGTGCTCAACTAAGGGAGGCCACAGAGCCCAGGCCCTTCCAGTCCCGCCTATCTCCTGGCCAGCTCCAAAATCAGTCCAGAAACAGCTTCCGGGAGCCCATTCGGGAACGATTGGAACGTCGGATATCGAACTTGGAGTCCCGGCACTTTTGGCAGACAAACACTTCCGGAACATTGGACTTGCGGATCTTCGCACAGGACAGGTGGATCCAGGTGTGGCACTCATTACACTCTATCATGGGGCGACCAGCAAAGGGCTTCATGCAGAAACAGGTGACAAGATCCCAGGAATCGTCATCTGGAGGGAAATGAACAGTTGACAAGTGAGAACCTCCTGAGGCCCGCCATCTTGCCTGGGAGCTGCACATCCAGCACACGGTGGCCTGAGTGTGGCCACACTCACACCAGCTGCACTAGCTGAGCTGGTGTCTCTCTGAAGGCAGTGACTTCATCCCAAACAGTGCTGAGAGCCATGTGGGGGGGGGGGGGAACTACGTTAAATTCACACTTAGGCTTGGACAGAAATCTTGGGTTGTACCCAGGAGCTAACAACTCTTAAGGGCACCTATCTGCCCTTCCACACTTCCTCCCTGATCCCACCCCAGGGCCTAGACCCTCTGTTCAAAGCACTCACCTGAGTCTACCATGATGTCCTCGTCGTTGCCAGTGCTGTCTTCATCCCGGAACACCACCTGCTTCCCCTGTCGGACAATAGTCCGTTTCCCTTCAGTTTTTATTTCTTTAACCTGATCAGGTGACACAGTAGCACAAGAGCCACTTGAGGGAGTGTCAGAGTCCCAGCCTGAGCAGGGGTCAGCAGAGGCCTGGGGAATATCCTGTATGGTGGGGCTGGTGGGGGTCTCTACGTATGGGTCTGCAGCTTCCAGCTTCAGCAAACCCCCTCTGTACCCCTCCTTCACAGGAATGTCACTGTCCCTCCGCTTCCTCTTCTTCTTCTTCTTCAGCTTGTCTGTCTTCTTCCTGTCCAGCAGGAAGTCACTGGGCTTTGCCCGCTGCAGGAGGGAAGGCTGCAGGTGGCTGAAGCAGCGGTCCGACACCGGCAAGGGCACAGAGGAGGTGATGTCAGAGAAGCCCGTGTCCCAGCCATCACTGTCGATGGTACCCGCAGTGCTGTTGGCGGGGCTGGGGCTGCTCCTCAAGGGGGGCTCCTGAAACAGAGCAACAGGGTGTGGTTGGTCATCTAAGCAGCCTCCAGGGCTAGGAGCCTCCAAGCAGGTCAGTCCTTCTACACTGAGCAAGCACAACCTGGAACCTGGGCTCAAACCAACATCAAACTTATATGACCTCATTAGTATTAACTCGCCAGCAGACCAGGATGGCACACCTTCCCTCACTGAGATTTTCCTGCCCAGAGCCAGGACAAAGCTCACAGTCAAGGCTAAGGTGCAATTCGGGACTGGAGTGGCCGAGTGCTTGCCTAGCATACAAGAAAAGGGCCCTGAGTTCTTCCCACCCTCCAAGATCCTACAGAAACCGCTACTACAATCAATCACCTTCTCTCAGCTTCAGTCTCCCTGAGGAAGGAAGAGTACACCTCCATTTGTTCTCCCAACAGCCCCAACCTCAAGAGATCTGCCTGCCTCTGCCTCCTGAATGCTGGATTAAAGGCATGCACATTCCTGGCTCACAACAGGTATTTTTCAATTAGGTGACTTAAGTTAGTTTCAAATTTTTGACCTTCTTTAAAAGTCAAAAAAAAAAAAAAAAAAAAAACCAAAAAACAGCTGAGCGTAGCAGCACAAGCCTTTAAGGAAAGTGGTTCAAAGCCAGCCTGGTCTAAAGAGTGAATTCCAGGACAGCTAGGGCTACACAGAAAAACCAAAAATAAATAAGTAAATGGAAATCTATTTGTTTAGTCAGTTCTAGAGAAGCTTTCGGAAGCTTTGGAATCACTTCCCTGTTCCCTGTCTGAGCTCATCTAGGTTCCCAAAAACCTCATTCCTGCCAGACTGCTGCCTGAAGCTGGCACCAAGTGCCTCCAGACCCGCTACTGCTAAAGCACCTGTAGCAGTGAGCCAAGGCACTGGAGGCTGATGCTCCAAACTCTGTAATCATTACCTCCTTCGGGTAGGGGATGTAGCCAGCATATGCCAAGACGAAGGTGCAGAATTTGTTGAAGTCTTCAACAGTGCGGCGCCTCTTACAGCTGGGGGAGTACTCCTGTGGAGGGGAACAAAGGGGCTGTGAAGAAAACTCCAGGAGGTGAAGCTGACCAAAACAAAGCAAGCTGCAACTTTTATTGCCAACTCACACAGCACTGCAGAATTTACAGTCTAGAAACAAGATAAGGTGAGTTGGGGTCAAGAAACAACAAAGTGTTCTTTAAGGTAGAAAGAGGAGTTTTAAAATTCTGTGCCAAGAACACTGGGAAACTAGCTAGAAGATAAAAGCTTGTGGAGTCCACCTCCTGGCACCCGCCTTATCTGTTTGTCCCTGCAGGCCTATCGGGAGCTCCAACATCGACATTTTTGCTAGATTTTCCACTCTGAAAACAAACTGCAGCTGTGGCTCTAAAGAAAAATTAAGTGATTTCAAAAACCAGCTGCTTAATCTCTCCTTGCTCTCCAAACCTGACTCCCTGGAGGCCAAGACAGGGAGGGGGAGCCCCAGTGTCTGCAGCTCGGGGCTCGGAGGGACATCCTCCTCTCCTGGGAGGGGCGGGATGCCTGCGGACACCCAAATGTTCTTAACACCGAGTCGGAATGGAGAACGCACCGCTCGAAGTGCGCACTTACGAAGCAGGCAGGATCGGCCGGCTCAGGGGCCGTTCTCAACGGCCGCACAGCACCCACCACAAAAAGGGATTTTCTCCCGAGAAGGCGGAGCATCCAAGGCCCCGGGAACATTCCCTGCGGTTGCTCCCGCAACTTGTCACCACCCCCACCCGCACTCAGGTGCTCGGCCAGCTGGAAGGGGGACACCGAGCCGACCTCCGAAAGCCTCCCGCGAAGGAGCAGCACTTTCAAACGCGGTCCCAACTTGCACGGGCAGGCCGCTCACTCCCGCCCCTCGGCCAGCCCCGCAGGCGACAGAGCGGGCCGCGCGCTCCCGGCACTCGGGCGGCCTTAGGCCGCGCCACCGGGCCCCAAACTCAGGCAGAACTTTAATTTCGCCCCGGGGGACATCGCAGTGGGGGGGGGGAGGGGGGTCAGGGCCGCGGACGCGAGTGCGGGGCGGTGCCGCGGTGGCCAGGGACCCGCCCTCCCTCACGGAGCAGATGGCGCGCGCCGCCCGCTCGCCCGCGCAGGCCCCGGAAGGTGCGGGGCCCACCCGTGGGGTGCGGGACGCCCGCGGGACCCTGGGTGGGTGTCCCGGCGCCACGCAGGCCCCGGCGCCTCCCGCCGCAGCAGCGACACGGCGGACCGTCCGCGCCCCGCCCCGCCCCCGCCGCACACCCCGCACACCGACCCAGACCCAGCCGGAGGCGCTGCGCGGGGGCCGCTCCCCGGAAGGAGGGGGAGGGGCAGGCGCGGGAGACGGAGTCCGGTTCCCGAGTGCGGACCCCCGGGACGCGGGCGCCGTGGGGGTGGGGCGCGGCCTGGCCGGTGGAGGGGGCGGCAGGACCGCGCGCGTAGCCGTTCCGAGGGGGCCGGGCCGCCCCGGGGAGATGAGGAGAGGACCCCCACGAGCCCCAGCCGGGGCGGCGGGAGGGTGGGCGCGGCGCCCGGGGAGGACCGGCGGGGAGCAGCAGCGCGGGCCCGAGCTAGGGGCGCCGGGCGAACGTGGGGGGAGGGAAGCCGGGCTCGAGACGGCTTCCCGGGGTCCCGCTCGGCCGGGAGCGCAGCCAAGGCCGGGGAGGGGGCGGCGGGGCGAAGCTCACACTCACCTCGGGGTGGAAAGCGGCGGCGCAGGAGTCGGAGTCCATGTTCCGGGTGGGTGGGTGGGGGGCGGCGGCTGGGGGAGTGCCGAGGCCGGAGTGCGAGAGCGGGCCCGCAGGCTCTCCGGGCCGGGGGGCTCCGGCACCGAGCAGGGCGAGGGCGGACCCGTCCAGGGAGGGGTCGCCCGGGCTGGAGGTGACGGGGGTGTCGGTGTGTCGCGTCGCAGGCTCGCTGATCCCGGACTGAAGTGTCCACAGCGACCTGAGTGGAGGATGCAGCTCCCACGACCGATGCTGTGGAGAGGCGGGAGAGGCACTGTGGGGGGCGGCGGCGGCGACAGCGAGCGGGAACCCGACCGGCTCCCCGACCTGACGCCCAGTTCGGCTCGTGTCTCGGGAGGGAGGGCGGGAGCGCTGCGAGGGTCGTCGGGAACTGTAGTCCGGGGATGGCTGGACTGCGTCAATGTGGGGGCGTGGCGCCCGCGGCGCGCGGCATTGTGGGCCTCGTAGTCCCGAGCGCGGCGCTACCGCATCGAAAGGCCGTCTCAGAACTTCAACTCCCAAGAGGCCTTGCGGCCGCGTACGACAGCGGGGGCGGCACTGACAGGACTCGGGAGCGGGGGAGGGGCGGGAGTTCCACCTCCCGGCTGGTGGGGGAGGGGCAGCAGGCCGCGGGCTGCGCGGGGGCGGGGTCGAGCCAGCGGCCTGGGTCTCGGAGGGCGGTGGCCGGGGCTCCGCTTTCTCCCGTGGGGCCTGGGCTTGGGCCTTTGTGGGGCGGGGGTGTCCCGGCGGCTGAGGCAGGATGGGGGCGGGCCGCTGACGTCCGCGAGGGCGGAGCGCACTTGTTTTCGCGGCCGCGGGCGTTTAGCTGGAGGTTCCGGGCGAGCGAGCGGGCGGGCGGGCGGTCGAGCGCGGCGTTAGGCCTGGAGGGACCGCTTGTGGGCACCCGGTGCGAGCAGCTGAAGGTGGGGCCGAACTCCCAGCCCGCCCCGGGCTTCAGGTCGCTTTTTGTTTTCCTCCCCGCTGTCCCAGGGCTGCGGCGACGGGAAACGCTGCGCCTCCGGAGTTAACGCTTTTCCTGGGATCCGAGAGGCGGCGGGTGCGTGGTGTCCACGGCGAATGTGGGCAGTGCACGAAGGCCAGACCAGGCTCTGCTGTGGGTGTGCAAGGTCGACCCGGAACGCTTAGCGGAGTGCCTTGGTGACGTTACCGTAAGGCTGTTATTGATATTTTAACGTTAATAATCGTGTAGAAGGAAAGTACACATTGTTCAGTAATATATTTGGCAACTGTAAAAGCTGTCGAAAGAGCGACATAAGATTTTAAATTCGAATGAGAAAACAGTGACGCAGGAAAAAGACGAGATTGAGAGCCTGTGGAGAGTGGCTAGTCAGTGATTATGGCTGTTTCCGTGCTTAAGCGAATCTTCATGTGAACATTGCTGGAAAGAATAGGTTTAGCCAGGTGTAGTGATCCCATTACACCCAGCAGGCAGGAGCAGGCGGGACTTGAGGCCAGCCTGGTCTACACGGCGAATTGCTGGCCAGGCAGGGCTGCGTACTGAGACTTTGTGAATGGGAGGGTGGGGGAGGAAGGAGAGAGAAGGAACGAGAAAGGGATACTACATAACTGGAGGCTAGCCTGAGCAATGTGAGACCTTCTCAAAAGAAGAGAAACGGTGTTGATCTCAGAAACCAGCCTCAATTCCCTAAGCCTAAATAAAATTTCTATCACAGTGACTTACTCAATAAAAGTAGTTGTTTTTGTTGTGTTATGATTTTTACAATAATGAAGCCTTGTTGAGGGCTTCCCAGAGGTGATACATTGAAGTAGTGCACAGATGAATTATTACAAAGAAAACAGGGACTGTGGGCTTAGCTGGTAGGACCTTCAATATGGTCAAATGCAGTATTAGGATATTTCATGATGTTTGTGTCTAAAGCAAATGTCTGGAGATTGACTAGTTTTGCCCATGGTCAGACTCACCTGAAGTGACTTAGTTTTTCTTGTATAGAAAAAAAAAAAACCTAAGAGTCAGGTGTGGTGTCTAATTCCAGCATTCAGGAGACTGAGACAGGATTGCCGAAAGTTAAAATCCCTTCCTAGGTTTCAGAGAGATCTAAGGTTGACAGGAACTTATCCATGAAGGTTGAGGGTGGGCCACTTAGCTGTAACATGCAAGACTCTAAGTTATTTAGGCTCTGGTATCTGGTAGTTCAGAGGTACACCAGCAGCAGTTAGGACTACATGTCTTGTTCTTACAGAACCCTGGGGTTCCATTCCCAACCCAACAGCACATGGGCTCTCACAACCCTCCGTAATTGTATTTCCTGAGACCCTAACAATGTCTTCTGACCCTGGAGGTCACCAAGCACACACACACACACACTGCACAGATATACATGCTAGCAAAACACTCCTACATATAAATCTTAAAGGGCTGGGCAGTAGTGGCGCACGCCTTTAATCCCAGCACTCGGGAGGCAGAGGCAGGTGGATCTCAGTGAGTTCGAGGCCAGCCTGGTCTACAAAGAGAGTTCCAAGGCAGCCAGGACTGTTACACAGAGAGATCACGTCTCAGAAAAACAAAACATAAAATGAAAGTGCTACACGTCAGCATGCTGGTGCACACCTGTAACCCCAGAGGTGGGGATAGAGGAGAGAAAATCAGGACTACAGCAAGGTCAACCTTGGTAACATGAATCTGAGGCCAGCCTGGATGACCCGAGACACTATCCGATGCAAATCAAAAAGTCAATGACTATACCCGATCTTTGTTTCCCGGGGTAAACGTTACATCAGGGGTTCCAGAGGACTTGGTCTGTCCCCAGCACACACATCAGACAACCCAGAACTGAGGGTAGCCCCAGCTCTAGGGGATCCAACACCTCCTCTGGCCTCCACAGATAGTATTTCATTATGTACAAACCCACACTCAGAAACACAAGCACGCAAGGTAGCAGGGGTCAGTGCTGCATGCCTGTATTCCCAGGCAAGCACTGTCTTGGAATAAAACATAATAAAGAAAACCAAATGGCAAACACCTTTAATCTCTGCACTCATTTAGGCAAAGACAGGTGGATCTCTGTGAATGTGAGGCCAACTTAGAGCTATATTGTCTCTAATAGTAATAAAATCCAAACAGAGGGTTGGCTGGAGAGATAGCTCAGTGGTTAAGAGCACAAACTGCTCTTCCAGGGGACCCAGGTTCAACTCCCAGCACCCACATGGCTGTTCACAACTGTCTATAACTCAAGTTTCAGGGGACCCAACACTGTCACACAGACATACACGCTAATGCACATAAACTGTTTTTTAGAAAAATCTGAGCTGGGCAATGGTGACACATACCTTTAGTCCCAGCATTTGGGAGGCAGAGGCCGGTGGATCTCTGAGTTCAAGGTCAGCCTATTCTACAGAGTGAATTCAGGACAGCCAAGACTACACAGAAAAGCGAAGTTTCAAAATCCTAGAAAAATAATATAAAATCTTTTAAAAATAGAAACCTGGGGCTGGAGAGACGGCTTAGTAGTTAAGAGCACTTGTTGTTTTTACAGAGAACTTGGGTTCAACTCTTGGCACCCACATGGTTGTGCACAGCCACCTGCAACTCCAGTTCCAGTAGATTTTGTGTGCTCTTTTGTCCTCCTTGGACACCAGACATGATGCACAAATAGACATGCAAGCAAAATACTCACATAAATAAACCTAAAAGTTAAAGACTGAGTCAAGGCCAGGCACGATGGCTCACATCTGTAATCCCAGCGTTTGGGAAGCTGAGACAGCCTGGACGAAACATACTGAGGCTGTCAGTAGAGCCCCTTCCCCAACAGAAAAACAAACAGGAAGTTGTCTGTGCAGTGGCAATCCATCATGCAGAAAGCCCTTGGATTTGTCCCCAGCACGGCTTAAAAATAAGTAGAGAAATGATTCTCAGCTAGTCATGGTGGCTCACCCAAGTACTAGCACGCCGAAGTCTGAGGCAGGAGAATTTCCATGGTTCCAGGCCAGCCTGAATTACAAACAAAATGCTGTCTCAAATACTGGCCTCCCTAGTTGGATACAGGTTCATGGCGGGGTACTTGCCCAGTTTGTGTGAGATAAAGTCTAATGTTTGTGCCAAAGAATTGTTTAAACTTTTCCAAAGTCACATTCCTTTTTTTGTTTTTTTGGGTTTTTTTTTTGTTTGTTTTGTTTTTCCAAGACAGGGTTTCTCTGTTGCTTTGGAGCCTGTCCTGGAACTTGCTCTGGAAACCAGGCTGGCTCGAACTCACAGAGATCCACCTGTCTTTTCCTCTTGAGTGCTGGGATTAAAGGTGTGCACCACCACCACCCGGAAAAAGCCGCATATTCTAGGGGTTGGAAGGATGGCTCAGTGGTCAAGGGTAAGGACTACTGTTACAAAGGGCTCAAGTTCTGTTCCAAAGACCTGAGTGAGGAGGCTCACAACTCATATTCGAGTTGATTAGACATCTACATGTATGTGGGCACACATGTAAGACTAAAATCTTCAAAAGGGAGGAGGCTGAAGAGATAGCTGTGTGGTTTGGTGCAGCTCCGTTCTGTTCCCAGCACCCCCATCAAGTGCACTGTACCCCTCCACCTCTGGAGAAGTCCAGTGCCTCTGGTCCTCTGTGGAATTTGCATTCAAACGTATTTACCCACAGACAGGTACATATATGTAATTGGAAACACACTAAATCTTTTAAAATTTACTTCTATAGACTTAACATAGTGAAGGGAACCCTGATGGCTCTTTGTCTTGGAGAGGGGTGGAGTGGGGGTATGGGTGGAAGGGAGGGGAGGGAAGGGGGAGGAGGAGGGGAGGAGATGGAAATCTTTAATAAAAAAAATGAGGGGCTGGAGAGATGGCTCAGAGGTTAAGAGCATTGCCTGCTCTTCCAAAGGTCCTGAGTTCAATTCCCAGCAACCACATGGTGCTTCACAACCATCTGTAATGGGGTCTGGTGCCCTCTTCTGGCCTGCAGACATAAACACAGACAGAATATTGTATACATAATAAATAAATAAATATTTAAAAAAATAAGAAAAAAAAATTTACTTCTATAGGTGTTTTTTGCCTGGTTGGATACTGCACAGTACCTGTGCAATGTCTTTGGAGGTCAGGAGAGGATGTGGTTGCTGGGAACCTCACCCTGGTCCTCTGCCAGCCCAGCAAGAACTCTGACCTGCTGAGCTGTGTCTCAGTTCCCTAAATTTAAGTGTTTTGACCCAAACTGCCCGGCTGTGGTAAAGGCTCTTCTCTCTGGAAAGTCTCCGTTTTCCGTGCCTGCTTGTTTGCAGGTGTGCTAACTCTTGGCTCCATGGTCCGGCTGACCTAGAGCATCTTAAGTAGCAATGTCAGTCATGGTATCCAGACCCCAGACCCCAGAGTCACACCTTTGATTTCTCCCTGCGGGGGAGGGGGAATGTGTGCTCGCTGAGAGCTAATTCTAGACAACCTTACTTGCTCCTGAAGCTGGGGGAGAGGGGACCCAACACTAGCCCAGGCTGTGACAAGGTCACATACTAGGAATACAGGGGTTTCCCAGTCATTTGAGGATGTGGTTATTTTAATTGTATTCCAAATATAGCCTCACCTACCTGAGTCACATGCTCCGTACCTTCACTTAGGGAACTTGGGGAACGCTCTCCACTCACTGTGCGATTGGAGTGTGGTGTGAATTTCCCCAGAGGCTTGTTCTGCCCCGAGTTCTCTTGCTCCTCACTTGTTCCAGCTAGAGTATATTTTAGGACTCCTCCTGCCTGCCTTGCCCACATCTTACTCTGCCTTGCTCAGAAGAGAGGGAGAGTGTAGGTGTACGTTCCTCAAAACCATGCTGTTCTCAGCTCATAGTACCCAGGCTATAGGATGAGAATGTCTGTGAAGATTTAAAGTCAATACTTGCTAACTGCGTCATCATCTGGTGCGCAGGCAGGGAAATCAAGTCGATTTCTTGTGTGAGCTTTGTACTGGTAGACCGCAAAGGCATGGTAGAGCTGGAGAGATAAGTCAGTAGCTGCTGCATTACAGAGGCCCCAGCTGGGTTTCCAGCGCCCCACATCAGGTGACTCCCAACATCTGTGATTCCAGCCCCAGTGCCTCTGCCATTCTCTTCTGGCCTCCTCGAAGCCACACCAATATGCACAGGCACAAACACAAAGTTATTTTTTTTTAATTGTACGTGTATTTACAGGTATGGTGCCTCTGTTTGTCTGGGGACCACATGTGTGCTCCTGGAGGCCAGGAGAGGGCATCAGATCCCCTGAGACTGGAGTAACTAAAGGTGCTAAGCTGCTGTCTGGGTGTTGGTAATCAAACCTGGGTTCTGAAAGAGGAGCCAGCGCTCCTAACCACTGAGCAATCTCTCCAGCCATAAAAAAAACAAAACAAAACAAAAAAAAAAACCAGCTGGGGGTGACACCTAGCACTCTGAAGGCAGAGACAAGTGGATCTCTGTGTGAATGAGTTTGGGGCCAGTCTTGACTACATAGTGACTTCCAGGCTAAGCAGGACTTCCAGGCTAAGCAGGACTGAATAATAAAACCCTTTTTCTTTCTTTCTTTCTTTCTTTCTTTCTTTCTTTCTTTCTTTCTTTCTTTCTTTTTTTGCTTTGTTTTGTTTTTTAAGACAGTTTCTCTGTGTAATCCTAGCTATCCTGGAACTGCCTCTGCCTCCTGAATGCTGGGATTAAATGTGTATGCTGCCACCACCTGAGACCCTCTTTCAAAACAAAAACTTAGACAAAAACCAAAGGTAGCAAGCAGTTTTCACCATGATGCAGGTTACTTCTTGACTATCTAAAATTAGAATCCAGACACCAAAATGGAGTGGTTTGTTTTTCTTTTAACCAGGGATCACCAGGCAAACAGGCTGTGCTGAGCTGAGGTTTCGGAGTATATGACTGTGGAGAGGGTGTGAATGGGTGGGGGTTTTGTAGCCCAACCTTGCATCAAACTCAGAGTCTCTCGATTTAGACTCCTGAATGCCAGAATTACAGGCCTGTGCCACTACAGCCTGCACAAATAGTTTTTAAATTTAATTCTTTGTACTTACTTTTTAAAAAAATTTTCCTTACTATATATACAGTGTTCTGCTTGCATGTACGCCTGCATTGCAGGCCAGAAGAGGGCACCAGATCTCATTACGGATGGTTGTGAGCCACCATGTGGTTACTGGGAATTGAACTCAGGACCTCTGGAAAAACAGCCAGTGCTCCTAACCTGTGAGGCGTCTCTCCAGTCCCTCTTTGTACTTATTTGTGTGGGTGGGACAGAACTTGTGGGAGTTGGTTCTCTCCTTCCACAATGTGTGTTCTAAGGGTCACCAGGTCACCAGGCTTGGGAACAAATACCTGCACCAAACTACCTCACATGCCCAGTTTTGTTTGTTTGACTTGGTTTTTTTTGTTTGTTTGTTTTGTTTTATTTTTACTTAAATAGTACCACTGATTAAATCATGTCTTATACTTTACATTATCATAACCAAGCTACTTGGGCCAGTCATAATGGCACATGTCTTCTTCAGTCTCAGCATTTGAGAGGCAGAGGCAGGCAAGAGCTCTGTGAATTCAAAACCAGCCTGGTCTACATAGCAAGTTCCAGGCAGCCAGGGCTACATACACCCAGTCTCAAAAAAAAAAAAAAAAAAAAAAAAAAAAAAAAAAAAAAAAAAAAGCAGCAGCCTGAACAGTCTGCTTTTATAGTTTCCCCCAGTGCTAAGGATTAAACCCAGGACCCATGCATACTAAACAAACATTCTACCCACTGAAATGTATATTTTCAGCCCACATTTTTTATTTTATTATTTTGTATTTTATTTTATTATAGGTAAATTAGAATTTTCATGATTTTTTAAATGTCTAAACTCTTGCTTATCTGACAGCTTACCTACCTACTTCCTCTCCAGACAGGAGCTGCAGCACTCAAGGGAAGGGCTCTAAGGCACCTTAGCACAGCCCAGCATTTCCTCAGACTTAGTCTCACAGTGTAATGCCATTGCTACCCTGCAGGGAGTGAATGTCTCACACCCCCACATTGAGTCCTTGAGACCCCTAGGGAGAAGGAAGAACTGGCTAGCAGGCCTGGGTTGGTCGGCCATTCAGAATTCCTTACACAGCTGATAGGGCTGAATCTGGGCCTGTCTGTTCTCACCACATTCCCACCCAGATTTTGGATAGTCCCGGGTGCGTGCATGTTCAGTTGAGGGTGTCATAACAAGCTTAATTTTTTTTATTTTAAAATATTTAGATTTATTTATTATTTTGTATGTATGACTGTTTTGCTTACATGTGTGCATGTATATGTACCATGTGTTTGCCTGCTAGCCTCAGAGGTTGAAGAGGCCGTCAGATCCCCTAGGATTGGAGTTACAGAGAGTTGTGAACACTCGTGGGAAGAACAAGTGCTCTTACTTCGGAGCCATCTCTCCAGCCCCTAAAATGTTAATCATTTTAAAAAGGGACCTAAACCAGGCAGTGTGGTGGTGCACACCTTTAATCCCAGCACTCTGGAAGCAGAGACAGGTGGATCTCTGAGTTCAAGGCCAACTTGGTCTACAAATTGAGTTCCAGAACAGCTAGAGTTGTTACTTGGAGAAATCACATCTCAAAAAACAAACAAACAACAACAACAAAAAAAAACAACTGGAGATGGCTGGAGGTTAAGAGCACTGGCTGCTCTTCCAGAGGTCCTGAGTTCAATTCCCAGCACCCACATGGTGGCTCACAATATATGACTATAACCTGCTGAGTGTTTTTAGGTATATGTGTGTATATGGTTTCAGGGCTGACCACTCTGTATTGGACAACCAGTTATGGGGCCCATCCCTAGGGAGGACTAATTTTTTTTATTTTCAAGACGAGATTTTCTGTGTAGGCTTATGGTCCTAGAACTCACTCTGTAGACCAGACTAGCCTCAAGCTCACAGAGATCTGCCTGCCTCTGCCTCCCAAGTGAAGTGCTGGGATTAAAGGCGTGTACCACCACCACCACCCGGTGGAAGGACTAATTCCAAACCATCATCAGTCCCTGTCTTTTATTGTCTAGGGATAGAACCCTATGGGATGTTCCTCTTTCCATATTAGTATGCCTGTTGATGTTACCATTGTTCCAGTTCTGTTCTGCAGCCATTCCTAGGAGACACTGTTTGACAGCTGACTTTCTGGTGTGCTGGCTCTTGGAATCTTTCTGCCACTTTTCTAGGATGCTCCCAAGCCATAGGTGTAGGAGCTGTGATGTAGATGTATGTACCCATTGGGCTGGGCTCCCCACGGTCTGCTGATCTCTGGGTTGTGTCCAGTTGTGGTTTTCTGTGATACATTCTATTTTCTGTAAAGGGAAACTTCTTTGATGGGGGTGATGCTGCACTTACCCAGAACTGACAGCAGCTCAAGAAACTGGGAGGAAGGGGGCTGGAGAGATGGCTCAGAGGTTAAGAGCATTGCCTTGTCTTCCAAAGGTCCTGAGTTCAATTCCCAGCAACCACATGGTGGCTCACAGCCATCTGTAATGGGGTCTGGTGCCCTCTTCTGGCCTGTAGGCATACACACAGAATATTGTGTATACATAATGAATAAATAAATATTTTTTAAAAAAAAGCTGAATGGTCAATAACTAGGCACAGGAAGGATAGGCAGGGCTGGAGGGCAGAGAGAAAAGGGGAGCCAGCCAGCCAGCCAGCCAGGGGACACACAGACTGGGAGGAAGCAGGAAAGCCCGATAGACAGTATGTAAATGAGGTAAATGAGCGTGGGGCAGCATGTAGATTAACAGAACCTGGCTAATTTTGCCCTGCAGTGGTGTCACAGGCCATTAATCCCAGCATTTGGGAGGCAGAGACAGGTGGGTCTCCCAGTTTCAGGCCAGCCTAGCTTACATCATGAGACCCCATGGCTCAAACAAAAGCCAGGTAAAAGTCAAGGGTCGACAAGGCTACTGTTCTCTGACCTACACAACACTGTGGCACATGAATGAGCGCACACCCAACACACAAAAATGTTCAGAGTGAAAGGGAAATCTAGAGCTGCTGATACAGCTACGGGGTAAGCGAAGCACAAGCCAGGCTCTGGGTTCAAGCCGGAGACAACTGAAGAAAGAGGACAGAGAAGGCTCATTTCTTTTCTAGACAATTTGTATAATTGGATCCCACTGTGTATGATCTGACTTGATGGAGCTAGCATGCACACATGCACATCTTCCCATCTCAATATCTACAGAGTCATTCTTCCATAATGACCTACCCTTTTGATGTTAGGAGAGCGGGGAGCAGAGGGGCAGAGACCTCAGATGATAAAGTGCGTGCCTTGAATGTCTGAGGCCCTGGGTTCCATCTCCAACAAAAACAAAATCCATACTCAGTTCTTAGCTACAGCATTTAATCCTTAGGCTTCACGCTGAGAGGAGCCCGCTAACTCCAAGGGCTTATTGTACTTTCCTCTACGAGCAGCCACTTCCTGGTTGCTCAGCCTCAGAAGACCCGCGTGAGTGTGTAAGCTATTGGCCAGGCTCCTGGGCCCAGGAATGCTGCACTGCCTTTAATAGCTGTGTGAACAGACCTTCTATGGGCAACAGGCGGTTGCTGGGGTACCTGCATGTTTTCTTCCTTGGAGTCTGTGCTTACCATGCTGACCCTGAAATTTAGACCAGCTGCATTCTCAGAGGAAAAGGAGATGAGGTTCCTGAGTGGAAGAGAAAGCCTGAAAAGCTTTAGAAATGGAATAAAACAAAATGTCTGCTGCCAAGGCTGTGTCAACCTAGCAGCCTCCCCGAGGGGCGCGATGGGCAAGACCTGAGGCTGGAATGCTTTCAGAAAGGAGGTGGGGACAGTTGATTAGCAGACACCGATGTTTCATTCTCCACACTTCCCTAAAACTAAGCTAAGCAAAACTCACACGTATCTTCCAAGTGTAGGCTCCTGTTCCTATAGTTGCGTTCCTACAGCATGTACCGCCTCAGAGAACTGTGACTACTGAGCGGCTCCATCTCCAGCTTTTTAAGGAACTCCCCGGACGGACCGTGAGCCTTTGAGTCAGTCACCCGGAGGTCTGGGAGCCTGGGCACTCCCCTGCAGACCTGCTCCTACCTATCGTGAATAGCCTGAAGGAGTAGGCTCGGAAAGTAAACTACTGCTTTTATGCTGACCAGACTTGACTGCTCGCTTTGAAGTCAGGCATGAACACAGTGGAGCGCCTTCCTGGAATCTGGCCCGGTTTTTCTTAAACGCGCCAAAAAAAAAAAAAAAAAAAAAAAAAAATACAACGAAACTCTTGGACTTGTTCCTGCTTTGGTGCTGAATTGTACTTTTGAAATCTGACGGGGGGCTTAAGTAACAATCCCGGAGCCAACGGAACTGAAAACAGGATCATCGTACCCAGATGTCCTGAAGTTCCCAGGAGCGCAACAGGGAATCTGGAACCAAAGGAGTTACTGTGTATTCGGGCGCTGAGCTCGCCTCTCCGGGCCTCGCTCTGCAAACCGCTGGGCTGGAGGGTGGTTAGCACACCTCAGAGCCCGCACTTGTCACCCGCCGTTGCCAGCTGAGCGTCCGCGGAGGCGGTTGAAAGCCCCGGAAGGGCGGAAAGGGAGCCGGCGTAGGCGGCGGTGACTCAACCAGCAAGCAGCGCAGGGGATAAAAGGGTTAAGTAGGCGTGCCATGTGGTGCTCCGCCCCGACAGACCCCGCCCACGGAGGCCGCGGCTGGCGTGCATATTTATAGAGGCGGTGCTGGGAGAGCCGGGGCGTCCCTGTGCCCGCAGTACCGCGTCATGGAGCGGCCGGCGCCCTTGGCCGTGCTGCCCTTCTCCGATCCCGCGCACGCCCTGAGCCTGCTGCGCGGCTTGAGTCAGCTGCGCGCCGAGCGCAAGTTCCTGGACGTGACCCTGGAGGCGGCGGGCGGCCGCGACTTCCCCGCGCACCGCGCCGTGCTAGCGGCCGCTAGTCCCTACTTCCGCGCCATGTTCGCGGGGCAGCTGCGCGAGAGCCGCGCCGAGCGCGTGCGCCTGCACGGGGTGCCGCCCGACATGCTGCAGCTGCTCCTGGACTTCAGCTACACGGGCAGAGTGGCCGTGAGCGGCGACAACGCCGAGCCGCTACTGCGCGCCGCGGACCTGCTGCAGTTCCCCGCCGTGAAGGAGGCGTGCGGCGCCTTCCTGCAGCAGCAGCTCGACCTGGCCAACTGCCTGGACATGCAGGACTTTGCCGAGGCCTTCAGCTGCTCGGGGCTGGCTAGCGCGGCGCAGCGCTTCATCCTGCGCCACGTGGGCGAGCTAGGCGCCGAGCAGTTGGAGAGGCTGCCGCTGGCCCGCCTGCTGCGCTACCTGCGCGACGACGGGCTGTGCGTGCCCAAGGAGGAAGCGGCCTACCAGCTGGCGCTTCGCTGGGTCCGCGCCGACCCGCCGCGCCGCGCGGCGCACTGGCCGCAGCTGCTGGAGGCCGTGCGCCTTCCCTTCGTGCGCCGCTTCTACCTGCTGGCACACGTGGAGGCCGAGCCGCTGGTGGCGCGCTGCCCGCCTTGCCTGCGCCTGCTGCGCGAGGCCCGCGACTTCCAAGCGGCACGCTACGACCGACACGACCGCGGGCCCTGCCCCCGCATGCGTCCGCGCCCGTCCACCGGCCTAGCGGAGATCCTGGTGCTGGTGGGAGGTTGCGACCAGGACTGCGACGAGTTGGTCACCGTCGACTGCTACAATCCGCAGACAGGCCAGTGGCGCTACCTGGCCGAGTTCCCCGACCACTTAGGCGGGGGCTACAGCATCGTGGCGCTGGGCAATGACATCTACGTGACGGGTAAGTGCGCTGGGGGCTTTCCAAGTGAAACACTCAAGACCTGAATCTTAGAGCTCGATCTCGCCCTTGGCAGGGACTACGCTAGTTTTTCCATTTGCTTTCAAGCTATAAGAGCCCCCGGTGCGAGCAGAGACTTAACTGCTTTGTGGGTCTCCGTGCCCTACGTGGTACAGCCTGCCTTGCTTAGCCAACTCCTTGCCCCGGAGGTGCCTCCCCCTTTTGGGTTAGAAGAGACAGGGCATTGGCCTGGCACAATGGCTGCTTTCTTTTAATCCCCAAGGAATGCGGGGACAGGCTACAGGCTGGCGCCTGGTGAGACATTTCACCCTCCCCAAAGCTGGGACTTTTCTCCCTCCCTGCTAAGCCACAGGGGCCTCCTGACTCAGTGGCTTTGTCACCAGTGACAAGGTTTCTTAGAGCCTGCACCTCGGCGGTGCACCGTGGATCACATGGTGTTTAGGCTGCTCTAGTCTAAGACTGTAAACACGGTCACATGTCGAGCCGTTTTCTTCCAGTTACTTGGCTGAAACCCCAAAACACTGCCGAGTCACTGTAGGCGGGCCCCAGCCTGCCCCAGTGCAGGGCTTCTCCCACGTTTTTCACCAAGGATGAATCCCGATGATCAAACTGAAGGGGAGGCTAGCTACCTCCTTCTCCAGGCCAGCAGGGATGGCCTCTGGAACTGCTATATAAGGAAAGACCACTGGGGCCTCTGTCCCTTATCATATCAGGCTGGCAGGCATGCGGCTGGGCTGTCACAGGGGCTCAGCTCCACATTCCACAGAAAGCCCACTCCAATATTCCAGTGGTGTGCTTGTGGGTCTCGCCTCCGCTGTCCCGACTGGTCTCTGAATCCAGCCCTTCTTAACAACCTGAGGCTGACCCTGCTCTGCTGGGCTCCGCCCTTGCCACCCTGCCCCCATCTCTGAAGTCTGGCTGGTGATTTTGAGCAGAGAACTGGCCAGACTCGCCCTTGGATAATAAGTGTCACAGCTGAACAGCTAATGGGGTTGAGGCAGGTGGCTCCTCCATTCCCTTCAGCTGCTGGTGGGGGATTTTCCTGAGGGGCCAGGAAGCTGCTTCAGCTGCTTCAGAGCGTCCCTGTGAAAGTCCCACAGTTTGTATAACATGCCTCAGACTCTTCCCTCAAAAGCTCTGGGCTGAGAGACAGAATGTCTCTGCCCTGTACAGGGTACCAGCCAGGAAAGCCAGGGGCACAGCCCCAGGATTCCTGGAGTCTCCTCATACCCTGAGCATTTATGTCTGAGATTTCCTTTATACTATTACTGTCTTTTGTTGACACACACAAAAAAATCTGTGTAGCTTGATAAGAGTTTGAATGAAACATGTCTCTGTACTCTCCACTAAAGTCAAAACTAGAACCCCAGAGGTGTATGACAGTGTGGTTTGTGGTGTTAGGTCTCTTGGGTGACAGTGTGGGTTTCTTCTCATGTTCTGACACAGTCTTGGTTTCAAAGTGTCCAGGATGTCTAGGATTTGATGGCCAAATCCCACGTTTAGCCTCTATCCAGAGGAGCTGCCCAGCCCGGAGATTGAAATGGTCTGAGATAGTTATGTGCAATGGTATGGCGGAGGGTAGTTTGTTTCATTCTTATTTTGGTTTTTTGAGACAGGGTTTCTCTGTGTATCCCTGGCCATCCTGGACCAGGCTGGCCTTGACCTCAGAGATTGACCTGTCTCTGCCTCCCTCCTGAAGGCTGGGATTAAAGGTGCACACCACCACCCAGCTCTGTTTTACTCTTTAATGTATGAGTGTTTTGCCAGCATGTAGTCTGCACATCTTACCTGGTGCCCACAGAAGCCAGAAGAAAGTATCAGATCCCCTAGGACTGGAGTCAGGGATGGTCATGAGTTGCCACGTGAATGCTGGGAATGAACCCAGGCCCTCTGAAAGAGTAGCCAGTGCTCTCTGCCCTCATTTTGTTTCTGGGGATGGGGGTCTCATGTGGCGCAGAGCAACTCGAACTCCTGAGTGCTGGGATCACAGATGTGTTGCTCTCTGGAGAGCAAACCCAGGGTTCATGCATGCTATGGTAAGCACTCCACCAGCTTAGCTGTATCCCCAGTCTAGGACAGGTGGAAGTGGCATCTTTTGGCTTTGATTGACAGCAATTAGGGGGCCTTGTGCCCTGCCTCAGTGACAGTGACCGCTTGGCGAGGCCGGAAGAAGACAAATGTATTTTGGGTGAAGGGAGTGAGGCTAATTCCTTTGCAGGGAGAGGCCTACCCGGAAGTCCGAGAAGACACAGGTAGGTGACTCACTGCACGTGGGTTGAGCATCTGCCCTTTGTGTGCCCCGACAGGCGGGTCTGATGGCTCCCGGCTCTATGACTGCGTGTGGCGATACAACTCAAGTGTGAACGAGTGGACAGAGGTGGCACCCATGCTCAAGGCCCGAGAGTACCACAGCTCTTCCGTACTGGATGGGCTACTGTATGTGGTAGCAGCCGACAGTACGGAGCGTTATGACCACACCACCGACTCCTGGGAGGCTCTGCAGCCTATGACCTACCCCATGGACAACTGCTCCACCACCGCCTGCCGAGGCCGGCTGTATGCCATCGGCTCCCTGGCAGGCAAGGAGACCATGGTGATACAATGCTATGACCCGGACACTGACCTGTGGTCATTGGTGGACTGTGGCCAGCTCCCACCTTGGTCCTTTGCGCCCAAGACTGTGACCCTGAATGGACTCATGTACTTTGTCAGGTGAGCCCTGGGTACACTGTTTCTGGCTCAGCATCCCCGTGCTGCCCATTTTATAGGTGAGGAAAGAGGGCCCAAGCTGGGATCGGAGGCTGAGGCTTGTCCCACCCCTTAGACCATTTCTGTGGCCTTCTAGGTTTTCTTAATCTAGCTGCCTCAAGGATAGTGGAGTCTTGGCAGTGTCTAGCTAAGCAGCCCATGGGTTGCCATGCATCCACCAGGACATGTACGGCACGCATGTTTCTGAGGGACACAGAGATAGATGTCCCAGCTGTACTCTAGCCTGCCTCCCTGGTTTGGTTTTTTCCCCCCTTTTTCTTTTATTTCTGAGACAGGGTTTCTCTAGCTTGGAGCCTGTCCTGGATTGCTCTGTAGACCAGGCTGGCCTCGAACTCACAGAGATCCGCCCACCTCTGCCTCCTGAGTGCTGGCATTAAAGGCGTGCGCCATCACCACCTGGTGGTCCCCTGGTTTTGATGACCTATCTGGTCATAGCCAAATGTGCCTTGACTGACTGGCTACTGAACGTTTGGGAGGGTAACTGGATTCCCTGCGTGTAGTGTGTGTGTAAATATACATGTGTGTGTTCGCGCGCACGCATTCAATGCTCCCCGCTCCCCGGTCTGGAGTCTGCCTGAAGCTGTGGGGCTGCCACAGTCCCTCTGTCTCCTCTGTCCTGGACTTTGATCTGGGAGCCCAAAGGTATGTGTGCCCTGAGCCTGCATTTTCCCTGACTGAGTAGCAGTGACCTTTGCCTGCCCTGCCCCCAAAATAGGAGGCCACCGCTCTTCAGGGTGAGCTCTGAGGAGCCTGAAGGGGACCCAAGTGTCATTGTCATCTAAGAGGCGGAGGGGCCTGATGTCTTTAAATGCCAGGACCTGAAGGTCTGCTCTGAGAATGTCCTGGAATCTTCCTCAGCCTGGGTCCCGTTATAAAACTGCCTGGCCCTTCCCTAAGTCCCCCCGCCCCCTCCCTTGGTGCCTTCAAGAAGGGGGAGAGGCTGGCTATAAATATAACTGAAGAGTGCCAGGTCTGCTTCAGCCCCTCTAGTGGCTGCTGGCCCTAACCTTTGAGAACGCCTTCCCTGTGCTGAGGTCCTAGGGCAGGATCCTGGCACCTGCTGCCTCCTTCTGGAGGACAGTAGTTGACAGTAGTCAGTGTTGATTGCTAACCCTCCAGGTGGATGTGGGAGGAGTTTACCCAGCCTGCGGTTTGCTTATGTGCCATCCACACAGGAAACTACTTCAGCCCCACCTAAATGCCTGGATATCCGTGACCAATAAAGGGAGCTGCCATCCTGGGCCTCCTGCTGTTGATTGGGGGTGGGGGGGGGGAGCAAAGGTGTTGACTCTGCCTGGGAGGTAGCAGACTTGAAGAGTGGCTCGAGCCAGGGAGTCCTGTCCAGCCCAGCCCCTTCCAACTGTGGCTCTTTGGTCTCTGCTGGAAAGAAGACAGAGAGTGTAGGGATAACCCAGTGGGTTCAAAGCAAGTCTAGGCTACCAACCAAGACTTTGTCTCAAAAATATATAGGTCCCCAGAAGAGTCAGCTGCTTTGAGGACTGTCTGGCCGGTCCTTCACACCCAAGGTGCCGCTGCTTTTGTCTGACTGTCTTTGCCTCCCTTCCTTCCACAGGGATGACTCTGCCGAAGTGGATGTATACAACCCCTCCAAGAATGAATGGGACAAGATCCCGTCTATGAATCAGGTAAATTTGCAGGCGTGCCAGCATTTGTGAGTGCAGGCTGTTCCTGCTTTTGCAACTGGACTGTCATTAAGACAGAGTGCTTAGGAGACAGTCATGGTGGGTGGGACCTGTATTGAGTCTTCTCCAGGTGTTCTCTGGGCAAAGGGAAGCAGGTGTTACCCTCATTGCGTTTGGAACTTGCCAGTACCAGATGTTAAATAGGATCTCAAGACCAGGCCAGTGGTCACTGCACCCTCACTGTGCGCCAGCACCACTGAGCAGAAGAGGGCGAGGAATCTTGAGAAGTTTTCTACAGAGAGGCAGCAAGTGCAGAGGCCCCAGGGCTGGCGTGTTTGTGTGAATGCTAGCAGCCATTGTGGCTTGAGGGAATGGGGTCAGACAGGTCCGGGAACTATCCACCCAGCTACTTCCTGAGGAGTTGACCCAGGGAATACATTTATTGGACACATACAGTACATGTACCATGAACTCAGCACCCCACTGCAGACCTCATCTATCTGGTCAGGGTTTCCTATCTCCGATGGTGTGGTGGCTCTTGGGAGACGTTGCCCTATCTGACCAGGTTCAGTTCCTAGCTGTCACTGATGGCTGACCCAGCATACTGTCTCCTATCTGTAATAGAGAACAGATGAGCCTTCCCTAACGGGCTGATGCAGGGACGCTGGGTGTGGCCCACACCTGGAGACCATGCTGACCACACGGGGAGCCCCATTTTCCTGGTTGGAGAACAGGAAGGCATTGGCTTATGCTGTCTGAACTCCTTGGAAGGCTGGCTGAGGATGGTTCTTAGTGCTGGGGCTATCATGTGCTGGGCTGTTCCCTGGAAGTTACTAGAGCAATCAGGGAGGGACATCTGCCCTGCTTCAGTTGCCTGCCTCTCACTCCTCTGCCTTGACCTACAGGTACATGTCGGGGGCAGCCTGGCCGTCCTGGGAGGCAAGCTCTATGTCTCTGGGGGATATGACAATACCTTTGAACTCTCGGACGTGGTGGAGGCGTATGACCCAGAGACCCGGGCATGGAGTGTGGTGGGGCGGCTTCCGGAGCCCACCTTCTGGCATGGCAGTGTGAGCATCTTCCGCCAGTTCATGCCACAGACACCAGCAGGGGGCCGTGGCTTTGAGCTGAATAGTGGCAGCAGTGACATGGATGCGGGGCGCCACAGGCTGCCTCAGAACCCTGACGAGCTGCACTAGCCCAGGCCTGGCCCAAGGGAGGGCCTTTGTACAAGGGGCTTGGCACCTGCAGAGGAGCGGCCTCTCCTTTTTGCACATGAACCGGAGCAGTGGCTCCTGGCTGCTGAGTGAGCCCTAGAGGCATCGTGTGACGGTTCCTATACACTCGGAGCCTGTGTCACAGCTTCTAGGGATGAAGCTGATGGTGACCTGTGTGTGTGGTCAAGAACCAGTGGCTTCTCCACCATCATGTATCTCTGCCTTCCAGAAGTTACCTCCAGCTTGTAGTATCCAACTCACCGTGCAGTGTGCCTCTCCTTGCTGCCACTTCCCGGGCCTGCTTGATCCCAGAGCAGAAGGCAAGGGTCCCTATGACAGAAAGTGGCCTGGCCTGGAACACTGGAGACTCAGGAAGACAAAGGCTACAACAGAGAGCTAAACTCCACATCTAGCGCCAAGGCTCCCAGCAGCCAGTGCTGCAGGTCCAAGGAGTGTCAGTTCACCTAGCTTTGCACGTCTCTTAGGCCTCACCAGACAGCAGGGTAGGCTTTCAGGAGTTGAGGACTGACTGGGCTGGGGGATTAAGCCACAGTGTGAGCTTGAAGGGGTCTGTTTCCATAGTACCTGCTCTCTCCTGACCAGGAGGCCCTCCCTGGGGCTCTGTCCCAAGCCTGCAGAGGCAACGCTAGAGGAGAAGACCGTGTCTCCTTGAGAATCTCAGTGATACTTGGCTGAGCAGACAGATGCCGGGCCTGGGAGCGACAACTCCTGCTTCAAAAGGAAGCCAAGCGGGGCGGCCCCAGCACTTGGTTCTAGGTTTGAAATGCTTGCGGTTTGAACTCGAAAAGAAGTAGAGGAGTTGGGAGAAGAGACAAGTGGCCCTGTCTGACTTGAAGATGTACAGGTCACCATTGTTAGACTTTTCCTGCCATCGTGTGGGAAACAGGATGCCTGAGAGCTCAGGCCCAGGTGCGGGAGCAGCGGGACACCCGAGTCACAGCTCAGGGACCCCTGGGTTTCTTCCTGACCTTGAATGGTTTCATGGGTTTGGGGGCTGGGACCACTCAAGGTACCCAGTTTGTCATCATGTTTCTTTGTGGAGAAGAGGGCATTAGGACTGTCACATTAGAGACAAAGTCAAGGTTCAGGGTGCACTGGTGAACTTAGCTGGCGGATGAGGCTCCAGGAATGGAGTGCCCCCATCACACACCACAGCCGTCTTCTTGGCCAGGTGGCAGAGGAGGCTGCCTTAATTTCCCAGGCACCTACCTTCTTGTTTGGTTTGAAATCCGTCTTTCTAAAATGCTCTGCCGGGCGCCTGACCCTGGGGAGGACTGAGTATGGGGCAGTGCTGTCCCAGCCCAGGCCCACTGATGCCCTAGGGCTCCTGTAGGGTGTGCAGCTGTGCTTTCTGTCCCCTGGTGCTGTCAACCCAGCCCTCTAGTGCCTCTCCTCCCTCTTGGCCTAGTAAACTCTTTCCGTGAGCCTTAAAAGCTGTCACCCAGAGGTGTTGATACTCCATGGGGTGCCTTGGCATGGCAGGGTGGAATCCTGTGTCTCGGGAACTAAGCTCAGTGCTGGGGAAAGTAGCCTGGCCACCACTGTCAGGTCCTTTGGGGACAGGCTAGGGGGCTTACCAGGGGAAGAGCTGCAGTGCCGCACTCTCCTGGGACTGCAGTGGCTCCTGCCTTATCGTGCACCTTAGCGCAGGGCCCCTCTGCCAACCTCCAGAGATACTCAGGTTTGCACATCACGACTCACTGTGGTCCTCCCATTGGGAGTCCAGGACAATCCCTCCCTCAGCTTCACCTTTGCCACGGGCTCTGGACTGTAACCCATCACTTGATACATGTCTGCACTAACGGGGATAAAAGCTGGGCTACCTGGGTATGGGATTGTCCCTGTCACATGTATAAAGCTTTTGTATGTCAGGATAAAATTAAGTTATGAAAAGTTCTGTGCCTGGTATTTGCTGATCTATAAGGTATTTCTTATATTTATGACTTCAGAGACTTGTGTAATAAAGGTCACCTTCCTTAGGTGACCAGCATTCAGTCACACCAGTGGCTGGGGCAGATTTGTATATTTATTTCTGTCTACTCTCTAGGCTTCTGTGTCCAGCATTCTAAGGTTTTAGGATGCTCCCCTATTTTTTGAAATAAAATGTTTCCTACATGCTAGGTGTCATGGCTTTCATCTCTGTTTTTCCAGACATGGTTGCACCATGCAGCCCTGGGTGTCCTGGAGCTCACACTGTAAACTAGGATGGCCTCGAACTCCCAGAGATTACCTGCCCCCTAAATGCTGGGATTAAAGGTGTGCTCCACCACCTCCCAGCTGGCCTTCATCTTCTTGCTGCTTTGTCTACGGGGAGTCCTTGTGTGCAGAGACCAACACTGGTGGCGGAAGGTAGATCTGAATAGTGAATGCAGATACAGGAGGGCGGAGTCCAGCATCACAGAGCCTCTCCAGTCCCTTCTCTCCTCAAGGTGAAATACACACATGACAAAGTACAAAGGTAGGCTCCTACCCACAGTGAGATGGACCCTGAACCTAGGAGGGTACCTTTAGAACAGTGGTTCTCAACCTGAGGGTCATGACCACCAAAGCCATCAGAAACCAGGTATTTGAATTGTAATCCATAACAGTAGTAAAATTACAATGACAAAGTAGCAACAAAAATAATTTTGTTGTGTTATTTCTTTTTCCAAAACAGGGTTTCTCTGTAGCTTTGGAGCCTGTCCTGGAACTCACTCTGTAGACCAGGTGTGGCCTCCAACTCACAGAGATCCATCTGTCTCTGCCTCCAGAGTGCTGGGATTAAAGGCGTGCGCTAGTGAAGTTAATTTTATGGTTGGGGTCACCACAACATGAGTAACTGTATTGAAGGGTGGCAGCGTTAGGAAGGTTGAGAATCACAACTCTGGAGGGTTTCCAAACAGGCTGTGACACACACACACACACACCAGCCTTCAATCTCCTCCCCAGAACCTATCCAAATCCAGGGGAGGCCAATGCCTGGCTGGAAAAGAAACAGGCTAGGATCCCTGAGGACAGATTGAGGAACTCACCCATGCTGAATGCTTTACCTTACCACTAAGCCACACCCCAACTATGGCCTTTAGTAGCTTCAGAACAGATCCGAAGCTGTTTATGGCCTATACTGGCAAACCTGGGGTGCACAATTCCCTCAGCTGCTAATGGCCAGGGAACGAAAGGGAGTCGGGTGTGTTCTGAGGGAACCCCATCTTCCTAGCCTCCCAACACCAGGGAAGTTAGGGTATGTCATGGCAGGAGGAGTATGGCATCTCATGGAGCAAGGGGATTAGGCAAAGCCCAGCCCTGGATGGGGTGGAATGTTTCAGTGTGTCTGTATATGTTTGACACACCTATCAAGGTCTATGCCTCCTCTAACCAGGAAGTACTGGTGACAGCCTCAATCAACAGTGTGGCAAAGATGACATCAAACCATTTCCCCAGCTAGGTCATAGAAAGGTCTTGTACTTCTGACTGGGGGTACTTACCTAGAGCTTGGGTACCATGCTGAGGAAGCCCCAGAAGCTTCCAGAAGCAACCAAGGCCCCTGAGCTTGTATGCTAACAGGCTAGGCATCCATGAGAAAGCCCCCAATAATTCGGCCGAGGTTTCCCACCCAGTGAGTTTTCTCAGTACCTGTCTGAGAAGCGTGACCATTCACCAGCCAGAGGGAACATGTGGATGAAGCAGGAAGTCTCACAGGCTCTTTGGGAGACAAAGGAGTTAAGAAATTTGAAGGTGCATCTACCGCATCCATGACCTACAGCACCATGCTCTGGAAGGGGCAGGACCCATGCCCCTTCCCATTCAAGGTCTGGACCAAAATAGGACCCTTCCAAGGGGTGGGTTCCTCTGGGCATACAGCCATTAAGGCCAGCTAGCGTCTTAGCTGTCCCTGGCCATGTTCAGCTCCATTGAGCTGACTTAACTCTGGCCAATGAAGCCATGACCATGGACCCTGGCTACTGTGCCCAACTTCAGAGGTTCAACCCATGGCAGGCCTCACTTATAATATGCTAAGTCAGGACTCTATCTATTGGCGTGCAGCAGTGAGGGACAGGAGCTATATAGCAAGTGGATGCCACCTCCATTCCCGCCAAGTTCCTCAGCTTGGCTGAGGTTCCCAGAGCTGGGGAAGCAGCTGCACCCAGGTGCCCACTGGATGGGTACCATGAGGGACGGCTGGGAGGAAGCCCTTCAGTTTGGTCTGGGCCCCGTAGTTGCAGAAGATCTAGCAATAGACCACCGAAAAGTGAATCTAAAGTCACGTGTTTATTGGTCGATGGGGCTAACTGGGCAGGGGTCTACGTGTCACAGCCCTCGGGGACAGCAGCTGTGATGATGAGTGAAGGCTCTAAGACACCGGGGCTGGCAAAGCTCTCCTCTGCACACAGTCTCTGGCTAGGGAGCTGGGCGGCAAGGCCACCCTGGGTCAGGGACTCCACAATGACCTCTGCAGAGCCCATCTCCAGGTCTGCAGGCGGCTGGAGAGCCACCACCACCATCTTCTCGTCCTCAATGACTAGGTTGCGGAGCTTGCGCTGCCGTGGATTGTAGTTTTCCACTCTGTCGTGGATCTCCATGTGCCTCCGCAGGTGAGCCTGCGGGGAGGGGATGCTTAGAGCCTGGGACGAGTGGAGGAGGGGCAGGAGACCCGGGACCCAGCCTACCTGCCGAGTGAACTTGTAGCCACACTCAGTGCACTCGAACTTCCTCACGCCCTTGTGTCGTCTGACGTGCACTCGTAGCTGTTCCACGGCTGTAGGAGGAAGGGGGCCACTGGCATTAGGAGCAGGGAACATGGAAGTGACAGGACTGAGATGGGAGACAAGGCGTCCCAGGGCCTAAGGCACAGGAGGCGGCCCTTGGCAGGGTCTCCCCCACTCCAGGCTCTACAGCACCACACCGAGGCCACCATTGCCCAGGTCCAGGGCGCCCTGCCCCCACCTCCGCCGTCACAGCCGGTCCACTCTCATGTCTCCTAGCACATGGAAGACAGAACTCTGCTGGCTGGAAGGTTCTAAGGAGCACTGGGAAGCCACTGTTCCCTTGATCTCTGTAGACCCTCAAACTCAGGTAGGCAGGAAATGGAAGCCAGGCCCTCTCTCCCACACCTTGCCCACTTGCCTTTGAAGGTCTTGCCACAGATCTGGCAGAAGTGAGGCCTGCCCTCCTGGTGACGACTTGCTACATGCCTCAGAAGGGGCCCCTTCTCAGTGAAGCGCTGTTCACAGAATTCACAGCTGAAAGGCCTCTCCCCGGTGTGGGTACGGTTGTGCTTGTCCAGACTGGCTGTGGGGGACAAAGTGGAGCTCAGTTGCTGGCTTGAGCCCCGGGGAAGGAGGGGATGGAGCTGCCTCACCTTGGGTACGGAAGGTCTTGCCACAGAGGTGACATTGGAAAGGCTTCTCGCCTGTGTGTGTGCGGAGGTGCATGTTGAGATTGGCCTTCTGGGTGAACGCGTGGCTGCAGAACTCGCAGACATAAGGCCTTTCATTCCTGTGCGGATGGGGACACGAGGCAGAGGCCATCACTGGGGGAAGCCATCCCCTTTCAGTCACCCGTTAGGGCTGGAACATGCTAAGCAAGTAGGACTTGGGTGGTTCCAGGCAAAGAACTCCACCACCTTCGCCAGAAGCACAGGAGAATCCAGGAGTCAGGAAGGTAGGGGACAGATGTGCCTCAGCCTGAGCCCTCCCCACTGGCCTAACAAATCTGCCTGCCTCTCACCCCAGCCCCGGAAGGCTGCAGGTGCTAGACTCCGGAGGGGAACACTCATCCCCATGTGTGCATGTGTGTGGGGCCCACACTCAGGGAGGAGGGAGGAGGCTCACACCTGTGCTTGGCCTTGATGTGCATCTGCAGCCCGTTGCGGCTCGAGGCCCGGTGCCCACACTCCTCACACACAAACAGCTTTTCCCCGCGGTGCTTGAAAGCCTCGTGCAGCTGGAGCTCCGTCCGAGACAGGAAGCACTTGGCACAGGTGGGACACTGCAGGCAGGACAGGCAGAGGGAGCAGTGCCAGGTGAGGACAGGGTGGGCTGTCCAGGAGCCACGGGTACCCCAGCCCTGCCTGGCACTTACTGCGTGGGGCTTAGGGGCTCCGTGCAGCTTGATCATGTGGCTCTGCAAGTCCTTCTTCTGCATGAACTGCTGGGAGCAGGAGGAACACTGAAAACACAGGACTAGTCAGCACCAGCACAGCCGCGCCATCAGCCCTGCCACCAGTTCATGGTGAAGGACGGCTAACCCAGATCTGCTGAAGGCTGGCTCCCAAGACGGGGCAATGCTCAGCCACGCCCGGAGGAATGCTGAGCCAGTATATAGGGCTATAGACAGTGGCCCTATCTATAGTAGTGTCACTGGGTGGGCAAGGAAAGCAGGCTTCAAGGGAGAGGTGCCAAGTACCACCCCAGGAAAAGGGGTCCACATCCTCATCCTGCCCGTGACCTGGGGACCAGCTGACCTACCTTGTAGGGCATTTCCCCAGTGTGTGACACCATGTGCACCCGCAGCTCCATCCTCCGGCGGAATGTCTCCTGGCACACGGAGCATGTGAAGACCTGGCAGTGTGAAGGGCAAGCAGGGCCAGCATCAGGGAGGGCCTCTGCCGGCGACGGCAGCCTCTGCAGGGGCTTCCACACGCTGCTGGGAAGTGTCTGCCTGGGGCAGGGGATGCTGGGGTAGGAGAGGGCAACATGTAACCTGCCTGCCTACATCACAGGGCACTGCACACTACCACACGCCAGGCCCTGCTCAGCTCCAGACAAGCTAGAGACAGGCCCAGCTGCTAATGACCAGTCTCTGGGAAGAGAAAGGTGGGGTTTAGCCAGACACTACCCACTTGGGGCAAGAGGACAGGCAAGGTGGCCCTTCCCAGCAGCCATCCCCCACAAACACTTTCCTTGCTCCAAGCCTAGGATGGAGCTAACCCAAAATATTCCTGTAGTGCTTCTCCCTCTGAACTTGAGCCCTCTGAACAAGTGTCCCCTCTTGTACTACAGTATGGACATGGTGACATCCAAGGCCCCTGCAGCTCTTATTTTATAATCCTGTAGAGTTTCCTGGGGTGGGGGGGTCCTTCCCAGATGGCAAGAAGACACAGGCCACCGGGCTGCTGCCCACAAATACTTGGACTAATTCCCAAGTACCTGTTCTGAGCGGTTCATGCAATTCCGGGCTTCGTGTTCCAAAAGGTTCTCCTTGCGAAAGTAACACTTCCCACATTTGGGGCACTCGAAGGGCTTCTCCCCAGTGTGCTTCCTGCCGAGAAGAGAGGCTGCAGCGGTGTGGGGGCTAAGAGGCTTTCCCACTTCTCTGGTACTCGGGACCCCTCCTACTCCTACACAGACCTACGCTGTGGTACACAGGAGGGAGTGTTCTGAGGCCAGTCAGGGCTCACCATGTAGGCTCAGTGACACCCAGGTTGGACATGCAGGGGCAAGACTAGAAATCCCCTCCAGTGTAGAGAGCCTCAGGAAGGGAAGACGCAGTAGCCACAGGTCCAAGTGGCCCCATCCTGGAGGGACAGCTGGGAGCCAGGAGCCAGCCCTACTTCCGCCAGCCTCGCTAAATGGCTGAGTTGGAGCTGACTGGCACAGCCTGGTTATGTAGCCTCCTCTCCGTGGGCTCTACTTTCAACCCCATGGTAGACGGGTGAAATGGCTCGGTGGACAAAAGCACTTGGCTGCCAAGCCAGAGGACCCACGTGGTGAGAGAACATCCACTCAAGGTGTCCCCTGGCTTCTGCACCCCCACGAGTAAATAAAATGCAAATGCCACCACCAGATCTGCTCTCTTCATCTCCCTGACGTCACAAGGACGTCACAAGGATGGCTGCAGCAGCTCATGGTCCCCACTAAGTTCAGAAGTATCTGAAGATAAGGCAGCCCTCATCACCACCTCTTGGTTCAGTCCTCCAGTGCTTCCTGTTTCATACTGAGAGGGCCCGGGGCCCAGGAGGACATGGGAGGCCTGAGTGAACTAGCCAGGCTTGTTGCTCCAAGCTCAAGACATTATTGCTAGCTCTGTTCCCAACAGCTTGGTTTTCTCCGGTCAGCAGCTTCCTTACCTTCTAGTTTAGGTGGACGACAGAGGCCTGTGAGATAACCCCAGCTACTTGGTTTGGATATTTTTCCCCAGCACTGGGGATTGAAGCCAGGGCCTCACGTGTTAGGCGAACACACAAAGACTGAGCTATACCCCCAGCTCATTCACAGCTACTCCATGCTGAGGCACAAGGATCACTAACTCCAGCAGCCTCAGTAATTTAGAGAAGGCCTGTCTAACTGAAAAAGGGCTAGGGATGTAGCTGAGTGGTAAAGGCCCTGGGGGTCAAAGCCTAGCACTGAAGGTCACGGGGCCAAAGCACAGGATGGGAAATGGGTCCCAAGCCCACTCCAGGTGAACACCAGCAGCTTCCCAGGGTATCATACCGACAACACGTGGCTCAGCACCTGGCTAGGTACCAGTTGCATGGCTACTGAGCATCGGAGATGACTTGTGTCTGCAGCACTCACTTTCAAGTAATTTTAACTTATACAAGCTAGGTGTGGGGACACAAGTCTTTGATCCCAACACTCTGGAGGCAGAAGCAGGCAGATCTCTGTGTTCCTGGCCAGTCTGGTCTACATAGTGAGTTAGAGGCTATATAGAGACTCCCTGATTGTCTCTTTAAACAAAAACAGTCCTAGGACTAGGTATGATGGAGTATGCCTTTAACACCAGCACTCGGGAGGCAAAGCCTGGTAATCTCTGAGTTCAAGGCCTGCTTGGTCTATGTAAGTTTACATAGTAAAGTCTTTCTCTTTTTACCTCCACAGTTCTACATGGGTCCGAGCTGGACAAATGGCCCTTTATACTTCTTACTCCCAGAGCTAATATCCCCAGAAACACAGGCGGCCTCAGTCCTGGGGATTAGCCTCTTGTCAAAGCCTACACTGCCAGACTTCAGAACGCCCTACAGTCAGACCTCCGCTCCAGCTCAGAAAGGAGCTAGGTTTGTCTCATGTCTCACATGTGCAGAAGTCACAGTGGTAGAATCTACTGTTTAGGATCTACAAACCCACAATCCACAGGAAGACAGGGAGGGCGGAAAGGCATGCCAACCAGGCACTGCATGGGCCTAAGTAGAGCCCTCCAGCCCCTACAGAGCCCAGAGGAGGGGACTACAGGACCCCTCCCTCAACACAGAAGGGCGAGTGGGAAAAGAAACTAGAAAAACAGAGCGGTTACCTGTTGTGGACTTTTAGATAGTATTTGCTGAGGAACTTTTTATGACACGTGGGACATTCAACCGGCACCGCTGCACCTTTCCTGCTCTCAGTGGGCTCGGTTGCTAGGGAACCCGCACCCAGGGCTGGCTCTGCAGCACAGGGCTTTCGGATGACTTTTGACTTCCTCCTGGTCAGCACAGTCTCAGGCTCAGAATCGCCGTCGTCCTCAACTTGAACCACCACTTCCCACTAAAGAAGAGGCAGCAGGAGGAGCAGGGTCACCAAAGTACCAGCAGTAGCTTCAGGGACCCAGCTTGAATTCCAACCCAAGCCCTATCCTTGATGATCCCCTTTCTGCAGGGGTCCAGGGAAGACCACAGGTAAATCCCAGCCTCGGAGGAAAGGGGCTCTGTTTCCAGGGAGCTGGCCAGGTTTCTCTACCCTCGGGGAACACTGATGCTCACTCCACCCCCAGAAGCTGACGACCATGGCTAAGTGTAGCTCGCAGAAAGGTGGCATGAGGCCGCTAGCCTCCCATGTTTAACTCCAGAAGCGTCCATCTGTACCCTCTAGCTTGCCCCCCACCCCGTTCTCGCACCCCGGTAGCAGTACCTCATTGCTCTCATCCTGCAGCGGGGCACCTCCAGCCTCAAAGGGCCTTGGAGGCTCTTTGCAGTCCTCGGACTCTATGTCCTCTGAGGGACGAGGCTTCACAGCCTGCCTGCCTTTCCCGCAGAGGAAGGAGGGACTGTTCTGTGCAGGGGAGTCGAGCTGGGGCTGCTGACCATCTCTGGACTCCTGATCCCCAGGGGCCAAGCTCAGAGTCCTGAAAACTTCCTCTTCGTCCAAGTCTGCTGGCTCCTTGAGGTGGCTTTTCACATCCTGGGAGGCAGGTGGTCCCAGTCCACTCTGGACACTCGGTGCCTGTCCCCCTGAGGTCCTGGGCTGGAAGCTCTGACACAGCTCCACAGCCTCTGGCACCCGCAATTCCTTGGCTGCCAAGAGCACCTGATCCCTGTTCCCTGAGGTGAGGGCGAGGTGACCAGTGTAGAAAAAGTCCAGCAGGAGACCAAAAATCTCAGCGAAGCCTGCAGGAAGGACGACGCTGCCTCCTGAGCCATCCCCATAGATCCTTTGGAAGAAATGGCTGCAACAGGCCAGGACACTCCAGTGTGCCTTGAACACCAGGCCCCCCACATCCAGCGTGGCGTCGCAATATTGGCCCTTCTCCCGCTGCTTGTTGAGTTCCTGCAGAACCCTCACGCTGTGCTGTACGAAGGAACCGTCCATAATCTGGAAAGGAAGGCAAACAGGACACTCTGGCCAGCCCGATCGAGAAAGCCCTTACACTGGCGTGAGTTGGACCCTTCAACAGCCACCTACGTCGGGATGAAGGCTTGGGTCAAGGTTAGACGTTTGCAGGCGGAGCACAGCCAGAGCGGAGTGACAGCCTCTCAGGGGCGGGGAGTGGCATGGGTTGGCAGGAGGGAGAAAGCAGAGTGGGAGCACATGGTGCAGGACAGGACAGGGTAGGGGAAGGGTGCAAGTGAAAAAAAAATGAAAATGCAAATTTGGGGATAGACAAGCGTGAACCCGAACTGATCCGCCGCGCACCCAAGGCACAGCCAGTAGGGCAAGGCCGGCGGCTGCGCACAGGTGACCCAAGCCCACGCCGCGCCTGCAGGTCCCGAGCGGAAAGCGGCCGCCACACTCTGGTCAGCGCCCGGGGTGGTTCGCCGCCACCCTCTCCCGCGCCCTCCTCACCCGGCCGGTCCTCCCGGCTCACACCGGCCTCACTGCTCCGGGATAGACCACTTCCACCGCCTACAAGACTTAACTACTGCCCGGCCCCCTGCGCGGAGACGCCGCCGTCGCCACGCCGGATGTGACGTTGGGGCGCGCGGACCAGAGCGGGATGCCTTGGAGGCGTGGCCAGAGGAAGACCAATGAGCCGCCGAGGGGGCGGGGCCAGACGTGCATCCTACTGCGCTGGGTCTTGTTCCCGGAGTCGCCTAGCAACATCGAGCTGGGTGCTAGGTTCCAGATCCAGCTACCTTATGTGCGGTCCCAAGCTCCCCCACCACCACCCCGTGGTACGGATGCGCACAACGCCACGCACAACGATTCACGTCTTTATTAGGATGGATTCTTCTGTGTGCTTATACATCGCAAGCCATGGCTGAGCTTTCCCAGACACCTCAGGCCCTCCGCCTCCACTGGATCCGCCACCTTCAAGACAGGAGAGTCTTCCGGTCTGCCCCGCCCCTACAGTCCCCGCGGATCAGGTAGAGCCGCTGCGCCTCGTGTAGTCTAGAATGGAGGCCTGAAAGTGTTCTGTATTGTTGAGGTCTGGACGGCAGAGAATCACATAGCACTTGGGGAGGAAGTAACCGCTGAAGCCGCCGCTCAGAGTGGTCAGTCCCGCCGTCACATAGGCCGCGGACAAGTTGCTGCCCTGGTAAATACTGGACATGGTGAAGAAGGTGATCCAGGATACGAAGTTGAGGAGCAGGCTGAAGGTGACACATTTGGCTTCGTTATAGTTCTCTGGCAGTTCCTTACCCAGGTAACTGCAGGTAAAGGTGCTGATGGAGAGGAGGATATTGTGGGTGAACGCCAGCAGGAAGCCCACAGAGTTGACCTCTGTGCACTCAAGAATTATCAGATGGGGGAAGCGCTGGTATTCCCTGGTGGGCAGTGGGGTCCACAGTGCAAGCCACATGAGACAGATGAGCAAGTGGACCGTGGAGCTGACAGCGACGAACAGACTGGCACCATGGTTTTGGGCCCAAGTGTGGTAGAACATGGGGACCTTGGTGGAAAACTTGAAGATGACAACCAGTTGGAAGGAGCGGATTGTCAGGCAGGAGAGGAAGACCGCAAAACCGAGAGAAAAGAGGGGCCGACACAGTAAGCATGTGGGCACCGTGGGCTCCCCAAAGAAGCCATAGAGGCTGCAGCTCCCTGCAGCCAGGGCACCCAGCATGAAGAAGCACATCCTGCCTCCGGCCGACCTCACAACAGGCGTGTGAAGATGCCTTACAAACAGACCGGTGGTCCCAACCACCAGCAGGAGCAGTAGTGTGTTAGCTGTGAGCAGCACCACAGAGACGGGTTCGTGCCAAGTCAAGAACTCCACAGTACGTGAGAAACAAGTCGTGCTTCCCACAGGTGCCCACTCTTCTTTTCCACATGGCTGGCAGATCTGAAGATCTGAAAGGAGGAGCAAGGTTCCTGAGAGTCAGGTGAGCAGAAGGAAGGGGAGGCGTGGGGAAGGACGTCCAGATCGTTGCGAGAGCTGCACCTTGGCAGGCAGGTTTTGGAGCCACAGGAGAAGGGAGCCTAGAACAGCCTCCAGCTAAGCACATTCTCAAAAGGTCTACATTTTATATGGCTCAGGATCTCAAAGGGGGTTTGCAGACTTGGAGAACTTTATGATTGGGTCTGAGCGCAGAGCTTTAACGATATCTTTGCCTCTCCCTTCAGCATTTCCGTCAACCAGATCCACCTGCTGAGCATCTGCTCTGAGGTACCTGACTCTCCCGTCACCACAGAGATAATGAAAGGAAAGACTGTGTCCCCTGTTGTCTAAGCTCTAAGCTGAGTCCATAGCTCCCATCTGTGCTCTCTGCCCTCCACCGTGAGTCACTGAATGGAGCACACTGACTTCCTTCTGCCACAGACGAGCCTGTGTCTACCGTTAACCCAACCATTCAGGTGCTGACTCCCTGGCACAAGGAAGGGGCTTCATAGAAACAGAACAGCACAAAGGAGCTGTATATCTTTGGATAAAGAGGTTGCTTTTAGGACCAGATTCATCTGTGGAAGCTGACAGAGGACACACCAAGGCCTGACATTTCCAGGTGGATCCGCCTGGCAGGTTCTGGGGCCCTTGTGTGCTGGACCCCTCACCCGCTCACTGTTTACTCACCACTCTTGTTGAGGAAGGTTCCAGCCTCACAGGGCATACACTCAAAGCAACAATGGTGGGAACCCACAACCACTCTGTGGTGCCCTTCGAGGCAGTCTCTGGTGCACACAGACGCAGGAACCTGTAAGAAGCCACAGTGGTTTGCAGTCACATAGAGGAGCCCCAGTCCAGGGGCAGCTCACACGCAGCACAGAAACGAGATCTCCGCACCTCTACCCTCCAGGTTCAGGTGCAGAGCAGAGTCCTGGGAGCGTCTGTTCCTGGCAGACCTGAGCAGAACTCAGGTAGCCTGACATCTGGCATCTCCTTCCTGTTCTGGGTAGGTATCACCCCCCAGGCTCCTAGTAACAAAGCTGTCACCAGGTGACTGACCATGTCCCCATTACCTGATTGTTCTTCCCATGCCACCGGATTTTTGTCTTATTTATGTCTAGCTGAACTGGAGACAATGTGGCTGAGCCAATGACCTCGAAGGTCCATTCAGGCCCATTCCAGTCCCAGGCGATGATGTCATAGTCATCTAGAGGATCCCCAATGTCATCGAATGCCACCGTGTGCTTATGTAGAAGGAAATTCACCTTGTGGATCTGCTGCAGAAGCTGGGACAGACAGACGTCATGAAGCCAAGCTACCATAGAACACACAAACTCAGGCAACCCAGGAAACAAGCAGGAGCTCTCTCGTGCTTGTCCTGAGTGTTTCCAACCCACCTATAAGGCCTGGTTCCTTCCTCAGCAATCTGTTCCCACTTCTAGGAATCCCCTTGGTCCCTGCCCAGTCTCCTGAGAGACCTCTAATAAAGGACTCGGACTCTTGTGCAGACATTGTTGGCCTTTGATATCTCTGGGGCACGGTGGGTGGGAGAAGACAAGGCTCAGAGAGGAGAACTGATCTAAGAGAACAGAGACTCTTCTCATAGTGAACAGAGATTCACTGTCTCCCCAGATAGTCCATGTACCCACACTGCCAGGGCTGAGTGGTTTCCTGGATGCAAACACCCTGGCTGGAATCTCTTACCTGCCAAGGGTAGACTGGACCCCTGGAACAGGTCTCCGAGGTACATCCCAGGAGCTGGTGGAGACCATGGGCCACAGCATACACAGCCTGGTACACATTGTAGGCAGCACTCATGGAGAAGGCTCCAAGCGTGGGCATGTTATGTGTCGTGAAGGCATGGCACTCTTGGCACAGCTGGTTAGTGCTGCACCGGGATCCCTTTGGACAAGACCTGGGGGCACCCTTTACTGCCCTGATGTAAGACTCTTCAAACTCCTTCAAGCCAGGGACAAGTCTCTGCTGGATGGCCACACCCAGCACTGTCCCAATGCCCTGGATCCCAGGCACACTGGTGATGTACGAGGAGATGGCCCAGTCTTCTGAGGCAATCCACACCTTGCCAGTCAGGTTGGCCAGCACCACCGACCTGAAGAACACTCCAGCCAGTTGCCGGCTAGAGAAAACCACGACCACAGTGGTCCTGGCTTGAGCTAGCTGCTGCATCATCTGCTGCATTCTCAGGTCACCCACCTGGGCAGAAGAGGGCACGATACCCTTGAAGGCAATGCAGATGCCCTGTGGAGCGGCCAGTTCCTCCAGTGCCCGCACGCCCAGCTGCCCGTAATCACCATAGCTGCCGATGAGTGAGATCCAGACCCACCCGAAGCTCTGCAGCAGCAGCATCATGACCTGCACCTGATGCTTGTCACTGGGGATCGTGCGAAGAAAGGACGGGTACTGGCGCTTCGAGCTGAGCATCACACTGCTGGCCTCATAGCTGATCTGGGGGAGGAGTTCCATTCAGTGATGTCAGCAACATTAACTGTGAGTGAGGCATGTCCCTCACCACAGCCCCCCGCCCAAACCAAGAGGACAGGCTCCTCTGGGGAGTTCCAGGAGGTATGGTCAAGTGAAAGGGCCATGTCATTTAAACATGGAACAAACCATGCTTCCTTGGCATCAGTAGGACAGAGTAGGAGACCTGAACTCTCAAGCTGATGGGGTCACTTCTGTCCTGTACACTGTGGGGACCTCCCAGGGTTCCCCTGAGGAATGACATGTTCAGACTCAAGTTTGAGGAGTATATCTCTAACTGAAGTGAACTCAACTGCTGGAAAGGCTCACGACTAGAGCAGGGGCTGATGGGATCATCTATGTGAGGGACAGTGGTACTCTGTAAAAGGCAAAAGATTTAACCAGGTGTGGCAGACCCCAGCAGTTAGGAGGTGGGAGGATCAAGACTTTAAAGCTATCCTAGACTCTAACACAAGTATAGGGCCAACCTGGGCTACAAGAGACCCCGTCTCAAAAAGACAAAAGGAAAAAGATGACAGATAGATTCTGAAGGGAAACTAGACTTTAATGGTGACGGTCGGTCTGAAAACTGTCAGTAAACAGCTAGGTGGGTCGTGTAGGCCATCGTGAGGCTGCAACGGAGAGTGAGTTCCTCACAGAGCCTCTGGTGGGGAAGCTGGGTGAGGAAGGCATGCACCAAAGTCAGGATGCATGGTCTCCATGGCCTGGAACAGGAGGAAAGAGGAGACCAGGGAAATACCAGCTGCCTCAGAGGCAGGAAGCAAAAGGACTCTCCAGAGAGAGGAGCTGAAAGTAAAAGGGGTAGGGTAGAAATGTCAAGGATAGTGCCATACAGCCCAGGTCAGACAGGCCGCGAAGAAGCCACGTAGGGTAGGAACTGAAAAGTGCTCTTTGAATTTGGAACTGAAGGTATTCCTACAGCTAGACCAAGCACGGATAGAATCCGAGACTGAGGCACAAATGGACGGGTAAAACAAGCTAGCCTCTCAGAGAGCTCCAGGAAGGTCAGCGGCAAGGGACAGGAAGAACCAGGCACATGAGGACAGGGGAGAGGGATCCCTCTAGACAGAAAAGCTACTTGGACAGACGGCTTGATGACAGCAGTGGCCAGGTATGGGGCAGCACAGGACCACCGCTGAACAGCAAGGAAGAAAGGTAGCCAGCGGGTGATGCAGTATCTGGGTGGGAAGTAAAAGCTTTTGGGATAGCAAAGGCAGTGGAGTCTTTGGATGAAGAGAAGGCAGAGAGGGAGCAACTGGGTAGCTACTCTTTCAAAAGGACAGGGGAATTGGCTGTGGTGGTCCACGCCTTTAATCCCAGCACTCGGAGGCAGACGGATCTCTGTGAGCTCACGGCCAGCCTGGTCTACAGAATGAGTTTCAGGGCAGCCGGTGCTACATAGTGAGACCCTGTGTCAAACCAACCAAACAAAAATCAAAAGGTCATGGTTTCCCCATGATGGCTGAGGCAGGAAGGCTGGAAGCAGCTCGGGGACAGACAGGCAAGAAGACTGGACAGTAGCCAGGGCAGCAGAATGCCTGCGACTTGAGAAGACAGCAAGGACTACCCCGAGAGTCAGGGGGCAGGCTAGCCTCAGGGAGGCCGCAGCTCCCACGGCCTCCACCCTATCCTCGTAGATTGGGATCCCCAGGGCTTGGCTTACCAGAGGCATCAGAAAGGGGCCCAGCAGGGCGGCAGCAGTGACGGCGTGGTTGGTGTTGTCAGGCCCAATAAGTGCTACCACCTTGGAGGAATAGTTGTGAAGGTCTCTCTGCAGCGCTATGTGGTCAGTCTCCTGCTGGGCGAGCACCCTCAGTAAGGCATACACATTGGCCGACTCTGAACACACATCATACAGCTCATACCCCAGGGAGACGTTAGGAAGCAAGACTGTGGAGTTGTTTATCTCCTCGATGCTGAACCGCATGGCCTGGAAGAGGTGGTAGCCATGGCCATTGAAGCTGTCAGGCCTGCAGGGAAAGCCCAGGGAGGACTGAGAAGGTTGAAGGCCCGCCCCCACCACCACTACCACCATCTCCTGCATCCCAGGCTTTAGGGGCAGAAAGGACCTCTGAGGTCTGTCCAAGTCAATGCCAGCCTGAACACCCCCACTCAGCTTCTCAGAACTGAGATATCACACACTGCGCAGTGCAACACTGTGCAGCGCAGGGTCCTTCTTGTATGTACGAAGTTTTCTGCTCTCACCGGAATGTGATGGTTTAATAAAGGAAAGTGAAGACCTTTCTTCTGTGGCCGCAGCATGCTGTAGCACACAAGTATCAGAGTGGCATCTCTTTCGGCTGATTATCCAGGAACGCTTGCTCACCTAAGTACCTGTCTGAGCAGCTGACTCAAAGCTTCTAATAAACTGTTCAATGACTTTTGGCTTAGTGTTGGGATAGAATTTCCAATAACTTCAGAAATGGCTCTAAGCATACTTTTGCTACTTATATCTGAAGTAGTGTTCTTAATACTCAATGTATCAAATTAAAAGGAAAAAAATCTGTGTCCAGACATGCCAAATATTCAGCTGAGATTGTCTGTTTGTTTGTTTTTTGAGACAGGGTTTCTCCGTAACTTTAGCGGACCAGGCTGGCCTTGAACTCACAGAGATCCACCTGCCTCTGTCTCCCAAATGCTGGGATTAAAGGCATGGGCCACCATGCTCAAATATATACCTATACTAAAGTCATGTTAAAAATTCTCAGGAGGGACTGGGGAGATGGTTCACAGTTAAGAGCAGTGACTGCTCTCACACAGCTTTGGGGCGCTCAGTTCCCAGCACCCACATGGCAGCTCACAACCATCTGTAACCCCAGTGCAGGGGCTCTGATGCCCTGTTTTGGCCTCTGTGGGCACCAGGCATACATGTGGTACCCAGACGTATTTGTAAGCAAAATACCAACATACATTAAAAAATAGTCGGATGGTGGTGGTACATGCTTTTAATCCCAGCTCTTGGGAGGCAGAGGCAGGCGGTTCTCTGAGTTCAAAGCCAGCCTGGCCTATAGAGTGAGTTCCAAGACAGCCAAGACTATACAGAGAGACCCTGTCTCAAAAAAACCAATAAACAAATAATAAAAAAAAATCAATCTTTAAAAACATTTTCCAGGTAAAAATTGGCATGAATGCAAAAACTTAAGAAACCCTGCCCTAAAGAAAGAGGGTTAACACATATGCACACACACACACACACACACACACACACACACACACTTAAGCACAGACAAGCATACACACAGGGAGGTCCACATTAAGGAACTGGCTTACATGACTGTGCGAGTTACTCAGTTCAAAATTTGTAGAGCTAGCCAGTAGGCTAGACAGTCAGCTGAACCCGAGGGCAGGTGGGAACCGTAGTCCTGAATCTGAGGGCCGAGTCTCTTTACTTAGAGTCTTTCTTCTCTCTGAGGTCTTAAAGGGATTGTGTGAGGAGGCCCACTTACTGTTGATGGACAGCCTGTTTTATTCAGTCTATTGA
This sequence comes from Arvicola amphibius, assembly GCF_903992535.2. Taxonomy (NCBI): domain Eukaryota; kingdom Metazoa; phylum Chordata; class Mammalia; order Rodentia; family Cricetidae; genus Arvicola; species Arvicola amphibius. The sequence continues at coordinate 4,241,749 of NC_052052.2, read as the reverse complement.
TTTAAATCTTAATCACATCACAAACAGACTTTTTCAGCAACATCTAGACTGATGTTTGAGCCAACAACTCTAGACACCATCTCTTGGACAAACAAAATGCAAAATTACCTCACACCTGCCTTCCAGGGTTCAACCTAGGCTGAGTTTTCTCTGCTTTGGCCACTGTTCTCAACAGAGCATGACGCTGAAGCCATGCCATGCAACCTTGCCGCACGACCACTCTCCAACCCTCTGCCTTCTGGAAGATGCCCGCTCCCTGCTTCTATCACTTCTGTCCCCGGCGTGGGTGGAGAGGCTCGGTACCTCTTGAACAGAGAGTCCTTCAGTTTTATAAAGCCAGTTTTCTTGTGTCCTCAAACCTGTCTTCCAAGTCCAAGTTTCTCCTTCCCAGCCTCCTGTTGGGAGCTCTTTGGCCTAGTCCTCACAGGCCAGGGCTTCCAGAACCTTACTTGCTTCCTGGCCAACAGTCAGGTAGAGTATCTCACAGCCTATCGGCCTGCAGTGAGAACACTCTAGACTTCCCAACAGGGGACTTGCATAGACTAAGAGCAGCCATCTTTAAGAAGATACCCGTGGGGAATCCCAAGTGCCAGCTTCAGAAAAGCCGGGGGTGGGGGTGGGGTGGGGACACGACTTAGCGTTATAGCACGCTCTAACTGCAGAAATGAAAGAATGTATCACAGTACAAATAACACATTGCGATATAAATAAATAGGTAGCATCCTAATGTAGAAACGGATGGACTCGGTCAGCTATCAGCCAGACTTCAGTCCTTACAGATCAGAGGGGAAGGATGGGCCAAAAGTAAGCGGAGGGACCTCTATGTTCCACTGTGAGCCCCTCTCTTCCTCCTTCCCTCTAGGACGGAACTGGCCTTGAACTCACAATGTAGCTGAGGATGACCTTGGACTTCTGATCCTTCCAGTACCGGGGATTGTAGGTACACTGTGCACAAGCCATCCCGTGTGGTACTGGAGATTAAACCCAGGGCCTCGTCTACTCTAGACAAGCTCCAAACCGATTGAACCACATCCCCAGCCCACTAAGTGACAGCTCTGGCGGCCCCTCCACTCACCTGTCACAACGTGTCACCTGGGGTTGGTTTCTCACCTGCAGATAGTCTGCATGGAGACCGAACAGGCCTGCGAGGAGGTAATCTCCTGGGAGGCTGAAGCTCGGCGAGGACTCTGTCTTGTAGCAGCTGAAAGCCCAGCAATAAGCAATGTGGAGCTGCAGGCTGACCAGGTAAGCTGCCCAGAAAAACATGCTGGCTAGATGCCCCTTTGCCCAGCATGGCTGAGCACACCTCGGACAAGGCTGGCGTCTTAAATACAAAGAGTGACAACTGCCAGGACGCTTCATAGCTTCGTGCCTCTGGAAGGGGTGGGACGAGTCCCGTTGTAGAAAGACGGCTGGTCTTCCGGGCTGTGGTCTCTCTCAGGAACTGGGCAGGGTCAGGGCATGCATGCAAACAAGGTGGCCCTGAGACCCCTCCTCTGGACGGTTGTGGTTTCTGTCCCTGTCCTTGCTTGGGTGCTTTTGGCTTCACCTGGCTAGGGAAGGGAGCCCTGATGGTTTTCCAGGAGGAGACTCGGGCACTGAAGGTCAGGGTTGCTCTCAGGGAACTGATGGCTTTTTTTTTTTTTTTTTTTTTTTTTTTTTTTTTTTTTTTTGCTTTTTTGCTTTTTGTTTGTTTTTGTTTTTAAGGCGGTCTCTTGCTCTCTTGTCCAGGCTGGCTTTGAACTCCTGGGCTGAAGCCATCTTCCTACCTCTGTTTCACCGAAGTAACTGATAGATAGTACTGTTGGCTGTCAAGAGTCTCCAGAGAGTTACAGGAGTTAAAAGAGTTAGTAAACCTCATTTAGTAAGCCTGAGACTAGGCTCCGAGTGGTCATCTGCTGGCCCTAGTATTCAGACTTTCAAAATGTATTTAATCATCATGGTTTAACCTTGTCCTCCAGGATTGCTCCCATCGGCCAAAAGTCAAATGTATGCAAACCCAGCATTATACAAATGGACCCAATTTGTTTTAAAATGCCAACCCTGTTTTTATTTTATTTTATTTTTTTTTTCTGCAGGAAGAAAAAGAAATCCCAGGTGGATTTCCTGAGAGGTGGCCTTGTGGTTAAATCCAGGGGCTTCGGTACCCACTCTTCAGCCAGCCAGGGTGGGGTTTTGCATAATGTAAATGGGGCCCTGGATGGGACGGCCAAGTTCGGGGCGCCCGAGCCTAGGCACGATGGGCTGGAGTTCCTGATGTGCTGCACAAGCTGGCCGAGAGAGGGCGACCGCAGTTCTGCACGCCTGGCGCTGGGGGCGGGGCGACGTGATCTCGCGAGATCGGCCGGCCGGAGGCGTTCCGGGCCAATCATGGCGGACTCCGAGGTGCTGCTCAGGCGGGTTCCGAGCCGCTCCTCTTGGCAGCGGGCTCGCAAGGCCCGGTCCCATCTCCTCCTCAGCCGTCGGGGCCGTCGCCGGTTTGGGGTCCTGACCCGGGGCGAGCTGCGGCGACTGCGACGGCGGCTGCTGCGGGCCCAAGCTTTGGGCGGCGACTGGAAGCTGGGTGTCACCGCGGGCGCGCACGTGGCGGAAAAGTGCAAGGTCCGGAGCCGCAGCGGGTCCACGCCGGGCACCGGGTCCACGCCGGGCACCGGGTCCACGCCGAGCAACCTACCCTCGCCCCGCCGCCAGCCCCCGCCCCGCCGCCAGCCCCCGCCGCGCCGCCAGCTCACGCCACAGCCGCAGTCCACGCCACGCCCACAGCGCGCGCACAACTTCCCACCCCTGCCGACGAACGTCACCCAACCTGTGCGGGACCTAGGCTCGGGCCGAGTGTTGTTGCTGCTGCCAGCCGAGGAGGTGAGTCGCCCGCGGGGGAGCTTCTGATGACCGGGCCGTGGTCCTCCGGATGCTGGTCGCATGCAAGTCCATCCTCACCCTCCTGCTCAGGATTCTGTAGGCCTGCTGGCTGCGCTGTACTAGCAAACTAATGGGTCGGACTTGTTGGGCACGTAGCTGCCAGCTTTCCGGGTGTCCCAAATCAGCACTCCCAGCTCTCACGGGAGTGACGGTTGGCATTTCTTTCTCGTGTTTATGGGCCGAAAAACAAGGTAGGTCCCTTGCAGCCGGAGTTAGACAGTAGCAAGGCAGAGCCAAGAGTTAAACTCAGGCGGTCTGACCCTGGTTAAAGATTGCCCTTCTTATGCCCGGAAGGAGTGAAGCCTCGAGAATCGGAGACGGGTATGCTGTGTGCCTTTGTAAGCACGGGTTGGTAGAGTTTGTGAGCCTGTTGGGAGCTGCGACGGGGATATGATGTTTAGGGTTAAGTTCAAACCCGACAGAATTTGGTCACTTAGTACAGTGTAGCCTTGTTTTGGTTTTTTATGTCTGAGTGTTTCTCCTGCATTTCTGTACACCATGTGCGTGCAGTGCCTGCAGAGGATCCTCTGAAACTGAAGTTAAAGGAGCTTGCGAGCCCCCACGAGGGTGCTGGGAACCGAACATGGGTGCTCCGGGAGAGCCACCAGTGCTCTAACCGGTGAGCCACCTTTGCAGCCCCAGTGCTGTGTACTTTGACACTTGGACATCAGTTTTCACACCAGCCACTACATGAGTGTAGGGAGGGTTAGATCTCCATGAGATGAGGAACCTACTCAGTCAGTTCTAGGACAGCCTTGGCTACATCATGAGGCCCTGTCTCAAGGGGATAAATCATTTTGGTAAGTGAATAGCAAGTTAAGATTTTATTTTTTTTAAATATTTATTTATTTATTATGTATACAATATTCTGTCTGTGTGTATGTCTGCAGGCCAGAAGAGGGCACCAGACCTCATTACAGATGGTTGTGAGCCACCATGTGGTTGCTGGGAATTGAACTCAGGACCTTTGGAAGAGCAGGCAATGCTCTTAACCACTGAGCCATCTCTCCAGCCCCTGCAAGTTAAGATTTTAGAATTTTTCTATCTTTGGTAGCAGTGTCTATAATGTCCATATGGTTTTCTTCTTTCCCTGCTAGGACTTTATTTTCAGTGGGATATGCCGTGTGACTTGCATCTATGGCCAGCTGCAAATCTTCGGCCATATCATCAAACAAGGCCAGCCTGCCCAAGATGTGTTTTCTGCCTACACCCATTCTTTCCTGAGCATCAGGGGGATGCTGTACCCAGAACCTGAGAAAAGCGAAAAGGAGGTCAGAAAAGAGATACGGGCTCTGCTCAAGCCGCACATGAAACTGGGTAACTGTACTCTAAGTATTAAAGTACTGCGATTTCTGCTGTTTTACACCAGAAGTTTTCTGAGACCATGAAGCTAGTAGACTCGGGTTGTGCTGCCTCCACCCAGGCGTAAAAAAGTCACCTCTACTTCACAAGCCTATAGTTGAGATAACAACCCTTGGGATCTAAATTGTTACTAATTCTGAGGTGGCCTGCTCCTCTCTTTGCAGATGACAGACACTGGGTGATGCACTATTTCTGTCCCCTGGCCTCCGTTGTGCTGCTGGAACAGCTGAAGTCCCCTGCCGTAGACTTCATGAGCTCCTATCAGTGTGCTTCTTACGTCTTCCGGCAGGCGGTAAGGCCCCGTACTTACTTAGGGTTGCTGGTCCCTTGCACCAGAGCCGTCAGCTGAATTGTTGGGAGCACTTTCAGAATGATCATCCTCTGTCATGTGTGTGGGGTAGCATTTCGGGGTGTCAACAGTTAGGAGATAGTCTCTATAGAAAGGTGTATCATGGGTAAAGGCACTTGCTGAACAAGCCTGAGGATGTGGGTTCCATCCCAGGTGCTCATGTAGAAGGAGAGAACACACCTGGGTTTTGTCCTCTGGCCCCCACTTACGCGGTGTGGCGTGCATTTACACAGGCACTTATAGAAAGCTCGTCATGAACATTTCTCCTCCTCTTCTTCAGTTTCATTGCCCAGCAGAAGCCACCTCTTTATCAGCTATGGTAGGACAAGCCTGTAATCCCAGCACTCGGGAGATGTAGTCAGGCGGATAAGGAATTCAAGTTCATCTCCAGCTAGATAGTGATGTGGAGGCCACTCTGAGCTACAAGGCACCCTGTCTCCAAAAGAAGAAGAAAAAAAGATATCCAGTTGGAGATATCAGGTAGGCGCTAGAGTATGTGAGTCTGTAGTTTGGAGGAGATGCTAGGGCCATCTTCTGTTTAGAGCCTGCAACAGAGAGGGTATCCAAGAACACAGATTAGGTGAGAGAGACAGACAGACAGCATGGGCACATTGACGGAGTTTGAGAGGGGAGAGGGCATGAGGTCTGGGCCATGTCACTTGAGAGGAGGTTAAAATAAGGAAGTCACAGAGGAGCCAAGGAATGACCAGGGTGGAGGGCTTGCCAGTCTAAGGTGGTCTAAGAAAGTCACAGATGCAGAATGAGGGTCTAGAGATCAGACTGGTTTCAGTATGCTTGCCTGATGGAGTCAGGAGGTGGGGAGAAGGAAGCTGAAGGAAAGCAGTGGCTCCAGGGCTCTGTAGTGAGAGTTCATTGTCGAGAGGGCATTGTGAACCACCTTGCTCGACCACAGCCAGTGGGAATGCAGGAGGCTGGAGTGGCAGCGCTGTGGAGGGGAAGCTCAGCTGGATGGCCCTTGAGTCCATGATGAATATGTTTGCTTATAAGGCCATGTGACCTTGGGAGAAACAGGCAATTCTATGTGTATGTGCTTGCACGCATGCAAGTGCAGATGCATGCAGAAGCCAGCGGGCACCTTGAGGTTTTGTCTGTCTTTTGAAACAGTCTCTGGTTGGCCTGAAGCTTACCAAGGAGTCTGGATGTCTGTCACAGCCTCTGCGTCCTAGTCCCATGTGATAAGATTGTACACACCCACACCCATGAGCACTCCATGCCTGGGTTCATGCCCAGGGCCTCAAGATTATTGGCTGAACTCTTTGCCCAGCACTTACAAGCAGTTTTTTTGTTTTGTTTATTTTATTATTATTATTTGGTTTATTTTATTTGTGTGTGTGTGTTTTGCATGCATGTATGCTTATGTGCCAAATGTATGCCTGGTACGTACATTTCCTGTCCTTTGCAAAAACAGCAAGTATTCTTGTTTGTTTTGCTTTTTTGTTTTTTTTTTTTTTTTGTTTGTTTTTTGTTTTTGGTTTTTTTTTTTTTTTTTTTTTTTTTTTTTTTTTTTTTTTTTTTTTGGTTTTTCGAGACAGGGTTTCTCTGTGGCTTTGGAGCCTGTCCTGGAACTAGCTCTTGTAGACCAGGCTGGTCTCGAACTCACAGAGATCCGCCTGCCTCTGCCTCCCGAGTGCTGGGATTAAAGGCGTGCGCCACCACCGCCCGGCGTGCTTTTTTGTTTTTTGAGACAGAGTTTCTCTCTGTAGCCCTAGCTGTCCTGGAACTTGCTCTGTTGACTAGACTGGCCTCAGAGATCTGCTTACCTCTGCCTCCCGAGCACTGGGTTTAAAGGGTTTAAAGACTGCACCAATCCCTGGCAAGGCTTCCTCTCTAAAATGACTCTAGCTCTCATCAAGGTGACGTAAACACTGACTAGCACAACTGTCCCCTTGTCAGCTTAACATCGACACACACAGGTTATTAAGCCGTAACCTTCCCTGTCCGTCCCCAAGATCTCATATTAATGCCAACATCACAATGGGTACCATTCCAATTTGGGTTTGTTTTGTTTGTCTCTTTTTTTTAAGACAGGGTTTCTCTGTGTAAGCCGTGGCTGTTCTGGATCTTGCTCTGTAGATCAGGCTGTCCTCGAACTCATTAAGGAGGATCTCTTACGAGTTCGAGGATAGCCTGGTCTGTGTTGGACAGCTTGGACTACAGAAAGACCCTGTCTCAAAACAAACCAAATAAATGCTATGGCACCACCACCCCTCCTGGCTGGGCATCTGATCGTATAATCACCAGAAGACAGATAGGTGAGGTGGTAGTTCCTTACCCCTGGGAGAGGGAACCAAAACATCCTGACGCCTAGAAGCTGCTATGCAAAGGGAGATGAAGGTGGTCGGGGCATGGATGTGCTTTTGTGATTATTGTTTCAGTATTTAATTATGTGGGTATACGCACATGTGTGCCAGGTTTCTTGGAGACCAGATGTATGAAGTTAGAGTTTTGGAACTGAAGTTACAGGAGGTTGTAAACCAGGCAGCATGGGTGCTAGGAACAGAACATCTGCCTTCTGAAAGAGCCCCTAATCTTCTTAACCTCTGGGCCATCTCTCCAGACCCCACCCCCACCTTTTTTTTTTTTTTTTTTTTTTTTTTTTTGAGGGCCGGTGTTACTATGTAGCCCAGATGGTTTATTTTGTTTTTCGGGGCAGGGTTTCTCTGTGTAACAGTCCTGGCTGTCTTGGAACTTCCTTTGTAGATCAGGCTGACCTTGAACTCAGAGTTTGAGTTCTGCCTCTGCCTCCAGTGTATTGGGATTAAAGGCGTATATCGATGTGGTTTATATTATTATTTACTTATTTATGTGGGGGGGTTGTCTGTGTGTCAGTGTACATACACACGCATGTGGAGGTCAGAACATGATATGGAATGTCTTCCTCAATTAGTCTCCACTTATTCATTGTACAAGGTTTCTTGCTGAACCTGGGGCCCACCAGTTGCAGCTAGTCTAGCTAATCAGCTTTTCCCAGGGTTCTCCTTTCTCTGTCTCCCAAGTACTGGAATTACAGGCAACCCTCACACCTCCCTATTTTTTGCCTGAGTGCTGGGGATTGGTTTTTTTTTTGTTGTTGTTGTTGTTTTGTTTCTTGTTTTTTAGATTTATTTATTTATTTATTATGTATACAGCATTCTGTCTGGATGTTTGCCTACAGGCCAGAAGAGGGAGCCAGATCTCATCATAGATGGTTGTGAGCTGTCATGTGGTTGCTGGGAATTAAACTCAGGACCTCTGGAAGAGCAGCCTGTACTCTTTTTTTTTTTTTTTTTTTTCTTTTGGTTTTTCGAGACAGGGTTTCTCTGCAGCTTTTTTTAGAGCCTGTCCTGGAACTAGCTCTTGTAGACCAGGCTGGTCTCGAACTCACAGAGATCCGCCTGCCTCTGCCTCCTGAGTGCTGGGATTAAAGGCGTGCGCCACCATCGCCCGGCTCTACTCTTAACCACTGAGCCATCTCTCCAGCCCGAGTGCTGGGGATTTGAACTCTAGTCCTAAAAACTAGAGTTTTATCCACTGAGCCATCTCCTTAGCCCTCACGTGAGTGCATTCTGAAGTTTTGGTTTGGTTTGGTTTTTGGTTTTTCAAGACAGGGTTTCTCTGTAGCTTTGGAGCCTGTCCTGGAACTAGTTTTTGTAGACCAGATTGGCCTCGAACTCACAGAGATCTGCCTGCCTCTGCCTCCCGAGTGTTGGGATTAAAGGTGTATGCCACCACCGCCCGGCTCTGAAGAGTTTTTATACTCGTTTATATGTCTGTGTATGCCCCTTACTATTTTTAGTAGGCCAGAAGGTGGCTTCCAGTTTCCCAGAGGTGAAGTTAACAGGTGACTGAGCTGTCTGACATGAGTGCTAGGGACCAGACTCTGGTCTTCTGTGAGAACAGTAATTACTCTTTGTCACTAAACCATCTCTTCAGCTCTGGGCCTCCGTTTTTATCCCTCACAGAAAGAACTCTATAACTCTCAGGAGGCACCTGAGGCAGGAATGCCGTCTGTGATTGCTGACTGCCTGAGGATGTGTTGTGGGTAGTTTCTTCTCTCCTCCTCTTTTGTATGGGGGACGCTTTTCTTTGGAACCTCCCTACGGCAGCTAGCACAAGCCCTTTGTAGGGCCCTTATGCTTCCTGAGGACCCCGGTGGACCCTGGTGGAGACTGAGCACAGCCGTCTTTGCCTCTTCAGCTCCATTTGCATGTGCTGTGCTATGTCCTGTTTGTGTTTCATAGATGGCCTTGATTTTATTTCAGATCAACCAACCTGTCCTCCAGCGGTGGCCTCTGTTGAACTTTCCCCACATTTTAATCCCTTTCTTTTCTCCCAAGGCAGCGGCAGCCTGAGAGTGGGTGTGCACTGTGCAGAGACATGTGCTTCAGAGAGAGTAGGCAGGCCATGCTGATGGGCTGCGCTTTAGGGTACTGAGGGAAAGGGACCGATTTTTGTTTTGTAACTCACAGCTATATGTTGATGGTGAGCGGTGGTGTTGCACATCTTTAATCCCAGTACTCGGGAGACAGGGGCAGGTATATTACTGTGACTTTGAGGCCAGCCTGGTCTACAGAGCAACTTTTATGACAGGCTCCAAAGCTACAGAGAGAAACCCTGTCTCAAAAAGCAGAAACAACTATATGTTGCTTATTAGTTTAGAAACAAGCAAATGTATATTTTTAAGGAAACTTTCCTTAGGGTTTGAATGAATTGTTGTATTTTAGCATTATCCTGTGCGGATTAACGCTGAGTTTATAGCTTTGAAGACGATTGGCCTCAGAAGACAGCGGAAGAGGGCAGGCATCTTCTTGAGTGACAGTGCCCATTGTGCGCTGGAGGAGCTCGTCAGTGTGTCCTGTGGTGAGCATCCCCTTCCTTCAGTCTCGCGGTCCCCAGAGCCTCAGACGCTGCGTAGCTACAGTCCTGAGGACTGGGCCGGTACTGGGGCTCACTGTTTGTTTTACCTGCAAAAGTAGATGGCTGCCCTGTCATCCTGTTGTGTGGTGCCTGTGACGCGGGAAAGTCCACGTTCAGTAGAATACTGATTAACCAGTTACTGAACAGGTAAGCATATTTGTGTTTTCATTCGGTCATCTGGGCATGAAGTGAGATTCAAATACAGAGACTTGGTTTTTGTTTGATCCTCTGAGGCATAGTCTTACTCTCTAGATCAGTCTGGCCTTGGATTTTTGGTGATTCTCCTGCCTCAGTCTCCCCAGTGCTATGATTACAAGTGTAAGCCACCATACCCAACTTGGTGGAGACACTGGGGGTGGGATTGTGTTTGGCTCTGAGTGCTGTGGACTGGGCAGTGGCACTCTTCCTGTGGGGACGGTGCTCGCACACTGACCTGTAGAAGAGCGGGTGCTTGGACTTGATCTAAACTGGTTCACGTGTCATCTCTAAGCCCAGAGCTGTTACGTTTTTGCAGTAACCTTGCCTGTTGTGAGTGGGATGGGGCCTTGCCCTTAGTGTCTGGAGCGTGACAGCTACAAGGCTGCTCCCGGCACAGTCACTGCCGCAGAGGACAGCTGCCTGAGACTCCTCTTTCTCTGCCGATTTCCAGCCTCCCCGGGGTTGACTACCTGGAATGTGATCCCGGGCAGACAGAGTTCACACCTCCTGGCTGCATTGCTCTACTTACCATTACAGAACCGCTGCTGGGTAAGTCTCACGTGTTACATGTCTTGGGCTTACGAGGTTTAAGAGGAATCATATTCACAAAATTCTGTGCAAAGTGAAGCTTGCACAGCAAACTTGAGTGTGCTTATTTTAAGAAATGCTTTATGTAAATTTGTTAATAGTCTTTGGTGTTTTGTCTGCATGTATGTCTTTGTGAGGGTATCGGGTCCTCTGGACCTGGAGTTACAGACAGTTGTGAGCTATGTGGGTGCTGAGAATTGAACCTGGGTCCTCTAGAAGAGCAGCCAGTGCTCTTAACTCTGAGCCATCTCTCCAGCACCTGTTTTGTGTAAATTGCAAAGACATATCACCCTAATAACATCTTAGGTGACCTGAGCCCTGGCCCAGTACTGTTGAGCCTTGCACAGGTTTGATCTCTGCAGTCACAGGGACCGCGTACTGTCCTCTTACTGTTTCAGAACGCATTTTAGAATTAGAAAGCACACAGAAGCAATGTGCTCATCTTAGCCACACCTGGGTGTATAAATCTGTTTATAATGTTGTGCTTCCCATTGCTACAATTTTCTTTGTTATCACCTAGTGAAGCACTTCTCTCTTTACAGACCACTTCCACCTCTCAGCTCCTAATTGCTCTCTAGCCCAGTTCTGTCCCTGGGAATGGACCTAGTTACTCTTGTAGGTGAATCAGTGCTGCATTTGGCTTGTTTACCAGCTTCTAGTTTATGGAATGTGTCAGACAATCTCAGACTAAGGGCATGGCTTGATGGGTAGAAGACCCGGCTACACAAACCTGATGGCCTGGGACACATAATAAGGTGGATCTGGTTTTGTTGAATCTGCCTGTGACCCCAGCACTGCTATGGCAAGCTGGAGGGCAGAGAGAAGAAAACCAGCTTGCATACATTCATACACACAGAGAGAAAAAATAATCACCTTAGTTTTCTTTGTATGTCTGAGATGATTCCAGTAGATATTTGCATCCTGCATTTTTGTCCATCTAGCTAGTGAGTGCTTTACAGTGTGTGTGTGTGGAGATGAGAGAGTAGCTTTTCTCCTTCCACCTTGTTGGGGTGAATTTGGGTCCCTTATTTTTTTGCTGATTCCCTGCATATACCAGACTAGCTGGTCTGCAGGCTCTTAAGTGGCTCTCACCTCGCTGCCTCCCTTCTCCCTCGAGTGCTGCAATGGCAGATGTGTATCCCCAAATTCAGCTGCTAGTGGGGTCTGGGGACTGAAGTTTGGTCAGCAGGCTTGTGTGGCCCCGTACCTTTCCCACTTGAGCCCTCCCCATCCCACTGTGGGAGTTGTGGGTTTGTGCTGCTGTGAACAGTGCTGCCGTGAGAACAGGGGGCAAGTACACCATCGAGACCCTGCATTCAGGTTCATTTGTGTGCCTAGATGTGCAGTTCCTAGGTAATGGGATAGTCTCCTGTTGACCTTTTTGAGAAATTACCAGACTTTCACAGTGGCTGTGCCATCTTTTAAGTTGCCACCAGCAGTATGCAGGGGCATTAATTCTCTTTGATCTTCTTGGCAGTGTTGCTTATTTTGATTACAGAACCCCAAGCAAGTGTCTATTTTGTACTTCTGTGACCGTAAATACTGAGTGTCCTCCTCTTGAGTGTTTATATTTCCAGTGCTTGTTGGCCACTTGTAAATCTCAAAAGAATGCCTGTTTAAGTCCCTGGAGTTTTTATTCTTTTGGTGTTTGTTTGTTTGTATTATTTTGTTTTGATATTTCAAGATGGAATTTCTCTGTCTAGACTTGGTTGGCCTGGAACTCACGCGGTAGACCACCAGGCTGGCCTCAAACTCAGAGATCTACCTGCCTTTGCCTTCTAAGTGCTGGGATTAAAGGCGTGTGCCACTACTGCCTTTATCTTGTTTTGTTTTTGAAGCAAGGTTTCTCGGTCTGTGTAGCCCTGGCTGTCTTGGAACTCTTAGAGATCCACCTGCCTCTCCCAAGTGCTGGGGTTAAAGGAATGTGCCACTATGCACATGTTTTGTTTTTACATTTATTTTACACTCACTTATTATGAATAGGAGTTGGGTGCAAGTGTCTTGACACGCATACACATACATACAGAAATCCAGTGGCAACTTGTAGGAGTCACTTGGCTTTGTAACGAGTTTTTTCTGTCCTGCCAACTCCCAAATACTGACTTGGAGATACCTTACTAATTGTGAAAGCTTGGCCATTAGTTCAGGCTTGTCCCACTAGCTCTTCTAACTAATTAACACATATTATTATTAACCTTCGTTCTACCACATGCCTTTTACCTATCTTCCACTCTTGTGTGTCCGACTTGTTCTCTGTCTTAATGTCTCCTGCCAGCCAGATCCATCCTTCTGACTTCCTCCTCCTCTGCCAGGAAGTTCCACCTATGCTTCTTGCCTAGCTGTTGGTCAATTACAGCAACGTATCTTCACACATTGTACAAGTATTCCACAACAGTTCCTTCTTCCCATGTAGGTTCAGGAGAACTACACTGGCCATCGGCTCAACGGAAACACCTTTATCTAATGACCTGTCATCAGCCTTGACTTTTTATTTATTTATTTTTGATTTATTTACTTATTTGTTTATTTATTTGGCTTTACATGATAGGCTTTCTCTATGTAGCTTTGCTTTCCTAGAACTTGCTCTGTAGTCTAGGCTGACCTCGGATCCACAGAGATCTGCCTGTGCTTCCTGAGTAATACTGGGATTAAAGGCATGCAGTACCGCCACACAGTTTAAGACTCCCCCCTCTAAGATTTATTTTTAATTATGTGTATGTGGGGGAGGGAAGTTATGCACACGAGTGCTAGTCTCCTTAGAGGTCAGAAGAGGGTGTGAGAGTCCACTGAAGCTAGAGTGAGAAGTGATTGTCAGCTTCTTGACATCAAACTCAGGTCCTCTGCCATGTCTTGCCACTGAGCCGTCTCTCCAAACCTTGGGGAGATCGGGCTTTTACTGTGTAGCTCTGGCTATCCTGGAACTTGCTGACCTGGAACTCAGGTTCAGATGCTTAGCCTCCCAAATTCTGGTATTAAACATGTTTGCCACAGCCAGATAGTGGTGTGTATGCCTTTGCTCCCAGCACTTGGGAGGCAAAAGCAAGTGGATCTCAGTGACTTCCAGGACAGCTAAGACTGTTAAAGAAACTCTGTCTCAAAAGTATGTACCACCACTTAGCAGGAGATTATTAAAGGTTGTTAATTGAATTTTTGCTGGGCTTTATAAGCCCTAGAAAGTGGGGGTTCATAGTTGTATCCCAGATACCTGGAATAAATGCAGTCGTGTCAGAACATGATCAGAGTTTACTTACATACATGAAATTGGCCGTCTTTGTATTACTTTGTTTTGTTTGGGTTTTTTTTTTTTGTTTTTGTTGGTTTGGTTTGGTTTGTCGAGACAGGGTTTCTCTGTGGTTTTGGAGCTTGTCCTGGAACTAGCTCTTGTAGACCAGGCTGGTCTTGAACTCACAGAGATCCACCTCTGCCTCCCGAGTGCTGGGATGGGATTAAAGGCATGCGCCACCACTGCCCAGCTTAAGTTGACTTCTAAAAACATAATTTGATGCTCTTCTTGGTAGTTTGAGCTTTCCTAAGATCTTTGTCAGGGTTGGCAGTGCCACAACTGCCCACTGTTGTGTGGCCGTGGCTTGGTTATGTTTGCTTGGTAGTGATTTAGATAGAACCTCTGTAGCAGCAGGTCTCAACCTGTAGGTCATGACTCCCACAGGGGTCACATACCAGATATTTACATTACTATTCATAACAGTAGTAAAATTGGTTATGAAATAGCAACACAAACAACGTTATGGTTGTGGATCATCACAGCATGAACTGTATTACAGGGTTACAGCATTAGGGAGGTTGAGAACCACTCTGCTGGAGCCTTCTGTATGTTAGGAAAGTGCTTGATTCCTGACTCTGGCTTTTGTTTTCTAGGACCACCTTACACCCACCCGAGGAAGCCACAGAGGATGGTGTATTATGGAAAGATGACTTGTCACAATGACTATGAGAATTATATTGAGATAGTGAAGTATGTGTTCAGAGACTACAAGAGAGAGTCCCCACTTATCATCAACACGATGGGCTGGGTGAAAGGTAAGTCCGTATACATGTGATGCAGTGTAAGCAGCTACCATGGGTGCTGTACAGGTGCCCTGTGCTGTTTCCATACATGTGTGCTGTAGTGTTCAAATGAGGGTCAGCATAGGCCATTCCCTCTATGTAACTGAGGGCAGCCTTGAACTTCTGAACACACCCCCTCCCCAGTTAGAGACTACAGACATCACTGTTTATTTTATGTGGTGCTGAGGGAATGAGTACTCCACCAAGTAAGCCAGAGCTCTGGGTTCTGGTCTTTTGGGTTGTTGATTATTTTTTATAATCAATTGACTGATTTTTGCTTGACTGTTTTGTCCAGACATTGCGCACAATGTCCTTGGAAGCCAGAAACGGGTGTCAGATCTTCTCAGGTGTGCACACGCTGCCTGGCCATGTCTTTTTTGATCTTCTTTTTGTTTGCTTTTGGTTTTGTTTTTTCAGAGGCAAAGTTTCCCTGTGTTTCCTGGCTGTCCTGGAACTCGCTCTGTTAGACCTCAAACTCACAGAGATTGCCTGCCTCTGCCTCCCAAGTGCTGCACCACACCAGGCCCTTGCCTTTGCTTACTACGCCATGCTCTGCTCTCTCCCACTACAGACGACGGACTGCTGCTGCTTGTTGACCTGATCCGACTGTTGTCTCCCAACTACGTCATTCAGTTGTATTCCGCCCGGGGTCCTACAATGCCCTCTCTGACCTCAGAGTACGTAGAGCTCACAGATGGCCTGTATACAAAAAGCAAGATCAGGAGACGTCGAGGGTTTGAAATTGAAGAATTTGGAGACAGTTTGGATTTTACTGAAGAAGAGAAAGACTCCAGTCCAGTTCCAGTCTTCCCTGGACATAAGCTGAAGCTTGTTTACACAGAATTTCCGTGTAGTAAAAATGAGAAAAATAGGTAAGTAAAGTGTCAACTTGGGTAAAGAATGAAGCTTAGCCAGGCAGTGGTGGTGCACACCTTTAATCCCAGCACTAGGAAGGCAGAGGCAGGCGGATCTCTGTGAGTTTGAGACCAGCCTGGTCTACAGGAGTTAGTAGACAGGCTCCAAAGCCAAAGAGAAACCCTGTCTCGAAACACCATTTAAAAAAAAAAAAAAAAAAAAAAAAGAATGAACCTTCCTGCAGTGGGCCGGGGCATGGCGTGCTCGCTTGTTTAGAGAGCTGGTCATGGTGGCTCTTATCTATCATGGGACATCATGAGTTCAAGGCCAGTCTACTGTGAAGCCCTGTAAACAAAAAAGAGAGAGAGAGAGAATCCTCGTAAGACTTTTCAGGGGTGCCACTGATGTACATTTAAAGGAGAAAGATTCCTGTTAGGAGCATGGAGATGGGGCTTCCCATGCCGGTGGCCAGGTGCTCAGTGCTGAGGGGACTGTGTCAAGAGAGGGTGTGGGTGGAGACCTTGAGGGAGAGAGGGAGAGGGAGTCAGTCTGTTTTATTGGCCATTAGACCAGGGTATGTGCTGGCAGTAACACAACCACATCTCCAGCCCTAGGGTTTAGGGATATCTTGAAAGAGCAAGGTCTAGTGTGCTACCTAATGATTGAGATGCTGTTCACTTCTGCCCCCAAGCGGGCGTGATATATTCTCTATTTACCTTCTTGTGCTCTACTTTTCAGGGCCAAATACAACAAAATTTTTCGAGATCTGGCGGTGTTGGGCTACCTTAGCCAGCTGATGCCTCCTGTGCCAGGGCCACTTAGTCCTTTGCACAGCCTGACGCCCTATAAGGTAATCAGAGCTGGCGGGAGAAATGGTCTCTTTACTGATAAGGTACTTGAGGCTCTGGTGTCCTGGCTGCTCTGCCTCCTCCTGTATATTGCTTCCCTAATTCTCAAAACAGCTCTGTGATTTCGGTTCTGATATTATCCCCATTTTTCAGATGGGAAAACTAAGGAATGATGAGGCTGGGTTACTTGGGAGAGGATGGAGTGCTGACATTTGGTCCTTGGCTGGCAAGTTTAGTGTGTGGCGTGGATTGTAGTTTGATGTCAGCTGATCTGGTAGCCACCTCACATTTACACTTTCCACATGCACAGTGGCAGTGCCTGACGTCTCAAGATGCTGCTGAGCTCTGTGAGCCTTCCTGGTAGTGCCTGGTACATAGAGCAGCCTCCTGAGCACCTTGTTATTCCTATCGGGTACCAGCACCAAAGTGTTTACAACTTCCAGGCCAGGCTGCCGGGATGGCTTTGGGGAGAGCTCTGTGGTGACCGTGGCAGCAATGCATGTTTGCTGTGGGCGGTTGGCCCAGAGCCCTCCCCATGCTGTGGGTCCCAACACAGAGACTCACTATTAATTATAAATACTCGACCAATAGCTTAGGCTTGTCTCCAGCTGGCTTACAACTTAAATTAACCTGGTTTTTGTTTGTTTGTTTGTTTTTTAATCTATGTGCTGCCCTGAGGCTCGTTCACTTCCTCTATGACCCTCCCACGTTGTTTCTTCCACTTCTGGCTTGTAACAATGAGAGCAACACATCTTTACAGTGTACAGGATTATTCCACAGGACTGTGTTGACGCTCAGCCCAAGCTTCATATGCATGTGCACTCGCACACATCCTTCATGTATACACACACGCTCGCACACTGTCTCAGTGACTTTGCTGTGACAACACCATGACCAAGACAGCTTTTTTAGAGCTTGTGTGGGAGTTTTATTGAGATACAGGGAATGGAGAGAGGAAGAGGAAAAAGAGGTAAAGACCATCCTGTCTTTTCAGAAGAGCAGCAGGAAAGAGCCCAAAGCAACTAATAAAAAAAAAAAAAAAAAAAAAAAAAAGAGGTTAGCCAGCAGGGGTGGCGCACGCCTTTAATCTCAGCACTTTGGAGGCAGAGGCAGGTGGATCTCTGTGACTTCGAGGCCAGCCTGGTCTACAGAGTGAGTGCCAGGACAGGCTCCAAAGCTACACAAAGAAACCCTGTCTTGAAAAACCAAAAAAGAAAGGGTGTGTGTGTGTGTGTAAACTGGGCTTAGTGTTTCAGAGGCTTATAGTCTCAGTGGCGGGACCAGGGCACTGATGGGAGGAGCAACTGATGCCTCACATCTTGATTCATAGTAGGAGGCTCAGCCAAGCTGGGAATTAGGTGAGATTTTTCATTTTCAAGACAGGGTTTCTCTGTGTATCAGCTGTCCTGGAATTCTGTAGACCAATCTAACCTCAAACTCAGAGATCTGACTGTCTCTGCCTTCTAAATGCTGGGATCAAAGATGTGCACCACCACAACCCAGTGCAGTGGAATTGTTTTTATTTTTTATTTTATTTTATTTTTTTTCAATATTTATTTATTATGTATACAATATTCTGTCTGCATGTATTCCTGAAAGCCAGAAGAGGGCACCAGACCTCATTACAGATGGTTAAGAGCCACCATGTGGTTGCTGGGAATTGAACTCAGGACCTTTAGAAGAGCAGGCGATGCTCTTAACCTCTGAGCCATCTCTGCAGCCCCTGGAATTGTTTTTAAAAGAAAGCAAATTCCTATTCAACAAAACACAGCTGGTAAAAACTCCAAAGACCCAGAAGAAAAGCTGAGCTGAGACTGGAATGGCAGACCTGACTGTCATTTTCCTGGTCACTGCCAACACCTACTGTGACGGTCCAATCAGCTGCAGCCTTATCTCACTGGACTCTCTTGATTTCCCATGCTCACTTTACATAGCCATAGATCCATGACTCTCTAGCCTGATGCCTGAACAACTTTCCTCTAATCAGTCAGTCTATAAAGAAATGCCCTGGAATCCTACAAGTTGACACTAATGCTCCTGCTCTTGTCCCCTGGTTTGTTTTTTTTTTTTTTTCAAGTTGAGGGGAGACAGAAATGAAGATCACATGGATAGAGGTACAGGAAGGAGGGAACTATGGCACCCAGGCTGCCTTGACCTTCTCGCCCTTCTGCCTCTGCTTGCCATATACTGTGAGAATAAGCATTGGCCACCACACTCCATCTTTAGCTATGCTAGGGATCTGCATTTTGAGCCAGGACTTCCATCAACCAAGCCATCCTGATTTATGTTTTCAAAATCCAGATTTTTGTGTGGGTATGGTGGCCCAAGCTTGTAATCCCAGCACAAGAGGATCCCTGGGTTTGCTGACCAGTCAGTCTATTCAAGTCAGCAAGCGTTAGGTTTTTCTTTTTCTTTTTTGTTTTGTTTTGTCTTTCGAGATGCTTTTTCTTAAAAAAAAAAAAAAAAAAAAAGGTGAAGCTTTATGTCGTGGCCTGTTAGGCTACATAGACCTGAGGTAGAAGTCTGTCAGGGAGATGAGCATTCGTGGTTTATTCTCCAGGTCCCCTTCAATGCAGTTGCTGTCCGGATCACTCACGCTGATGTTGCCCCTGCCCACATACTGTACGCCATAAATGCCAGCTGGGTTGGGCTTTGCAGGATCCTGGAGGACATGAAAGGATACACTCGGGGTCCCATCCTGCTTGCCCAGACTCCCATATGTGACTGTTTGGGCTTTGGTGAGTTGAGAGTAAATGCTGTCTGCTTCACTGTACACAACTGGTATTGACCAGTACACGGGATTGAGAAACGCCTGTCGCTAGGGAAATGAATGTCTTTTCTGTGTGTGCTCCTCAGCATTGACACTCTGCCTTCATCGCAGCTACCCAAGGTCTTCTGTTAGCCTACTTCGGTTCCTCATAACTCAACAGGCAGATGTTCATATTCTTTGTACTCTCTTAAAATTTATTTTATTTTATCTGGGCATGGTCCCTCACTCCAGGAGACATAGGTATGTGGATTATGTGGGTATGTGCACATGAGTGCAGATGTCCCTGGAGACCAGAGATGGTGGGGTGGGTTCCTGGAGCTGGAGGTACTGCCTCAAGTTGGTGCTGGGAACTGAACTTGGGTCCTGTGGAAGAGCAGCAACCATCCTTAAGCCTGCTGAGCGATCTCAGTAACCCTCAATTGTTCTTTGTATTCTGAAAGCAAAGCGCTAGAAATTAAAACACCTTAATTTATTCCATGTGCGTCTGTCTACACCACCGGCCTGGTGCTCTCAGAGGCCAGAAGGGAGCATCAGATCCCATGGAATGGAATTGTGAGCCAGTGGATGGATTCTGGGAAAGGCACCTGGGTCCTTAGCAAGAGCAACATGTGTTCTTTCCTGCTGTGAGCTGTCTCTTCAGCCCCACATAAAACTCTTAATGTCAGGATCAAGCTTTGTTTCCTGGTAGTTGAGCTGTGAGACTCCTGCAGTGTGGCTGATGCTGCTCTGTGTCTACAGGCATCTGCAGAGGCATTGACATGGACCAGCGGATGTACCACATCATCACCCCTCTGCCTCCAGAAGAGCTGAAAGCTGTGAATTGTCTGCTGATTGGTTCTATTTCCATTCCACACTGTATTATCAAGAACCAGGTGAGCCCGCATGGGAGAGTCCTGCAGGGAAACCCAGGCAGGCAGAAATGAGCTGAAGTTGGCTGTAGTCAATGCAGCAGGTGCTTTATCTGGGAGACAAGATACTATATTATGTGGTTTGAATGACATAAGATGGAATATTGGATGCCTCAGAAGGTTCAAGTCAGGATCCCAGTGTAGAGCCAATAATAGGGGAGGATGTGATACCTCATAAGGAGAGCATAGATACCTCCTTATGACTGCCCTCCTATGGACAGTTTTTTTTCCACCTACTAGGCGAATATATATATTATTTATGAATATATGAAAATAAAAGCCCAGCTGGGGAGTGGTAGCACATACCTTTAATCCCAGCACTCAGATGGATCTCTATGAGTTCAAGGCCAGCCTACTCTACAAGAGCTAGTTCTAGGACAGGCTCCAAAGCTACTGCGAAACTCTGTCTTGAAAAATTTTTAAAAATAAAATTAAAAAAGTAGCTCTTTGAGGATCATCCTAAGTGTCTGGAGCCCCAGAGACCTGCTGCCCAGACCTGCTCTCCAGCTGCCTTCATACTGGCTTCCAGTTGGGAAGAATCCTTCTGCTCCTCGAGGCTGTCTGGACAGGTCTCAGTGCTGTTTCTTTGTGTTTCCATTTCAGCCTGGGCCTGAAGGGACAATTCCTTACATCACCACAGCTTATAATTTTAAACTTCCTGGAGCATCGGAGAAAATTGGAGAAAGAGAGTTTGAACATGCTTCCCTAGGGTACAGATTCTACAGAAGGAAAAAGTAGATCCTTGTATAGATAGAGGTTTTCTGCCTGCAAACCTTGTCCTTGACCTCGGAGTCAGCAGGTCGGTGGGGCTTTGTGACTATGAACAGCGCCCTCGTGTCCAGTGAGGTTCATGGAATTGGACAACGTGCTGCATAGTAAATAGCTCAAGACTCCATTTTTCGTTTTCCCTCTAAGACATGGTCTCCATCCAAGTGTGGCATTACAGTTCTGTGTCAGCACACCCAGTTTTCAGAGTTTTCTCTTAAGATGTTTGATCTCAAACTTGGCCTGGACTGCTTTCCGAATGGCCGTCTGGCTGAATGGAGGAGTGTTTCCTGACGAGCTGTGGAGCAGTGAAGAAAACTGTGCCTCACCACAGTTCATTCACCAAGGACCTGACCATTGCAATCAAGATAAAATTGGGGAATCCAGGACCACAAAAATGTGCCAAGAAATGGGCAGCAGGCTGACCCAGCAGTCCTCAGGCTCAGTGCACAGGTGCCCGGTCTGAGCAGGCTGGATGGGCACGAATGAGAGAGGTTGACTTTGAGCCACCTGGACCTTACCAGTGAGGGTGACGTGGACTCAAATGCCTGGTCCTTGGATGCCATTGAATCCCCCAACCGTGCACTCAAATGTTAGAGGGTAGTATTTGCTCTGTTAGTTTCTCTGCCATTTTAATCATGAGTCTCCATTTTAATTATGTTGAAGAAGTCGCTCTGACATCCAGAAAGCCTCCAGATGGTTCCGTAAGTCTGGGTGTGCTCTGACTGACTCCTCTGTTGAGGCAGGACACACTGCCACGGGTCCACCAACCTGTGAACACACACCTTGTGCCTGGCTTGGACAAACCTTTACTGCCAGTGCTTTCTTCTAGGTACCTGGAGGCTACTCCAGTGCCATTTTTTTCCCTAGTGTATTTTGTAATTAGAAGTGACTGGGTCAGGTCATTTTTGTGGATAAAAAATAATCAGGCCACTGAAGAACTTCTTGATTTGTCGTGACTGACACATCAGGATTTCACCTTCTAGCAGGATCATGTTCGAAGACCATTCCAGCCTGGGAAAGGATTAATGTTTATGTTCACGCATACCATTGATTATCTTTGTCTTGTCTGTGACCATACCACCCTGAGCGTGCCTGGTCTTGTCTGTTTGGACCCCATCTTTGGCCTTGGCATTTGAAAAACCCAATAGGAAGCCGGGCAAGTGGTAGCGCATGCCTTTAATCTCGGCACTTGGGAGGCAAAGACCAGAGGATCTCTGTGAGTTCAAAACCAGCCTGGTCTACAGAGGACAGCCAGGGCTACACAGACAAAAGCACTGTCTCAAAAATCAAAAAAAGGAAAAAGGAAAACCCATTAGGAGACAGAACTGCAGCAGCCTGGTTGGTGTAAAACCCTTTAGACCATTTAAGGACTCACTAATTAGCTGTCCCTTATTTATATCTAGCTTTAGCTTGTGTTGTGTCTTTCTATTTGGTGGGGAGGAGGGTCGTCTCATATTGCCCAAGCAGGTGCCTATGGGCTCCATTGCTTCTGAGTTCTGGGGCGGCAGATATGCACAGCCCTAGCCTTGCACCGTCTCTCCTCTGCGCCCTCCCCAGATCTTCCTGTCTTCACAAGAATAAAGACCCTGAAATGTAGGTCTCCAGTTTGTGTTTTCCATAAAGGTGCTTTCAGCTGACCTTCACTTGTGCGTCCCCACCAGTAGAGACCTGGTGTCAGCAGTAGAGGGATTTGTGGGCATTGGGCAAGTGGCTGTGAGGAGTAGTCATTTGGAAACTCCTCTGGGGAGAGCTCTTGCTGTGGAGCCCTGGCCTTGGGAAGACCTGCAACAGTGTCTGTCCATGTGATTGTGATATCAGGGCATTTGGGACAAGGAAGAGATTGGACTCTGTGCCTTCTTTTTGGGGTTTTGTTTCTGTTTTGAGCCAGGATCTTGCTATGAACAGGCTGACCTCATGTATGATCTTTCTGCCTCAGTTTCCCAAGTGCTGGGATCACAGGTGTGTTTGTGTGAAGTTTCTGTTTACATGGTCTGTTGTGGTCCCCTGGAATCTTAGGAGTGTGGTGTACAAGTTACATACATAAGAACTCCATAGAACCACACAACAACAAACTCCAAGTTAGTTTTTGTGGCTTCTTAAAATCAGAGTCTAGGAATTATTTCCTAGACGTGGAGGGACTGGTGTTCGCATAATCACTGTCCCAGGAAATCATAGACAACTCGAGGCCTGAGAAAGTGGCCCTGAAGAGGCTGTGGGAACAAGCCCGGGTCCTTGGAGTGATGGGCTCTTCCAGAGCCTGGACAGAGGTGAGTGCGGTAAGAGGCCAGGAGCAGGGAGATTGCTGCGTCCTGTGCTGGACCTCCCTGATAAGAACTGCCTGATCCGTACATGGTGTGCAAATCAGATGGTGTAAAGAGCCTGAACCACAATAAAACTCAGAGAAATTGGGGTTCAACCTGAAGATACAAATAGCAAAGCAGCCAGCCACTGGCTCTTACCTCGACCTCAGTCCAAAATGGTGATCCTGTCTGGGAATCTCAGAACGAGACTGTGTGTGAGAGTTGTCTCCTCCCGTTTTATAATCCTAAAACGGATTAAAGGCGTGCACCGCCCAGTTTCTATGACAACTAGTGTGGCTGCTGCCTGATAGTAAGGCTGACCTGCGGGGCTGTTCTACTCGGATCTTCAGGCAAGCCTCACTTACAAATGGAATGCCACTACAGGCCCTTTGAGTGCTGTGGGAAACATGGTTGGTGGACGGGCCAGGGCTCTGTCTCACCTGAGCATTGAACCCTCTCCAGGAGCTGTTTTTCTTCTCTCCACTTCCTGTTTACTTTTATCTTTCCTCTCCACTCTCCCACTCCACAGCATCTTACTCTTAGCCCGGGCTGGCGTAGAACTAACTGTATAGCTTAGACTGCCACGCTTGAGATCCTCTGCTCGGATTCCAGGAGCACGCCTCTTCTGGTCTGGCAATGGTTTTCGTTCCTTAGATTTGGATGGCAACGTAGTGGTGGACCTGCGCGGAAACCACCTTGTGGGGAAGTCTTGCCTGGGTCTGTTTCCTTCTCCGCGTGTAGGGGGAGGGCAATGGGATTGCCAATAAAAGGCCCTGCCAAGGCTCAAGCTGTGGAAGATGGTAGTGATTCTTGTGTACCTGTCTCTGGTGGTTGCAAACTCTTGGAAGGTGAGCATCAAGGTTTTGTCCCTCCTGAAGGCTTGGTATGGTGGGGGCACAACCCCTCACCTGTCAGGCTTCCCCTCAGGTTAGTCCTGTTGCCTTGCGTCCTGTGAGAGCAGCCATTGGGCAGGTCCTTGATTGCTCTGATAAACTCTATCTTCGAAAGCCCTTACGTGCTGTGTTTAAAATTGTCTATGCCCATGTGGAAAACAGCCCTTACGTGCCCATGGCCTAGGTGGCACTGTGAATCTTGTGACTGTCACATCTGACTAAGTTTAAGAATCATTCCCCACTATGTGTGGTTTCTGACATCTCCCATTTTGCTATGAATTTGATCATTAAAATTTTTGTGAACAATGAATTTGTATGCTTTCAGTGTGTAAGATATTCCAGGTAATCATTTATTTGGGTTTTTTTGTTTGTTTGTTTTTGTTTTTGAAACGGTTTCTCTGTAGCCCTGCCTGGCCTCAAACTCAAGATATCAGCCTGCCTCTGCCTCCTGAGTGCTGGGATTAAGGCGTGTACCACCACCACCACCTGACTCCAAGTAATTATTTAAAGACTTAAGAAAACATGGGAATGAAAATAGTGGTGGCACATGCCTTTAATTCCAGCTCTCGGGAGGTAGAGGCAGGCAGATCTCTGTGAGTTCAAGGCCAGCCTGGTCTACAAGAGGTAGTTCCAGGACAGGCTCCAAAAGCTACAGCGAAACCCTGTCTCAAAAAAATAAAAGAAAAGAACAAAGGAAAGAAAAGAAAATAGCTTTGAAAGGAGGCTGATGGGATTCCCAGGAATCCCATAAGACACTATTCATTCCCTATCTGAGGCTGTGTAAGGTAGGAAAGGGTGCTGTGTCTCTGGGTGACCTGGAAGGGGGTTATACACCAAGAAGAGTTCAGGAGTTTTACTGGATTGTGTGTTTGAAGTAGGGTCTCAGCCTGAGCTTGACTGTGTTGACTAGGCTGGCCTTGAATCCCTTCCTGCCTCTGTCGCCCCGGTGCTGGGGTTAAAGGTGTGCAGCCAGGAACTAGAGATTTGGCTCAATACTTGAGAGCATTGCTGCTCTCGCAGAGAACCACCTTTGATTCCTGGCACTGCTTGGTGCCTCACAGCTGTCCGTAATTCTGGTGCCCTCTTCTGACCTCCACAGGTACAGTCATGGTGCGCATGCATACAAACATCCATGCAAGCAAAATGCTTCTTTGAAGCCAGGTGGTGGTGGCACATGCTTTTAATCCCAGCACTTGGGAGGCAGAGGCAGATAGATAGATCTCTGTGAGTTTGAGACCAACCTGGTCTACAAAGTAAGTTCCAGGACAGTCAGGGCTGTTACGGGGGAGGGGAAGAGGCTTCTTAAATCTTAAAAAGATATATAAAAGAAAATATGCACCCCCACATCTGGCTAGAATTCAGAGTTTTTTGGGATTTTGGGTGGTTTTTTTTTTTTTTCTTTTTTTTTTTTTTTTCCGAGACAGGGATTCTCTGTGTAGCCCTGACTGTCCTGGAACTCACTGAGATCAGCCTGCCTCTGCTACCCAGGTGCTGGGATAAAGGCACCAAGCCAACACTACCCAGCAAGTTCACAGCTTTTAAAATATAGTGAACCCTAAACTGGTGTCTGTGTAAGAGATGCCTCTGAGAATGCAGCCCAGCTCAGGGCAGCTGGTTTGCCCGGGCCTGGCATGGCCCAGCTAAGAGAACCAGACTTTGCTGACGAGCCCAGCTTCAACAGTGGCTAAAATAAACAAGGGGGCCATCTGTGCTGAGAGGGGAAACCCATGTGACCTGCAGGGCCTCTTTGGAAAAGCCTTGCACGTTAAATACCCCTAAGGCTTTGCCAGGAAAGAGCAGCTGGAGGGTGGGCAAGGTTGCAAGCATAAAGGACATGCACCAAGGCATGGGGTGAGCCTGCACCGCACAGGCCAGAGCTGAGTAAGCAAAGCCTTGGGAATCAGCAGATAGAGCTGAACTGGACAGACCAGGGCCTAATCTGAGAAGCCTGGGGTTGCCATGGTTTCCAGCCTGATGTCATTAGGACAGCCAACAATCACTGGCTAGAATTTTTCTAATGCTTTTGAACTTGCTTAGATTCTGGGACGTGACCAACTCTGCCAAGTAGAAAAAGACACTAACTCTCAGGCCTCTCTCCCCAAGCAGCCCAGCCAGGTATCTGCTGCTGGCCATGGGGATCACAGAGGAGCTTCTGCCTGCTATTGCTTTCTAGGGAAGGATGGGGGTGGCACCATGCCAGCTCTGGAGTCTACATATTAAAATATTTCAAATACACCGTGCCCAGGAGACCAGGGTTGAAAGGAAGCAGATTGGATGGGCCGAGAGCTCTGAGGTTTTTCTGTGCAGACAGATCCATCTGGAGAAGTTAAGATTGGTGTTCAGCGAAGGAGAGGCCCTTGAGTGCGGTGAGGCCAGGTGACTGGAGGGCAAAGCGTGATCTCAGTCCCAGCAAAGCTGACTCTGCCTTCATTCAGAAACTAGCAAATCTGTTTCTTTGCAGAGAAGACAGAGGGAGTGGAGTGGGGGAAAAGTAGGTCCCAGAGAGGCCACCAAAACCCATACTGGCCAAGCTGTCCTAGACCCTTTCAGAATTGCTCCACAGGCTGGAAAGTGTCTATAGTCATCTGTAACTGGATGGATCAGGAGTTTAGAAATCAGGTGGCTGACGCAGGCCCTTAATCCCAGCATTGGAGGCAGCAAGATCTCTGTGAGTTCAAGGCCAGCCTGGTCTACAGAGTGAGTTCCAGGACAGCCAGGGCTCAGAGCTATACAGAGACAAACCCTGTCTTCAAAGTCCTAAAGTCCTCTCAATCTTTTAGCCATGGACTCTGATTTGGAAGGTCAGATAAGAAAAATGTCCAAAAAATGTCTAATGGGCTGCCCAGAGGTCTTAGTGTGTAGATAGGCTTGCCATGCAAGCCTGGTGGCCTGAGCTTCATCCCCAGCAGCCACATGGAAGTGAAAGGAGAGACTCGACCCCAGAATTGTCCCGTGACCTCCATACATGTCATGTTGAATACATACAAACACAATGACATTTTAAAAATATTAAGGGGGGGGGAGGGCTAGAGAGATGGCTCAGAGGTTAAGAGCACTGGCTCCTCTTCCATAGGATCCGGGTTCGGATTCCAACATCCACATAGCAGCTCACAACTGTCTGTAACTCCAGTCCCAGGGGATCTCACACCTTCACACCAATGCACATTAAATAAATAAATTATTAAAATATTAGGGGTACCTAACACCTCCCTACAGATGGCCAATTTGTATACACTAGAGTTCGACTTCCATTGCTGGGACAGGCTTGGTCCCCAAACTTCTGTACCCCTCAGTTGTTTTCTCCCTTTTTGGTGGTGCCAACTGAATCTAGGGCCTCACACACACCAGGCAAGTGCCTTACCGCAGAGCCGTGCCACAGCCTACCATTACTTTCTCCTTGCCTCATGGTGTTTACATGCTCGCTTTGATTTTCTTTTCATTTATGTTGCGAGTGTATGCACACATGCCACGGCTTGCATGTGAAAGTCAGAAGACAGCCTTGGGCGTGCCCCATCCCTCCACCAGGGGTGCCCAGAATGGAACCAGGTCGTCTCTGCTGCACAGCCAAAGCTTTTACCTCCTGACCCACCTCCGTAACCCCCTCACCCGGAAACCTGTCTTTCGTGATGGGCATCTGGGTCCTTCTCGTGAATGATGCCTTTGTAGATGCCTGTCTACATCTGCACCTGTGAAAAGGGACCACACAGGATGGGACTAGAAAAAGGGAATTTCTGGATGGATGAGTACAAGATCCTGGATGCTGCTCACCCTATATTCAGTATTTGGGCCTTTGCTCACTTTCTAGGTCTGGTCACATGACTGTATTTCCAACAAAGGAGTACAGGAGGTGGGAGGCTGTGCAGGCATTCCCTCACATGATCCCTGGGATCGCTCTTCATCCACTCCCATTACTGACATGCTGTGGCTCTTGGCAGAGGGGTGTGGGTGTGTGCAGCTGCCATGGGATCTGACCTCATGCTTCTAGAACTGAGGTAGAGGGTCGCACCACGCATAACTAACCCTCTAGTTCTTTCTACAGGAAGCTTTTAAGACAGCCTTGCTAGGGAGCCCATGTTGGACTCAAAACTGGCTTCAGTGTGCTATGATGAACGGTGTGACCCAGGACCCTCAGTTACAGAGGGAGCTTGAAGCAGCCTGGATTGTGCAGGCCAAGGACCTGTGTAAGGGTCAGCTACCTGTAAGCTTTCTGTGCACCATTTTCCTTGTCCAGGACCGTCACAGTGACTGTCACTGTGTCTGTGGTAAAGTCCCTGTCTGGGAATTTTAGTTACTCAAGGGTTTAGTTTGCTTTTTGTTGCTGTTGTTTTTGAAACAGGGCCTCGTATAGCCTAGACTGGCCTTGAATTCACTTTGTAGTTAAAGCTGGTTTTGAACTCCTGATCTTTCAGCCTCTCCTCCTTTGAGCCTGTGTCACCACCCTCAGAAAAATACTGCTACATTTCAAAAAGTATCTACAGAAGCTAGCTAGATGTCTCAGCAGGCAAGGGGGATTGGCAACAGGCCTGATGGCCCAAGTTCCATCTCTGGGACCTGTGTAGTAGGAGATAACTGGCTCTGGAAACTTGTCTGTCAGGCGGTGGTGGTGCACGCCTTTAATCCCAGCACTGGAGGCAGAAACAGGTGGATCTCTGTGAGTTCGAGGCTGGCCTGGTCTACAGAGCAAGGTCCAGGACAGCCAGAGCTGTTACACAAAGAAACTTTGTTTTAATTTTTTGCAAGTTGACCTTAATCTTCTTGTAAGGCTTGTGGTTCCCTAGAGCTTTGTCCATCAGCCCTTGGGAGCCACTGGGAGGAAAGCCTGGCGGCCATAGTGGCTCATGTCAGTAGGTCCCAGCTCAAGGAGTCAGAGGCAGAAGGACCACAAACTTAGAGCCTACATACATAATTGCACGAGGTAGCATAGACTTGGGGTAGGGAGCCAGAGTAGGTGGACTGAGTTCCAGGCCAGCCAGAGCAACAGAGAAACACTGTCTCAAAAGAAAAATGAAAACAAAAATAAATCAAAGTCACACATACTGTCTTCTGGTAACCTCCACTGGCACACGACCACTCAGGATAAGAAAAAGTGAAGGCCCCTTAGGGGCAAGGGGCCCTTTTCTGGCTCCAGTATTTCCCATTTCCCTTCCACGCATCTCCTTGACGTTCCTAGTACAGTGACCAAACTGTCAGAGACAGCCTGGTTTAACTGGGCACGTCCACCAGACAGTGAGAGTCATTTCCAGCCAACAGGGTCAGTATCCCAACAATGGGTTAGATGTTTTGAAATTCCAGCTGCCCTGGGAGTCCAAGCTCTCCTTGTGGTCAGAGACTGGCCTAGAAGCCTTTGTTCCCTGGACAGATGCAGCCTCTGAGGGCTCAGCCTTTTCAGTCTGTCTGGCCAGGTTTGAAAGTCTGTGTGGCCAGCAGCCGGGATTCACTGGAGTGTGGCCATTCTGTTGCTGCCATAGGCTTCTGGAAACCTAGACTTCTCCCCACCCAGCTGAGACGCTTCAGGCAGTCAGCTGGCTGGACAACTGGGGCAGAGGGCAGCTGTCAGCTCTGGCCTACTACCAAGTGTCCAGGTCCCCTTCGATGTGAGGCAGTCTGCCATCTCGCCCACACAGGTGAGGCAGAACCCACTGGACCAGGCCTAGAGGGGTTTGGAAGTCAGTCCCTGCTTAAGGACAGTTAACTGTGAGTTGACCCAAGTTCAGGTCATTGAGAACATCCCTGGCACCTACAGCTAATGGGCCAGGCCGGGCATGGGCTCTGTATCCGGAGGAGAGATGTCAGGAGCTGATTGGCCAGGGCTAGGAGTGGGGCTCCAGGCCCAGAGTGAGCCTGTCCACTAAAGCAGGAAAGATCCTCCCACATGTCAAGAGTGGCTGGTGGGAGGAGCCTGACGGTCAGGTCCTGGGGTCTGAGGGGGCCACCTCTAGGCATGTGACCACACCCCCTGGTAGGAAAGAGCAAGATTTTAGTCAGAAAAGTGACAAGTTCAGGGTTACATTCTGTCTGTCTATCTGTCTGTCTGTCTGAGCTGTGTTGTTGGCTATCATCTCTAAGTCCTCTGTGTCACCAAGACACTGATGTGAAGGTCAATCTTGTGGACTAACTCAGTCCCCAGAGCCACCCTGAGAAGCAATATTGTAAATTCCATCTACAGTTGAGAGAGCTAAGGCCCTGAGAAGTTGAGCCACTTGTCCAAGATGCCACAACCAGATACCCTGGCTGGTTCTGGAAGGGAAGGCAAAGATGAATCTGTAGCCTCGGACAGGGCAGGGACTGAGCACTTAGACATTCTGGAAGCAAAGTCTAGAATGGCGTGGGCAGCTGGTGTGCAGCCAGCCAGCCCCAGGCCGTGCCTGTCCCCAGGCTGTGGTGGGTGGCCGGGTGGGTGACAACAGTCAAGCCAACTATGGGACAATGACTGAGCCTCCCACGGGAGTGGGAGGCCCTGGGACCTCCCGGCTCTGAGGGGCCTGTTATCTGCACTGTCCCCCTACTTTAGAGGCCCATAGTTAAGTGGCTATACGGTCGGGGGGCATTGAAGCTTGAAGTGTTCTCCGAGTCCAAGGCAGGATACATATTGACTAGGGTATGAGCAGTGAGGGCAGAGTGGGCTGGTTCAGTCTGGGATGGATGCCTCAAGGCCCATGGCAGGAGAATAAGGCTGAGGTACCCACTACGTTATTCCAGCCTCCAAGCCGGCCCAGGCAAGTCTTTGTGCCCCCAGAGTCTCAGTTTTCCTTTCCATAGAATGGGGGCAACGGTGATAACAATTACACAGCCCTTTTAAGCGAAGTGAAAGAAATCCCCAGGCTCCCTGTCTGGACCCTGACCCAAAGAAGGGTCCAGCAAATGTTAGCACCTGGCATGTGCCGCTTAGGGAACCAGAGAAGAGGACGTACTGGGTCTCTGGCTTAAGTGGGAATGAGAGGGGGCATAAGTGAGGGGATACTGGAGGAATGCCTGGAAATGCAGTCATGAGGGAGGTGGCCAGGCATCCTGCAGGTCTGCTTCCCAGGTCAGGAGCAGCCCCCTTACCACAGGCCCAGGACTAGGGGAAGAGCTGTGTACACAGCACAGGGTGGGGTTGGGGTGTGCTCTCATCCCCTCTTGGAGTCTCCACCAGTGTCAGCAGGCCTGTTTGTCCTTGGAGTGGGAGAAGGGGAAACTGAGGCCCGAGGAACTGGTGACTATCCTCGGCGCTTGCTCCACCCCTGGTCCGTCGACTGTGAACAGTGCTTGGAGCTGTCAGAGGCAGAAGGGATTGGGGCCTGGCTGAGGCTGCAGAGAAGGGCTGGCTAGAGACCTAGTGGTTACCCACAAATAGGCTGAGACCTCAGCCATGCATCTGACCTTCAGAATTAATACCGAAGGGAGGGATGTGTGCCGCCCACACTGGGCTCCGCCATTCAGCCCTCCTGCAGGAACCAATGCAGAGCACGCTGCCTACTGCCAGGGGATTGGCGTCTGTCCCACCCAGGCCCTTGCCAGGGGTCACCAGAGAACACTGGTCCCTCGACATGTGCTTTTCCAGAAGGTGGGCGATTCTCCTGTTTACCTGGATCAGAAGTCTGGTTGGAAGTTACAGGGGCCAAGCCAAAGCAGGAGAGCCAGAAGGCTGGGGAGCAGCCAGCATCCATCCTTGCCAGGTTATATAACAGTGCCCTGATGCAACTTAATTTTGAACAGGCGCCGTGGCAGACCTGAGAGGGCCACCTCGCACGCGAGCGAGCTGGGCAGCTGGCATACAGCTGGCTTTACTCAGCTGTCCCAGCATGCTGATGTGCCTCAGATACCAGGAGGAGGAGAAAGAGACGTTGGTCACCTGCCCCGGGCAACCACAAAGGGTCATAGCAAGCCTTGCCTGGTGAGAGGCATGGAGCCCTGTTCGTGGGAGGGGGGAAAAGCCCACCCCTGGGGCTGGTGAGATGCCTCAGAGGGTAAGAGAAGACCTGGGCTCAATTCCCAGCACCCACATGGTCACTCACAACCATCTGTAACTCCAGTTCCAGGCAGATCTGCTGCCCTCTGTCTTCCATCAGTATCAATCACTCATATGGTGCCCAGACATTCATGCAGGCAAAATACTCATACAGAAGTCTTAAAAACAAAATTCCCCAAGTTGTTATTCCCCTCAGGGTCAGCATTGTCTCTCTGCCAGAATTCATGTATGGCCTTGTGAGTCAGGTGTCTTTCCCACCACCAAAGCAATGGCAGAGGTGTACCTATGCGCGCGCATGTGTGTGTGTGTGTGTGTGTGTGGGTGCGCGCGCGCGCGCGCGCACCCACACACACACACACGCAATTCATGAGGAAGCCAAAAGAGGGTGTTAGATCCCCTGGAGCTGAGTTACAGCAATTGTAACACGGGTCCCTGGAAATGAACTCCAGTCCCTGGCGAGAGCACTATTCGCTCTTAAACCCTAGCCCCTGGGGCTGGAGAGACGGCTCAGAGGTTAAGAGCACTGCCTGTTCTTCCAAAGGTCCTGAGTTCAATTCCCAGCAACCACATGGTGGCTCACAACCATCTATAATGAGATCTGCTGCATACATAATAAATAAATAAATCTTTAAAAAAAAAACCATGCCCCTCTGAATCCATTTTGGAGAATCTGAGACTCCAGCACCCACCGGCTACTACAGCAGGGGACAGGACTCAGAGCCAAGTCCAACCCAGAGAGATTTGCCTTCAGTGGCCCAGCTCTTAGGGTCAGAGGTCATCCAGAATAACTGAAAG
Source organism: Arvicola amphibius (assembly GCF_903992535.2). Lineage (NCBI taxonomy): Eukaryota > Metazoa > Chordata > Mammalia > Rodentia > Cricetidae > Arvicola > Arvicola amphibius. The sequence goes on along the minus strand of NC_052052.2, from coordinate 4,209,263 downwards.
GACCCCCTTGGTTTCACTCACAAAAGATCGCCCAGAGCCAAGGATGACAGCTGTGTCACTTCCATGGCTTTGGCCAGCTCTGGCCACCTGCATCTCTTCCTCTTTCGACCCCTTACTCAGCGAGACCTTGCAGTGGTCCCTGGCCAGGCCCTCAGAAGGCACTTCCGCCTGTAGGGAAACAGCTGTGGTTGGCAAGGACTCAACCTCTCTCCAGTCTGATGCCACTGCCAGGCGCTGGGGTCTCCAAGCTCCCTATACATTTCTGTCCTGTCTCTGACTCCTGGACCAGCAGCTTCTCACCGGAACTGGAAAGGATCCAGACATCTGGATGAGGGGCAAGCCTCTGGGGTTCAAGGTTTCCAGCCCCCAGAGGCCCAAGTAGAGACTACCAATTGGTCTACACTCCACGTGGAAACGGAGGTACCAAGAGCCCTGAATTTGAGGTAAGCCTAGGGCTGAATGAATGGACTGCCATTTCAGGGTCACCTGACTTGCTCTAGCCCCCAGCTCTGTACCCCGAGGTGACCAGGAGGGCTCTGTGGACAAGTGAGGTTGGATGAGAGCCACCCCTAGCTCAGAATAGTGTGGCCCAGCTGTGAGAAGATGGTCCTGTGGCTCTTGGGCAGATCACCCACCAGAGACATCAGCGTCTCCATCTCTGCCTTGGAAGTGAGGTGTGGATTAAAGGAGAAACAGGTGCTCAGTTCCCAGGCCCGGGGAATATCTGTCATTGCCCTTCCTCCTGCTGTCTGTTGAGGTGTTCAGCCGCGTCTAAGGGTAGCTGTTTCAGGTTGGCTGAGGCTTTGGACAGAGCACTGCGGGTTGTTGTTTTAGGTGTGGGGAGTCAGTCTGGATCCACTGAGGGTGCCTCTTGCTCTCCTGGGTGGAAAGGTGAGGCAAGGAAGTGGGGTGGGTGTGAGCACAGACAGGGAGGTACAAGCACAGAAAACCAGGAGAGCCGCTGGGCCTGAGGGCAGTGAGGGTGCATGCGGAACCTACGGAGGCCGCAGCCTGGAAGTCTGCCCCACGCTTGTGCACCACAGTCCAAGCGACTGTGACCTCTCAGGTGGTGCACACCTGCTGGGGCAGGGCCCTGTGTTTTGTCTGTGGAGGGGTAGGAAAGAAGCTTCTCCCCATTTGGTGGGCCTGCTCCTGGGGCTGGCTATTCTGAAATCAGAGGCAGGTGTGGCTCCTGCCCAGTCCTGCAGCCAGTTCTGAAGCTCTGGCCTTTACTGGAGAGGGTGCTGGTGAGCGCTGGACAGTCTTATTGCTGAACGCTCAGACCCACGTTGTACTGAACGTGAGCCAGGACACCCCAACATCCCACAGCCTCATGTCGGGTCTGTGCGATCAAGGCTTGAGGGCCTGTGCTTGTTCACCACAACCCTGTGAGGCTGGAAGGCAGGGAGGCAGGCAGGCCTGTGCTGCCTCTTGGCACCTTAGGCCTCAGCTAGGGGTGTGTAGCCTGCCTGGATGGCCATTTCTGCCATTCCCCAGCCCCCTTCAGCCTGGGGTGACCCTTCTACCACCCTTAGCAAAGCAGCTAGTCCCCTCTGCCTGTGCCTCTCTGTTGTAGGCATCGGATCTGGTAGGGCTGATTCTGCCATGCCCAGGCCAGCTCCCACAGACCTGGCTGGCTGAGGAGGTAGAGGCAGTGCAGGGTGCCTTTACCACACCGAAGTCTGAATTTCTTTATTTCCTTCCTCTTCCCCCTTTTGTAGTGCTTGGGATTTGACCCAAAGCCTCATGCAGCCTAGCACGCTACCACTGTGCCCTGGCCCCACGCTCCCCCTGCGCCCTGGCCCCATGCTATCTCTGTGCTCTAGTCTCAGCCTTTTTTTTTATTTTATTTTATTTTTTATTTTTGCACGTGTGTGTGTGTGTGTGTTGGGGTTGTGTTTCACGTAGCCTCGAACCTGCTGTGTAACTGAGGATGACAATTACATTAAACTTCTGATCCTCCCAAGGCTGGGATTAAAGACATGAGCCACCACACCCAGTTTATACAATAACGGAAATCAAGCTTACGGTTTTGTACCCAACAGGCAATCACTCTCTGCCAACTAAACTGTATATCCAACCTCCTTTCCGTATTTTCTATTTTGAAACTGGGCCTCACTAAGTTGCCCAGGCTGGCCTGAACTTGGGGTCCTCCTCCTCAATTTCCTGAGTAGCGGAGGTTACAGGCCTGTGCCACCAGGCCTGCCTCAAGTCTGGATTTCTAACGGCCACATTGCTGTCCTGTCTCCTAGCCTCTGGTTGGCTTTCAAGATGGACAGTCCTGAATTTAAATCCAAGTTCTACTTAGTTTTTTTTTAATATATTTTATGTGTGTGGCTGCTTTGCCTGTTGCCTACAGAGGCCAGGAAAGGGTCTCAGACCCCCTGCCCCCCACAGGACTGAAGTTAGGTGGTTGAGAGTCATTACAGGATCCGGGGAACCGTAACCCAGGTCGTATGCAGCAGCAAGATGTCCCCCACCAGCTTCTTTTTTACAGGTGGTGTAGAGACGGTGCCCTCCTCTCTTGGGAGAGCCACCATGGGGCTTCCTTAAACTCATAGTTGGGCTTTTGTTTTGTTTTACTGTGCTTTGCTTTTTGAGAAACATTAGCATTTTGTATGTTTTTAAATATTTCATGTGTATGATATTTTGCAGGTATTGTACCCCCGATCTTTTCATTTCTGTGTACAAAGCGTGGCATGCTTTCTTTCACTGGGTCGGTGATCTTGAGTGACACAGGCTAGAAAGGTGGCTTATTAGGCTGGAGAGGTGACTAAGGGGGTGGGAGCACTGGCTGTTCTTCCAGAGGACCCCGGGTTAAATCCCCAGCAGCCACATGGTGGCTCATGCCACTGTAACTCCAGTCCCAGGGATTCGTGCCTTCTTTTGACCTCCGAGAGCACCAGGACAAGAGGGACAGAGGCATACATGCAGGCTAAACACCCAGACACAGAAAACAAAACAAAGAAGATGGCTTAACACAACTTCATGCAGCCTGTGTCCTTGTCTACTGATGGAGAAATACTTGGGGGAATTTTTAGCCTGGATTTTGGGATAAGATCTTGGCGGTTTCAATAAACATGGTGAGAGATCCCAGGGATGAATTTCTGGGGGTGACTCCAGGAGACTTGCTAGTGATCCATTTGCCTTCAGTTTTTGAATGAGGAAAAAGGCTGGTTTGGCTTTTGCTGTTGTTTTAACATTATATTTTATGCCAGGCAGTGGTGGTGCACACCTTTAATCCTAGCACTTGGGAGGCAGAGACAGGGGGATCTCTGTATGTTCGAGGCCAGCCTGGTCTACAAAGCGAGTTCCAGGACAGGCACAGTGGTAACACAGAGAAACCCTGTCTCAAAACAAAACAACAAAAAGGATTGATTTCTATTAGTTTTAATTATGTGCATGTCTGAATGGTGTGTGCTCATGAGTGCATGTGCCTACAGGGGCCAGAGGTGTGAGGTCCCCTGGAGCTGGAGTTTCAGACAGTTGTGAACTGCCTGACATGGGTGTGGGAATTGAACTCGGGTCCTCTGGAAGAGCAGCAAGAGCTCTTAAATGCTGAGCTGCCTTCATCTCCAGCTTCAGATTTTTGTTACTGGTATTTCTTTTTTTGAGACAGGACCTCGCCACACAGCTCCAGTTGGCCTGAGACTCTCGATTCTACTGACCCAACCTCCCAGGGCCTGGGCCTCTGGATTCTTGTGCCCCAGCCTTCTGATTTCTGGGATTTCAGACTTGATTCTCCATGCCCAGTTTTGCTGTTGCTGAGACAAGGTCTGGCCTGGAGCTTTCTCTTTTCCAACCTATGCTGTTGGTTCTTCTCCTCCATGGTTCTTGTCACCCCCACCCCTGCCTGAGATGGAAGCCAGGCCACACACATGCAGCTAGGCCCTATCCCTCCTCCCATGGTTCCTTTCTTAAACTCTGCACCCCGAGCCCTCACTCTTCCTCAGTCCTTCTCAGGTCCTGACCTGGGGCCTATGCTGCAGGGAACAGTGAGGTTCCCTGATGATGCTGGGGGTCCTTGGCCCAAACTCAACCACCCAGGGCTCATCCCCTGCTGTGGGTCACAGGCTGAGGAAGGAGATGGTGATTGGGAGCCTGGTGAAGGGTGAAGAGAAGCTCAGAAAGAGTTCAGCTGGCATAACTGGCCTAGGCGAGGTCTTGTGCCCTCTGACTCCCTGGAAACCCTTAGCTTAACAGAGGTAGGAGATACATCTGAACTTCCCGGGGAGAGCCTGGAGCATGTTCTCAGGGTACCCCCTGGCATTCCCACAGGTGCCTTCATCCCTCATTGAGAATCTGTGAGTTAGCTGGGGCTGTTCCGGGTCATAGGTCATGGTGGAGACCTGGAATTGTCCCTGGGGCAGCACATTTTTCTCCTCTGAAAACTTATCTTAGCAAAGAGACAGGAAACAATTGCACTTTTTTCCAGGCCTCTGCATCCCCAGACGGACGGCCCATCTCCTGGGTGGGGGCTCTGAGGGGGCTGGGAAGGCAAAATGTGTAAAATGTCTGTAGGAGGGGAAGAAAGGGGCTTTGTGTGAGGCAGGGGCCCCGGCCATTGGTCAGATGTAAGGCCCTCGGCCACTCCCAGAATGCTCCTTTTCCTCCCTGGGGAGGGCCATGATTGCCAGCCCAAAGCCTGCCCCTCTGGTCTCTGCAGCCCCTCTGCATCCTGGCACCACCGTGTCCAGGCCTCAGGGACTGAGGTCCCTGGAGCCACCCAACTTCTGAAGGTGCGGGCCAGGCAAGGGGAACCCCAGGTGTCAACATGTTTCTCTACTGGAGGAAGCGGGGTACCTATGAGCTGGAGACCCTGCCCCGTGACCTCACCCAGCTGGAGCTGGGGGCCGTGGAACGCTTCTCCTGGAGTTCAGCTCTGGACATCATTGAGGACTTGGAGGGTAGGTACAGCCGTTTCCCTCTGAGGACTTGGAGGAGCTGTGGGTACCTGGTCTGCCTGGCCACTCCTGCTGGCCAAAGCCTTTGGCCTGCTGGTTGGGCATGTGTTGCTGAAGATCACTTGCTTGTGGTGGTGTGGTGTCCCTCTGGAGAGCCACCGCAGGAGGGACAGGGCCCCAAACGTGATGATCAGATGGTAATGAACATGTCAAAGTGCTCCATCCTTCCGGGTGGCCAGCTGGGCATGCCTACCCCTCAGTAACCTTGGAGTCTCAGTGGAAGACCAGTGGTAGCAGTGGCCACCTGCCTTAGTCAGGTCAAGGCTCTGGCTCTGCCCTATCTCTTCCTCCAAGGTGAGGCACAGGGGTTGAGCTTTTCCAGAATATTTCTGATCTAATTTAGGGATGTGGGTTATTTCCCATGTTATCCTCCACTTTATGAATACGCAAACAGAACCATGGTGAGATTATGGTCCTCAAGAGACTCGGCAAAATATTGGGGTGCTCAACTCTGGGGCCTTGGCATAGTTGGGGACAATAGTATCCCTGGTGTTATCATGAGAGGCTGAGAACAATCCCTGAGGTGACTCTGTGGATCACCTCCCACAGTGGCAGTCAGATAGGGCCCAGTTTGGGCAGGCTGTGATTGTTGTAATTGCTGGTCTAAGTTCAGCAACGTCGATCTGCTCTGGACTGGTTCTGTGGGCCTGACCCGTGATCTGTTCTGGCGTGTTACTGGAAAACAATCCTGGACCACAGCAGCCAAGCCAGAAGCTGATGACCAGCTCACAGAATGGCTGGGTTCCAGCTTTGGTTCATTTACTTTTAACCTCATGCTCTGGGAGGCCAAAGCAAAGAGAGCGGGAGTCTCACCAGGGACATGAACTCCCCAGCTTGCCTGGAGTCCTCTCACGAGATTGTCCTGTGGCCAGAGGGCTAGGTTAGGCCTTGTGTCTGCCATGAGAAGTTGGGGGAGCTGTTGGACCACATGGGGAGATGAGAAGGAAGAATAGATGCTTTGGAGGTCTGAAAAGTTTGTTGGACAATTGTGTGTGTGTTTCCCCCCCCCTCCCCCACTGTCACTGCTGGGAGGAGATGGCTTTCTTGCCCATGCTGGCCCCAGAGCTCTGGGCTCCATTAGAAGTGTGTCCAAGTGTCTTGAGCAGTGGCCACGCTGCCTTGAACATGGGTCTGAAGGAGCATGGCAAAATGGCAGAGAAGAAAGGACGCAGGGGCAGGGGGAGGGAGGAGAAACATGTGGCTGGAATCTGGCCTCAGCCAGAGAAATCCGCAATCAGAGGGTGGGATGGAGCCAGCTGCAGGAGGCCGATCTTCTTCACTAGCCCCACTGACTGTCAGGTTCCATGATACCCAGTCTCAGGGAGGCTGCAAGCCAGGGAGACTCAGCCGGAGTGGACTGAGCTTCACGGGCACAACGGTGGCAATTGCAGTGTGCTGAACCTTCTTCTCTCCAGGGTTCTCCTGTCCTTTGCCTAGGTCGTTCTCTTGACTTTGGGGTTCCATAAAGACCAGCTGCCTGCAGTTTTGGGTTCCTCAGTCACACAAACTCCTTAGCTGACATTCCCTGGGTGGGCTTTAAGCCCTGGTCCTGAACCTTCATGCCTACCCTCTGGGGCAGGGCTATTTTGGGGGGCCTTTATTCTGGTGAAGCTCTGTGAGGTCGTATGTGGCAGCACTCAGATGTACCGTCAGCCCAAGCCTGCAGCTGAGGCTCTCCCGCCCACTTGCTCCCAGGTCCAGTTCTCTGCACGGTGGGCAGAAGTCCTGGCAAGGCACTAACAGCACGTGAGCTGATCCCAGGAGGAGCTGAGGGAGCTGGGTGGGGGAACCAAGGCACACAGCTGTCTGTGTGGGCTCAGTCCTTTGCTGCCAGTCAGCCCCTGGCCTGGACCCACGTGGGTGGGTATTGGGTCCCAAAACCAGCCCAGCCTGGTTGGGGGTGGGGCTCCTCTATGGAACACGGCTGTCCAGAGTCAGAATCTCAAACCTTTTCTGCAGCCTCTCAGAATCTCAAACCCTTTCTGCAGCCTCTCTTCCTGTCCTTCTCTCGGTTCCTCCTTGGAGCCTTAGAAGGAAGCCTGCAGCCGGCAGATGGACAGATGAACAGGGACCCATGGCAGCCTCGGGCAGAGGAAGTGACCAATTGGCCACAAGTTATGTGCCGAAACAGTGTGGACAGTTTTTCTAGCCACAGGAAGGAGTTCTAGATGTGTCTTTCCACCTTTGACTGAGTTTGCGGGGTGGGGCGGGCGCGGGGTGATGGTTAGACTCTGGCACTGGGAATGATGGCAGCGGTGAATCTGGGCTGTAGGAAGGAGCTGCCTTAGGGCCCATGGCCCGTGCTTATTCCTTCATGGGATCCGCATTTAACTTATACACATCCCAGATTCCCACAGCACAAGGCTTTTCAACCTGTGGGTCATGACCCCTTTGAGGGGCTCACATATCAGATATCCTGCATATCAGCTATCTACATTATGATTCATAACAGTAGCAAATTATAGTTATGAAGTAGCAACAAAAGTAATTTTATTGTTGGGGGGGGGTCACCACAGCATGAGGAACATGGTCAAAAACAACTTGGAGAGGCTGGAGAGATGGCTCAAAGGTTAAGGGCACTGGCTGCTTGCCCCTCCAGAGGACCTGGGTTCAGTTCCCAGCAACCATATGATGGCTCACAGCCATCTACAATGAGATCTGGCGCCCTCTTCTGGCATGTAGACATACATGCTGGCAGGATACTGTATGCATAATAAATAAATCTCTCTCTTTTTTTTTTTTTTTTTTAAAAAAAAAGCAACTTGGAGAGGATAGGGTTTATCTGACTTACAAACTGCAGTCCATCATCAGGGGAAGCAGAGGCAGGAACCTGGAGGCAGGATGAAGCAGCGGCCGCGGAGGAATGCTTCTATTGACTTGCTCACCATAGTGCACTTTCTTATGTAGCCTAGGACCACCTGACTGTAGGTGGTGCCAGCCTTTCCATAGCAATCATTAATTAAGAAAACACCCTACAGATTTGCCTACAGATCAGTCTGATGGAGGCAGCTCCTCAACTGAGATGTTCCCAGGGATATCTAAATCTGTGTCAGTTTGAAAAAAAAAATCAGCACGGCCCCAAACTCCTTATGTAGCTGATGTTGGCACTGATGTCTTCCTCTGCCTGTGGGCTTCTGAGATAGGCGGCTCTGCCACACCTCTCATGCAGGGCTGGGAATTGAACCCAGGACTTCCTGCATGCTCGGCAAGCATCCTATCTGCTGAGCTGCACCCCGGCCCTGCCCTTAGGCTTTTAGGGATGCCCAGACTGGGGTCTGCCAGAGGGAGTGGCAGATATCCGGGCCAGTGGTCACTGGCTCAGGGCACAGCCATCTGGCTTCTGGCCTATTCTAAGACAATTTTTGCCTTCTTCAGCCTTCTCAGTGTGTATGTGTGGGGTGGGGCTGGGGAGTACTGCATCCCATTAAGGATTGGCACAGTTGCTCAGACAGGCCCCTGGGAGGGCAGGGCTAGCGTGGGAGGGGGCATCCAAGGTCACAGCTGTTTCCTGGGAGGGGCAGCCTTTTGGTGGTCTGGCCTGGGGCTGAGAGGTAGTGGACAGGGAGGCTCATCTGTGTGCCAGCCCCTAGATGAGGGCTCTGCCGGAGAATTTGAGGACAGGTGCGTTTGGCTTAGCCTGAGGCCCACGGGGAAAGAAGGAAGGCACTCGTTTCATGTTGGAAGGCTCATATATTTTTGTTTAATACCTAATTGTGGCGGGCTCTGTAGACTGATGGTTAGGGTCAGGCTTGGAGTCCTAGAGACATAGGCTGGTTGCCTTTGTAACCTTAGGGGAGTTTGCTTGTCTAGAATGACTCGGTTTCTTCATATATAAACGGAGGCAGTGATCCTACTTCCACTCTCAAGTGTTTAAAAACAATTCTACCCTGTAGAACTTCTGTAGACCAGGCTGGCCTTAAAACTGGAGACTGCCCACCTCTGCCTCCCAAGTGCTGGGATTTAAGGTGTGTGCCTGACTTCATTTTATTTTCTTAATGTTTTTGAACAGTCATTACTGGTTATTTTAATTTTATTTTCAGCTTAATTTTTAGATTATTTCTTATTTTATGTATGTGGGTGTTTTGCCTTCCTGTTTGTGTACTGCTTGTGTGCCTGGTGCCTGTAGAGGTCAGAAGAGGGCACCAGAGTCCCTAGAACAGGAGATACAGATCCTATTGGGAGCCATCGTATAGGTACTGGGAATGAACCCAGGTCCTCTGGAATATCAGTCAGTGCTCTCAAGTGCTGAGCCTTCTTGCTCTCTCTCTTTCTCTCTCCTTTAACTTCTTTTGTGTATGGTATATATACTTGACTGTGTGTATTATATGCACGTGGAGGTCAGAGGTTGATGTAAGGTGTCTTCTTCAATCATTACTATTATTATTATTATTATTATTATTATTTTGGTTTCGAGACAGGGTTTCTCTGTAGCTTTGGAACCTGTCCCTCTGTAGACCAGGCTGGCCTTGAACTCACAGTTCTGCCTGCCTCTGCCTCCCGAGTGCTGGGACTAAAGGCGTGCATCACCACTGCCTGGCTGAAATATTTTTCTAGAAAGACATTGTTTCAGCTAGGCATAGTGGGGTTTCAGGATAGTTGGAACTAGATAGAGACCCTGTCTCAAAACACTAACAGCCAAACCAAGACAAACAAAACATCATTGAAAGATTTTACCTTCTCCCCCCAGCCCCACACTAAGTCTTCAAGATCTGGGTTAAGGAACTAGAAAGGTGTTGTATCCGTGGCAAAGAACACTTGCTGCTCTTGCAGAGAATCTGAGTTCACTTCCTGGCACCCAAGCTGGCAGGCTCACACCCTCTTCTGGCCTCCGCAGATACCTGCACGTATGTGCATAAACACGCAAACATATACATATATACAAAATAAATTACTTATTTATTATGTATACAATATTCTGTCTGTGTGTATGTCTGCAGGCCAGAAGAGGGTACCAGACCCCACTGCAGATGGTTGTGAGCCACCATGTGGTTGCCAGGAATTGAACTCAGGACCTTTGGAAGAGCAGGCAATGCTCTTAACCACTGAGCCATCTCTACAGCCCCCAAAATAAATTATTTCTTAAGGGATCTGGTTCGGGTTGCATATACACAGGACACCCGAGTGTTGAGCTTGCCTGGGCTCCCTCACTGCAGGGGCCAGTGGCTCCCATCTGGGGCTAGCAGTTGCTACAAAAGGTTTGACTGTGAAATGAAGCCTTCAAGGGAGCAGGCAGAATTCCCTTCAGGTGCTCAACACGTGAGGGCTGCTCAGGGAGCTATCTGGAGAGGATGGGGAGAAAATAATAGGTTGCTTCAAAGGCACAGCCCAGGACAGGCACGGGGCGGGGGGGGGAGGGTGGTGTGAGGGGGGCAGGGGAGGTCAAGCAGGGAGATCCACCTGGATCTAAAATGTGTTGCAAGAGGGCAGAAAACAGCATTCCTGAGCCAAGAAGAATGGGCAAGACTTTGTTGCCAGTGCAGAAAGGGCCTTAAAGAGAAGCCTGGAAAGGGCCCAAATAGCCCTGGAGAGGCTGTGTGAGCCTTAGGGTGTAGCAAGTTCCCTGGATGGCGGCGGTTTGAACCCATCTGAGACAGACACTACTTGAGAACTGGAACCTTCTGGAATATGAATCTAGAGCTGCCAGGCTCCTCTGGTTTGTCAAGGGGAGCCAACAATCTGGATTTTTATGTAAAATCTACTGACTTTTCAAAGTTGGCAACCAACTGAGATTCTTTTGAAACCTTGTGCTCAGCCAAACAAAACACGTCTGCCGGCTCTGGCTTCTGCCTAGTTCTGGTAGAGAACGTGCTGTGGGGTGGGGGGTAGCGGGGAGCCAAAGCTGGGTGTCCTGTGACTAACACAGGGGGCGAGGAGCCAGTGGGCTTGTTTCCTGGCTGAGGGACCCTGACTTTCCTCAGGCTAGCAGGAGCCAGAGGAGCAGAAGGTCAGCTGGGTCATTTCAGCTCAGGGAGATGATCTCTAGCATGGTGGGGCTGGGGTCAAGGAAGAACAAATTCAGAGTTCCAGGTCTGCGGGCTAAGGTACAGGAGCCCTGGGTAAGCTCAGGACAGGTAGCAGTGGCAGGCCCAAGCCACCTCCTCCTTATCCTCTCTGCCCCGAGTCTTTCCACTGACTAGTTTCTCCTGAAAGCCCCCTTCTCACTGCTTCCCAACAAGCTTGAGGTTTCCTGTCCACTCAGACCGACTCTCTAAGCCCTCAGGACCCAGTTCAGACTCTCATGAGAACAGATCTAATTGGCCGGGCTAGCTAGGCTAGGTGGCCACCTCTGCCCAATCAGCGTGTTCAAGATATGACACCACAGAAGGAGGCGTCCCCCTCAAGTCGCCCCCAGGCCCACCCTTTCCACCTGGGTTACAGGGACAGCAGATTTCCTGGAAGGGAGGTCATGCTTGTCCTGGGCAGGGTTGGGGGGCTTGTCTGTCTCTTGTCCCTCAGCCCAGACACCACTCTGGGCCCCGAGACATGCCAAAATCCCTCTCCCATGAGACTTTGTGTTTTGAGCACGAGCCCAGGAGGCAAAGACCATAGTACCCAGAAACACGAGTGGGGGACACGACACTCCAGAGACATATCTCCGGCTGTGGCCACCACAGTCCGTCTGAAACAGGTGCAGCAGGACTTAAAGGGCACGAGGTTTCTGGTGGCAGAGGAACAACCGAGTATCCCCAGTAAGGAGCCCGATAAACAGGAGGTGCACATCTGTAATTCCAGCTCCTAGCGTGAGAAGGCAGGGTCGTCAGAGATTCGAGGTCATCTTCAGCCTTTTCATGAGTTCAAGGTTGGGCTATATGAAACCCCAGGGAGGGGGTTGGGAGAATGAAGAAGGACTCAGAATTCTGAGGTCTGTCTTTGGGGTCAAAGGATGCTAGAACCTGACTGACATTTTGAGAACCTAGAGGCCTGGAATCTTCCAGGAGCAAACTCCTTGGGCGGGGTGCATGGGAAATCCTCCCCACCCCCGCCACGGCTGCTGTAGTTGTGAATGTCGTCGGGACACCCATTCACTTGAGTTAGCTACCTACCCCTGGAAGTCAAGGCTGCTGGGGTCAGCTGGACTGGTGACCCAGGTAGCCTGGTCAGGGTCTTCTGAGGGTCAGTCCCAACTGTGTGCCAGGACAGGCAACCTGGCCTGCTGGACAGCTGAAGAGGCAGAGACTCCGAGAAGGTCCATGCTGTGTGGTGTGTGGCTGGACCAGAGAGTGTGAGCCAAATGTAGGGATGGTCTCAGAGTCTCTAGAGAAGCCTGACACAAAAGCTTTCCTCTCAGCCCAAAGGCCTTAGGTTACCCAGCACCACAGTCCTTTGCCCCAGGGCCTCTCCTTACCAGAGGGAGTTTTGTTCTACAAAAGACCTTCTTCTAAACTGGGTGTGGTGGCCAACACCTTTAATCCCAGCGGTTGAGTTTCAAAAAACAGGCTGACCTCTGTGAGTTCAAGGTTAGCCTGAGCTATTTAGTGTGTGTGTGTGTGTGTGTGTGTGTGTGTGTATACGTGTGTGCAGTGTGTGCTTGCAGATATGCCAAAACACGCATGCAGAGAGGCTAGAGGACAGTTGGATTTCTCCTTCCACCTTGGGCTGGGGGTCAGGATGTCAGACTTGGGCAGCAAAATCCTTTATCCTGGGCCTCTTAAACAAGGGTTTAAAAAAATGCTGTCCTTGCGGGGAGTGTGGGGGGTGCATGCCTTTAATTCCAGCACTTCCGAGGTAGAAGCAGGTGGATCTCTGTAAGTTCGAGGTTAGCCAGGACTACACAGTGAGTTCCTGACTCAAAAACAACAAAACAACCCAACAATAAAAGCTGTCCACCTATTGGTAATCCCATTTCCATAAACCATTAGGGGAAACTTCCTAACTAGCCAGTGTAGTGGTGCTCCCGAAAAAAACCCAGCCCGTGGGGGACTGCCGGGTTGGGGAGGGGCGGTCTCTGAGTGCTGAGCTGCTTGGGGGAATGCTGGCAATTTTGCGAAACTTAAATTCTGTGTGTTTGCTGAGCTGGGAACACTAAAACCACAGCAGCTGCCGTTCAAGGAGGCTACCCGCCCACCTCCACCGTGTCCTTAGACCCTGGGACCGCGAGTGGCAACCTTTCGGAATGAGTGGGGGCGCGGCATGGAGCAGAGGGGGTGCGTGTCTGTCGCCGACCCGCGTGTCTGGGTGCAGGAGGCGCCTTTTCCTTGGAGGCACTTCCGGCCTCAGCAGCAGCCCCCGCTGCCACAGCCACAGCCGCTGTGCGGCCCACGATGCAGGAGGCCGCGAGGAATCGGGGAGCACTAGGCGCGCGCCCGGCCATCCGTGGAGAGGCCTGTGGGGCGGGGAGCAGGGCTGGGCCTGGGACCCCACCTGGGACACACCCCGTCTCTGGGGGTGGCGCCGTCGGGGGCCGCCGGCTCCCCGCCCCCCGCGGGCCGCCCCGCGCTCCTCCCACCGCCCACCTGCCCCGCCCCGCCTCGCGCGCCAGGCGGCCGCGGCGCTTGGTTCCTCCGCTCCCGCGCTCGGTTCCCCGGCTCCCGCGCTCGGCTCCTGGCGGCTCGGCGCCATGGGTGAGTGCGACCCGGCGGACGTCTGCTCCCGCCCTGCAGGCCGGCTGGTCGCCAGGGTGGCTCGGAGGGCTCCGCGCGGGGTGGGGGCCCGGCCTGCCCCGGGGAGGGCCTTGCTGGAGCCGGGTGGACGCCGGCCTCTGCACCGGGGCTAGCTGCAGCTGCCCTGCCCTCGCCTCTGCCCCCTCGCTGCGGCGCCCCAGCCTCTGAGAAGAAAAGGCATCAGCTTGGAGGGGGCCAAACTCATGGTCAGAGATGGACAGCGGGGAACAGAGGTCGCCCCAGGCCTCGGGAAGGGAATGTCTAGCTTCAAAGGGTCTGAGTTTGGTGAACTGGGCTAGGAAGGGCATCCTGGACCCTTGGACCTCTCCTCCCTCCCCGTAGCCCTGCTTGGAATAGCTTAGAAAGTCTGGGGCCCCAGGAGATCACTGAGTTACCCCCTCCCTCTGGTGGGGCTGAGGGAGGGAGTAGCTGATTTCCAAGGACTCCCCCCTGGAATCTGGACAATTTCCCCGGGGAACTGCACAGAAAAGGGCTCTGCAAACAGATTCCCCTGCAGATAAGTTGGCATTTGAAAGAGAAAAGGACACTGACTTCCTTTGAAGGCAGGATTGAGCAGTCTGCCCTACCAGTCCCCTGGTCTGGAGGCCACCAGGGCCCAGGGGAGGGTAAGTGCCCCCCCCCCCCATCCATGAACTGATGCCCTTTGCTTCTCCACAGAAGACCAGAGCCCAGCAGAAGAGAAGGGGCTGCGCTGCCAGAACCCAGCCTGCATGGACAAGGGCCGGGCTGCCAAGGTAGGGGACTGAATAGCTTGGGGCACGGAGGACAAGTTTCACTTCTCAGGACATCCACGGTCTCCTTGCCAGGGCATAGTGGTGCCCTCTGGATTCAGTGTAGCTGGTTTAGGAGGCGAGAAGGTGTCCATGGAGAGGAACAGTGGAGTGGGGGGACTTTTATCTAAACAAGATCAGCCTCATGGGGTCCTTGTCACTGCCTGAGAAGATGGGAGCCACAGAGGCTTCGGAAGGGAAGGGAAGCGGTCCCCATGGTTTGCTTCAGCACCTGGCCGCTCTTCAGACCTGGACGTTGTTCTGGGATACTGTGGGGCTTGAGTACAGCCGTGGAGATGGCTGAGGGAAGGAGAGGGGGGCCACTGGCCTTGGATAAACTGAAAAGAAGGGAGCCAGGGAGAGAGGTAGCAGCAAGAATATCTTTTGATGCCCTGGGCTCCGTGCCACACATTTTCTGTGCTTACCTACGGCTGTGGCAGCTCATCAGGGAAGGTATTGTCACCCTGCTTTCCAGATGAAGATACCAAGGTTCGGAGAGGTCGTGTGACTTGGACAAGGCCCCACAGTTCCTAAGAGGCAGCTCCTTCCTGGCACACATTTGTGTGACAATAGCTCTTGAGAGCCGGATCAGCTTGCTCCTCTCTTCTGGGGTAGGTCCTGGCCTCAGTCCCTCCTGTGGAATAGGTGAGGAAACTGAGGCTCAGACACGAAATGGTTGACCTATGAATACGTGGCCGGCTAGTGGTAGACTGGGGATCTGAACCCAGGAGTCAGGTGTGCAAAGCCAGCGCCCACGTTCCTAACTGCCATGCAGTTTGGCCCCGCCAGCTGTGGGGGAGATTTAAAATGCCACTCCACCGCCACCATTCATCCGGCACAGGAGGCCCATGGTCAGAAGGAACATGAGGACTGTTCTGGGGGTGGAAAGAGAAGGGGGCGGCCTCCAGTTGCCGTGGTCACCAGGCAAGGGGGCGGCAGTGATGTCAGATACAATCTGCTGGCACGGGTGGTGCCTGGCATTGGGCTCTGGTGTTGGCTGTCTGCCTCTTCCCCAGATTGGCAAGCAAGCTGGCCAGTGCTCCCTCAACACATCTGTTGGGAGCCTGAAGCATCTGTCCTGAAGGGGTGACAGAGGGACAAGACACACTGTCCCAACCCCCGCAGGGCCCCTAGTGGCATGAGAAGAGGGCTGGTCTCAGCAGCTGGCCCTCTGTAGCCTTCAGACCTACTCTGGCTTGCTCCTCTGTAGCTGTGGGGTCATCTCTGGCAAGGAGAGGATACCCTGACGGAAGTGGAGGTTTGGGTGGTAACAGGAAGAAAGCAGGAGTGAACCCGGGAAGGGGATGAGGTAGGCAGGAATGTGGAGGCAGAGAGGACAGGGACTGGGTTCAGGGAGAGAATGACAAAGATTGTTGTTGGTGCCTTGACTTAGTGCTGTGGTGATGTGCCAGGTGCTGTGGAGAAGCTCAGGCTCAGAGAGGCAAAGGAACCTGCCTACATCACAAAGCGTACATGGTGGAGCTTGCCCCAGGGTGAGACTCTCTGAGGACAAGGTCTCAATCTCCAGCTGCACCAGGAGCTGCTAGCGGGAAAAGCCGTTTGCAGGCAGGGTTGCACCTGAGTCTGGCGGGGACTCCCTTGGGTGCTGGAACTTCTGAGATCTGCCTCACCCCTGCTTTCTGTCTCTGAAACTCATCAGAGCTGGGGTAACCATGGTGGACTTTCTTGAGGAATCAACTCTGATCCTGGGAATAGGCGGTGTGGAGATGGAGGACAGAGTGAGCAGGGGAGGGGCGTTGGGAGAGCGGTCCGTAGAGGATGGACCGTGAAGAGAGGGAAGGTTGGGCTGCATTAGGAGCACTCTATGTATCCTGTCCTGAGTGGCAGGGCTATATGCCATGGAGACCCTAAAGAGACGTGGTACCGCTTCTCCCTGTCCAGGATGAGGATGCATAGCTCATACCGTTGAGTTCCAGGATTTCCTTGCAATTGTCTGACCCTGGGCAGGCCAGTGTGAGGGCCTCTTTCAGTTGTCCGGGATGAAAAGAAGCCCCTTGTGTATAGCGCTTAGCGCAGCACCCGGCGTGCATGCTACGGCATATGGGAATGCTCGATGCAGTCATGGACTTCATCCGTAGTGTGTGGGAAATCAGCAAGCCTGTCTCCCAGGCTTTGGGTGTGCCTTCTGTCTCTCCCTGAGAGAGACTTCACAGGGCTCCATACCAGACTCTGCCTGACAAGTGCATATTACACACTGGGGGTGGGGAGGAACCAAAGCAGGTGAGTGTCATGGGTGTCCTTAGCCCTCCCACAAAATAGCCATAGGGCGGTGACTGACGCCCTGTTCTTTGCTGGGCCTCCTTGTGGCAAGCATTCTGGTCAGTCTGCTCCACAACTTGGGTCATAAGGGGACATGGCAGAGCGCTGATACTGAACCACTGGAGGATTTGGGAACATTGACCTAGAAGCCGTGTTTGCTCAGAATCCTGTGCCAGCAGCCCACTCTGGGTGGTAGAGGCAACTCCATTTCCACAGAGTGACCAACATTCTGTGCTGATGACTTGTCAAGGCAGGGCCTGAGCCTCAGTCAGGACTTCTGCTCTAGGGTCCCCAACAGCTGCCAGGGAGAGAGGTGATGCTCTCTGCTTTGCTCTTAGGACCTGGATAGGGAGGCGAAATTTGATTCCATATAGAGACGTTTCCAACATCTGGAGCTGTCCCTCCATTGTCTAGTCATGAGGCCCCGTCCTTGAGCCTCGGATTGACGGTTGGGTATAGATGTAACTCCAGAGTTCTCTCAGTGTTGTGGAGTGGAGAGAAGAGGAGTCTGGGGTCGTGTCCAGATGAAGGCCTGTGTACTCGGGGCTGGAGGAGCGAGTACTGCACCCTGGGATCTCCTTGAGCCAGGGTAGGTGGGATGTCGTGAGAGAGGTGACAGGATTGGCCTGTTCTCTGGGCAGTGCTTTGGGAGTAAGAGGCAGGATACCAGCTTCCCTTGGGAATGGCCAGGCTTGGGGGCTTTTGGAGATGATGGTGGTCCTTTTAGAGGCTGGTCAGCTATGAACGGGTGGTGGTCCCGTCTACTGCTGAAGAAGGGCATGGTCAGCTATGAGCGGGTGGTGGTCCAATCTACTGCTGAAGAAGGGCAGGACCAGGGAAGCCGTGAGTGTGGATTGCCTAGGCTGTGGCTAAATAATCTGAGGGGAGCAATTGAAAACTTGGGGCACCTGCCCAGCAAGTAAGATCAGAGGAGAGGAGTTGCCTGGTGGAGTCCAGTTCCACAGAGCCAGTGCTGGTAGTTGGAACCCCAGCTCTACCCTTCTGGGGTAAGAGAAGAAAGGCTGGCTTGTTTTGACCCACTGTGGCTCTCTACCCCCCAGTCCTGAGTAAGTTACAGGCTACTGAGAGAGGAGAGTTACAATCCACCCAAGGGTGACAGGCATGGGCCAATTGCAAAGGGCCCCAGCCAGGCATGATAGTACATGCCTGTAATTATAGTATTCAAGAGGTTGAGGCAGGAGGATTATTGTGAGTTTGAGGCTGGCCTAGGATGGATACATAGCAAGACCTTTTATTAAAAAAAAAAAAAAAAAAAAAAAAAAAGCATGTCTGGAGAGATGGCTCAGCAGTTAAGAGCACTGGCTGCTCTTCCAGAGGACCTGGGTTCAATTCCCAGTACCCACATGGCAGCTCACAACTGTCTGTATCTCCAGTTCCAGAAGATCTGGCACCCTCATACAAACACATGCAGGCAAAACATCAATGCACATAAAAATAAATAAATCTTTAATAAATAAGAAAGCATAGAGGAGAGGGAGACTGGAGAGATGGCTCAGGGGTGACAGCAGTGGCTGCTTTTGGAGAGGACTGGGTTTGATTCCCAGCATTACGTGGTAGATCACAACATGGCGGCTAACACCCTATTCTCTCTTCTCCGACACCAGGCACACACCTAGTACACATACATACGTGCGGACAAAACATTTACACACATAAAAATAAAAACATCAACAACAACACACCAGGCGTGGTGGCACATGCCTTTAATCCTACCATTCAGAATACTAAGGAGAACTCATGAGTTCAAAGCTAGCCTAGTTTATATAGAGAGTTCTAGGCCAGCCAAGGTTATACAATGAAACCCTCTCAAAAAGGGGGTAAGGTGATTGGAGAGACGGCTCATTGGTTAAGAGTGCTGGCTTCTCTTGCAGAGGACCTGGATCCAGTTCCCAGCACCCCAATGGCAGCTCACAACTGTAACTCCCGTTCCAAGGGATCTGACACCCTCTTCTGACCTGTGTGGGCCCCAAGCACACCTGTGGTGCATATACATACATGCAGATGAAATACTCATACACATAAAATAAGAATCAATGCATGTTTTTTGTTTGTTTGTTTGTTTGTTTGTTTGTTTTTGTAAGGAACCCAGAGAGAGGTAGGCACACCTCTTCAGATGGCCAGAAGCCAGTCTGGTTTGAGGCAGTTTCCTCATAGACTCAGGCTGCTGTGGGTGTTTCAGCCCAGTCCCCTGCTTGCTCCAGTCAGGACAGCTTCCTGTCACAGCTCCTCCTCTCCCTTTGGCCTGTCTTTTTTTTTTTTTTTTTTTTTTTGGTTTTTCGAGACAGGGTTTCTCTGTAGCTTTGGAGCCTGTCCTGGAACTAGCTCTTGTAGACCAGGCTGGTCTCGAACTCACAGAGATCCGCCTGCCTCTGCCTCCCGAGTGCTGGGATTAAAGGCGTGCGCCACCACCGCCCGGCCCTTTGGCCTGTCTTGAAGCCCAGGTGAAGGACCAGGGACTCTGACTGCTATAGATTGGTAGAGTGCCAGCCTGTCACATGCCATGAAGCCCACTCTTCACTCCTGATAGCCAGAATCCTAGCTTATCCCCCGGAGCCACCATCTGGCCTCCTGCCACCCTCTGGTTCGTGAGCAGGACTTTCCTGTGACACCTTATGTCTCAGCCTGATGGGTGGTAGGTGGTGACACCCCTCTACCTGAGTCAGGGCCTGTGTCTACTGTTCTCCTTGCTCTGTGTTCTGTGCACCTCTGGGTTTGACGTGTGTAGCTCAAGCCTGGGCCATAAAGAGGAGACAGTGTACCTCGGTGAGACTCAAGAGTGATTGACGACTGCCAAGTGGTCCAGGTTAGGGGGCCTCACAAGGCCTGCAGTTCCCTACTGAGGGTTCCCGTTGACAACCTCTCTTCTTATTTAATGATGGAATGCACTCAAACACTGCTCCTGTGGCCATGAGGAGTCTGTGGCCGTGGGGTGGGGGCCACTGGCTAGTGAGGGTGAGGCCTGTAGGGAATGACCCTGCAGGGGCTAGGCCTGAGGTGTACTTAGGAGGCTGTTCCCACCCTGTCCCATGTGGGTCTCAAATGGAAAGGTCCCTGGGGGCCAGCAGGGATCGCAAGAGGCTGTACCTCAGGCTGCCTGATGAACCAATGAGACCAATCTGGCCAGTCTTGGTGTGAGACAGGGAAAGAGAAGTCAAAAGGTCCCTAGGCCCTACCAGTGCTTCAGTGACCTTCCTTGGTGACTCCTCAGTGACCTTGCTCTTGGGTTTTTACTGTTCCTGGGCCGTGCATCAAGGTCCCGTGCCCACTAGGACACAACAGCTGTCCTGAGATGACACATTCTAGTGGTGGCCAGCCAGCACTGCCTTCACAAGTGAGAAGATTGCTGTCACTGGGCGAGAGCAGGGCTAGGTGGGGCACAAAACCTCTAAGGATTCCTTCCCCATGATCCTCCGGAGCGCCACTGGTGAAGCAGGTCCCTGGAATCTAGGTGCTGCCTTAGAGGGTAAGACTCACAGACCACAGCCCAGCCGGGACCTTTGCTAAGGAACGTGTCTGTGCTGAGGGACCTGTAGGCTGGCTTCTGCTCCTGTGCCGTCTGTCTTAGGTCAGGCTCTGCCTCCAAGCAGGACTGGAGACCCATAGGACAAAAGGGTGAGGCCCAGCCTTCAGGAAAGGAGGAGGCCCGTGAACCACCTGCAGTAAGAGCTGCCTGGCAGAGCCACCCCACCCTGACTGGCCTGCCCACGCATGCAGGCTCCACCCTTGGATATCTGAGGTGGCGGGTAGAGCCCTGGGCCATCTCTCAGGGGAGCCCAGCCCTGCTGGAGAAGCCTAGGGCAAGTGTGTCTTTCAGACAAGAGCCCTGGCTGCTGTTTGGGGGCCATCTGCTGTGTGCCGAGCACCGAGCTGGCTCCGCGTCCTGCCCCAGATCCATAGTTCCTGCTGGACCCAGAACTCTTACTCCAGGCTGGCCCTGTGTCCTAGAGAGGAAAGCGCCTGCTTGGGGTGCCTCAGAGACTCCAATATTTCTCCATTATTTATCATCTTCTGCATCTGGTTTCTGGGTATCAGTTTCAGCAAGGCAGCCCTGACTCACACCCTGGAGCCAGGCTGGGCTGGAAAGGGGCCCCTTCCCCAGGGAGTCAAGGGCCAGGACCTCAGGTCTGCCCCTTAGCTCCTTGCTATTTGTTAGGTGGGAGGCCTTTCCCCTTTCATGGCAGGGACTCACCCCCACTCTGTCACTAACTTGACCCTACATTCTGGCCATGGGGCAGCAGTTCCTGGTCCCCTAAGCAGCAACCCCCCCCCCCCCCCGCTCCCACTAGAATAGCCAAGACAGAGCATGACAAGAGCCCGGTCACTCAGAAGTCCTTTTGAGGTAAATGTCTTGGCTCCAGTGATCTTTACTTTCTGGGACTTAGTTACCCCATACCATTGGGATTCCCTCCGAGCCGTCTTTGAGCTCTGCTTTCTTCTCAGGAAGGTAGGTCTTCAAGACCTTGTCCAAACCACCACTTAGCCTGTGCTGTGCTCCAGCCCCACCCTGGGCCTGGGCCTGGGCCGTGGGCAGCAGTTCCAAGCACAGATGTGCATTTGCCGACTTGCGTACTAGCCACCTTGAGGAACCTGCAGCCTCTCGGGCCTTAACTTCTTCCTGTTAAGTTGGGGACAGTCACTGTCTCCACAGTCTGAGTGGGATTTGTTGCTCAAATTCCTGGACAGGAAGTTGGGAGGACTCAGTGGAAGGCAGTAGCTGTCTGACCATGGGACAGGCTGAGGACCACCAGAATTTGAATGGAAGCTCATCTTTCTGAGGCCAACAGGCCCAAGGTCACCTATAGGTTCCAGGAAGAGGGAGAAATCCTTTTAGTTAAGCAGTGGGGAAGGCTCCTTAGTTAAGCATTGGGGAAGGCTCTGGTTGACCCTTGGCCCCAGGCGGGATAACCTCCCTAAGAACTTCTCTGTCCCAAGTTCTTCGACAGCTGAAGACCCTTCCTTTGCTTTTCTTTGTTGCTCTTGCTTGTGGTTGTGTGCTGAAGGCTGAGGACACCGAGTGAGCCAGAGAGCTAGGCCGCTGGCCTCTGCAGGAAAGAATGACGGAGAACAAGGAAGCAGAATAATGTCATGTCATAAGAAAGCTAAGAAAGAATTCATTCGATCTTAGGGACTAAGGAAGAGGCCGGGCGTTATTTTGAGAGTCCTTTGGGGAGGTAGGGTTGGGCCCCCATGCCAACCATTTGAAGGTCGAGAGCACATACAGTTCTGGACGGAGGGGTGAGGGCTCTGAACTTGGGGAGCCCTAGGGCTGTCAGCCAAAAGGCCAGATGACTACATGGGACCACCTAGGAGATGAGGGCAGTCAGTTTCTGGTGAGACTTTTTGTTTTGGTTTTCAAGGGAGTTACTTGTAGATGGTGAGTGCTCTGGTTTTTGGGATGAAGGTAGCCCTTGGAGTCAAAGCTTAATTACTGCCCTAAGAACCATCTCAGAAGTTCCTGCTTCCTGCCTTCTTCCACGATGTCAGATGCAGGGGTTATCTAGGGGGTAGATGTACCAGTGGCAGTATATGCTCCTCAAAGGGGACTGAGGAGTGCCCACAGAAGCGATGCCACAACCTGCGTCAGAGGTCTGGGTTTAAGCCAGGTATGGTGGCTCACTCCTATAATCCCAACGCTTAAGAGGCCAAGGTAGAGGGCTGGAGAGATGGCTCAGCAGTTAAGAGCACTGGCTGTTCTTCCAGAGGTCCTGGGTTCAATTCCCAGCACCCATATTGCAGCTCACAGCTGTCTGTATCTCCAGTTCTAGGGCATCTGACACCTTCATACCTGTGCATATAAAAATATGAAATAAAATAAAAGAGGTGGAGGTAGGAGGATTGCCTCAAATTCAAAGCAACCTTGGCTGGCTACAAGAGTGAGACCTTAGCTCCGAACAATACTCTGTTAACAAAGCAGGACTTGGATGTAGCTCCATCAGTAGAAGCTTGCCTGGCACTCGGTCCCCAGAACCGGGGAAACCAGGTGTGGGTCTCTAGAATAGTCTGTGGAATTTACAGAACGAATCTCTTTCTATATATAGAATCACTTAACAGGCTATGCTCCAGCTGATCCAGTCATGGCGGGCTGTGAATGGAAAGTCCAAGAGTTCACAAGACTGACTTTCTCAGCTGGTCTATGGTAGACTCTGGAATCCTGAAGGAGTCTTAGCGCCAGGAAAGGAACAGACTTGCTAGCACACAAAAACTTCTTTCTTCCATGCCCTTATTTGGGCTTCCAGCAGAAGGTATGGCCCAGATCAAAGATGTGTCTTCCTGCCTCAAAGGTCTGGATTGGAAGTGGATTCATCCACTTCAAACCAAGCAAATAATAACATCTCACGTGTGTGTCTTCCCTGGGTTGTAGTTCATTCCAGATGTAGTCAAGTTGACAACTGATAATAACGTTCATGGCCAGGCGGTTGTGGCGCGGGCTTTTAATCCCAGCACTTGAAATCCCTGGTTATCACAGCTTTCTGGAGTTTCTGGAGACCCTGTCTCAAGGTCATTCTCAGCTACTTAGTGAGTTCTTGTTTGAACCAGTCTGGGCTAAGCCGCGACTATGCACTTGTTTTTTTTTTAGTTTGCTTTATCCCCTAGGTAACGGGAGGGGATAATA
This sequence comes from Arvicola amphibius, assembly GCF_903992535.2. Taxonomy (NCBI): domain Eukaryota; kingdom Metazoa; phylum Chordata; class Mammalia; order Rodentia; family Cricetidae; genus Arvicola; species Arvicola amphibius. Next base: position 4,185,994 of record NC_052052.2, on the reverse strand, counting down.
GTGGTGTCATCCGCCCCCCACCCCTCAGCCAGAGGTGTTGGAGCTTGCCTTTAATCCCAGCACCCAGGCAGAGGCAGGCGGATCTCTGAGTTTGAGGCTAGTGTGATCTACAAAGCGTGTTCCAGGACATCCAGGACTGTTACACAGATCAACCCTGTCTTGAAAAGCCAAAACCAAAACCAAACAAACAAAAAAAATAGTGTGCCCCCGCTTCCTTGGGATGAGTGTAGAAACCCTTGATAAGCAGAGTGGAGACAGTCCCACCCCCATGGGGGGGGCGGGCAGGCGGCTTATCATGTTGTGTTGAGCGCCCTCTGGCGTCAGTGCCCCGTCCTAGCAATACCAGTGACCTCCCTCGAAAGCCTGCCTGGCTGAGGGGTTTCCCTGGCCCAACTCCTGGGGGACAGCTGGGGACTGCCCAGCTCCTCCACTCTTTCCCACCAGCCCTCCCCGCACCTCCCGCTTTTCTCCCAGGTCATGAGTTGGCTTGGAGTCCCTACCTCTGCCCCTGGAGCAGAGATCCCCAGGCTCTTGCTTGGGGTTTATGTGTGGGTGTGTGTGGTGGGGGTCCCCTAGGACCTTGCATGGGGCTGGAATGGGACTCAACACAGGATGCAACAAGAAAGATGCTGGAGTCCCATCTTGTTGGCCCAGCAAAGAGAGTTGGCCCAGGGCGGGATCCTAAGGGATTTGGTCCTTAAACCGGCTGTACCCGTCTCGTGCTGTGTCTCGAGCCCCTGGGGTGGGCTCAGTCCCAGAGGCAGGGTCTCCAAGCTGTACTCAAAGCTGAGTGGCTCTGCCTGGGAGTGGCTGGGGTTCCGCGGGGTGTCACCGATCCAGCCACCCCCTCCAGGGCGCGACTGCACAATGGCAGGAAGCGGGGCTCCGCACTTTGTCCTGAGCAGCAGTGCAGACCGCCGCTTCCTCCAGCCACTATGGGGACAGGACCCGGCGTCTCCGGGCACCGAGCAGCAACCAGGCCGGGCTCCGAGCTGCCCTCCTCAGACTCCCAGTCCCCCTGGGTCGGGGGTCACACCCGCAGCAGTGACAGCCAGGTAGGGGGACGTGGGTGGGCCAAAACCTAGCGGGTATGCTTAACTGGGTCCCCTCTGTCCCCCACTCCAGAGGGCCAGGGTGGCTCAACCTGTGTGAACTGTATACAGCTGGGAGTGGGGGCTTGAAAGGGGGTCCCCACCTTGGGATTAAGAAGCTGGTGGGCAGAGATGCCCCTCAACCCCTGGGCCTTTTGTGTTTGCTACCTCCGGACACACCTGTGGGGCCCAAGCCGCCCCTCCCCCCTTCCTTCCTCTGTCCCACACCCTCTGCCACTCAGGCCCTGCTTCTCCTGCCCTTAGTCTCGGCCCTTGTGTGAGTGAGCAGAGAGCCTGTTTTCCGTGCTCCGTGCCCTGGCCTAGGAGTGGGGTGGAGGGGGATGGCTGTGTCCTCTGTGTGTGGCTCTGTCTCCAGAGGAACTTCCCTACCGACATGCTGTCTTTCTCCTGTGGAGTAGGGTGCTCTTTCATATGGAGGTGGGTTTGGTGGACAGTAAGGAAGTCGGGAGGGGGGGTCTAGGAAGAAAGATCAGAGAGTCTAGCGCTGGGAAGGAACCTGCTTTAGTTACTTGGCAAGAGGGATATAAGGAAGTGGGAAGGCTACCCAAGAGGGCTTTGCCAGGCCCCAACCTCAACCTCTGATCTGAGCTTGTGATTTTCTCTGGCTATTCCAGAACAGCCTGCTTACTTTGTGTGGGAACTCAGGTTCAGTTCCTGCAAACTGACCCTGTGGGTCCCTTGAACCTACGCTATAGGCCAGGAGTGGTGGAGGCAGCAATTGCTGCCATGTCTGATGCATCAGCCAGAAGGCACTGAACAAATCCACACTTACTCCTGCACTTTCGCTTTTGAAACAGAGTCTCACCGTGTATCTCGGGTTGTCCTGGAACCACTATGTATAGCAGACTAGTTTTGAACTCATAGAGATCTCCCGGACTCTGTGTCCAGAGTGTTGGGCATAAAGGCCTGAGCCACCTCGCCCTGCCTGAATCTGCTGTCTTGATATTGACTTAATTTAAAAACAGAATTGTGGCCCTAAATTGGGCACCCTTCTCCTGAACACACAACTTAGAGCAGTCCTTACTGTCTGTCACACTGAGCCAGAACCAGGCTTAGCTCGTGTATAGCTTGAAGTTATCCTAGTCAGCGGGGGAGGGGGCCTAGAGCCAGAAGCCCAGACCAGGCTGGTGGACTGGTGGTGCCTGACAAAGATTGAAGGGGAGCAGGTGCCTCCCCCCAGATCACTGTCAGGAGGAGGCTCTTAAAGCCAGGAGGCCCCTAACTGAACAAAGCCAGGCCGTTCTCTGCCTTCCCTGGGATTTGTGGCTGTAGGCAGGTACGTGTTTTCCTGCCTTCATTAGCAGTGGATTAACACAGGAACTGGAACTGGCTACCCCGCTGTCCGGAATCTGGGTCATCATAATGTCCATTGCTGCCAATGCACAGGACTCAGTTCCTGTCATCTCCCCTGGGGCAAGTGGGCCACCTGCGGACGGTCCTTTCTGGAGGAGAGGAGAGACACAAGAGCCTAAACACCAAGCCTCAGACTCAGATTGGTTTCTTCCTGGGAGCCACCCTCCCTCAAGGCTAACTTGGGTCCACCTCCCCCCATTTATCTCTCCATTGTCTGGTACCTGGCAGTGGCAGGAATGAGACTAATCTGTGGTCTGGCGTTCCACACGCTGGCTTCAAGCCCGGGCTCTGCTGGGTGTGCAGCCTTTGGGAGTTCGCTCTTCTGAGCTCTACCCTCTTGTGTAAAGGAGGGTGAGAGGAAATGACCCAGAGAAGACTTGACAGCAGACCCTGGACAGGAACTCTGACTTTCCCCTACCTCCCTGCCACTCCCTACTTCCATCCCTCCCTCCGCTGTCTTGGCCATCTTCCTTGGGAGTCTGTCTGTCATCTGGACGTCTCTGTTCAGGTACTTCCAACCAAGCACTCTTCCAGCATCTAACTAATAAACCATACAAGTACTGAGCTGGCAAGATGGCCCAGTGGGGGAAAGGCACTTGCCACAAAAGCTGACAGCCTGGGTGTGTCTAAGCCTGGAGACAGGCTTTTCAGTCGGGTAGACTAAAATACCAGTCCTTGTGGGCTCGCTGTGTGTGGTAGCACCTGGGTGGAATATTCAGGAGAGGAAGGGAACAGGGTTGCCAGGCTGGAGACAAGGTTAAGAGAGGAACATTAGCATTGCAGGCCAGGCACCAGGGGCTTTAAGGCTCGATGGGGGACTTTCTGTTCTTACTCAGAGTGAGGAAGAGTCACTAGGGGGTTCTGAGTGGCTATGGTGTGAGTCCTTCTGGAACAGGGCTCCCTCTGACCACCCATGGACAGCGAACCAGCTAGGGGCTGGGGACTCATGATGCCATCTCTCTGAGATGCCATCAGGCCAGCAGCATGAAGGCTCCAGATACTACTGGCTCAGCTGTTAAAAGCACTGGCCACTCTTCCAAAGGACGCAGATTTTTGAGTCCTAGCCCCTCATGTAGTGGCTTACAGGCGTGCCTGCAACTCCATTTCCAAAGGATCTGACGCCCTCTTCTGGCCTCTGTGGAAATTGCATGCTCATGGTACACATGTTATACATGTAAGCAGGCAAAACACATGCATGACATAAAATGAACCTATAAAAACGAAAAGGAAAACAAGCAGGGTCGTTCTCACCTACATAGTAAGTTGCAGGCCAGCTGGGGTACACAAGAGCCACTTAGCCCTCCCTTTCCTGCTCAGGACAAAGAAAAGGGAAATCCCTGTCCCCTGCACCACTGCAGGAGTGATTGATTCAGGCACAAACCATCAGTGTTTGTGGACACCCTTGAGGTGACCGGAGATGGTGGCAGATCCAGTGTGAGCCATTGACTCTTTGCTAACTATCAGGAGCGGGTAGAGGACAAGGTGGCGGTTAGGAGCACTGGCTGCTCTTTGGAGAAACCCGGTTCAGTCCCCAGCACCCACGCTGGGTGGCTTGAAACTACCAACCTGAAACTTCTACACACCCATCCTCCCCACCCCATACACTCACTCACTTTCCTGGCCTCCATGTGTGCACGCATGTGCACGCACACACACACTATGAGGAGGAAAGGGGCTTTAGGGAGATTGCCCAAGAGATCTCTATATCCATTTTACTGATGAAAAAAGTCAGTGATGTTCTGTCCTGTCAAACGTTCAGACACCTCCAAAGAGTCAATGTTATGAGTAAAAAGAGAAGCAAAGGTAGATTCTTGTGTGAGCCTAGATTTCCAGTCGGGTTCAGGGTGGGAGGGTTTGTGAAGGTCGTGAGCTGGTCGGGAGAGGACCTGTGAGCACAGAGGACAATAGTTGGGCTCTGTGAAGGTTTGGACATTGTGTGGGGTTTTGAGGAAAATCTTGCCGGCACAAGTCCCAGCTATTTGGAAGGCTGAGGCAGGGGAATAATTTGTACCCAGCCTGGGCATTACAGGAAATAACTCGTTTCTAAGTAAATAAATCTATACATAAACAAGAAAGGGGGGCTGGTGTACCAGATGGCCCAGAAGGTAGGAGTGTTTGCTGGGAGAGGCTGATGACCCTGCACAATCCCTGAAGCCCACAGTGCGGGGTAGAGAATTCTTTTTTTGTTGTTTTGTTTGTTTTTTGTTTTTTGAGACAGGGTTTCCCTGTCTAACAGTACTAGCTGTCCTGGAACTAGCTCTTGTAGACCAGGCTGGCCTTGAACTCAGAAATCCACCTGACTCTGCCTCTTGAGTGCTGGGATTTAAGGTGTGTGCCATTACCACCCTCGAGAATGTCTTCTTAAAGGTTCTTCCCTGATCTATACACACACACACCAATTAAAAAAAAAAAAAGCCATGTGGTAGTGGTGCACACCTTTAATCCCAGCAGGCAGGCAGATCTGTTTCTGTTTTGAGTTCGAGGACAGTCTAGTCTACAAAGCGAGTTCCAGAACAGCCAGAACTGTTACACAGAGAAACCCTGTCTTGTCTTGAAAAAAAAAAAAAAAAGAACGAAAAGAAAAGAAAGGACATCAGCTAGGACTGGTGGTACAGGCCTGCCATCCTAGGTCCTGTAGGGCAGCGTCAGGAGGATCACAGGTTCTTGGCAGCTTGGTGAGGCCGAAAAGAGTGGAGAGAGGAATGCTTCGTGGTTGAGGACTTACTGGGCTCCTGTTACTCAGGGCTGTGTGGGATTTCTGTACCAGAGACACCGTGACAAAGGATGAGAGGAGGCATATAGTCTCAGAATCCAGAAGGCTGAACTATTCTTATAACTCTCTGTAGGCTTGAACTATTTAAAGATGAAAACTGGGGGAGAGCCAGGCACGGTGGCTCACGCCTGTAATACCAGCACCAGGGAGGCTGAGGCAGGAGGATTGCTTTGAATTTGAGGTCTGTCTGAACTATAGAGCGAGGCCTTATCTAGCACCCCCACCACCCGAAACCTCTGATAACCCAGATCTGTCAGAAGGTCAAGGCAGGGAGAGTGGAGAATTGTATGTAAGCTGTGAAGACGGATCCTGTGCCGCTTTCCCTGAAAGGGAGAGGTGAGCCCAGCACTGTCTCTAAGGCGGAGGGGAAGCCTGCCCTGTGCTGAGGGAGGGAAACCTGACCCTGCAGGAAGTGGGAGGTCTGGGGTGAGGAGCTGGCTGCAGATTGGATCAGGGCCAGTCGTAGGAAGACCCGATTGCCCTGGGTGTGTAGCGGACATGGTTGGGAGGCTGTGGATTTCTTGCTAGCTTCTGGTTTTTGTTTTTGTTTTGTTTTGTTTTTTGATTTTTTAAAATTTTTATGGAAAAGCAGGAGGCGAAGTGGGACTGCGTTGGGGCCAGGCCATTCCCTAGGCCTTTGGCAGTTAGAAGGTTACAAAGCCAACAGCTCTCTAGGAAGGGGGAGGAACAGATAAATATAGGTAAATATGGTAGATACAAATCTAGTCTCCAGGCAGGCGGGGCTGTGTGTGTGTGTGTGTGTGTGCGCACGCGCGCGCACATGTGTGTGCGTCTGTATGTGTGTGCGTGCACGTGTGAGCACCTGCTTTGGACTCCTCGGGAGCTCCACCTGTGTGGAGTCCACTATTCGAGACTCAGGCAGACCGCAGACCTGAGAGCCGAGGCCCAAGCAGCCAGGCTTTCATGCTAATCACAATTTAAGGTGTTCCAATACTGGCTGAAGAAGTCTCAAGCGTTTTTCCGAGGGCTCTTCCTGCCAGAGAGGCCCCGTCGCCCCTGCCCCTCCATTGATCCTTTGAAGTCTCAGGAGCAGGGCTTGTTTTTTGGAAACAGGCAGTGGGGAAGGCTGTCCAGATGACTTGGCTAAGGGGAGCAGAAGGCACCTCATGGAGAAGATGGTGGATGACCACAGCAGTGAGTGGTCTGACTGTTGGCGTGTCTGTCTGGAGCACATTCTGACCGCACCCTTCACCCACAGGTATGCCATCATGCCGACTGCCAGCAACTGCACCGCCGGGGGCCCCTCAACCTGTGTGAGGCCTGTGACAGCAAGTTCCACAGCGCCATGCACTATGATGGACATGTTCGCTTTGACCTGCCCCCACAAGGTAAGCCTGAGAGCAGATCTGGCCTCTAGAAGTCAGGGCAGCTCAGAATTCCCTATCTTGGTGGAAGTGGTGCTTGGTTAGCTATTGAAACCTGGTAGGGAGGGCCACGTGAAGAACACATGAACGAAATACAGATCTACAGATAACACCTCCTCACCTCCTGCAGCTGTCCCCGCCGCTGGCCAGGGTCAGCACGGGAGCCCCCTTCCTTCCTTATTCTGCCTATCTTTGAGGCCAGCAGCTTTTGGCTAAACTCTCTGTACCAGGCCACTGGCCTAGGACAGCAGGTTGTGGCCACTGTGGTTGGAAAGAACTTGGGGAAGGGAATCAGAAACCTTACTGTTAGGAATATTTTCTAACGCAAGCTCTCTGCCGACACAAAATCCCAATCAAAGCAAACCAAATTAAAAGATATCCAGGTTTAATTGGACTCCTTCATTCTCAGGTGGCCCAAGGGGAACCGGAAAGCGGGGGGGGGGGGGGGGCACAGGACCAGGTGTTTTATCTTTTGGGGAAACAGTTTAAATAGTCTGGGGGAGGGGTCAAGGTTCAAGGGGCACAGAGGTGGGGCCTCCAAAGATGGAGGCCAGAGTCCTGGATTTACATTCCAGACTGTTTGTATAAGGGGTGATAGGAAGCTGAGGTGATACTTATGACCAACATTTAGGCTTTCTTTGGAAAAGGGGCATTGACTCAAGTCTGGCTACTTCCTGCGGGCATGGGGAGACGTGGGGGAGGGGAGGGGAGAGCTGGGTGTTGGTGGGTCCACACAGCAAGAGGTGTGGCTGGAGAGGCATCCTGTTCACTGTCATCCTGGAGATGCCAGGCATTTGTTTCTTGAAGGAGATAAGAAGGCAGGTGTCTAGGAGAAAAAAAAAATACTGTTATTACCTGTCTTGTTTGTATCTCCAAAGATGAGTGTGCCAGGATGAGGAGCAGGTAGGCCCTTTATTGTGGCATCCTGGAAAACTGGAGGGTGGAAGGTCCTAACTGCTGGACAGACCAAGTGTTCTGACTAGGTACCTGCTTGAGCCTGGAGAGATGGTACCAGCGTGGGTGTCCCAAGAGCTTGGCAGCTGAGGGGGTGGTGAGGATTACTTTGTGAGGTCCTGTCCATCGAGGTTCAAGAGACCTAGGAGTTAACTGTTTGAGGAGTACTCTGTCCCTGGGGAGAGCCGGGCAGGTTTAGGGGCATTAGGGTCCACTGGTGTGGGGACAGGGAGACAGCTGTCAGCGTGTGAACGGAGAAGGGACCTCAGAAGGGAGAGGTGGAGTAGGTACCCATCAGTGGAGGAGTTTGGACTGGGAGGTGATGGTTAAGGAGAAAGGGCCTGCCATAAAGCAGCTCAAAAGGGCTCAGGCCCGTAGGGAACGTGGCCCCAAGGTAAGGGCAATGGGGAAAAAGGAGGGCCAAGCTAACCTGAGTTCAATGGAGAGCTTGATTAGCTGTTGTTTGTTGAGTCCATTGGCCCTCTCCACCTTTCCCGAGGATTGTGGATGGTACGGGGTGTGGAATTTCCAGGAGATATTGAGAGCTTCTGACATAAGTTCCACGACTCTGGAACTGAAGGCTGTCCCACTGTCCATCTGGATGGTCTGTAGAATGCCAAACCCAGGAATGGTGTGGTCCAGGAGTACCTGAGCTACCACATCTGCCGTTTCCCTGGAGGCCGGAAACGCTTCTATCCGTCCTGTAAACGTGTCCACAAGTGTTAGGAGATAACGGAGTTTTTTATGAGTAGGCATATGGGTGAAATCAGCCTGCCAATATTCACCTGGTCGGTGTCCACGAAGCTGGTGTAGAGACTGGCGTATGTGGAGAGCCCCCTGTGGGTTGGTCTGGCAGGAGAGTGAACCTGTGAAATACAATGTCAGAGATGGGTGGGGTCAAAAAGGGACTCCAAGAAATGGAACTTTAGGGCCTATGTGTGAGGTCTGGTGGACGTCTGAAATGATTGACAGTGCCTGGTCTTGAGGAAGGATGTGATGGTTATTTATTTATTTATTTATTTTATATGTATTTTTAAAAATATTTATACTTATTTATTATGTATATAATATTCTGTCTGTGTGTATGCATGCAGGCCAGAAGAGGGCACCAGACCTCATTACAGATGGTTGTGAGCCACCATGTGTTTGCTGGGAATTGAACTCAGGACCTTTGGAAGAACAGGCAATGCTCTTAACCTCTGAGCCATCTCTCCAGCCCCCTGAGATGGTTATTTAAATAGAACCATCCATCCTTTGTTTTTGTGGCCCCTTTTTTATAAGCTCATCCCTCTCTTTAGGTTGGTAACAGGGCTGATAGGAGGGAGTTAAGAACAAAATGTTCTGTGGAATCCAAGGAAATGGATGCCAGCCCCTGGGCCACTGAGTCAACCTTGGCATTGCCTAAGGCCACTGGGTCCTTGGAGGACTTGTGTCCCCCGACAGTGAATAATGGCTACTTTTGCAGGGAGCTGAAGGCCTCCAAAAGGTTGGCTATAAGGGGTCCGTTAACTATGGGAGCGCCCTTGGTAGTAAGGAAGCCCCTTTCCTTCCAGAGTGCGGAATGGGTATGGGCTATTTAAGAAGGCATATTTAGAGTCGGTTTAGATATTAGCCCGTTGGCCCTTGGCTATTTGGAGTGCCCTAGTCAAGGCAATTAATTTAGCCATTTGTGATGAGGTTCCCATTGGCAGGCGGGTCACTTCGACTGTGTCAGTGGAAGTGACCACTGCACACGCTGCCTGGCAGTTTCCTGAGGGCAGTGACAAAGTTTTTTTTTTTTTTTAATTTATTTATTATGCATACAATATTCTGTCTGTGTGTATGTCTGCAGGCCAGAAGAGGGCAGCAGACCTCATTTACAGAAGGTTGTGAGCCACCACGTGGTTTCCAGGAATTGAACTCAGGACCTTTGGAAGAGCAGGCAAAGCTCTTAACCACTGAACCATGTCTCTAGCCCAGTGACAAAGTTTTAAGTGGGGAGGAACGGGTCCCCTCTACCCCCAAACTGAAATTGGTGAGGGGAACATAAGGCCCTGGTGAGATGTTAAAACAGAATAGGTAGCTCCCGTGTCCAAAAGAAAGCTAACGGACTTACCCACTACCTGCAGCTTTACCCTAGGCTCGGATAGGGTTATGGGAATTACCAAGTCTGGGTTACGTCAATCCTCTCCAAGGCTGAGAAGTTTAAAGGCTGGCACAGTCTCACTTGCTGATGTTGGTGAGGCTGGACCTCTGTGGCGTGGTATAGAGGACGAGCCACATGGGGGCATTGTGATTTCCAGTGTCCAGGTTGCTGGCAGATAGGGCATGGCCACATAGGAGGTCCAGGGCAATATCATGCCAAATTGCCATTTAGGCCACACTTGAAGCAGCCTACCGGTGAGGTTGACTTAGGCTGGGCTCTGCTGGGATGGAGCCTCATGGTTGACTTCCCTTGTCCCCCTTCCAGTGGCCTTAGGGCAGCTGCTAAGGCTTGAGCCTGCAGGGTTGCTGCCTGTCTGTCGGAGAGACTCAGCTACTTCTTCTTGGGCATTAAAAACTTTAAAGGCCATTTTCACCAATTCCTGTATAGGGGTTTGGGGATCCTCTTCAACCTTTCTTAACTTTTTTCTAATATCTGGTGCTGACTGAGAAATGGGTAGCTAGGACCGTGACTCCCACTGGGGAGGCTGGATCTAGCCTGGTATACTGGACCATGGTCTCTTGCAATCGATTTTAAAAAATGGCTGGGTTTTCGTCAGCTAGCTGTATGATCTCTCAAGTTTGTCAAAATTAACTACTTGTTTTTTTTTTTTTTTTTTTTTTTTTTTTTTTGGTTTTTCGAGACAGGGTTTCTCTGCAGCTTTTTTAGAGCCTGTCCTGGAACTAGCTCTTGTAGACCAGGCTGGCCTCGAACTCACAGAGATCTGTCTGCCTCTGCCTCCCGAGTGCTGGGATTAAAGGCGTGCGCCACCACCGCCCGGCTAATTAACTACTTTTTTTGAGACCATTTCCATACCCTGAAGGAGGCAACAAGCCATGATGTCCCGCCTCTGTCGGCCGCTTTGGTCAGGTTGGTAGTCCCAGTGTGATTCTGTGACTGGCACAGCCACTTCCCCCACGGGGACCGTACTGTCTACCAGATGAGTCCGGTCTGCATATTGTCTAGCTGCTGACTGAATCCTACTTTGCTCTTCAGGAGTGAGAGTAGAAGCCTGGATGACATAGTGGTGATGCCAGGTTAGATCGTAGGCCTGGGGCAGATGACGAAACACTCTTTAATATAAGCAGAAGGATAAGCAGAAAAGGAACCTAGCCGCTTTTCTGTCTGAGAGATATCTGGAAGAGAAAATGGAATATGGGCGGAGTTTTGGTGACCTGGTATGGGAGCAGACAGGGGAGGAGTGGGAGGGGCTAGCCCAGTGCGCATAGGGGGTCCTAGGGTTGGAGATGCTGAGGAGGGGGCTGGAGGAAGGTTGGTGGGTAAGGGGGGGGGGGGACAGTTGATCTTGAACTTCCGGTTTGGCCGGTGAGGGAGTAGGTGAGGGCAGGGTAGGAAAGGAATGCAGAGAATGTCGTTCCTCAGGAGAGGGGTGGGTAGTGAGGGCTTGAGGGAGTGGGGGAGGGGCCCACTGGTCCAGCTGGAATTGTCAGGGTCCCAATTCCCAGATGACCGGCAATTTGGAGGCGCTGCAAGACGCTGGCTACTGAGGAAGGGGCGAGAACGCAGAGTCCAGACACAGGAGAGTTCTGTCCGCTTGTCCTCACGGCGACAAAAATTTTCTAAGTCCTGGAGGACGGTAAGCTCAAGGATTCCCTCTGGTGGCCAACGCGCCCCATTGTCAAGATCGTATTTAGGCCAAATCTTAGTGCATAGAGAAATTCAGTCCCAATTTTTTTCTTTTTTTTTTTCTTTGTTTCTGCAATTTATAAAGATTTTGTAAGAGACATCCCAAGGGCGATAGCGGATCTGGCTTAGAATTGTAAGCCCCCATTTTAAAAGTCTATGCCCAAGTGTGTGGCTTAAAACTAATACAGCGGCCAGGCGGTGGTGGCGCATGCCTTTAATCCCAGCACTCGGGAGGCAGAGGCAGGTGGATCTCTGTGAGTACGAGGCCAGCCTGGTCTACAAGGGCTAGTTCCAGGACAGGCTAGAAAGCTACAGAGAAACCCTGTCTCGAAAAACTAAAAATAATGAATAGCTCTTAGGCCAGAACGGGGCTGTTAAAATTGAATGCCTCCTCAGCTTTCAGTCTCAGCTTTCACCACTTGGGTCAGGCTCTTGGCATGGCCCGCATCTTTCATAAAAGTCGGATAATCAACAAAAGTAAACATGAACGGGTTCCCCAAAACCCTATAGCATGGACAAAAAAAAGGGACTTACCAAAACACAGCCGCTGTAGCCTGGCCCAGAGCTTGGGACGGGTGCGTGTGTCTGTGTGTCTGTGTGTGTGTGTGTGTGTGTGTGTGTGTGTGCAGACGGACAAGGGTGCTTTCAACACGTGGCTGAATAGAGACTGGCTCTGGAAGACACCCAGTCTGACTGTCACCTTTCCCAGCTGGTAAGAGAGACAAAGGGACTCCCCACTCCCCCAGGGCTCCTGGGACTTCAGGTGTGGTTGTGGTAGAGGGGGAGGGGAGGCCTAAAAGGAAGGGACTTGGTCCCTGTCTGAGACAGCCACCAAGGCATGGCTTTCCTACCCTCATGCTGTAGAAAGGTAACCGAGGCTACAGGTGGGTTTGTATTTGGAGTGGGCATCACCGCTGTGTCATCCCTTTAAAGGTCTGTGGACCTTCGGGGTCTGGGGAAATAGATAATAACGAACATCCCATTCTTGGCAGAACTGAAGGGCCTGAGCCACTGGGGAGCCGATTTTAAGGTTAAGGATGGACCATAGAGGGAGCAGGGTCAGGTCATAACCTCCCCGCTGCTCCCTTTCTTCAAAGGCTCTGTCCTGGCCCGGAATGTCTCCACCCGCTCCTGTCCCCCACGCACTAGCCCTGCTGCAGACCTGGAGGAAGAGGAGGACTGTGTGGACGGAAGAGGGTAGGTGTGGTCTGTGAACAGAGCTGCACCATAGGGGTGAGACCAGGGACCACACACTTCAGTATCCTTCTCCAGAGACAAGTGGTTGATCCCTCTGCACCCCTGCCTTGCCTTGATCTCTAGAGGAAACGGCCCTTGCTCAGGCCAACACGCCTGGTTGGCTCATCCTGACTAGTTAACCATTGTGTGTGACTCCCTTGTTGGCCACCAGAGGGCAGACAGTCCCACATAGGCAGCCGGGTAGAATGCATCTAAATTAACTTCCAAGTGATCAAGGGTGGGAGATTCCCACCTACATCCCACACTGGGAAGGACCCATCTGCACCTCAACATCTGCCTTCCAACAGGGACCGTAAGAGCACCGGCCTAAAGATCTCCAAGAAGAAAGCAAGAAGGAGGCACACGGATGTAAGGAGCCAGGAGGGATGACTGCCCATGCTCCCAGAAAGCACCCTTCTCTTCCAGGCCTTTTCTTTCCCTGAGTTTGGTCTCCCTGCTGGGAACTCCAGCCAGGGATGGGGTCTAGATGAGCTCAGAGCTGCCTGCATATCCCAAATATGATGGGGGGGGGGTTGGGACTCCTTGGGCCGGTGGAACTCTGGGAGCCTCTCTAAGAGTAGGGATTTATCTGGACCACAGGGTGTGTCAGGTAAGCAGTGGGGTGGCGGTGGAGATGCTAACAGATACATGTACCCTCAGGACCCAAGCAAGGAGTGTTTCACTTTGAAATTTGACCTTAACATGGACATTGAAACAGAAATTGTGCCAGCCATGAAGAAGAAGTCACTGGGGTAGGGCCTGAGGAGGAAGTGGGGGCAGGACAGGTGGAGTTCCTTTGTCAGGGCTCCCGGTCTCTACAGTGGTCTCTACAGTGCGGGCGTGCGGGCGTGTGTATGTGTGTGCTTGTGTGCACGCATCTGCCTGCCTGCGTCTCTCTGTGTGTCTATGTACTCCCATGTATGTGCACACCCTTCCTGTGGGCAGGCCCATGTGAATGTGACACAGTCACGAGGCTCACCTGTGCACTCTTAATCCTGACTGTACAGCTGTGCCCGAGAAGGACCTGCAAGGCCCTGGGGGCGGGTGTGTGTACCTGCGTGTGAGTGTGAGATGCTGTGCTCGAGAGGGACCTGCAAGGCCCTGGGGGCGGGTGTGTGTACCTGCGTGTGAGTGTGAGATGCTGTGCTCGAGAGGGACCTGCAAGGCCCTGGCGGCGGGTGTGTGTACCTGCGTATGAGGTGCTTTGCCTGCTGCTTTTTTTGCTTTTCTTGGGGAGGTGGCTGGAACTGTGTCTGTGGATGGGCTGGGGAGTCACATGATCGCTCCCTTAAAACACGCATTTCTTCCTTGGGGCAGGGAGGTGCTCCTGCCTGTGTTTGAAAGGAAAGGCATTGCACTGGGTAAAGTGGATATCTACCTGGACCAATCCAACACACCTCTGTCCCTCACATTTGAGGCTTACAGGTTTGGAGGACACTACCTGAGGGTCAAAGGTGAGCAGAGCAGCAGGCTCCATGGCCAGCTAGCTGGGTGGGGTGGTTGGGGCTTGTTGGGTCCTCCAGGCTGTGGAGTCTTTCCTGGGCTCAGGTTCCCATTGGCTATGCTCCTGAACAGACTCATTAACATACAGGTGTCTTTGCTGGGTTGGCAGGGTGGGGCTTCCAGGGAGGGTAATGAGGCCTAGACATGAATCCTCTGGGGAAAGGGGACTAGGGCCTCTGTGCCTCCTGTGCTTGGGCACTGAGGGCATCTTGCGCTTCCACATGCCATGCTAGCCAAGCCGGGAGATGAAGGCAAAGTGGAACAGGGAGTGAAGGACTCCAAGTCCCTCAGTCTGCCCATCCTGAGGCCCACTGGGTCTGGGCCCCCTGTATCGGAGCGTGTGGACCCTCAGAGCCGCCGAGAGAACAGTCTGGACATCTTGGTGAGCAGGAGGGCCTGTCGGGACAGATGTAGGGCAGGAAACCTCCTAGGGAAGAGTCATGTTGGACTCTCCTCAGCATCACTCTTGGGGCTTGGGTCCCACTTCTGCAAGGTGTGGTTGGCTGTGAGGACAGGGGCTCTCTGTATGTAACTGGTCTAGATGTGGGTTTTGTTTCTAGTGCCCAGGGAGTCAGAGGACGTGGGGTTTGTTATCTGTGGGGCAGGAGGAATGCTGTTTCCCAACAGCATGTTTGTGTTGGAAAGTGGGAATATGTTACCCACTGGGTATGAATGTTTTGTGGGTCTTGTTCCTTTTCTTTTCTGTTGATCTATCTATCTATCTATCTATCTATCTATCTATCTATCTATCTATCTATCTATCTGTTTTTGAGACAGGGTCTCACTGTGTATCCTTGCCTGTCCCTGGAGCTTGTTATATAGCGGAGGCTGACTTCAAACTCACAGAGATCACACTGGCTCTGCCTCCCAAGAGATTAAAGGCATGCACCACCACTCCTGGCTCTTTTAGATCTCTCTCTCTCTCTCTCTCTCTCTCTCTCTCTCTCTCTCTCTCTCTCTCTCTCTCTCTCTCTCTCCCTCTCTCTCCCTTTCCCTCTCCCTACCCCTCCCTTTCCCTTTCCCTCTCCCTCTCCAAGACAGGGTTTCTCTGTGTAGCTTTGGAGTCTGTCCTGGTGCTCACTCCATAGGCCAGGCTGGCCTCAAACTCACAGAGATCCACCTGCCTCTGCCTCACAAGTGTTGGGATTAAAGGTGTGCACCACCACTGTCTGGTGAGCATTTACATTTTTTAGGATTTTTTTTTTTACTTTATTAGGGCTTTGCTTACATGTATGTATGTGGGCCACATACATTCAGTGTCCTTGGAGGTCATAACAGCATCAGATCCGCAGGAACTGTTATTACAGTTGCAAGATACCATGTTGGTGATGGGAACCAAACCCAGCCGGTGTTCTTTGTTCTTGCTCTTAACTGCTGAACCATCTCTTCAGCACCAATGGAACCTTTTGAAGCTCTGTTTCTGGGGGCTTCTTCTTTTTTTTAATATTTATTTTTTATGTACACAATATTCTGTCTGCGTGTATGCCTGCAGGCCAGAAGAGGGCACCAGACCTCATTACAGATGGTTGTGAGCCACCATGTGGTTGCCGGGAATTGAACTCAGGACCTTTGGAAGAGCAGGCAATGCTCTTAACTGCTGAGCCATCTCTCCAGCCCCCTTGTGGGGGGCTTCTGAGTGTGTGTGTGTGTGTGTGTGTGTGTGTGTGTAATGTATGTAACCCTGAGTTTCTTCCTACCTGTTCCCTGCTTTTGACTGAGTGGCCTGGGCAGTAGTTGAGATGATGAACCTGTGACCTGTGTCTGGAGATCTGGTCTCGGGGGAGGTGGTACCCTGGGTCAAGGATGCAGAGACACTTCTGCCCGCGTGGTTGATCTGTGTCCCGGAAGCCCTGGTGTGGAGCTGTGGGGCCGGTGGGAGCTGCGCTTGACCATTCCTCCCTGGCCAGGCCCCTGGCCGCCGTCGCAAGAACATGTCTGAGTTCCTGGGGGAGACGAGCATCCCAGGGCAGGAGCCCTCCACGCCTTCCAGCTGTTCTCTGCCTCTTGGCAGCAGTGGAGGCACCAGCAGTGGGAGCAGCGAGAGCTGGAAGAACCGGGCAGCCAGTCGCTTCAGCGGTTTCTTCAGCTCCAGCCCCAGCACCAGTGCCTTTGGGCGGGTATGTGGCGCCACGGGCTCAGGGCAGAGCAGCTAGCCAACCCTGACCCTGACCCTGGCCCTGGGTCTCCTTCCAGGAAGTGGACAAGATGGAACAGCTGGAGGGCAAACTGCATGCCTACAGCCTCTTCGGACTACCGCGGATGCCCAGGAGGCTGCGTTTTGACCATGACTCCTGGGAGGAGGAGGAAGAGGATGAGGATGAGGATGAAGATAACTCAAGCCTGAGGCTGGAGGACAGCTGGAGGGAGCTCATTGATGGGCATGAGGTGGGTGTAGCTGGGGAAAGTGGGCTGCTTGGCTGTGTCGTGGTAGAGGAAGCCCACTATAGTGGTGTTATCTTGGGTATCTTGACAGTCGCAATTCTAATGATGGGGATGCCTCGCCTTCCAGATCTTTGTGTTCCTGTCAAGAAAATGAGGACGTTGCGTGCAGGGCTGCTCACCCTCTGTGACTGTCCCCACACATCCTAGGCTACTGGCTAACCTGTCCTGTCCCTCCCTCTAGAAGCTGACCCGGCGGCAGTGCCACCAACAGGAGGCAGTGTGGGAACTCCTGCATACAGAAGTCTCCTACATCCGGAAGCTGCGTGTGATCACCAACGTGAGTGTGGGACCCAGGTGCAGAGGCCAACTAAGTGTACTAAGCAGGGCAGTTACCTGACGGTTGTTGAAAGCAGGGAAATCAAAGGGCTCCAGGCTGCATCCCGGGTGTGGATTTCTGAGGTGTCTGGGAGGTGGGGCGGGGGGGGGGGGGGACGACGGGACATCAGGCTTGCCGGCCAGGTGAAGCTGACTTATTCTGGGTGAGGCCCGAGCTGTTCAACGGCTGTTTCTGAACACCTGCTATCTATCAAGTCACCAGGAGCTGAGAGAGTGGATAGGCACTCAGGGGATTTAAACAGGGGAGGGAGAACACCTGCCCTGGAGGGAGGCGGAACCAGGGCAGAGGTGACCCAGAGCCTTCCAGGTTTGCTGAGAAACCATTCTCCTTAGCTCTCCTCCTGATGGGAACAGTCAGGGTGACCCCTCCCCCCCAGTTGAACCATGCTTGGGTTGGCGCTTCTGGGTGTAGCCATCCAAACACCCTCTTTCTCTCTGGCTGCTTAAGGGCCTTAGGGGGAAGGGGTAATTAAGAGTCTGGGTAGGGCCTCAGGGCTGGGAACCCCACCCCTACCCCTGCTGCAGCGTCCCCTCCCCCTACAGCTGTTCCTGTGCTGTCTTCTTAACCTGCAAGAGTCGGGGCTCCTGTGTGAGGTGCGACCTGGCCTGGGGCGGCGTCGGGGGAGGTACGGGGCAGGGGCGGGGTTAGCAGGGAGGAGTGGGTGGGACGGGGCGGAGCCGATCCGCGCCTGTGTTCGCCTAGGTGGAGGTTGAACGCGTGTTTAGCAACATCCCTGAGATTGTGCGGCTGCATCGCGGGCTGTGGGGCAGCGTGATGGTGCCGGTGCTGGAGAAGGCGCGGCGCACGCGGGCGCTGTTGCAGCCTGGGGACTTTCTCAAAGGCTTCAAGATGGTATGGGCAGGGACACTGAAACCCCCCCCAGGACTAGATCCTGTGTGCCTGTCCATTTCCTCTAGTTAGGGTTCCCACTAACCCTAATTCCAGGTTAACTCTGGCCAAAAGAGGAAGTAGTGCGTGTTGGTGACCTGGGTTTGAGTCCTTGCCACCTGACTATGGGTGGTATCTTTGAGACTTAATGTCCTGACCTGGAAACCCCTCCGGGGTTGTATGGGAAGCCCCTGGGGCCCTTGAAAACCTAAGGTAACCGGTGCTGTGGTTCTGCCCCGACCAGTTCGGCTCGCTCTTCAAGCCATACATCCGATACTGTATGGAGGAGGAGGGCTGCATGGAATACATGCGTGGCCTGCTGCGTGACAACGACCTGTTCCGCGCCTATGTCACGGTGAGGGTCTGGAGCTCTGGGTGCAGGACCTTGGGCACAGCTGGGTAGGCGGGGCCTGAAGGGGCGAGGTTAAGCCTGATCTCCACCCCCACTCTACAGTGGGCTGAGAAGCACCAGCAGTGTCAGCGGCTGAAGCTGAGTGACATGCTGGCCAAGCCCCACCAGCGGCTCACCAAATATCCACTGCTGCTCAAGTCAGTGCTGAGGAAGACGGATGAGCCGCGCGCCAAGGAAGCGGTGATCACCATGGTAACTCGAATTGTGAGCGTACCGCCGCCCTCCCAGTCTGTGTCTCTCCCAGATCCTGGCCCTAAACCCCAACGTCTGTCTTCAGATCAGCTCTGTGGAATGCTTCATCCACCACGTGAACGCATGCATGCGGCAGCGACAGGAGCGCCAGCGGCTGGCAGGGGTGGTGAGCCGGATCGATGCTTACGAGGTTGTGGAGGGCAGCAATGATGAGGTGGATAAGGTGAGCAGCGAGCCTCTAGCTAGTAGCCTTCTGGGAACACCCATTTGTCAGAGGGGGTGGTTGCTCTGCAGATCTCCTTTGGGGGCCTCTCAGATTTGACCCTGACCTCCCTGACATCTGCACCCCCACCTAAAGCTCTTGAAGGAATTTTTACATCTGGACCTGACCGCACCCATGCCTGGCGCCTCCCCTGAAGAGATTCGGCAGCTGCTGCTGGAAGGGAGCTTGAGGATGAAGGAGGGAAGAGACAGCAAGGTGATCCCAGGACCACCCCACACCTGAGACCTTGCCCACCCACTCTTGCTTTGTAGGCACCATCCTTCCTGAGGTTCTCCCTTGGGCTTGCGTCGGTGGCTCATAGCTGCCTGGTTAATTATGTGTTAACTGTCCTGGTCTGCTTCTGATACAACACTGTTGGGATACAACACTGGTCAGAAGCAGTCTGGGTAGGAAAACATTTCTTTGGCTTTACATTTCTATGTCTTAGGCCATCTGTGAGGGGAGTCAGGGCAGGAGCTGAAGCAGAGGCCATGCTGGAAGGATGCCTTCTATCTTGCTCACTTTGCTTCTTTCTTTTTTTCTTTTTTTTTTTTGGTTTTTCGAGACAGGGTTTCTCTGCAGCTTTTTTAGAGCCTGTCCTGGAACTAGCTCTTGTAGAGCAGGCTGGCCTCAAACTCACAGAGATCCGCCTGCCTCTGCCTCCTGAGTGCTGGGATTAAAGGCGTGCGCCACCACCACCTGGCTCACTTTGCTTCTTATACAGTCCAGGGCCACCTGCCCAGAGATGGCCCTGCCTACAGTGGGATGGGCCCTCCCACACCAATCATTAATTAAGAAAATGCCCCACAGATTTGTCTACTGCCTAATCTGGGAGTATTTGTCTCAGTTGAGGGTCCCTCTTCCTAGATGACTCTAGCTCATGTCGAACTGACACAGAAACTGACCAGGGCCGTGGTGGCGCAGGCCTTTAATCCCAGCACTCGGGAGGCAGAGGCAGGCGGATCTCTGTGAGTTCGAGACCAGCCTGGTCTACAAGAGCTAGTTCCAGGACAGGCTCCAAAGCTACAGAGAAACCCTGTCTCGAAAAACCCAAAAAAAAAAAAAATCCTCTTTTAATTTCGAGGCTCATAATAAGAAAAGGAGGTGTTTGATGAAAACTGAGCTCCAGGGGCCATTGGGCTCAGTGGGTAAAGGCACTTGCTACCAAGTCTGTTGATCTGAGTCTGAGAGAGCTGACCTTGTGTGCCCCACAGATACACACATATATACAAAAGCAAGAAGCAGCTCCCAGCTAAAGTTGTGGCAGGGGCTGGAGAGCTGGCTCAGTGGTTACGAGCACTTGCTGGTCTTGCCGAGGACCTGGGTTCACTTCCCACCATGCACATGGTATCTCATAACTGTGTATAGCTCCAGTTCCATGGGATCCCTCAGGCCCCAGGCATGCACATAGAGCACACACATGCAGGCAAGCGCTCACACACATACAAATGAAGGTTTAAAAATGGTTTTTAAAAAGCCAGGCATGGGACCTGGAGAGATGGCTTAGAGACTGTTCTTGCAGAGGACCTGGGGTTCAGTTCCCAGTACCCACATGGCAGCTTAAAGCTGTCTGTAACTCTAGTTCCAGGGGATCTGACACCTTCATGCACATAAAATAAAGTTAAATAAATTATATATATATAAAGCCAGGTGTGGTGGCACATGCCTTTAATCCTAGCACTTCGGAGGCAGAGGCAGGTGGATCTCTGAGTTCAAGGCCAGCCTGGTCTACAGAGCAAGTCCCAGGACGGCAGGACTACATACAGAAACCCTGTCTTGAAAATCAGGGTCCTATTTGTAACCCAACAGCTCTTGCTTCCCTGCCACAGATGGATGTGTACTGCTTCCTGTTCACTGATCTACTCTTGGTGACCAAGGCCGTGAAGAAAGCCGAGAGAACCAAGGTCATCAGGCCACCACTGCTGGTGGACAAGATTGTGTGCCGGGAGCTTCGGGACCCTGGTGAGGATTCTGGCCTGTTCTTGGTCAAGGGGCTGCCACAGACAAGGGTTCTGATACTAACCTGGCCCTTCCACGACCAGGCTCCTTCCTCCTCATCTACCTGAATGAATTCCACAGTGCTGTGGGAGCCTACACATTCCAGGCCAGCAGCCAGGCCCTATGCCGAAGCTGGGTGGACACTATTTACAATGCCCAGGTGAGAACAGAGTGACGGGTGCAGGGAACTGGGGTCTGCTGCTCACAGCTCATCCCGTGTCTGTGCCCACTCACCCTGCAGAACCAGCTGCAGCAGCTGCGTGCACAGCTGCGTGCCCAGGAGGAGCATCCAGGCAGCCAGCCCCTGCAGAGCCTGGAAGAGGAGGAGGATGAACAGGAAGAGGAAGGGGAGAGCAGTGCTTCAGCCGCCAGCTCCCCCACCATCCTGCGAAAGAGCAGCAACAGCCTCAACTCTCAGCACTGGTACGTTCATCCAAGACTACCCGGTAAACTCGAGCCTCGTGCTTATAATCCCGGCATTTGAGAGCTGAGGCAGGAGGATTACCTCGAGTGTATGGCAGCCTGGGCAACAAAGTGAGACCTTGTCTCAAGAAAGAAAGAGAGAGAGGGAGAGGGAAGGAGGGGGAGAGAGAGGGAGAGAGAGAGAGAGAGAGAGAGAGAGAGAGAGAGAGAAGAAAAAGAAGAAAAGAAAGAGACAGGTTGACGTACAATCTACCCACCAAGCTAAGGTACATGAACTCTAATCCCAGCATCTGAGAGGTGGAGGCAGGAGGATTGCCAGAAGTTTGAAGCCAACCTGGTCTTTGTAGCGAGCTCTAGGGCTCTACAGCCAGACCAGGTCACACACACAATAAAGAGCATTTGGTAGGGCCCATCAGGATAAGTGACCCCAGCCAGCCCAGGACATAGGGATTGCCCTCTGAATAGCATCATGCTATGAACCCAGTGGGACTGTTGGGGGACAGCTCTGTCTCCTACCAGAGTCCAGGCATGGAGGACCCATTGTGTGTCGCTACCTGCAGCCCATGCACAGGTCAGGAATGGGTGCTGTCAGTGACGACAGGACCGGAAGCCCTGACCTCAGAGCCCCTGGTTTTCTAGGTTGCTTTAGGCTTTTTAGGGATCTGGCTGGCTGACTCTCCTTCTGCCCCTACAGTGCCTCAGATGGCTCCACGGAGACCCTGGCCATGGTCGTGGTAGAGCCTGGGGAGACACTGTCTTCTCCGGAGTTTGACCGTGGTCCCTTCAGCTCCCAGTCGGACGGGACTTCACTTAGCACCACGGCTTCATCCATCACTCCCACTAGCGAGCTGCTGCCCCTGGGCCCGGTGGATGGCCGCTCTTGTTCCATGGACTCTGCCTATGGCACTCTGTCCCCCACTTCTCTGCAAGACTTTGTGGCTCCACCCCCTGTGGTAGAGCCAGTGCCTGCGCCCCAGCCCCCGGAGTTACCACAGACCCCCTCACCCTGCCTCCGCCGCTGTACTCCTGTCCAGCTGATCCCTCGTCTGCCCCGCCTGCTCAAGTCCAAATCTGAGGCTAGTCTCTTACAGCTCCTCTCAGGAACTGCCACCTGTGTAGTGCCCCCAGCTCCCAGCCGCAGCCTGTCAGAACTGTGCCTGGTCACCACGGCCCCTGGGGTTAGGACTCGGAGCTCCCTTCAGGAAGGTGGACCTGGTTGGAATTGCCCAGGGGCATGTGGCCCTAGCCATGGCTCCGAGTTGTCAGAACCTGAGAACAGAACCAGCCACTTGACCAGGGAACCTACAGATTGTGCCAGGAGAGACATGCCTTCAGGGGTTGCTCCCAGGGTGCAGCCTGAGCCTCCCCCAGGAATCTCCACTCAGCATAGGAAGCTGACCCTGGCCCAGCTCTATCGGATCAGGACCACCCTGCTGCTTAACTCCACGCTCACTGCCTCGTGAGTGGCGTGGCTGGGGGGAGGACCGGATGACTCTGTGATGGCGTGGGTAGTACTGAGTCGTGGGAGTGGGTAGTGATGTAGCCATGACTGCGAGCATCAGCGTGGGGATGGAGTGTGAAAAGGAGCTTCAGACCTGCCCCAGCTACCGTAGGGTTGTCTGTAGCAGGCAGCAGGAAAGGGGTCAAAGGACCATGGTGGAGAGTAGGGTTAACTAAAGCCATCTCGTGAATGGCATCAACCAAGGATGGACTTTCTCTCCGCCCCTTACAGGGAGGTGTGAGCGGAAGGAGACCCCAAGGGTGCCACTGACTAAGGGACAGCAGAGAACACGCCACCTGGGGGATATGGCACCTGCTTCACCGCTGCTGCGTGTGCCCGTGTGCCAGGCAGGATGGCTGCCCATCACCCCATGGCCAATTTGCACTTTGCTGGACTGGATGGAATGGAGAAGGGCTCTGCCGAGTTCCACCCCTTGCCCAGGCAGCCCCTTTTCCTCTGCTCTTGACATGGCTGGCCCTAACCATCTGGGCGAGACTCCCAAGCAGCCCTCCCCCACCACCCTCATTTGGTTGAACTATGCTCACCTCTGAGGCTCGGGCTGGACTCTGTCAAGCTGCGTATTTATTGAGTTTGGCTCTTTTATAAAGACTTGTATATACTCCCCGGGAGAGAGTCCTGTGGTTCTGGAACCCCATCTGTTCACTGCTCACGTGCATTGAGCTGGCTGGGGTGTGTGGGTCTCACCAGCTGTAGTAGGGCCCCTGTGGAAGATACTGTGGGCCAGCCAGGCGGTGGTGGCGCACACCTTTAATCCCAGCACTCGGGAGGCAGAAGCAGGCGGATCTCTGAGTTCGAGGCCAGCCTGGTCTACAAGAGCTAGTTCTAGGACAGACTCTAGAAACTACAGGGAAACCCTGTCTCAAAAAACCAAAAAAGATACTGTGGGCCAGTACCCCAAGACCAACTTGTCTCCTGCCGCAACCAGGAGGTCACCATTAAATTGGTACCCCCAGGAAATGCTTCTTGTCCCTGCCCTTGCTGAACCCTTCTAGACTCTACATTCTAGAGGGTATTGCTTAACTCAGGGCTCCATCCATCCCAGATTCCACACCCAGCTGTTCTGGGAGATGTAGGTCTCTCACAGACCTAAGTTTTCCCAACCCCAACCCAAGTACTCCAGGCCCAGAGAAAAGACACTTGCCCTGGACCCACCTCTAAGAAACGGTTCTCAGGACTGGAGCTAGCCCGAGGGTGGGGTTGGGATGCAACCTTGTCCTATATAGGTTTAGTCAAAGCCTGTGTCAGCTTCCAGTACCTGAAGTGCACCCCGCCGGGAAGGGCCTGGAAGGTCTCCTTCTGGTAGAGAGTCACGCCCCCTTCGCTGCTGAAGAACCGCAGACCCCACCCTGGCCATCCCCTGAGGCGGGCTTTTCTGGATGGCGCGGGCGGGCAGGCCTGGGCTAGGAACTCGGGCTGGGCTAGTGGGGAAGCCCCGGGCTGCGGGACCAGAGTAGCACTCAAAGGTCCCAGGCGGTACAGACCGCCATGGAGCCACTGCCACGGGGATACATGAAGGAGGTGAGTGGGATCGAGGGAAGCCCGGAAACAGCCTTGTCCTGCAGCCCAGGAGCTAAGTGTCTATGAAGCTTGGTGGTGGGGTGCCCTCCACTCCGACCTCCCTGAGGGCTGGGTTGCCTCCACCCACCGACCTAGTTAGGTTCGGGCGCGCCCTTCCGCTGAGAGGAAGCACACGCTCCCGCTCCGGGGGAAAGAGGCGTCTGGGGGCCTCCATATCGCAGAAGGCATGGATGGTGGCAGGGTGGCCCGGTCTTGATGATTGTAGGGGAAGTGGGTGAGGGGCTAACAAGGGACCGTCGTGTGTTGTGCATGTGTAAGCTGGGTCTGTAGACCGAGAAGGAAACTGGCCCCGCTCCCCTTCCCATGGGTGCCCCATTCTACCCAGAAGCCTGAGAAAGCAGATGCTAAGGCTCTGGGATGGAGGAGGAGCCTGGGAGCCACCCAGGGGTCAGCAGTGCATGTTTCCCAGGCTCTCTTGCTGCTACTGCTGCTGCTGCCCACGGGCCAGGGCCAGGGCAGCCCTCCTGGCCGGTGTGACTGTGCTGGTGACTCAGAGAAGAGGTATGGCCGGTTTTGTTGCAGGGGCTGCCCAAAAGGTAGGTGGCTGGAAGGGTAAAGAGGGTGAAGCAGGGAAAAGGAGGGTGGGGGAGGGTGAAACAGGCTGGAGATGGGGTCCAGGGAGGCTGGGGTGGCAGCCACAGGTGGGAGGCAGGTAGAGAGCAGAGCGGAGAGATGGCGACCAGTGGGAAGCAGGTAGAATGGTTTGACTCTTGACACTTGCCTGGGTTCCGCAGGACACTACAAGAAGGCCCCCTGCACGGAGACCTGTGGCAACTCCACCTGCCTTCCCTGTCCTCAGGGCACCTTCTTAACCATGGGAAACCACTTTAAGACCGACTGTACCCGCTGCCAAGCCTGTGATGAAGGGGGTGAGGGACCTGCCCAGGACTCAGGGGACTCTTGCGGACAGGCCATTCAGAAAGCTGGCTTGGGCCCAGCCTGTGGGTGTGAGACCCCTGAGTTCAGTCCACTTGGTGGCCACCATGTATTCTGCTTCTAAATGTTCTTCTCCTTTCCCCTGTGGCCTTTCTGTTTCCACATGCCGTGGCCTCTGGTCCACTATGAGCTGCCTACTTCTCTACCTGTGGGGCTAGCTAACACCTCCTTCTTTTTGTGGAGGTCAGTAGCCTGAACGCACCCACGTTCCCATATTCCTACACCCCTGACAGCTTTCCAAGTGACCCTGGAGAACTGTTCAGCCGTGTCGGATACCCGCTGTGGCTGTCAGGCAAGCCGGCTTTTCTGCTCCACCGAGCCATGCAGGGAAAGTTCGCCCTTGTCTTGCCTCTCATGTTCAGATTGCACTGCTCCTCCAACCCTCGGTGAGTACCCCATCCTGGGCTGTCCTGGAATTCACTTTGTAGACCAGGCTGGCCTTGAACTCACAAAGATCCGTCTGCCTCTGCCTCCTGAGTGCTGGGATTAAAGGCGTGCGCCACCATCCCTCCAGCTCCCCTAAACCCTTTTCTTTCATCTCCCTCCCCTCCTGCCCTGGAACACACCATCTCTTGGTCCACAGGGCTCAATTAACATGGCAATGACTGCATGTGCTGCCCCAAGTAGGAGGCTGTCCTGGGCCAGAAGGAAGGGAGGCTGGGAGCAGGGTGGGGACTTTGGGGACAGAAGCTACTGGTTTAGAAATGGGTAAAGATGTAGGTGGGGGCAGCTTGGCTTGGCCATGGAAGTGGCATTTCAGACAACAGGCTGGTAAAAGGTTGTGCAGATACATAACAGGGCGTATTGTCACTTCTGTCAGTCACAGTGTCCCTTAGACCTTCCGTCCTCCCATTGGTTACAAGCTCCGCGGCTTGCACTGAGACTGGATTTGCTGCTCATTCTTGGCAAGCTAAGAGATCTCAAGTTTCCCCTCTGAGCATGAGGGTGCTGTGAAGCCTTCCCGGAGCTGTAATAAGGGGAAGGCACCTTACTGGATAGATCATTTGCTTATCTTCTACCTACCTCACAGACACTAATTCTAGGTGTGAGGACCACTCAGGAACTAATGATGCAAACCTCCCATTCTTGTGGATCTAGCTAGACGCTCAAGAGTGATGGTTGATATTAGTGGCCCAAGTGACATTTCAGTGATGCTCAGGGAATGGACGACGGAATGAGGCTCACAGAATGGATGCCCCCACCTCCTAAAAGATGGGGAAGGTACCAGGCAGTCCTGGGTAGCCTTCAGTCCTGCCCCACTCCCTTTGCAGGGGTTTTGGCAGAATATGTCCCGCTGCCTACACAACAGCCTGTGCCTGGAAGTGGAGTAGGTGGTAACTCTAGTGGGAAGGCTGTGGTGGAGGGGCCACTGTGAGGAGGGTGTGGCTGCAGGCTGGGGTGGAGGGGCCAGTGTGGGGAGGGGGTGGCTGCAGGCTGTGGTGGAGGGGCCACTGTGAGGAGGGGGTGGCTGCTGGCTGGCACTCACCAGTTACTGTTTTCTCAGTAGTTTGGGTCCAGGTGCTTCTAGGGACCTCATTCCTGCTTGGGGCCACCCTGATCTGTTCATATTGCCGACGCCAGCCTTGCAAGCCTGTGGTTCCTGGTAAGTCCATACATGTACTGCACACGTGCGTTACCAGAGACCTGGGGTAAAGTTAGGTAGGTACTCTAGAGCCCCTGGAACTCTGTGCAGAAGGGGAAACTGAGGGAAGGAGTATGAGGTGCAAAGGGACTCAAGATGCACTGGACTGGCACCTAAGTCCAGGGGCCTTGGCTGCTGCTGACATGGCATCTCTGTCTGTCTGTCTGTCTGTCTGTCTGTCTGTCTGTCTGTCTTCAGCAGACACAACTGAAATGGAGACCCTGACCTCACCACAGGTAATTATCTCGGGACTGGGAGGCTTCTGGAACTAGGAGAGTTATAGTCCTTAGTGCTCTGCATGGTTGCTAGCACAGATTAGACCTAACAGACAAGTGCTGTCATTTGTCAAAGAGCTGAGTTATCAGTAATAAGACCAGCTACAGCACCCGCTCTTGAGTGACTGTCCCCTCGAGTCAGACAGGTGCCCCAGGCCTAACACTGAGAGGGATGAACAACTCCAAAGGATTGGGGGACGGACTTCAGACAAACACAGTAGCCCTCTGCTGGGCCACAGGAGTGTGTGTGTATGTGTGTGTGTGTGTGTGTGTGTGCACTTGCACGTTTACCCAGGCCTAGGGGAGGCAATTCTGCCTCCTGAGCCAGGGAATGGCCACCCCTGGGCAGAAACTAGTAAAGGGGCCTGTTTAGACAAACATGACTGACTTGGTGCCTCTCCCCACTCCAGACTACCCATCCCTCCTCCTCAGACAGTGCCCACACCCTCCTGGCACCCCAAGGCAGGACTGGAAAAGTCTACACCACTGTCCAGTTGGTAGGCAACAGCTGGACCCCTGGTTTATCCCAGACTCAGGATATGGCCTGCAACCAGGTTCCACAGCCCTGGAATCAGTCGCCAAACAGAACTCTTGGTAAGTGATTGAAATGGCTAAGGCCTGATTCCATCGTCCCAAGTCCAAGGTGGACTTCCTGTCCTCACTGGGTGGTATCTGGCCTGCCCAAAGAAGTCCATTAGGCCTCCTGGTGAAAAGCAACTTCACTTCCCTGACCCCACCTCAGGCCTTCCTCTGGCACCTCCGCTCTCGCCAGCGCCCCCCGCAGGCTCGCCAGCCGCTATGCTCCAGCCTGGCCCGCAGCTCTATGATGTGATGGATGCTGTCCCAGCACGACGGTGGAAGGAGTTCGTGCGCACACTGGGGCTACGGGAGGCAGAAATTGAGGCTGTGGAGGTGGAGATCTGCCGCTTCCGAGACCAACAGTATGAGATGCTCAAGCGCTGGCGCCAGCAGCAACCTGCAGGCCTGGGTGCCATCTATGCGGCCCTGGAGCGCATGGGGTTGGAAGGCTGTGCCGAGGACCTGCGCAGCCGCCTGCAGCACGGCCCGTGATGTGAGGCCTACCAGTCACGTCGTCATTCCAGTGACCCTCGCAGGAGCCTTAAGTATCGTTACTTATGCGTGTAGACATTTTATGTCATTTACTACCCCCCTAGCACGGT
Organism: Arvicola amphibius; assembly: GCF_903992535.2. Lineage (NCBI taxonomy): Eukaryota > Metazoa > Chordata > Mammalia > Rodentia > Cricetidae > Arvicola > Arvicola amphibius. Next base: position 4,157,761 of record NC_052052.2, on the reverse strand, counting down.
CCTGCGTAGCAGCACCGGCTGGCCTCGCCCCTGCTTACCTGCCCTATGGAGCTCCAGCTAAGGGAAGCGAAGCATCGTGGAGAAATATCAAGAGGGGCCAAATGATCAGTTGCACAACTGTTTATCAACCTGAGTTTGGAGTTGGTATTAAATATCTTAAATAGTTTCTTGGTGTTTCAGTGGTGCTGGGGCTGCTGAGTGGTACTCTAGTTCACTTTTTCCCCCCTGGGTGTTGAGTTGGCTAGGGGTCCTGATGTCTCGGGAACTGGGGCGCGCAGTGGAAACCAGTGGCCTTCGTGGCTCCTACATCAACCCCTCCTGTATCCGCCACGACCCAGTGGCCCCAGGAGAAAGTCACTAAGCCGGCGAGTGAGAGTGAATGAGGAGCCACAGTTGGCGGATAGAGGTTTAATGGGGAAGGAAGGGGGTGGGGTATGGGGTCAGGAATAGTTGCGGCTCCAGGTGCAGGGTCCCTGACCCTCCACTTACACCACTGGGGCAGTGAAAAGGTCAGGGGAGCGCGAAGGTCCTGGCTGGGGACTGGGAGGGCTTAACTGGAGTAGGGGGTTAAGATGGGGCCCCTTGGGAGCGGTGGCTCCGCCCCGACAGGCAAGTTTCATCGGTTCTGGTAAACAAATGACTGAGAGGAAACCCTCACCGGGGATGAGAAATGCAGCCTGGCCTTGGCTAGCGCAGATCTGGGTTGTGGAGGGAGGAAAACCCCTTCCCCGAGCTCGGGGTCTGCCTCCACCCAGGACGGGCTGGCAGTGTGGGTTCCGGGATGTGGGGGAGGGGGCTGCAGCCGGGTGTGCGCCCTGCAGAAAAAGTCACCACCCACGGGACTGGGGAGAGCTGAGCACAAGGTAGACGAACATGCAAATATATGTAAGTGAGCATGCAAATAAGCAGCATCTTTTTTCTTTTCTTTCTTTTTTTCTTTTTGCGTCAACAGCTTGAGCACTTTTTCCAGGCGACAGCAGCAGTGCGCAAGCACTCCAGCAGCAGGGCTGGGGATGTGGGGCCAGGGAGGGGGAACAGGGAGGGTTCCGGCACCGAAGGGAAGGGCGGCAAGGCTCCCAGCCCTTTCAGCACCAACCTGACAGGATGGGGCGGGGGCTGGGGGGCCGCTCCCCATCTCTCAGAACTGGTGAGGCTACACGCAAGAGGACAAGAGACTCTTATTACTTAGGGATCTCCCCCTTCTTCAAGATGACCTGTCGCTGCCAGGGTGCGAGCTTGGCCTCGTCGTAGCCCAGTGTTCGCAGCTTCTCAGACTGTTCTTTTGCCCGCTGCATTTCCTCCTGCTTTTGCCGCTCCTCCTCTTTTCTGTTTATGGGTGGCAAAACTCAGTGATGCCTGGGGCCAGATACAGGGGCCGGCCAGACACAAGGATGGCAGAGAGGGAGCAAACGAGGGCAGGGCCTTTTCCCGCTTACGACCCTGGGGTTTTTATGGGGTCATATTGGTCATGAAGAGATGGGTAGGTGGAGGCTAAGGTTGGGTTATTTTGTGGAGGCCTGTTACCCGGAGGGGGTGCTGGGTCACACAGGGCTCACGCAGGTGGCCCTGTGTGAGGATTGAATGTTTCAGAGTTCAGGGGATCAATGACAAGAGAGGCCTGTCATTGGAGACAGGACTTGAGTAGTTAGGGAACTGTCAATCTAAATGACCAGGGAATAGGGTAGAGATGCTGGGGATCTCATTACAGGGGAACAGGCCAGCTAGCTAGCTAGGGACAGATTCTCAGAACACAAGCCTATGGACTGGGGTATAGCTCCCCAGGTTAGACCTTGCCTAGAACACACAGCTTTGAGCCCTAACTCTAAAGAAGCATAAGGGTAGATTTGCTTTTTTGACAGGGTCACTGCTAATTCTATTTAGTTATGGAGCAATTGAAAGATTCAAATTGGCATACACATGGTATTTTCAAAACTAAGCTTTTTTGGGGGGGGACCCCAAACTTGCTATGTTGACAAGGTTACTCTGAACTTCTGATTCTCCTGCATGCTGGAATTACAGGCCTGTGCTATCACTCAAGGGTTGGTTTTGTGTGTGTGTGTGTGTGTGTGTGTGTGTGTGTGTTATTTTGTTTTCAATTTTATTTAATTGAGTGTGAATGAGTATTTTGCCAGCATTTATGTCTGTGTACCACATGTGTGCCTGGTGCCCAAGGAGGCTAAAAGAGGCCATTGGATCCTCTAGAACTGGAGTTACAGATGGTTTTGAGCTGCCTTGTAGGTGCTGGGAGTTGAACCTGGGTCCTCTGGAAGAGCAGCAAATGTTTTAACTTCTGAGCCATCTCTCTAGTCCCATGCCTCCAGATATATGCAGACTGAGCCTGGGGCTTCCAGGGCTCTGGACAAGCACTCTGCCACCTGAGCTATGAGCCTAGGAGCTGCTGAAATAAGACTTCATACATTAAATTAAAGCATTAAAATTAAGTTTACCTATATCTTTTAAAAACTTTCTCGGCCTGGAGAGATGGCTCAGTGGTTAAGAGCACCGCCTGCTCTTCCAAGGGTCCTGAGTTCAATTCCCAGCAACCACATGGTGGCTCACAACCATCTGCAATGAGATCTGGCGCCCTCTTCTGGCGGGCGGGCATACATGGAGGCAGAATGTTGTATACATAATAAATAAATAAATCTTAAAAAAAAAAACTTTCTCAATGTGGCTACCACAAAATTTAAAATTACATGTGTGGTGCACATTATACTTCTAGCTGGCAGTACCAGGATAGATTCCTGGGTACAGAAATTAAGTTGAGGGGAATGTGAATGATCAAGTTTATTGATCCTGGGGTTAAAATAACTGTCTTTGGGGATGGAGAGATGGCTTATCAATTAAGATCATGGACTACTCTTGCAGAGGACCCAAACTGGATTCCCAGCACCCATACTGGGTGGCTCACAACCACTTGTAACTGGAACTCCAAGGGATCTGACACCTCTGGCCTCCACAGACATCTGCATTCGTGTGTGCCTACCCACACAGAGACACACAGGCATACACATAATTAAAGCAGAAAAGCCAGCACTGTAGGATAGAAAACCCAGCTTTTGTTTGCCTTTCGTTTTGAGACAAGGTCACCTCATAGGTCAATTTGGCCTTGAACTGGCTGTGAAGCCAAGGATAACCTTGAACTCCTAGTCCTGCCTATACCTACCAAGTGGGATTCTAGGTATATGCCAACACACACAGTGCTAACACAGTTGGTGAAAAGCTTAGGTTAGTGATAGGAGATGTGGGGGGGGAAGGGTCAAGGTAATGTGATCTGAGCATGAGAGCTAGACTTTGAGGGGCAGGTGCTAAATAATTAAGGGTGTTATGTCATTAGTGGGCGCAGAAAGGTTATGATACAAGGACTGAAGTAATGGGTTGGGTGAAGGAATATAAGGGACAAGCCTCAGTGAGTGGTTGTAGAAAAAAGTGACAGGTTTGGGCCAGGATCGAACTTACCGCTTCTGCTCCCTGGAATGAGAAAGAGACAGGATTAGATGGCATCCCAACCCCAAAGGTGGTCAAGACAGTGTCCAGCATCCTCCTCCAGACACTCACCGCTCCTCCTCCAGCTTCTTCCGGAGGATGTCTCGCCTCCAGGCAGGCAGGCTAGCCAGCCGGGCCTCCTCCTCTTCCTCCTAAAACACAACCACACAGCTTCAGGGACCAGCTTGACCTGAGATTTGCAGGCCAGGGGCATGCATTTTCAACCCAGGGGACATGGAGAATTCAGGGGCAGCAGAATATATATGTGTTTATAAGAAAGACCTTTTTGGTGGCCTGCTTTGGCACAATCAGATAATGGTGCTTAGTGATAGCCTGCTCAAAAGGGTCCTTCTGCTCCCCAATGACCCAACCAGTTTCCTAGAGGTGGAGCCAGATAGATCAGGGAAGGTAAAAGGGAAGAAGCAGAAAAGTAGCTGGGTCCTGATTTCCCCCAAAGCAGGTGGCTAGATGGTTCCAAGTCTGTCTTTCCGAATTTTTAGGAAGATAGAGACTTGAACCGCACACCCACCGGGTCAGCTCAGGAAGACCTGGGCTGTTCCGGATCCCCTATGGAGGACCTTCTGGCCCATGCTTGCTCTTTTCTTAATGGGACAGAAACTATTCCACTATGTGGGACTATAATGACATGGGGAGAGGGGTGCCGGCACAGCCTATGACAGAGCGCTTTATTCCTTGATGTTACAGAATAAATAGCAAGGGTCTGTACACATCACACACCACACAGAACACTGCACGGGTGGCCAAGGAGGTAAGTAGCTGCGAACTTCGGTGAAAAACCAGAGACAGAACCGCACTGCCCTCAGGGGACCCAGGGTTCCTTAACTTGTGCTTCCTGGCTTCATAGCAACGCCTGACTTGCCCTGTGACCCTGTGACTAACCCATCTCATAAATGCCTTCACTTCCTCCCTCCTAGGGACCTCAAAGGTCCCAGAGAAGCAGGCTTTTAACAGTCTGGTTCTTTTCTCTCTGGTTCTGGCCTCTAGATGCCAATCAGGCATCCAGGCACAAAACTAAGCTCTGCATTTGCTCTCTCTCAGATGTCAAAGAGTTCTGCCTCCTTCTCCTTCCAAAAGGAGAAGCTCCGGTCAATATAACGGCAGATGTCCTCATTGCTGAATTCGCCCATCTCAGACACCAGCTCCAGGGGCTCTTCAGATGGGGGTTCCCAACTAGGCAGGTCTGAGGTTGGGGGAGGTGCAGCGGGAGGCGGCTGAGGTGCTGGGGCTGGGGCCTCTGGCTGCCCCTGTGGCAGGTCCTGTGTTTGAGCAGGAGTGGATTCTTCAGAGGGCTCCTCCTCTCTCTCCTCTCTCTTCTCCTTGTCTTCCTCCTTTCTCTTCTCTTCCTCCAGTTTTTCCTCCTCTCCCCCCTTCTCTTTTTCTTCCTCCTCTTTCTCTTGGTCTTGTTCCTTCTCTCCCCCTTCTCCCTTCTCCTCTTGGGCCTCTTCTGGAGCCGGCTCAGACTCGGGGCTGTCTCCAAAGAACTGGCACTTGAGATCCTCAAAGCCATCGTCCCAACCACGCTTTCCAGCCTCCACCTCCTCCAACACTGCTCGGTGGAACTGGCGGATAAGCTCCCACGGATGGCTGCCCAGACGGTCGAACATCTCATAGCACAACAGGTGGCGGAATTTCCGTTCCTCGCGGCTCAGGCCCATCTCCAGCAGCTGAAAGTAGCCTAACATGAAGAGATCCAGGGTGAGACTGTCGTAGCTCCGCGTAGCGCCGTCGTCAAGTGGTGGCAGGAAGTGCTCGGGCCAGTACACACCATGTGTCAGCTTCGAGCCGGGTACCTGGCGTGCTGGTACCTGCCTTAGCAGGCTTCTCCAGTGCCCCAGCAGTTTGCCCACCACCTGTCGCTGCTTAAGCAGCCGCAGCAGTCGCTCTTCAGGGTCACGGTCCAAGCCGTCACCAGCTGGTTGCTGCTGGGCAGTGTCGTCTGCCTCTGGGAGGGGACCGGCGCCAGAGGCCACCACCCGGGGCAGCAGTCTGCGCAGGCGCGCCTGAGCATGACGCCCAGGTCCTTGGAAGGTCCACTTGCGCCAATGCTCCAGGAAGAGGTAGACAATGCGCTCCTTACGCATGTCGATGTAGTCCTGGACGCCAGGCAGCTCGGTGGAGAGTGGGGGCCTGTTAGCCAGCTGCTCGGGCTTCGGAAAAGTTTCCTCCCGGTGCCACGGCTCGGGCGGGTCCAGGGTGTCCAGGGTCTCCTCTGCAGCCCACAGGCCATTGGCAACGGCGACTCCCGGCTCACTGGAACCGATCGCCACGTAGTCCTCCTCGAGGATGGGTTCCCGGTCCGGGGTATTGGCGGGCTGAGGGAGCTTGCGGCGCAGGCTCGGGGTGGGCGCCGCGCCCTGAGTGCGCAGTTCATACGCGGCGCGGAGGTGCTGTACCGAGACGCCACATTCGAGGATCTCCCGTGCCACAGCCTCCCGGCACCAGCTGAGCGAATGAGAGCGGCCCAAACAGTGAGGTCCAGGTCTCGAGGGTGCGTCTGGCAGCGGTGCCAGCGGTTGGCCAGTGTCTGCAGTCAGCAGTTCTGCCAGGTGTGCTGGCCGGCCGCCCAGCGCAGCCAGCAGCGTGGCCATACTCTTGAGCAGCGTAGAGATCTTGCTGCACCAGGCGGGCAGGTTGGGTGCGTGGCCGTGCATGCGCCGTGGGTCTACCGTGAAGCGCGGCGCCGACAGAGCGGCCGAGATCGGTAGCAGCTGCTCCAACTCCAGCTCTAGCTGCTCTAGGCGCGCCTCGAGCTTGTTTGCCTTGTGCAGCACCTGCAGGTTCTCAATTTGCTGCTCGATGCGGAGGATGTCGGCCTCAGTCATAAGCTCGCCAAAGGGCCCTAGGATGGCGTTGTGCTCGCGGGAGTACCTCCAGCCTTCCGGGGGATAGCAGCAGGAGCTAGCGGCGGTCAGCTAAGGCAGGGAAGACAAGAGAGGGGAGGGGGCGCGTCTCCCTCTGGCCCGCTCCCGCAGCAGAGCAGGCGACCTTTTGCAAGTCCTGGGTGGTGTAATGGCTCCGCTGGGCTGCGTTTGCAGGGACCGGTCGCCTGGCTGGCGGGGAGATTGCATTGCAGTCAGGCTTCGGCTCCCAGCTCAGAGCATTGTTCGCTTTGGTTGCTGGTAGAGGGCATTAGCTGAGGCTGCGGTGCTGCCTGAGGCAGGAAAGGCAGGCTGGCAGACTGGGTCTCCATGCCTGGCTTGGTCGCTCATTACACCACCCGAAGAACATGCGAAAGGCACTGAAGCCGAGAAGCACAGCGGCCCTCCCCTGCCCGATCCACAGCTCTTTCCAAGCAAGATCCCAACGTTCCTCTTTTTTTTTTTTTTTTTTTCGAGACAGGGTTTCTCTGCAGCTTTAGAGCCTGTCCTGTAGACCAGGCTCCAACGTTCCTCTCTTGTCACCAGATCACAGACCCTTTCTCAGGCTTCCTGTGGTCCAAGTCCATCCTTGTCCCAGCGGTGAAGTCAGTGTTTCATATGCCCCTCCTACTCCACTCCATTCCTTTTCTCCATACTCCACTTTTTAAGACAGGGTTTCTCTGTAGCTTTGGAGCCTGTCCTGGAACTAGCTCTTGTAGACCAGGCTGGCCTCGAACTCACAGAGATCCGCCTGCCTCTGCCTTCCGAGTGCTGGGATTAAAAGCATGTGCCACCACTGCCGGGCTCCGTATTCCACTCTTAAGTTACAGTCTCCTACCCCATAAAATGTACGGGACCCAGCTCCACTTCTAGGGTCAGATCCATCTAGATCCAGTACTGCCCACCTCCTACACAAGTTTGCTGAGCACCCAGGCTTCCTATGATGGGGGGGTGGTGGGGCTAGTCTTTTCCAGGCCTAAAACTGAAACTTTGTATCCTGACTCCCACCACTCCCACCAAACACCCAAGACACATCCTCTTCCAGACCTGCCCACTCTGCTTGCCTTCCTCCGCATGCGACTCTTCCTAATCAACTCCTGTGTGCCTCCAGCTCCCATCTCATCTTGGGCTAATACATCACCCCTCAGCCCACAGCTGGCCACCAGCTGGGTGGCACCTCAGTCTCCTGTGCGCCTGATCACTCAGTGTATTATAAAGCTTAGTTGTTTGTTACTCCAAACTGTCACTCTCACATCATCTCTTAGGGACACTTATCTGCTTGTTGACACACACACATAACTTCCACAGCCACCTTAATAGCAGGCTTTGGTATCTTCACTGTGAGCCCTCAGAAGATACAATAGTGTGTGCAGTACATGGGTGGCGCTCAGGGAACACTAGTTGGGTGAGTAAATGGTGACCGACCGGCAGCTAGTGATGACCAAATCATCTTACAGATAAGGGATTGACGCTGAGCAAGACTCAGCAGCAGCGGCTGGACTGTGGCAGTGCCAGGACAGAGTTCAGGTCACATTCAGTGTGGTCCACCCAGGAGCTTGTTAGAAATGCAGAATCTCAACCCTTGTCCCCAAAGCAGAATAAGCTCTTTAATAAAGTCCCAAGTGACTTGAAGGCACACTAGAGTTTGGTAAACATTGACGGCTCACTTCAAGGGACAGCTAACCATGGGGAGACAGAGACCGGCTATGTGTAGAATATCCTATATTTCTGCTTCTCTCCAAGGGCTTTGCTGGAGGCTGAAGGGTCAGAACAGGCTGTAGGCTCAGTGCAGACCCCAGGGCTTTCTAGGAAGCCAAACCCCACCCACCTTCCTCCTCTGCTCCTCCTCCTCCTGCATCTTCTGCTGCAGCTTCCGGACCATCACCTGGCGCTTCCACTCCGGGATGGGCCGGCCCTGCTCATCCAGCGTAGGGATGAGGGCCTCTACATCCAGCTGTACTCCTGGTGCTGGGGTGGCAGGTGGTGCCGGCACTATGCTGCCATTGAGCAACGGCTGAGGCCCAGAGGCCGGTGGGGTGGGGCTCCGTGCTCGAGATGGCGCAGGTGACACCGAGGGCTGTGGCGATGGCTGAGGTGATGGTGACTCAGGCTGCCGGGAGAAGCAGTAGGACTGAGCACCCAGCAGGCACTGGGAGCCCGGGCGGGGCACCCGTCTAGTGCCTACCTGGGAGGCTGGTTGCCCACTGCCTGAGAACACAGTGGTCAGCCCCTTGCTCTGTGGCGTTGGCTTCAGGCTCTTGCCTGCTTTTATCTCAGCCAGCAGCTCTGAGTTATCACCCGTTGGGGACATCATGTTGAAAGATTTGGTACCTGCCCAGAGAGAAGAGGTGATTGGTTGGGGGTAGGTAGTATTCCCATTTCCATCCTGCCCCCACCCCACCCCAAACCCCCTTTCCAAGCCAGATGGGTAGGGCCCACCTTTGGGCCCAGAGGCAGCTCTCCAGCTCCTGGGATACCTCAGATAGCTTTCAGGATACCCAAAGGTGGGCCATCAGCTCCCAGTCCACGGTGACCCCACCAAGTCTTACTCACTGGGCACACGGCCCCCACCTGGAGGCCCCTGGGAATTCATGGTGGCTCCTGGGCCAGCCCTGGGGACTCGAGCGGATCTCTGCCCACCATCGACTGCCCAGCTCCAGCGCACTACCCTGCTAGCCACCCAACCTTTGTCCCAGGTTTCCTGGCTCAGCCCCTACTAGGGCGGAGTTTCCCTATGGCCCTCTCCCTTCATCAGCAAAGCCCAGTGACCCTTGGACTGAGCAGACTGGAGCCTCCGTGGCTATAAGACTCAGGACCCTGGAGTGCCACCCAGGTGGACCTTCCCTGGCCCCACACCCACAGACAGACAGCAGACACAATGACGGCAAGCGGAGCATACATTTATGGCAAAGCACTGCTTGACCCTAGGGAACCGTGGAAGGAGGAGCTTGCTGAGGACATGGGAGAGGGCATGCAGGAAGAAGGGCCAGGCCAAAGGCATGCAAATACCTGGACTGAGTTTGCATTTCCAGCAGGGCTGGCAGAGGTGAATGAGGACTTGGGGAGAGTGGTCTTTGGTGCCCCAGTTGGGGGCAGAACAAAGTGATACCAAGGGCCCTTGGATGCTGGGGCCGATACTCTGGAGCACATCCCAAGGAGAAGGAAGGCATGCCACTGCCGGCTCATTTACTTAAGCAAAACTGCAAGCCAGGCACCGGATGCCGGGATGCCGTAGGTGTTCAGGGTAACAGGTCCTCTCACCTACTGGCCCCTAGCAAGCCCTTTCTTCAGTCCCGGGCCCTTTCTGCCTTATTTCTGGGCAAGCCACCTCCCCCACCCCACGCCTTAGCCTCAGCCTAAGCCGTGAGCCCGCGCAACTACTCACTCTTCCTGTGTCTCAGGACTCTCACTTCTAGGAACCGAGGGGAGAGAATTGACAGCGAGGTTAGAGGAAGGGGGGCTGGGGTGAAACCAGGACAGCAGGAAGGCCAGGGAGGGCAGGAGGGGGAGAAGAGGGGAGGAGCTCTCCTGCCCTTGTGACCCTGGCTCAGGCCACTGGGGGGGGGGCCCACAAAGGTGGTCCATTCAGTCCTCTAAGGGAGACCATCTTGGCATTGGGGCTGGTTGGGACAGCCAGAGACTAGCATTTCCCTTTTGTCCCTAGTACAGACTGCAGAGGAAGGATCGTTGGCTGAAGAGCTGGGGGATGGATTGAGAGGCCCAGGTATGCACACACTCTGACAGGCTCCAGAGGAGCTGCTCTCCTAGTCCAGTCAGAGAAATGAAGCTTGGGCTGGAACCACCGAGTACGGTTTCTGCGCCCAGCCCTGCCTCATTAGGATGAGAGAACCAGAACCTTCCAGGATCCCTGGCAGAAGGAATGGTCCCGCAATCCTGGTCCCTAGCTGAACTTCTAAACAACAGCGTCCAGCCAGTGGTCGAGAGTACGCCTAGCACGCTTGAGGGGGCCCTGAGGTGTCCGCATGAACACCAACACCACGCACATACAAACCCCAAGGAAAGGGTTGTGATGGATTGCTGGGTCATTGTTTTTGTTCCCCTCGCCAGACACAGCTGATCAGTGAGTCCTGTAGTTGAGAAAAGCTCAAGGCTGTGCTTAGCTTGAGGGACCAAGAGTCAAAGGTTGGCGAGTGCGGGGACTGAAGATGTAGGTACAGGAAGAAAAGAGCTCAAGAAACACCCGCCACCAGAGCCCGGAGGCTCTTCCTAGCCAAAAAGGAGAAGGCCTAGAGAAGGCAGGGGCCTTGCCAAAAGCCACACTCAGCCCAGTCCTGCCGTGGGACCGAAGCAACTCAAAAGTTTCTTTCCTTTGTCCTCAAAGGGTAGGGCCTGGAAAGAAGAACCGGGAAGGACCAGGCAAGTCGCAGCTGGGGAGGGGGCGGTCTCTAGGTTTCCCTCCCCTTTACAGCTGGCGCCGCCCCCACCCCTCATCCCGCCCCTACTCACTGCCTGCAGACGACGAGGAACGACGCTGCCCGCAGCCTGCGACCGCGCCCTCGAGGGGCAGAGGTGGGGCAGGTGGCGGCGAACTCAGGGCCTCGGGCAGTGGCGGCGGCGGTGGTGGCGGCGGTGGCGGCAGCTCCTTAGACGTCTTGGGGTCCGCTGAGCAGCCGTTGTGCACGTGGTTCCCGGGGAGCAGCGCCGCCTGCGGGGGTGCAGAGGGGCCAGAGAGTGAGGAGCGTGCAACAGGGTCCGGACCCGAACTGCCCATGGATGCGGGATGGAGAGCACGCACCTCCTCACTGTGGGCCATGCCCGGGCGTGAGGTCAGCGGATCCCCCGGGCAGCGGCCCAGCTGGCGGTAGTAGTCCCCCGTGCTGGGCTGTTTGCTGAACGAGCGCTGCTTGCGGCCGGAGTCCTGCCTGCGCAGTCCGATGTTGTGCCTGAGCAGCCCCGAGTCCTGCCTTCGCAATCCTGAGTCGCTCGAGCTCAGCTGCGGGAAGACAGTGGTGAAGGATGCACTTAGCCCGGATGCCCCTCGCACCTCCCTTCCCACCCTTTGCCTAGGGGGCTCGCGGCCAGCGGCCCGTCGAGTGGCGCAGCTGGCCGCGTCCCTGCCCCTCCCCCCACCCCCAGTTCTCTGAGCAGGATGGGGCAAGGGGCGTGGGGACCTTGGTAAAAGGGCGAAGGCTCGGCCAGCTCACAGGGAGGGGTCTGGGTTAGGGCCAAGGGCACAAGGGCCCCCACTAAGGCCAGAAGGGGGCGGACCCAAGGGCGGGGAGGCCCAGCCTGGACGCCAGGGGGAGCCTGAGCTAGGACAGCTCCCACTAGCCCGCCCCGAGGGCTCGGCTGCACCCTACTAACTGCTCCACAAACCGCATGTGAGAGCTCAAGGCTCCTCGAACCCTCTCCGGCGGGGGTCTCGGACTGGAGGGGGCCCTGTCTAGAGCTGGTGCCCTGGAACGCTTCTCCTTACTCAGGGGGCCCACAGCCGAGGGCTGCTCCTACCTGCGACTGTTCCGGTGGCCCCCGCTGTGCACCTGGCGGCGGGGGCGGCACGGACCCGACACCTGCGTTACCTGATCCTTCCTCTCAGATTACAGCCCGGCCGCACGCGGCCCGCCTATGAGCTCAGTCGGCCTGACATCACCCAGGGTCCGCCAATCCCAGGCTCAACCCCCCAGCAGGCGGGGATGTCACGGAGCCCCGCTGCTCCACACCGGGCCAGGGGCGGCTCCGCCCTCTGCACCTCTCCCCCCCCACTAGAGGTACTGAGTACCCTACCTTCATCCTCCCCGCCCTCAGTCATTTGCTAGGACCGTAAGAGGGGCTGACTTCGGGCAGCGAAACCGCTCTTTTTTGCCCCCAACCCACACCCCCAACCCAGGTCGCGCCCTGGACCTTCCCCTCCCGCATCTGGAACCCATCGCTATCCATGTAAACGACACCACACCCGCGCCCAGGCCTCAAGTTTCAAGGGTGGCCAGGTGGGCTCGGGTGACAAGACCACTTCTCACTCGGTTGCTCCCCACTAAGGCCAGCACTGGGCGAGAGAGAAAAGGTGGCGTGGCCAAAGACCAAATGACCAGGTGGGGCCTGTCCCCTGACCTAGTCCCCAGTTTGTATGTCTCTGCAGTGGACTCAGACCCTCCGCACCCCACTGAACAAAGTGCACGTGACAGGAAACACGACACGCCAGATTTGCTTTCTGGGTCAGCCAGCCCCTTCGGCAGGCACCCACTACAGCCGCCGAGGCGCACACCCCTCAACTCAGTTTAGGCACCCGCGCCTGAGGGGACAAGGGACGCAACCGGCACACAAAGGGCCCTTTGTGGAGCCTATTAGCGCCTTCAGTTCAGCACGAACACACCGCAGAGGGGCTCGGGCATGGCATAATGCTGGCACTCAGGCCCAGGAGTGGGGAGGGGGCATGGTTTGGGGCAAGGTTCTATGCTGCGCCAGGCTGCGAAAGTGGGCTGGCCTCAACTCTCTTCAACCTCTGTCCAGCCTTCTTTCATCTCCGGATGATAAAAAGAACCTTCTGGGAAGAGCTTGGTGCACCGGAAGGCAGGTGAAGACCGCGGTGCAGTCCCTGTAAAGGTTGTGTCCTTCCCACAGCCACCTCCGCCCCCATGGCCTTGTGACCTGGCTCACCTGTGCAAACTGATCACTCAGCTCCACCCTGGGGTGGCATGCCTTGGGCTGGGGAGAGAATTGCAAGGTCTGGGCTCTGGCAAGGCTTTGTGGGTTTGCCACCCTACACCTGGCCACCTGTGGTTTTAGATTGTCCCCTCACCTCTCCCCCTGGTCTGGCTTTCATCTGCCCCTTCTCTGCTCCCCAGCTTAGCCGGAAGTCCAAATGCCTTGGATGTTCTAGCCCCTCACGGTCACGCCCCTTCTGAAGGGTTCCCTCTCCTTCTCACACACATGCTCATCCTCCACTCACGCAGAGGTTATGGAGTGGGAGGAGAGTTAGCATTGGAGGGAGCCTTTTTTAACCCTGATGGAAGAGGAGCCAGCTTCAGCCAGTAGGTAGCTGAACTTTCTAGTGTTTGCTCAACTTTTGGCCCTCACCTTCAAGTTAAACTCCCAGACTAACCCACCTGGAAGACACCTCAAGTGTTCTTTTTTTATTTTTCATTTTTTTTTGTTTTTGTTTTCTGAGACAGGAGTTCTCTTGTAGCCCTATTCTGGCTCTCCTAAAATTCAGAGACCTGCCTGCCTCTACCTCTCCTATGCTGGAATTAAAGACGGAGTCCACCACCACCTGGCTCGAGTGTCATTCTCTCTGTGAGCCCCATGCTACGGGTATCCATATCTAACTCCGCGACAGCCCTGCTGCTCTGTGCAAGATGTGGCATAGCTCCTCACTAAGCCCGACTAGGCCTAAATTCCCTCAGCCTCGACCCCTCGAAAGGAATATGGCCGCCTTGCTTTGTGGCTCCCATCGGTCCACCACGTTCAGTTCTGTGGTCTCACAGACCTGGCTAAGATTTTTTTTTTTTGGGGGGGGGGGTTTCTCTGTAGCTTTGGAGCCTGTCCTGGAAGTAGCTCTTGTAGACTAGGCTGGCCTCGACCTCACAAAGATCCACCTACCTCTGCCTCCTGAGTGCTGGGATTAAAGGCGTGTGCCACCACCGCCCGGCTAAGATTTTCAATACTTGAACTTTCCCTGAGACCAGAAATTCTCATTTGTGACCACAAACCAACCGGGCCAGTTCTCTATTGGCCCAGCCTAGTCCTACTGCTAGCCAACAGGGCCAACTCTCTACCTACCTCCTTCTTCCGTGATTCCACTTCCACATGGCGAAGCTTGTTCTTGGTCTGCATGTAGATATTATCTGCAGGTAGCCCCACAGGGGGATTGGGAGCTGGATAGCCTGGTGGAGGTGGGGGCAGCTGGGTGCCTGGGGGTGGTGGCGGCGGAGGGAAGCTTGGTGGCGGTGGTGGTGGTGGTGTAGGCTTCCCTATTTTGCCCTGAGGCATGCTCAGCTCTGGGTTCAGCATATCCATGTAGCTCTGTAAATCTGCAGCTCTTGCACTGGAAAGCCCTGGGCGGGGGAGAGGGGGGGCAGAAGGGCAAGCAGGGTGTATAAGTTTGCAAAATGTATCCCAGATTCAAGGTATCCCAACACTACAAATGGCTTAACCAGTGGCAAGGCTAATGGGGGTCATTTGCTGCGGCCTCCTCAGTAGGTAGGAAGGTGGTGCTCTCGGGTTTTTAGGGGTCACTCTAGGGAGTTTTGGGTTCCAGGATCCTGTGGAGTGGGACCACCTGGCCGGAGTCAGGCAAGGCAGGAGTCTGGATGGCTACACTCAAGCCAGCTCTGCAGATCGCCACCTAGTGGTAGGAAGCGGACACTGCAGGTAGTTGGACTGTATAGGGTGTGGTCAGTGTGTACACAGATGCCTGTCTCTGAGGGCTTTTGTTATGTGTGTATTTAACCCTATCCCTCTGTATATTTGTGTTTCTGTATTGGTCTGGGGGACCTTTGTGCGGATGTCCATATCTGTAGTAGTCCGTATCTGTATCCCGTTTGTGTAATATAGGTGTGTGTTTATATGTATAGTATCAGCGTAAGTTTGTATGTGCTTATCTGTTTGTATGTGTTTGTGCGTGCTTATCTGTTTCCTGGGCACACCTGTCCATATGTGCAGCTTTGAGTTTGTAACCTAGACCAGAGAACAGCAAACCAGGTGTGGGGCACGTGCGGGCTTTGTGGCAGGGAGTCTATATCGGAATGGACACGCTCGGTTGTCCCTCTCCCCATGTCAAGACAGTGAGTGACATGGAGAGAACAGCCATGTGCTTTGTCTCCTCTCCTCCGAGTACTCTTCTTACCGGCCCGCTCACCTCGGGTAGAGCACTGACCCTTGATGCTGGAGTGGCTGGAGGAGCCCGAGTCATAGTTGGAGAGGGTGCTGGTGGGCGAGCCGAGGTCCAGGTTCAGCGGCTGCACCGACATGGTGGTGTTGGGCGAGGACATGCCGGAGTCAGGCTGCTTCGCCTCCAGGTCAGTGGACGGATCCCGGGACAGGACTCGGTGTTCCACGCTCTGAGGAGAAAGGAGGGCAGCTGTGGGGATAAACTCCACACTCTCTGCAACAGGGGTCCCACCACAAGTCCTCAGTGAATGACCTGCCAAGCCACTTCCTTCCTTTTCTAACATGAGAGGGTCCACAGTTTCTTCGAATAAGCGTCAAGAGCAGACCCTCCCAGCAGCACTTCCGGCCTCAAAGAAATTCCCACCTGGCTCTCCCCCTGCTCAGGTAGGCGGAGACCTGGAAAGAAGGCCGGGGAGGCACAGTGCAGCGGTACACCAGACTTTCCGCTCTTGTCAGTGGGCAGAAGGCCCTGGCTTTTATGCGTCTGTGGGCAGAGGGCCCCAAGGGCTGCTCCTGAAGGAAGAAGCATATAGGGGGACAACCCCCACTTCCTGCCTGCAACCCCATCTTTATTTGCTTGGCATGCCAGCTCCCTTCTGGTGGGGGTGGGGAGGTTGGGCCCTAGATGGCATGCCTCAGCTGGGGCTGCCAACCCTCCCATTCTCCCTCCCACAGGCTGGGCTTCTGAGTGCAGGTCCGTTCCTCTTTGCTGGGAGCAGTTAGGGTGAGGGGCTAACTTACGTTGCCCATGCTGTCCCTGCTACCGGCAAGCTTGCTCCTCTGTTGCCTCCTGCCCTCCTGGCCCCTCCCTGCCTGAGAAGTGTCACAGGCCCCCTGGGAGAGGGAAGCAGGCTGGCACCAGGTAACGGCCCAGCGGCCACCCTCATTGGCCCTGTAATTAGTGTTTGCCTTTTCTGGGCCAGCTACCTCAGTGGCTTGGATCTGTCATTGCTGCTGCCTGGCCTGCCTGGGTGAGGGGAACAAATCCTACTGCCTATCTCATTCACTTCAAGGGGTCCAGGCCCTGTTCCTACCCTATGAGGGAAAGGAGAGACCTACAACCTAGAGGCACTCTTCTCTTAACTAACACTAGTGGGCAGCATGGGGACCCTGCCCTGAGCTCTGTAGACCACAGAAGACAAGAGCTAGGACCCAGGCACGCAGGCTTGGCAGCCTAGAAGCAGAGCCTTTACTCCCTGCCCCCACTCCCTAGCTATGGATTATGAGCATATTATATGCCAATACTTTCTGCACCGAGTTTCTTCATCTGTAAAGTGGGGATAATGGTATTTGCTCCACAGGGGGCAAAGGTGTTGGAAGTCGGTGACAGGCATGGTGCCCAGTATATGCCTTAAGTGTAAATTACCAACAAACGTGACAGAGATGAGCCAGGGTCACACTGTACAGCGCAGGACAGAGAGCCTGCTGGAGTCCGACGTCAATGCTGGTGCTTACGGGCAGCTGCAGCCCCAGCCTGGCAGGCTCTCAGGCGTTCGCGGGTGCTGCACACTCGCAGCCCCATAGCGGACCCTCTGCCTGATGAAACTCACTCCCGGTCCAGACAGAGACTCACAGTGCCCACCCCTGCTTGTGTGCCCCAGTGATGGGAGGACTTTCTGGAGGTTCATTCCCCCCCCCCAACCTTCAGCCATGATTGACACCTAGGCCATACTGAGCTGCTCAGATCCCAACCAGGGTTACCCCACATGCTTCAGATAGAGCAGGGCCACCTGCCTTCTTTCTCCCGGGCTTCGTCTGGAAGCCTTCCTCATGTCTGGGCTAGGACGTGGAGATAGCATCCCTCTGTGGGGGCGGGGGCTGTGAGACCTACCGTCTTCCTCCTCTACTGCCCCAAAGTAGGCATTGTACCAGCAGGGGCAGGGCCCTGGACTTAGAGATGCCCACACCTGAGCCTAGATTCCCACTGGGTCATCTCATGGCTTTGTAAGCATACAATAAAATAATTTACAAGAGTCACATCGTTTTTCGGTTATGAATTAACTACGAGGTGAGCAATTGTGTACTAGTCAAGAGGGGCGGTTCCTGCCAGCTGTTATGGTGCATGGCTGTAATCCTAGCTACTGAAGAGGCCACAGCAGAAGGGTCACAAAAAAGGCAGGTGGGAAGAGACCTGAGGTGTGGCTTAATGGTACGCCATCTGCCTAGCATTCCAAACCCTCAGCGCCGAAGGAGAGAGGAGATAGCTCATAGCCAACGCCAGGCCATTGGGCTCCATCACGGTGTGTGACCTTTGGCCTTCCGGAGGCTCAGTTTACCCATCTGTGAAATGGGACCAACTACCACAGCCTACAGGAGAGGGTCTGTAAGAGTTAAGTCCGCTAATACATGTGGGTGGGTGAAAAATGAAGTTGGCTGGGCCCAGTGGTCAGTGTCTCCTGGCCTCTGCCTATCCGCATGCCCGATGACAATGGTTTTGAATTTCAGCTGGTGCCAAGCAGTGGGCAAGGAGACTTCCCCCTTGTACCACCCCAGGCAAGAAGCTTCATACCCCTGACCCTCAGCTTCCTTCTGGCTAAAAGGGGAAAGTCATACCAGGGTTTGCACGGTACGTAGGTAGCGGGAGCAGTGAGTGTGGCCATTGAAATCAGACAGGTCGGCAGCTGTGTACCCATCATGGTCCCGGACTTCCAGTCCCGCGCCGTTCACCACGAGGATCTGGCAGCACTGCAGGGGGCGAGGAGGAAAGGGCTGGGTCCCTCCACGCCCCGCACTCCAGAAAGGCTGCAAGGAGAGTCTGCGACCGCGAGAGGGCGCCCGCGCCCCAGCGCCCGGCCCCTCCCCGCCCCGCCCATCTCGGGCCGCCCTGACCTCGAGTTCCCCGTTCTCAGCAGCGTCGTGCAGTGGGGTCCCGCCCCACAGGTCCTGCGAGATCTCTGCCCCGTGCAGCAGGAGCCAGCTAAGCACTTTGGTGTGGCCGCGACTAGCGGCAAAGTGCATGGCCGTGGCGCCGTCGTGGTCCTGCTCGGACAAGCTCACGTCTGCGAAGCTCACCTGGTAGGGAGGGAGTGGGCGGGGCAGAGGGCAGGGCTTGAACTAAGCCCCTTGAGACCCTTTCTCACCCCCAGCGCTGTCCTGCTCTGGTCCCAGCTCACCAGCCACACCAGGACGGGGTTGTGGCCCATCTGCGCCGCGGCGTGCAGAGGGGTCATGCCGTCTTGGGCGCTCACGTGCGGGTCTGCGCTGCACTCCTGTACCAGGTACTTCGTCACCTCCAGATGGCCCTCCTGGCACGCCAGGTACAGGGGCGTGGCACCGTTGCTGGTTTGGGCATTCACTCCGCTGCGAATAGACAACACCCCGCCTTAGGTTCTGGATGCCCTCTGCGCTCTCCTCAATGCCTCCTCTAGCCTGGCACTCGAGAGCGGCCTGGAGAGGCTGTGTGTTCCTGAGTTCTCTGGCTCAGTCTTACACTGCTGTCCTTCAGAGTCTCTCTCCACGTTCCACCTCCTTCCGCCTACACAACTTTTCTATATAGTGCCTAAACCTACCGCTTTTTTTTATTTAACCAGGCCCGAAGAGGGCACCAGATCTCATTACAGATGGTTGTGAGCCACCATGTGGGTGCTGGGAATTGAACTCAGGACCTCTGGAAGAGCAGGCAATGCTCTTAACTGCTGAGCCATCTCCCCAGCCCCCCTACTTTTTTTTTGGAGACAGGGTATCTCTACATAGGCCTGGCTGTCCTTCACTATGTAGCCCAGGCTGGTCTCTAACTCACAGAGATATGCTTGCCTCTTACTCTAGAGTGTTGGGATTGAAGACGTGCACCTCCATGCCCAGCTAAGATTATTTTAATAATATTTATTTATTTATTATGCATACAATATTCTGTCTGTGTGTATGTCTGCAGGCCAGAAGAGGGTACCAGACCCCACTGCAGATGGTTGTGAGCCACCATGTGGTTGCCGGGAATTGAGCTCAGGACCTTTGGAAGAGCAGGCAATGCTCTTAACCTCTGAGCCATCTCTCCAGCCCTTATTTTAAATGATATTTACTTATTTATTCTTTTAAAACTGATTTTCTTCTTTCCCCTTTATTGAAAATGGCTCCTTTCTCATACATTATATTTACGTATTTGTATGTGTGTGTGCATGCAGGCCACGGATGGCCACAAGGCCGTCAGAGGACAGCTCTCAGGAGTCAGCTGGTTTTCCTTCCACCATGTTGTTCCTGGGGATGGAACTCAGGTCATCAGGCTTGGCCACAAACACTTTCACCTTCTGAGCCATTTCGCGAGCCTTCGACCCCCTTGGAGCCGGTGTCTCTAAGGACAACAGTCACTTGAACTTGCCTACCATTCTGCTGCGGTTGCTGTCACTGCGTGCCGCCACACTTGCTGTCTGAACTCTGCCTGTCTCAGGCGCCTTCCCATTCAGAAGGCCCACTCTTTCCTCTTTTAAGACTCAGGACCCGGGCTGGAGAGATGGCTCGGGGGTTAAGAGCACAGGACACTGGCTTCCAGAAGTCCTGAGTTCAATTCCCAGCAACCACATGGTGGCTCACAACCGTCTATAGTGAGATCTGGTGCCCTCCTCTGGGGTGCAGTCATATATGTAGACAGAACACTGTATACATAATAAATAAATAAATCTTTTAAAAAAGGACTCAGGACACATCTCTCTTTCCTGAAGCCTGCCTGTCCTTTCTCCTTGCACCTTCTGGAGGCCCCTTCTACCTTGGGCCACTTCCTTTGGTGGCCTGGCATGTATGGTTAGCTATAGCTGCTATTGGCCTGGGCCTCCCCCAGGAAGCTGATTTCCTAGACTAGGCAGGGCTGAGGTTTCCAGGTAAAATGCAGCATGCCCAGTTAACCCTAAACTTCAGACGGGCATCAAATGATGTTCTAGCGTGTGCCACGTACTGCATCCTTGGTTTCACTGGGAACGGTGCTTTAATCATGTGAATTACCTGTGTGTGGGTTCGTGTATATGAATACAGGTGACTGCGGAAGCCAGAGGTGTAAGAGTCCCATAAGGCTGGAACTGCAGGTGGTTTTGGAGCCCAAACGTGGGTCCTCTGCAAGAGCAGCAAGCACTCTTAGCCACTGAGCCATCTCTCCAACTCCCTGAGTTTCGGTGTTAACCTGGAAGTCTTATGTTTACTGGACACTTAGCTAGGAGTATAGTACTAGCAGATATGTCTTTCTTTTATTTTTAAGATTTATTTATTATGTATACAGTATTCTTCAGGCCAGAAGAGGGCACCAGATCTCATTACAGATGGTTGTGAGTCATCATGTGGTTGCTAGGAATTGAACTCAGGTATTCTAGAAGAGCAGCCAGTGCTCTTAACCGCTGAGACATCTATTCAGCCCTGTATTTCTTTTTATTTAATTAATTAACTAACTAATTTTAAGGCTTTGTATTTTTTGAAGCAGTGTTTTTCTATGTAGCTCTGACTGCCCTGGAACTCACTCTGTAGACCAGGTTGGCCTGTCACTCAAAGAGATCTGCCAGCCTCTGCTTCCTGAGTCCTGGGATTAAAGGAGTGCACTGGCATGCCTAGATATTCCTCCTCCTCTCCTCCTCCTCCCCTCCTCCTCTTCCCCTTCTCCTCCTCCCCTCCTCCTCCTCTGCCCCCTACTCCCCCTCCCCCTCCTCCCCTTCTCCTCCTCTCCCTTCTCTCCTCCTCCTCTCCTCCTCCTCCTTCTTCTTTGTTGTTGTTTGTTTTTGTTTTTTAGGTTTTTGAGACAGGGTTTCTCTGTGTAGCTTTGGTGTCTGTCCTAGAACTAGCTCTGTAGACCAGGCTGGCCTCAAATTCACAGAGATCCACCTGGCTCTACCTCCCAAGGGCTGGGATTAAAGGCCACCACCACCCAGCAGCCTAGATCTTTATATTTTAAATATTTATTTTATGTGTATGAATATTTTGCCTACATTTATGTGTGTACACCAAGATGTCAAAGGAGGGCATCAGATCCTCTGAAACTGGAGTTCCAGTTGGTTGTGAGCCTCCATGTGGGTGGAATAGAATTTGGGTCCTCTGCAAGGGCAGCCAGTGCTCTTAACCGCTGAGCCACCTCTCCAGCCCAGACAAAAGTATTTCTTAAGTTCTGTTGTTATTCCTAGGCTAGGGCACTCTTATCTTATATCACACAACTGGCAAATGTGATAGGATTACATATCTGTGGGATTCAGTGCCTGATGCGTGTGACCCACAGTGGACACGCGGATAGTGGGGAAAAACGGGCAGGATCTGTGTTCCGATGGCTTCTCTTATGGTCTAAGTTTGGACGATTACCACCCCTTATCCTTGTTTCTGCAGCCCAGCAGTTTCCTAATTGGGACTGAGCTGCATCCCCACAGGTGGGAGGGATGCAATTGAGAGCTTTGACGCTGGCCTGAGTAACGGGTTTGGGTTGCGTGGGATGCAGTTACCAGGAATGGACACTGGGTGGAGCCACAAGCTACTCCAGACCCATCACTTGCCCATTCAAGTCTACAAACTCATCAAGCTGGGAGTGGGGACCCATCCTGCTACTCTGCAGTCCTTTATATTTCCACCCAAATTATTCTTCCTAGCCAAGCATCCACATATCAACCAGACGCATTAAGCCCCTCCCTCATTGACCCAATAGTCTACATGTCCCTCCTCCTCTAGATAGATCTGCCCATGCGCCAACCCCACAACATAATTTAGGTCCCTACTCTTACCCAGATGAGCATGTCTTCCTCTCCTTAACCACAGCCATCCCAGCAGCTCCGAGCCTGGAGCCTCTCCGCTCAAGTTGTATGCATCCCCAACTTAGTTCTCATTCCCTGTCTCTCCTGACTTCTTGTGTGGGCATCCTTCCCACACCCCAACACAAAGCTGCTGCTTGTTGCTCTAATGTTGAATCTGGCTCTTTAGACATCTGGGGGAAAATGAGTGCCACACCTGGTTGTCCTACAGCATGCCACTCCAGTGAGGGCTGCGGATGTAGCTCAGTATTACAATGACTGTGTAGCATGTGGAATGCTCTGGGTTACAGGCTCAGCAACACACAGACACATGCACAGACACATGCACGCACGCACATACACACAGGCGCATATACACGTGTGCACACACTGATACACACATGCACACACACGCATACACAATGCACATATGCATACACACATGCATGTACACACGCATACACGCATGGATATACGTGCATGCATGTAGACACACATGCACATACACACACATACACACATGTACACACACACGTGGATATACACGTATGCACGTAAACACACATACACACATGTATATACACGCACATGCGGACACACATGTACATACACATGCATGCATGCACCGCATATCCTGGCACATGCCTATCCTAACATTTGGAAGGCTGAGACAGGAGAATCACTGAGAATCTGGACTACATAGTAAAACTCTGTATCTAAAAACCTAAAATAAAATGAAACAGGGAAAAAATTAAAAAGTAGGTCCTGCCTACACAGTCCAGGGCCGGCAAAAGACCCAGCGGTCGACCACACACCTCTCCTTATATCCCTGCTGGCTCACAGCCCCAGCCTGCAATCCCAGTGCCAGCGTCGCCCCCACACACTGGTGTGTCAGGAACAGCCTGCTAAATATTTCATGCCCGACACTCAGCCGCTTGAATTATTCACCCAGTAACCAAGGCACAGTGAGTGCTGGGGTCCTGGGGATCGGAAGCCAGAGGGGGTGACCCCCAGGGCCTGTGAGTTTTCAGGGTGGGGCAAGACAGTTCACACAACAAAGAAAGCCAGAGCCATTATGAACTTTGTCTTTCCAGCACCTTCTGGTTGGTGGGTAGCCGCCATCCAGGGGTATCCATCCACCTAGGAGGAACTGGACAGCAGAGGGCGGTGGTGCTCACATCCTCCTGTCAGTCACTAGCTGCCCCTCCCAGCAGAGCCGTGGCACATTGTAAAGGCCCCATTATTACCAGCATGTCAACCTCTGCCCTCAGGACTCCTACTGGGGAGTGGGAGGCCCAGGGCATGGGCTGTGAGAAGGGGGCAGCCAGCCATTTTCTTGCTTGGCATGGAGGTAAGAGGAAGCCCAGGCTCCCTCAGACTCACGGGAGAAATCCCCAAGCTCTGGATAAGCATAAGGAAGGAGGTAAAACTCCTGGGACTTGTGGGCTAATGGACAAGAACAGTAATAAGAAAAACGGGGTAGGGGCTGGAGAGATGGCTCAGCGGTTAAGAGCATTGCCTGCTCTTCCAAAGGTCCTGAGTTCAATTTCCAGCAACCACATGGTGGCTCACAACCATCTGTAATGGGGTCTGGTGCCCTCCTCTGGCCTGCAGGCATACACACAGACAGAATATTGTATACATAATAAATAAATAAATATTTAAAAAAAAAACGGGGCAGGTGTCATGGGCACACCTTTCTTTAATCTCACTCTGGAAGCTGCGCAGTGGATCTCTGTGAGTTTGAGGCCAGCCTGGTCTACAGAGTGAATTCCAGGCCAGCCAGCGCTACATAGAGAGACTCTTAATTAAAGAAGAATGACTTCTGACTGGTAGCAGTTACCTTTTTCTCTGGTTTTTCGAGACATTGTTTCTCTGTGTAACTTCCTGGTTGTCTTGGAACTTGTTTTGTAGACCAGGCTGGAGATCTGCCTGTCTCTGTCTCCAAGTGCTGGGATTAAAGGTGGCTCAGTTATAACAGCTACTTTAATTGAATGGTTACTCACTGCAAGTGCAGTGTTAGCCAGTTTCACGCCCCTTCCCATTCAGTCCTTGCTATGGTCTTAGGGGTGGATGTTAGCACCGTTCCCCTTTCTCAAACGAGGAAACTGGGGTAGAGAGGGCTAAGATGATTTAATACAAAATAAACAAAGCCGTGATGTGAACCAGAGAGAGAGAGAGAGAGAGAGAGAGAGAGAGAGAGAGCTTGCAGCTGCAGCCATGCTGTGTCCACACCTTTCTTGTCTGTCTGTCTGTCTGTCTGTCTGTCTGTCTGTCTGTCTGTCTGTCTCTGCACACAGACCTCTACCCTTCTCTCAGAAACCCTTTGCCAGTGGGTAGGCTCAGGTGTGCTTGGGCCTGGGAACATGACAATGGCTGAGGAGGACCAGGTGTAAGTCCCACCTCCCCCAAACTGGGTCACAGTGTCCCTTCTTGTCTGAATTCTCAAACCTACAGTTAGGTTGTTTCTTCTGTGCCTGGGAGGAAAAACCAGGACCAGGGGTCCTGCCAAACGTATGTCAGGCTAGACTTCATGTCTACTGTGTGTGTGTATGGGAAGGGGGAACCCTGACTAAAGGGTACAAAAAGGACCTCAGGAGACCTTTGCTAGGGGGGACCTCCAGATGCCTCTTGCCTGGCTCTCCTCTAGCCCATTGACCTTCCATGCACCCCGTGTCTGCTCATCACCCATCACGTGTGAGGCCCCAGCACAGGGTCCTTTGCCCTCCCCAGCCTGTTTCCTCATGTGGTAAAAGTAGCCATCCCTGTACAGCCTCTCCCATACAGCCGTACAGCCAACTTCTGTGAGTCAGCATTAAGGCAGCTTATGAAGTGCAAAGTGTCCCCTGGTGGGGTGGGGGTGCTGGCCTTCCAGCTGCCTTCTTCTGAGCCCAGCATCCACCCCCAAACCTCGCTCGGGTCCAGTCAGTCTCAGGGCCATTGTTCCATCAATATCCAGTGGTCTTCTTGATCCACACCTGACTGGCTGAGCACTGCTCACCAGGGCCCCTTCCCAGCGCCAGCTCCTTCGCTGCCTGTTCATTTGGGCAGAGAACAAGCTTCTGAGACAACACGTGTCCCCATCCCACCCCCGCTCAGTCAGGGGTAGAGGACAGTCGCTCAGCTCTGTCTCTCCTAGACAGCGTTTCATGCCGGCCAGGCTGGCCGAGAACTCACTGGATAGCTGAGGATGGCCCTTGAACTTTTGGTTCTCCTGACTCTACCTTCTGAGTTCTGGGATCACTCAATTTATAGGGTGCTGGTGTTGGAACCCAGGGCTTCATGCGTGCGTCACAAGGACTCTAGCACAGAGCCTCAACAACCCACACCCTTGTTTGTTTGCTTTTCAAGATTTATTACTTATTTATTTTTAAGGCTTTTTAAAAATGTATTTCTTTCCCTTTCTTTTTAAAAAAGATTTTTTTATTTATTATGTATACAGCATTCTGCCTGTATATCTGACTGCACTCCAGAAGAGGGCACCAGATCTTATTATAGACGGTTGTGAGCCACCATGTGGTTGCTGGGAATTGAACTCAGGACCTCTGGAAGAGCAGCCAGTGCTCTTAACCCCTGAGCCATCTCTGCAGCCCAAGATTTATTTTTTTTCTTATGTGTATGTGGAAGGCCATAAATGTTTGTGTGCCACATGTATGCAGGTACCCACGGAGGGCAGAAGAGGGCATCAGATACCCTGGAACTTGCATTACAGGTGGTTGTGACCTACCATGTGGATGCTGGGAACTGAACTCAGGTCCTCTGCGAGAGCCAGCCTATGCTCCTAATCGGTGAGCCATCTCTCCAGCCCTGCTACCCTCCTTCTGAACCTCAAACTCTGGGGTTTAACAAACCCTGCTCTAAGATCTTCTGCTGGTGTGAGGTGACCTAGTAGATCCTAAGTAGTTTCTAGTCTTCCTCCTGGGGGAAGAGGGTGCTATGTTCTGGAAGACCCTCTGTTAGGGAAAGGGTGCCCTCTACTTCTGGGGGGAGGTCTTAGAGAGCTGCTTACAGCCAACGCAGCCACAGAGAACAAGGAGTGATCCCTTGCCGCAGAGTCAGACTGAGGCCAGAGGGCCACGGTGCTTATTCTCCCGCTGCCAATAACACCTGCCCTAAGGGAGTTTGGGAAGGGCCTGCACACACAAGGTATTTGTCAATCAAATTTGTTTATGCCAAGAGCTTGGCTTGGGCAGGGGGAGGGGA
Organism: Arvicola amphibius; assembly: GCF_903992535.2. Lineage (NCBI taxonomy): Eukaryota > Metazoa > Chordata > Mammalia > Rodentia > Cricetidae > Arvicola > Arvicola amphibius. The sequence goes on along the minus strand of NC_052052.2, from coordinate 4,131,666 downwards.
GAAATGGAAATCACAGCATTATTTTTAGGGAGGGTCTCGGCCAGTTCATGGGCATCCCAGCCCAGCAGCAAGCCTGGCCCAGCTTCTCTGTCTGGTTGACTGTGTTTAGGCACACCTAGGAGACATCTCGGGTGAGTGTGTGAGGACAGTTCCTGAGAAGAAGACCCACCCTGCGTGTGGGAAGTGATCCCATTGGCTGGGGTCCTGGACTATTTGAAACGGGAAGAGAGCAGGGAGCCAGCTGATCACCTCACTGACTTGCTCCCTCCACCCCAAACTCCTGCTCGATAATGGGCTATGTCTTTTCTTAAACTGAGTCAAACCAATCTGTCTGTAAGCGTCTGTAAGCGTCTTTTTTTTTTTTTTTTGGTTTTTCGAGACAGGGCTTCCCTGTAGAGCCTGTCCTGGAACTAGCTCTTGTAGACCAGGCTGGCCTCGAACTCAGAGATCCACCTGCCTCTGCCTCCCGAGTGCTGGGATTAAAGGCGTGCGTCACCACCGCCCGGCCTGTAAGCGGCTTTTATCCAGTATTTTGTGAGGGCAACAAAAATAGCGCACACACCGTGACATTTCCAGCACGTGGGGTCTCTCCCAATCTCCTCCTGACTCAACTCGCTTTGCTGTGCCCCAGCCACGGCCACGCTGTCACAGTGGAGCTTTGTGTAGATGACTGCCTCATAGAGGCCTTTCCTGGCCTCTCAACTTGAGGGACCCCGCCATGACTTCCTACCAGACATCCCAATTTTACCACCTAGTGTTGATCACCCTTGTATTCTCTTGTTCTTTTGTTTAGCTCATTCTGTTTATACAAAGGCATATGGCAGAGCAGCTCTATGCTGCCCCCTGGGACAGACGGCCTGCACACCCACACCCATACACCCCTGAGTAGAAGTGTTCCTCTAAACTGGGGGCTGGGGTTGCTCTCAACCTATTCCCTTCTTTGTCTTCTGTGAGTGTCTCCTAAGCTGGGACAACTGTATTCCTGGTGCTGGAGAGCTGGGTGTAACAATGAGGGCCGGCTTGCTTGTTGGGGTTTCTGTCCCGCCCGGTACCCCACAGCTGGATGCTGGGCAGAGTTCAGACCTAATTGTGGGGTGAATAAGTGTGTAAGTGAAAAGAGGCAGCCGGGGGGCTGGAGAGATGGCTTAGAGGTTAAGAGCATTGCCTGCTTTTCCAAAGGTCCTGAGTTCAATTCCCAGCAACCACATGGTGGCTCACAACCATCTGTAAAGGGGTCTGGTGCCCTCTTCTGGCCTGCAGGCATACACACATACAGAATATTCTTTACATAATAAAATAAATAAATGAAAAAAAAAAAAAAGAAAAGAGGCAGCCGGGCCAGGAGCTCTGTGCCCACCATGGCCTCGGCCTCTCGGGTCATATGGGCACAGGGAGATGCAGAAAGGGAGTTCCAGCTAAGGTCACAGGCAGTAACCTGTCACCGGCACAGACCCAGGATTCCAGACTCCTCATCAATCAGCAAACAAAGGCCCATGGCGTGCAGACACTGGGCACACAGAGCAAGGAAGATAAGCCTGTAACATCATTAGTCATGGGGTCCAACAGTAAGAAAACACACAGAGACATGTAGAAGGCTATGTTCACAGATGATAAGAGCCCGGGAGCCTGAGAGGAAGACCCCAGAGCGCTCCCCACTCTCCAGTCTCAAAGTTCAGTCAGGGTTGAGCCCAGGGCCCTCCTCCAGCAGTAAAGGCCGGAGAACAGCCCAAAGCAGACATGGCAAAGACATTCGGGAAGGGGATTCTTGGATTTAAGATCCCTGTTAAGAGTCAACCAAAACAGGGCGGTGGTGGCGCACGCCTGTAATCTCAGCACTCGGGAGGCAGAGGCAGGCAGATGCCTGTGAGTTTGAGGCCAGCCTGGTCTACAAAGTGAGTTCCAGGACAGCCAGAGCTATTACACAGAGAAACCTTAAAAAAGCAAGCAAACAAAAAGTTTGAAAGCAAAGAAGTCTGCCACCTGGTTTACACTTTTCAGTCACTCCATCTGGGGATGCAGACACCATAGTCACGATGAGTTACTTGTGTTTCTGTCCTGGACTGTCAGCCCATCTGTCTCCAGGACTCCCAGGTTAGGGGTCCCTTTTTTGCAGGGTTCTTAGAGGAAGGCCCCCCTCCTCCTGCCCAGAGTGGGAGGGAGGTGTTCTGTGGCTAGTTTTCTTTCTGGAGAGATTCAGTCCAATGAATTGGGGTAGACTTGAGGAAAAGAATGTGTACTGTGTGTTCCTGTGACCTCAAGCCCTTTGAAATGCCCCCAAGGCATAGGCCTGCCCTGGCAGGGCCCTTCCCAAAGCTGCCCAGTTCTCCAGCTCCTCTGCAGCTTGTCAGCCCCATGGCCCATGGTTACCCACAGCCTCCCTGGGCAGGATCGAGTTTCCCACGGATGGCACTCTTCCCCCCTCACCAACGCCCCAGAGAGAGCTGAGTCCCTGTGAATAATTCACAAGCTTCTCAGCAGGTCTGGGAGGCTCCAGCGAGCGTGGAGCCTCAGCCTCGGGGCTGGGCTGTGGGGGTCCTCCGATTGGACCCTGTGACCCCAGAGAATCCCACTCCCAAGGCCAGAGGTTACATGGGCGCAACAACCCCTGACCCCAATTTCTAGTCTCCCCTCTTGCCTGAGCTTAGCCTGGCATGCGTTCAAAGGTCACAAACCATGGCAGGGATCGGAGCCCAAGCCCTCCATCTAACTCCCTGAGATGCTTGGTGAGTCCTGGGCGGTCTGTCAGCCCCTCAATGAGGTCATTTGTTGCAGAGTCTGCACCAGGGTCCTATCTTACTCAGCACCTGGGAAAGTCAGGGGCCCCAAGGGCTCCAAGGGCTCCAAGGGCCCCAAGGGCTCCGAGGGCTCCAAGGGCCCCAAGGGCTGGAGCTCACGAGTGTGTTGCACGGTGGAGCTGGAGTCTTCCTCCGTAGGAATCTCAGCCCATAGGGGATGTTAGGCTTGTCCTGAGTGGGGTCTTTCGCTAAGGCACATAAAGGGCTGTGATTTTCACTGGAACCCACAGAGCAGGCTTGGAGCCCTGTCTGCTCATAGTGCTCACAGTAGCCTGGACCTCTGTGTGTGCTGTGTCTGAAGGAGAGGCTGCTGAAAGCAGGACAATCCCATATTCCATAACACGTCATATTAGGAACTTGGCGTCCTGTGCTTAGAGTGAGGGCACCTGAGAGTACATCAGAACCACAGCCTTGGGCAGAGGACATGCCACAGGCATGGCCAGGCCCTAATCTGAAGGGGCTAACAGGAATCTGGGCCAGCAGGTCAGACCCCACACTCAGAGGTCCCTGAGGCCACTGGCTTGGATCTGACCTCCAGTCCTGCTTGTCTGAATGCGAAGCCTTCACACCTCAGTGGCCACCAGATGGCTATGCAGAGAAGCCACACCAGCAAACTTCCTTCCTGCTGGCTCACCCACCCAATGCCAGACAGGGAAACCCTTGCCAGATGCCAAACAGGCTCAGCCTGCCTACCCAGAGCCGAGGAGACAACTGGTGCCTGGCCTTCTTGGTCTGAGAGCTTCTTTTTTTTTTTTTTTTTGGTTTTTCGAGACAGGGTTTCTCTGTGGCTTTGGAGCCTGTCCTGGAACTAGCTCTTGTAGACCAGGCTGGTCTCGAACTCACAGAGATCCGCCTGCCTCTGCCTCCCGAGTGCTGGGATTAAAGGCGTGCGCCACCACCGCCCGGCGATCTGAGAGCTTCTTATGTCCACACCAGTGCCTGTCCTATGCCCTGTGGCCAGTCTGCTTCCTGGTGGGCAGTGGCCATGAGGCAACCTCGGAAATGAATAGGTGTTGGGTCTAACCCTGTCACCTTGCAGAAGTCCTCCTCCTGAGGCTGGGCACACATACTTGGACAGAAACTGAGGAGCACCCTCAGCCTCAGGTCCTGGTGGTGGCTGCTCACATCCTACACCGTTAGGGAGAATCCATGTCTTTTTCCTGAGGCCCTTGTCCTCAGCCCAGGACGCGTAAGACCTGACTGTCTTCCTCCCCCAGGCTCTTCTACGACACTTTGCTCTGCTATGAGTCTCTTTCCCCAGCATGTCCCCATCCTGCCTCGGGATCTCCCAGTGACACAAACGGATTGAGAGGCCGCAGAACAGGAAGGTTCTCCAGAGAAAGCCTGCTCATTGCTCTGGGGCTGGGAGGAATCATGGACAACAGGATGGCTCTCCTCTTACCTGCTCCATCATCGATCCTTCCTCTCCTGGTCATGCTCAGACTAGGAGGTGACCCCTAACTCCTCATTCCGAGCACAGACTGATGGCCACCTGCTGCAGCAAGGCAAGCACCCAGAGGAGGGCGAGTGACCTGGGCTAGCATGCCCAGTGTCCCAAATCCAACATTTTTGTTTGTTTTGTTTTTTGTTTTTTCGATACAGGGCTTCTCTGTAGCTTTGGAGCCTGTCCTGGAACTAGCTCTTGTAGACCAGGCTGGCCTCGAACTCACAAAGATCCGCCTACCTCTGCCTCCCGAGTACTGGGATTAAAGGAGAGCGCCATCACCGCCCGGTTCAAATCCAATTCTAAGCTGCTAGGGGAGCTAAGGTAGGGAGCACCTGCTTGCAGAGCCTGAAACAGAGGCCCTGATGGGCCATGTAAAAGGCAGAAGTTTCACTTTGGCCGGACCTGTCTTAGGCTTGGGCCTCTGAACCCCGGATGATCACTGAGGCAGCCTCCAGGTATCCCCCAGAGCCTTGCCTCTGAGACCTCCTTAAGAGAAAAGTCTAGAAGTCCCGGGTGGTAGGTAGTCAGACCTGTAATCCCAGTCCTTGGGAAGTGGTCAGCAGAAAGACTGAGAACCCTTAGGCTGGGCATGGCAGTCACTCAGTAGGCGAGGCAGAGGCAGATCTCTGTGAGTTTGAGGCCAGCCTGGTCTACATAGTAAGTTCCAGGCCAACCAAAGATCCATCTCAAGAAATATGGATAAATAAACGAACAAAGAAAAGAAAAGAAAAAAAATAAAAAGTATAGATCAGGAATCCAAGGCCCAAATCCTTTACTTAGCAAGTTCGAGGCCAGCCTGAGCTACATAAGAGCCTGTTTCAAAAGACAAAGAGGGCGGCCCTGGCCTGGGAGTGCAGCTCCGTGGCGGACTCCATGCATGTGCAAGTCCCAGTTTTAATTCCCAGCACAAAACCAGAACAAGGATGCAAAGAAAGGCTCTTACTCAGGGTAATGCTCGACCAGAAGCTTCGTGGAGGGAAGGTCTCCTTTGGCGGCGGCATAGTGGAGAGGCAGGGCACCTGTGTTTGTGGTGATGGCTGAGTTCGCACCGCCGTGATGCAGAAGCCAGTTCACCACATCCGGGTGGCCAAAGCGGGCAGCCAGATGCAGGACTGTGGCACCAGAATTATCTTTATCCTGCGGTGAGAGAGCTAGTTAAAACGCTGTAGTCAGAACCTGTTCTTGCCAGGCGTCCAGTCCACGGCCAGCCTCCTCCAGGAGGTGGGGCACACATCCATGTGCTGACCCTCCCTTGAGGGAACGGCTGTGCCTAGCTGAGCATGCTCTGGAGGGGAAATAGATCCCAGGAATTTGAATCTACTTCTGTCCTTAGGCAACTCCTGGCTGGCTTTGACCCTTGGGCCATAGGTAGCAAGACCATGTGGGACTCTTGGAGGCCTTCGGGGCATGATGGAGAGCTGCCAGTACATGAGGCTCTCAGGACATGGCACCCTTTGTCATAGCAACAGTTGTGCACAGCCCTGACACCTAGGAAACATGTGAGCCCATGACTACGTTGTTGGGCTGAGCGAGGAGACAGGGAGGGGGTAACTGGGTCTCTACCAGGCTGGCATTAGGATTCCCCCTGCCTCTAGCCCTCATTCCTCCTCTTCCTCATTCCCAGGTGTCCTTTGGGAGGGACAGAGCCTTTCATCGCGGTATACCTCCAACAACCCAACCCCCACGCAAGAAGCTGCCCTCCTGCAGACTCCCCTGCACACAGCTTCAGGAACAAGCTGTGTCCTCGCCCTGTGGAGGAGGAGGTTGCTGGGCACTGGTGGGCAGGGCCCGGGGCAGCCAGCCAATGGTGTGGGTGTGTACTAGTGGCAGGCTCTTAGAGAGGCTGGGTAAAACCCCTGCAGACACATTTGGGTTTCTCTGGGGGAGGGGCTGAGGGGCTGGTCATGGGCAGGGAGAGAACCACCGAGAGACCCCAGATGTCCCCACTGAGGCTGCTTCATTTGAGAGCAGGTGCTATTGTAGAAGCTGACAGTCTGTCAGCATCTAGCACACAGACACCAGAGAAAGTGTGGAGTTGCTGTGAGCCGTGACCGGGAAGTGAGGCCTCTTCTCTCCTGCAGGGAGAGGGTACCGCAGCAACACCTCTGGTCAAGGCACAGGGATCCTGAGGCAGGTGAATCTCAGGAGGGAGACTTCAGAGCCTCCTGAGAGAAGAAAGGGACACAGGGACTAGGTTGTTATCTGTCAGGCTGTAGAGGCGGGGAGGATCATGGAACAGAAAGTGAATGACCCATGTCCATAAGAGACTAAGGAAGATGCCGAGTTCCCTACTGCGCGTTGTAGGCTTGTTTAGTCTGTTCTCCTGAGTTCAGGCATCAGCCGTTTAGAGGTGGCCGAAGTAGGACTACAGTGATGGAGGTCTGGTAACTCGGCTCTGGAGAAAGGCCTTCCCTCTCCGTTGCTCTTGGGGATATGGGCCTTAGGCTCTTGGGCATCTCCGTAGCTCAGGGTTTCTGGATAACGATGGCAGTGTGAAGCCAATGTCCTGCATTCAATGTGCCACCAGCTGCATAGGCCCTGGGAGTTTTGTGTACTGAGGCCCACATCCTAAGTTGTTTATCTGTGGGCTGGACAGGAGAGATCGAGGTCACCCCCACCACCTCCCTCCATGCTTCTACCCCCAGCTTTCTGGGTGCACAGGACAGAGAATTGATTAGCTGGCCCAAGGCTGCTTGTTCCTTCCACCTCCTCTGTAGTGATAAGAGAGTCTTCTGACCAGTGGTGGATGTAGAATCAGGGAGGCAGGCACCTCCCGAAAGAGGGAGGCATGGACCATGTGGAAATAACAAGGCCAGGAGATAAGGTAAGGAAAGAATCTACCAGAAAGATGGGAAGGTGGAGCTTGCCCTCCGACAGGAGGGGGGACCGGAGCTGGGAGCTGTACTGCGTTTTGCTAGGTCCCTGCAGACCAGATTGGCGCTGGCTTGCACCCCTTTGGCGTGCAGTTAACCCAGTGGTCTGTTTTTGTTGTTTGGTTGGTTTTTTTTGAGACAGGGTCTCAACTGTGAGGCCCAGGGTGACTTCAGACTCACAGCCATCCTCCTGCCTCAGTTTCCCAAGTGCTATGATTATAGATGCGAACCATCCAGTGGTCTCTGTCAGGCGGAGATCAGATGTGCTCCCTCCTCAGCTGGCTACTCAGGCAACCAGAATATCATACTGATCCCTTCCCTCAGCCTAGGAGAGCCTTTGGGCCAAGCCTGGTGGCCTCCCGGCCCCACCCCTCTCCATCACCTGGTTTCCTTAGCTTTCCCCTAGGAGTGTGGGCATCTCAGGGTGTTTCTTGTTCTCTGTGATGAGGACTTTCTGATCCACTCTTCAGCCAGATGTCCCCCTGGCAGGTCCTCAGAGGGACCAGGTGGTTATCTCAGGCACAAAGATTCAGGTTGGGCTGAGAAGAGCCTTGGAGTTGGAAGGCCCAGCCTTGCTGATGTCTTTGGATCCTCCTATGTCCTAGAACTCCCCCACCTCACGTCCCAGTACCTTTGTCCCTGACTTAGTGGTATCTGGATCTTGGCCTAGGGCAAGTTATGGGACCTTGTGCACTCTCCCTCCAGACCTGAGCCTGGAGGACACAGGCTTCTAATTTGTCAGCCAAGGCCCATCATGGCCCCCACCTTCCTCCAAGCCTAGGCCACTCCCTCTACGATCTGTGCTTTGCCTGCTCTTGGAGATACCAGCTCTACTGAGTCCGGTCCCCTTTGGGTTTTCCTAATACCAAGCAGCCAGGAATCTACCCATGTCCTCAGTCTCAGGAGCCCACCTTCTCTAAAGCCGTCTGGAAAGAGAAACCTGCAGGGCTCAGCCTAGCAAAGACCACTTATATTCCGCCCATCCTTGGAGTCCTCTTTGGGCCCAAACCCTCTCTTGGAGTGGACTCACCTGCACTCTGCAGCCACCCTGTGTGAGCAGCCACTGCAGACAGGAGAGGTAGCCTGTGGCGGCGGCGTCGTGGGCGGGTGTGGCGCCGTTGCGCGCGCGGGCCACGGCCGGGAGGGCAGCCTCCTCCACCAGGTAGCGTAGACAGTGAAGTTTGCCAGATCGGGCCGCATGGTGCACTGGCAGAGCATCTAGCCGGTCGCGCAGAGTAGGAACCAACAGGCCGGCGGCGTGCAAGGACTTCAGCACGTCCAGGTCGCCCCGGCGTGCCGCCTGCAGCGCCTGCTCCAAGGCCATGGTGTCGCCCTCGGCGCCGTGACCCGGCGCTCAGTGGGTTCCCCCGGGAGTCATGCGGGTGGCCTTAGGCTCCCCGTGGCGCAGAAGTGTGAACCCCAGAGGCCGAGCGGCTGCCCGTCGGCTCCGGCTCTGCGATCCCTGGGACTCAACTCCGTTTCTGCAGCGCTCTGGGGCGGGGACCCCGAGAGTGCCCCGCTTAAGCCCTGGATCCGCCCCCGCCACGCCTTCTCTCTGCCCCGCCTCCCGGGCTCTGAGCCGTCCCCCATCCCCGGCGGGTGACAAGGGTTGGTGCGCAGCAGGTTCCTTTTCTGATTTGCTGCACATAAAAATTGGGTAGGGTTCTACTGCCACCCAGATACAGACCCGTTCATTCAGCGCCCCAGTGGCCACTGAAGTGTTTCGGGTGCTGGGGACACAAGCCAGCAGCTGATGGCAGTTACAAGGAGCTACAAGTGTCACTTGAACCTGGCAAGTTGGAGATAGGAAATGGTTTGTCATGGGCATCAAGAAGGTGCCTGCCGCTGGATCTGGTTGTAAGAAGGGACGTTCAAAGCCAGGGAACTGGACGCCACTGTCGAGAAACTTAAAAATGTCCCATCACGTGCAGAATGCCCAGTGCCCAGTGCTCTCTGGATGCCAAGGAGTCTCTTAAGTCTAGATCTGAGAAAAAGAGAGGAGACAGAAGAAGGCAGAAAGAGAAAGAAAGGAGGGAGCCAGAAAAATGAGTGGGTAAAGTTTGGCTTTCTGCCAAACCTGACAACCTAAGTTCCGTCCCAGGGACTTAGAGGGTTGAAGGACAGAACCAACCCCCATGAGCTGTCTTCTGACCCCCACACGCACACGCACATGGACCCCCCAAATAAATAAATACAATGATTGAAAAACCAAGCCAAACCAAACCACCACCAACACCACCAAAACCAACCCAAACCCATAGGATCTTTTTTTTTTTTTTTTTTTTTGGTTTTTCGAGACAGGGCTTCTCTGTAGCTTTGGAGCCTGCCCTGGAACCAGCTCTTGTAGACCAGGTTGGTCTCAAATTTACAGAGATCCGCCTGCCTCTGTCTCCCAAAGGTTCTGTTTCTTAAATGAAAGGAAGGAAGGAAGGAAGGACAAGCATGTCGAGGTGTTTTAGAGTTGTTTGGAACAGGATGCTGGAGATTCTGATTAACCCAGGCTGCAGTGGGGGATGGGAGAGTGGATCACGAACTTGAAGGTGCAGGGCTGTCAAACAAAGAGACCAGAAATGAAGGACGTGAGGGCTGGGGGCTGGTAGGCAGACGCTCCAGTGCCTTCGTCCAAAGAGTAGGTATCACCACGTGATCAAGGACACTGGGACGTGTTTGGGGGTGCAGACAGGTAAGTACAAACCACCCTATGGGCCATGGCTGGACATAGATCATGGGAACTGGAGGAGGCAAGGTCTGCTGGACTGGAGCAAAGGCTCCCAGGAAGGAGTGTGTGAGCCGTGGGAGCGCAGCAAGCATATCGTGCAACCTTGAAACAGCTTGTGCTCTCCCTCTTCTTCCCCCACGCACAGCGGAGGTCTGTCAGAACCCAGGCACTTTCCCGGCCGATGTTTTCCAATCGAGTGCCTAACTCCTATCAGCCAGGGAGGCGCTGGAAACAGAGACGGAAGCTGTTTGCAGAACACTGAATCGTTAATCTCCTGGTCCTGAGCAGTCTCAACTACCATTTCTGTTTTCACCACATGGTGGCGCTATGCATGGTGGCTGGAGCTACCAGGTGAACTCCAACTTCGCTTTGTGCTCAAGTGAGCTTCCAAGCACTTCTGCCTAGCTGGTGAGGCCTCATTCCTGCTGTTACTGGGATCTGTGACCTTTCCCCAGAGATTTCTGGATTCCTTACTGTGTCATAACTATGCCTGCTTGGTAGACAGGCAGGAACCCCCGACTACCGGTAAGTGGCAGGAGTCTCTAAACTATGATGGCTGGACTTGGTCTCCATGCCCTGTGCCTCCTTCATGACAAAAACTCCTGCCATCCTTCCACCCTGTGAGGTTGCTGCCTTGACCCTGGACACCTCACATGGCTTTTTCATGCATTGCTCCTGCACTTAAAAGCCTCTGAGTCATTCCCAACTCAGCCAGTGACTCTGACATAAAGCCAGGTGTTACTACACGTCCTTGCTGACCAAGTAAGTCCTCAGATTCCTTGAGGACACAGCTGATCCTCAGCCTGAGAGCCAGGCCTTTCATCTGTGTGTCTGTCTGTTTGTCCTATCAGGACTTTTCCACTCCACTAAATTCTCCCCAACAGTTTTAAAGAGGTCGTCAGTGGTGATACAAATACAGAAACCCTTGCTACTAGCCAGGCATGGTGCCAAGCTCATCATTCAAATGGTTAATCCTTATAGGAGGGCTTTTATTTTATTTTGTTTCGGAGATTGGCTTTGAACTTGCTATTCATCCCAGGCTCGTCTTGAACTCCTGAATCTCATTTCCTCTTTATGATGCTAGGATCACAGGCATGAGATACCACAAGTGGCTCAGAGAGGGATTCAACTCTCATTTTACAGCTGTGGAGACAGAGGCATGAGAAGTTTGTATTCATTCGTGCGTGTGCGTGCATGCGTGTGTGTGTGTGTGCGCGCGCGCGCGCGCGTGTGTGTGTGTGTGTGGTTGGTGCTCTCAGTACATGTGGAAGGTATGTGGAGGTTAAAGAGCAACTTGCAGGAATTGGTTCTCTCCTCTCACAGAGTCCTGCCTGCATGTACATCTGCTGGCCAGAAGAGGGCACCAGATCCCCCCAGAACTGGCGTCACCGGTAGCTGTGAGCCACCTGTCCTGGATCCCCCCCAGAACTGGAGTCACAGGTAGCTGTGAGCCACCTGTCCTGGGTGCTGGGAATCAAGCTTGGGGTCTCCACAAGTGCAGTGCTTGCTCATAACCACGGAGCCCTGAAAAATTCTAAAGCCCTTTTTTGAGCTTTCTTTCTTTCTTTTTTGTTTTTGAGAACGGGTTTTTCTGTGTAGCCTTGCTGTCCTGGAACTTGCTCTGTATATCAGGCTGGCCTCGAACTCACAGAGATCCGCCTGCCACCACCACCGGCCCTTTTTGAGCTCTTAAGGAATAATTAATGAGTGAGGTGGTGCACACCTTTAGTCCCAGTACTCAGGGGGCAGAGGCAGGTGGATCTGTGTGAGTTTGAAGCCAGCCTGGTCTACGTAGTGAGGGACTAGCCCATAGACATGCTAGACCAGACTGTGAGAGAGAACTAGGGAATCAGGCATCTCAAGGCCTGCTGGGACAAATCCTCATGTTAGGACCATTGGGTTGATGGTCGAAAACAACGAGCTCTGAGCTTGCACAAAGTAACTCCTTGGTGGATGTTGTGGGACCTTGTGTGCCATAGATAGAAAGAGGAAGGCTGAGCTTTCATGCCCAGGCTGCCTTGCGCCCCCTTCCTGGTGCACTGGCCTCCATCGTTTTCGAAGGCCTGCTGTGGGGTTACTTCCAAGGATTTGGGGCTAGCGAAAGGAATGCGGCTCAAAGGCAGGAAGGAGGGGGTCCTTCCAGTACCCTGGACAGAGCATTCCCCGGCTCCGCCCCACGGGCACCTTCTACTGGTTCTGGTTGTGGGAACCTCGCTTTCCGGGCCTGAGACTGCCTCAAAGCTGCAACAGGGTCCGAGGAGGCGGCCGTTGCCCTGCCAGCCGACCCAGGGAGGGGAGCCGGCAGCAGATGGGCGGGGGACGCCTGCCAGTTTGCCGCAGCAACGGCCACGCGTTGTGGAGGCGTGTCTGGGCCCGCTGGGGCCGAGGGGAGCAGCCGGGGCACACACCCAGGACCGCCCCTACTCGCCAGCCATGTGACCTCCGACTGTCTTACAGCAGGAATCGAGAACCCAGAGCCCATTGAATTGAAAATGAACTTCGAAGATTTTGGGTTGCCTCATCCTTCGGGAGTGGGGCTCAGGTTTCCTTTTCACACTCTAGGGCCGGGGAACCAGGTGGGGTGCCCTAAATTCTACAAAGTGTTTAGAGACAGGGGTCCAGCGACCTCAGTTCTGGTTCTGGCAGTCCGAACCAGATTGGACCTTGCTAGGACTGGATTTCCAGCTCGGGGCAGTTGGTAGAGCGAATGATCTCTCTGAGGTCCAGGGCTCCGTAGCTTTGCAGCCGCTGGAGCCCTTGCGGCCCAGGGAGGAGCTCGAAGCTCGGTGGGCGTGAATGAAGCCATAGGGTGCTGGAGAAGAGTCAAAAATCGGTCCCACCCACCCTTCCTGTCCAGGGAGTCAGCGCCCGCACGTCGCGCGACCCTATCACAGATGGGACTCTAAGGCCAGAGTGGCATCTTTGGGGGGTAACACTGACTCGTCCTCTCCAGCCCCACCCTGAGCAGGGACAAAGGCGGGAGGTGGGAGTGGCGACTGGCCGGACTCTGTGAGGCGGGGCGGAGCAGGGACACAACCTTCTTAAAGGCCAGCGGCTGGCTGGGCGTGCACTTCTTTGGCGCGAGATTGGGCTAGGCTTTGAACTTGGTTCCCGGCTTCGTTCTTAGCTCTGCCTTGCAGCAGGGACAAGGATCCTCCACCTCGAGGTACCGGACCCTGCGCGCTCTTCGCTTCTCCCCGGAGCATGAGACTGCCTAGAAGAGCAGGGGACGCGGCGGAGCTGCGCAAGGTAGGAGTGGGAGGTAGGGACTCGTGGCAGGGTGGGTAGGCACCCGCGGTCTTCCTAACCGTGGCCTTTGCGCCCATCCACCTTCGGCCAGAGCCTGAAACCGCTGTTGGAGAAGCGCCGGCGCGCACGGATCAACGAGAGCCTGAGCCAGCTAAAGGGGCTGGTATTGCCGTTGCTGGGCGCGGAGGTGAGTGTCTCGGAGCTCGGAAAACCGAGGTGGAGAGTCCTGGGGCACACAGTGGGGGGGGGGGCGTTGTCCCGGGGCTCCTTCGGGATCAGAAGGCCTCCTGAAGAGATCTGAGCGATGGAGTGGTAGAGACCATTGGGCAACTGGCTAGCATTTGGATACAAGAACGAAGTGCCCAGCTGCCCGGTTTGTTATGGGGTATCTTTCTTGCCTGGCCTGGTGCAGACTTCCCGCTACTCGAAGCTGGAAAAAGCGGACATCCTGGAAATGACCGTGCGCTTCCTGCAGGAGCAGCCTGCGTCCCCCTACCCCACTGCAGCGCCGGGTGAGTGACCACGCTCCTGGCTCCCCACGGCTTTTGCTGCGAGCACAGTGCTTGCACCTGAGCCTCACGTTGCTCTCTGTCCGCAGGGTCCTTGGATAGCTACCTCGAGGGTTACCAAGCCTGTCTGGAGCGCCTGGCCCGCGTGCTGCCGGCCTGCAGCGTCTTGGAGCCGGCCGTGAGCGCGCGTCTGCTGGAGTACCTGCGGCAGAGGACTGTCAATGGTGGCCCGCCTTCACAGACGCCAACGCCCGCCCCTGCTCCAGCTCCCTCTCCGCAGGTGCCTTCTCCGTGCAGCCCTGGCCTCTGGCGGCCCTGGTAGGTAGGGTCCTGGATGTTCCAGGACGGGGACCTGGATGGGCTAGCTGACCAAGAAAGTTCCAGGTGGTGGCTACATCTCCCTCACTTCGAGAACAGTCGAGCGCCCACACCCTAGCAAGAATCCGATGCTCATGACCTATCCGGATGATGAAGACTTCAAGGGCTCAGCTGGAGGGAAAAGAGAATGTTTGGGAAGGAGAAGAAAGCAATGTCTGTCGGGTGAGGAAGAAGCCCAGACTTGGACGGGTCGAAATGGTTCTGGCACTGGGCCAGCCAAAGCTGCCTCAGCAGGGACAGACCTGCCCCAGTGTGGGCAGCAGACCAACCTCTGGTCTTGGAGCTCACTTGGGCCACCTGCTCTGCTCGGTGACGGCATTCCCGGCCACGCCTGAATATCAGCTGGGCTCGTGAACCTCTCCATAAACAGAGCAATGACGTGGGAGGACTTTGACCTTTGACCACTCGGAAGCTCATCAGAGCACTGAGCAGGGAGGGCTTGGCGCCCACCTCCTCCACTCCTAGGCTTCCCCTCCCAGTGACCTCTACTGCTGGTAGTGGTGGGGAGGACTTCCTAATTTACTCCTCCACACATTCTCTTTCCCATACACCAGGCCGAGTGGTCTTCACAGGTGACAAAGGATGAGACAAGTCTGAGGCTTCCCTGTGGCCTTAAGGAACTTGGTGGCTTCGGAGGAATGGAACCCAGCACAGACTGCAGAACTCAGACTTTGGGATGGCAGGGACCCAGGAGGTAGCAGCAGGCGAAGGAGCACGAACCACCTTGCCTGCTTTCTTTATTAAACCACTCCCTGAACCCAGGCAGTTGGGCTACTATAAGCAATTTGTTCAGAAGTTATTTCTCCCAAATGGAGACTCGGAAGCCTCTGAAGACCCAGAGAAGGGGCCTTGGGATCCCAGGAGTGAGTGCTCGGGGAAAGCGGAGAATTCATGGACCATGGTCACTCCAGGCCATGGGGATTTGCTAAGCCTTGCAGCAAGGTTGCTTCTCCCTCTGCCTGCGCTGGGGACCAGGACACTAAAGCCAAGGAGACAGACGGACCAGGAAAGGGACAGTCACCGCTCTGCTCTGCCATGTACATCTATGATGACTCTGAGCACTGATTTGGGTGGCGGGAAGGAGGTGGGGAAGTCGGAGGCATTCTTAAAAAAGAAAGAAAGAAAAATCCACATGAAGATGGCAGGGGCTCCCAGAAAAGCTGTGCTGGGCCCTGTCGCCTAGATTGTGATTCTGGGAGGCAGGGCAGGCAGAGTGCACCTGTGTATCTCTGAGGCATGGCATACAATGTTGCTCAATAAACGCAATGGATTAGAGGGTTCGATGTGACTGGCTCACATGGTGGTGAACCTTGGACAACCTGACTTTTGCTTTGACTGCCACTCCAAGTTCCTTGCCCAGAGGTTCTCAACCCTCCTAATGCTGCGACCCCTTAATATAGTTCTTTATTTTATGGTGACCCCACAACCATAAAAATATTCTCGTTGCTACTTCATAACTGTAACTTTGCTACTGTTTATGAACTATAATGTGAATATCTGTGTGTTCTGACAGTCTTAGGCGACCCCTACGAAAGGGTCGTTCGATCCCCAAAGGGGTTGTGACCCACAGGTTGAGAACTGCTGTCCTAACATCACCTGCTGGCTGAGGCTGCTTGTTCATTTCCCAGCCACCCAGACCCGAAATACAAAAACTATATGAATTGCAATACTGTTTGGCCAATGACTCTAGCATGTTTCGAGCTAGCTCTTACATCTTGAATTAACCCATTTCTACTAATCTATGTATTACCACTAGGCTGTGGCTTACTGGTGCCGGCATGTTACTCCTTTGGCAGCTACATGGTGTCTCTTTGACTCCGCTTACACTCTCTCTACATCTTTGTTCAGATTTTCCACCTGGCTTTATTCTGTTAAAGGATTGGCCAAAAGCAGCTTCTTGATTAACCAATGGCAATGAAACATATTCTCAGCATACAGAGGGGCATCCCACATCAGTTGCTCACCTAGCTAGATGTCCCACCAAGGCACAAGTGGGTTTTCGTGGAGCAGTAGAAGCAGAGGACCCTGCCTGTGGCCCACCTGTGGCTGGAGCTCATCCAATAGACTCTGGGCTTCTCCTTGAATCTAAAGGGACAACCTTCTGTCTCCATACATAAGAATTCTCCACACTGGTTTATGCTCCATCTCTCCCCATGGAGTGAGACTCTGTCTCAAAAATCCAAAAGCAAGGGCAGCAACAAGAAACAAAACAAAATCCCTAAAAACCTCAAAACGAGCAGCCAAGGTGGTACATGCCTATAGTCCAACGTTGGGAGGGGATAGAAGTATTGAGTTCAAGGTTAGCCAGGACTACCATTTCATGGCCCACCTCAAAAAACAAAGCAAGGAGCCGGGCGATGGTGGCGCACGCCTTTAATCCTAGCACTCGGGAGGCAGAGGCAGGTGGATCTCTGTGAGTTCGAGGCCAGCCTGGTCTACAAAAGCTAGTTCCAGGACAGGCTCCAAAGCCACAGAGAAACCCTGTCTCAAAAACCAAAAAAAAAAAAAAAAAAAAAAACAAACAAACAAACAAAAAAAAAAAACAAAGCAAGGGGCTGGAGAGATGGCTCAATGGTTAAGAGCATTGCCTGCTCTTCCAAAGGTTCTGAGTTCAATTCCCAGCAACCACAAGGTGGCTCACAACCATCTGTAATGACGTCTGGTGCTCTCTTCTGGCCTGCAGACATACACACAGACAGAACATTATATACATAATAAATAAATAAATAAATAAATATTTTTTAAAAAACAAAGCAAAAGGCTCTCAGCACTAATATTTTAGTTTACTGAGATTCACAGTTGTCTGCCTGCCTCTGCTTCGTGAGTGCTGGGATTAAAGGTATGTGCCACCACCCCAGTTTAAATGTATTTTTGTTGATTTATTTATTGTATGTGTATGGGTGTTTGGCTTGCAGCACATGGGTGTCTGAGGAAGTCAGAAGCCTTCAGATCCCTTGGAACTGGATACCCGTGGTTGTGAGTCGCCAGGTGGGTGACGGGACTCAAACCTGGGTCCTCTGCAAGAGCAACAAGCGCACTTAACTGCTGAGCCATCTTTCCAGAGTCCTGTTTTTATTTTTTGAAGTATGATCTCACTATGTAGCCCTGGCCTGTAACTCCTAGTGATCCGCCTGCCTCTGTCTCTCTCAAGTGCTGGGATTAAAGGTGCGGTCCACCACACCTGGCCCTCCACATGGGTTTAAACTCTGTGGGAACCGACAGACTGGAACCCTCCTTTTAGCTCTATGCCCTCCACGTCCTGCTTCTGAGTGCCTATCTTGGTTTCTAGTTCTCTGACACGTATTGACCTGGCCTCAGGCCATCAGGCAAGCAGCTCTGAAGCGGTGTGTGCATGGGTAAGCTGGTGACTCATAGGGTCAGGGCCCTGGCATGCCCAGGTGGGTGAGGTGCTCGGCCTGAGGCAGGAAGCCAGTTTCTCAGCGTAGTGTGCTGGAAGGTCTGGGCTGGAGTTCCCAGCAGGGTGGATGAAACACAGATGCTCACATCCTTTCCAGAAGACGCTGTGAGCTCTTCTCCCTGACAGCTCCTTCGCTGCCCCCAGAGACCTGCCTGGGATGAGCAGGCCAATGGCTCTTTCTGTGTTCAATAAAGGCTGCTTCAGAGAGGCTCTGGCGTGAGCGTGAGTGTGCACATGTGCACATGGCAGATGAGGGTCACTCCTCAGGTGCCTTTACCTTTGTTAGAGATAAGATCTCTTACTGGAACTTTCCCAAATAGGTTAGATTAGCGAGCTGCCAGGGTTCTACCTCTCTTCCATCCGGCTGTGATTGTTAAGTACCTGCTATGGGTCACAGCCAAGCAGACATTCTATGACCCTAAACAAGTCCATAACTGACCAAAAGCTATTCAGATATCTGTTCTGGGGTGTCTGCATGTTGAATCTAACTAGACATCACGCCAGCTGGAGAAAAGGTCTCTATTGTCTCTCAACTCCAGTGGCAGAGAGGACTGTGCCTCAAGGATGGGATGACAGGTGGCTGAGCTGCCTGGGAACCTACTCTTGCTGAGATGCCCACTTTGGAGGAGACCCACTTGCCCCTCTGGCACCAGAGAGTGAGGAGAGGTGGTATCCGCCTTCCATAAGACTGAGAGTAAAGGGCTGTTTGCTGCATGTAGAGGAAGCCTCTCCTGCACCTGTCGAGTTGTTCTGCCCCACCTGTGAGTTGATGCGGTGCCAGCGGAGGCCCCACTGGTCCGCTCCGGATGAGAGAAATGAGCATAACCTGCAGGAAACACCTAGATGAATCTGTAGCCCTGCAGAATCCTGCTAAGTTCCCTCTGAGCTGTGGGGTCTCCCCTGTGGAGTGGTGGTGGGGCTGAGGGATCTTCTTGTGTGTGTGTGGGGGGGGGGCATCTATAGCAGTCTCTGGCCACAGCAAAGCTGAAAGGGCAATGGACTCGCAAGGGAGGCTATTGAGGTGAGACACTGGGTACTGATCCAGGCAGCCCTAAAGAGCCAGGTTTGACCACTTGTCCTCAAGCCAAGCAGCTCATTAAGTAAAGGGGTTTGCATGCAAGACTGGTGACCCGAGTTCGATCCTCACATCCTGTGTAAAGGTGGACAGAGATAACCAACTGCACAACGTTGTCCTCTGACCTCCACATGCAGCCCATGGCTACCTGCATCCACCACATAATAATTAATAACCACCACCACCACCACCACAATCGTAATAATCTTAAAAGAGATAAAGTTGCCAGGTATGGGGGTATGCCTTTAATCCCAGCACTCGGGAGGCAGAGACAGGTGGATCTCTGTGAGTTTTGGGTCAGTCTGGTCTACAAAGTGAGTTCCAGGACAGCCAGGGCTACACAGAGAAACCCTATCTCCAAAAGAGAAGGGGTGGGGGCTGGAGAGATGGCTCAGAGGTTAAGAGCACAGGCTGCTTGCTCTTCCGGAGGATCGGAGTTCAATTCCCAGCAACCACATGGTGTTTCACAACCATCTGTAATGAGATCTGGTGCCCTCTTCTGGCCTGAAGAACACTGTATACATAATAAATAAATAAACCTTGAGACACACGGGGCGGGGGGGGGGGAGCAGTGTGGACACACCCAGAGAAGCACAGCAATCCCGTGACTTCTGGTAGTCTGTCTTACAGGGTTTAAACTGAAGACAAGAGATGTGTGAGCTAAGCAGTCCTGGTCAGAGTGTGGGCCCACCCCATCATGGTCTCAGCTCCCATCTCTCCAGCAAGATGGTCTGTGGTGTCAGAAGTGTGTAGAATCCTCTGGCTGGCATCAGGCCTCAGCCCTTTCTGTTTTCCAGGCTGAGCATGAAATGCCTGGGGAAATTCTAATTCACTGGGGTTCATTGTTCAACAGCTGGAGAGCCAAGGGGTGTCTGTTCATAATTTCTGCCCTGGGGGTTAAAGTCTCAGGCAGGCTGGCTGGGGATGACTTTATTCTCCTCACGGACTCTGGGAGCTTTCCCCAAGGAAATCCCAATTCCAATTATTTTTAAACCTTTTGCGTATTTATTTTGTAGAGCATGTCCGATGGTTCGAATTGTTGCAGAGAACAGCCAGCCCCGCCTGTGGCCCTTAGTTCCTATGTGGGCTGCCAACATGTGTGACACTCTCTGCCTGCACATCTCTGGGCTGCACCGGCCTCTGGGAGAGCTGCCTGGGCATGCGATATCCGGGAGAAGGCAGCCACCCATCGAGGCTTCCCAGTGAGTAACTAGTTTCTCTTGGGGTTTTCAGCAGCTCCAATAAATCATGAATAATGATTTTAGGAGCGTGAGAAAGGCGCTGGGGGACACACCCCATACACAGGGCGGCTTGTTATGTACGGACGACCGGCCGGGCCGCGGGGCCAAAGCGAGTCGCGGTTTGTCCCACGTAAGGTTTTTAAGTGGATGTAGCCACGTTGGGCGCCAGATGATGCGGCGAAGATTGGAAATAACCAAAAATAGTCCTTTTATAATTATTCAATTTTAATACAAAGGGAGATAAGGGAACTTACAGAACCAAGGGTCCAGCGGAGTGAGCGCGGGGCAAACGAACAGGGCACCTTCCGGCTCCCCAATCCTATTTAAGGGGCATGGCTACCCCGCTGGAGCAGCCACGCCCCTGAACGCAGGGATTGGGCCAGCTGCCCCAACAGTAACATCCACTAGGGGGCAGCAAGAAGCAGGGCTCTGTGGATTGTCACAGGGCCTGTCTGCAGGAATGTGGCGTTTCCTGGCATAGAGGTAAGGAGGGTGAAGGGAGAAGACTTCAGGCTGAGTATGTGCCTGCTGATGCTTCTGCTGTAGAGGGTTTGCCCAGAACCCTATCTTCTTGGGGTCTTATGATAGTTTTAACATTGGTTAAAGTGTGTCAGTGTGTGTGTCAGTGTGTGTGTGTGTGTTCGTGTGTTCGTGCACACCTGCCCTCAGAGTCCAGAGGACGCAGAAGTTACAGGTGGTGGGGTTATAAGCTGCCCAACATGGATGCTGGGAACTGTTCCTAACTGCTGATCCAGCTCTCCAGCCCTGCTCCTTGCATTTTGAATGGATATTTTATCCATGCAAGATTAGGTAGCTAGCATACCTCATTGGTCATCCGGAAAGTACTAGCTCGTAAAACCTGCTGCTGCACGATTCTCCCCACTGTTGTTCCTTTTTACAGTAGCACCACAGGACAGGGGGCTGCGGCCACCACCGCGCACTTGTGAGAGAATGAGACTGGGAAATGCCATCTGTGTTTAATACTGTGGTCAAACCATGTCTCATGGGCCGGGAAAGAGTCTTGGTACTTCTAGGATTCACAGAGAAAACTCGGAACTGCTTAAATGTGTACAATACAAAGCCATAAAAAATACAGAATCTGGGGGCTGGAGAGATGGCTCAGCCATTAAGGCCCTGAGTTCAATTCCCAGCAACCATATGGTGGCTCACAACTATGGCTGTAACGAGATCTGGCGCCCTCTTCATGTATACATATCTGCATAGTATACATGCAGATAGAACACTATACACAATAAATAAACTAATTAAAAATACAGAATCCATCAGCTGGGAGATGGCTCAGCAGTTATGAGCACTTGAGCATTTGTTGCCTTTCCAGAAGACCCCAGTTTGGTTCCCAGTACCCTTATTAGGTGGCTCACAACAGCCTGTTACTCAGATACCTCATTGTGGCCTGTATGGGCGCCCACGTGTACACACACACACACACACACACAAATAAAAGTAATTTAAAAATAAGTAGTTAACCAGGTGGTGGTAGTGCATGCCTTTAATCCTAGCACTTGGGAGACAGGTGGATCTCTGTGAGTTCAGGGCCAGCCTGGTCTAAGCTGTTCTAGGAGTTCTAGGTAAAGCGAGTTCTAAGACAGCCAGGGCTACGCAGAGAAACCCTGTCTCAAAAAATTAAAATAAACATATAAATATTTTGAAATACACAATCTAAATTCAGGCATTGAGACTTGCTCCTGTAATCCTAGCACTTGGGAAGCTGAGGCAGGAGGATATGGAGTTTGAGGAAGTCTGGGCTACATAGTGAGACCCTGTCTCAAAACAAGACAGAACATAAAGTTAGAGTAGCCACACTAAAAAAAAAATTATTTTGTCTGGGCATGGTGGCACATGCCTTTAATCCAAGAACTTGGGAGACAAATGCAGGCGATCTCTGTGAGCTCAAGGCCAGCCTGCTCTACAGAGTTAGTTCTAGTACAGCCAGGGCTGTTACACAGAGAAATCCTGTCTTGAAAAACAAACAACAACAAAACCAAAACCAACCAACCAACCCAAATAAACAAATAAATAATAAATTTGTATTTATTTGAGACAGGACTTCACTGTGTAGACCAGGCTGTCCTGGAACTCAGAGATTCCTCCTGCCTCTGCCTCTTAAGTGCTGAGGTTAAAGGCTTACATCACCATGCCTGGGAATTTTATTTTTGTAATTGTATATGTGTGTATGAGAATGTGCATGTGAGTGCAGATGCCTGCAAGAGCCAGAAGAGGGCGCCAGAGCCCCAAGAGCTGGAGTTGCAGGTAGTTGTGAGCCACCCCACCTGGGCTGGGAACCAATATAAGTCCTCCGAAAAGAAGCTGTTAAGTGCCGAGCTGTGTCCCCATCCTCTAGAGTAACCAAAAATTTATTGATTAGATCAAACAAAAATTAGCCACCCACCCACCCAACCAAACGGTTTGCAGATGTTATGGCTCCTCCGTGGTGAACGGGACATGGACATAGCCAAGGAGACAGATACAAATGATGCACGTGTAGTTACTGAGGAGGTCCTCGCTCAGTAGTGCTCAGTACCTGGGCTTCAAACTGCAAGGTGCAAAACACAGCTGGGGGCTGGGGCTGCGGTTCTGTGATAGAGCATGTGCCTAGCATGTGTAAGAGGCCCTTAGTTCGACCCCCAGTACAGAAAATATTTGACTGAAAAAAATAGTCAAATGTATGATTAAAGATTTAAAACCCGCCCCTCTATGTGGCTGGTAAACATATACAGAAAACCAGTAACGGTGTAGAAGACTAGAAGGTTAGCAACAAATTTAACCCAGTTGGTCCTCTGCCACCATCAGCAAAACAAGCACCATCTCGAGAGGTCACGGAACAGTTGTCAAGGAGACCATCTGCTGGGATGGAAGACAAGGCTCTGCAAATCTAAAGGAAATGAAATTACACAGAATGCCCTTCAACCACAACAGAATTCAATTAAAAGTCAACAACAGAGGGGGATGCAGGCAGCCAGCAAGGGCATGGATGCTGGGCAGAGAGACTTTTGAGACCTGAGGCTGAGCAGGGGTGAGGTACTTGAGACCTGAGGCTGAGCAGGGGTGAGGTACTTGAGGAGCTATATGTCTCAGGTGCCGGGCTGTAGAGATAAGCAGCATTTCCTTTGTAGGCTTGTATGTAGGTAGGTTAAATAGACAAAAGGAGTAGATTTGGGGGCTGGAGAGATGACTCTAGCTATCTGGTTAAGAGTACTGGCTGCTCTTCCAGAGGCCCCCAGTTCAGTGCTCGGCCATGCACATGGTGGCTCACAACCATCTGTAGCTCGGGTTCCAGGGGCTTCAATGTCTTCTTTTGACCTCTTCTGGCACACACATATTTTATGCATATGCACACAGGCAAAACACTCATATACATAAAGTAAAATAAGTCTTTAAAAAATCTGAAGCCTCGACCCAGAGGCGGTGTATGCCTTTAATCCCAGTACTTGGAAGGCAGAGAAAGTTGGATCTCTGTGAGTTTGAGGCCGGCCTGGTCTACCAAGTGAGTTCCAGGACAGCTAGGGCTGTCTTGACACAGAGAAGTCTTGTTTCAATCCCTGTTCCCTGCCCCAAACAAACCAAACCAAACCAAACAACAATGACAAAACCCCAAAACAAAACCCAGACAAACCTGAAGCCTGAGAAGTCATCTTGAGATTACCAAATGGGATGGAGCTGGCATATGGGTGTTGATATTCAATCTGGTTGGCCTTGAATTTAAGATATTCCTGCCTCAGCATCCTGAGTTCAAGGATTATAGGCATCACTGGACCCAGATATGACCTACTAACAATCCTAACTCCAAGATATACACTCAAGAGAAAGGAAATGTATTTACACAAAGCCTTGAAGTGAGTGGGCATGACAGCTTTATCATAAAAGCTGAAGGTTAGAAAAAAAAACGATGACCAGGTAGAGATAGATAACCCAACATGTCTGGGTGAAAGGAATTGTGCTGTCCCTTGGGAAATTATTTAACTGAGCCCTCTGGGAAACAGACTTCACCAGAGACACACATGCTCCCTGTCCGCTCAGGGAGGGAAAGGCTGGTGGGCATCAGGCACACTTACTCCAGTTACAAGGAAACGGAGATTGTGGAAATCACGTAGACGTGATACAAGTTATCTGTAGCTAGTGACCCATCAGAAAAGCCAGCAGAAGGTTGGGGTGTGGTGCAAACCCTTGGTTTCAGTGCTTGGGATACAGAGGCAGGCAGATCTCTCTGAGCTTAGGGCTGGCTTGGATCTACATATTGAGTCCCAGGTCAATCAGGGTTACACAGCAAGATCCTGACTTAGGAAGTAAGGGAGGAAGGGAGGGAGGGCTGAAGAGAAGAAAGCCTGCAGAGTCAATAGGAAGGCTCTTAAGGACCGGTAGAAGCTGAGCAGCCTGGCTGGTTGGCTGATGTGCCACAGCTCTCTAGGACAGCCACAGTCAATTACAAGTAAACTGAACCCAGGTGGCTGAGGTAGCTCGGTTGGGAGTACGTGCCAAGATGCACGAAGTCCTGGTTTGATCTCCAGCACTGAATAAACCGGCAGTGGCAGTGCAAACCCGTTATCCCAGCACTCAAAAGTGGAACCAGGAGAGCCAAAAGCTCAAAGTCTTCCTCGGGCAGGCAGTTTAATGCCCAGCCTGGGCTACACGAGACTGTCTTTTGCGAGAGATAAAGTGAGCAAAGCTCCCAGGTATCCACAAATTAAATTAGGCCGGTGTACGTGGGCCTGGGGGACTCTATGAAAACATCTGACTCTTTATAATGAGCCCTTCTTTCCCCGGAGGGACCAGCTCGGAGCCGAGGAATTATGGCAGCGTCCAGGGAGGAAGGTGTGGATCTCAGACACAGACCTGAGTTTCCTTGTTTAGAGCCGCTTTTGGCCAACAGTATCTAAGTCACCGCCTGGTGGCAGAGATGTCACCTCTGCTGAATTCCAGAGTGACTGAACCAGACCCAATTGCCAATCCCAGCTTCACTTGCTGACTGAACCCCCAGCTTCATACCACTGGGAGCCTGACAGCTCAGCCCCAGCTGCGAATCCTGTCAGCATCCTACAGGAAGGAGAGGTAAGAAGGTTACAGAACTGAGGTAGATCCCTGCTCAGCCACACCTCTAGGCTCCCCCCACCCTCTGCTCAGCCACACCTCTAGGCTCCCCCCCCCCCCCCCCGCTCAGCTACACCTCTGACCGTGCCCCCCCCCCAGCCACACCTCTGGTAGTCCCGTGTCTGTGTCTCCCCCCACACATACTCAGCCACACCTCTCGTCCCCCCCCCCCCCCCCCCCCCCCGCTCAGCCACAACCCTCGTTCCTCCCCTCTCTCCATCTTCCAGCTGCAGGTATCTGACCCTACCCTGGGACCCTTCAAAGAGTTCTTCTAATGCTTTTATCTGACCCAGATGTCACACAGCCTGGGGGAGCATTTACAACCTGGTAGACCCATAATAATGTGAGACACCAGCAAGTCAAATATGTATTAAATATTCATACTAAGCATATGAACTTAGTCCAACCCACATTGAATGTGCTAAAAACAAAGAAAAAGTTCAACATTAGCCCAAAACCAAATAAAATTATGGGGCACAAGCATTTTTAAAAAACAGATTTATTTTAGTTGGTTGTGTGGTAGTACATGTCTTTAATCCCAGCACTTGGGAGGCAGAGTCAGGGGGATCTCTTTGAGTTCAAGGCCAGGCTGGTCAATATACTGAGTTTCAGGACAACCACAGCTATATATATAGACCCTGCCTCAAAAATCAATCAATCAATCACCCCCCCAAAAAAACTAGGCTTATTTTATTTACCTATTTAGGTGGGTTTGTTTTTGTTTTTTTTTTTTTTTTGTTGTTGTTGTTTTTCCCCAGACAGGGTTTCTCTGTGTAGTCCTGACTGTCTTGGAACTTGCTCCATAGATCAGGCTGGCCTCGAACTCCCAGCTTATTTTATTTTAATGATGTGTATAGATATGTCTGTGTGTGGGTGTGCACATGTGTGAATACAGATGCCTGTGGAGGCCAGGAGAGGGCATTAGCTCCGCTGAAGCTGGAATGACAGGCGGCTGTGAGCCATGCGATGTAAGAGCTGGGAACTGAACCTGGGTCCTCTGTGAGGACAGTGTGTGCTCTTTCCTGCTGAGCCATCTCTCCAGCCCCAGTGAATTAATTTTGAGACAGAGACTCACTATGTAGTCCTGGCTGTCCTAGAACTCACTATGTAGAACTCACCTGCCTCTGCCTCCCCAGGGCTGGGACTAAAGGTGTACACTCCTATGCCTGGCTCTTCTCTTTCTTAAATTTGATTTTCTAATTAGTTTACAAAGCATGGGGTTTCCATAAGGCTTTTTCATACAACCTTAGTTTGTATCCTCTGATGTATGCTTAAGAATTGTTTTAGGGCTGGTCAGTGCCAGGGCACACCTTTAATCTCAGTACTCAGGAAGCAGAGGCAGACAGACAGATCTTTGTGAATTTGAGGCCAGCCTGGTCTCAGAGATAGTTCCAGGACAGAAAGGCCTACACCAAGAAACCCTGCCTCCAAAAACAAAACAAAACAAAAAATAATAATACAAATAATAAATTCTTATTCAGTGTGTGTGTGTGTGTGTGTGTGTGTGCGCGCGCGCGCGCGCGCGCTCCCCCTACATTAACATGTGGGTGCTGGGAATCAAACCCAGGTCCTCTGCAAGAACAAGTGAGTTGTCTTTCCGGCTCTGCAGTTGCTCCACCTTATATTTTGAGACAGGGTCTCTCCTGAGCCTGAGGCTCGCTATGCCAGCTGGAGTGGTTGGTCCGTGTGCACCTAGGATCCACCGTCTCCATCCCCAGCACTGCTATAGACACACATCTGACATGGTGTTGATCTGAACTCATGCTTACAAAGCCAGTGCTTCCCCTACTCCCCCAGCCCTTATCCTCATTCCTTAGAAAGCACCAAGGCCACATAGGTAGGAGGTGCCTGGAGATGGATTCATGCTGCACAGCTCTGGATTCTTCTGTCTTGTTTGTCTTTTGATGGGTATGGAGCCCATGACCTCTCAGGATGCGAGGTAAGTGCTCTACCACCAAGAGACACCCTGTCCCTCTCCCCACCTTGTTACTTCCTCTTCACTGTAATTAATGTCTTTGTGAATTACATTCAAAGCCTGGAACAGACTCCTAGGTTGGGGCCTCAGCCTCTAGGGTTTCCTAGGGTTTCCTCTGTCACTTTAATTTTTTTTTTTTAGCTTTTAGTTATTTTCTTTCCTTGTTTCCCCCTTCCCTTGCTCCATCTCTCCTTTTGTGGGTGCAGGACAGAAGCCAACCTCATTCCTCAGTCACTGTTCACTTTTTAAAAACGTGTTTAGCCTGCATATGGAAATGTACGCCACAAGCTCGCACACAGTGCTGCCAGGGAGAGCATCAAATCCCTGGGACTGGAGTTGGAGATGAGACTCGAATCTGGGTCCTCTGCAGGAGTTGCAACTGCTTTTGACCTCGGGGCCATCTCCCCAGCTCTACAAAAATAGTGGGGAAAGGAAAGGGAAAGGACAAGGGGAAAGGAAAGGAAAGGAGGAAAGGGGAAAGGGGAAAGGAAGAGGAAAGGGGAAAGGAGGAAAGGGGAAAGGAAGGAAACGGGGACAGGCGGAAAGGGGAAAGAAAGGCGGAAAGGGAAAGGGAACGGAGGAAAGGGAACGGAAAGGAAAGGGGAATGGTAAAGTTGCCTCCCTTCCCTTCCCTTTTCTTCCCTTTTCCCTTCCCTTCCCTTTTTCCTTCCCTTCCTTCCCTTCCCCTCCCCTCCCCTTCCTTCTTTCTCTTCTTTTCCTTTCCTTTCTTTTCTTTCTTTCTTTTTTTTTTTTTGATCAAGGAAATGTTTCTTCCAGGATCTGCAGGTGGGCTCTGGCCTCAGCAGCCAGATGGTGTGGAAATGTACTCTGCCTCTAGGTGGCGCCACAAGGCCACAAACAGAGCGCGCTGCTTTCAGATTCCAGCGCAAGGATGTCGAGGGAAGGGATCTTGAAGCTGTCTTCTCACTGACTCGTTAGTTTTCAGTCACCAGGCACGGACTAACTCCAGATTTAAAGTTAGTTCCTATCCTTTTTTACTTCATGCGTATGGATGTTTCGTCTGCACAAACGTAGGTGTAACACACGCACGCAATCCTATTGGTCCAGAAGAGGGCGTGGTGAGCCTCCATGCAGGGGTGCTGGGAACTGAACTCAGGTTCTCTGGAAGGGCTCTTAGTTGCTGGGTCATCTCCAGCCCTAAGAAGTGATGCTGGGGAATGAATACGTCCCTACTCCAGACTCATGGCTGCTGTTCCTCATCACGAACTCTTCATTCTCTCCCTCTTGGCAGTGAGTCCTATTTTGGAGTCCTTTATTAGTTTTGAGTTTCTCAGGGAGTTTGTGCTGGGCCAGAGGATGTGACTCTAAAGGTTAAGTTGGCAGCGGGGTGACATGAGGTCAGGGTCCTCCTCCCAGGAGCAATAAGTGCGGGGAAGTCCTTCAGGGGTTGCATAGACTTCCTGCTGGCAGCATACTTGGAGCTTTGCCCAGTAAGCACTAAGGACAGAAGGCAAGATTTCTCTGCCATTTCTCTGAACAGAGAGGGCACCACAGGGGTCTTTCCGGGATGCAGCTGCCTGAGCCACTGATACTCTTAGGGTCCAGTCTAATTTGGTTGTTGGCACAAAGTCTAGCATGCACCTTGTGATGTTAACAGCATGGCTGTGTTCGGCAGGTAGGCCTCTGCCTCGAGGGTGAGCTGTTGAACTCTCCACAGCTAGACTAGAGATCTTGCGCTCTGGCAGGCAGAAGTGGTGCTGGTCAGCTCATTGTCACAGCCTCAAGACACTCCGCAGGTTCTCAGGTGAATGAACACCCTACCCTGGAACGCCCAGGAAGCTCTTAGTGGTGTTTACAGGGCAGTTGAGCTTCTGAGTGGGGAGGAGTGCTCTCTGAGGTTCCTCAGAACCGGGACTCTTACCTCAAAGGCAAACACCAACGTTTGGGCAAGGGGCTTCAAACAGGTGTGTAAAGTATTGTTTCAATAAGCATTCATTCCTGTGTGCCTTCATTTCCTCCTCATTTCCACCTCTTCCCAACACATAAGTGCTCTGAGGTGAGAGAGAAAACAAACCTACAAACTGAAGAATACAACATAGGCTGAAGAGATGGATGAACTGTGAGGATGAGGAGGCCAGGGCCCTTCTCCTGGCTGTGTCCTCTGATGCAGGGGGTGGGGAGAACATGCGGGTCCTGGGACCCTGCAGCATGCGCCTCCTCTCTCAATCTCAGATTGAACCAGGCAGCATCAGGAAGGGGCTACTTCCCGGCCTGGACTCTTTGAATCACTTCATCAACACCCCTGTGGCTCCAGACTTCAGCGCAGCCCTTTGGTTTCCCTGCACCAGGTCCCTTTCCAAGCACCTGAAATGTTCATCAGATTACTCCTTGCACAACCTATGGTCAGGTGCTCTAGCGCTCCACATACGGGGACCTGAGCTGCAGCTGGCTGGGAGTCCTCTAAGCTACACATACTGGTGTTGGCTCCTTTTCTCTTAGTTCCTAATGTGCTACCCTGTCCCCGGTACTCTCTTGTCCCAGGTCTTCAGGGGGTCTTAATGAGACTCACACACAGGCTGGATGCTCCTTTAGGCTCTCAGAGGTCCTGCACTCCATGCGAAGATGGAAGCAAGCTGAGATGGAAGATCTGTACACATTCCCAGAATCCCTTCTGGAGTCCTGGAGCTCAGCAGCCACTCAGTCAGATGGACAGGCCACATGGCCACACTGACCACTCCCAGGAGCCATGCTCATTTGGTTGTTTCTATGGCAGAAAATTTGTGAATTCAAACTTCTACACGGACCAAATCTTTAGCCTATAATGATTTTTATTGGCTACAGGTAGTTTGGTGGTAGAAAGCTTGTCTTATACTCTTGACATAGTAGGTTTGAGCCCTATCAGCACATGCACAAGCAACACACACCCAAACACACACACACCCTACGCAATGTAGTTAAGTATGTGTTGTCAACTTGAAGGGATTCAGAATAGATTTAGGAGACACAGCTGAGTTGTGTCTTCGAGAGTACTCCAATAGGGCAGCTCAGATAGTCCAAGGGAAAAAAAAATCTAATGTTTCCTGACTGTCTCCACTTCTTCCTGAGGAAGGAGGGCATCTGTTTCTGCTGCTGTCACCTTCCAGTGACACGAGGCTCCAGTGACATCAGCCTTTCAATGCGGATCAAAAACTAGCAGCTTTGGATTGGGACTGCTGAGGCACCCAGTTTCATGGACTGAGCAGCGACCAGGTTCTCTGCCTCTCTAGCATGCGGACAGCCATTGATGGGCCATCCAGGCAATCCCTATCACGAGAGCCAACACATCAAATCCCTTTACAAGTTATTGTGTGCATGGGTGTCTTCCGCACATGGAAGCAAGCCTGCTAGGTAAGTGCAGTGCATAAGGGGCCCAGGAGAGGGCACTGGACTCCCTGGAGCTGAAGGTTGTGAGCCCCCTCCTGGGGCTGGAAACTTTGGAAGGAGCAGCAGATGCTGGTTGCAGCTAAGCCCCACAGTGGAGAAATATTATTATTCCCTGTGTCTCAACATCTGGAAAATTGACACAGGAGGATAGAGAGTTTGATGCTGGCCTGGATTACATATTCCATATTGGGTTTCTTTTTGTTTGTTTTTTGTTTTGTTTTTGGAGACAGGGTTTCTCTGTGGCTTTGGAGCCTTTCCTGGAACTAGCTCTTGTAGTCCAGGCTAGTCTTGAACTCACAGAGATCCGCCTGCCTCTGCCTCCCAAGTGCTGGGATTAAAGGCGTGCGCCATCACCTCCCGGCTTCCATACTGGGTTTCTTGGTCTGAGCTGATTAGTTCGACTAAGCAGGTCTCTTCCTCAGAACAGCCACTGAATGTGTATGAGACGGCACGTCTCAGCAGGATTCTAGGCATTACACAGGTTGCACAACGATGACATTAAGAAACATTTCCGGCCGGGCGGTGGTGGCGCACGCCTTTAATCCCAGCACTTGGGAGGCAGAGGCAGGCGGATCTCTGTGAGTTCGAGACCAGCCTGGTCTACAAGAGCTAGTTCCAGGACAGGCTCTAAAGCTGCAGAGAAACCCTGTCTCGAAAAACCAAAAAAAAAAAAAAAAAAAAAAAAAAAAAAAAAAAAAAAAAAAAGAAAGAAACATTTCCGGGAGAGGGAAATGGGAGGAGGTGAAAATTTGTAGTAATAATAATAATAAAGAAAAAAAGAAAAAGAAACATATTTCCAGCTACAGAATGAAGTAAACTACAGGATACAGCAACAATGCTTGAGCTACTTTGGCCATGTTATGAGAATGAATGACGCAGATACCTGAAGATAGCACTGTTTGGAGGAGTGCACAGGATAAGGCAAAGAGGGAGGTTCAGAAAACAATGGCTAGACAGCGTAAAGGAAGACTGTGGAACTTGGGTATGACAATAACACAGGCATCTAGGACTGCCCAGGACAGGAACAACTGAAGAACCGCCATAAACGGGCTGCCCATGCATGCTTCAGCACTGCTGGGGCATAAGTGATATGATGATGAGTTACATATTGATATTGTTTCGATACTTAAAAAATTCATAGTAGTACTTTTTTGAAGGTGTAGACAGTCTTAAAATTATGACTTGTAGACTTAATTATTTTTTAAATATGTATTTATTTATTATATATACAATATTCTGTCTGTGTGTGTGCCTACAGGCCAGAAGAGGGCACCAGACTCCATTACAGATGGTTGTGAGCCATCATGTGGTTGCTGGGAATTGAACTCAGGACCTTTGAAAGAGCAGGCAGTGCTCTTAACCTCTGAGCCATCTCTCCAGCCCTAGACTTAATTATTAATTATAAAATCTTGGCCGTAGCTTAGGTTTGTTCCTAACTAGTTCTTATAACTTAACTCCTAATTTTTTAGTCTACATTCTTCCACAGGGCACATTACTTCATCTCTGTACTGCTCATCCTGCTTCCTCTGGCTGGCAACTCTGCCTTTCTACTTCCCAGAGTTCTCTGCCTGCAAGTTCTGCCCACATTCTTCTCCTAGCTATTGACTGGTCAGCTATTTCTTACAACCGGCACAGCACCCCTTCTTCACACAGGGTACAAAAATCCCACAACTAAAATGAAAACACCTTTCCCAGCACAGTCATATGGCTCTGGAATTTGAGGGACAGGCGAGGCTGACTGCAGCTATGTGCCATGTAGAGGAGACTTAAATCATGGGACAGAGTGGGAAGCAGAAGGCTGTTCTGGGGTGGACGGTGGAGAGGGAGTGGAAGAGAGCATAGCAGAAGGAAGAATTTGGCCATGGGGGGGGGAACGAAGACAAGTGTGGGGGTGTGGAGGGAGAACCTAGAAGAGAGAGATCATGGTGAGTCAGGAAGGTGGCTTCTCCAGGAGAATTTTAGGGCTTACTGAATGGGAAGGATTGAAGTGTTGTGGTAAGGAGAAGAATCTAGATGGAGTGATCCCAGTGGAGACTGGGAAGACGGGAAGGCAGGGGCTGTGCTTGCAAGCAGCACTTCTGAGGAGTTCTGCTGACACAAGGGACAGAAAGGGTCTAGTAGTTTGAAGAAACCAGAAAGCCATCTCAAAGAGGAAGTGAGAGGCTGCAAAGACCAGAGCAAACTCACCAGCACTGTCGCTTAGCAACGGAGGGAGTGTCAGCCCAGAGAAGGGATCTCCTACATGCCCACAGGCCACTGTGATGGAGACAATTCCCCAATTCAGCTTCCCTCTTCCCAGGTGATTCTAGTTTGTGTCAAGTTGACAAAATTGAACCAGCATGCCATCTCTCTACCCACCTGGAAACCTTTCTTATTTCTTTGATGCATTCCAAGTGAAGCTAAGGGGCAAGAACAGTATTTCAGAGTGTAGCTGTGCTAGAATTTGTATCTGTTCACAATATTTTTGTGTGCCAGCACAGGTGAGAAGTTTACACACAGTTCTAATGATGCATCTATATCTATATCTATATCTATATCTATCTACATTCTGTGAGTTTTGAAAAACTTACCTAAGACCTATGTGCTGGCTATTCTTGGCTATTAACTACATCTGGAATGAATTTAAACCCCAAACAGATGGCACACTTGTGAGGGATTTTGCTTAATTTGCAGTGGGACAATCCACTTCTAATCTGGATTTTTGAGGTAGGAAGACATGCCTTTAATCCAGATCGTTTGAGGTAGGAAGACCTACCTCTGATCTGGGCCCTGCCTTCTGAAGGAAGCTTATATATGGACGTGGAAGGAGAAAGTATTTGCTCTTTGTCCGCTTGCTCTAGCCTTGCTTCCAAGTTCATTACTTCACTGGCATTAGCGCCTACTTCTTTGGGATTCGGGTATATACTGAAGACCAGTTGAGACCATGGAGTGAACAGCTACTGGAGTCTTGGACTTCCGGCTTATGGGCAGCCATTGTTGGATTAGCTGGACCACAGCCTGTAAACCATTCTAGTAAGTTCCTTTCTGTATATACAGAGAGATTCACTCTGGAAGTTGTTACTCTAGAGAACCCCGACTAACACACCCGAGAAAGTCATGGACTATTATCTCTCCAGAGCCTTCCCTCACAGCTCTTTCTAGTCTTTTGTCCCTGCTGGCAACCGTAGTTCTGTTTCCACAATAGCTTAGAACTTTCAGAACATTATATAAATGGCACTATGCTATTCTGTACTGTAGAATTGCACGTCACAACCCCCGTTCTAGTCACATTTTCTATTTTCTTTTTTTTTTTTTTTTCGAGACAGAGTTTCTCTGTGTAAAAGACCTGGCTGTCCTGGAACTAGCTCTTGTAGACCATGCTGGCCTCGAACTCAGAGATCCGTCTGCCTTGGCCTCCCAAGTGCTGGGATTAAAGGCTGAGCCACCACCGCATTTTATTTCTAATATTTGTGTGAGTGTAGTGTATGTTATGGAAAATCTCAAAAGAGGCATCGGCCCCCTGGATCTAGCGTTACAGATGAACCACTATGTGGGTGCATGCTAGGAACCGAATGTAGACCCTTGACAAAAACAGCAGTTAAGTTCTGAGGTATCTCTCTAGCCCAGAAAATCCCATTGTATTATTCTGCCAGACTTAATGCTCTCAGGGGTTTGGGGGTGTTGTGAGACCCAGCTAGTAAATAAGGAAAGCTCTAGGCTTAGCAACACCTTCCTCTTAGATCTGGACTCTGTAAGGGGAAGTGGTGGTATTTTAACAGTACCTAAACCCTGGAGGGCTTTCTCAATTCATACGTAAATGCTGGGAGAACACCGGGTAGAAGCCACTGCCACTAACCCTCTACTCCCAGCCCTAAAAACTGAACCCTTTGAATAATAATTGCGAAATCACAGGGAAGGCTGGGGTGTGTAACATGTGTCTGCTAGGCAAGGCCTGTATCACTAAGATCCATCTGCTGGCACCTGGTAATGCAGAAGTGGCAGCTCTCTCAGGGTTAGCGGGCTTTAGTTAAGTGGGTCGAAGTTCTGTTAACGGGTCAGTTTTCTTGGGAAACTGCACAGGTCGCAGAAGCCCTGCAATGATTTAGGTAGGGGTGGCTACATTTCTCTTCTTTGGTGGCTTCTGTGGCCTGCGACTTGGACGGACTCGATTTCCACGCATCTTAGGCACCTTTGGGGCAGCGGCTGCCCCTAGCTTGCGCTTGGGGGTCCCGGGGTGTCTTTTGGGAGGCGACCTGAGCAGTGTAAGCGGAGGCGGTGCTGGGGTAGGGGAGGGTCTGCGGCCCACAGGCTCCCCGGGTTCCGGGTCAGCTACCGGAGCCAAAGCCTGCCTGTCCAGGAGGCCTAGGCCGGGCGCCCGGGTCGGAGCGCGGCTCGCGGGCACCGTTCCCGTCCGGGTCGGGCCTCCCCCCGGTGACCTCATCGGGTGGCCGTCCCGGCTGGGCAGCGAATCGCCGCGCGGGCGCCCAGGAACGCCCCGCAGACGCTCGGCGGAGGGGGACTCTCGGCTCCTCGGCCTCCGGCCTGCGTGGTGCCGGCCGCTCGCCTGCTCCGCGCCGGCGCGTGGGGTGCGCGCGCGCGCCCTCGCTTGCGGGCGTCCGTCCGCGCTCGCGCCACCCAACGGCCACCGAACCTTCTGGAAGTGGAGTCCCACGGCCGCCCCCGCGCCCAACCGAGCTCGCCGCCCTCGCCGGCGCCGACGGCCGTGGAGGCCTCTGGGCAGGGGAGAGGGGAGGGGCCTGAGCGCGGGCGGGGCCTCCGGGGGGCGTCCGCTTGTGATTCGCCGCCTCCGCGCAGGCCCCGCCTCTCCGGCGCCATGGCCCCGCCTTCTTCCTCCCCCTCCATGGCGCCTCCCAGGCTCATTCATTCGGCGCCGGGCCTGCTAGACACCTGTTCTCAGCTCTCGCCGTCCTCCGCCGTAGCAGAGACGATGTCAGACCCCGGCACCGACACCCCGTCCGCCATCCAGATCTGCCGGTAAGACGGAGGCCTCTCGAGTCGACCCTTCCCCGCTCGCTCGTTCGCTCGCTCCGGCCGGGGCCGGCTGAGGCAATGCTCGCTCTTAGGCTCGCTAGGATGCCTCCCTCATCCTGGGCCGCCCTGCCCGGCTCCACGCTCCCGGGACCCCGATCCTGGAACCCGCCTTTGACCCTGTCTTTGGACCCAGGTCCGGGACCCCGCCTTGGATCCTTTTCCTGGTCCCCACCCTGGACCTCCGCGTACCCTCCTCAGGGATGCTCCCCGCCATGCTGCAGAACCCGGCCGGCTCGTCGGCTCCTCCCACCGGCCTCTGGCTGCATCCCAAGGGCGGCGGCCGCAATCCTGAGGAGCCTCGGGCTTCATAGACCGGGCCGTGCGGGACACTGGGACAGGGAGACTGGCAAAGGGTCTATCCTCCGTCTTCTTGTTCGTCCTACAGGGCTTGCCCCACCCCGGGCTCGGCTCGGCGCCTTATAGTCTGAGCTCAGCCTCCTGCGGGGTTGGGAAAGGATAACTCAGGCTCCAGAGGGTGGTGAGGAGGATGCCCAGCGCAGTGGGAGC
Source organism: Arvicola amphibius (assembly GCF_903992535.2). Lineage (NCBI taxonomy): Eukaryota > Metazoa > Chordata > Mammalia > Rodentia > Cricetidae > Arvicola > Arvicola amphibius. The sequence continues at coordinate 4,095,959 of NC_052052.2, read as the reverse complement.
TCATACGGATGGGTGTCTCCGTGAGAGCAGGCCCGGACCCGCTGTTCCTTCAGAACCCCGCCTCAGCTGAGAGGAGCGCAGGTGTGAGAAGGGGGAACTCATCCCTTCAAAGGCTTTATTGCCCAGGAAAAGGGAGTGAGTGGGTCATCTCACACAATAGGGGTAAAGGATTGTTCTAACCTATGCATCCTCCCCAGTCTTGCTCCTTTGGGGGTGCTGCTTAGATGTGGGTCCCCAGAGGAAGCTGGCGCTGATAAGCAAGCTCATCCTCCCCCCCCCCCCCCGCAGGGAGGGCAGCCTCAAGGTTACCCTGCGGTTTTGGTTCACAAAAGTGGAAGCCTAGGCTAGCTGGCGGGTTTACAGCAATACAGCAGCTAAGTAAGGGGCGGGGGGGGGGGGGCAGTGTGCGCTGCCCGCAGGGCATCTGCTCTGTCTGACAGACTGCTGAGAGTGAGAGATTTGGAGTGGGCTCTTCAGTTTGGATGCTGGGCTTCACACTGACCTTGTGTCCAAGCCGTACCCAGCAGAGGCAGGCTCCTTTTTTTTTTTTTTTTTTTTTTTTTTTTTTTTTTTTGTGGATAGCTGGAGCTCTTTGCTCTCAACCTCATGTTCTAGCCTGGAAGAGGCCATTTCCTGTCTTCAAGGACAGTTGTGACCTCCTAGAGAGCATTTGTTTAGGTCTCATGCTTCCGTATTGGCTATGCGGCTGCACTGACCCTTGTACTTGAACTCTCTGGGGTCCGAGAGTGCGCGTCACTGGCATTTGGAGATAACAGGAGTCTTGGGCATTAGTGTTTGGGAAGAACCTGTTCCTGTCCCATGGTACCTTTCCTGGGAGCTGGGTGGCAGTGTCCTTCCTCCTGCTGTATGGAGGAGGGAGTTGAGGAACTCAATAAAAGCCATCCAGCTCCAGAAGCTTCAGGGTCAGCTCTTACATGGGTTTGCTTCAATCAGCGGGGCTCTTAGTTTACATCACCAGGATGGCTGGTGACTAGACTATCTTTTCCCACTAGCTAACAGCTGATGGATCTTTATGTAGCTTGGATACTTTGATATGTTCACAAATGTCTTGTGTGTGACTTTTCTCATTGTATCCCACAGGGCCATCGCTCTGACTGTCAGAGTTACAATTGAATAATTTTTCCTAAGTGTCAGAAGGGCTTTATGGCCAGGAGGCCTGGCTGAGACGCTTCGGGTGCAGAACACGGCTGTCAAGGGAGGTGGGGCTGTGAAGTGCATTGTGGTCTTTTGGGTTTGACCCAGAGAAACTCTAGGATACTGGAGCGTGGACCTAACAGAGTGGAGAGCCCTTTAAAGACATGTGAGCCAACCCATTGAAAGAGGAAACTTCTGGCCTGGTACATTCAAGTCATGAATTTAACAAGACTTTACCAGACACCTCCAAGGAGCATGCCTTGGGAAGGACACCAAATAGAAAGTTTAGTCCTTATCTTAGGAGAGAGACAGTGTCATATAGATGGGTTCCCATCATCCTCGCTTTCAGTTCCCAAGCTGTTGAAGGGAGAAAGCTTTAAAGACAGGGGCCAGGGAGATGGGACCTGAGTGCAGAACTCTCGTAAAACCAAACAAGGTAGAGTGTGCCTGTAACTCCAGTGCTGGTACAGCAAGATTGGAAGTGGAGACTGAGAACATTCCTGGATGCTCGGGTCAGCTAGCCCTATAGCTGTTGCAGTGAGACCCTGTCTTCCCTGACCTCCACCCTCATACCATGGTATGAGTGCACCCGCGCACACACCCGCACACACACCTGCACACACACACCTCCTGCAAAGATAAAAATAAGTGTGGGATGTGGCCTCTGCCCTTGGTGACTGAGTGACCTGGAAGCCCACTGCTTAATTCTCCTGTGTCCCTGTTCTCTTGTGGGTCTGAGTATTGAGTAAGCGTCAAGATAGACGTGGTGCTGCACACCTTTAATCTGAGTTTCAGGTGGATCTCTGAGTTCAAGGCCAGCCTGGTCTACAGAGTCAACTCAGTACAGCCAGGGCTATGCAGAGAAACCTTGTCCTAAAAAAGCAAATTAATAAATAAAGAAAAGAAAGAAAGTGTGGCCAGACCTGGTAGGAAGGTTAGCACGTAAGTCAGCAGGCGCTCTTTATGTGGAAAGTGGGCCACCAGCTCGGGAGGCCGCCAACCTGACTCCACTCCTGAGTCTGACCCTTGCAGGTTGCTTGAGTGACTTACCTCACTTTCTTAATCTCACAGCAGAATCTCACTTGACCTTGATTTTCTTATCAAGAAGATCTGTTTATTGGAGCTTGTACAGGGCCTTTCTTCAACTTGCTGCAGTGATTGATACCTTTGTCCCATTTCCTGCTGGTAGAAACGTTACAAAGGGAGCCATTTGAGAGCCAGCTCTTTGGGTACTCACTCAGGCCACAGCAGGTCACTGTCCTGTCTTTGGGTTTGCTGCAAATATATTGTCAGCTTTCAAGCGATGTGCTGGTGAATGGGGCCTTGGTGCAAGATGAACTAGCAGGGCCATAAGCATGTGTTCATGTGTGCACATATATGTACATTTATGTGGAAGCAAGTTATCCATATTGGGTATCTTTCTGAATCACTCTCTATCCTGTATATTTCTTACATCTATTTGTTTATGACATCTGTCTTTTAGTGGCCCTTTTGTTTTTGTTTTTTTAAGACAGGGTTTCTCTGTGTAGCCCTACATGTCCTAGAACTAGCGCTGTAGACCAGGCTGACCTCAAACTCCGAGATCTGCCTGCCTCTGCCTTCCGAGTGTTGGACTTAAAGGCACTGCCCGTTGCCTCTGTTTTACTTATTTTCTTTTTTTTTTTAAGATTTATTTATTTATTATGTATACAACATTCTGCCTCGATGTATGCCCGCATGCCAGAGGAGGGCGCCAGATCTCAGTACAGATGGTTGTGAGCCACCATGTTGTTGCTGGGAATTGAACTCAGGACCTCTGGAAGAGCAGCCAGTGCTCTTAACCACTGAGCCATCTCTCCAGCCCTCTGTTTTACTTATTTATTGCCTTTCTTGCATCCAAGTTTCACTTTGTAGCCTATGCTAGTCTTGTCCTTGGCTTCTGCGCCAGCCTTGCCTGTGGAATCTGTGGTTTGGGGCTAAGGATGTGACGTCTGCAGGGTCTGTCTCACTGTGCTTGTCCTGCTCTCCTTTTCCTGGGAGCTGGGATGCACTATAGTGTGAGGATTCCTGCAGTGCCTCCTGGAGTCTGGCTTGAAGGTGGAATTAATGAAAACATAAAACATAGTGCTGGCTCTGTCCCTGGGAGGATGTATGGACCCTGATGAGGTGACACTCTCTGTAGCTCAGTAAGCCTGTGGTGGAGGGCACCTAAGTCTGCTATTGTCCTGTTAAATGTTCAAGGCAGCCCAGTGTCACTCTGGACTTCGCCCCTGCAGCTAGCCAGCTCCCTGGTATCATTCAGGACAGAAGGCGTCTTTCTCTTATTTCCTTAAATCTGATTTGCTTATTATGAGTATGGATGTTTTGCCTGCATATATGTCTATATACTGTGTGTGCCTGGTGCCAGAAGTACACATCGGATCTCCTGGGACTGGAGTTGTGTATTGCCATGTCGGTGCTGGGAACCAAACTCAGGTCTTCTGGAAGAGCAGCCAGTGTTCTTAACCAATGAGTCATTTCTCCAGCCGAGGTGCCTTCTCCTGAAGAGGACCCATGTGCCCATGTGAAGGGTTGGCCCTGTTCAAGTGGGTTCTTGTCAGGGCCGACCCCACAGGTGTCTTGAACTCCCATATGGGTGCTGGTTTTCACTCTTGGAGACTTCCTGGGAAGGAGTTATTGTATGTCCTCCCCACCAGCTGCCTACCTGTCCCCAAATAGCTGGGGAGGCTCTTCACCATTGTGGATGTCAATTCCTGAAAATAATATTTCAGTAGAGAATCAACAGAATACAGATTTTAAGTATTTATGGATGATATTCCTTGAAATCTGGGCAGTGTAGCCTTTATTCCCATAGACATAGTCATTCCCTCAATTGAGGATGAGGCAGGAGATTGAGTTTAAGGACAGGCTGGGATACAGAGTAAGTTCCAGGTTTATCTAGGCAACAGGGAGACTATCTCAAAAACAAATAAACAAACAAACACCCTCTTAGCTGGGAGAGAGTCTTAGAATAGAAATAAAAAAAAAATCTCTTGGGGCTAGAGAGATATCTCAGTGGTTAAGAATGTTTGCTGCTCCTCTGCAGGATTCTGGTTCAGTTCCTAGCATCTGTGTGGTCAGCTCACAACCATCTCTAGCTCTACCTTGAGAAAAACCAGCCCACTCCCTCATGTATACACATAATAAAAAATATTAAAATAAGTTAGAAAAAAATCTTAGTGTGAGCTGAATGACACTTGTCATTCTAGTATGTGGCAGGCAGAGAGAGGCAGAAGCCACCTGGACTGTGTGACGAGACGTTCTCCCTTTTTCCTCTTTTTTTTAAATTGATTTTTATTGAGCTCTACATTTTTCTCTGCTTCCCTCTCTGCCTCTCTCCTCCCCTTCAACCCTTCCCCAAGGTCCCCATTTTACTCCCAATTTACTCAGGAGATCTTGTCTTTTTCTACTTCCCATGTAGATTAGATCCATGTATGTATGTCTCTCTTAGGGTCCTCATCGTTGTCTAAGTTCTATGGGATTGTGATTTGTGGGCTGGTTTTCTTTGCTTTATGTTTAAAAACCACTTATGAGTGAGTACATGTGATAATTGTCTTTCTGTGTCTGGGTTACGTCACTTAAAATGATGTTTTCCAGCTCCATCCATTTTCCTGCGTAGTTCAAGATGTTATTTTTTTCTGCTGTGTAGTACTCCATTGTGTGAATGTACCACATTTTCCTTATCCATTCTTTGGTCAAGGGGCATTTAGGTTGTTTCCAGGTTCTGGCTATGACAAACAAAACTGCTATGAACATAGTTGAGCTCGTGTCCTTGGGGTACGATTGAGCATCCTTTGGGTATATACCCAAAAGTGTTATTACTGGGTCTTGAGGAAGGTTGTTTTCTAATTCTCTGAGAAATCGCCATACTGACATCCAAAGGGGCTGTACCAGCTTGCATTCTTACCAGCAATGCAGAAGTGTTCCCTTTAATCTAAAACTTCTTCAGCATAAGTTGTCATCAGTGTTTTTGATCTTGGTCATTTTTACAGGTGTAAGATGGAATCTCAGAGTTGTTTTGATTTGCATTTCTCTGATGACTAAGGATGTTGAGCATTTCCTTAAGTATCTTTCAGCCATTTTAGATTCCTCTGTTGAGAGTTCTCTGTTTAGGTCTGTACTTTATTTTTTTTTTTATTGGATTATTTGTTCTTTTGATGACCAATTTCTTAAGTTCTTTGTATATTTTGGAGATCAGACTTCTGTGTGATGTGGGGTTAGTGAAGATCTTTTCCCATTCTGTAGGCTGTTGTTTTGTCTTGTTGACTGTGTTCTTTGTTTTACAGAAGCTTTTCAGTTTCAGGAGGTTCCATTTATTAATTGTTTCTCTCAGTGTATGGGCTGCTGGGATTCTATTTAGGAAGTGGTTCCCTGTGCCAATGCATTCAAGTGTACTTCCTACTTTCTCTTCCATAAGGTTCAGTGTAGCTGGGTTTATGTTGAGGTCTTTGATCCATTTGGACTTGAGTTTTGTGCATGGTGATAGATATGGGTCTATTTTCATTCTTCTATATATTGATATCCAGTTATGCCAGCAGCACTTGTTAAATATGCTTTCTTTTTTTCCATTTTATATTTTTTTGCTTCTTTGTCAAAAATCAGGTGTTCGAAGGTGTGTGGATTAATATCTGGGACTTCTATTCTGTTCCATTGGTCCTCCTGTCTGTTCTTATGCCAGTACCAGGCTGTTTTCAATACTGTAGCTCTGTAGTAGAGTTTGAAGTCAGGGATTGTGGTGCTTCCAGAAGTTCTTTTATTGTACAGGATAGTTTTGGCTATCCTGGGTTTTTTGCTTTTCCATATGAAGTTGAGTACCGTTCTTTCGAGGTCTGTGAAGATCCCTTTTCCTTTTAAAGTATAATTAATGTTATTAATGCCAGGTAAAGACACGTGAGATGACTCAGCTCTTGAAGGTGCCTACCTGCTAAACTTGATGAGCGATTGGAGTTTGGTCCTTGGAACAAGGCAAGAACCAACTCTTGTAAATTGTTCCCTTCCACTCACCTGTGATATACAGGCAGTGGTAAGCCCACCTCTTTTCTATATATAAATACGTGGAAAAAATTGCTCCCCCACCCTATGTTTGACCCAGGGCCTTATGTATGCAGGCAGCTGGTTGTCATTTATTATGTATTTCACACACAAAAGAGGCATTTATTATTATTTATTTATTTATTTATTTATTGGTTTTTCAAGACAGGGTTTCTCTGTGTAGCTTTGTAGCCTGTCCTGGAACTATCTCTGTAGACCAGGCTGGCCTCAAACTCACAGAGATTCATCTGCCTCTGCCTCCCAAGTGCTGCACCACCACTGCCCGGCTTATTTTTTATTCTATGTATGTAGGTGTTTTTGCCTGCATGTGCACACAGTGCCTGTGGAGGCCAGAAGAGGGCGTCAGACCCTCTGGGACAGGAGTTAGAGATGGTTGTGGGTTAGAGATGTAGCTGCCTTGTGGGTTCTGGTAACTGAACCCATGTCCTCTGCAAGAGTAAGTGCTCATAACCACTGAACCTTCTCAGTTGTCATATTGTCCTTTGCTGTTAAAAAATATTTATTTTAAATATTTATAAAATGTTTTGTCTTTCTGCAGGGGAATGAAGCTTAGGGCCTTGTCTCTGGCACCTGAGTGCTTTCCCACCAAGCTGTAGTTCTATATTGAGCTTTGCTTTTGTGAAAGCCTTTTTAACATATAGATGCAATTAAAACGGCGCACACTCTATAAACCATTCTGTCTAAAATGCAGCTGCGTTAAATGTACATTTCACTGAAGTTTGTTTTCTTTTAAAGCGGAGTCTCATATAGCCCAGGCTATTTTCAAATTTGCATGTGGTGGAGGATGGTCTTGAACTCCTGATCCTCCTGCTTCCATCTCCCACCACATTGCAGGTGTGTGTGCCCATGTGCGACCATCTGACTGTGACCCAGGATATCTTTATCACATTTGATAGGGAGGGGCATTATTTCCTTCCTTAGCGACTGGCATCCAGCAAGCAGGTCAGGGGCTTGTTCTACGATTTGCCTGGGGAGGACATCATACTTAGCATAGTGCCTGTGAGCATCACCCGGGTGGGTGCCAAACTGGTTTCTGTGAACATTTGTGATTTTAGCTGTTTGGGGATATGGTTTACAAATGCAGGTTTCCTAGGCATTGGGATGTAATCTAGGGCATGGAAACAGTCACTTGGCGTTTGATGAGGCTGAGGGATTTTTATTATTTGTTCTAGGTGTATTTATTTATTTATTCATGTGTTTACTTATTTTAAAATGGGAAGCCAGGCTTGGTAGTGCATGACTCTAATCCCAGCACTTGGAGGCAGAGGAAGCCTTGGGCATCTTTATGGGTGTGAGGCCAACCTGGCTTACATAGGTGAGTTCTAGGTAAGCCAGGGAGACATAGTAAGACCCTGCTTTAAAAACCATACCGCACCACGTGTAAGGCTTCACTGTGTTGCCCAGGTTACCCTGAAATTCTGGGCTCAAGTGAGCCTCTTTTTCTGCTTCCTAAGCTTCCAGCAAATGGAAGAACAAATGCTACCTTGCCTGTGGTGGGTTTGAGATGCCCCATTGCCTGTGGTGTTTTAGAGAGGATGCTGAAGTATCTGTGGATTCCAAGCCATGCTGGGATTTGCTGCAAGATAACTTGGCATTGGAGCTTGCTGGGAGCGGTTGAACTGACTTTTTGTTTTGGAGCCACAGGGTGGGGGACAGGGGACTCTGAGCTTCTGGTTCTTTCCAGGATAGAGAGTCAGCTCTGGAGCCTCAGTCCCTGGAATGTGAGGGCAGGCAGAGTCCAGCCCTGTGTTTTCCTCTGTGGTCCGTCCCACTGCAGCCCTTTCTTGTCCTCTGCCCTACTTGGCAGCCCAGCCTTGCTGAGGCTCTTTTGGCCCAGGTGGGACCTGTGCTTTAACTTGGCATAAGCCAAGCAGGGTGAAGCTTAGCTTCAAGTTCTTGGAGATGGGGGTCCTGGAGGGAGCTCTGTCAATTCGCAGTAGGCGATTTGTCTCTCCTCCCCATTTCCTCCCTCAGAGAGGTAAAGCAAGGCTGAGTGACTTTACACCTCCTCACCTCCTCGTGAGCTGCTTGCATCACTGGGCCGCAGGAACAGGCCCACCAGCTTGCCTGCCTGCCCAGCAATCATTTCCCTACTCGCTAGTGGTGGAAAGAGGAGCCAGTCAGATTCCCTTGAGGAGGCCCCTTCGCTAAGCTGGGTGCTAGCTGGTGGCTGGTGGACGCGGCAGCTAAGCCTTTGGCCGAGAGGGAGGAGTTTGTTTGTCCCACTCTACAGGATGAAACTGCTTTCCAGGACTCTGCGCCTCTGGGAGGTGGCGAGGCAGGTAGCCTCCTGGAGCCTGGTGACAGACCAGGGGTGTTTGGGGCTCAGGGAAAGAAGACGCTGGGCTTCCATGAGGGCTGTCGGAACCAGAGCATATCACCAAAAGCCTGATGATTGCGTCATTGCCACGAGAAGGTAGGATGACTGGTGAAATTCCGTTCCCTCAGGACTCTGCCCAGGGCCTCAGGTTGTAAAACACCGAGGGTGTGCTGTGACTTCTTCAGAATGAGGGTTGGTGAAAGGCCTCTTGTCACTAGGTAGTCATCATTTGAGACCTGTAGTGCAGTTCTTTTGGGGACCAGTAGCTCCTGGACTCTAGGCCTCGCAGCTCCAGGCTGTAGGAAGCTGGGCCCTTCCTAGTCATGAATTCCTTTGGGTATGGTTGAAAATCACCACTAAGAACCAGCAGCTGTGCCTGCCCATGCCCTCTTCCAAGCTGCTGTTCCTGGTGGCCTAGAGGCGAGGCAACTTCCGCACATGTCCTGTTTGGTCCCGGATAAATGAATGGGCTTTTATTTCGCCTGAGCTTTGCAGAAACTTTGTTGGGATGTAATTCACGTCTGTACCTTTTACCCATTAAAGTTCACAACCTGGGGGCTGGAGAGATGGCTCAGTGGTTAAGAGCACTGACTGCTCTTCCAGATGGACCTGGGTTCAATTCCCAGCACCCATATGGTAGCTCACACCTGTCTGTAATTCTAGTTCCAGGGAATCTTCACACCACTGCACATAAAATAAAGTTTTTTTTTTTTTTTTTAAGAGGTATACTCTTAAAAAAAGTTCACAACCTGGTGGCTTTAGCACCTTCTCTGAGCTATGTCACTATCACTTGCCACAATTTTGCCAGGGACGATAAGGTGTTCTCCCAGGTCTTCAGACACGGGGAGTACAGGGAATGTTTTTGTATGCTAATGAGGCGACTGGGGGGAGGGGCGGGGGCTGGCCTCTTGAAAGACTGCGGGAAGGACAGAAGGGTTTGAACTTTTGGCTCCACCCCATTACTTGCTACTCCCGGGGTAGAGGAGGGTCTCAGCTTGAGTTAATCACCCATGACCAATGATTTGAGCAGTCACGAAATCCCCTTTAAAGCTCCTGATGCTGAGGTTAGCATTTATTTCCGAGAGTCCCATTGGCAACCACCCCATCAATCTGGCTGATCCTGGTTGTGTCTTTTATTATTTGTGTAATTTTGAGCTAAAACCTTAGGATATAATTCAGGCTGTCTCTCAGCTCTCTTCTGGACCTGCCCGCCCAGTGCCAGGATCCCAGCAGAGTGCCCGGTGCCGGCAATCTTGGCCTGGGTAACCAGTCTCTGAGATAGCAGATGGAGGAGGGGCTTGTGGGAAGACTGATTTAGGTGACAGTGACGAATGGGCTTGTGTCTGGTGTCTAAAGCAGCTGGTCTCTGGGGACTGACAGAGCCTTGGGCTGGTGGAGTTGGTGGCACAGGGGCACTGAGTTGAAGGAGTGGAAATGTCACCTGATTTGTCAACAGAGGTGGTGTGTGCAGAAACAGCTCACTTCTCTGGGAGTCAGAACCACCTTTGGGGCATGCAGGGTGACCCGGGTTCATCAACCTCTCCTGGCCTGTGGGAGGGCTCAGTGTCCCCACATCCTGGCCAGTACTTGCTTGTTAGTGGGTGTGAAGTACTGTCCCACTGCAGGTCTGATTGGCACTCCCTGGATGATTCAGGTTTTTCTTTGCTTTCTTATTCCAAGACAGGGTTACACGGTTTCTCTGTAACAGCCCTGGCTGGGAACTTGCTTTTTTTTGTCTTTTTGTTTTTCCTGACAATGTTTTTTTAGCCCTGACTGTCCTGAAAGTAGCTCTGTACATCATGCTGGCCTCAAACTCAACAGAGATCTGCCTGCCTCTGCATCCAAGTGCTGGGATTAAAGCTGTGTGCCACTACACTTGGCTTCTTTTTCTTTTTAAGGATTTATTATTTTTTAATGTATGTATATTATGTGTGTAGGTCATGTGTGTAGCTGCCCTCAGAGGCCAAAAGAGGGTGTTGGGTCTTTTGGAGCTGGAGTAATAGGAGGATGTGACCGTCTGTGGGTGCTGGGAATTGAACTTGGGTCCTCTGGAAGAGCAGCAAGCATTTTTAACCAATGAGCCAGCTGTTTACCACACTTCCTCTGACTCCTCCCCACCCTTTGAGAGATGATGTCACTATTTAGCTGGGTTGTCCAGGAATGAGCTCTGTGGACCGGACTGGCCTTGAAGTCACAGAGCTCCATCTAAGGCATGCGTCACTGCACTCAGCCTTCTTTTGACTTTCTGGGGACAGAGTCTGATATCAAGACTAGCCTCAGACTCGATTCTAGTGGAAGCTGGCAGTGAACTCTGACCTTTCCGCCTCCACTTCCTGAGTAGCTGGGGTTGCAGGTGTGCGCCACCACACCTGATCTTGGCCTGCTTTCTGGTAGGCTTGTTTTTTTATTAGTTGAGTTCATAAAAGTTCTTTATACATTTTAATACAATTTTCCTTCTCAGATATTTTTCCTAGCTGCCAAAAATTTGTTAAAGTTCAGATAAGATCACATTTATGAACGTAACTATTTCAGAGTGTGGAATTCAGTGCTGTTTAGTTCTATCCATACCACATTGTCTCCAGAGAAACTCTAGTCCAGCCCCATCAAACTGCCCCCCCAGTCTCTGGCAGCCCCCCTTCTATGGTAGCGAAGGTAGAACTTTCTGAATCTGACTGCTCTGGGGCTCCGGGTGAGTTGTACAGTGTCTCGTGATAGTGTATTCATTAGTACAGGGCCTTGCTCATTCGCGTGGTTGGATGTGTCCTTCCTTCCTTCCTTCCTTCCTTCCTTCCTTTTTCCCTTTTGTTTGTTTGTATGATATATGGTCTCATGTAAACCAGCCCACCTTGAGCTTTTCCATTTTATTTATATGTATGGGTGTTTTGCCTGTATGTGTATTTGTGCACCATGTATGTGCAGTGCCCTAGGAGGCCAGAAGAAGGTGTCCCATCCCCTAGCACTGGAGTTGCCGACTGCTTGAGCTGCCATGTGGGTGCTGGGAATGAAATGTGAGTCCTCTGTAAAAACAACCAGTGCTCCTTACCCACTGAACCATGTCTCCTGTTGTCAGACTTGGTGCCTGGTTTATGCAGGGCTTAGAATCAAACCCAGGGTCTCATGCTTTGTGGGCAAGTGTCACCTCTAGAGGTGGTGGGACCTGGGAGAATGAAGCGGAGAGATGAGATGGGTGCTTTATTCAGAGCCTCTGACAGTTTATACGCCGAGGGTTGAGGGTCACATGAGTAAAAGTCTCTGAATTCAAGCTGTATACAATCACAAAGATTAGCCACTCATGGCAAAAACGTGTTTTTCCATAGAGCCATGGAAAGGACAGGTTAAACATTTAACTGAATGACAGCAGCAAGCAATGATGTGTTCTCTGAAGTGAACTCACTTCTGTCCACTCCACCTGGGAGAGTGTGAAAACACATTCAAAGAACAGTTCCATGTTTGAAGAAACTGAGGTCACGACACTCTTGATCTCTTGGAGTGCTCTCGCAGTACCCAGAATTGTCTCTCATGGCTTTGCTCCTGGGCTGTGTGCCGACAGGTGAGGACTCTGCCCACGGTGCTGTGTCCTCGGCCTCTTTCTTCCCTTTTAAAGGCAGGGTAATGTTCCTCATGTGGACAGCACATGCTTCCTGTTTACATGCCTGATGGTGGTTCGTGAGCAGGTCCCCTGTGCTGACTGTGACATAATGCTGCTGTGAGCATGACCCATTGGGATAGCTCTTTTGATTGTTCCAACTGGACATACTCCCGGAAATGGTTCACGAGATGATAGGATAATTGGCTCTAGTTCTAATTTTTTACGGAGCACACCAGGTCCCAACCCCAAACCAGCACACTTGTTATTTTCTGTTGTTTTTAGTGGGACAAACCACTATCATGCTGTGTCACCTAGCTGGTCCTCGACCTTACTGTGTCCGTCTCTCCTCTTGAGACAGTGTCTCATTGTGTATTCAGACCCTACCCTGTACAGGCCTCCTCGGCTTTGTGAATATTGGGTGTTAAGGTGCTTCATGCCCGGCTTGCTTATTAATTTGTTTATTTATTTTTAATCTATTTTTTTATATCTGTAAGACTTATCGCAGCTTTCCAGGAGGTAGAAAAGTTAACTGTTTCAATAAGAAAGTCTTGGTCATCCCAGGAGCTAGCGGATAGGGCGCTGCCTTCCTTGGTCATTCCAGGAGCTAGCGGATGGCCTCAGGGTAGGGCGCAGCCTTCCGTGGTCATCCCAGGAGCTAGCGGATGGCCTCAGGGTAGGGTGCAGCCTTCCGTGGTGTAGGTGTCACAAAGTTCACTCTGCAGCCTCCATTCCTGAGCAGTCACCAAGCTGAGTGAGAAGCTGCGGGAGACACCCTGGGTGGGCGGAGTCTTCAGTTTCACTTGGCGGAGCCATCTTGCTCTTCATTCTCTGACCCTCTGGTGTCCTCAAACACCTGGGAAGCAAGGAAGAGGGCTTGGGTAGCCATCTACCACACAGGCTTTTGGGTTCTCCCTCTAGTGGAGGTACCTGTTGGCGGGTGTCAATTCTTCTCCACAGGCCACCTCTCCGTGTGTCCCTTGACAGTCAGAGTGAGACGGGGTGACCTCATATTTGACACTCAAAGTGAGATGGGGGTGACTTCATATTTGGGATTGTTTGGGGCACTCTAGCCTGCTGCCTTGCCCATGGTGCATCCCTGTAGATATATAAGTATCCTCATAATTGTAGATATGTAAGTATAAATATCTCCCATCTGGGACCGCTCTCCTAAGTAGCCTCGGCTTGCCTGGAATTTGCTTTGTAGACCAGTCTGACTTCGATCGTTCTGCCTGTGCTTCCCAGTTGCTAGGATTGCAGGTATGTACCACTATGTCCAACTCTTCTGGGGGCCATGTGCCAGCATGGTGTCTGTTAGTGCAAGGCTGCAGTGTTCTCAGTGATGTCCTTCCTGGGGGTCACGAGGCACAGAGGGCTTGGGATGGGACCAAGTCTCAGTCTCCATCCCATAATTGTACTTACTGAAATGGACTGAACTCTGAGAGTGCACCCAGGGTCAGTGTGTCAATCCGAAACCAAAGGCAGCTGCCAAGAGCATAGGCTCCTGTGAAGGGACAGTGGGGGTGGAGTTGGCACTTGTTCAAACTACTTTATGGAGGCATAATTTGTGTATTTCAACCCACTTAATGTATTTGCTCAACTTTGATCTATATGCAAACATGCCTGCAAGGCCAGGCCATGGTCAAGATAAGGGACAGGCCATCACCCTTGGGAGTTTCCTCCTGTTAAGTTTTATTTCTCCCTGCCTGTGGTGGTTTGAGTAGGCATAATCCCCATGGGCTCATATATTTGAAAGCATGGTCATTGGGAGGGGCGATACTTGAGAGGGATTAGAAGGTGTGGCCTTGTTGGAGGAAGTGTGTCACTGGGAGTGGGCTTTGGGGTTTCAGAAGCCTAAGCCAGGTCCAGTGGCTCACCTCTCTCTTCCTGCTACCCTTAGATGCAGATGTAGGACTGTCATGGTGCTTCTCTAGTACCATGTCTGCCTGTGTGCTGCCACACTTCCTACCAGGGCAATAGTAGGCTAAGCCTCTGAAACTGTTAAGCAAGCTCCAGTTAAATACTTTCTTTTCTAAGAGTTGCCGTGGTCATGGCGTCTCTTCACAGCAACAGAACACTGACTGAGACACTACCCTCTTGCCTTCCCACCTTCAGGCACCTGCTTGACTGGCTTTTAGTGTTGTGGTTTTCGTTTCCCTAGAATTTTATAAAAATGGAGTTTGAGCAATGACTTTGGTGATGCATGTCTAACACAGGCAGCAGTGTTGCAAATTCAGAACTAGCCTGAACTACACAGTAAGGACTGTCTCAATAACCAAGAACATGGGGCTCAGCAGTTAGGAGCCCTACTGCCCTTGCAGAGGATCCAGGTTTGGTTCCCAGAACCCACATGGGACACCTGGCAACCACCTGAAACTCCTGCCCTCTTTTGGCCTTCACAGATACCTGCACACATGTGGTAGGCGCGCGCACACACACACACACACACACACACACACACACACACACACACCCCTAGCATGTGCAGGGTATGAATGGATTCTTAGGGGGCTTAGGCTGTTGTATAGAAGACTGATGTGAATACTTGATCACAGGCCTCACTGGTGCCTGTGGGTGATTGTAGGGACAGGCACGCTGCAGGTGGATGTAGGCTGGTGTGCTCAGCATTGGTCCTTGAATAATACACATGCTCTCCGGACTGGATCTGCTCCTTATACAGTCATTCAGGGTTCCCTCAACTCCCCACAGCCTTGCTGGCTCTAAGCTTATTTCTGTACGTGCTTAGAGCAAATGAATACATTCAGATATCTCTGCAAAAACAGAAGAATTAAATGTTAGTGCCTGGGATCCTTAGATGCCAGGTTTAGTGAAGTTTCCCACAAAGACTTACTCGTTATATAAGCTTCAGGGCTCATCTCCATCTTCAGGTCAAGCTACTGAGGTTTTTACTTCTTTGCTTAAGTGTCCATGAAATAGCTGGGGTGAGACAGTGATGTTGGAGATCCCAACCCTGGTGTTGGGTGTTCCCCTCTTTGGACGGCTGTAAGAAGGTGCAGAGAGGTGATTGTCTCAGGCTGTAGTTCCATTTTCCAAGTCTTCAATTTCCTCACTGTTTTCTTTAACCCTTCAAGCAATAGTTGGAATTTTCTGGGTTAGCTTATTGCGTTCGTATGAGTCTGCGACTTCCTGCCACCCTGCACTCAGCTTTCAGTCTCATAATGAGCTGTGCTGTCCACATGGTGATCTCACATCAGCTAGTGTTTGTTTTGGAACTCAGATTCAGAACTGAGCCCACACTTCACTGGGTGGAAAAGTACTGGGGAAACTGGTCACGCTAGCAGAGGACCTGGTGACTGTGTCAAAGTGGCTTCTTTCTGGTGTCAGTGTGTGTGTGTGTGTGTGTGTGTGGGGTTCTTTCTACTTCTTACTGAGACAGGGTTTCTGGAGGCTCAAGGACACAGGTTCAGGGGTATTAGCCCATTGTTGTCAGGAGGGCGGAGCAAAAGAGTTACGCCACCGTGGTCAGGAAGCCTGAAGCACAGGTTCTAAGAGATCATTTTATTTACTTATAGTTAGGATAATGAATAACCGGTTTTATTATTAGTTCTTCCTTTTCCTTCTTGGTTTATATATATATATATATAATATATTTATATATATTATATATATATATATATATATATATATATATATATATATATATATGTCTGTGCACCATGTACATGTCTGGTGTCCATGAAGTTGAAAAGAGGGAGTCAGATCCTGTAGTGTGGGGTTGCAGGCTGGCTTCCCGCCGCCCTGCTCCCCCATGCTTAGCTTTACACGCGAAATATCAACACACAAACTGTATTCATTTAAACACTGCCTGGTTCATTAGTTCCAGCCTCTTACTCACATCTTGACTAACCCATATTGAATAATCTGTGTAATACCACAAAGTGGTGTCTTACCAGGAAAGATTCAGCACGCCTGACCTGGTGGCTGGCTTCATGGCATCTGGTGGTAGAGGCAGGGCAATTGTCTGAGCCATCTACCTCACTTCCTTCTTCCTGTTCTGTCTACTCCACCCACCTATTTTCTAACCTATTAGGCCAAGCAGTTTTCTTTATTAATTAACCAATGAAATCAACAGATTGATAGAAGACCCGCCTCCATCAAGATCCCCTGGGACTGGAGTTCCAGACAGTTGTAAGACATCATGCAGATGCTGGGAACCAAATCTGGGTCCTTTGGGAGAGCAATAAGTGCCTTAATCTCTGAGCCAAAACTAGCCCATCAATATGACATTTAATACACTTGTGTCATTGTCTTTTGTTGACATTTGCATACCCATCATCTTTCTGTCCCCACCCTTCTGTCCTCTTCCTTCCTTTCCACAAATAGTTCTCTTCTGTTTTCATGTGTGTGTGCGTGCAAGTGCATGTGCCACATGCACGCACACACACTCACATACACACGCACACACTCACACAATACACACGTACACAAGCACACACGTGCACACATGCACACTCAAACACATGCACGCACGCACACACAATCACACATACAATGCATGCATGCATGCACACACGCACACACACACACACACACACACACACACACTCACATTCAACTTTTTCGAGATATCTTTTTTTTTTTTTTTTTTTTTGGTTTTTCGAGACAGGGTTTCTCTGCAGCTTTTTTTTAGAGCCTGTCCTGGAACTAGCTCTTGTAGACCAGGCTGGCCTCGAACTCACAGAGATCCACCTGCCTCTGCCTCCCGAGTGCTGGGATTAAAGGCGTGCGCCACCACCGCCCGGCCCATGTGGCTTTCTATATCCGATTGGCTATTTATAATTTCTTGAGATAAAACTTGCAAACCATAAAGTTTACCCCTTAGGCTATACATGCTGTCCCTAATGTTTAGTGAACTCAGATAGTGCCCAACCTGTGTTCCTGGGCACTTTCATCAGCCACAGAATTGCACCTGTGCTCTACACAGGTTCCTCCATTCCCCCACCCAGGCCCTGGCAGCCGTCGTCGGTCTACCATCTGCCTTCTTCTACTCTATTCTTTGTGGTTTCGATGAGTGTTTAGTACTGAGTCCACAGCCCTTTGCTTCTCGGAGAAAGACTGACAGTGTCGCCGTCAGCCCCAGTCACAGCCTTCCTGCCTCAGCTCTGAGTGCACAGGTGGACCACCACTCTCTCTGCTTCTGATACTGTTGGTGTGTAGGCCCCTCAGTCCTTTTTAAAAAGTTAATTTGTTTATTCTTGTTCGTGTGTATGTGTGGTGTGTGCATGTGTGTGTACATGTCTGTGCAGGTGTATGTGCCTGTGCTTATGTGTGGAGCCCCAAGTTCCTGTGAGGTGTTTCCCTCCATTATTCTCCACTGGTTTCTTGTTTTGTTGGACAGGGTCTACCTCTCCACTGGAACTTCCTGATTTGGCTAGACTGGCATGTTCTGCAAATGCCTTGAGGTCTTCCTGCCTGCACCTCCCAGCTCTGGGATTACAACACTATTGAGCCTGGCTTTTATGTGGATGCTGAGAATACAAGCTCAGGTCCTCTGAGTCATCTGTCGATCTCCCCACCAATCCTCTTTAGGGTCAAATGATGCTCCGTTTGTGGACTTAGGAGTGATGGACATGAGGGTTGTTTCCATCTTTTGGTACATGAGTGGGGCCGCGGTGAAGGCTCCCAGACGTCTGGTTTTGTCACATAGGTGACTTCTGGTTGACTTAGTAGGCAGAAGCATCAGCTCTGACTGTTCTTTTTTGGAATTATTTATTCATGTGGCTGAACCTGGGCTGTCATCCTCTGTCATGCTCAGTCACCGTTACTGTGGAGGCCTAGTAGGTGCCTTACTGCTTGGGGTGGGTAGTGTGCCTGATATAGCTGGGGCCAGGCATGGGAGAAGCGGGGGTTGCTTAGGGAGGAAGCAATGCCTACCTGGAGGGAGGGGGCAAGTCCAAAGGGCACAGCACTGGGTGCCAGGGCTGCTCCCCTACTTGCTTTTGACTGCAGCTTCTGGAGGGAGCAGAGACGGAAGAACATGTTCCTTCTGCAGCGAGCCTTGTCTCTCCAAGTCCGCAGAAAGGGAGTCACCCAGGCCTGCCTCAGGGAGAAGGTCAAACAGTGAGTTAGGACCTGGGAGGACCTGGGAGGAACTGGGAGGAACTGGGGTTCCCCAAGTAGGAGAAGTATGTTGAGACCTGCCTTGATACTTGGGTGGTCGGAGCTGTGGTGTCCAGCTCTGGGTCCTAGGATGCTTTGGTGTCCTTGGGGTGCTTTCTTCTGACTTGAAGGTAAGAAATAGACTGGAACAGCGAGGCTCTGGAGCCTTGTGGTGTCTGGTGCTTGCAGGCATGATGCCTGCTCCCAGGTCTTTCTGAAGCAATACTCTGTCTCTTGGTCCAGGAGAGGGAGTGGGGGTAGGGAATGCCTATCCTGGCCAGGAGATCTTTGACTGACCCAGGGAACCCCATCTTGCCTAGTGTACAAGGCATGGGGTAAAGATGGGAGAGATGCGCTTGGTCCTGTCTTGTAGTGTGACTGTTTAGTACTGAGTCCACAGCCCTTTGCTTCTCGGAGAAAGACAGTGTCGCCGTCAGCCCCAGTCACAGCCTTCCTGCCTCAGCTCTGAGTGCACAGGTGGACCACCACTCTCTCTGCTTCTGATACTGTTGGTGTGTAGGCCCCTCAGTCCTTTTTAAAAAGTTAATTTGTTTATTCTTGTTCGTGTGTATGTGTGGTGTGTGCATCTGACACGATCATGTTGATTTGCCTGGATAGGCTGCAGTCAGGTCTGGCACATCCCAAGCCTGCCCACTGTGCTCTCTGCAAATGAAGGCGTTTCTCCTCAGGATAAAGTACCTCTGGGCAATCAAAGACCCAGGTTCTGCTTCCCAGGGGTGGGGGAAGGCCCTGAGGTCTCCACAGAGTTGGTCTCTGACTTAGAGCTCTGAGGGCTGTGGCCTCTGGCTTCCCTCTGGGGAGAAGTTTGGTGTAGTTTGGGGAAACTTGTTTAGAACCATCTGTCCCCAGCTTCTAGGTGTGCACTAGCCCTAGGCTGTCAGACCAGGAAGGGAGGGCCAGGGAGTCCAGGGGGCAGGGCTGCACACCCTCTCCTTGGGGCCTAGCTCTTGTGGTGATCAGGGGAACAGGGTTACTACCCTCCTTCAGGGAGGCTGGCTTATAGAGGTACCTGTAATAATTTGCCTTGGTTGCTTTTATCAGATAGTCACCTAATTAGGAAGTCCCTCAGGGCTGGGCCTGTCAGGAGAGGAAGCTGGAAGCAGGTCCTTTGATGGGCCTGGCTGCTGCTTTTTGTCTGCTAGGCTTTCTGGCCTCAATCCCTGTGACCGTATATATATATACACGCAAGGCCTGGGCCAGGTCAAGATGCTCTTTCTGGAAGGACACCGAATAACCTACAGTTGGCTGTGTCCACTGCATAAGCCTGTTAGCCCTGTAGCTTAGTTTCCATTTCAGTACTGCCTGCAGGTTTATGGGGAGCAGTGCTGTGGAGGGTGCTTTGGGAGTCGTGTGAAGTCTGGTCCCTCCCCAGGGACCAGCCAGTGCACTTGTCCCTGGCCACTGTGGCTTTTGACTTTGCTAATGAATGGTGGGAAGTGGGCGTGGTGAGAAGAACTGGCACTGGGGACCCTCGGGGTAGCTGGTAGCTCTAGAGCTGTCCTGTCTGAGGAGTGGTAGGAGCAGACTGTGAGGCCCAGACAGTTCCCATGATCATGTGAGGTCCTGCTGCTAGAGTCAGATCTGAGATTCAGTGGGATGCAGGCTTAGATTAGGCAGGCTCCTTGCCCATCAGCCTTTCGGCAAGTCTAGATGGCTGGCAATAGCTTCTGCTGCGGCTCTTCCTGTCTGAGCAGGGCTCCAGACGGCATACTGAGTACTGCTCAGTGGGGACACCTCGGCTTTCCGCTCCTCTGGTGTAGTTGCCAGAAAGGGCTGCAGAGTTGCTTCTTCTGTAATGATCGGTAAAACAGTTTCCATGACAACTGGCTTCGGTTACTACAGCCTCTTCCTGTTTAGATTAAGCAGTTCAGGAAGTCAGCACCATAGTCCCTGAAGCCTGGTCTGTCAGTGGTTTGTTGAGATGGGATTGGTCCAGGCAGGCCTTGCCCACTTCTAAGGATGAGTGGCTCTAGCTACCATTATCCTTGCTTCCTCCTCTTCTTATTCCCTCCTCCCATTCTTTTTTGTTTTTTGTTTTTTTTTTTTTTTTGTTTTGTTTTTTGTTTTGTTTTTGAGACAGGCTTTTTTTCTATGTAACCTTCCTGGAACTCACTTTGTAGACCAGGCTGGCCTCAAAACTCATAGAGATCCACCTGCCTCTGTCTCCCAAATGCTAGGTGGGATTAAAGGTATACACCATCATTTTTCTTCTTCTCTGAGCTTGTTTGGAGGTTGTAGCAGGGGAGTGCAGCTACTCATATACCCTTGACTGAAGATAAACCCTCCTATATACAAGGAAGATCATCCTCTTCCATCAAGAGCACTGAGTGCACAGCTTTGGGGCGGATGCACATGAAGCAGTGAGGGAGGAAGAGGACACTTACTTAGCCAGCCAGATCAGCCAAATCAGCCATTGTGATGGGGTGACAGATGTCACAGCCAAATTGCCTTTGTATCCTGTTTTTGTTTTTGAGACAGGGTCTCACTTTATAGCTTTGAATGGCTTGGATTCTCTTTGTAGATCAGGCTGGTCTCGAACTCAAAGAGATCTGCCTGCTTCTGCCTCCTGAATGCTGGGACTAAAGGTGTCTTTCATGAGGGCTTTCTTGACCCCTTTCTGAGTCCCAGTCTGGGGAGCCCTAGTTTCATGGTTTCCTAGCCCAGCAGGTACTGTTTATCACACAGCTCTATCCAGTGCCAGATTGAATATGTGGGGGACACTTGGATGTAGCTCCTGTGCCAGGCAGCCTGGGTAGCCTCGTGTAGCCAGGGAGGCCATCAGGAATACCCTGGTCCTGTGTCTACTCACTGTTAGGAATTTTTCCTCATGCGAGCTCTCTGCCAATGCAAAATCCCAATCAAGCCAAATTAAGAAATATCCAGGTTTAATGGGATTCTTGGCGCTCTCGGGTGGGTGGCCCCAGGGGCAACCAGGAGGTCACTAATGCCACCACCAGGAGGAAGGAAAAAGGGACCATGTGATCCTTTTTTGGGAGTTCACTTAGATATTCTGTGGGAGTGGTCCTGCTCCCTGTCCCTGATCTGGCATCCTGGGATTTGGAGTCCAGACCAATACAACTCTCAGGCCTGGCGGCTGGGGGCTACGCTCCCTACTTAACACTCACCCTAGACATTAGGAGGCACCCAAAGCTGAGACAGGAAGGGAGAGGACGGGAAGTCAGCACAAGACACCCAAAGACCAAGTTCTCAGTACAAAGGAGATTGACTTGCCCCAGAGGGACAGAGGTCAGGGAATAAGAGACAAAGACAGGAGACAGAGAATAAGGGAGAAGGAAAAATAATAAACAAGAGATAAGGGGAAGAGATATTTGCCCCAGAGGGACAAAGGACTGCCTCTGGATAGAGCGGAGACAGACTTGACCCACAGGAAAAAGGCAGTTTATGAAGGGAAAAGGGAGACCCTGTGTTAGGATGAGTTGGTTAATTTTGATTGGGCATGTTAATTAGGGTCGCCACAAGGAGATTTTTGATTACTGGACTTCAGTATTTTGATAGCTGGACCTTGGTAGCCAGCCTCAGGTGGAGGAAGTGGCCAAATAAATAGCCAGCTTTAGGAATGTAATCTAATGGTTTTTAGCAAGGCAGAGGGAATGGGGGAGAAGGGCAAAATGCAAAACCTGTGGCGCCATGTTTGAGATGTTAGTGCCTGCATTTGCCATGCTCTGGCCTGCTAGAGCCCTTCAGGAAGTCTAGCCCTGGTGACCTGGCTCTGGATGGAGTCAGAATGTTCCCCATTTGGAGCCTCTGGGGTTGTGGCTGGTCTCTAGTCCCAGCCTCACCCTGCTCCCTGTTAGGAATTTTTCCTAATGTGAGCTCTCTACCCACGCAAAAATCCCATTCGAGCCAAATCATGACAAGCCAAATTAAGAAATATCCAGGTTTAATGGTATTCCTGCACTCGTGGGTGGCCCCTAGAGGGAACCGGGAGGCTGTGAACATGACCACTGGACCACTGGCGGGAGAGGAAAGAGACCACACATTTCTCCTTTGGGATCTCACTTAAATACCCTGTGGGAGTGGTCCTGACCCCTCCCTGGAGGGATCTTGGCATGCTGGGATTTGAAGTCCAGACCAATACAACTCTCAGGCCTGGTGACTGGGATGGATGTGAGGGGCTGGGGGCTGCGCTCGCAACTTAACACTCCCTCTCTTTCTCACCTGCCTGTGTCAGACTGTCTTGTTGACGTTGTGGGTGCTGGTCTGTGGGCCACACATGGAGTCTTTGGTCATTTCCCTGCCCCAAGCATGTATGAGGTCGGGAGTCTGGGAAAGGTTGTTGGCTCTTTCCCCTTCTGCTGTGGAGCCTAGAATACCCTTAGAACCTTTTCTTGCTGTAGACAGTTCTCCTACCCCTGCCCACTTCTGGGGTTTGTAGTTTTGTGGCCATGTGGGAACACACACCCTCTCCTTGTTCTCTGGGCACCTGCTGAGACCCAGGGAGCTTCTGACCTGTCTGTGCTGGAGCTAGTATGACTCAGCCCTGCCCACACCCCTGCAATAGGCTCAAGGGTCCTTCCTGTCCTTGTCTTTGGGTGGGACCACGTCTTAGTCCTTTAGGTTTTCTCTGTTGAGTGGAGGGAGCCGGCACACCCCTCCCCTAGTTGTCATGGTTTCCACACAGCAGTGGTTTAATTTTAGCACTGACATTTCCAAGGCGGATTTAGAGATACTGGCCGCAGTCTCAGTGGGCTGCGGGAGGAGGAGACAGAGGTCATCCCCCCCCTCCCAAGCAGCTGCCAAAACGGGGTGTGGGGCCTCTGAATGGCTCACTAGTGCCACACACTGTTGCCTCAGTGGAAGAAGGAAAGGCGTCTGAAGGGGATAGGATGGATTTGGGGGTGTGGCCCTGCTACGGGAGTGACTTAGAGCAGCCGAAATGTCAGATCCAGGAGTCAGAGTCTTTCCTGCCTCGTGGTTTCTGCTGGCTTCCAGGGATCTCCGGCGTTTCCTGGCTGTAGCCGAGGCATGCTAGTCTCTTACTCTCTCTGCAGTGGCTTTTCTCTGTGTCTCATAATTTCCCTGTTCCTATAAGGGCATTAGAGCCCGTTTTGGATGTGAACCTTAAAATACTCATGCGTTGAAAGCCTGGTTCCTGATGCAAGAGGTGCGGCTTTGAGGAAGTGGCAGGCTTTCTGAGGGCTCTGCCCTCATCAGTGAGTTAGTTCATGGGTGGATTTGGAACTGGAATAAAAGTGTGTGTGCATGCGGGAGCGCGTGTTGGGGGGGCATGTGGAGCAGCAAGTCACTGGTTGTATAACTTTGAAGAGTCCCCCCTACCTCGTCTTCTCTCCACTTTCCAGACCACAGCGGTTGACATATAGGAAGGGAAGATTGGGTCTGGCTCCTGGTTTCCTTCAGTCCATGGTGGTGGGGAAAGCAAAGGCGTGGCAGGGCAGGCAAAGGTTCATATCATGGTTGCCTAAGAAGCAGAGAGTGAGGCAGGAACTGGGCCTACCCCTGCTTCTGCCAAGGCTCTGCACCCCACTCTCAGAATCTCTCCAGCTAGTGCTCCCAGCTGGGGAACAAGTGTCTAAAGCATGGGCCTGTGGAGGAGGACATTTCACCCCCTGTAACAGGTGAGCCTCTGCTGTCCCTCCGTCCCCATGCTGCTCTGCTGCGGGCTCTAGGGCCGAAATCCATCTGCCCTGCTTTTAGATTGCTCCAGGTCTTTGTCACGAAGTCTGGCTACAAGCAGTGTGGGTTAATTAACATCTGCAAATCAGCCACTTTCCTAATTGTTGGGTGAGGCTTGGTCCTAGAAATAAACCAGGTTCAACCCAGGTTATGGGTTCCATGCAGGGCTCTGGGCTGGGCTCTACCTTGGAAAGATCCCAAGGAGTTTGGGGCCAGGTACCATCAGAACAGGTGTGGCCAGAATGCCTGCTGTGAGGCTGTGGCTTAGAATGGCTTCTTGGCTGGAGAGGTGGCTCAGCGATTAAGAGCACTGACTGCTCTTTCAGAGGACCTGGGTTCAATTCCCAGCACCCACATCACAGCTCACAACTGTCTGTAACTCCAGTTTCAGAGGATCTGACAACCTCACACTGACACACACAGACAAAACACCAATATACATAAAATAAAAATAAATAATTCATAAAAAAGAATGGCTACCCCAGCACTCTGGAGTCAGAGGCAGGTATATCTCTTGAGTTCAAGGCCAGCCTGGTCTACAGAGTGAAGAGCTACACAGAGAAACCCTATCTTGAAAAACAAACAAAAACCAAAAACTACAGAAAAGAATGGCTCCCTGACCTCGGTCCTTCTCCCTTATTCTGATGCTTGCGTTTGCTTTAGAACAGCATTCCCTGCCTCACATATGCTCCCTGGACTGCATGGACTGCATGGGTATCTGCAGTCCCACGGGCAGATATGGGCTGCACCCTGAGAATACACCTGCAGGGTGCTGCAGGAATGGGTGGGCCTGGCCAGTCTGTGAGTGCGGAGGAGATGGCCAAGTAGACTATTAGGCTGATGGGATGTAAAACTGAAACCCAGTCCCAATCCAGTTGACATCTCCCTTCTCCAGGGGCAGCTGGAGCTTCTAGCTGGTCACTCTCAAATGTGCTTCCAGGTCAGATTGTTCCCACTATTATTCTTTATTCTTTCTGAGACAAGGTCTTGCTATGTTGCCCATGCTAGCCGAAAGGTAATGTTAATCCTCCTGCTTCAGCTTCCTGAGTGCTGGGATTACAGGTGTGAGTCACTATATCTGGCTTTGTACCCATCATTATTTTTTTAAAAAATTATTGTTGAGCGGCTAGAGAAATGACATAGCAGTTGAGAGCATTTGCTGCTCTTCCAGAGGACCTGAGTTCAATTCTGAGCACCTACATTGCATGGCTCATAGCCATCTACAGCATTGCTCTAGGGGATCTGACACCCACTTCTGGCCTTCAGAGGTCCCTGCACACATGTAGCATACACTCATACAGACACATAAACACAACTAAATCCTTAAATTATTGTGTGTGTATACACATCCACGCATAAATAGCTTTAGATGAGCTCTGTGTGTGCAGGTATTTGTGGGGAACTTGTAATAGGTCTGGCTCCCTCCTCTAGCAGTCACCATCTGCCACCACCTCCTCTAGCTAGGGTGGGGGTCGTCACCCCCTTCCCAGGGCTCCCCTTAGCTGTAGTGTTGATTTGTGGTGCTGGTCTGGCAGGCACCTGTAGCTGGTGTGAGTCCCTTCATGTCTGGAAGACATTGCTTTGTCCCAGTCCTCCTCAACCTCTGGTTCTTAGTCTCTACCCTGTCTCTTCCATGATGCTCCTTGAGCCTTGGGGAGAGGGCTGGGATACAGCTGCCCCAGTTTTGGCTGAGCACCCTAGATACTAATTTTTTTGTACTTTATTTGGTAGCTTCTGCGAAAACCACAAATTCTTACAATACTTAAGTGAAGGTTCTAGAAGCTGCCTTCATAGTCTAGGATTCCTTGTGCATTGTTAAACCTCATGTTAGCATTACAGCGTGCAGCCACTCTGCAGCTCCGCACCCCAGTGTCAGGCAGGCTTGGTTGCCATGTGCCGTTTCACTTGGTGAAGGAGTGGCCTTGAAGGTGGGTGGCATCAAGAGTGTTTGCCATTTGCTTCTGGCTCTTTCTTAAAGCTTCCAGCCCTGCTGGCTAAGTATGTGGTGAAGGGAGCAGCACGGCTTAGCATGTGCTGGGTGCCAGCTGTGCACAGTCCCCTGGCTGGGCAGCAGGGCCCTGGCATGTTCCCAGGCTCTTTGTCTACCTGAGCCATCGTTGAGGCATCCCTGCTGTGACATGTCCATTTTACAGGTGAAGAGGTGAAGGAATGATTAATCCAGTTAGTAATTGATTGGCAGCTTGTTCTGGAGTCCCGCCTGCTCAGAACTGGGGCCAGGCCTGATCTCTCAGAGTCCTGACTTGCTCAGACTGCCAGCTGCTGCTGTTAGAAGGCTTGGCATCTCTAGGCCTGAGACTGCTGGTCTGGGACCTCACTCAGTAGGAGTGAGCCGCAGACAGCTTAGACACATAGGCATGCTCCCATTACGTGCTATTAGTGATGTGGATGTCTGGGATGTTGCTAGTGCTGCCAGGGTGGTTTGTGATAGCACCGAACTGGCTTGTTGAGAGCCCTGAGGTTTTGTGCAGCCTCTGAGTGACTGTCTGCTGACAGGAAGTGCAACATCTCTTTTCTGGAAGAATGAGCTAGTGTTTCTATTCTCCCTGACCCTGAGAGCTCCCAGTTCCCAGCCTTGGGTCTTTGGTACCACGTTGCATCCCTTGAGGACAGGCAACCAGTGGACCTGTGAGTATTTAGTCCAGAGGTCTTGAGGCTGTGGCCTATGCCTAATTTTTAGAACAGCTCCAACTACCCTGTCCTCTGGGCCTCCTGATAAGTTCTGCTCTGGGGTTTGCTCCTGGGTTGGCACCCAGCCTGTCTTTGTGCTTGTTTATCTCACCTATAATCAGAGACCCGGCCCATGGTGAATCTGGCACATGCTCTCTGAGGGACTTGTGCAGCTGAGCCACCTCCTTCCTAGTGGTCTTGGAAAAGCTGTTTCTGTCAGTCCTTTCAGACCAGGATAGGAGTCTCCCTATGGCACCTGTGACCTCAGGAAGGGAAGGTCCCCTGCTTGCCTTCTGTTCCTTATAAAGAGGACTATGAAGCCCCCTCCATGCCTGTCAGATTAGCCTTGGTGGACACGCTGTATTGAGGGAGAGCCAAGATGTGTGGGAAGTTCTTGTCCTTCCTGTGGGAGCCAACCAGAGGGTACACTCGCTTCTCTCTCCAGGGGTTAATGTTATAGTAGCGTTCTCTTGAAGAGGCTTACCTCGTTTCTCTTACCTGCTGTAGGATCATGCGGCCAGATGATGCCAACGTGGCTGGCAATGTTCATGGAGGGACCATCCTGAAGATGATTGAGGAGGCGGGGGCCATCATCAGCACCCGGCACTGTAACAGCCAGAATGGGGTAAGTGCCCGGGCCCCTGTTCACATGTGCTACAATTACCCATGAGATTCTGGACTCCACAACGCCATAGCAGTGTGGGGGTCTGGACAGCAGTTCACGGGGAGGCCACATCTGCGGCATATTGCCTTGTCTACTAGGTCCGGGTGTCTGGAGGTTCTGGCACAGTCAACCCTGCTTGGGTCCCAGGGAATAATAAGGTTTGGCCTTGGCCTCAGTGTGGAGGGTGGGACATCAGGGACAAAGTTGCTGAGCGGCTGAAGGGTCTGCTTACTACCTCCATGCTGGGTCCTGTAGGAGCTGTGGCTCGCACGTGGTCTTGTCTTGAGCCTTGCTAGCTCCTTGGTTGTGGTCAGAAATATTGTATGCCTATGTGAATCTACCATTTATTTAAGAGCTGAAGTGTGGGTGACAGGCTGCCCGAGTCCCATTTGTGTCCCTGACTGAACTCTGGTGTTGTGGGCAAATGCTTTGGCTTTCTGGGTTTCAGCTATAGTCTGAGCATTGCTGGCCCTGCATATTGCTGGGCCAGTGTTTGACCTGCTCAGGAGCTGTGCAGTTGGAGGTGACCCTGCATATTGCTGGGCCAGTGTTTGACCTGCTCAGGAGCTGTGCAGTGGGAGGTGACCCTGCATATTGCTGGGGCTACTGTTTTACCTGCTTAGGAGCTGTTCAGTAGAAGGTGACCCTGCAGCTATTTTGGGGTCTGTAGGACAGTCTCTCTGGGTTTAGAACCTTAGGTCTCTATAAGTTGTCATGAGATGAAAGCTGGAAGGACCTGACATTTTTCGGAAGGCTAACCAGGGAGAGAGCATCTCCCTTGACAGCAGCTGCCTGTTGGGATAGGTACAGAGGTGGGCCTGCAGGGGGTCTGCAGTGCATCGCCTCTGTGAGCTGTGGGTCTCAGCTAGAGCCCTGCTGGGCATAGAGGAGGAAGACCCTACCTCATTTAAAGACCCCTCTTTGGGCTGATGTGAACACAGGGTTTATTCAGGACAGGGAATCCCAGAAAGGCCCTGTGTATTTTGACCTGGCAAAGTTGGCACAAGGGACATACTGGCCTGGCTGTGCAGCCTGCCATGACAAGGCTCGGATGCCTTTGTGGCTCCTTGTTTATTGTTCTCACATTGTCCTTTCACACTTGGCATTGAACAAATAAATCTATTGATGCTGTTTAAGCAGGAATGTCCTGGCTGTATGAATGTGTATGAGCCTGTGGAACCTTTTGATAATTCTTCTGTTGTTCACTCTTTGTTCACCAGATCTGCTCTGAGGCAGTTTTTAAGATTTTTAAATAAGAAAAATATGTGTGTGTGTGTTTGTGTATGTGTGTGTGTGTATACATGAGTGCAGGTGCCATGGAAGCCAGAAGAGAGTGTCAGGTGCCCTAGAGCTGGAGTCTTAGGCAGTTGTGAGCTGCCCAGCTGCTGGGAACAGAATTCTGGTCTTGTATAAGATCAGAACATGCACCCAACCATCTATCTCTCCAGCCCCAATATCCTGGGTCTTGTGCCTGCTTAGGCAAGTGAGTGATTCTGATCAGTTATTACTGTTGTAACTTCCCCCCAGGACGGGATTTCTCTGTGTAGCCTTGGCTGTTCTGGAATTCACTCTTGAAGTGCATGCTGTGGTGCTGTGTGTCTGGGAAGGGCAGCTCCACTGTGACCTCATTGTCCTACCTGAAGATAATCTGGAGTGCCTGCCATCCTGGCACCTGCCACCCTGGTACCTACCATCCTGGCACCTGCCATCCTGGTACCTACCATCCTGGCACCTGCCATCCTGGCTAGCCAGCAGCCACCCACGCGGAGGCAGCTGAAGGCTTAGGTCATGGTTAACAGATTGTCAAGGCTGCACCAGACATTTGAACCAGGGTTTTGCTATGTACGCCAGTGTTCCTGGAGTGAGGCTGTTTCTTAGTTTTTTGGTATCATGCCGTTGCATCCTTGGCAGGCCACTGCAGTGCGAGCAGTTTCTCACAGAATGCCTCTGGGTTGCTTGCTTATATTTTCTTTATTATGGTATCCTGATGAGTCTCTCTGGTAGGCTCCAGAAATCCAGGATGGCCTGTGGGCAGCAGAAGCTGATCTCTCACCCGCGAATTGTCTGGGTAAGACCTGCTCCCTAGATCACTGTTGGTGCCGTCTCATGGTTGGGTTCACGTGGGACCTCTGTTTGTCTAAAGAGCACTTACCTTACCTCATTTAAAGGATGTGCCCCTGGCCCCATCACCCCAAGCACTGCCCAAAGCTCCTCTTCCAGTTCTGTCCCTTTGGTGGGTGGAGTTTACACAATGAATTTAGACCAGAGCACAGCATTCAGTCTGGTCAGGGAGCCACCCATGTCACAGCTGGAAGGAGGAGCTTGTGTGTGTAGAACGAACCCTGCCAGCCATTTGGGGTGGCTGTACGGGCCTTGGCGGGGTGGTGGAAGCTGGCTTCCTTCTTTTGGAAGGTGCTGCCCTTAGAGCTTGGTGCATCTGGGTGCCCTCTGGTGGCTGTAGGAAGGAGGTGACAGTCTCAGAGGCCACCCTTTCTGTAGAGAAGCTTCAAGAGAAAAAGACAGTGTGCATGCACCTCAGGAAAGCTTGACAAGAGAATGGACTTGGGAAGAGGAAGCTGCCTGAGCTTGGGGATGAAGGAAGAGGACGACTTGGGAGGACAAGTGGGCAATGATGTCAATAAAAATTGTAGCACTCAGGCTGGACATGGTGGCACATGTCTTTATGACCAGCACTCAGGTGGGTCTCTGTGAGTTCAAGGCCAGCCTGGTCTACATAGTGAGTTCCAGGGTAGCCAAGGCCTTGTTTCCAAAAAAATTTAAAAATGTGGAGTAGCGGGGGGCTGGAGAGATGGCTTAATGGTTAAGAGCACTGGCCGTTTTTCCAGAGGTCCTGAGTTCAATTCCCAGCAACCACATGGTGGCTCACAACCATCTGTCATGAGATCTGGCACCCTCTGCTGGCGGGCGGGCATACATGGAGGCAGAATGTTGTATACATAATAAATAAATAAATAAATCTTTAAAAAAATGTGGAATAGCTATCACCATCCTGGAAGATGTGCTTTGGCTCATGTGACCTTATCTTACCCTAGAGATGTGGTGACATTGTCACTGCTGCTGTCTCTGAGGGTTTGGGCCACTTAAGGAGGCAGGTGGCAAGTCTGGTCCATGGAGCTTGAGTCCCTGCTTCCTCGGGATTCAAATCTGTTTGGATATTGTTGTGTTATGCCTTAGACACCGGACATAGGTGACTCCTAGTCTGAGCACCCTGATTGGCAGTGCCACCTCATGTCCTTGCATAGTTGGGAGAGCCTTTTGGCAGAGTGCCTTTCTGGTCATTGCCCACCTCCTGTGGTGTCTGTACCCAGAATAGTAGCCCAAATCTCTTTAGATGTGACTGGAGCACACCACACAATAGGGCAGCAGGCGCTAGTCCTGGAGTCCAAGCCCAGCCCACACCCAGACCCTCCTTTGCCCCCTACTCCGGAGCTTACTTCCTGTGGCTCTTTCTCCTCGTCTGCCCTGGGTGTGTTCCTGCCTCCAGGCTTTTGTTGTGCTCTCCTCTGGTCTGAGCTGCTCTTCCGTAGATGCCTGCAGGGTTTCTTCCTCTCTGTGGACAGGGCTATTGGGGACCGAGAGGGAGCAGGGGGTGCAGGCTGGACTCTGCTTTCTTTGGACCAGAAGCAAATCAGAAGACTCCTGAGGTCTATCCTGGGGACAGCATAGGGGGAGGTCTGTGTTGTCCTCCTGCCTCACTGAGGAGACTGTCCTTGCTGTCCTTGCCTCCCGCCCCAGGGCCCTTGGTCTGCCTTTGACTGCAGCTCTCCTGACTTCACATGTGGTGCTGGGCCTGCCTCAGGACGACTGTCATTGCTGCTCTGGTCTGCCCCTCCTGACCTCCTTTCTCCCAGCTTGTCACCTGGGTTTCAGTCCAGTGTCCCCTCATCTGACCTTGTCTGTGTGCGTCATCCCACCGGGACTTCTGAGCATCTAACTGTGCTGCCTCATTTGTCATCTTGGCCCCAGGGCAGTGCTCTGACCTGTCCCACTGGAGATGGCCTCCATGATTCAAGGGAGAAGTGACCTTAGTATTCTAGGTAAGCAGCGGAGCGGTTGAGCTTCGAGGCTCCTGCCTCCCAGACCTGGACATGTGCACGAGTTTGTGCTCATGTTTTGTCTGTATTGGGGTCTGTGCTACTCTTCGGCAATGCTGCCTGGCCCTATGCACCGCTTGGTTTGCTAACAGTGCCTGGGTGAATAGGGCCAGGCGGCATTACCAAAGAGTAACA
Source organism: Arvicola amphibius (assembly GCF_903992535.2). NCBI lineage: Eukaryota > Metazoa > Chordata > Mammalia > Rodentia > Cricetidae > Arvicola > Arvicola amphibius. The sequence continues at coordinate 4,064,430 of NC_052052.2, read as the reverse complement.
CAGACCCCAACACAGACACCAAGGTAGTATTGCCATGCTCAGAGTCATGCCTGCACTCTCCTGGTTCTGGTTAGCCTTTGCCTTTCCAGCTTCTGCCAGTGGGTGGTGCCATAGTCATGAGAATGAACTTGAGGGAAAACTAACTCCTCCTTGATCTTTTTATTTTGCATAAATAGGCAATGTGGCGGGTGGGAGGGCACAAAGCCCTGCAGATCCAAATCGGAAAGTCCAGGGCAGGAAAACATAACACCCCTCTTGAACTTTCTGTTTCCTGCCCAGGCTTAGTTGCCTTGCTGAGATCTGCCTCTGTGTTTGTTGTCTGTAAGATCAGAAGCTCACAGTCTCCAGCCTGTTTGTGTACGAGTTACCCGGGAAAGCGTTGAGCAAGGTTCTTGGTCCCATTTCCAAAGAGGTGGGTTCTAGGAGGGAGGCGTGCTCCTGACTCCTTTCCTCATCTGCCAGGGCCAGTGAGTTCTCAGGCAGATGGGAGAGCTGTCTATGTACTGGGGTAGAGACAGACTCAGCAGGCGAGGAGCACCTGCTGTGCAAACGGGGACCAGAGTTTAGATCCCCAGCTTCCGTGTTAAAACTGGCCCTGGCCGAATTTGCCTCTGATTCCCGTGCTGGCAGGGGTGCTGAGTCGGAATGCTGAGGTTTGCTGGCTGCCAGTTTACTCAAAAAACTGTGGTGGCGCAGGCCTCTAATCCCAGAGGCAGGCAGATTTCTGTGAGTTCAAAGCCAGCCTGTTCTACAAAGCGAGTTCCAGGACAGGCTCCAAAGCTACAGAGAAGCCCTGTCTTGGGAGAAACAAAACAAGCAAACAGCGAGTTCAGGTCCAGTGAGAATTCCTGTCTTGAGGCAGAAGATGGAGAACTGTGCGCTGCTACAGGGCTTGGATATCGAACCCTGACTGGGGCAGCAGGGGAATGAAGAAAGAACACAGACACAGGGTCAGGTGGGGACATGCGCACTCTGATGGAAGGCACCTAACCACACCCAGCTCATTAGGTGCAGCACAGGAGAGGGCCTAGATAGTCTCTAGGAGGTCTCCGTGGGGGAGCAAACATCTTGGAGAGGAGGGAGCTAAGCTGCAAGTCCTTGCGGGCACCGATGACTCTCACACTGGACTCTGGAGGGAAGCTTTGCCATCCCTCCTGATCCTTGGCAGGCTTTGCCACTCTTGTAAGGCTGAAGAGTTGGAGCCCTCAACATGGCTGTACCCATGTCAACACAACATATTCTCTGCGGTCTTTAGTCCTTCAGGGGCTCCTCCGTTCCCTATAGTGGAGGCTGATAGAGGACTCCTGATGCCTCCCTCTGGCCTCCCTATGTGTGCACACCTTCACACATGTGTGAGCACATGCATAAATCATATGCACACATGGAGGATACAACAAAGGCTGGAACTGTTACCTGCCTGCTGTGCAGTCACAGGCAGCTGCCCTTCTATCTTGGTTCTTGTCAAGGGCTACTATGAGGCTTGGCTGAGAACTGACACCAGGGCTGCTTATGTCCTCGTCAGTCCAGTTGCTGCCCAGGTGCTTGGTCAGTGGAGGGTCCCAAAGTGCCGAGTGCTCCTGTGGGAAATGATGGCTCACAGTGCCACTGCGAGGCACCAGACAGACCATCTTGTCATTGTCTTGGTAGGGATGGAAGAGAGGCTGATTGAGTAAGGGCGCCCTGAGGTCCTGTGGCCATGTGGGTCACTGCTAGCCTTCTAAAAAGGCCTTTGTGATTGTGTATCAGAACCCTGACTCCTAAAGTGCAGATGACGTTGGATGGGCAAGGTTGTCCACTATAGTTATTGCTTATGCCACAGCTGAAGCTGGCACGTGTCTAACAAAAGATGGGGTTCCTATTCTGTCTGATCATGAGAGCAGCTGTGCAGTGGGAGCCTAGGAACAGGTTAAGGAGGTTCATACTGCTATGGTCTCAGTGTCCTGAAAGGGGAGGGTTGTGGAAGGGAGCGCTCTTCAGGTGGTGGGTCTTCAGCTTGTGTGAGGGGCTCAGCGCCCCATTGATTTATTTACTTATTCTTTGTGAGACCAGGTCTTGTTTTGTACTCTAAATTCACAGTGTAGCCCAAGCTTCTCTTGCAGCCCTCCACTTCCTGCCAAGTCCTCCTGTTTTACATAGTCCTGGAATTGCAGGTGTATGCAAGCAGGCCCTGCTCAATGGCCTTATGTTAAGGAACAATCATGTCCTCTTGGTCTTTCATTATGAACCTGAGGAAGGGCTTTAGCAGACTCAAGTATACCTGTGTCTTTATCTTGGACTTATAGACTGAGAAATGGAGAGATGAGAGATGAATTGCTCTTGTTTATAGCCCACCTAGCTTATTTTCTGTTTCAGCAGCTCTAACAGACCATGAAAGAGCCTGTAGGACCGACTGAACTAGACTAGTACTCGGCCTGTAGGACCGACTGAACTAGACTAGTACTCGGCCTGTAGGACTGTCTGAACTAGACTAGGACTGGGCTTGTAGACTGTGAGAGATTTTTTTTTTTTTTTTTTTGAGTGAAGGGCATCAGTCTGCATGCTTGCATCTACCATCTGGGCTTTACCATGGGGTTGAGGCTGTATATCCAGGGCTCCCAGGTGACTCGGGGACAAGGTGACTGGAGGCACACCTGGTGCCAGATGCTCTTTTAATAATTTTTTTTTTGTTTTGTTTTTCGAGACAGGGTTTCCCTGTAGTTTCTAGAGCCTGTCCTGGAGCTAGCTCTTGTAGACCAGGCTGGCCTCGAACTCAGAGATCCGCCTGCCTCTGCCTCCCGAGTGCTGGGATTAAAGGCGTGCGCCACCACCGCCCGGCCTCTTTTAATAATTTTTAATCATAAGACTGGGTTATCTGTTTAAAGGTTGGAGGGTGTGTGTGTGTGTGTGTGTGTGTGTGTGTGTGTGAGAGAGAGAGAGAGAGAGAGAGAGAGAGAGAGAGAGAGAGAGAGAGAGAATCTATTAGTGTCTAGTACCCTGGGCATGCCACTTCCATAGGTGACCTTTCCTGTGACCCATTCACCCTGTGGGCTGGTCTTTCTGGGATCCACATTTTGCACTTGGACAACATAGTGACAACAGGCAGGTTCTTTTCCTCTGATAATTGTGGAGATCAGAATGTGAAGTATTTAGAAGGTGCACAGCCACCTAAGACTGAAGCAGAGGAAGAGACAAGGCAGCCGAGCCCTGTCCTGAGGGTGGAGCCTAGAAAGACCCAGATGGTAACTGCTTCTCTTAGAAAGGGAGTGCTGCCGCCCCCTTCACTTCTGTGTGCTTCTTGCTATTCCGTATGAAGCAGTATGTGTTATTGTAGACAAATAAGAAGAAATGGCCCAGTTCAGTCAGTGGCAGCTCTGAGGTACTCGCTGCTGCTGCTCCGCACTTAGGCCGCCAATCAGCCATATTATTTCACAGTGAGGAACAGAACAGGTGGTTCTGAGGGAGCATTTCTGTGGTAGGGACTTGCTGGCTTGGACTAATGGCCTTCTCTGGTCTCTACAGGAGCGCTGTGTGGCTGCCCTGGCCCGGGTGGAGCGCACTGACTTCCTGTCACCCATGTGCATCGGCGAGGTGGCTCACGTCAGTGCGGAGCTCACCTATACTTCCAAGCATTCTGTGGAAGTCCAGGTCCACGTGATGTCAGAGAACATCCTCACAGGTGAGTCCCGGTGTTTCTCACCAGCCAGCGTGGCTCAGAGTCAGTGCTCTGCTTCGCTTTCTGTGCTGTGATTAAACCTGAGCCAAATCTCACTGGGGAAGAAAGGCTTTGTTTGAGCTGAGAAGCCACAGCCATCACTTGGGGGAAGCTGAATCAGGAATTTAAGGTAAGAGCCTGGAGGGAGAAACTGAAGCAGAGATGGTGGAGGAACGGAACGCTGTTTACCAGCTCCCTAACTCCGGCTTGCTTGCCTACCTTTCTTTTTTTCTTTTTTCTTTTTTTTTTAATATTTATTTATTATGTATACAATATTCTGTGTGTATATGCCTGCAGGCCAGAAGAGGGCACCAGACCTCATTACAGATGGTTGTGAGCCACCATTTGTTTGCCGGGAATTGAACTCAGGACCTTTGGAAGAGCAGGCAATGCTCTTAACTACTGAGCCATCTCTCCAGTCCTCACCTACCTTTCTTACACAGCCCACTATAGCCCCTACATCAATTAGCAGTTAAGAAAATGGCTCCCAGACATGGTCACAGGCCAGTCTGATCTGGGTAGTTCTTTTTTTTTTTTTTTTTTTCTTTTTTCTTTTTTTGGTTTTTCGAGACAGGGTTTCTCTGCAGCTTTCTTAGAGCCTGTCCTGGAACTAGCTCTTGTAGACCAGGCTGGCCTCGAACTCACAGAGATCCGCCTGCCTCTGCCTCCCGAGTGCTGGGATTAAAGGCGTGCGCCACCACCGCCCGGCTGGGTAGTTCTTTAGGTGACTCTCGGTTTGTGTCAAGTTGACAGCTGAAGCCAACTGACAGACAGCTTGCTCCTACTTGGAGGGTTGGCCATTCCCATGGGCTGGCTACATCTCTGTCTGACTTCTTTGGTCCTCATGGACCCTGTGGGCAGATTTTCGCGATCCATTTTTTTGCAGTTTGCAGATGGGAACACTGGTGGGTTATGAAGTCCACTTGAGCCCCTCCAGCGAGAACTGGATGCATTCCCAGCCTCCTTCCCCTCCTTCTTGAGACCAGCTAGTCCGTGGCACCATCCCCTGCTCTTCTGGATCATGGCTTGTATGGCTGTGCTGAGATTGCTAGGAAAATCTGCCCCTGCCCATTAGAGACCAGGCTTTTATAGAAGCTGTTGGGTCAACCTTAGCTTTGATTCATCTGAACCTTTTCTGTAGCTGTGGTAACCATGGAAACCCTTCTCCTTTTCCCTACTGGCACCACAGGGGAGCAGAGCTCCTTCTCATAAAGTACTTATATTTCTTTTATAACCTGGCTGTTGACTGGGAAGACAGGCCCTTCATTCCACTCTGTCTACTTACCACCACCCTGTGGTCCCATGAGCCTTAGAGGCCCAGCTGGTTTATTCCTTTTCTCCTTCCCCAGGTTCTCTGCAGTGGTAACCCCATGGAGTGATGGCTGAGGGCTGATTAAGGGGCTTGGACTGTCTTGGAAGGGCTAAAAACACAATTGTGCATCTGGAACATTCTGATGACATCAGCAGGGATGGATCAGAATGGGCTGGGTCACCTCAGCCACTATGCACTGGAAGACTGTGAGACAGCACTCTTGCTCCTCAGTCTGTGGTCCTTTGGCATTAGAGTGTTTTTTGGATGCCGGTCTCAGGCTGTGACACAGGAAGGGGCCCTGTGCCCCACTAGGGGAAGGCAGGCTCAGGGCAGAGAGGAGTTGCCGTGGTCTGTTTTGTGGGTCTTCCTCTGCTGGGCCTACCTAGGGTGGCTGGTCACCCCTGAGCAGGAGAGAGGCTCTTTGGAGCACCCTGGTCTTCGTGCTTGTTTGTAACCAGCCAGTAGATCTTTTTGTTGTGGGAGCCTTCAGATTCAGAAACTGTGGGGCCCATCGTACTGGAGTCCTACCGTGGGTGGCAGTAGCACACCTTTAATCCCAGCCCTCGGCAGTCAGAGGCAGTCAGAACTCTGTGAATTTGAGGTCAAAGAGTACAGAAAAATGAAGATATATCCTATCAAAAAAATACAGCCTAGACTATAGCACAAGTTCTAGGACAGTCATGGCTACACAGAGAAACCCTTTCTGGGGCAGGGCGGGGCGGCGGGAGGGGGAGGATTCCTTAGTGCTGGATAGATGGCTCAGTGGTTAACAGCACTGACTGCTCATACAGAGGACCTGGGTTTGATTCCCAGCACCCACATGTTAACTCACATCTGTCTGTACCTCCAGTTCTGAGTATCTATCTGGTGCCGTCTTCTTGCCTCCAATGGCACCATATGGATACGTGGTGCACATACATACATGCAGCAAAACCTACTCATAAAGTGAACCAATAAACAAGAACATATTTCTGCCTCACCTGAACAGCCAAAGCCTCAGCCCTCGCAAACCCAGTGACCAGAGGCCACTGTAGTGTGCGTCGGGAGAGCGGCAGGGCACAAAGGTATTCTGCAGCTTTCAGAATTGTGAGGGCACGCATGTGGTGCACAGACACACGTGTAGACAAAATACTCATACACATACAATACATTTTTAAAGCAATAAAATAATAATTCTTAGAAGGAGAAGCCTGAAGCAGCAATGCTGCCCTTTGCACTCCAAGACCCTCCTGTAGAGTCTCCCTTCCCTGAGGGGTGGGTGCAGGGGGCCTGGCAGAGGGACAGACCTTGAAGGGCAGAGACAGTGCTGGTGCAGTCTCCCGGGACACAGGACAGGCACTGTTTACTCTTAGTGCTCAGGGGAGGCAGTGCATGGCAGCTTTTCTCAGTGGGGCCTGGCCATTGCCTCAGATCCCCTTGGTCCCTCCTTCCTGGACCACGGATGGGCATAGTCTGGTCTAAGAGCAGGAAGGCTCAGAGGCTTCTTTCCATGTCTTCGTTGTCTTACCCCAGAGCTCATTATTGTAGACTGACCTCTGGCATGCCAGGGTTCTCTGCCATTTCCCTCCCAACATGTCCACTGGAAGGTGAGCCTGATGCCTGCATACAGCCATCTGACCCAACACCACCCTGACCACATGCCCTGGCTGATTGGATGAGTGACGGGAACACTGAGTCTAGGGGCGCTAGGTGTACACCCAGGGCTATAGCCCTTGTGAACGCAAAACTTGCTGTAATTAGCATGACCTTACTACAAGAGCAAGGACCCCAGTCACCATGCTCCCTTTCGTGGGGCTTAGCTGCAGTCCAGACTCCTCTGCGTGAGCACAAACCTGGCTCACTACTCTTACATCTTCTCCCCTGAGAAGCTGCGCGCTCACCTCTGCTACTGCAGAGTTTGGGGCGGGGGGGGGGGGGGGTGTCGTGGCTGCAGGCTGCTCTGGCAAACAAAACAGCACAGGGCCCGGAGGCATTTGTAGCAACAGTCCTGACATGGTTCCACTCGAGGGTGGGGATTGCACAATTAGTGTGTTTGCCTCATTTTGCTCAGTGCTGTTCATTTTGGTTTAGTGGGCCACTTGGGTTTCCATGGAAACCAGCTCTTCATGCTGGCATTGAGTCCAACAGGAAATCTTTATTCCCAAAAGCAGGTTGTCAGTTTCATTCAGTCAAAGCGTGGGGAAAATATTTTCCTATCGTGTCTGCCTATAGTTCCCAGGCATGGGAGCCTACAGCCTTATTCTAGGAGTGCCATGTGTCTGGGTGGGACTGTGAGGCTTGCCATTATGGAATAGGAGGGCCCCTGTGGGCCTGTCTTTTAATACTCCCTCCCCCCCCCCCACCACGGCAGTGCTTGACTGGGAGCCTGGGGCTGTCTGGTGTAACCGTAGGGAAACCCAAGGTTCCTAGGGAAGGTTCTCTAGAGGTAGCTGGAGGCACTCTTCTCCAGGGTGGAGAGCCCACCGTTGCTGCTCCTGCCTCCCTTGTCTCCGGTCTCTTGATGTCCCTGTACTCCCAGGAGCCTTCTATGTTGTCAAAGCCACGTCTTAAAGGCACATTCACACACTTTCTGAAGTGACTGGAACTGGAGAGACTTGGTGTGTGCTTAGGATGTCACCAAGCTGCCCTTTGACCTTAGTCAAAGCTCTTGACCTCTCTGGGCTTCTAGCTTCTTATGATAAGCAGGGCCATGGACCAGTGGACTGTGGATTCCTTTGATGCCCAAAGACCATGAGCTGTGGCTCTCAGTCCAGATGGGCTTTCCTGCTTTGGAAGCTTCATTCTACTCCGTGTCTGGACTCAATGTCTCAAGTGAGTCAGAGCCTATCACCCCTCTTGTGGCAGAAGCTCTGGATTGGACTATGTGGGGGAGAGGATGGGGAGAAGCAACTGACCTGTCGGCACTGGGCCTGAGGAACTGACCTCTGTGCTTTGGGCAGTGGTTGGCCTTGCCTGTTGCTGCCACCTCAGGACCTACTCAGTTCTGCAATCTCTCGATATGCCACGAGGTTTGGTTGTATGCACCCTTTAGGCTGCCCGCCCGCCTTTTCTCTTCTCTCTCTCTCTCTCTCTCTCTCTCTCTCTCTCTCTCTCTCTCTCTCTCTCTCTCTCTCTCTCTCTCTCTCTCTCTCGTTTCCCGCTGGTGGGAATTCTTGTAGCACCTGGACAGGTGAACAGAATCTTCTGAAAGGTTGTACTAGTCTGGACTGAGGATGTCAGGTGTTCAACAGGCAACAGCAATGTCTACTGGTGGGGACTTGGGCGAGCTAGCAGCTTGGCCCAGCCTCCTCAGCCTCCTGTATATGACAGGACTCCTTCTGCTGCAGGTTTATAGCTGTACCCCGTTTCTGTGAAACCAGCTCTGGGGCTGACTTCACTTAGCACCTGAGTCTGCAGCCCTTCCAGTAGCCTCTGTAAGGGGAAAACTTCCGCAGATGCAACTCCTGGGACTGTGAGGGACTCTGGTCCAATACGTCCACAATGGCAGTGCCCTCAAGCCAGGTGGCTGGACGCGACCTTGGGGATTTGGAGCCAGAGGTGACAGCATTGCAGCTCTGGCTGCTCAGGGCTGGAGGCAGCACCTGCCTGGTGCCAAACTGAAGCATCACTCATGTGATTTTCTTCTCTTAAGGTACCAAAAAGATGACCAATAAGGCCACCTTGTGGTATGTGCCCCTGTCACTGAAGAATGTGGACAAGGTCCTCGAGGTGCCTCCTATTGTGGTAAGGTGACCCTTTCTCGTGTCTCTTGGAGCAACTGTAGATGCTGGGCCCCTTGGAGCTGTGGGAGGCCCACTTAGCCGTAGGAGCAGCCCAGAGGATTGTGGGGTAGACTGTAGCACCAGGGCTCCTTGCAGACCTGGCAGGAATCTCTCTGGATGGGTGAAGAAACATTGAGCTCATGCCCTGAGGAAGTGCTGGTCTTGCAGTGCCTGTGACTCCTGGAATGCGCCTGTCAGTGGCCCACATTCCAGGGTAGGGTGTCCCTCTGTGTCACACTTGCTCAGGGGAAGGAAAGCTAATGACAGGACTGTCTCTGATTAGTGCTGGGTCTGCTAAGAGCAGGCTGACTGGGCCAAGCAAGCCACTCCCCGAATCATCTCAGCCTCTGAGGTACCCGTGGGAGGACTTGGTCTTATGTGAGCCTTGACTTCCCCTCTGCTGCCTCTTCTGGCATCGGCCTCCTCTTTTGAGTGTCTCTCATTGCATACGTGCATACATATATGCACATGCGCGCACACACACGTGCACACACGCACATAACTTAGTAGGATGAGAAGAGCCGTGTTTGTCTCTGCAGGGTCCACTATAGGCAGGCAGTCTAGGGCAGTGTCGTGTGACAAAACTTTTGCTGCGAGATGAGCAGTGGTGGCGCACGCCTTTAGTGATGGCACTCAGGAGGCAGAGGCAGGAGGATCTCTGTGAGTTCGAGGCCAGCCTGGTCTACAGAGCTAGTTCCAGGACAGCTAGGGCTGTTAAACAGAGAAACCCTGTCTTGAAAAACCAAACCAAAACAAAACAAGAGAAAACAACAACTTTTGTTGGGGAGGTACAACACACAGGTCTACTTATTCCGGCCAGTGTAGTAAACCAATGAGTTGTATTGGGATTACTTACAGGAACAGGAATGACTCAAAGACAGCTGCATCACCAAAATGCATCCCAATATGTGTGACAGCCCACAAAGTTAGGAACCTTCTGGAGCACACTGTTAGGCTTACAACTGTCAACAGGCTGGAGAGTGTCCTTTCCAAGTGACAGGACTGGTCTAAACCCCCCACTCCCCAAGCAGCCCGGCTGGTTTCTGATTCTCTCAGGGTCATCTTTGCAGCTCACCTGTCTGAGTCTTCTTTGCAGCTTGGCTCAGCTCTTCTGAGGGTGATGCATTACTGCTTCTCTGGTAGAGAAGGGCCTAGTGTATCTGCTCAGTTTCAGGGACTTCTTGGAGCTATTTGGAGTTGTTTCCCTTCTGTGTGTTGACACCTAGGGCCAAGGGCCCTTTGGTTGTGGTGAGGGTTTGTGTGGAATGTGATGAAGTGGGCACAGGAGGGTTAGGAAGGGCCTGCCCTCTGCTTGCAGAGCCACCAGAGACGGACAGTGCTGGCACCCACAGCCCTTGTTCCTTTTGGGCGTCTTCTCTTCCTCAATGTGCTGAGCAGGGGCAGGGGGCTTCCCGTGGGTGAGTCAGTTCTCTCATCTCTTCCTACTGGCTCTGGGTCGCTTGGGTCCATGGAGACTTATTCCTCGTCATCCCCCCACCCCCATCACTGCTCAGTGCCCAGCTGGACTAGGATACAGGTCAAGGTGTGCTTGATAACGTCCTCATCCTCTTGTCTCAGTGCCACCCCCACCCCCGCCAATGTGCTAGCAGTACTGCTATGCACCACTACACCTAGCTACTCGTTGTTGTTGTTATTGCTGTTTAGTTAGCTAGGGTGGTTTGGATGGGAAGGCTTGAGACAGGCTGACCTCTAGAAATTGTTGTGTCCCAGGGTGACCTGAACTCCTGATCATCCTGCCTATACCTCTCCAAGTGCTGTGATTATGGGTGCTACCACATGCACTTTTATTTATTTATTCTATAGCCCATGTTAACTTATAACTTTCCATGCCGTTTAGACTGACCTCAACCTTGCCATCCTGCCTCAACTTCCTGAGTTGTCAGGATCTCAGGCGTGCTCTACCACAGTTTGATAGTCTACGTATTTTTAAGTTTTTATTTTATGTGCATTGGTGTTTTACCTGTCTGTATGCCTGTGTAAGGGTGTCAGGTCCCCTGGAACTAGAGTTACTAGTTGCTAGCTGCCATGTGGGTGCTGGGAATTGAACTCAGGGCCTCTGGAAGAACAGCCAGTGTTCTTAACCACTAAGCCATCCATCTCTCCAGCCCCAAGTCTAGGTATTTTAAAAGAACCCTCTGGTGACAGAGAACTCCTGCTTCTGAGAAAGGGTAGCTTAGCCTTGGCCTGGCTGTGCTGGTCAGCAGTTGTGCTCAGCAGGTCTCTTCCTGTGAGCAAAGCAGAGGCCGGTGGTCCACAGTCCTGCCTGTGGTACTGTCCTGAGACAGATGTGACAAAGTGTTATGGCTATGGGTGGTTTAAAAACTAAAGAAGAGCTGGCCAGTGGTGGCATATGCCTTTAGTCCCAATACTAGGGAGGCAGAAGTAGGGGCAGGCAGATCTCTTGAGTTCCAGGACAGCAAGGGTTACACAGAGAAACCCTGTTTCTAAACCACCCCCAAGAAAAGTAAAAATAAAAACTAAAGAAGGCCAGAAATAGTGAGCACACACTTTTAATCCTAGCACTTGGGAAGTAGAGGCAGGTGAATCTCTGTGAGTTCAAGGCCAATCTGATCCACAAAGAGTTCTGGGACAACTGGGGCTACATAGAGAGAGACCCTGTCTCAAAAGTAAAATAAAATAAAAATTTAAAACTATAGAAGATTATTTGTTCACAGTTCTGATTGTCAAACCCCAAATCCTGTGTGACCAGGGCCACATGCCCTGTGGTGCTCAAGGGGAAGTTCCCATGTCCTGTTGTAGCTCCTCGTGGTGCAAGCCTATGGCCTCACCTGTCCGCCTCACCTTCCCTTTGGACGTGTCTTTGTATGGTCTTAGACACCGGCTGTAGGACTTAAGGCTACCCCACGCCAACTGCATTTGCAAAGTCCATTTCCAGAAATGTCCCCGTTCTGAGGTTCCATGGTTCTCTCTTGATGAACCCTATTCAATCCTGGGTGTGCTTCATGGGCCAGAGCCCACCCTCCCTCTCTCACTCCCTCCCACCCTCCTGAGCTCTGCTGCTCCGCCTGCTTCTTGGTTTGGCTGCTGCCTGGGGCTCAGGCCTAGTGGCAATCAAATGCATGGTAACAGCCACTAGAGCACATGTGCACTCTCCCTTGTCTCAGCAAGATCCCACAGGAGCACCCCATGCAGCCCTTGATGCTCTTGTCTCTCTAGTTGTTCTATATGGCTGCAAGGCTCTGTGCTGTTGCCTCCGGACAGCCCTAGACTGAGCACGTGACTGCTTTTCAAATATCAGGTCCCTAAAGGCTGGAGCCACTCAGGCTCCGGCCAGTTGCATGGGTGATCCAGAAAGTCGTTACCACAGGGACCGGCTCTGGCTCTCTGCGCTCTTACCCCATGCTCCTTGTGCAGTCACGAGTGCCCCCATGTGCGGAAGGAGGCCTGCAGTCTTTTAGTTTGTTTTGTGTGTCGGGGTTGATGACACATAAATACTAGTTGGGCTTTGTAGAGGAGTGTGTTGAAACTGGGCCACCAAGCTGAGGCCAAGGGGGCCGAGGAAGGAAGTACACCAGCCCCAGCTGCAGCAGCTGCTGGAATGATCTGGAGTCTTCCCACAGATACCAACCAATTTCCTGGGAATATAGGCCCTTATATTCCTTGGCAGGGCCCAGAAGAGATCGGTCCTGACCCTGGAAATCATGACTCCCTTCCTTGTTCTAGGAGGTACAGGTACTTGGAACTTGAAATCAGGCTTCAGATGCTACAAGCATTCTCCTACCAACCTTTCACAGAGAGTGACAGTCATTCAAGAAAGTGTGCAGCTGTCTGTTGCTATGTGTAGCACACATGCACACACACCTGTGCCCAGGTTGGTTACCAGGTGTGACTGTGGTCACTGTGTCACTTTAGAGTATGGCATGTCGAGCCTGGCGAACTGCAACTTTCCCTGTGATTATTAAAGAAGTCAGTGGGACTGCTGTGCCCGGAGGCCCCTGGTGCTGAACATACCAGCTCCTCTGGAGTGCACTTGCTCTAGGAGGCCCCTAAGTCTGAGGACCTGAACTCATTGTCTGCTGCTCTGGTTTTTATGTTTTGTTCCTGAATGTATATCTGTGCTCCACATATGAGCAGTGCCCCGTAGAGGCCAGAAGAGGGTGTGGGATCACCTAGGACTGGAGTTACAGATGGATGCGGGTCTTCTGCAAGAGCAGCTGGTGCTCCTAACCACGGAGCCATCTCTCTAGACAGTGCTCCTATCCACTGAGCCATCTCCAGCCAGTGCTTGGCCTTGTTGTTGTGGTGGGAGTGTGGAGGGAACCCAGCGCCTTGTGCATCCTGTCTAAAATTTCTGGAAGGCATTTCTTGAGGATGTTGGAATCTGACCATCAGTTCTGTGTGATGGACCAAACACAGGCAGATGCTACTCTTGCCCCCCAAACACTGGGCATGAGCGTCAAGAAGTAGTCAGTTCACAGAAGGGAAGGTTGAATGTCTCCTGCAGTGTTAAATGCTCCTGGCAGTGGCGCTTGACTTTTATCTTTTGAGCAAACCTCTCAGCTCCCTCCTTGGCCTACTTTGAAGAAGCATTCTTCAGTTGAAGGGGATGGATAGTTAATCCTCAGAATTCTGCCCAGCTGCTCAGCCAAGCCTGGAGCAGGAGCAGGTCTTTAGAAAGGAGGTCTAAAGCTACCATTCAGCGTGATTTATGGTCAGAGAGGTTTTGACAGGTAGGGAGGAACCAGAGGACTTGAGTGGGCAGTGCTCAGCACGGAGGGCAGGGACAGTGACTGGGTGGTGCTCAGCACGGAGGGCCGGGTTAAGGGGAGTGTGTACTGCCTCTGGGGGCTCAGCACGGAGGCTTCCGAGGGTGGGTTGACAGTAGACTTGGTACATACCTGAGGCTAGCACACAGGACTCCAAGGATCCCAGGGAGGAAATGAGGCAGTGTGGTATTAAAAATCCTTTATCCCCATCATGCCCAGGATTTGAGAAGTCTCAGCTTGTGTAATAGATTTTATTGATATTTAGTTGTTGTTGTTTTTTCTACACAGAGTTTCTCTGTGTAGCTGTGGCTGTCCTGGAAGTCGCTCTGAGAACCAGACTGGCCTCTGACTCAGAGATCTGCCTGCCTCTGCCTCCCTAATGCTGGGATCAAAGGTGTGCATTATAATAGATTATATATTTACACTTCCTGGACCAAAGTCCTGTGATTCTTTAGGAGCGCCTTGGGGGCTGTTTTAGCCATGGCTGCCTGGCTGTGCAAAGGTCCTGCCTGCTGATTGGCTGGTGGATAACAAAGATAGCAGGAGGGTGATCTGGGTGGGATTCTGCAGCTTAATGTTCAGGACAGAGTTGGGTGCCAAGTGATAGGATGTGGCCAAGAATCATCAGAATGGTGTCATTTTAATAGCAGAGAGGGACACTGCTAAATGACTATCAGTCACATAGACTGTGTTGCAGTGACATAATGAAGCAGGGTTGTTTAACTCTCATGTCAGGAACAGGACTTTGTATATCCATAGGTATACTGAGATCTAACTGTGATGTCTACCAGGCTGTCTGGTGAGGGGCACACTGTGACACTCTCATCTGTCCTGTGTTCTTGTTATATAGTGGTCATGCCGTCAGAAGAAAGGGGGCAGTTCTGATTACAGAGTGCTAGAAGGGAGGGGCTCTGGCCTGGAGCCTGGAGGGAATGGAGGAAGGCTGGGTGCCCCCACACTTGACCCTCTCTTTGGCTTCCTTTCCACAGTATTCGCGGCAGGAACTGGAGGAAGAGGGTCGGAAGCGCTATGAAGCCCAAAAGCTAGAACGCATGGAGACCAAGTGGAGGAACGGGGACATCGTCCAGCCTGTCCTGAACCCAGGTGAATTGGGGACTGGAGTAGGCTGATACCAGGGACAAATGCCATTCCTCAGGGTGCCTCACAGGCCACAGAAGCTTACCAGTGTGCTTTCACTACCCTCCGGGCTCTTGGGTGTTGAATTCTCTCCTGGAGCCAGGCTTTGTCCATTGTCCTGCCCTTGGCTAGGTAGACCTCTTTCTGTAGCACAGCTGGCAGGCAGAGGTGGCATTGGCTCTTTCTGAGAGTCTGGGTGGGGACTGCCATCCTGGCTCATGCTGGTCTCAGGAGAGGGCTGCTTGCTCATGATAGCATTTGTTTTTTGCTGTCACTCCCGAGTTTTCTCAGGAACTTGTTTTTGAGCAAATGTCTATAGCATTAGCAGAAACGGTCTGGGTCAGGAGACTACCACAGATTGAAGTACCTTTTCTCCACAGGCTCCGTAGGTAGACATTTGCCTCTGTGTAACTTGGTCGTTCTCACCATGTAAGTGACAAGCTTCAACTCTCATTGTGGGATCTTTCCTTTTCCTTTCCTCTGTCCCCTACCAGGCTGGTATATGTTTCCATGCAGTGTCTGTCCAAAACTAAATAGGGGCCTCCCCAGGTTCCTTGGTGACAGTTGGGGCAGGAACTTGGTGAGGGATTATTGTGGGCCCACCGTTAGAGGGAGGTTTTCCAGGTAACTCCTGTGACTCCCTGCACATGCATTCGCCAGAGTTTAATAGTCTCGAGAGAATACTTTCTTTCTAAAATGTACTAGGAGCTTCTCTATCTTGCTGGAAATGGTCTGCACCCATTCTAATAATCAGGATTCTGTTTTTGGTTCCTTGTTGTCCCTGAGCAGAGGACTTCCTGGCCTCCAGTTTCTCAGGTCTCTGGGTAGGTGGAAGTTTGTTGTCTCTGTTTGGCTCTCTCAGTCGCCATGTGGCCTGAGCACACTCTGTGGGACTGTCCATGCAATGGCATTGCTGTGCACAGGTGTCTCACCCCATGTCCGCCTGAGTTTGCCTGTCATTCTTCTTCCTTTCTCAGCTTACCACACCCGAAACACCCGTCATCCAGAGCCCGTGACCTGGGCAGGATATAAAATCTTCATTCTTGGTTGGGCTCTTCTACCCCTACATCTGCTTTTAACAAAAGAGAAAGGAGGAGGGAGGGAGAATGAGAACTCTACTGGAATCCCAGTGTTTAGAGGGCTGAGGCAGGATTGCAGCGAGTTCAGCTCTAGCCTGGACTATATAACGAGACTCCATCTCAAAGAAACCCCAAAGAGCCCAGTTTTTGGGTGTTAGACCTTATCTGACCATCTCGGAATCTGAAATTACTCGGCTGTCAATCAGAGTAGCTTCCTCGACTCTGGAGACTGTCATCCCCACCATCTCCTGCTTGTGAATCTGATTCTTAGATGTCGTCACAGTCCATTGCTTGATGACAGTGATTGAAGTTGGCAGTGTGAACTTGGGGCTTTCTGGGGGATTTTTACATTTTGTTTTTCTGTCTCTTGTAAAAACACATCTCCCTCAGCTGATTGGATCTGAGAAGTGGAACGGGGGTCACATGTCTGCTCTTTACTCTTTATCATTTCTTTCTTGGGTAGCGGGGCTTGAATCCAGAGCCCCGTGAAGCTGGGCAAGTGTTCGCCCTTTTCATGGTCTCTTGTGATACTGTGTTTCCGACTTTCATTTCCTGGCAGAACCATCCTTGTTCTCTTGGGTCCACTGTACCTGTTCTCCTGCTTGTGTGGTGGGCTCTGCTGAGTGAGTGGGCTGGTGGGGTGCTGTGTCCACAGGAGCAGTGTGGATGAGGTTTGTGTCTTTCCCAGATGGGGCTGTTGTGTTATCCTTCCTAGGGAGACAGGAACAAATGTTCCAAATTTGGAGCCCCAAAGGCAGAAGAAGGAAGTCATTTCACCCCAGCCTCCCTTGGTGTGCTGGCTAGTTAGGAGTGTAGGTGATGGATTGGTGACTCACAGGTGTTACAGGTGCCCCCTCTCCCAGCAGCGGCTGTGTGCCCTGGCAGGAAGGCAACACACACCGCCTCTTGGACATCCTGTGAAGTCTGAAGTCCTCCTCTCTTCACTAGGGTGTTTTATGGGCAAGGGTCTCAATCGTAGCTGCTTTACTTCAGGATGGCAGTGCCCCTCATTCTTGGAGGGCAGAGCTCTACAATGCAGCATTCATGCTTCCCCTCCTCCACTGCATTCACCTTTGGCCTCACCCCTACCTACTTATGCAACTAGAACCTGAGCTCAGTGTTGCCTAGCAACCTAGGGACCCACTGTCTTTCAGGTAGGTGTCCTTGGGGAGTCTGATAATTCTTTGTAGCCCCCTTTCTGTGCCATTTTCTCTGTCTGACAAGAGAAAAGTTGCTTTTGAGCTGCCGGGTTTGTGACCATCATCCGCCCAGCTTTAACACCGCGGGGACTCAGACCACAAGACCATTTCCAGGTCGGCTGGGTTTATGATGCCATCAGCATTACCTCAGACGTGACCAAGTGCTGTTTTCACTTGTCCTTGAAATAGTGTTCACTTCCCAGGCTACCTCAGGCAGAGCAATGGGGAGCCTTGGCAGGCCATCAAGCTCCTGATCCTGGATTAAGCTCTGCCTTCCAGGGTCAGCAGTGCCCAGGCAGATCCGCTTAGAGCCACTCCCTGCAGGGCAAGCTACTCCCTGCATGGCTTTTGGTCCTAGTCCTGTATCTGAAGTGCCTCTCCGACATCCGTGACCATCCAGTTTGGCCATAATCCTGGTTCCTTCAACACTGGTCTTGGGGGGGATCTGGCATGTGGAGACAGGAGGAAAGGTTCTGGAGTTTGCTTGGTTTCAATCCCAGTTCTCTGGGCATCTAATCCTCGCTTTCCTTGGTGGAGACAGACAAGGCAACACTGAGCTGCAGGCTTGTAGGGTGAAAGGGCGCTGGATGTGACCTGAGCAGGTAAGTAGCTCCTGGCAGGTGGGTGGGCTCGGAGAGAGTGTGTGTCTAGAGCCTATGAAACCTTGCCTGGTGCTTCCCTAGGGGTTCCCACATGGTTTGGAAACTTCAGGTTTAAAGGTCAGAGTCATAGTAACTGCTGCAGCAGGTAAACCCTAGCATGTTAGTGCGTAAATAGGGATGCAGTTCCTGCTTAGGCAGATTCAAAACTGGGTTTCCCTGAGGGTGGATTGCCCTTCAAATGGTGAAGACTTGGGGGACTCAGGCCCCTTTTTTTCTGTAGTTTTGTAATCTGTTTGATGAAATTGAATATATTTATCATATACAATATAAGACTGTGTGTGTGTGTGTGTGTGTGTGTGTGTGTGTGTGTGGGTGGGAGTGAGGGAGAGGGAGAGGGAGAGAGAGAGAGAGAGAGAGAGAGCGATAGATGTCTTCTCTTGGCATCCATGGGGGATGGGTTCCAGAACCCAAGGGTGAACAAAATCTCATGTCTAAAATGAGTGGGGCTTGCATATAACCTCACACACTGTATCAAACATATGGAACCTATACATGCAAACCTCCTATATATGCTAATATTTCTTGTAATTATGAATAATACCTAACATAATGTAAGTGCTATTAAATAATAGTAATTAACCTGTTTTATTTGAGAAATAATGACCAAAAGCTCCTCTCTATATGTCCATTCAGACATACTCCCCTCCTCGCAATTCTTTTTAGACAGGTCTCACTGTAGCTCGGGCAGCCCTTGGTCTCAGCCTCCTGAGTGTTGGGATCACCGGTGTGCATCACTGCTTGTGTTGCAAGTGCTTTTTGGTTTTCTGAGACATGGTTTCTTGTCTGTGTAGCCCTGGCTGTCCTAGAACTCGCTCTGTAGATCAGGATGGCCTCAAACTCAAGAGATCCACCTGCATCTGCCTCCTGAGTGCTGGGACTAAAGGTGTGCGCCCTACTGCCCAGCTGCTGCAGGTATTTTTGTTTAAAAGTTGGTTGACTCCATCGATAACAAAGGCCGCTTGCCTGCTGTGGAAGCTGATTGAACTGTTACCATCCACTGTCAATAACAAGTGGCTTGGAAGAGCCTCTAGGAAGGATCATTGCAGGGGGCACACATTCCAGATTTTAGATAGTTCAGGTCTAAAAGCAACCCACAGCTCTTCTGAGACTCGTAGGTAGTGTGGCCAGTTCCTTTTCCCCACACTGGAGCCAGGCAAGCATGGTCCGCTGTGTATGTGGGACAGGAAGAGAACAGGCCTGACAGTCACTTGGCTCCGCATGTCCTGTGTCTGCTCACATCTCCATCCCAGTGTCTCTGCACATGGAGAACCTGTCTCAAGGGCAGTCATGAGGTCCTGTTTAGACGTGGTGGTGTGTAGTCCTCTCCACACTGTTTGCATGCAACACCTCATAGTCCTGCATCTGATGCCCTGGGAAGATAGGTGTTGTGCTTGCCCAAGGGCTTGATTATGGTTGATGAGGGAGCAGAAGCCTGGGAACTGCAAAATGACAGACACCTGAGCCCAGCTGAACCACACAGTAGTAAACCCTCCAGTGTCTCAGGCCAAAGCCGTGGGGATAGCTCTTAATTGGATTCTGTTTTGTTTTCTTGGGGTATTCCAAGATGCTGCTACTAACTGGAAGCTTCTTCCATGTCTGTTATTGGCACGGGCATCCTTCACAGTGGGTACAGGGAAATGGGGTCACCACCCACCTGCCTCTGAGTGTGAGACTTGACCCGTCAGAGCTTCTTCAGGTGCCAGTTTCCAGGACAGTGACTCTACCCAAAGATCTCCCCAGGGTACTTTCCATTCTTCCTCACCCCACCGCACTCTTCCTCCATGGACACATGTGGGTAAGGAAGTCACACTATCTCAGAGTTCTTGATTCAAGTTTCCCTCAGCCCCAGGTGTGGAGGCAGGACGTCTATCTATCTGACCTTAGATGCCGCGAGTCCCTGAACTCAGATCACCCTGGGTTCTGCTTACAAACTGGCTGCTGCTTTCTGGAGCTTCTGTCTTTCCTGACCAAGACCAACGGAGGCAAAGGTTTCCATGACCTGTTTCTATTCAGCCATTTACTTCAGCACCATAACTCAGTGGCTGTGCAATTTAGATTTGTGCCCTGCCTTTTATGCGGACAAGATGGTAGTAACCTCTTGGGCTCTGCAAACAAGGCTCTTTGAGCAGCACCTCGCTGGTGCCTGTATTCAAGTCACTCTCCTTTCTGTGGGTGTATCTGCTTGTAGCCGACCCCTTTCCCATGTTCCTTGTGTCACTTAAAATGTAGAATGTGGGGGACATGGGAGGGGCTCTTTTGGATTCACTGCCCAGAGAAGGAAGTGCTCACCCCAGGAGCTGTGAAACAGTAGAAAGAAAATGGACATCACCTGATCCCACAGCTCCCTGGGGAGTTAGCTAATGGCCAAAGAAGGAGGAAACCAGAGAGCACTTGTGCTTGGGCGCATTGAAAGCTTCTGCGTGCAGGTTAAGCACTGAGCACTGGCCTCACCAGTGTTCTCAGACTGTGGAAGAGCGGGTGTCGCTCTGTCCTGCAGCTGCAGTTACCTCCTGCTGCCGTGTGGAGTCAGTCTTCAATGTGAGAACCAAGGGTAGGTGGTAGACAGCTTGTTTAGCATAGATAAGATTCTAGGTTCTGTTGCACGAATAATAAAACCCAGAGACAGATATTTGGGTTCAACCTGAAGATCAGAAAAGAAAAGCAGCCAACCACTAGAGAGACCTTTTACCTCTACCAAAGCTTCAACCAAAAGGGCGAGATCCTGTCTCCACAAATCCTCAGACTTCACACTCCAGTGAGTTCCTGTCTCTTCCCCTTTATATTCCTCTCTCTGCCCATCCATATCTCCTGTCTCCACCTCGCTAGTGCTGGGGTGAAAGGTGTGTGACTCCCAAACACTGGGATTAAAGGTGTGAGCCACCACCACCTGGATCTGTTTCTGTATCGATCCTGTGTAGCCTAGGGTAGCCTTGTACTCACAGAGATCCACCTGCCTCTGTCTCCCTAGTCCTGGGATTAAAGGTGTGTGCCACCGCTCCCTGGCCTATATAGCTGACTAGTGTGGCTACTTTGCCCTCTGATCGTCAGGCAAACTTTATTTATTAAAACACAAGTAATATACCACTATAAGGTTCGATCCCCAGCACCACGTAGGTTGGACTTGGTGGTTCCCACCTGTTATACAAGCAGAAGCCCAACCTCATAGATACAGATGGAGTTGGAGATCAGCTGGGACACTTAAGATCCTTCTATCAAAAGGAATAAAAACATACTGGGTGTGGTAGGTCCACATGGTGAGTTTAGCCCAGCCAGGGTATGCAGTGAGACTTAAGCATAAAAGTAAAACAATCATTGTAAGAAGGATCTCTGGGGTGGGGGGGGGAGAATGTGTATGTATATGTGTGTGTGTGTGTGTGTGTACACTCATGTCCCTGTGGGTAGGCACAGGCATGCCACCAACTATTTTGCTGCTGAACAGTATTGTTCAAGGCCCGATGAGGACAACATCTCTCGGACCTGACATGTGCCTGTTGTGTGACCCTGGCCCAGCAGTTCCTTCAGCAGCCGGGGCAGGAATGGGTGCCTCTCGCTGATCCCAGCATGGAAGGAATGAGGGCTTCTTCATGACCAAAGGCTTTTGGCAGGATGTGCGTACCTGCTGAGGAGAGGGAGCCTGGAGGAGTGGCATCTGCCCCCAGGGACAGAATTTGTGCCCTGTTTTAAGTGAAGCCTTTCCCAGCCAGTTGGCAGCAACGCTGAGTGGCAGAAACTCTGCTGCAGTCCACTGTTCTTGGAAGGTTTGCACTGACAGAGGCATGCATGGAAGAGGGGTACTCAGGGAAGCCAGCCCAGACACCTGTCAAGCCTGAGACTTCCTGGGCCGATGCAGGAAGCAAGAAACACTGTCCTTGCTCTTTGTGTCATTGGAACGGAAAATTAACTGAATGATGGCATCCTGTGAAGGATCAGAGTCAGGCCTGGAACCTTCTGGCCAAGGGATGCAATTACTGCCATAAGCAGGGTCTAGTGAGTACCATCATACCCAGAGTGCACTGTGACTCGCTGGTAGAGGCTCCTCAGTACTGCCGGACACCTCCATTGTCTTCAGAGAAACCCACCTACGTGACTGCAGTCATAGTCCTGGTGACAGAGAATGCAGGGTAATCGTAGCCTTGCTACCTTTGGACTCTGGGGACCCATCTGTACAGCATCTGATCTCTTTCCTGTTCTTTTCCAGAGCCGAACACCGTGAGCTACAGCCAGTCCAGCCTGATCCACCTGGTGGGGCCCTCGGACTGCACCCTTCACGGCTTCGTGCATGGAGGTAGGGATAAAATTGTTCTGGCCAGCGCTCTATCCCCTGCCAGGGCAGCAACCCCCAGGAGGCCCCTCTCCTGCCTGCCCTGAGCATCCCCCAGGAGGCCATTGCTCTGTCCACTTCCCCTGCCTGCTCTGAGCATCCCCCAGGAGGCTGGGCTGCTTACTGACCTAGTTTAGACTTTCGTGTCTGGTGAAGTATAAATTTAAACTTTCAAGAGGTTGCATGAAAAATTACTGAAATACCTCTGGTGTCTGTTTTTAAAATTGGAAATGAAAGTTGGATGGATGAGGGCCCAGGAGAGGGCCACATGGAACCCAGGGACCTCAGAGCTGTGTGGTGTCAGGGCTTGGTCTTGCAGTCTGGGAGAGTCCCCGGTAACCCACTGTCAGCTGCTATTTAGAAATGTTCTTCCAGGCGAGTGCCTTTACCGTTTTGAGTTGCTGAGCTCTTACTCTCACGACATAGGCCTTAAAGGTCCTGGCCAGGTTCCTCTGACTGTGACACAGAAGATGTGGCTCTTGGCTCATGGAGGACAGTTTTTACTTTTATAATGTACGATTATTTCTTTGTGATATAAGACAAACATACGGAACCCATCGATTGCACAAATGGATATTGTCATCCTGGGTGAGAGTAAAGTATAAACCACGAAATTGAGTCTAGGGCTGGCGAGATGGTGGATGGTGTGTGTGGGGGAGGAGAGGGGTGCAGAGATGCGTGGATTCCCAGTGTGTCGAGAGTGGAGGGCTGGCCAGATGGTGGATGGCTGTGGAGGAGGGAGTGCTCCCTCTACAGGCATGCGGCAGAGATGCGTGGATTCCCAGTGTGTTGTGTTGAGAGTGGAGGGTGGAGGGCTGGCAGGATGGTGGTCGGCTGAGGGGCAGGGGAGAGTGCGGCAGAGATGCGTGGATTCCCAGTGTGTCAAGAGGCTCAGATGGGAGGCTTACTCAAGGCCAGGAACTGGAGATCAGCCTGGGCAGCAACAAGACCCTGCTTCTAAAACAGCCATAAATGGATCTGATTAAAGAGAAATGCCAGACCAAAGCAGCGAAGCAGTGCAGAGGATGGCAGGAGTTGGGAGGTGACATGTGGTTCAAGGTCTGAGCACATCTGGTCCTCAGACCTCCGGTGTAGGAGGTGCTTTTGTCCATCACTGTCCCTTCTGCCCTCATCTCAGTGCCTGGAACACTGCATTCCCGTTCGTCCTCTGTAGAAGATGCCGGTTTTATTTTTATCCCCAGTTTAGATGGCTTCACTAGGTTTCTACCAGGGATTCCTCAAGAATGGGGACCAGATTCTATCTTTACCTGGGAAGTAGTGCCTCACACAGATGCAAAGAGGCATGGCTTACTTTTGAGTTGAAGGATCACAAGGCCTCTGATTTGAGAGAGGTTTTTAAGCCTTGGTCTTCCTATTTTTAACCAATCTCCCTTTGTGTGGTTCTATTTTCAATTTCAGGATTGTTTGCGTCTTTCCACTAACGAAAGACTAATGGCTGTCTGCACACCTCTTTTGATTGGCAGAGGTCCCACCCGGGTCCCACCTGTGGGAAGTTTGTGTCCTTAGTGCGAGCAGCTGTGTCCTTGCCAGTGCCCCACACCCCGCCTCACTGTCTCAACTCCAGATGGACAGCAGCCCTCCCTCTTCTAAGCGCAGCCACTGCTGGCGCAGGCTTCTCAGAGCCCAACTCTCCAGCTCCTCAGAGCCCTGTTCTGGGAGGTTGTAAAATCCCACGCCGCAGTATAGCTTATTCTGTTTACATGCTAGAGTTTTCCAGCAAGACTGGCAGCTCCATCTTACTGCTCCTTGGTGAAAGTACACATCTTAAGTGGGTCCTCTTGGCTTTGTCTGTGAGGCGTCAGCAAGAATGAAGTGAAGACGTTAAGAATTCTTGGAAAACCCTTGAGAAGCCATGCTTGTTTATAGAGTGCGAGCAGTCATCTGGTCTAGGCCCTTTTAAATGTGTGTGTAGGAAGCATTCACAGTAGCCTTATGATTCTGAATGCCTGTTTTCTTAGTTCCGTGTGCATGATTTATAAAATGTGCCTTCCAATTTTTTTTTTTTTTTTTTTTTTGGTTTTTCGAGACAGGGTTTCCCTGTAGTTTCTAGAGCCTGTCCTGGAACTAGCTCTTGTAGACCTGGCTGGCTTCGAACTCAGAGATCCGCCTGCCTCTGCCTCCCGAGTGCTGGGATTAAAGGCGTGCGCCACCACCGCCTGGCGCGTCCCAATTTTTACAGACCCCAACATTTCCTGCGTGCCTGTCAGTTTTCCAGGAGTGGGTGAATAACAGCACCAGCAGCTACTCTCCCATTGCAGTCCCTGTCGGTGTTGTTAACCAGGGTGTCTGAAACGGCTGAATCAGTCTTGACCGAGCCATAACAGTCACATGAGGGGATGGTGAACCTGGACGCAAGGGAATGTTGCCACAGTCCCTGGTTCTGTGCTATGGGACTTTGGAAAGGTGCTGACCGAGTGACCCAGATGCTGGTTGAGCTTGGCCCTGGTGTGACAGGGTTGTGGAAGGCACATTAGGATGGGAACCGTTCTGTTAAGAACCACAGTGGAACCCAGGTATCAGCTTCCCAGCATCTCACCCCATCCAGCACATGGACAGAGCCTCCTCTCGTTGCCTGAGGGATGGTGGTCAGAGTGGCCGTGGCTTGTGGGAGATAGTCATTTTCCTCTCCAATGGGGAGTTCTGAGTTGGGGCTCATTCCTAACTTTGGCTTCTGCCTTCTTCTGAACCCCAAATGAAACCTTACGGCTCCTTCTGAACCCAAATGAATTACAGCCCCTTCTTCTGAACCCCAAGTGAGACCTGACAGCCCCTTCTTCTGAACCCCAAGTGATACCTTACAGCCCCTTCTGAGCCCCAAAATGAGATCTTACTGCCACTTCTTCTGAACCCCAAATGAAACTTTACGGCCCCTTCTTCTGAACCCCAAATGAGTCCTTACAGCCCCTTCTCTTCCTGACAGTGCCAGGAATCAGCTTGTAAGGATCCATTTCCTTTCTGGTTGTTCCCCTCCCCCTACTTGCATTATAGCTTACTGGGGTGATTGACAAGCGTTGGGATCAGAGTACAAGTAAGAGAGATTCCAAGGGGCCAGCCAGCAGCTCCATTCAGGGTGGATCCTAGAGGAATGGTCAGTTCTCAGCTCCAAGGCCCTAGCCTTTTTGTTGGTGCCTGCCTGCTTGCTTGCTTGCTTGCTTGCTTGCTTCCTTCCTTCCTTCCTTCCTTCCTTCCTTCCTTCCTTCCTTCCTTCCTTCCTTCCTTCCTTCCTTCCTTTCCTGCTCTAGAACTCACTCTGTAGAACATGCTGGCTTCAAACTTACAGAGATCCGTCTACCTCTGCCTCCCAAGTGCTGGGATTAAAGGTGTATACCACCACCACTCAGCTTATTTTTAAAATTTTTTTATTTCATTATTTTGAACCTAAAGTATGACAGAATGTCACTACCTCTTGTTCCCTCCTTATTCCTCTCTTGTAGCTACTTTAGATACTGCTTCTGTTCTTCTAAACCACCTGCTGTCCTAACATATAAGGTCAGACTGTAACTACAGGAAAGGGTCCAGGCTGCACCAGGAGGGCTGCAGTTGCCTTCTGGGTAAGGTGGTTTCCACAGCACTCATGATTGCTGGGTCCAACCCTTGCTCTGTGCCAGTGTTCCCTTAAGATTCCATCGTTCAGGGTGCCTTTCATCTGGGTTGGATGTATGACTCCTGGGCCTTGGGTTGTCCTCTGCTGGTTTGGGTGGGTTCCATCCTCCAGTGCTTCCCACAGCAGATGACAGCTTCCCCAGGATGAGGACATGCCGCTGTGCAAATGCCCTCAGAGGCAGCTGCTACCACAAGGGACAGTGTGGCCATGAGTGACCAGGGCTGAAGTGACAGCTTGGTGGTGGTGGGGTGCTAGAGAGATGGCTCAGTGGTTAAGGCACTGGCTGCTCTTCCAGAAGTCCTGAGTTCAGTTCCTAGCGTCCCCATGGTGGCTCACAACTATCAGTAATGAGATCTGGTGTGCTCTTCTGGCCTGCAGGCAGAACACTGTATACATAATAAATAAATGTTTAAAACAAAGTTTAGTGGGGGCATTCCACAGGGTCGTGGGCCACTGGATGGTGTGAGACATGTCATTACACTGTGAAGGAAAAACTCACTTGCAGTCATATTCTCTGTCATGGGGTGTTGGAGGAAATTTTTCTGAATTTTGCATATCTGAAAACATGAACTGGCTAAGTGTGGTTCTTTTGGAGAGTCCTTCTACCCATAGGGCTTTGGTCCACATCTTCAGCTTCCTTGGTTTTAGCCAGCAAATGCACGGCTGAATTCCCTTACACCTGTGCATTGTGGCCTCTGCTGTCTGCTGATGTGGTTCTCACAGTTGCAGAGGCCTCTGACCTGTTGGCTACCCCCATCTTTATGTGACTCTCCACTGGCCCCAGACACCCAGACATTGCCATTTGATGGACAGTTACATTGGACAAGAGCTATTTGAAGCTGCTTCAGACCTTACCAACAATCAGCAAGGTTAGGGGCCGAGAACCGGGGTTTCTGTCAGGCTCCATGGGGAGTGGGGTCTCACTGCTGCCCTGGAGCTCCTCTTGGGAGAACCGTCCCCAGCGAGAGTCCCTCCTGCACCTGTTGGGCTCACGATTTCTATAGCTCTGACCTGCCTGGCTTTATCATGAAAAGATCTGCATCCTGTCCATGGTCAGCTTGCTGTGACCTCCCTTTTCTGTCTGGGAGCCCTTGCCCTAGCATAAGTTCATTTCCTGTCTCTCTGCCCTCTCGGCCCATTTGTGTTGTTAGTCTCTTTACAAAGCCAAGCCGCATTCTTCCGCTGCCTACACCTTTAGGGCTGCGCACTGTGCTTTTTGAGGACTACAGCTGTGTCCTTAGGCCTGCTGGGCCTCCCCAGGTGGCTGGTTGTGGACAAGCTGTCCCGTGGTCCAGGTGGCCAGCCGGGAGTCCAGCAGGCACTGTAATCGAGAGTACAGAGCTGTGCAGAACCCATTCTGTGCTGTCAGGAGAAGCTGGGTGGAGGAGAACTCATTCCCACAGCTGACTCTCCGATCTCCTGTACTAACTTCCCGAAGGTACCAAGGGTACTGTGAGAGAGTGGACAAAGTCATAGTCAAGGCCGAATTGGGGGCTCCAGTGTTTTCGTTCAGCCACGCTCTTGGGTTCAGCCTAGACGTGGCCATAGTTGATGCAGATGATCTGGCAGCCTCTGAAGTTGAAGCTCCCGGTCTTCAGAGGACAAGGGAGGGGGAGGGGCGGTGGGCTGCTGTTGTGTTCTGTTTTAAAGAGGAATCTTCTGGTTTGCATTTGGTTCTGGGTCAAACTGATTCTTCTCAGCAATGCTCCCTCCCAGGGTTTCTTCCTAGGGAGAGGCTTGAGCACTGCTGAGATGCCTGGAGGGGAGGGAGGTGCTTGTGGTAGCAAACTGGGGACCGGGTGGCTTCCTAAACTTGTCTGATGGTTGGCAGTTCTCTTGGTACTCGAGGGCACTGTGGCTGCAGTCACAGACCACAACCAGGGTAGTTGATGGGTCACAGAGTGAGATCCTAAGAAAAACAAATTCCTGGCCCCTCCCAAAGGGATGTGCTGGTGCCTAGGGCCTTCTCTTTTCATAAGGAGTGCCTGGCTGGCTCTGATGACTTAGAAGGTGAGAAATCCATTTGGAACTTGTCTTTGTCCCAGCAGTTCAGTGATGCTGTCCTTATGCCCCTTTCCCTCAAATTTTTCAAGCTAAGTGTACGTATTATTTGTGGGCATGTGTGTGCACACAGGATGGGAGGGGTGCATGGGCGGTCAGAGGACAAGTTTGCAGTTCTCTCTTTCTGGACTTGAGCTCAGGTTGAGCTTTTGCAGCCAGTGCTCTACCTGCTGAGCCATCTTCTAACTCTTGCTCGCAGTTTCCGAAAAGCGTTATTATTGGCCCTGAAGCCAGCTGCCTCTGGCTCAGCATTTGTTCACTTGCTTACCTTTGGGTGGGAAGGAGTGGCACACATGCAGTGAGCATCCTGTGCCCGCGGCGGTCAGAGGACACTGGAGGGAGTTGGTTCTGTCCTTCTACCGTGTGGACTGTGTGGACTCCGGCGCAATCTCAGCCATCAGTCTTGGTGGCAGGTGTACTTCCCTGCTGAGTCATCTTTCTGGCCCTCTTTATGGTTGAGATGGGTCTTGCTGGTGCTCAGCTGGTTTTGAACTCCTGGCTCAAGTGATCCTCCTGCTTGAGCCTCCACGTTGTTGGAACTACAGGTGAGTTCTATGTTCATCTCTACTTTGAGAATTTGTCCTGTTTACTCTTTTAGTTTCTTGTCATGGGCAGAAAGAGAGGATATCTTGGGCAGTTAAGCATTTGTCTGTTCAGAGGGCATTTATGCAATATCGTTTGATTTTTTTTGACTGTAAATATGATGCCCCGAAGCAGGTTTCGTAAAGCACAAGCATTGACAAGAACATTGCTCCTAAAACCAAGCAGCTGAGCTTTAGGTAAACCCCGAAGTGCTGGGCCTGGGTAAGTTAAGCCTGGATGGCACGCGTCCTAAAGTAAGGAGAAGGAGCTGCTTCCCCACAGTCGGGGAAGAGGGCCAAAGTGTTCGCAGGAAAAGTGGGCAGCTTCGAGCCTGTGGGACTTAAAAAGAAAAATTAAAAATACCAAAGTGTTGGTGCTGAGAACAGACTCTGCCATGGAAAGAGAGATGGGTGGGCTTGGGAGAGGCTTCCTTCCCGCCTCTGTCAGGGCTTCTAGGTCCCTGTGCTCCCCTTGATCCTCATTCTATCATAGAAGACACCTGAGTTCATCTCACTCCCCAGTGTCCTGTACTGCCTCCTCCCGCCCCCCATCACTGCACGAGACCCCATCCCCTCCTGTAGAGCTGACTTTCTCCTCAGGACCCCTCTGCTCTCTGCTGTGAGCTCCTCTGACACCTGAGGACTGAAATGCAGCCTCAGGCTGCATGCTTGGTTGATTCTGCTTCCACCAGCAGGCCAAGGCCAGGAGAGGGAGTGACTAGTGGCCAGCCTCCGTGGGGTTGGTGACCAGGGCATGGGCAGCTTTCATCCTGTGTTCTCTCCATGGGAGTAGAGGGAAGCCTGCATTCACAGGGCCACCTCGTAGAGCACTAGTTCCCTGACTCTGGTGCTGGCTTACTTTTGGGAAAGAGTAATAGAGTTACCTTTGTGAGCTAGGTGGCAGGGCTGTGCTTGTGAAACTGTCTAAGTGGGTGTGGCCACAAGGACAGCGGCAGTGAGGCCGCCTTCTCCCTGGTAAAGGGTTCAGGCAGCCACCTGGGCCTCTCCCCTCTCAGTCTTGTACTGCACCCTGGGCCTGCTGCTCTCCTGAACCTGCCCGCCTGCACTGGATAGGCGCTCAGGGCTTCTGCAGGACTTGCCGCTTATTGCTCCCCTGCACACCTCCCGGGCCAGTCCTTCATCCCCTCTGCCACTGCCCCTTCAGGCCCTTTTACTGTGCCCTCTGCCTGCCCGCCTGCTTCAGGCCTCAGTGCCTCGTCTCTGGGCCCATTCATATGAGGCTGTGGCTCCTGTATCCACAGCTCCAGCCCATCGTCTGCCCTGGACTCTGACAGCAGCGCTGTTTTGGAGCTGTGACCCTTCCTTCCCAGCAGTCTCTGTCCTCTGTCTGACTAGCATTTCTGCAGGTGGCCCTGACTCAGATCCATCCCAGAAAACCTCCATCTCCCCTCTTGGCTCGTCCTCTCTCATCGTGTCAGGATCTGAGCACATACACCCTATTTCCTCCTGGTCCAAACCCTGGCTACACTGTTGACTCCCCACTTCTCCACATGCCTCCCCAACATAGCGCCATCCTTGTAAACAGGAGCCACGCTCTGGGACCTGAGAGGCAGAAGGTGAAGGTTCTTTACTTGGCCATTTCTGTCTTTGTGAGTTCATCCCCCTGAGGCCAACTGGCCTGCCTGCCACCTCTCCAAAGCTCAGACTCCTGGTATGTCAGGGTCCAGGAGAGTACAGGTACTACCCCTAGGGTCCCTCTGCCCCATCTCCCACTACCCCATTGCTGTCCCTAGACTACTGACTCCTTCATGTTCCCTATTGACCACACGAACCAACCTTTTCTCCCTCTTTGGCTGTGACTTCATTAGGGTGCCCAGGGCAGGTGGCCTCTAACTTGGGTGTCCTATCCCAAGTGACCAGTGTGTTAGTCTAAACCAGCCTGTCTCTGCTCCAGTCCTGACTCCCTGAAGGAGCCTGCCCTTTTATGGCCTTAGGTTGAGGCTAAGCCTGTCCTCTGGCCTATTTTCCTGGGTCTGGATTTACACTGCCCTAGTCTCTCCACAAGTCCCCAAGGCACTGCGTGACAAATGCACCCTGCTGCTCTGCTGCTGCCAGTGACCCTTGAGCAGCAGTCAGCCCTGATTGCTAGTTTCCTGAGGCAGACTGGCTATCCTTGTCTTCCTGGTCTGTGATGCTCTGGCCCGGCGTTACTACCTGGGACATTGCATAGTATCTGCTTCTTAAAAACATTCCATGTCCTGTGTGCTGTGGCTTGAACGTGACTGTACAGGACAACTTGCTAGGATGGTTCTTTCCCTCCACCAACTGTCTGCTTCGGTGGCAAGAACTTTACCTGCTGCGCTGTCTGTCTGCTTGCTGAAGTTCCACTTGTGACATTTTGTTACTGTCTTTAGAAATTTGTGGTTGTTTGTACGCTCCTTGCCAAAAATGACCTGTATTAACTGCCTTAATTAAGATTCCTGTGTCAGGGATTCCTTGGTTCTGGCCCAGTGCCGCAGGGTGATAGGACCCAGAGGAGCCAGGGCCATGAGGGAGCGCTCACTCACCTGCATCCCATAATAACCTCTTGTCATCACCAAAGGGTAGGATGTATAAAATAAGATGAAGTTACTATCATTTGCTTAATATAGGAGGCTCTTACCCACGCTCCGTCAAATAGGATTAAATTTAGAAATGGGGGCATCTCAGATCCCACCCACAGAGCAGGCGGCACCGGCTTCAGCTTCAAGCTGCTGGCTGCTGCTATGGGTTTGTAGGCAGGCCTGACCCAGCCAGCCAGCAGCCTTGGGAAGAGAAAATTAAACCTCTATTTTTAATCCAGTCAGCATGTTGTCGATACTTAAAGAAAAATCAAAACAAAAATCTGTAAGCAGTTAAATGTTAAGATACAAAAATATCTCTACCGCCCGGTGTTTATTTCCATGTTAGTGGCCAACAAGCCTGCTTCTTTTCCTCCCCATAGTTCCTGAAGTGAATGCAGTCTCTAACGACAGCAGATCCTGCAATTTTGTTGGCGTCTTTTCAAATTACCAATCTTGAGAAGCAGGGACAGCCTGTGGTGGATTGTATAATTTACCAAACTTGTTTCTTTGATGTTGATTCCAGTAATGTCTGAAAGGGAAGCAGGTGAGGAGGCTTTCCGTGGACACGAGCTGGGGGCGCAGAGCCGGCTCCCCTCCCCCGCATTGTTCCTGCTTGTGAGCTCAGTCAGAGGGTGGAAGAGCAAGCAAGTGCAGTCCTGGCTGTTTCCCCTGTCTGGGACTTGTCACAGAGATGGCCAATGTAAACAACACAGAAGATGGGTACTAGGGAAGTGGAGTCATTTTACTGAGCACAACACCAGGTTGTTCTTAGGCCGGAGGGATTTGGGAGAGTTTGGGGGAGGAGACTAGAGAACTAATGTGTGATTATGCTGGCGCTCAGAAGAGACAAAAGTACAGACAGTGACCAGCAGCAGCGCTCACCTTTAACCAGCACTGGAGAGGCAGAGGAATCTCTGTGAGTTCAAGGCCAGCCTGGTCTATAGAGCAAGTTCCAGGACAACCAGGCTACAGAGAAACAAAAACGAAAGAAATATGGGCAGTGGTGAGCCAAGTTCATGAAGTTTCAGAAGGGAGCTGGACTAGAGACCAGCCGTTGTGTGTGCTCTGGCAAAGGTGTCTGCGTTTGTCACTGTCCTGAGACTTTGAGGCCAAACTTAAAAGAAAAGGATTAAGCCGGGCGGTGGTGGCGCACGCCTTTAATCCCAGCACTCGGGAGGCAGAGGCAGGCAGATCTCTGAGTTCGAGGCCAGCCTGGTCTACAAGAGCTAGATCCAGGACAGGCTCTAGAAACTACAGGGAAACCCTGTCTCGAAAAACCAAAAAAAAAAGAAAAGAAAAGAAAAGGATTAATTGCTGTGGCAGAGGAGTAGCAAGCAGGTTAGCATGGTTGGTGGGAATTTTTTGTTGTTTTTTTTTGGGGGTTTTTTTTTTTATTGGTTATTTTTTACTCTTTATTCTTTTTTGGGGGGTGGGGGGAGGCTGCCACCCAGCTCCTAAGTAAATCACACACATGGAGTTTTATTCTTCTTATAAAACCGGACCTTAGTTTGGCTCGTTTCCAGCCAGCTCTGTTAAGTCACTCGTCTGCCCTTCTCTCACTTCTGTGTGTCTCTCTCTCTCTTGCTCCGTGGCTGGCTGCGTGGCTGACCCCAGTGTCCTCCTCTCTTTTAGTGTTCCTTCCAGATTTCTCCTTTTATATATTCTCTCTGCTTGCCAGTTCCTCCTTTCCTTTCTTCTGCCTTACTATTGGCCGTTCAGCTCTTTATTAGACCCATCAGGTGTTTTAGACAGGCAGAGACTCACAGCTTCACAGAGTTAAACAAATGCAACATAAAGGAATGCAGCACATCTTTGCATCATTAAACAAATGTTCCAGCCCATAAACAAATGTAACCATCTTAAGATAGTATTCCACAACACATGGATGCTGCTAAGAGTAAAAGCTTTTTTTTTTTTCAAAAGTTTTAAGGGTTTTGTTGTTTTTTTGTTTTTTAACTGTCAAGTTTGGATTGAGAAGGAATACATTTAGAGTATGTTTGTCTTGGAGGGAAAGGGTTGTTAAAAGAGATTAATGACATTAAAATGAAATCAAGAGCCAGTGAGATGCTTAGTATGTGAAAGTACTCACTGCCAAGCCTAATGACCCGAGTTTGGTCCCAGGACCCTTATGGTGGAAGGAGAGAACACAGAAATAAAGCAGTTTGCACTGGGGCCTCTCGGAAAGATGCCCCAGGACACTCCACAAACTGCAGCTCCAGAGTGTACAGACTCTGGCTCATTTGAAAAATGTGGCTTTGTGCTGGACATGGTGGTGCACACTGTTAGGAATATTTCCTAACGCGAGCTCCCTGCTGATGCAAAATTCCCAGTCAAGCCAAATAAATCAAAACAAGCCAAATTAAGAAATATCCAGGTTTGATGGGATTCCTGCACTCTCGGGAGGCCCCAAGGGGGACCAACAAGGGAGCTCATTTAAATACCCTGGCCTGCTGGGATTTGGAGTCTAGAGTGCTACTCTCAGGGTCAGGGGGCTAGGATAGATTCAAGGGGCTGGGGCCTAAGCTCCCAACTTGACACATACCTTTAATCTTAGTTTTCCTGAGGCAGAGGCAGGCGGATCTCTGAGTTTCAGGTCAGCTTGGTCTACAGAGCAAGTTTCAGGATAGACAGGGCTACACAGAGAAACCCTGTCTCAACAAGAAAGCAAACAAAATAAACAAAACCAAAAAGTGGCTTGAGCTGAGACCACACAATGAGCTGCCCAGGGAAGGGTTTTTCCCTTGTCTACTTCCTGCCTAGGGAAGGGTTTTTCTGTGTCTACTTACTGCCCAGGGGAGGGTTTTCCCGTGTCTACTTACTGCCCAGGCATTCAGAAGCCTCTGTAGCCATGATTGGGGGTGGGGAGCCCTGACTACTGTTCGAGCTGGCAGCAGTCCTTGGCATGGTCTCCACCTAGGCATGCAGAATTCAAAATTTGTGGAATCATTGAGTCTTGTACCCAGATTTCAAAGGAAGACCTGGGGGGTAGGCAGTGTGTGGTGGGTTAGGATCCCTGCAGGCAGCTCTCAGCGCTACCTGTGAAGCCGTGGGCTGAATGAAGCCTGTCTCACTGGAGACCCCAGGGTGTCAGAGAAGCTAATACAGCGGAAACTCTGCAGGAGAAACCCTGAGGGGCTAAGAGATAACTAGACCTATCCAGAAGAGACTGTAGGGCTACGTGGCGAGACAGAGGGGTGGGGGCTCCCCAGACCTCCTGTTGGTTCTGTTTAAAATAGAAGTGGACTCTGAACCATTGCATGTTGGTAGTATGTGACTTTGCGGTTTTTCCAAGGACTGACAATTGCCCTGAGTCTCCAAGGAAACTTAACTCTTGGCTTTTGACTCTTGTTAGAACTCTTAAAAACCTCTGGGGGTTCTTGGAGGTGAGCTGGTGAGCTTGGATGCATTTTGCATGAGATGGACAGGAGTCTGTTGGGCTTGAGGGTAGAACAGTACTGTTTAGAGTGATAGTTTGGGGTCTTCCGTGTCTGTTTCTCTATCCGTGTATTCATCTCCAGTAGCCATCTCTTGAGCACCAAGAGCCAGGATCTGTCTTGGGCCAGGGAAACTGAGGTACAGACCAGATATCTTGTCACACATTATCCACTGCAGTTATTGTGGAGTCACATATGGGCCAACATGCCATCTGTGAACCAGAAACTCACCCAGCAATGCTTGTTTCCTCCCAGATCTACTGGGGATCTCAGCCTTGTATGTTAGAACTCTCAGCATTTTAGAGACAGTGGCCCCTGGCCCCTTAGTGGAGTTGATGGTAACTAGCTGGCATTTTTGATAAATGAGGCAAAACTATATTTTAAAATGTTTATATCAATCTCTTACATTTTTAACAAATTTTACTTGTAAACAAGGGACCAATTATAGGTGTAGTAAGTTCTGGATTTTTTATTGTTGTTGTTGTTTTGAGACAGGGTTTCTCTACTCTATGTATCCCTGGCTGTGTAGAACAGGCTGGCCTTGAACCCGGAGAAGTTGGCCTTCCTCTGCCTCCCAAGAACTGGGATTAAAGTCATGTGCCATGACTGCCATTCGAATCCTAGATTTTTAACAATCTTGTTCTTTCCTTCTTTGTCCCCTCCCATAACTAAACAGTGGAAAGGCCAGTGACATGCTTTGGGCCATGACCCCCTCTACGCACACAGCAATTTTCCTGCCACCCTGCTATTCACCATGATCTTGAAATCGTTGCCATCACCCTACCTAAGAATTCCTCTTCACTTTTGATCTGGCCAACCATGTTGGAAAGAAGCATTGCTTGGCCTCAGCCCCCTGAGCAGGGTCTGGACCCAGTTCCTGCTGTGTGTCTGGGACACACAACTCCTTGTGTCTCCGTGCCCTGATTTGTGAGACACACAGCAATGTGCCTGTCTTCTGGGGCTTTCCAGGGAAGCTCAGCATCTTTTTTTGTCTGTGTTTGTTGAGAGGCCAGAGGCCCGGGTCTTCCCGGAGCTGACTCCCCCCAGGTCCCTGAGCTCTGCCCAGCACCAGTGCTTCTGCAGTGCAGCTGGTCCTGAACGTCCGAGTCCCAG
Source organism: Arvicola amphibius (assembly GCF_903992535.2). NCBI lineage: Eukaryota > Metazoa > Chordata > Mammalia > Rodentia > Cricetidae > Arvicola > Arvicola amphibius. Next base: position 4,029,142 of record NC_052052.2, on the reverse strand, counting down.
GAGGCCTTATGGCATCTCCAGGTGTGTATCTGTCTTTTCTCCCGTGTGCCAATGCCAGGATTCTTCTGCACCCTTTGTACTGTCTTCTGGACTTTTTTACTTTCTTCTGGAAAGAGCCAGCTCATCTTTGTCAGATGGACTGTCTCCTAAAAAGGACAGCTATCCTGAAGGTATAGTGCTATGAACCCAGCATCTAAAGAGTGTTGTCCCAGTAAGGCCAGCAGCCATGATTCCTAGACTCCTGTCTCTTAGCCTTTCTCTGCTTGACTGATAGGTGTGATCTAAGCCCACATTTGAATTCTGGACACATCTCTTCTTAGTGTGCTCACACTGTCAGTGTTGTACAGCAAGTGTCTTGATGTTGATCTGAGCCCAGGGAGCTTCTGTGGTCACCAGGGTGCTGCTCATGGTTGAAGGATGTTCTGTGGGAAAGCACCTGAGTGCAAGCCAGTGCCTCGTGCTGATTCTGCTGTGCGTCTGGCCGCTGCCCAGCTGCTGTCACTGCTGGTTTTTATGGAGAAAATCTGCCTAGAAGAACTCAGTCTGTGAGCCCCCCTTACTCCATCCTCTCCAAAGTCCTTACATAAGTGTGCACACAGAGACTTGTCATGAAGCCACGGCCCAATCAGGAGGTAGTGGCATGGCCCAGATGTGCCTGTGAGTGGCACCTGGCCAGGGGAGGTTGACTTTCTCTGACCCCTGTGCCCACCTGAGCAGAGTGTGGGTGCTGCCAGGTCTCCCTTCTCCTCCAGAGACATCCTAGTTCTCTTTTCTTGTGTGTTCATTTCCAGTCCTAAGTTGGCAAAGATGCACAGGAAATTGGTGTTCAGTTCAACAACATATGTTGTTTTCCGTGGCGGCGGCAGCAACCACTGGCCCATCATCAACTCATGCGATTGCTCCTCCTCAGTCACCCTGCATATGTGCTGATACCTCTTCAGCACAGATGGCAAGTGCCACCTGCCCACCTGGAGGCATCCAGTCATGCTCTCATGCCGTCCACCTGTGTGCACAGGGTTTGGAGAGGGATTGTGGGTGCTGAGGCCCTTCCAGGGATCAGGCATGGTGTTGTACACTCAGCTTGCCCAACTCTAGACCCTGTGCTCTGATCCACTGTGGTGGGCTCCTATACTCACTTAACTCAGAACCCAATCTTTCCAAGGCTGTGAGTATTGACTCATAGATGATCCTAGGCTAGGGAATTAATCTTACAGGTCCCTCCTCTGCTGAGCCTTGCCTGGTCTCAACCTCCACGAGGGTCCTGGCCTAGGGTCGGGGGAAGGATCCTGTGATGGGCTCAGGTAGGGCTGTAAATGTTTCTGTAATAAGTCTTCGTCTTTGCAAACACCAAGCCCAGTGGGACCCCTGCCCAGACTTGGAGTGCAGAGCTGCAGCCCCTTTGGCACCCGCCCCTCCCCTGCTCAGGAGGCAGGATGCGGATGCAGTGGTGTATCATTTGTCCTATGCTTAGAACTGGGCGCTCTGACTCTGCCCCTGTTTTTGTTTTGAGAAGTGAACTCCTGACCTCCTGTGTAGGCTGAGCAGGACGGGCACCTGTGTGCCTGCAGCTCTCCGCATTTCCTTCCCTTCCTCCACCATGGTTAGTCAAACCTTCCACTTAATAAGAGTATAATTCTCTAAAACCAGGACCACTAAACTCTGAGGTAGTTTTGTTTGTTTTTGTTTCTTCACTGGGGAGTACCCAAATGGAAAAGCCAAAGGAAGTGGGTGTTGAACCAGGCCATCCACACCCTTGTGTCCATGACACACCTGGACATTGCTTTTCATTGCTTACCGCTGGAGCTCGTCAGGGGCAATCTCAGGTGTCATAAGCTCAGTGTCTTTCTGTCTTCTAGCACTCACCCTGCTGGTCTCACATCCTTTGAAATTAGATGTATAGATCCTTTGTATCAAGTTGTCCCTCTGTGCCCAGTTGACCCCTCAACTGCTTGTCACTTTTTCAATCAGGTACAATTAGAATCCAGCCAAGGCCTTTGTAGCCTTGAAGATGGTTGGCAGGAGCTGAGCAGCAGAGGGCCTCGGCTTGCCAGTGGTGTCACGTGCCAGCACATCAACTTGTGACTGCACTAGAGCCTCGACCTCGTGGCGGGGGGGGGGGGGGGGGCGGGGGATGCTCCCAGCTTTGCTCCTCACTCTGCATCTTTAGAAGCCAGTATGTCCGAGAATAATGAGCACTTAGCTTTCTAAAGTCCTGACGTCTGTTGTGTGGATCAATATCACTTGGATGCTTTTGTAGGTTATAATCCCAGTGCTTGGGACACGAAGGCAGGAGAATCTTGAGTCTAAGACCAATCTGGGTTACATCACTAGGACCTTGTCTCAAAAATAGACAGGCAGGAACTGAAAAGATGGCTGGCTCAGTGAGGACAGCACTTGCCATACACGCCCAGGGCACAACCCACATAGTGGTAGAAGGAGAGAACCAATGCCACAGAACTGTCCTCCGACTGCCACATATGTGCTGTGGTACATACAACACACACGCTTAAATAAATAGGAATGTAGTAATAAAAAGGCGGGCAGTGCCGCTGGTGTGTCCTCTGGCTCTGAGGAAGTAGGTGGCTGCATTGTGGGTGCTGTGTTTCCAGTGTTTTGAGGACCCTCTGTGCTGTTGTCCACAGTGGGTCTGCAGTCTCACATTCCCACTGGGTGCTGTTGTTAATAATTGTATGCGTTAAACAGTTTTGCAGTGTGATGTCTACTTGTGGTCACACTGGTGCCCAGAGTCTGGCTTGGAGACTCCAGGTTCAGCCTTTGATTGGGAAACATTGAATTCCCTCTAGAAGAGAAATCCTGTGCCCCCTGGCAGTCACCCCTATTACCCTTTGGTCTACCATCGCTAGGGATCCTTGGGTCTCCCTCCTATAACACAAGAGCCTCTTACTGAATGTGGCCCTCAGCATCCGGCTGGCTTCCCTCTGTGCCTGTTTTAGGTTCACCCGTGTTAATGTGGGTAGGCGGGCCACATCGTGCAGACCTTTGTCAGTTGGTGGTTGGTGCTGTCACTTCTGGCAGTGATGAGTGAGACCGCCTTTGAATTTGCATTTGCAGGTTTTTTTCTCTGGGGCATCTCTGTCCCTAGGCATGGAACAGTTGAAGTATACTGTTTCTTTCTACAAATTCCAAACATTTTCCAGAAATTGCCCCTTCTCAGTTCCTTTAGGAAGGACTGGTGATGCTGGGCAATGGTGGTGCCCGCCTTTAATCTCAGCACTTGGAAGGGAGAGGTAGGTCAATCTCTGAGTTTGAGGCCAGTCTGATCTACAGAGTGAGTTCCAGGGCAGCCAGGGCTACACAGAGAAACCCTGTCTGTCTCTGAATAGATAGGAAGGACTGATGATTCTGAGCTGCCCTTGCCTTGGATTATCTGACTTTGTCATTATTTTGAGACAGGACAGGGTCTTGTGCTAGGTATCCCAGGCTGGCATCAAACTCAAGATCCTCCTGCCTCAGCCTCTTAGATATATGGGTCACAGATGTGTGTTACCATATCTAACTAGCTGATGTTTTGGCTGGCGTCCTCCCAGGGGACATTGTTATGACCTTTTTCTGGCAGTGAGATTTGTGGAGAACTTTGTCAGGTTCCTTGAATCTCATCTGAGGCCATTTTCAGATGCTGCTGAGGAAGTCAACTTTAAAATGAGAGTCAGGGCGTGCCACACCCCAGTCCCCTGCTGATTGGAGCCCCTGCTGGTGTGGGTGGGAGGACTTGTTCCCTCTTCCTCCAGGGCTCACCAGCCACGTGCCCTTCTTCTGTGCAGGTGTCACCATGAAGCTCATGGATGAAGTGGCTGGGATTGTGGCTGCACGCCACTGCAAGACCAACATAGTCACAGCTTCCGTGGATGCCATCAATTTCCACAACAAAATCCGGAAAGGTAAGCGAGCTCTTTCTGCGAGAATGAGGGGGAGTAGCTCTTTAGGGTCTCTGGGTCCCTGGTGCCGTTCGTTTTGTGCTCACACCTGGAAGACAAAACTCTGCTTTGTCCTTTTCACACATCCGCGAGGCTGCTATTTATTGATCTGACTTCACTTGGAAACTCTGGGATGTGGAGGCTTTTGTCCCTGACGCCCAACATTAATTCATCCTCCTAAGACAGACTGAGCCCGGCGATGCCCTTGTTTGAGCAGCCGCCACTACACCTTGTAGGTTTCTTCTTGTGGAATAAGAGGTGACGCACGGCAGGATGGACAAAGACGGCAGGACAGTGCTGAGGAGCCTCAGGCGCCCCCTCCTTGGCTAGCCCCGCTCACCTTGCTTGAGGGCTGCTCAGGAGTTCACATGGAAATCTAATTGTGTGGCTGCAGCTCCTGCAGCAAGTTCATCAGCGCCTCAGCCTTGGGAGTTGCAGGGGTGGGGGGGTGAGTCCAAAGCTGAGCCCTGGCTCTGGGATGCTGCACCTTGAGAGAAGCTCACGGGAGGGGCAGTGGATAAGGCCAGGCCCTTGCCGTGCTGATTGCAGACTAGGAGCCATGCAGTTCACGCCACTTCACTGCCTTGTACTCCTGGTGCTGAGGCCAGAGCCCTGTGGCCCTGGGTGCTTCCCAGCACCTGGTAGGGGCTGCTGCATGGTCAGTGGGAGCACTCCGAGATAGAGCAGGTGCGGGGCTCCCCCCATTGCCATACCCTGCTGTGGACACGGGCTGTCTAGTAAGAATAGCTAGCAGAGACATGGCTCCTGCTGCTTCCAAGAATCTGTCTTGATTGACAGGTATTTGCCAGAAACACAGACAATAGTATCGCTTTAACAGTTGCCCGGGACAGGTGGGTCTTGTCTACTTCAGCTTGTTTCTTGGGGCCTTGTGTGTCAGAAACCCTGAGTACTGTGCTCCTTGTAGCTCATTCCATGAGCCTTTTGGGAGGGGAGAGTACTGAGTGTCAGGGTTACATAGTGAGACCCTATCTTTAATTAAAAAAAAAATCTGTGATAGGCACCCCCTTCCCCTAGATAGCCCCTGTAATGTCCGTACTACTATGTGTTCTATGGTCCATTAGCGCCTGCACTATGTGTACTATGGTACCACTCCTGTAGGTACAGTCTGCACTACAGACCATCTGAACCATTGGGCAAGGGGCTAGAGATTAAAACACACAGAGACAGAGACATGGGTCATCTGTGAATTTCCCAAGAACGGCCCCTTTATTGTGTTCCAGGGCAGCCTATATAGGGATCCTTAATGGAGAGCCCCGCCCCAGCCAAACCCACCAGAAACCACTCCCTGCCATCAGGAACTCCTGAGGGTCTCCTGCTCAGAGCAGCTGCAAGCATAACAAGTTGTTTACAGGAAATTCAGGGTCTGGGGGTCCACAGCCCCCAACAAACCCCCTTCCTCAGTGACTGCCACAACTTTGTCTTTGCCCTTGTACTGTTAGAGCCTTCTGGTCTAGCGACTTCTGAGAGAGACGCTTGGCTCCTCGCAGGGAGCAGCAGAAATGACATCTTGCTTGGGATGTGCAGGGACTGAGGCAGTAATGAAACAGTGGCTATGGAGTCTGGCTGCTTCTGTGCCGGTGTCCTCGAGTTTTTACACACTGTCACCTGTTTCCACTGAGAGGTCCCCTGTGAGGTCCTTGTACACAGGAGCCATCCTGGAGTGTGTCCAGGGAGGAGGGTCCCTCTTCAGGTGGCACAGGCTGTATCTTTATCACATGTGGTTGTGACATTCCATCTTGGGTTCCTCAGTAGAGAGGCCAGTGAGTTCTGTTCTTCACCAGAGGCTCAGGATCGGCAAGTCCCTTCTGCCTCTGGGTTTGTGATGGTACAGTCCATGTGTGTCAGCAGCTGTGTGGAGAGAGGAGCTGACAGGCCTGTTCTGATAAACCTGCTGAGGTCACCTTAAGCCTTCAAGGCTCTGGCGCTTCTTGAGCCCCTTCCCTGTGCCTTTTCTTTGTCTCACTCCTCAGCTCTAGCAGGGAGGAGGTCACAGGGAACAGTTGCCACCTCCTCAGAAGAGGTGTGACATGCATCAGTGTGCACAGGATAAGGCAGCAGCATCTACAGAGCCCTGGGAACCTTGCCTACAAGATAGGCCTGGCACACGTGGACTCTGTGAAGAAGTGTTGGCCCCCTGGGGCTGCGGTGTCTGATGCTCACAAACTGGGATGTTTAAAATGACAGGAACGAATTTTCTGCTGATCTTGAAAGCTAACATCTGAGTCCAGGAGGTTCTCAGAGCTGCATACCCTCTGAGGACCTGTACTGCCTCCTCTGGCTCTCTGTGTCCTTGGCCACAGGCCATTTTGGGGATATGTCTCTCAGAAGATTTTTTTCTGTCAACTGTAGTATGGTTAATAAAAATGAAGAGACTGATTTTGGGGTTCAACCTGAATATCTGAAAAGTAAAGCAGCCAACCACTAGCTCTTATCTCTACCTCAGTGCAAAATGGCAATCCTGCCTCCAGGAGTCTCAGAATGAGACTGTGTCTGAAAGCTGTGTCCTTCCGTTTTATAATTCTCTCTAGGGCTGGGATTAAAGACATACACCGCCCGATTTCTATGGCAACTAGTGTGGCTACTGGGATTAAATGTGTGTGTCACCACTGCCTGGTCTATAAGACTGACCAGAACGGCTGTTTTACTCTCTGGTCTTCATGCAAGCTTTATTAATTAAAATACAATGAAATATCACTACAGTCAACCAATAGGATGTCTGTCAGAAAGCTTTAGTGACAGCGTTCTATGGTCAGAAGAGAATGTGGGAAATGTGCTAAGGTACAGTTAGCTGCTCCGGGTTTGCACACATAGGCTGTTTCCAGGGCCAGGCCTTCCATATGGCAACTCGGGCTACGGTTCCCCTGCTCCTGCAGAACAGCCAACTTGCTGTTTACAAACTTGATTCTCCAAGGTTAACTCTTCACTTGTTCTGAGAACAGAGAGGACCATCCCGCTGTGGCTCACAGCCTCCACGGCCCCCTGTGACCCCCTGCGTTCAGGCCACTCAGCCTGGCATCCTGGCACACTGAGGACAGCTGCCACCTGTGTACACTGAAGGTGTAGGTTGAGTTAAACTCTCCAGCGACTTCACTCACATACTAGATGGGTGTCTAGCCCTGTATCTCTGATCCCTCCTGTGTCACTTAACTCCTTGCCCAGTAAGAAATGGGGAGGACAGAAATCAGCTCCTTAAGTGCTGCTGGCCCAGCAAGAGCATCTCAGGCTCTCCATGCCGGTACCGTGGATGCTGGGGACAGTGGGAGCCTGAGCTGTGTCAGGCCGAGTTTGATGAGGATCCTGGACAGCACACAGCACAGGGAGCCTGCTGTGGACAGAGCGCCATCTTTTTTTTACATCCTGGATCATGTGTGTTCCTGGTATTTGTGGACTAGAACCGGAGTTTGGATGGTTGTAAGCTCCCATGTCGGTGCTGGGAATTGAATGTAGGGTCTCAGCAAGGGCAACAAGTACTCTAAGCTACTAGACCATCTCTTTAGCCCCTTAGCTTTGTTTTTAACTACTGTGCTGCCCACAAAATAGTCCCAGTCCACACATGACTATTAAGAGTATAATTAAAATGACAATTAAAGCTGGCCACACTGAGGTGTGCTTATAGTCCCAGTGTAGCCCGGCCAACACAGTGAGGCCATTCCGGGAAGGCAGAAAGATCGCAAGTCCTAGGCAGCCTGGGCTGTGTAGTGAAACATCTAAAGAAGAAAGACCAGAAGGGGGGACAGAAGGAAAGAAAGAGAAGGGGCAAAGAGAGAGAAGGGATTAAGAGTATTGATCCTCATTGTCCCGGCCGCCTTCTGACGTGCAGAGCCCTGTGCGGCTGCGGTACAGGCAGTAAGCCGTTCCATTGTGTCGCATGTATGTCCAGACACCTGCAACTTTGAGTGTGGGTGGCCCAGGTGCTATGTGCTGGCATTAGTTGTGGTGCTTGCTTACCCACGAGGCCACTGCCCTAGGCAGAGGGACAGAGCTGCAGGAGCTGTTGGCATTGGGGCTGGCCTGCTCCTCCACCAGCTGAACATATATCCACAGATGCATCAGGTTTCATCTTCCCACTGCCTGGGTGCTGAGGTCTCTTTGCTAACAAGTGTGTTGTAACCACAAGGGTCATTATGAGCCTGGACTCCCCATTCTTTATTCACTTCATCTCTGTGCACCTGGAATTCTGGGTGCCTATGGAGTGGCTGCCCTGCTTCCTCCTGGGGAGGAGATTGTAGGGCAGCCATTCAGAGGATGGAAGTGGGAGGATGCATCGCCTGGCAGTGTTTTGGTGGAGGCCTGTGCTGTGCTTCTAAACCACGCAGTCCAGGCCTGTCCAGGGCCTCTGGATGCTCTGTGCCTCCCGGTCACTGGGGGCTGAGGATTTTCGACATGGGGTTTCAATTTGATCCTGTTCTCTCAGTGACCTGGTCAGGTGCCAGCTCCATAGTGGATTCCTGTGTCTGTGGGGTTCCCCCGAGGTGTATGCATGACATGGTGATGTGGCTCTCTTGGGAGTGAAAAGGCCCAGTCTTGGGGTGTTGCATGGCATCCCTGGCTCTCCAGACCCTTCCATCTGCTGGTCCGCTGGCCCAGTACTCAGAACCAATCACTTCTTCTTTAGACTTGGAGATAGGAGCTGTGGACTTCCAGCTCAGATGCTAAACCCTGAGCAGCCAGGGTTTCGCTGTGAGCCATGGTAGGAAATGTTTCCTGGTTGACAACAGGACACATTTCCACTTATCCTCTGGAGCTCACAGTGTTTGGAGAGCCTAGAATTTACCTTTTGTAGCAGTGTATGACGCCTGCCCTTCACACAGTGGCCCCCATGAGCCTTGGACTTTGGGGAAATCTTGCCGACTTCCTCTTTCCCGTGTCTAGCCTCACAGCCCAGCTCTCAGTGGGCATTTAGGAGAGGACAGAAGCATTGCGAGACATGTGGTGATTAGTCTAAGCTGCTAGACCCTGAGCGGGTGACAGTCCCAGGATGTGGCACATGTGTGTTCACCTGTTAGATGCTTACATGTGACTGAGCACTCCAGCTCTTACCAGGCCACCTGTCGCTGACCTCCTGGCTCCTTCCTTCCCTCCCAGAAATGGCCATGTCCTGCACCGAAGCTCCCTGTGTAAGTATGAAGTTGAATGTGGAGTGGAGCTTTCTGATCTTCTTAACAGAAAGCCCTGCTACCTCCACTCTCTCTCTCTCTCTCTCTCTCTCTCTCTCTCTCTCTCTGGCTGTCTCGGTGTGTCCTGTAGGGACTGTCTTGAAACTAGGATGCTAGATACGTGTTGTAGGGCCCTACAGCCAGCACTGGTCCCTGCTGAGTAGGTCCTGTGACCCACATGGCTGGCCCAGGAGAAGACTGTGCTGGAGGTGGGAGGAAGATTCTGGTCACACATCAGTCAGAAATGGCAGCAGCCAAAGCCCTCACAGGCCAGCACACCTGTGTCCAAACCCATCACGGATGGGAATGATGACCCTTGGCAAGCACTAGACTAGGTACTGGGTCTACTGCCTTTCCTTTCACAGGTCCCTGAAGGGCAAGTTCCCTTGTGCCCATTTGTGAGATCAGAACTGAGCTCCCTGAGACCAGGGTTGAGAGACCTGGCAGTGGAGGGGGTCTGTGTGGAAGGGTGAGTGGTGGCAGGGGAGAGGAATCAAGCCCAGAAGCAGAAACCATGCTGACACACCATGTGCCAAGGTTGTAGTAGTATGAGTTGGCTTCAAGTTGAGGGGGGTCACTCGGGCATTTACAGAGAGCCAGACTGTAGACTAAGGTCATGGCCACTTGACACCTGCTGGTGTTGAGAAGAGGTGAACCTGGGCACAATTTTGACATGACGTCAGAGGATGAAACTTTAGCAGACCTGACAGATAGTCACATGACTCCACCCAAAACTTGATGTCATGGCTTGTGTTAATCCAGCATAAAGATTGTAAGCCTCTGGGGTATTCTTCTCTGGTACTCAGAACATCACAGGGGGGCAGCTGTGTGGCCCTAGAGGACAGGGAAGGTGGCAGGTGTGACCTTCACCAGAGGCATGACTGAGCAAGCCCACCCACAGCCTGGCTGACAGCCTGCCCCTCCTGGCCCTGTGTCAGTGGGGCTGGACCCAGTGGCTGCCAGAACTGCTGGGGCGGCAGGGAACGTATGCTCAGGAGACAGACGACTCACATCGACTAATAATGGCACTCACGAATAGTTCGTTGTCCTTGTAGTTGCTGCTGCCTGTGTTGCCTAACCCAGTCTCTTAACTGTCCTCAGTAACGTGGGTTTCCCGCTGACCTGCCTCTGCCCACCTGGTGCCCTCGTGGGTAGAGCCCAAGCTGGCATCCGCTAACGCAGTGGCTCCGTGCACTCCACAGGCTGTGTCATCACCATCTCTGGACGCATGACCTTCACGAGCAATAAGTCCATGGAGATTGAGGTCCTGGTGGACGCTGACCCTGTGGTGGACAACTCACAGAAGCGGTACCGGGCCGCCAGTGCCTTCTTCACCTACGTGTCCCTGAACCAGGAGGGCAAGCCACTTCCCGTACCTCAGCTTGTGGTGAGTGTGCCATCCTGTCCTAAACAGGGCAGGACCCAAGCCTGTGATCATGGACTGTGCCCAGGTCTAGTGAAGTCTCGAGAAGGGGTACCTTGTAAGATGCAGGATGGGCTCTCTGAGCTCGTCACCATGGCTGGCACAGTGCCTATGTCCTCCAGCTCATCAGGGGGCCTGGGAGGATTGAGGGGTGTGCCCTCCCAACATGACTTTGGCCTGATGAAAAGCAAGCTTCAGTTCTGTACTTCTAGGAGCTCGTGCAGATGAGAAGGGTAGCCACTGATCAACTGTGATGTTAGGCATGTGCCTTCTGTGTGCCTCGGTTTCTCAAATGGGCACAGGATGAGGCAGCTCCAGTTCTGGGTGGGCGGTCTGCATCTTGACAGGGCTCCATCTGATAAATCTGCCACGTCTGGAAGTAGAGAAGGCTGGTGCTACTGTGGGCGTGGTCACAGCCCCCTGAATGAAGCCATGAGTTTCCCTTCCTGGCTACATGGTCAAGTGCACCCCGCAGCACCTTCTTCTGGTTCCCAGGACTGTGGAAGCCCAACACTGAGGTCAGGGTAGACTGGTCATGTGCCCCATGTGCCCTGTTTCTATTGAGTCCAACCTCAGGGGTACAGTCAGGGGGCCTGACCCGTGGCCTTCACTGAATCCATGGAAAGCTGCATCGACCTGAAGAGAGGAGGCACCAGGCCATGCAGGGCTGCAGAGGGTGGGAGAAAGACACTTAGCAGGTGGTGGGAGTGGTGTCTGTCCCCAGGTTTGAGGTTCTGCCCTTCATGGCGTCTGTGGGTCCAGCCACTCTGCCTGCTACTCTGGACTTGTTGAAGGTGCTCCTTGTTCTTCTCTGAGGTGTGCTGGGGCCCACTGATGGGGGTGAGAGCAGTTGGCGAGGGCAAAGGGAAAGATTCTAGAGACAGATTCTCTGGGCTTGGCTGTGCTTAGAAGCAGCCACACAAGCAAAAGTCCTAGACCTCGGTACACACATGTGTACTGCACACAGCTACACGAGTGCGTGTGCTGCCTGCCCTGCTTCTGCCGGTCCCCTACACACACATACCGTTGCCAACCATCTTCAAGCTCGTGTCTATTTTTAGCTCCCTCCCTAGGGCCCTGCTGACACGGAATGCAGCCTCTCCTCATTTGCTTCTGTGGAGGTGTTTCCTGGTGTGGGGAGGGCTTCCCCGCCAGGGTCTCTGCAGCTCCTGCCATGTCCAGGCCGACCATTAGCAGCACAGCATTTCCCACACCTTCAGCCACCCATCCTCTCTGGGGCAGTGCCCTCTCCTTGGGGTAGGAATGAGCCACAGGGTTCTGACTAGGACTGTGGATAGTAGTAATGGGAAGGCATTGTGGGAGAGCTGCCTCTGATGGTTTAGGACCTGTGACTCTCTGGGGCCCCTAGGACCTATTCCATGTGATTTTCCCCTCTTTTTGGCTGAGGTAAAGAAAGTGCTTTGAGAAAGGTAAGAACCATATAGAGTTGATATTGGGCCGAGGATATCTCTGGCCCTTTGTATGGATGGTAATTGCCCCAGGTAGAGTGCCACACCCTAGACCCTCCCCCCCCCCAAAAAAAAAAGATGCACTCTGTAAGCCAGAGAATGTCCACCCTGGGTCTGAGGAGATAGGGGACACACAAAACAGATTTGATTTGTATGTTCTCAGAAAATCTGGATCTGACTCCAGAGCCGGATGCTCATCATAGAATGCCCCAGGCCATGCCGCTGCCTTCCGTGCCTGCTAGAGTGCACCTGACGAATGCACACGGGCAGGCAGGACCAGACCCTGCCTTAGTCAACAGCCCTCAGCTCATGAGAACATGTGTTGTAGGTTAAAGTGGGGGCAGTGAAGAAATGGGGTGGTGGCCAACTTTCTTCTTCCAAACTGAAGCTTGCTCATTGCCAGAGGAGCTCAATTAAGGGTTAGTAAAATGTGCGCTTTTGTATCTTCTCAGCTGTAGCGTGCCTCACCCGGTGCAGCAGCTGAAGTCCCTGGGGCAGTGAGCTAGGTTTACCAAAGGCTTCCCATGATCCGTGACTTCCCATCGCTAGGACAGAATACCCGAGGAAAACAGTTGCTCCTTTTGGTTTTTGGTTTTTGAGGGGCTTATGATTTCAGATGATGCAGTCCATGGTGCCTTGGCTCCGTCATTGTGGGCCTCAGGAAGGGAAGCATCGTGCACAGGGGAAAGCATGATAGAGCAGACCTCTATCTTAGGCAGCTAGAGAGCGAGCAAGGGAGAACTGTGCACGGACTCTGCAAAGGGCATACCCTGTGCCTGTGTCCTGAGTAAGCCTCCTTTCTTTTGTGTGTGTGTGTGTGTGTGTGTGTGTGTGTGTGTGTGTTTTATTGTTTTTTCAATATGGGGTTTCTCTGTGTAGCTTTGGAACCTGTCCTGTAACTTGCTCTGTAGACCAGGCTGGCCTCAAACTCACAGACATCTGCCTGCCTCTGCTTCCCAAGTGCTGGGATTAAAAACATGTGACCCCACTGCCCGGCAAGCCTACATTTCAAAGATGCCACAGCTAGAAACCACGTGTTCACTGTGTGACGGTCTTCAGAGCTGTCCTCAGCAGGGATGTTGCCTGCTTAGAAGGAGGCGACCACTGAGCCATTCCTCACCTCTTAAGGTGAACGTAGAGGGGTCTGAGGAGCGAAAGGGGCAAGTAGTTGGGGTCCTTGGTGCTGTCCAAGATCATGGAGTCTTCACCAAGCTCCCCACTCTGTGTGTGTGGCATGTCTGGAGTTAGGAGATGGCATTCTCGTCCTGAGAGGAAGACCTGAGGCAGGGTAGGACAGGGACTTCCCAGCCTTCGCAGTAGTCAGGCCAGAGGAGGGCAGCTCACTGCTTCCAGACCTCATTGTACTTCCTTGGAATCAGACCTGCTGGTTTGGCCTTGGGAGTGTTGGCCTCAGTTCAGGTTCTGGGACAGGTGTCCACAGTGGGGCTGCAGCCAGAGCCTGCAATGTGACCAAGAACCTGTTAGCTCTCACACACCTGCTCTGCCTAGCCTGCTGCACACAGGGAACTTTGTATCGGCTCCAGATGATTCTGGAGCCACCTTGGCATTTGGTACACAGTGCCTTTCCCGGGTGGCAACACCACCACCTGGCACTGGCCAGAGTAGTATTTAATCCCGGGCCTCTGATTTCCCACAGAGGCTGAAACCCAGTTTCTCTTCAGCCTCTCTCTCCTGGGCTCAGCACAGACCCCAGAATATTCCAGAATGCACCTACTTCCTGTCCTTGGGACCCATTCTGCCGCTTTACCTCCAACCTCAGTGGACACATCTGCACAGTGGGTACAGAGCCAGCCACCCAGTCTACTTCAGCTAGCCAGGAGGTGTGACATGTGACCAAGGGACTGTCAACCTTCTGCCCTAGCCTTGGGTAGATGAAACGCTGCCTTTGGAACTGTCTGCAGTGTGGTGTCAAAGCTGTGTTGTGGTGATGTGCTGTGAGATTGTGGGTAAAGGAGCCCTTGGCTGCTGGCTGCCCCTTCCATCTTAGGGCCTTGGTACCTGGCTGGAGTCATTAGCAGCCATACTGCTGCTCTTTGAGGTCCCTCTGTGTGGTGCAATAACAACTCACTCGAAAATCCTTCAAGCCATTATGCTAAGGAGGAGACAGGACAAGAGTTTCTATGGCAGTCAGCTGCCTTCCCCGTGGTCCCCAAGTCTGATCCCAGTCCCATAGCACAGAGGGGCCCGGGCATAGGGAGGCTACAGCTCCTGGCCAGCACTGCAGAAGGGACACACATCCTGCTTCCAGGAAACAGGAAGAACTCACCCTGGGGTAGGAGACAGGGGCTCTGTTCTCTCTGTCATGGACTTCTCAGCCCACAGGCTTCTGCAGGTTCTGAGGGGCCATGATCAAGCTGGAGAACTCTAGGGCCACGCATAGGACCATCGAACACTTCTGTGGTTGGGACACTGCCATCTTGTCCCTTGGCTAGCCGAGGCTGTGCATCTGTTCCTTCACTTATCTATAAAGTGGTTCTCAGTGGCCTTGGGCAGAGGCAGGAAGCACAGCAGTTTGGGGCATCTTTTCCAGGAAGGCATGGGAATGGCCCAGCTCAGGAGCGAGGCAGGCCCCTACCGTGCCAGCTCTCGGGAATGAGTCACAGATGAGGACATCCAGGATGTTCTCTGTCCAGTATCTCTCTGCCTCTGGGTTTGCAAGATGACTCTACTGATGAAAAAAATGTCAGAACCTTAAAGCTGACTGTTGGGAACATAGAGGGACTTATGAGCCCTTGTAGTCCCCAGAGCCATGATGAGTATCATACAAGCGTTTGGCTCAGCTAAGAGGACACAGCATCCTCCGCAGGCCTGCCTCTGTCTCCATCCCAACCTCTTCATCCTTTTGCCCTTCAAGCTTAGGTGTCTCTTGAGGACCCCTCAGGTCCAGGCTACCATACACAATGTGTGTGCTGACTTGTGCCTAGCCGTCTGCTGAGTTGCCCCTGTTCTTCCCCTGTAGGTCTACCAAGGGGGTCCACTCAGGCCAGTCCAATAGAGCATGCTGGAGAACAGGGGCCTGTCACCTCCAGTCATGATGTACAAGACCCACTGACCACATGGATGCCACCGTGTGATGGGATGAGCCCTGCCAGCTCAGTGGCCAGAAGGTGGGGAAGGAGTGGTCACAGCCCACTCACTCCAGTCTAAAAAAGGAAGTGTTAAGGGCGGGAGACAAGGTGAAACCTGGGCCACTAAGACAGGTTTTATGGTGGCAGCTCTGGCCCCTTGTATATCCTGGGGCGGGATACCCCCACCCCAGTCTTCAGCCTACAACACACTGTTAGTACGCCATATTAGAGTGCTGTGGCCAAGGCCCTCAGACCAGACCCATTCAGGTTCAGAGAGAAGTTCTGGGAGTCTGTGGTGGGGAGGATATGGGGAGGCCCTCTCCACTAGTCTGCATGTGTGCACAGTGTAGAATCAACAAAGCACACCACTGTCAGCAGGAGAGCTGCATTCCTGGACAGTTCACCGCCCACACCCAGTCACGTCTGTGTTGTCATCGCTGGCCCTGGCAAGCCTGCTGCAGTTGATTGGCAGGTGGTGTCAGTGTTTGTTACAAAGCCATCAGTCTTGAATCTGAACATGAAGGCCACACACGCCTGTGTAGATTAAGACTTCCTACTGGGTGGTAGTGGCATGCGCCTTTAATCCCGCATTTGGGGAGGCAGAAGCAGGTGGATTTCTAAGTTTGAGGCCAGCCTGATCTACAAAGTAATTTCCAGGACAGCCAGGGCTGTTACACAGAGAAACCCTGTCTCAAAAAAAAAGCAAACAAAAACCTCAAAAACAAGCAAAAATATTTCCTTGTTTTGATCAGTTATTCATCCTGTTTCTTGCCTCCACCAGGATGAGAAGGACCACAGGGCAGAGCCTGAGATGAGGACCCAGCTCTGGCAGGGGGTGTCGAGCCAATGAACTGCCCTTCTTATCTTTGTTGTTGTGGAGACAGCTAACATGGGAGCTATGACTATAGCTGCAGAGACTAACACGCCTGTACCGTGGGAGAGGCCCTCACAGGGCTAACTCCTCCCTTCTGCACAACTGATTCCCCTGCTCCCAGCCTCCTGGTGGCCTTTATACATGGGATTTCTCAGCTCTGTGGGAATAGTGGATTCGGTGTGAACCCATCCCTGCAGATAAGAGATGCCCTGTGAGGGCACTGATAACTCTCCATGGGGAGACTTCTGCAGGGGACCCTAGAACTGACCAAGCTAGCTGTTGGGACGGAAGTGTGCATTCTGCCTTCCAGGGGCCTGGCCTGACCTTGCTGTGCTCAGGTTCTCAGGCAGAGCTGGACTGTGTTACTCTCTCCATTTTCTCACTGGGGAGACTGTGAGTTCTGTACTGAGTCTCCCTATCCGGCCCGATGGCCTTCCACACACTGCGGTCCCTCAACAGCACCAATCAGATGTTTCCATTGATTCTGTGAGTGTCTGGTACCCCTCTTGTCTCCCGGTGGATCATGAGAGTGAGTGCACCGTGTGGCTTCCTAATTAAGGTTTGTGTCCCTCAGGCTAACAGGAAGGTGTTTTGTCACCTCTGGAAGCCTCCTTTGACCAGACACTCACTAATTACAAAAAGGACAAGCTATTGATTGTGTGGAGGGCAGGACTCAGCCACTCATCCTCTGTTCTCTGTTCTAAACGTGTTCTTGAAGCACAGAAAATGCAGAATGGAAAACACTTGGTTTGCAGCATGAGGCTCTGAAAGCCACAGGCTTCCCTCTGGTGGAAGCGGGCCCAGGAGATGGCACTTGGCAGGACATACGGAGGAGGGAGGAAAAGATGCAGATTGAGGCCTGGAGCTGCCAGGCAGGGGGAAGGGCTTGGTACTCAGTGCCAGGCAGAGCCCTGAGTATCCAGAAGGCAGTGGACTTTTAACCTGTAGCTGTACGACACTACCCTTGGCGTGCAGTTCCGAGTGGACAAGCTGTCCTCAAGGTCCAGCTGACCTAGATGACCCCCCGGGCATCTGGCCCTCCTCCTGGACCACTGCCTTGAGTTAGCAGTGGTTGCCTCCTTGAACACACTCCGGCCCTAGGAGTGCATGTGGCCTCAGGAAGCAGGATGACTCCACAGACGCCCGTGCCTGTGACCACATGTGAGGGACACATATGCTAGGCCCCATAGGGCATACTTTGACTGCCCCTCAGAGTTCTTATTTCATGGTGTGGGAGCCTAGCAATAGTGCATGGGAGATTTCCCAACCAGATCCATGGACCCAGACCGTGCCCTGTGTCACCTCTCCATCCTTCCCACTACCTTCCATTCCGACAGTTCCCTTTGTCTTGCCTTTTGCCTTTGGCATGGCATGGGGAACCTGCTCGGGGCTGCGGGTGGATACTCTAGCAGCCAGGAGCTGCATGGCCCAGTGCTCGCTAACTCCTTTTCTCTGCTGCCAGTCTTGGGTCTCCATGGAAGAGCTTTTGCCTTCCTCCCACCTCCCTAACTCCATGAGAAATGGCACAGCCAACACCGTATGTTTATTTACTTTGCCCATGGAGGGGGTCAGGCTGTAGGAAGTGGCAGCTGTGTCGTGGTGAGGGCTGTGCACAGGGAGCCATCTGTCTCCTGTCAGCTCCAGACCCAACAGGGCACGGCAGTTCTGTTAGTCCCGAGGTAGGAAAGCCCACCAGCCCCTCAGAGCTAGCGGCCTTGTTTTCATGTGAGGCAGGCTCTGCTGTCTCCTCTGGCTGGCAATGAAAGGTCCTTGGCTCTTGCCCTGCCCTGCCCTGCTAGGCCCTCCAGGGGAAGGGGGCTTTTGTTGTCTTGGGATGGCAGTGAAGCAGGACTCCTTGACCTGCTTGGATTCCCATCTCTGGGTACAGAATACTGAGTGCAAGCCACAGTCCCTAGAGAGAAGCGCAGTGAGGCCGTCAGTTGGCACCTTCCTCACAGGCTCCTGCAAAGCCATGGCCATGCCCTCCTGGACGCCCTCCCACACATCCGTCACCAGGCAGCTTTCATCTTGGCTGAGGGCAAACCCTGGAGATGAGGTCACTGCAGATATCAAACATCAGAGACACAGCACCCTCAAGGCCCAGCGCCAGACCCCACTTTGCCCTCCGCCCTGAGCTGACCGTTAAAATTTCCTGTACTTTGGCCCATGCCCTCCTTGGGTCCTACCCTCACATCCTAGTGAGACAAGCATCCTGTGCCTTTGGCACATGCTGGAGCCACTAAGGCCTTTTGGCTGTTGAGGCTGTGTCAGAGAATGGCTCGGGCAGTCTCTGTCACAGCTGGACGTGGTCACCTTGTCTATCCCTGACCCTGCATGGATGGCACCCAGTATGATGTCTGCATACTGTTTCAGTTGGCAGTGATTCCCAAATGAACCCCCCCATCCCTCCCAAATTTCATTGTCTGGAAGGAAGTTTCCTCACATCCTTGATGAGAGTAAGCGTGACGGCCCAGGGCTGACTTTTCCTGTGTGTTAGCAAGTGTAAGCGTGACGGCCCCGGGTCTGACGCTCTATGTTGTGATGTCGTTCGTGTTGCTCTCTGGGATCTGGAGGCCTGGTATCCAGTACCGTGGTAAACCTGGGCTCTGCTCCCATGCATGACCGATACACTTACTGATCACTGTAGCCCATTGTATTGGCTATGGCTATGGGTGTTCTGAGTTACAGTCCACCTCCGGGCTCTAGGAGCCTGGCTCAAGGACATTACTACCCAAGTGAGGAAGAGCTGGACTTGGGGCCAGGAACTCTGTAGGGGGAGGAGCTGCTAGGCCACTCTCTGGAAGCCTTTCTGCTGTGAGACAGAGAGCCCCCCCCCCATCCTTTACAGGCCCCATCTGCCTGTGAACCTCTGTCTTTATGGGCACCAGAGTCTTCCTACGGAGGAGCTGATTCAGCTTAAGATCTAGGAAAACAGCTCCTTTCTCACAGGGACAGATGATCAGAGAACCCAAAGAGGGGCTCTGTCTGGATCAACAGCACAGATGGCAAACACTGGCAGGCCATAGCTCAGCGACCGCAACCCCATATGCCCTCATTAGATATGTTGAGAGAACACTCAGGACAGTATCTGAACATTCCAGTCTTGCTCCCAGGTGAGGGCAGTGCCACCATCTCCTAGTGTCTCAAGCTGAAGATAGCCACGGGTAGGGCCAAGTGGAACATGGGTGTGACTGCCCCAGCTTTGGCACCTGCAGAATGAAATCCTGACCAGCCTTTACCCGGTGAGGACTAAAGGTCGCGTGGGGTTAACTCAGAGGAGGGATGAAAGCCATAGGCGCCTGCCTCAGAGTCCCTGTACACACTGGGAACCAATGCACGCACAGCAGCCCCCACCACAGGCTGGAGGCTGCAGCACTATAGGAAGACGAGAAAGTGAAGCCCAGAGAGGTTGCCTAACTGCCCAAAGTAACACAGTGGGTGAGTGGCAGAGCCTCCCTCTGGACTCTCTCACTGTAGCCGCCTGCTAGGTCAGGGTTTATCAGGAGGATAAGACAATAAACCTAAGGGTTTCTGAGGTGGATTCCTGTGCACCAGCCTGCCCAGAGACCAGGGTAGGATAGTTTCTGTCTTGAGTCACTTGCCTTCTGAGTTCAGAGCCCCTGCGCAGAAGCACTAGGCCATGTGCTAAGTGGATCTGTCCAGGTGCCCACTGGGAACCAGTGCCTCCCCCTACAGAGTTCTTGGCCCATGATCTGCCTCTTCTTCACCCAGAGAGCTTTCTCCTTGTGCCAAAGTCACAAGTTCCCAGCCTGCTAGAGCTCATGGGGAGAGGTAACTCAGAACACTCATAGCCGTAGCCAAAAAGCATAGACCAGGCAGTTCATAGCCGACAACACAGTGCCTCCGGGCTCTTAGAGGCCAAAGAAAAGAGCACGTGAGCAGGTGGATGAGCAGAAAGTGGGGTTTTCTTAGTGCTGATGCTCACAAACCAGTGTGAGGAAGCCTCAGTTTAGCTAAGTTAATAAGCAAATGATTTTGAGATTCCAGTGTCGGTGTACATAGCTTCCCGTGAGAGATCACTTAGCATGTAGGCGCTTCCGCCATGGACCCTGGCTGTCAGAAAAGCAGTACCTAGCTCGGGAGTTGCTCTGCACTTTTTATTTGGCACCCTATGTCTTCTGGGAGGAGCATTCTCCTGTGTAGGGTAACCCTAACTAAACTTCTGTATGGCAGGGCATTGGTGGCGCATGCCTTTAATCCCAGCATTCAGGAGGCAGAGGCAGGAAGATCTCTATGAGTTTGAGGTCAGCCTGGTTTATAGAAGGAGTTCCGGGACAGCCAGGGCCACATTCCGTGTGTGCTCTGAAGATAGTGCAAATAATAACTGGAATCCTTGTGGAGAGCATGTCCGTGTCTTTAAATATCTCGTGTCCCATTGACGCCCAGCTGGCACAGCCTGGACAGTTTACACCTGGTGACATTTAGAGGAAAGCTGGAGGAAGGGAATATTTGGTGTGACTTGACATTAAGTCCTCTGGCTGGTGGTTCTCCTTTGCCAATATACCGAATATCTATAAAGCATGTAGGCCTAAAAATAGCTGCCACGACTTGGTGTCATACCGGATGAAGGGCACCTGCCCCATTTCCTTGGCTTTCGGATACCCTCATAATGTCACAATGAAATGCCATCCCAGCAGAATTAGCACAGCTCATTAAGCCCAGCTCCTTGGCCAGGGCAGTGTCAGATGGGACCTCAAAAGTGACCACCCAATTGCTGCTGCCATGGCATCTGCCCAGGGGTTCATAGTGAATTCAGGCTGCTCCTAAAGTGAAGTTCCAGTAGGCACCAATCATAACCATCCCCAGGAAAACCCAGCCTGCAGCTACAGCCCTCTGGTCGGGCGGTCCTGCCGCTGATGCTTTGCCCCTTCTGCTTAAGTTGCTCAGCCCAAGGTACCACTGCCTGAGGATCTCACAGTCCAGGACAGGGTGGTAGGAACCCCTCCCCCCTGGTGATACTGTTGCTCTTAATGTAAGGCAGAGACCTTTCTAAGGCCACAGCTCACATGGTGTCCCTGCCTTCCCTTTGTAACAAAGGCTGAGCAGTTGTTCCCTGGAGTGGAGCAATTCTGCTTTCCTTCATGACACAGAATTTCTAACCCCGCTGTTCCCTAGGATTGGGGACTCGACGTGCTATGGAAGGTGTGCAGGATACTAGTGCCTGGCGCCTTGAAGTCCCTTGGCAGAGGTCCTTAGCACCCTCTGGGGACAGTGCAGACACCCCCAGCTCTCTGGTGTCTAACGTGCCCTCTTTTGTTATACCACAGCCTGAGACGGAGGACGAGAAGAAGCGCTTTGAAGAAGGCAAAGGCCGCTATCTGCAGATGAAGGCGAAGCGACAGGGCCACACAGAGCCGCAGCCCTAGGAGTCTTCCTCCTGCCTGGGGTCAGCACACTGTGGCAACAGCCCCATGTGCAGTCACTTAGAAGTAGCCCCCATGGCAAAACCCCAATTTCCATTGAGAGCTGGTGTTGTGTGGTGTTGTGTGGCAGTGTTACCTGTGCACCAAAGCTTTATTTATAACCCTCCAGTAACTGCTCCCCAGTGTTGTCCCCAAGGCCACCATGGACACCAGAGCACACTGAATGGTCTGTGAAGAAACCAGCACCACTAATAAAGCTGCTGTCTGGCTGGACCCATGACGCCTAGGTGGTCATTTGTCTGAGGTGGGGGGGGGGTCTGTTTTCTCACTGGGGGTCAGCCTCCTGTGTGTGGCCTCAGCCTTCCATTCCTGGGGGCTCACTGCCTTCCTCCCAGGCCCCACCCCTCCCAGCACCAGCTCTGGAATCTCAGAGAGGTGTACATGGGGCCTTGTATTGTAGTGGGAACCCTGGGACCCTACTGCCCCTATGCTGCCTGAGTTTTGTGTGCATCCCCTCAGCAAGAGCTCTTGTCCGTCTCTGTGCTTTTAGGCCTAAGGAGATGATGGGTGGGGAGAATCTGCACTGCCTGGTCCGATCCCTGGAAAGAAGGTCCAGATGCCACATCTGCTGGGAGACTCCCAGCTACTCAGGCGGGGGCTACTTGGAGAGGCTTGTGTGGATGTGGGTCTGGGAGGCCATGTGTCAGTGGAGTCAGGGAACGGCTGTGTAACTGCAGGCAGCGGGGTGTGTGTGGTGTGTGTGTGTGTGGTGGGGCACATGTGCATGTCTGTTTTACTGTATGCATATGTGCTGTGAGGTTCTGTGCACATCCATCTGTGGTGCTGTATGTTGCAGTTGATGTGTGCTATGGAGCTGTCTTTGTCACCAGGATATGTGTGTGTGTGTTTGTGACCCAGCTGTCTTAGGTGTGTGGGGGGGGGGGGGTATACAAATAGCCACCAAGGCCTCTCCAGGACTCCACCCCCTGCCCACCAAACAGCCAGAGGTGGCGCCTGGGTTTATCCCTGAAGTCCAAACATCTGTCCCACCGCACGGGGAAGGCAAAGTGTCCTGCCAACAGCTACAGCCTATCATACAGCTCCCTGAGGCCCCTGGAGGAAGAACCCGGCTCCAGATGTGCAGAAACACCAGCCAAGAGCTTCAGCTTCGGAATCTGTCTCGGCCTGGGTCCCAGAAGACGGGGTTACTTCCTGCCTGGAAGTAGGGGAGAGGACCAGCTCTCCCATATACAGCCATATCAACTCTGCCTGTCCCACAGATCCCTAGACAACCTTCAGGTCTCCAGCCTGTGCCACAAGGACACCCTTGATGCAGTGATGAGGCCACTCTCGGACCAGCAGAAAGCACACTAACAAGATCTGTGAACCCAGAACCACCATGGCGTCCTAAGCAGGACCTAGGCCTTGGGCTCCCTGAGGCATGTCCTTCATAGACCCAGCAATAAAATGCTACACTTGATTACAACCGCCCTCTGCTGGCAATCTATTTATAACCAGGGTCGCCTGCACGGGAGCCCTGACCACTCCCAGAAACCCTGGGGAGTGTTGGGGGACACATATAGAGCCTTCCCAAGCCCTGCATATTACTATGAACCCTCTATTTAAAAAATCTCGACTTCTGAGGAGTGACCCTAAGGCCCACCTGGCACCCAGGTACAGAAGGTAAGCTCCTGAGTGAGGGTAGCTTGTAGGACACCAGGCATCTATTGGATTGCAACTAAGGTGTGTCTGGTCCTTGGTACCCATCTTCCTGTGGGCACAGGTCTCCGGCCCAGGGAGGCTAAAGGATGGTCCTGTCCCACACAACCCTGAGTGGCCCAGAAGATATTGTGCCAATTGTGTCACCTGGATGGGGGTCAGGATGTCAGCTCTGCTCTGACTGGAGAGATATGAAGAATTCCCATGGAGAACAAGACACTTCCCTCACATAGGAGTTGGGCAGTGTAGGGGTGACAAGCCTCACAAGTGTTAACCAAAGGTGGGTTCCAGAAGAGGAGGAAGAGCCAGGAGTCAAGCTTCAGATCCTGGCTTCTGCTAATCAGCTTGGTCGGCCCAAACATCAGAGGGGACAAGACAAGAGTCCACTGGAGAGGGTCAGTCACCCTGCATCCCCGAGGTTCCCGCACTGTTCCCAGCAGCGCCCAAGGCACAGGTATTAAGTTGGAACCTTTGGTTGGCCCAACCCTGCCTCCTGCTACTCTGATTCCTAGAAGCCACTAGTCTTCAGGCGCACGAATCCTGTCGCTCGTTGTCAAGGATGCTAACATATGACATGGCTTCCTCCCTGACTCCCCATATCCCCTGTCCTGTGTTCTATCCACCTCCAAACGCCCCTTTCTCTGGTCTGAGAGGCCCGCCCTTCAACTCCAGGCGGTTTAGAGGCAGCTGCGCGAGTGACCCAGTCCCAAGAGGCCCCAACGTGGGCGGGTCCCGTCGTGCGCTCTAAGGGACTTCAGTGCGGCTGCTGGGGCTACGTGGCTGCCGGGAGTGGGGGGCCAGCGCGACGCGGCCGGGAAGGCGGGGCGCGGCCAGGGGGCGGCGCGGAGGCCCCGGCAGAGGCATGCGCCGTGAACCGCCCCCCGCCCCCGGCCGCTTGAGCTCAGCCAGCGGAGCGGCGGGAGCCGAGAGCGGCCGCGGCGGAGGCGGTGCCCAGGGAGGGAGGGCGGCGGGGCCGAGCGCAGCGCAGCGCTCTGGCCATCGGCAGCCGCCGCCAGGATGCCCAGACCCGCGGGCTGCTCCTCCGCCAGCCACCCCCGCAGCCCCTGGCGGCGGGGTCTCAGTGCCGGGGCGCGGGAACCTCAGCCGGAGCCGGAGGCGGGAGCAGCGAGCTAGAGCCTCGGGCGCCCGAATGCTGGGTGAGCGCCGCCGCCCCGGCCCAGGGACACCGAAGGGGAAATCCGGACGGGAGGACGGGACAAGGCGGCGCTGCGAGCACCTGGTGGGACGCGGGGTTCGTCGGAGTGGCCGTGGACAGCCTTTAGGGTCAGATCGCCCCACCACCACCAACTTGGGGACCTTCAGGGTAACTTCTCCGAGCCAGCCTCTCCCTCGGCTCCCCGCCTCCAGGGCTGGCAGCGCAGTCCTTGGCTGCTGGCAGCGGGCAGGCGTGGCTACTTTGGGGGTCCCAGGCCCCTATGCCCAACGCAAATTGAGGGTGCGGGTTTGAGACACAGTCCCACTCCTAAGCTGGCTCCCCAGGCCGTCACTTGGACGCGCCCTCGGGCTGGAAACTGGAAGATCTATAAGAGCCAGGCCGGCAGGGCTGCGCCTTTTAGGGGCGGGTAAAAATACCAACCGAACCCCGGGAGACCGAAACCTATAAGTGGGGTATCAAGAGGTGTGCACTGCATTCTGTGCCCTGGGCCGCCGTCCATCTGGGCCTTTGGAGACCTTTAGGCAGACCAGAGGCCAGCTAGGAGGCGATATCACCAAGCGTAGGCTTTTTGGAGACCGGTGGGCGCAGCCCGAACCCGGGGAATCCTTTCAAGTTCTGGGTTCTCTTTGTTGCGCAATACAGCCCCGGGGCTGAGCGGCCTCATTGGCCCGGGGTCGTGACGTCACGGCCTGGCCCTGCCCGCAGACCCTCCGGAGGGAGGAGGCTTCAAGGCCTGGGAGGGTCTCTAGATGGTCTCACCTGCTTTGTGGCCTGCCTTGGGGGAGGGCGATTTGAGGGGTTCCCGGTATGGAGGTGGGAAGCATCCTCCTGGAAATGTTGGAGACGCTTGGAATCCGTTGCAGAAGGAGCTTTGCTGGCTAGAGTCGCCAAATCGCGGTGGGGCCCAGTGGGGTCTGGCCCCCAGTGACTGCTGCTGTGGGCATCAACAGCGCGTCCCCATCGTCTCTTCATTTAAGAGGATCTAATATCCACCCCCACCCCCCCAGCACTCCAGAACATCCCTTCCCTCCCAGAATACAACCTCCAGGATTCCTGGGGTCAAATATGGCCTGCCCTGGCCCATTGCTCTCAGCTGCCCTCAGCTTGGTTAGGATCTATCCTTCAGGGACAAGCAGCTCAGACAGACCTTGCTTCTAGGAGCAGTGAAGTACCTTGTTGGGGACTTTTTAGAAGGACTTGGAGACCATGACGTTGGTGTCTGATGCACGCAGTTTGAATCCTGGCTTGGGTTCATAAAGATGTTGGCAGGTGATCTATCTCTCTGCCTCCATCAAAATGCCTTTCTGTCATGAGGATGGCAGCAGTACCACCCATTAAAGACGCTGGAGAAATGTGCCTCCCTCACCACTGGTACCCGGGGTCTCTGTCCTCTAGACGGCTGAATTGAAGCCCCGTGAGGACCTCGGTTTGGCTCTAATCCATGCTTCCCTTTGGCCTAGGGAAGTGTTTACTGATGGCTCACTGTGCCTCTGGCTCCAATCTAAGTACTTTGCCTGGCAGAGTGCACCAACTCTCTTCAAGAAAGGCACTGTCACGTCTCATTTGTGGATTAGAAAATGGAGGTGCAGGGGTGGTATCCGGTAACAAGCAGGGAGCTGGGGCTGGACTCCAGCTTCCTGAGTCCAGTCCACAAAGCTCTTCCTCTCTCACCTTTGTAGACTCCAGTCTGCAGCTGAGAAAGTTGGCTAGACCCAGATGCTGGTGGAGGGTTCAGTCGGATAGGGCCACCCTGCCACCCACCCTAGTCTCTGCAAGCATCAACCTAATGTTTGGGCAGAAATTGCCCTGCCTGCAGCAGGCAGCAGTAGACCCTTCCTCTGGGTCAGAGTCTGGGCAGGTCTGGAGCAGACACACAAAAGCAAACGAAGAGTCCACAGCAGGCTTAAAGAACTGTGCAGACAAGGGCTGGGTGTGGTGCCTGCCTTTAATCCCGCACTGGGGAGGCAGAGGCAGGCGGATCTCTGGACGTTTAAGGCCAGTCTGGTCTACAGAGCGAGCCCCAGTACAGTCAAGGCTACATTGAGTGATCTTGTCTCAAAATTATTTTTTTTAAAGAAAAGAAATTGTAGACAAGACCTGCAGAGAATGTCTGCTCTGTTGGCCAGGACAATTTGGTTTTCCCTGCCTGAGAACTGGGAAACGTGACTAAGGCTGCGATTGTCCTTCTGTCCCCAGCTGGAGGCACCGTGTAAGGCTGAGTGTGTGCTAGGTCCTCAGTAGCGCAACTAATAGGGCTGCAGGGAGCCTTCACTTCCTCTGGGAGTGGGACCTGGCTCCCAGCACACTGCTGTCCCCCACAGCCCTTGCTGGGTGTGGAACCCAGCTCCCAGAACACTTCTGTCCCCACTCACAGCACCTGCTGGGTGATATCTGGGCCCTAAGCTTTTGAGATATGCTGTCTGCTGTTTATTCCCTTAGCATCCCCACAGAACCAGCATAATGCTCCTCAGGAGGGGACCAGGCCCCAAAGCCTGTAATGCAGTTCTGGTCATAGTCTCTGGCTGTGCCAGGGTCTGTGCAGAGGCCCACTATGAGAGATGGTCTACCCACTCTCAGGGTGGGTGTGAGAGTGGTGGCCAGCTCGTGTCTACCTCACAGGTTACCTGGGGGATCAGAGAAGGCAAAGGGAGGTATGGGGGGGCTGGGTAAATGGTCAAAGTGCCTGGGATGTCTGTGTAGGGAGGGTGAGAGGACTCGCTGTGAGACATTACCTGGTCTACACAGCAGTTCCAGGCTCTCCAGGGTTGCATAGTGAGACATTGTCCCTTAAAACCCCAGACTGAGGATGGAGAGATGGCTCAGCGATGAAGAACACTTGTGCTTCCAAAGGACCTGGGTTCAATTCCCAGCACCCTCATCTAGTGGCTTACATCTGCCTGTAACTCCAGTTCCAGGGGATCTGATGCCCTCTTCTGGACTCTGCAGGCACTGCATGCATATAGTACAAACACTGAACATTCAGGTACACGCAACGTACATTACATAAATCTTATAAAGAAAACTCAGTGGAAATGAGGGAATGTGTACTTACTCGACAACCCTGTATACTGACTGCCCCTTGGGCCTCCTGCACAATAACTGATGAGTTCTTCTGGAATAGCAGCTTGGTGTAAGCTAGGGCCATACAGGACTCTTCGCCTCTCCTTTGGTAGCTCGGTGCTGTTGTCTGATATCTCACTGAGTGTTCATTGCTCCCTCCCCAGCTGCTTGGCCCCTGGCATCACCAAGCCCCGACGTGTGAGGGCTGCTGCATCGTGAGGAAGAGGAGGATGCCTCAGCCACTCGCCAGCTCCCGTCTGCACCATGAGTGATGAGCGGCGGCTGCCTGGCAGTGCGGTAGGCTGGCTGGCGTGCGGAGGCCTGTCGCTGCTAGCCAACGCCTGGGGCATCCTCAGTGTGGGTGCCAAGCAGAGGAAGTGGAAGCCTCTGGAGTTCCTGCTGTGTACACTGGCGGCCACCCACATGCTCAACGTAGCGGTGCCCATTGCCACCTACGCCGTCGTGCAGCTGCGGAGGCAGCGTCCCGACTACGAGTGGAACGAGGGCCTCTGCAAAGTCTTCGTGTCCACCTTCTACACCCTCACTCTGGCCACCTGCTTCTCCGTCACCTCCATCGCCTACCACCGCATGTGGATGGTCCGCTGGCCAGTCAACTACCGGTGAGCACCGACGTCTGGGTGTGCTATGCCAGGATGGGTGAGAAGGTCCAGGAGCGGGGGCGTGGCATGCAGGTGGAGTGCTCATGACTGAACAGGGGTGTCGCAGCACACAAATGCCTGATGAGAGGGACAGGTGCACGAATGGCTGTCCAGTGAGGAGCCAAGGTCCTGCAGTGCTGGCTGGGTGGAGACTGTACTGTCAGTGGGGAAGGTTTGTTGGGGCCCTCTGTGGTCCCTTGGTAATGCCAGGTTTCTCTGTCCTGCCCCGCCCCATGCCAGGCTGAGCAATGCCAAGAAGCAGGCGGTGCACACAGTCATGGGCATCTGGATGGTGTCCTTTATCCTTTCGGCCCTTCCTGCCGTTGGCTGGCACGACACCAGTGAACGCTTCTACACCCATGGCTGCCGCTTCATCGTGGCTGAGATCGGCCTTGGCTTCGGCGTCTGCTTCTTGCTACTGGTGGGTGGCAGCGTGGCCATGGGCGTGGTCTGCACAGCCATTGCCCTCTTCCAGACACTGACTACGCAGGTGGGGCACCGGGCGGACCGCCGTGCCTTCACTGTGCCCACCATCGTGGTGGAGGATACGCAGGGCAAGCGTCGCTCCTCTATTGACGGCTCGGAGCCTGCCAAAACCTCGCTGCAGATTACGGGCCTGGTGGTCACCATCGTGGTCATCTATGACTGCCTCATGGGCTTCCCTGTGCTGGTGGGTGAGGCTGTTGGGTAGGGAGCTTCTAGGACAGCCTAGGGACTGGGCATCAGGTGGCTGAAACCTCAGGCTTGATTTCTGAGCTGTGAATTATCGCTCCCATTTTACAGATTTGGAAGGCAGAGTTCAGAGAGGTAGAGAACCTGCCTAAAGTCAGGGTAGATGTGATGAGACTTGAGCCCTTGTCAGCTGACTAGGTAGGGTCTTTTTGTCACACCGCAGAGGTACTTTCTCCCATGCCCCAAGGCCCTTTCCATGAGAAGCAATGCAACTGCCTTCCCCTGCCCAGGTCCCAGGATGTGGCCAGTAGGTAGGGGACGTTGAATTGGCATAGGGAGGCCCCTAATACCTTCTCTGAAGTTGCACTTCATTGTCAGCCTGGAGAAGGAAGGTAAATTAAAGGCTCCCTGGATGAAGGCCTTGCTAGCCATGGTGCAGCGGGACTGCCTGCAGTTCGCGGAACAGCTTGGACGAGGCTGGCTCAAGATTGAAGTTTACACTCAGTAAACAGCTCCTGCCTTACTCCTGCCTCAAAAGGTCTGGGAGAGACAAGAGCCAGACCACAGCCAGCCTGCCCACATAGCCGTGAGTTGCTGCTGGACACAGTCCCAGAGAAGACCCAGATCCGGGGCAGCTTCAGAATCAAGGGCCTCTCGGGCTGCATCCCTGGCTCTCTCTGACACTGTCCCTCAGCAGACCAATCACCCTCCCATCTAAGGTCCTCATCTACAGTTGGGCCTTTATGTCAATGGTAAGAGCTAAGAATCTGTCCTGAGCAGCACAAAGCACTGTAAAGATGGGAGGGGCCACCCCAGCATGTTCTCAGAGTTGGGACCCACCCCAGCATGTTCTTGGAGCTGGGAAGTGGATGCCATCAATGGAGCCTCTCTGCTTGTCACAAGCATTATCAACAGTTCCTACGTCAGGGCTGGAGAGATGGTTCGGTAGTTAAGAACATGGCTGTTCCTGCAGAGGACCTGGTTTTGTTCCCTACCAGTATCCACATGGTGATTCACAGCTACCCATAGGCACATGCGTGGTGTACATACAAGCAGGCAAAACATACATAAATAAATGCTTTAAAAAGTGAAACTAGCCAAACACTGGTGGCGCAGGCCTTTAATCCCAGCACTAGGGAGGCAGAGGTACGTGGATCTCTGTGAGTTCGAGGCCAGCCTGGTCTACAATGTGAGTTTCAGGACAGACTTCAAGGCTACAGAGAAACCCTGTCTCAGAGAAAGGAAAAAAAAAAAAAAAAGCCCATTTCACAGACGGAGGAAATGGAGCCCCTGAGAAATCCAGCGGCTTTCCAGGGATTACCCAGATGGCAGAACAGATACGCTTTGCCCAATTTTGCTTTGTTGCAGCGTCATTAAACATTTCCCAAGCTGAGGAGGGGACCCTGGGAAGAGCCCTTTGGCTGCTGGGTCTCCTCTGGAGTCTGAGCTTGGAGGGCCAGAGCTTAGGAGGCCATTGCCCCAGGGAGATATGGCAGGGACAGGAACAGGCTTGAGGCCTGTTTTTCCTGGCCTGTTCCTTTGCAGGCAGGTGGCAGTAACTCCTGTCACATCATCCCATGGGCACCCGTGAGGCTGCTGCCCAGCACACTGAGGGGTGATATGCACAGCTGAGCTATATACTCAGGGTGGGTACGGGACCCTGCCAGTTTCCTGCAGCCACCACCTAGTCCTCCTTTTCCTCTGGGCAGTGGGTGATGGGTTCTGCCACTCTGGCGGTGCAGCTGTGGCTAGGAGGGATGTTGTAGGGAGGGACCTGTAGGTCAGGCCCAGCCCTGTGTCCACAGGTGGTGAGCGTCAGCAGCCTGCGGGCTGACGCCTCGGCGCCCTGGATGGTGTTGTGTGTCCTATGGTGCTCTGTGGCCCAGGCCTTGCTGCTCCCTGTCTTCCTCTGGACCTGTGACCGCTACCGGGCAGACCTCAAGGCAGTCTGGGAGAAGTGCATGGCCCTGATGTCCAATGATGAGGACTCTGACAATGGTAGGATGGCCTCCGGGTGGCCTCTGGGGAGGGACAGCGCTTGGGTGAGATCACTGGGTGTCAGGTGAGGTAGTCATTTGGTATATTCCCACCACATGGCACTTAAGTGACCATGTTCACCACCACCAGATATTCCTGTAGTGATAGTCTGTATGCCAGGAGCTGTCAGCCTGTGGGGGTGTTTAGTCCCATGGAGTTCCCACCCCAAATCTCAGAGGAGCAAAGTAGCCCAATATGTCAGCCTTCAGACTCACAGCTAAAGTGTTCTGTAGCTGGGATTTGAACTCTGAACCCTTGCCTGCCCTTCCAGCAAACAAGTCCCTTCCTTATGGAGATCCCTAAAAACCTTACTGTTGCTACCACGTTTTCATGATGCTATGCTTCTGTCCTGTCCTGCAGAGACCAGCTTAGATGGCAGCATCTCCCCCGACCTAGTATTGGAGCGCTCCCTTGACTACAGCTATGGAGGTGACTTTGTGGCCTTGGACAGGATGGCCAAGTATGAGCTCTCTGCCTTGGAGGGAGGCTTACCCCAGCTCTACCCTCTGCGGCCCCTGCAGGAGGATCGGATGCAGTATCTGCAGGTAAGGTTGAGGCAGAACAGAGGGACCTCAAAAGTCTCTCCCTCTCTCTTTCACCTGCTTGCTCTTGCTCTCCTTCTCTCTCCCTCTCTCGCTTGCATGCACGCATGCATGCACGCACGCACGCACGCATGCACGCACGCATGCACGCACGCAGAGATCAGTGGCAGTGGATGGCTGTCAGCCTTTGGTTTTTACCTCGAGGTCCCAGTCTGTGCGGGTGGGCCCATCCCCGTGCCCTGGAAGAGGGATCCATTGGTGTCTGTGAACCTTCCCATGAGACTTTCCAACTGACCCAAGCTCAGTCAACACCGAGTTTCAGAGAGGTTGTCACATGCCCCAAATCTCAAAGCGCCGATCCAGGGGGTCCTAGTCCCTGACCCACAAACTGCTCTGCAGGGCGCGGGGAGGCATCAGTGCGGGTTTCCAGGAGGGCAGCCCCGTTTCAGCCCGGCCGGGTGCTCGCAGGTCCCACCCACACGGCGGTTCTCCCACGATGACGCCGACGTATGGGCCGCCGTCCCGCTGCCCACTTTCCTACCGCGCTGGAGCTCCGGCGAGGACCTGGCAGCCCTGAAACACCTAATGCTGCCCGCGGGGCCCGACCGGCGGCGCGGGAGCCTGCTGGCTTTCGCTGAGGACGCACCCCCATTCCGCCCGCGCCGTCGTTCGGCCGAGAGCCTGCTGTCCCTGCAGCCCTCGTCCGTGGATGGCGGCCCGCGTCGCACCCACGACTCGCCTCCAGGCAGCCCGCGTCGCCGCCCCGGGCCCGGCGCCCGCTCCGCCTCGGTCTCGCTGCTGCCCGATGCCTTAGCGCTGACAGCCTTCGAGCGCGAGCCCCAGGCCCTGCGTCGTCTACCCGCCCCAGCGCGGCCCTTCCCGGCCGCCTCCTACTGCACAGAGCCTTGTGAGGTCCCGACGCCTCCTGGCGGCCGTGCGCAACGCAGCCATGGACGCAGGGCCACGCGCGCGCATGCGGGGCCCCTGCAGACCGGCCTGAGCGCGTCGTGGGGCGAGCCCGGAGGCTTGCACGTGGTGGGCGGCGGCAGCACCAGCAGCTTTCTGAGCTCGCCTTCAGAGTCCTCGGGCTACGTCACGCTGCACTCGGACTCACTGGGCTCTGCGTCCTAGGGCCTTCACGGGCCTCTCCAGAGATGCCATGCAGATGGGAGAGGCTCTGCACCAAAGATGTCACCGCATGTAGTTAGGAGCGCGGACAAGAGCCACCCACCCTAGGGGTGATTGGATGGTTGTCTCTGCGCCCCTCTTGTGGTTCCTTCCTTCTGATATCGCCTGGAGGAATGATGGCCGCCCTTGATGGCTGCATAGGACACAGACCTGCTGCTTAGCACAGCACCTCCCAGGAATGGACAGACTGTGCCTTTGAAGTGAGTGGCATCTGCACATTTGGTACACCTCCCCTAGGCTCTGAGGCTAGACTGGGGTATATAGGGGACCCTGAGACCCGTCCACCATGAGAAAGGACAAAATAAGTCTCTTCTCGGAGAAGCTTAAGCTAGAAGCTACAGGACGACGTTTATCTTTACTGGCCCTGCATCTGCCTCCCCTCAAGGGTATGGCCTGTAGAGCTTCTGTGAGCACAGGGGTCTTCAGAACCCAAACAAGTTCTACTGAGCAGGCTTCCCCGTGACCTGCCTCAGTTTCCCTTCTCTGATGAGTGGATGACCATGATACATCTCTCAGGGCTGTTTGAAGAATAATCCTGGTCTATGTGCCCTCGTACTTGAATGGACCAGATGCGAGAGGTAGTCTAGGGCCCTTTGTGAGGGTTAGCCTTTAGCACGTGACCCCCTGGATCTGAGGCCTCCCCATCTCAATGACCCTTGCCCTCTTGGAAACTCACCTTAGCTAAAGCACAACACCATGGGTATAACAGCCACCTTGGCCCCCATTAGTGTCCCCGTGCTCAAGACTCCACCGTATTGCCTGTCTCCCACTATGCCAGCCACTTCTGTATCCTCTCTGTACCTGGTGCAGAGAGCTGGAGCAATGGAAGTGGCTTCCCTGTCTTGGTGCCCATCTCCAGCTTTGCCTGCAACTCACACAGGCAAAGGCCCCACAAAGGGTGTCCTCTACCCCTCCTCAGCCACAAAGAAGGGCTCTGCTCTCCTGGGTAGACTGCTCTCTGGACTGTGCCAGGGACATAGGTCTTCCCAGGAGATACCCAGGCTGTGAGCTGGGAATGGGGTAGCACAGCCGTGTCAGGCAGAGCCTTTGTGCTGGGACCTGGAGATGGTCTTAAGGCCAGCACAGAGCAGCCTGTGCCCCCACCCCCTTTTCACTGCCCAATGGCCAGGCCCATCTCATCTCCCTCTCCAGGTGGAGTTCCAACTCCAGCTGGGGATGGGGGTGGGTGACTGCCCTATCCTAGGCCTCAGAGGTCCCTGTAGTCCCTGGGTATGGGGTCAGCGAAAGATAAGCCACCCCAAATGAGCAAAGCAGGGGACTGCAGTCTGTCCATCTCTGGACGTGGGAGAAGCTTCCTCTGGCCCATTTGCTGCTGTGCCTTTAGGGACTGATGTCATGTGGGTGGGGGCAGGGGCCACCAGCTAGCCGCTGTCTGCCTCACCGGCCTCAAATCGTCTCGGTTTTCACTCTGTTTTGTATCCAATGGCAATACTCATAACGGGGACATGGGTCCCCCCAAGTCTCTTCTACTTTTTACAAAACTTTAAGGGCAAACCCCAAGCAGAACACGCTAG
Organism: Arvicola amphibius; assembly: GCF_903992535.2. NCBI lineage: Eukaryota > Metazoa > Chordata > Mammalia > Rodentia > Cricetidae > Arvicola > Arvicola amphibius. Next base: position 3,995,202 of record NC_052052.2, on the reverse strand, counting down.
GCACCAGGGCTCTTTCCCAGTCCTTCCTTGTTCGGCCTCCCTGTTTGCTGACACCTGTAAGGACCTCGGCCACGGGTTACCAGTAAGAATGCTAACTGTATACCACCGCCCAGCCCTGAGTCAGGGATTCGTTTGTAGATTTTTGAAAAACAGCTTTTCTCTCTGTACAGGACCCAATAAAAATGTCCTCATGGTTTGCACACAGCCTTCTGAGGCTGGTTCACGGAAACCTGTCTTTGCAGCCCTAACCAGTTACTCCCCAGCTACTGACGTCTACAGATCCTGACGTCTAGACCCGTGTACTATTCCCTTGGACTTGCCATTTCTCCAAGCAGGTGCTGCAGTCCTGGCCAGCGCGACAGACCTGGGCCCACAACTGTAGGAAGCAGCGGGTGGGCTCCAAAACCCACCAGTCAGAGAAAGGTCCTCTGACACGGGTGGCAACCTGGCACCTGTGCATGGCGCCAGGATTTGGTCGCCCCTGTGAGGTTGTCTAGGTACCTCTAAGACTGGCTTGGAGACCTCCCTCTCAGACACTGGTTGATTCACCGACCACTCCTTCTGATCCTCGCTGAGAGGCCGCCACCTAGCGGTAGAGGAGAGAAAAGTCTTGGCTTTTCTCTCACCAGGTTGGCTGACCAGAGGCCGCCTTGAGATGGCCAGGGCTGGGCTCTGTACTGGTTCTTGCTCCAGAAAGCCCGCGGTGTGGGAATGGGTTAGTGTGGGAGAGCCAAGTTGCGGAGAATCCTGAGTAGACCAGAGCGTGTTTATCGGCAGGGCAAGAGCCGCCCCAAACTTAATATTACGTCGTACACTCACGTCTCAGTCTCTGTACAAACAGCCAGTTTTTATTCAGAATTGCACGTTGGTACTAAGAGGTGCTGGACCCCAGGCTGGCCCACGACAGGAGCCTGGGAGCAAAAAGCTCTCCTCTGTAGTCGCAGCACATATATAACAGGTGCAAGAGCACTCCAAGAGCCTAGGGCTCAGAAGGCGCTCTGTGGTCCCGGGCACCCGTCTTTTCAGAACACAAAATGCGCAGCTCTTGGAAGTGCCGAGCTTTGCACGGGTGGTGCCACGCAGCGATGGGTGGGACCTGGGATTGTGACGAAGCAGCGACATTGGAGCACTCATTGCACCTTAGGGGCGGAGCCCCTGCTCTGCATCAGCACCCTGAAGCCGTGGGCATCCGCGAAGGGAGGATCTTGGAGAGCGCGCCCACAGGGTGGGCCCCGTGCAGAGGCGGAGGAGGGTGCGATGGTAGTGAGAAGGTCTTAGGTGGGGGTGGGATGGGATGGAAGCCCCTCGCTGGAGGGGCGGGGCTCTGTGCGCTTTGTGCTCGTGGGAACGGAGCGCCCGAGGCCAGTTGAATGGACCAGGGCGGAGCAGCGATTCTCCTCGCTGTGAGGGGTCCGCTCTGCGCCGCTGGCGACCGCAACCTTCCCACCGTGACGCAGTCGTGGAGAGGGGGGTCAGGGGCGGAATGCCAGCCCTGGGTCCCTGGGAAAGGGGCACATTCCACACGTCCCCTCCTAGCTCCACTAGAGGTGGGAGGAGGGAGCTGATCTGGCTGGTAGGTGGGACCGGAGTGGGTGAATTCACGTAGACCCCCATCCGCAAGTGGGCCACCGATTGAAAGAGTTCCTGCAGTCACCATAGGGGCGCCCCAAATAGTTTCCGTGTCCCCAGACTAGACAGCGGGTAATGGGGCGGGGGAAGGGTCTTGAGTCTGAATCCTTGCCTGGGACTCACCAAGGACGCCACACCCCAAGCCCGGGTCTCGGGTTCTCGGTTTGGTAGTTTGACGCTGGTTGCGGTGCGGGAACGCCGGTAGAGGACTCGGGGAGACCTCTAGGGAGAGGGAACGGGGACAGCGGGGACTGGGAGTCACCTGCGACGGTAGCAGGAGCCCAGATGGCCGGGAGGCAGGGCCTGAGAATAGAGACCGCCTGCGGGCTGGCGCTGTCCATGGTGCTGCCCGCCCTGCGCTCCAGCACCAGGGGGCAGCGCAGGCCGCTGCCATCTTCTCCGCGCCGAAGCCGCTGGCTCACGCCGGGCAAGCAGCCTTGGAAGCCAGACGGGTGGTCGATCCCAGTGGGTACTGGCCAGAGTCCTGAAGAAAGGAAGGGAGGAGAGGAGGGAACAGAAGAGGTGTGGAGGATAAAAGGAAGGGGAGATGCATAAGGACATCCAGGGAGAAGATGGTTTCCTGGGTGGGGCAGACCTATGCTCACACTCAGGCTGCAAGGCTACAGACAGGCCAGACAGGCCTTGGCTGTCCTTCCCCACATCCACCCCAGCTAGGTGGTGGACCGTCTCTACCCATCCCCCATCCTACCCTAGGCTATCACTTGTAGCTCAGACTGCTCTCCAGCTCTCCATCCTCCTGCCTCAGCTTCCCAAGCGCAGGGTTTACTGGCAAACGATGCCACGCCTAGCCCCAAGACCCCATGGCTCGCTCTCACATGTCCCTCCCAATGTCTCATTGTAGATCTTTGAGCCCTTACTTCGCTACCTTGCAATGAATTCTGAAGACTTTTCATGTACTTGACACTCAGCTCCAGGATGTCAGCCTTTTCCAACTTCCGTTTTCGTATCTGCCAAGTCACAAGATGCTCTCTTAACAGGCAGACTGGGGAGGGCTGGACCAGTTGCTCCCCTCCTCTCCTGCCTTACCTGATGTGAGTAGTGTCTCTCCAGAAGAGATCTGAGCTGCTCCAGTGACATGTTGATGCGTGCACGGCGCTTCTTCTCCATCAGAGGCTTGGAGATCTGTGGGCCAGCCGGTAATCTTCAGAGGGAGAGCCCTAGCTTCCCAGGCCTCCATTCCCTCCACCCCAGGGGTCCCCAACCCCGGGAGTCCTCATCCCAGACCCTTCAGGACCCCCAGACCTTTCGGAAGCTGCTGGCTGAGCCACTGGGGCTGCCCCTCAACGTGGGCTCGGTGCCCATTTTGTGATGTCTGCGCAGATAGTAGGCTGTGGTGCCTTTATAGGGGTACCTCGTTTGCATGTCAATGAGGCTCTAGGAACTGGAAAAGCCCAGAGGGGGAGGGGAGGGGACAGAAAAGGGATGCCATACAGGGGAGCTGTCCCTGTGTCCCTCTATGGGGCCCCTTCCAATGGCCCAGGCTGCCTCTGGCTTTCAAGATGCTTTCTGCTTCCCTGAGGACTCCATTTATTTATTTATTTATTTATTTATTTATTTATTTATTTATTTATTTATTTATTATTTATTATTTTAAATTTCTTCCTTGAGCCACCACTACTCTTTCAGTATGAAGACTTTTCCCAAACCCATCCTCTCCAGGCATTGTTGAGCCAGCTACTGTAGGTTCTGAGCCTCAACCACAGTCTCTACTTGCCAAGTCTTGGCGCTTCTCATCTCCCAACATTCTTCTGGTGGTCCTCCAGTGTCACAGGGAGCTTTGTGGGCTGCATGCCACCCTAAATGATGACGATGGAGCCCTAGGTGTCCTGAGGTCTGATGAAGACGGCGAGGAGTGCTGGCCTTTCCTTTCATGCTCTGGCCACGCTGAGATGCTAAATTAGTCTCTCTAATGTCGGGACAATGTAGCAATTTTCTGCCTGTGGCTGCTCAAAGCCAGTCGCAAGCGGAGCCTGTTGGGGCCATGCGGCAACATGTGTCCCATTAAAGCATGCAGCCCGCCCGCAGGGCCACAATAGGCCTCCTCCATCCAAGGACCCAGTGCCTGGAGTATTGGCTGATAGGACCCAATGTAGAGACTTCCAGCTAGGAGGCAGACCACCCCAGCCCCAGCCCTGGGCTTTCAGGCTTGTGACCCTGGTGAAGGACCAGTCTTTAAGAGGAAAAGCAACTGAACTGTGTGTGATAGCTTGCACCTTTAATCCCAGCATTAAGAAGGCAGAGGCAGACAGATCTCTGAGTTCGAGGCCAGTCTGGTCTATAGAGAGGATTTCAGGACGGACAGTGCTACACAGAGAAAACCTGTCTCGAAGTGGTGGGGGGTGGGATGGAGGAGGAGAACAACTGGGGTTCAGTTCTGTGGACCTCTTAAGTTCAGTGAGTGGGGAGTCGGGAGTGGGGACCACTGATGCTCCGAGGAGAGTCCAGACTGCATCGTATGTCCCTGTCTGCTTGTCCATTTTCCATGTTGTGAGGACACAGGAGGCCCTGGGACCACCTACTATATAGGACAGGGCAGCAATCCCTCACTCCACTCCCATTGCTTCCGGGAAGTCAGAATCACAGCTGTGACTGACAAGGCTGACCTCCAGGGAAATTCTTGGGTTCAAACCTAAATAACGCCTTTTCTTGCACTCTCTGGGTCTTAGTTTGGGGGCCAGAAGACTGAAGTGGCATTCCTGACAATGCCTATGAGGCCAAAGAAGTCGCACAAGTCCTACAGTTTTCTCTGTGGTCACGGAATGAAAACAAGGACCTCTGTAGGGGTTCACAAGGATATTGCTGGGTCAAGACGCCCCCAAGCCGGGCATCTTTCTGACCCCTTCACTCTCCCTCCCCCACCCCACTCTGGGCATTGACGGGCCTTGTCGGTGCTCTCCCAAGCGCCAAGCAGCGTGGAGAATCGAGATCCGCCCTCCCCCTTTCAGGCCTGGGCAAAGGCGACCAGAACTCTGGAACGTTCTCCTGCCCCCACCGCAGGGTGGGTGGACCAGGTCCGGCTGGGTTTGTACCCTGGGCTGGTGACGGGGCTGAAGCCCAGTGGCGAGCGCTGCCACGCGCCGGATAGCTTTAAAGCGCCAGGGCCAGCCAGGTCGGGACGGCCTCCGTGCGCCTAGCTGTGGCTTTGGGGAGGTGGCGGCGAGGTACAAAGGCGCCGCGGGGCAGGCGGGCGGGAGGCTCAGCACAAAGGGAGCAGCCGAGTGTTAAGGGCATTGTGCGGGTTGTACAAAGCGGGACCCGCGCCCGCGTCCGCCTTCTCGGGGACAAACTCCTGGCTCCCCGCGGCGCTCAGGCTTCCAGCTGCCGCACATCTGTAGGGAGGCCGGGCGCGAGCCTCACCTCGACGGGTCCCCTCCACCCTCCTCGCTCTCAAGCCAATCAAGAAGCAGAGCAATTTGTCTTGTAATTACAATACTTCCCCATAAACTGCAGCCCGCGCCTTTCAGTCCAGTGCATTAGCAAACCAATGGTTCTGTGCACAGCTTTCCCGGAGCGCTGCGGGGCGCGGGGTACTGGTCCCGCCCCCTCTCCAGAATTAGGGTCACTATTAAGTTTCCCTCTCTTGCTCCCGCTCGCACCCCACTACCCTCCACTGTTTGGGCCATCACCCCTCCCAAACCTACGCCCAGGGATCCCGGCTGCACTATGTGGGGCGGTTCATGTGGGTGGCTAAGTGTTTCTTAGGTAGTGGAAAATTGACCACAAAATGTACTAATCTGCAATGTTCTGCTTTGGCTGGGGGAAATGAGGCCCGCCACGGGGCCAGGACCGGATTCTCAGCGGTTGTACTCTGCTAAGATCTGTTTAACAGTCCTGCTGCTTGGCTGCATCGTGCCTCCCACCTCCCCTTTCCCGTGGGCTGGTCCTTGGGCATGGGTCTCTCTACCTGTGAAGACTTCCCTGGTTTTCCTTCCTCTGATACTACAACTCCTCTCCCCGTCCCTGTGCCTGCTCCTTGGCTGAGGGTTGTGCAAGCTCACGACCAGGAGGGACCATCTCGCTCCCCCCTGCCCGCCCCCAGCTCCGAAACCATCTTCTTCATTCTACTGCAGTGGTTTCCATTTCGGCTTCGTCCTCTGGGTAGCCTCCTCTCCCGCTAAGTTAGAGCCAGACCTTTGTATCCAGCAAGGTCACTGGAAAAGGTAAAGAGATGCAGGCTGAGGACAGCTGTTCCATCTGTCCACGAGGGACGTCTTACCTCCACCCGCAGGCAGACCCACCAGGGAGAACGCAAAGCTTTCCCAGAGGTGAGGAGAGACAGCTGCTCACCGTACTCTCTATGAGCAAGCTGGGCACAGTACACTGTCTTTTGGACTGCCGAGAAGGTCATGGACCAACTTAGAAACCCTGCTTATGCAAACCAGGATGTAGGCCACCAACTCCTTTTCTGTCTTTAGCACTCAGAGTCCCCAAGGTACCTGGAAAGGAGCACAGGCCCAGGAGGAGCAAGGGGGAAAACCCAGGCCCCTTTTGTTCATTCAAGGAAAAATGTTTGCTCTCAGTCCACCCTTGCTCCCACCCCTTTCTCACACTGAGGAGTTTAAGGCTGAAAATGACCCAGTGTCTTTGTGCCTTTCCCATTTGCTTTCTTGACTTTGGAAAACACACACACACACACACACGTCTGGAAACAAAGCAAGAAAGGGGTTTGGAGCCCCCATACAAGAGCCCTCCCAGATGTCCCACCTCCCATCTCAGACACCAGCCCTAGTGTCCTCCTGAGTGGTGAGAACCCTTCCTTCCTGAACTTTCTGCTTTAATCAGTGCTAAAGGATAAGCCGGGCCTGCAGAGCACTGTGGGTGCTGGTGGTAACTGGAGGAAGAGCCTGTTTCCCTCGCAGATGTGGGACCAAGTGATGGCTGTGTGTAATTAACTATCAGGGACACAGCAAAGGCCTGAAAGGACTCAGTGGATTGTCTCCAGATGGGGTTGGAGAGGCTGCGATTGTTTAACTCTGTTTAGCTGTGGGGAGACTTTGAATTGCACAGCAGCCAAGGGCCCTTCAGGGGACAAAGGCTGGGACTTCAGTGAGTGCATCAACACTGACCAGGCCAGCCCAGCTCAGGAAGAGTGAATTCAGAGAGAACCTCTTTGTCCTGGCCTTTTGTGTCTCTCCGGAGCTGGCTCTAATCTTTAAATATTTACCCGGCCCCTTTGTGCACATATGACTTACGCACCGTGGGCTGATGTACTCATAAATCACGCGTCATTTACCAGACTGGAAAGAGCCGCTTTCATTCCTCCAGCCTGTGACTGCCAGAAAAGAGGAGAGAAAACTTTCTTTTGGAAGACCCATAGCCACGCTGGCCAGACTCCTCCCCACTGCCCTCTGGATAGGCCCAGAAGCCCTGAATAGCCAGGAACTGCAGAGGGGGAAACAGCCCTCTGCAGATGACTGACCTGGCATCCATCACTGGGGAGGGTGCTAAGAGAGCCTCTGGGCTTTTCTCCTGCTTGGCTCCAGGCTTGAATGAAATAACACAGCCAGCTTCCACCCTGGGGATTTTCTGTGTAGGATGACGAAGGGCTTGCCAATGCTCATCTCATCCACGCACCTGTACCTGCCTTGGACTTGGTCTCTTCTTCATAATCCCTCTCACTCAATAAACTCATGCGGCTTCAGAAACTAAAGTCTAGGGGCTAGAGAGGTGGCTCAGTGGTTAAGAATGTATATTGTTCTTGCGGAAGACAGCTCACAGCCACCTGTAACCCCCAGCTTGAGGGGGTTCAACTGGCCTTTGGCTTCCCCTGGCATCTACACTCGTGCGTGCACACACACACACACACACACACACACACACACACACAACTTAAAATAAGAAAAATGAATCTTTAAAAAGTCTGAAAACGATTTCATCTCAGCTTGTGGTTTTATTTGGAGATGTTAAGGTGATTCTTAGTGTTGGTAATCACCTCAAGTCATGAAGAATTGAGCCAAGTTGTACCGGGCAATAGTCTCTAGCCATCAAGAATTGGTTGGCCCCAGCCTGACCACTCTGCTCCACTTGTAGAAACAATATGCCTGGGTACAGAAACAACCCACCTTGCTTCCAGTCAAACGAAAAATACCTGTAACTTCCTGTAGCTACCTACATACGTGTGCATGTGTACAGACATGTCTCCAGCCTCTCTAAGTGCAGGCAGCCTTCATCCAGAGGAAAGATTGGAGCTCAGTGCTGTTGATAAAGCAGTCTCAGCCTGTCCAGATCAAGTTTGTCTGCTTCTCTGCCTCAGTTTCCTTAGTGTCTGAAACAAGACAGCTCTCCAGCAGGGCCCAGACAGGAAGGCTGCTTTAGCATCTAAGGATGGTGGCATCTAAGGATGGGGAAGGCACACGCTGCGGAGGGACCCTACTGCCTGAGAAGGAGAAGGAGCTCCTCTTGTGCTTGCCTGGAAGATGCTGGGACAAAACACTCAGGCGCTTATTTTCAAGGAGAGGAGCAGTGCACCCCAGGACTTCCCCTGTCCTTTTCACCACTCTGGAGATCTGTCACCTCCTGTGTTTGGAGGAGAGCCGGGGACACAGCGAGACTGTTCCGTCAGACTCCTTTCCTCTCTGGTAGGAAAGCAAGCCTGCATTTCCCTATGTGCACATCTGGCTGTTTCAGTGTGTGGCTGTTTCCCTGAGTCTGCATGTGCTCTTTGGTCACATCCCTGGATATATGCATGCTCTCCACGCGACTGTTCCTCTGGTTATCTGTACTCCCTGTGTATAACTGTTTCCTTGGGTGTAGATACTCTTTGTGTGTAGCTATATGTCCGGGTGTGCTGTGCTGTGCTGTGTGGCTGTTCCCCTGGGTATATACATTGTGATGGAGGACTCTCATTGGTTAATAAAGAAACTGCCTTGGCTTTTTGATAGGGCAGGATTTAGATAGGTGGAGTAGACAGAACAGAATGCTAGAAGTGAGGCAGATGCCTTGGGCAACCGTCATGCCTCTCCTCTCTGAGACAGTCGCCATGATTCTCTGACCTGAGTCAGATGCGATGGAGCCAGCCGCCAGGTCAGACATGCTGAATCTTTCCCGGTAAGACACCACTTCATGGTGCTACACAGATTATTAGTAATGGGTTAATCAAGATGTGAAAATTAGACAATAAGAGCTTGAACTAATGGGCCAGGCAGTGTTTAAATGAATACAGCTAGTGTTTTGTTATTTCGGGGCATAAGCTAGCCAGGTGGCCAGGAGCTGGGTGGCAGGAACGCAGCCCGCTGCTCCTCACTACAACACTGTCTGAATGTGATTGCTTCTCTGGCCATGGGTACTATCTGCAACTGTTTCCTGAGCATGTACATCCTCTGTGCCACCGTTTCTCTGGTTACACACATGCTCAGATGTGCATAAACTTGCCTGGTTGCCTCTCCATCACTGCACTATGAGATTTAGGCCCCAACGCTTACAGCCATCCCAGCGATCCCCTAAAACTTCACATTCCCTGGAGTGTAGTCCCACCCGGCAGAGAACATCTTTCCCTTTCTCCTACCTCCAGGATGAGGTTGAAGAAGGACTGGGGCCTCAGGGGAGGTGACAGGCAGAGGACAGAGTTGCTCAAGCTCTCTGGTCAGTTACACTTTACTGGTTGCCTTAGAGTGGAGATCAAAAGCTCAGGGCCTAGGAAGGGGCTTCTGCCAGGGAGGGTTTTGTGCCTCCAAGTCAGGAGCCCTCCCTGGAGTGAGGGGCTACAAGCACCCTCTAGTGGCTCTGATGTGTCTTGGCTCAGGGGAGAGGTCCCAAGTCTGGAGAAGCCATGAGGAACAGGCAACAGTCAGAACTCTGGCTTTAAGCCCCTTGGCAGTGAAAACCAGGCGTCTGTCACTCAGTCACCTTTATGTCCTGCTTAGCCTTTAGTGTCAAATTGACACAGCCTAGTTATCAGAGAAGAAAGTCCGATTGAGGACTTGCCTAGATTGGACTGAGCATGTCTGTGGGGAGTGGGGGGGGATGAAGGACACACAACATTCCTCAGGCTGGTTGGTGATACTATGTAGCAAGCATTCTTATTGTTCTTAATAATAAAAACATGAACTCAGATATCATGGGGTGAAATCTGAATGCTTAAAGAAGCAGAGCGGCAGCCACTAGAGAGTTCTTACCTCTACCAACGCTCAGACCAAAGGGTGATCCTCTCTCTACAAATCCTCAGACTGTAGGAATCTCCAGACTGCATCCTCAGACTGCTCCTCAAACTGATTGCTTCAGACCACTGCCTTAGACTGCACTGAGCTTCTGTCTCCTCCCACCTTATAGTCCTCTCTCTGCCCAACCATATCACTCCTGTCTCCACCACCCCAGTGCTGGGATTAAAGGCCTATAACCCCAAGTGCTGGGATCACCTTTGTATGAGCTCTTTTTCTCTTTTAGACTGGATCAATATCATGTAGCCCAGGATGGCCTTGAACTAACAGATATCCGTCTGTCTCTATCTCCTGAGTTCTGGGAATAAAGGTGTGTGCCACCACTGCCTGGCCTCCAGTGGCTTAGCTCTGCACTCTGATCTTCAGGCAAGCTTTATTTGTTAAAACACAAACAAAATATCACTACAGTACTGGACAGTCTGAGAAAGTTCGCTAAGGATGAGCAGGTGAACCAGCCTGAAAGCAGTGTTTCTCCGTGGTACCTGCCCTCACTTCCATCAGCAAAGGCCTGTGACCTGGAACTAACTGTTAAGCCAAATGAACCCTCTCCTCCTCAAGTTCCTTCTGGCCAATGTTTCATCACAGCGGCGGAAAGGAGACTAGAAAGCCATATTTGGTGTGGGTGTGCATGTTGCTGGGGTTTCACCATAACTGAACCATTAAATCTCTTTCTCCTTCCTGTCACCTCACTTTAACAAATGTCTCCCAAGCACGATTGGGACACAGTGATGGGCTTTGTAGAGTATCCTGACTCTGGTCACTCTGATCCTTCCAGGTCACTGTCGCCCAGTGAGGAAAGTCAGGGTAAGACTTCAAGCAGGAGCTGGGCAGAAGTCGTGGAGGATGCTGTTCTATAGCCTGCTCTCGCCTACGCTTAGCTTTCTTATACAGCTCAGGAACACCTGTCAAGGGATGGTGGTACCCACAGCGGACTGGGCCCTCCTATATCAATTAATAATCAAGATAATACCTCACTGGCCTGCCCACAGACCGCCTGATGTATGCCATTCCTCAATCAAGGCTTTTCTTTTCAGGTGACTCTAGGTGGTGACAAGTTGACATTAAGGTTAAGCAGAACAACGGATGATTGTCCAAGACGGTGAAATAAGGATTCCGTTTCACAGGAAGACAAGGTTCACAGAAGTTACCTGCCTGTGGTCACCAAGACAGGATATAGAGTACTCGAGCCTGGGACACCAGGTTCCCCACTCCAATGCCCACACATCACAGTTCCTGCCAGGCTGTGTGTTCACATGCAGGGTTCACCCCAGCAGCCTGGCCCCAGATTCTCCTGGGGCCTGTCTCCCATCTTGCGGAAGCTTGCTGCTTCCTGTCTCTGCCTTTCAAATCCAGCATCAGCTCTTGGTTCCTTGATGATGCTCTCATTTCCAGGAGCTGGTAAGTTCTGCCAGCTCCCAAAGTCTTCCATGCACCCTTCCTATCCTGCAGGTCTCGCACCCTAGGGACTCTCTCCTGGACTCAATCCAACCAACCAAACCCCACACTCCATGGACTGGGGATATAACTCAGTAGACTGCTTGCCTATCATACAAGAAGCCTTCAGGTCAGTCCCCAACCCGATAGTGATGGCTCACACCTGTTAACTCCAGCCTTCCGGAGGGGAGAGGCTGAAGAAGCAGATCCAGGGCGTCTTCCAGGTACCAAGTGAGTTCAAGGTTGTCCTGGGCTGCAGAGGATACACTGTCTCAAAAGCAAAACAAGGCCGGGTGGTGGGGCCTGTGCCTTTCATCCCAGTACAAGGGAGGCAGAGGCAGGTGGATCTCCTCGTAGTGGTGGATTCCAGACTGGTCGAACCCACCTCGTGTCGTGCCACATAAATACTGTATACACTTAAAAATGGCAAAAACTGAAGGAGAACTTCTGATTTTATCAGTAACATCTTCATTATAGGCAGTATGGAAAACACACACATACAAAATCTACAGGTCAATAAAAGTTGTTCAGGATGCTGCCACCTAAAGGAATTCGCCGATAGATCTCAACCGTCTCCCAGGCTTACTCGCGTTACGCTTCTTCCCCAAAGCAAGCACCGCAAAGTTTGGCACGCTGCCTGCAAAAACCGTATTTATTTCCACTTAGGAGGGGGGTGTGGTCGGTGAAGCCCGGTTGTTTCTTGGGACCAAGGCTCTAAACTCGGGATGAACTTCTACTTCCGGGCTAGCCCGTCACCGCCCCTCTGTCGACGTCAGGTTGTCCCGGCGACGGCGGGGCGGGGCCTGCGGGGGCGTGCCCGGCTCGCTTCAAATTCCGGCCCTCAGCCATGCGTGGCATCAATTCTCGCGAGAACTCGCAGGCGGCCAGTACCCAGCTCCGGGTACCTGCCCTTCCCGAGCCGGCGTCGGCGGCGGAGTGCGCAGGCGCGGCCTTCGGGTTTCCTCGGCTACAGTCGGCGCTTCGACCCGCTAGTCCGCCGCCGGCTCTTCCGCCGCCCTGCGCCATGGCGGGCTGCGCGGCGCGGGTTCCGCCGGGCTCCGAGGCGCGTCTCAGCCTCGCTACTTTCCTGCTTGGCGCCTCGGTGCTCGCTCTACCGCTGCTCACGCGCGCCGGCCTGCAGGGCCGCACCGGGCTGGCGCTCTACGTGGCCGGGCTCAATGCGCTGCTGCTGCTGCTCTACCGGCCGCCGCGCTACCAGGTGCGGGTCGGGTGCGGAGGGACCGGAACCGTGATCGGGGACGGGCGGGCCGGACGCGTGAACCGAGATCGGGGACAGGTGGACCGGGACCAAGGACTGGAGGGCTGGAGGAGTGGGACGGGACGGGCGGGACGAGGTGACTGGTTGACCCGGACTAGGGATAGGGCGGGACGGACAGGGTGGGCCGGTAGACCCGCACCCCAGACCTAGATCAGCGACGGGGTGGACTGGATCTGGACTAGGGTCGAGTGGACCGGGACCGGGCAGGGCGGGCCCGGGAGCACTGGAGCTGTTGTCAGGGCAGATGAGCCCGGGTAGACAGGGATCAGGGACAATCAGGCGGGGACCCGGCAAGGGTAGGCGGGCCAGGTACATCAGAACTAAGCAGACTGGGCTCGGAGACCAGGATCCGGCAGGAAGGGCTGAGTAGATGGACAGCGGACAGGGACGAGGCTGACAGGGAACCAGGATTGGAGCTAGTCTAGCGGAAGTGGCTTAAAGGAACACTGTATTACTTAGCCTGGCGGTGATCCGGTGTTCGGTTCTCCTTTTATCCCCCCACCCCCCGCTCCCGCGCCACGTTGCGGGATGCCTCCCACAGGCGTGTTTCTCAGCCCTAAAGTTGAGGTCACAGGAGGGACCCACTTCTCCTATCTGTGGGTGTTAATTGCGTTTCCTGCCGATCAGCAGCTTCGGCAGATTCACGTCAGGTGGGAAGTGAGCTAACCCACGAGTTTTTAATTTATGTAATGACAGGTGTGGTGTTTTACCTGCTTGTCAAACACCCCACTTCACGGAGGTGACTGAGCGCAGAATTCCGAGTATTCTCATTAGAGTCGTTGACTTGGGAGTTATAGGTCATAAACTGGTCTTAAACAGTTTTCTATAGATAGCCGTGGTAATGCTAGCCGTAATAATGATAATTATTGTGGCTGTTAAAACTGGTTGTTTCTAGGTGCTTTGCGTGGTAAATCCTCTATGTAGCCCTACAGTATTGTTATTTCCATGGTGTAGATGGGTAAACTGTCATTTAATAACTTGCCGAAGGCTAGAGAGAAGAGAGGAACGCAAGACACAATTTGAACCCATTTTATCCTCTATCTCTTGAGCAAATGGACTCTGCTCCCTGATGGCCTTGCTAATCCAGGACAGTCTGCAGTCTGGGTTTGGGCTCTGCTAAGGGAACATCCGGTGACCAAGGCTCTTCTGGGTGTGTTTTCAGATAGCCATCCGAGCTTGTTTCCTTGGCTTTGTGTTTGGCTGCGGTGTGCTGCTAAGTTTCAGCCAGTCTTCTTGGAATCACTTTGGCTGGTAAGAAGACTTTGGGAATGATGGTGTTGAAGTGTGAGGGTCGACAGAGTAGGGGCCTCTCCTCATCCCTGTGTGGGCTCTGACAGAAGCAGCAGCCTCCTACCTTCCCCGAATTCCCACGTTTCAAAGCCTGTGAACACAGTTGTGCATGTTAGTGGCTTGTGTGGTGGATGGAATTGGGTCTCCCTGTGCCCTCTCCAGAGGTCCCTGCCATCCGAAGCTGCTGTGATGGGTGCAGGTCCGCGGTAATGGGAAGGGGCGAGCCTCCCGCTGTTTTCCTAAGCCTTCTCCGTCTCCGGTTTCTATTAGGTCCCGGCTAGTGCTTCCCCCACAGCCAGTGTAGGACTTTCCCCTACACTATGAGTTCAGTCCCTTGAACCTTCTAGCCTCTGACTTGGATATGAATCGTGGCTTCAAGGTAAAAAGCTTTATCTCCTATTATCAGTATGCTGAGCCATCTAGTCCTTCTTTGCTGGAATTATTTTAGTTTTGTTGAATTTTGTTTCCAACATGCGTCACTACCTTGTTGATATCCCCCCCTTTCATGTTAAAGTGTGAAACTGTCATCTTCAGATGAGCAAAGGGACCATAATTCCTCCTTCACCCAGGGAGATTTTTTTTAATTTTGTCTGTGACATCCGGAAACATAACAGCACCACCCAACCCCTCTTTCTGCAAGCTCAGGAGGGAGTGAATGGCGTGTGTGTGTGTGCCTGGTGTCACTCAGGTGGGTGACGGCGGCAGCGCATGGCAGGGTAGGGACAGTCAACAGACCCAGATCTGGGCTTTGGCCTAACGTGGTTCTCTTGCGTAGTCTCCCACTTCGCTTTTGTTTTTAAATAGGTACGTGTGCTCGCTGTCATTATTCCACTATTCTGAGTACTTAGTGACAGCTGTCAATAACCCCAAAAGTCTCTCCTTGGATTCCTTCCTCCTGAATCACAGTCTGGAGTACACGGTGGCTGCTCTTTCTTCCTGGATAGAGTTCACACTTGAAAACATCTTTTGGCCAGGTGGGTGTGCCCTGCTTTCCTCTTTGGGAGAGAAGGGTGCCTTCCCCGTGGGCTGAGGCATGACATTGGTTCACCTCTCCGGTCTAATCTCCCCTGAGCAATTCTCCCCCATGCTCTCTCCTCTCTAAGCTATTTATAAAGGACAGACTCTGCTCGCTGGAGAATTCTGCTTCTGGATTTCCAGTCCAGGACGTGCTGACCTTTTGCTCTACGTTTTGCAAATGCAGGCACCGCCTAAGACAGCGCTCGCCCTGCTGGTTGCAATCTTAATTTTGCCATTGGACAGATGAAGTTTGGGCCTGAATACTTTTCTGTAACATGAGAATTTTACAAGGTTTTATTGTTTAAAACAAACAAAAATCCCAAACCTCTGTGTTGGGAACACACCTAAATCATGCTTTCCCAAAGCCAGCTATGGGGCCTTGGACTGACTACCAAAGGGGCATATCCCTTTCAGCAGTGCATGCTTCCCGGAGAAGGATGTGAGCGGAGCCCACCAGGCCTGGCAGGGATAGCTGTTCACAGTTGACTTGTTGGCACCTGAAACGGGAAGTGGTGGTGCTGGGATTGGGGTGGTGTTTTCTTACCATTCAAGTTTGATGTGAGGACGGATGCTGATTACCATCAGGGTGTTTTCTGATGTTTGTCTCTTGAGGGAATAGGTGAAGGGGTGATCACACCCAGTGTCCCCATTCCCTCTTGTCCCTGCATCTGTTTCTGCAGAACTGAAGCAGATCACCTGGCTCAGCACCACTGGGCTGCTGATGGTGGTGTTTGGAGAATGCCTGCGGAAAGCAGCCATGTTTACAGCTGGCTCCAATTTCAACCACGTGGTGCAGAGTGAGAAGTCAGACACCCACACTCTGGTGACGAGCGGCGTGTACGCCTGGTTCCGGCATCCCTCCTATGTGGGGTGGTTTTACTGGAGTATCGGAACCCAGGTATGGTACCAAAGTCGACACTGGTTCCCTGTGAATTTACTTTCCTAAGTTCATTTCTTTTTTGGGTATCCGTACAAAAGGTCTTGCTGTGTAGTTCAAGCTGACTCAGACTTGTAGCCCTTCTGTATAAGCCACTTGACTTTTAACATTTCTTAACTTGCTGTATAATTGGCACACCATAAACCCCACTGTTTCTAAGTGTACAAAGCTGGGAGACCTGATCTAGTCCACCGGTGTTTTGGAGGTAAAATCTTGGCATTGTTTTAAATTAATTAATTATTTTCTTTATTTTAAACTTGAAGACAATTTACTCTTTAAAAGGAAACCCTCAGGGCAGGCAGGTAGTAAGACTGGCGCTCACCAGGAGGATGGAGGTGAGCACAGAGGTCAGCCAGTTGCAGGGGGGTGGGGAAGAGAAAAGAAAGGGGCAAGCTTGCCTTCCTGAGTGGCATTGGTACTCTGCTGCCCTGTATTGTGCCCCATTCTGCCACTCTGACTGGAATCTGGAACACCTCGGGTGAGGGAAGGTAGACTTTGGGGAGGGAATGTCCTCAGCCACCCTGTGGTGACTCCGTGGGTTTTCATCAAAAAAAGAAGAAAAAAATAGGTCTAAATGAGGCCAAGGTCCTGCCAGGTTAATGAGAGCTATGTGGATTTGTTCTGTCTGGGGATGCAGACAAACCCTTGTTTCTCAACAGCTGTCTCTGGATGCTATACTTAGTCCGAGAACAGCTTGACCAGAGAGTGCAAATAGAACCTGGAAAGATCATCTGGGGAGCCCAGACATCAGTGGTGCATGGGCCATGGGATGCTGGTGACCCCATAATGGTATAGGAGGAGACTCTGGTGTTTCTCCCAAAGCTGTGTGTTTCTGAGACAAGGCACTGCTGCCCTGGCCGCCACAGCCCCGCCCGGGACTGCACTGACGGGAGCTGACGAATGTAATTTGTCTAAGCACTTATGTGACCTAAGGGCCTTAGAACCGAGAGGTTGTTGTACGTTTTAGATCATAGGTGTTCTCTGCAGTGTCCCGCGTGCGTGCATGCCTGTGGGAATGAGTCTCTCCTGCAGCAGTCCTTATCGTACACACAACACCGTTTCTTGTCCTGAACTGAAACGGTGCTGATGATGCACTGAAAATTGGTTTTCCCAGCTCAGGGCAAAGTTACCACTGATGATTAAGAATCCTGCCATCATCGAGGCTGCCCAGAAAGCTGCACACATCTGCCAGGTGTGAATGCGCAGACTGGTGTAGAAGGAGCAGCGGGGCTGCGTCCCGCCCTCCGGCCGCCAGCGAGCTTTATACCCGAAATAACTACACGGAAACTGTATTCTTTTAAATACCGCCTGGCCCATTTGTTTCAGCCTCTTATTGGCTAATTAACCCATATTTAGTAATCCGTGTAGCACCACGAGGTGGTCGCTTACCAGGAGAGATCTTAACCTGCGTCCATCTTGGAGAGGAGAGGCATGGCAACTGCAGAAAGTGACTGAACTGTCTTTGGAATTTCCTGCTTCATGGAAATGTCTGCTGGATACTATGGGCCTGAAGGCCGAAGATGGATACAGTTTCCGTGTAATTATTTTGAGTAAAGTTAGCCGGGTGGCGGGACGCAGCCCCGCTGCTCCTTCTACACTGTGAGTACTGCCAGATGGCCAGGCCAGGTCACTGAGGCCTGCCTTCTCTGCCCTAAAAGCCAGAACAGTCTTCAGAGTGGGGACAAAGATTGGTTGAAGGTTGAGTGGCTTAGCATGGTGCTATGAGCACAGCGAGAAGTCTCACCAGTGCAGGGGGCTGGGGAGAAACTGGGACGTGCCTGGTTCACCTAGCAGGAGTATCGCCAGAATGACCAGTGCAGGGGGCTGGGGGGAAGCTGGGGCGTGCCTCGTTCACTGGGCGGGAGTATCACTAGAGTGACCAGTGCCGGGGGCTGGGGAGAAGCTGGGGCATGCCTGGTTCACCGAGCGGGAGTATCACTAGAGTGACGAGTGCAGGGGGCTGGGGAGAAGCTGGGGCATGCCTGGTTCACTGAGCGGGAGTATCGTGGGATGGGTTCTGATGCTCGTGGTGAGTATGGGTGGGTTAGTGGTTTCCGTGGTAGCAAAGGAAACTTTTAGGAGCCAGGGCTGCTTTCAGCTTTGACTGACTTTTTGGCTGGAGGACTAGGTTAGAAAGGGGGCAGGGGTTAAAAAGAAGCCATATAAAAAAGGTGGCCAGGCACAGGTTTTCTGGCCTGTGGGCACTGCCACTTTCTGAGCAGAGTGGTCTCTGAAAAGAAATGTTTTTGGAAGCTCAGATGGTAGCCATTGGCTCCTGTGGCCTTGAGGGTAGGAAGCAAGGGTCCAAGACAAGTTATGCAGGTGGGCATGAGTTCCCGCATCAGGGAATTCACATTTGAGTCCAGGTGTCACCTATGGCTGAAACCCGAGAGTATTGTCTTTCCCTATAACTGAGGTCTTGCTTTCTCAAGAGAATCACAGGCAGATGCAGCAGTGAGGGTGCCTCCAAGGAGCGTTAATGGCTCTCACAGTATTGTGAGAGTCTTCTGGGGCCTGGCAAGAAATCCTGTGGGGAGAAGATGCTCGGGCATTGGGGCACCCTGACCTCGGGCATTCTGTGCTTCTTCTGCCAGGTGATGCTGTGTAACCCCATCTGCGGTGTTGTCTACGCCCTGACGGTGTGGCGCTTCTTTCGTGATCGCACAGAAGAGGAGGAGATCTCGCTGATTCACTTCTTTGGGGAGGAATACTTGGAGTATAAGAAGCGGGTTCCCACAGGTCTGCCTTTCATAAAGGGAGTCAAGGTGGAGCTATGACGGGCAGAGGCCTGCGGGGCCAGGGAATCTCTGGCCCTGCGCAGCCTAGGACGGAACTGCTTCCAGTTGGCCTCTGCAAAATGAGTTTCTTAACCATTTTATATGTCACTAATTACTCCTCAGAATGTCACCCAAGACCTAACGGTCAGAAGGCCTTAGGACCACAGGGCCCACTACAGCATTCTCTTGTGCGGAATGAAGGTAGAACACAGATAAACAGTGAACAAGGAGCGTGTCACAGCTGTCCCCTCGGTGTTCTTTCTACAGTGGCGGGGTGAGGACCCAAGCCACAGTCTCACACCCCCTCAGGCCAGAGTGTATTGGCACTGTGACCAGGACATCGGGAGAGGACAGTGCCCTCTGCAGCACTCATGCCAGAATGTGTAGTCAGAGCTGCCTCATAATAGCATTCGAATTATATCAAAACCCTTTAATTTAACCGAAAACACAACATAGCTTTAACCTTGTCTGCCCTAAGTGCATGAGCATCTGTGTTAACTCCAAAGGCTTTGACACTTTGGCTCATTATACGTTTAATCATTCTTCCACACCAGTTTCCTAAAAATAGCAGTGTAGATTCAGAGGGACACCAATGCTCCCCGTCTCTGTGTTTCTAAGACCAACAGGCAGCACAGACTCCTCAGAGTGCTCCGGGGCTTTGAGCAACCATTGCACTGGGCCTGAGGACGCGGGCCCTGGGGTCTCCTGCAGCCCTGGCCTCAGAGATTGTGTTTCCAGGAAGTATTTTTCAGGTGCCTGTGCTAATGTTGAGAAGTACTGCCCTCTGTGTATTTGGGATTTTTATTCATTTTTATCATAACTTGTGTTTTGTATTTTTTGTGTTGCAGTGTGAGTCTATTACATTTGTTTTCTGTGTTCTTTCAAAGTAAGTCGCCCCTACTACTGCTTCAGATGTTCCAGAGGGCCCAGCATAGATCATGCGTCTGTGGGCCCAGCATAGCTCATGCGTCTGTGGGTCCAGGCACCTGACTCCTAAAGAACCTTCAGTTGGGCAGCTCAGTCCAGGTCCACTGGCATCTTTGTTCTGCAGGTCTGGGGAGAACATTTAGCTTTTTCTATGTTCCACATAAAAAGCTTCAAGAGGTGCGGTGGTGTGGGACAATGGTTTATAGTCTGTCAATTATGTTTTAAATAAACGCTGATTGGCCAGTAGCCAGGCAGAAAGTATAGGTGGGAAAACCAGTCAGGAAGTAGAGGCAGGTCAATGAGAACAGAATTCTGGGAAGAAGGAACTCCTGGTTGGCAGTTGTGAGCCCACCACAAAAGAAGCAAGATATGACTGCCTAGCTGAAAAAGGTACTGAGCCATGTGGCTAACATAGATAAGAACAATGGGCTAATATAAGTTGTAAGAGTTAATAAAAAGCCTGAGATACTAGGCCAGTCAGTTTATAACTAATGTAGACCTCTGTGTGATCTCTTTGTGAATTAATGATTGTGGAAACCGGGCAGGATAGAAAACTCAGTCAACAAATGGTGCCCACATGGACAACTGCATCCACATAAAGCCTGACAGAGCTGGGAAGTAATTCTAGACAGAAAAGAATAGAGTTAAGCATGGCTTGTTGATGGCAGCATTTTCTCAGGTGGGCTCTGCTTGCTAGAGGCAAGTGCTTTCATTTAAGAGAGGCTTCTTGACTCAGCATTGACTGCAATGAGGCTGGAATCTCTGAAAGCTAAGGAATGGGCTGGATCCACCCGTCAAAGCCACGGCTTTAATCCTACCCATATTGCTTAGCAAATTAAAGACTCATGTGGTCAGAAAAAAAGAGAGCGATACAGTAAAGAGAGATTCAAAGACGAAGAAAACCTCTAAATTGTTTACAGTGTGTTAAAAATATATGCAAGTTTGGGAGAGTAAAGAAAAAGGTTAAAGTCCTTAAAATAAAAAAGAGAGTAGTTGGGTTTGGTGGCACACGCCTTTAATCCCAACACTTGAGAGACTGAGGCAGACAGACCTCTGTGAATTCAAGGTGTGGTAGCACACACCTTTAATCCCAGCACTTGAGAGGCAGAGACAGGCAGATCTCTGTGAGTTCAAGGACAGCCTGGTCTGTAGAATGAGTTCCAGGACAAAGGTGCACAGAAACCCTGTCTCAAAAAGCCTAAAAGTAAAAACAAAATAGAGGTTAAAATAAAGCCATGTAAAGATGAAAAATACATAGAGAGTCTGGATACTATATGTTATGTTCTTTTTGAATTGTTTGAATGCTGAGGAAGGAGCAACAGCTGTTAAAAGATATTTGTTTATAAATGCTGCTGAATTAATCCAAGATAGGTACTTTGAAAATACCCTGATCTCAAAATTAAAGTCAAAAGGTATGTTTCTTTGGAGAAGTTTTGCTTTTGTTTCCACAGGAAATGAGAGACTGTGGATTCATTCTGAGTTAAGAAAAATCAGGTTTGGTCAAGAAATACCACCTGAGAAATCTCTGATAGGAACAGATGGCCCAGATGTCTGAGTTCAACATCCAGAACAGATTCAAGAGATGATCAAGCCTCACAGGATACTCCAGTCAGGACTTGATCATAATTCTAAATTTTCTTTAGGTCCCCAAAAGATTATCAGCGCCCCCAACCAGCAGGAAGTAGCCTGGAAAACTACGCCCACATTCCCCAAAAATGGACTATAGATATTTTCCTTTGTTTAGAATGTTGGTTACAAGTTGTTATGGCCAGTGGTCAGGAGAAAGCTAAACAAAGGATATTAGATTCAGAGTTCTTGTTTTTTTGTTTTTGTTTTTAAAGGGGGAAGTGGTGTGGGACAATGGTTTATATTCTGTCAATTATATTTTAAATAAATGCTGATTGGCCAGTAGCCAGGCAGAAAGTATAGGCGGGAAAACCAGTCAGGAAGTAGAGGCAGGTCAATGAGAACAGAATTCTGGGAAGAAGGAACTCCTGGTTGGCTGTTGTGAGCCCACCACAAAAGAAGCAAGATGTGACTGCCTCGCTGAAAAAGGTACTGAGCCACGTGGCTAACATAGATAAGAATAATGGGCTAATATAAGTTGTAAGAATTAATAAGAAGCCTGAGATACTAGGCCAGTCAGTTTATAACTAATGTAGACCTCTGTGTGATCTCTTTGTGACTTAATGATTGTGGAAACCGGGCAGGACAGAAACCCCGACAACAGTGTGGGCCTCGATTAATCTGGACCTGGTCTTGATGTAAGGTTTTTCCAGACTGGGTTTTTTTTCTGTTTCCTCCAAGTTTCTGCTCAGATGTAAAAGAGTCTTTATCCAACAGACAAACATGAGACAAACTGGATGAAACACCCACTCCTGACATTTCAGTGTGTCAGCTAACGCTTGGTTCTGATAGCATACATGCTGCCAGTGGGTCTCGCTTCCGCGCCGTCCACCAGGAGCCAGATGGGCCTGCACAGTGCTGTGCTCAGCCAGGTTCTCATACTTTATACAACAACCTTCCCCGTTCCTTCCCCCATGTACCTCTGAGCAGAGACACTCTTAACTGACACATCGCAGGGTTGCCAAGGTGGATACTTAGTATTCCCGGCATTCAGTCTAGCCTTTTGGGAGTCCCATAGTACAGCTCTGTCCTCCTAGGCCACAAGCACACCAGTGCACAGACGCACACTTGGCAAACACTAGGTCAGGCAGGTCCAGGCTGCAGTGGCCATGGTGTGAAGCATGCTGGCAGCTTGCTGTACCTAGGCTGGGTCTCCACCAGATACCCCAGTATGGGGTTAGTAACTAAGGCCAACCTTGAAGCCAGTGGGACCCACAAAGTGGGTGCTGCGCTGGGACTTGCTGTTGGCAGTGGTGGCATTATATCTTTGGGAACCACACCACAACAAGCAGGGAAACGTTCGTTGACCCAGCCAAGGCAGGATTGGTGTTCTTGTCTCAGCAGAGATAATGAATGGGCTTGTGTGGCTGGTGAGAAGAGGATGCAGGAATAGGATGCTGGTGGGCCTGCAGATGTGGCGTTGAGATTCAGCAGCAGCTGGAGGAATGGGCCGTGATGGGTGCTCTGGCCAAGAGGGTCGTTAAGGTTAGTATGGGTGGAGTGCTCAGTACTGAGGTTCATCATAGGACCTTGTCAGACAAGGAGGAACAGTCAGTGGGAGTTAGCATTCAGCCAGAGCTGAAAAACTTTGGGGCTGTGTAAATTGGGGAACTCCAGTCTGTTCTTGCCATAATCGACAGGTGTTCCATGAATAGGGATGTGACCCCCAAACCTGCTCCTCTACCAAAACTGAGAACCCAGAAACCTCAAAGACTTGTGCCCTGGTCAGTCACCTTAGGAAGCCTGGGAAGCAAGCAGAGTGGGGAATTCAGCCAGCTGGAAGTGCTCTTGGGGCCAGCCTGCAGGCCTCATTTGCTGCTCTGCTTGGGCCTGCGTGAACCGCCAGGAAGACTGACTTCCTAAGAGGCCAGAGCCCCAAGACCACTTCCAGAGCCTGCAGTGGCCCCTGACCAACTGATGGTGGAGGCGGTGGGTCTGTGGCCAGAGTGCTGCTCTGTCACCACCACGTCCTTCCCTGCTTAGGCCTCCCCATCAGTGGGATGGGGCCAGCATCACCTACCTCACAGGGGTGTTGTGAGGACTTTGAACAGTGTCCAGTTGGTTTTATTTTAAGATGAGAGAGGTTTTATTAATTCTTTCACAGTTTCGTTGTCTGTTGTATATTTATCATATTTAACCCCAGCCCTCAACTTCCTCCCACATCCCTGCCTTTTCCCAAACCCATCTTCTTTATGGCCTCTGTTCTTCCTTAAAACAGTTTGATTTTCCTTTCCTTTTCTTTTTTCTTTTTTTTCTTTAACTTCTTTATTGACTCATGGGAGTTTCACATCATGTACCCCAATTCTGCTCACCTCCTGGTCACCCCCCAGTGTCAGATGTTTTAATGCTTAGGTGATTCAAATGGCATAATGAAATCTCACAGTATGAGAACGTGGTTTCTATGTGTTAACTGAAGATAGCTGATGTATATCCAAAAGACATTTAGCCAGCCCAGAAGTAATTTATTTTTAGATTACATGGCTTAATTTTCTTTTTTTCTTTTTCTTTTTGTTCTATATACCAAAGAGGCTTAGAGGTTTGCCAGTTACTAGCGTGAGACCAGGACCTCCTGAGGCCTAGAGCTCTATGGCAGCCATAGCTATTTTCCACACCAAGCTGCCCGGGAATAACCACGGCAGGACAGCAATACTCACTTTTGAAATATGAGTGGAGCCGGACCACACCTCCTGAATCCCACCCCACTCAACCAGGCTGCAAATGGGAGAGGATGGATGTTTGGCGGTCATACCCAGCTCTTTCTCCATGCATCTAGGCTGGGCTGGCTCCAACCTCCATTCCCCTTGAGGGCCATGAAGTTGTCTTTTTGATGGATGGAGAGCAGCTAATGACAGCCCTTAGCATTGTGGGTAGAAAGGCTGAATGTTGGCATTTGACATCATCCTCCGCCTGCCAGAGGCTGGAAAGCTCAACTTGACAGCAGTCCAGGAGAGAGGGAGCCCATGCCGTGGGATCTCTCGCTGAGCTGCTTCACCGCACCCTAGGAGACTTGGGGTTGTGTTTTTAAGAGGTGATTCCAAGGGTGTGAGTGCCGGAAGAGCAGGCCCACCCTCTCGGCACTGCTAGGGTAGCAGTCAGCAATGCGCAGCCGACTATGAGCCCTACGTGGTAGGATGGGCAGGTGACTGCTTTCCCTTGCTGATTGGCAGGTGATCGCTTTCCCTGCTGCTGGTCTGCAGATTATCCTTAACTTTATAGATGTAGCAGCGACAGGTGGTGGCAGAGAATCAGGCTAATGAGACTTTTCAGGGATTAGACAGGCCACCATGTCCTAGGGCTTCCACAGATTAGGGAACCGTCAGGAGGTTGACTTGTCTAGTTGCAGAAGTTCTTGGGTGGAGAGCGGGTACCACAGAGAGAAAAGGCTACTTGACAATCATGGAAACACTTAGGAGGCCCTGCAGCCGCCACAAGCAGGGGTGGCCGATTGCAGAGGAGTGAGCCTGCAAACGGGGCAGAAAACAGACAGTGGTGGCCTGGATGGGAGCTGCAGTGTGGGTCTTGGAGATACATTTTATTCCTTTTCTCCTCATAGTTGTTAACTTGGGGGCTGGTGTATCAGGGAGGCCATATTTGGCGTCCGGTCCCTGAGGGCTCAGCCCAAACTCGTAGGTTGCCTCCTCAAAACAGCCAGTGAGTCTTCCTCTTCCCACGTCTCCCTGCCTTAGGTAGCTCCACTCTCCCGGTGGCAGCAAGGTTAGAGCCCTCGGCCTTCCCAATGGGTGGGCAGCTGCACAGCTCTGAGAAGGTTGCCCCTGCTCATCCTGAGTGAGTGGAGGCAGCTTGTCTGAGCCACGGCAAGGCGGGGGATTGCGGAATAATTACTGTACTCTTTTTACACACAGAAATGTTTATTTAAAATATATTAAATGGGATTTTCTTTCACAGATACTGATTATTCTTTCTAATTCTTAAATAAAACAGAACTTGATTTCACTCTGAACAAGCGTGACTGTGTAGGATGCAGAAGCCACACATGATAACCGTGTCTAGAGGACAGCTCAGCACCACCAGCATCAAATGATGTGTATTTTGTCTCCTTGGCTCTCTTGAATTCCTGCTCCTAGCACCGTGGTCCTCAGCCTTCCTAATGCTGCGGCCCTTTATAATACAGTTCCTCATGTTGTGGTGACCCCCACCAGTAAAATTATTTCATTGCTGCCTCATAACTAATTTCCTACTGTGAAGAGTTATAATGTAAATATCTGGTAGCAGGGTGTCTGATATGCAGCCCCAAAGGAGTCACCACCCACATGTTGAGAGCCACCACTCTAGCGACCTAGACTGATAAGTTCCCTGCCCTCCGAGACGGCACAGGGTGCCTGTGTCATTGTGTCCGTGTGAGGGGCTCGTCTCTCTGGCACATAAAAGCAAATTTGCTGTTAAAAAATGTGACTATAATGGCATCGTTTAGTCTCCAAAACTTCAATTTTTGAATTAATCATGCAGCTTAAATCCCCCCACTCCCCAGGGTTTCTGTGTAGCCCTGGCTGTCCTGGAACTCGCTTTTTAGAACAAGGTGGCCTTGAACTCACAAACACCTGTCTGCCTCTGCCTCCCAAGTGCTGGGATGAAAGGCATAACAAATAAATCAGATGGCGGTGGTACATGCTGTTCTTCGCCCCAGCTTAAATTTAAGATATATTTTATGTGTGTTTTACTTGCACGCATGTCTGCAGTACGTGCATGTGGTACCCACAGAGGCCAGAAGAGGGCATCAGCTCACCTGAGCTGGAGTTACAGGTGATTGTGAGCACTGTGCGGGTGATGGGATCCAAACCCAGGGTCCTCTGAAAGAGCAGCCATGTCTGGAGCCTGCGTGCCAGTTCTGAGAAAGCCGACACCTGGGTGCAGCTCACTAGGACCCAGTCACTAAGTTGCTGCCTTCGTGTGGTGATGCTGCCCTCATTGAGAGCTTTCCCATTGCTTCTTGATTGTGAACGTGTGTGGAAATTAGTGCTTTCCTTGTGCCATGGCGGTCCAGGTCAGCAGGCTTGGTAGCAAGCCGCTTTGGGCCCTGAGCCACTTCGCCATCCCTCATCTCTGGTTTCCTACTTGGGTCTGGGGTGGTCTTGGTTTTTTAATGGGGGCCCTTCTGGGAGGATGCACAGGGCCCAGCTGCTTCCATGGGCCTCAGATGCCCTCTCTCTCTTCTCAGTGATGCTCCCTGGGTCGATCCTAAAGAACAGTTTGACATGAGCCAGATGGCTTCACTCCCCCCTCCCCCCACTCTATCCATTCTGGCAGCTTTCATATTGGAAGACCTTTCCACAGAAGTGTGCCCCTGGGGAGAGCTCTGCACCTCCAGTGAGAGTCTCACCCCAGGTGATGGCTGAGGCTGTTAGTAGTTAAGTCTTTTAACAGCTCAGACTGGTGGCCTGTGAGCTGGGGCTGCCCTAAGCACATCTTTGTGTGGAAGGAAGGGTGAGACCTACTGCTCTGCCTTCAACATGCTGGTTCTAGGCAGCGCTCGATCTCCCAGCCCTGAATACAAGGCCTCTTCCTCCCAATGGTTTTTTTGTTTTGTTTTGGTGTTTCTAGGTTGCAGTGTGGCCCAAACTGGCCTTCAAGTCACTGTACAACCCAGTCTGGTTCCCAGCAGTCCTACCTCCATCTCGCTAGTACAGTGGTTGCAGGTGTGGGTACGTGTGTGTGTGTGTATGTGTGTACTCGTGTCTTACACGTTATGTACATATGCACGTGGAAGCCAAAGGACAGCATAGGGTGTTGTTCCTCAGCCCCCCACTCTTTTGGGGGGGTTCGAGACAGGGTTTCTCTGTAGCTTTTGGAGCTTATCCTGGAACTAGCTCTTGTAGACCAGGCTGGCCTCGAACTCAAAAGGATCCACCTGTCTCTGTCTCCCTAGTGCTGGGATTAAAGGCGTGCGCCACCAACGCCTGGCTCCTCCCTGACTCTTGAGATAGGTCTCCCACTGAATAGAACTTGCCAAGTAGACTTTGATGGTGGCCAGCCAGCCCCAGGGTTCCTCCTGTCTCTACCTCTCCAGTAGATGACAGCATGACAGCATTTTTTTTAATGTGGGTTTTGAGGGTCAAGCATTTTATACCTGAGCCATCTCCCCAGCCCGTTTCTCTTTTATGGCCTAGGTTTTTTATTTCTCTTTGTACATGAAGCCGTCACAGGGAGTGGGCTCTAGCTGCCCAGGCTCCCTCCAAGTTCTCACAGAGTGCCCTGGGAGCAGCTGGCCGGTGCTGCGGGCGAGCTCAGGTGCCTTTGGCTTTCTTTCTTCCTGACGAGGTAATCCCCTCAATAAGAACCTTACCTTTATCTCGCTTGCTTACAAGGATGTCAGCAGTATGTGGGGGACACTTTCAAGGTCTCCCTTTTTGAACAGTGCCCATCTCCTTGATGACTACATCACCCTTGTAAATTGGTTCTATGTGGCCAAAGGAACAGCTCCATGTTCCCCAAAAGGCCTGTGAAACAGATCAGGGCTCCTCTGTCCTTCCTGTTTGTCATTTCGGTTAATTACTGGAAGGTGTGTGTGTGTGTGTGTGTGTGTGTGTGTGTGTGTGTGTGGTGTTTCTTTTAAGGCAGGGTCTCACTTTGTAGCTCATCCTCTGCTCACACTTTTGTTTGTCCCTCACCCAGCTCATGTTGGAAAGAAGCTGTTTTACCTGGCTGAGGCCTTGTTTGTCCCTCACCCGGCTCATGTTGGAAAGAAGCTGTTTTACCTGGCTGGGGCCTCACTGCCCATGGCATCAGCGTACACGTTCTGTTCCATGTGCTCATCCACAGGTACCTGGAATCTGGGTGAGAGGAACCGGTGTATTCTACTTGAGGGCAGCAAAGTCCCTGCTGGTGGCCTTAAACTCACACTGTACTAAAACCACAAGGTAGCAGACCTTCCAGGCCTCGCATGGTTTGTCAGAGCCACTGGCCACAGTAGCATGCAGGCCCTGGTTAGGCCTGGCTTTTACGGGCTGTCTGCTAGCCAGAGGAGACACCTCAGGGACCATGGGGCCAGGTGGTGTGGAATGACAGCCCACTGGGTTTATTTTAGTTGGCAGTGTGGGGAAACCTTTCTGCTGACCCTAGTGATGAGGCCCCCTGAGACAACGTGGAGCACAAAGCTTGCAGGCTGAGGCTCGTGCAGAAGTAGGGGCTAGTGCAATGCTCCAGGGGATTGTGAGGCCACTGGCCAGCGTGTTGCGTGGCCTGATACAGGTGGGCAGGGACGGGCCATGGAGTGCTGCCACGCCCTCTTATGGGAATTGCAAGCTACTTAAAAATGCTGCGGGGTATGTTGAAGGGCAAGGCAGGGTTGACGTGGGGGAGGCACAAGTCACAGAGGAAACAGGCTGAAATGGAGAGTTCGGTCTGGGGTCTTGGGATGGGTTAAGGATGGAAACAAGGGACCAGGTGCTGGTGGTACATGCCTTTAGTCCTAGCACCTGGGAGGCAGGGGCACCAGCCTGGTCTACAGAGTTCCAGGACAGCCAGGGTTACACAGAGAAACCTTGTCTCGAAAAACAAATCCAAACAGAAAGGGAACAGATGAGAAAAGGAATCAGCTTGGCCCCCCCCAGGCTTTGATATCACGTGATGCCATTGACCAAGATAAGGAGTAGGGTGTGGTGGGGTTGTGTCCAGAGTTCTGTTGTCCACTGCTGAGCTGAGGAGCCTTAGACACCGTAAACAAGAGTCACCAGGAAGGATGTAACTGTCAGTCTGAAGCACAGGAATGCTAGGGGACATGGGCGGTCACCTCACTTTAACCCAGAGAACTGTGACGACCGTGGGTTAGCTCTACACAGGGCACACGCTTGGAGTGCCCAAGGTTGGGTTGAGAGAGAACCCAGGGGAATGGAATCAGTCATTTAAGGAGAGAATGGAAGACAGGAATGCCTGGGATGTGCCCCGGGGGGGGGGGGGAGCAGCTAAGAAGCAGAGCAGGCAGGAGCCAGGGGATGGCTAGTTGCACACAGTAGCCTCCTAGGAAGGAAACTGGAAAAGCACCAAAATCTGACAGTGGCATTTTAGAAACAAGAAGACCTGCCTGCACACTGCAGGCCTTGGAGGCGACCCCAGGCACGTCCTGCCCACCTACTGCTTAGCGGCTCTTTCTTCTGCTGAGTGTATCTGCGGTTACCTGCATCAGGACAAAGACTAACTCAGGAACCTGGCCTTAGGGGAAGCAATCTGAAGAAATCAAAACCTTTCATTCAGCCTCAAATGCTCAGAGAATCCCCCCAGGAAACAGCAGGAGCTAGGAACAGAGGGGACTGGAAAGTCAAAACAAAGATGGGGTCTGCTTTCAAGCAGCAGAACTTAAGTTCGAATCCCAGAACCCATGGAAATGACTCCTGAAGCCGGGCGATGGTGGCGCACGGCTTTAATCCCAGCACTCGGGAGGCAGAGGCAGGTGGATCTCTGTGAGTTCGAGGCCAGCCTGCTCTACAGAGTGAGTTCTAGGACAGGCTTCAAAGCTACAGGAAACCCTGTCTTGAAAGCAGACAACAAAAATAATGACTCCTGCAAATTGTTCTCTTTCCTCCATATGTGTTCCGCGTGGCACACGCGTGCTCACATATACATGTGCTCTGCATGGCACACATGCTTACACATACATGTGCCCCACATGGCACAATGTGCTTTCACATGCATGTGCTTACACATACATGTGCTCTGTGTGGCACACATGTGTGCTTACACATAAATGTACACAGACACAAAATAGTAAATTTTTTTGAGATTAAGTCTCGTTGTAATCCTGACTGGCCTGGAGTTTGCCATGTAGACCAGGCTGACCTCAAACTCACAGAGATATGTTTGCCTCTGCTTTCTCGGTTCTGGCATTAAAGGTGTACAAGCACCATATCCAGCCAAAAAGGAAAAGCAAAACCACAAAGATCAACAGGAAGAGATGTAAGAAAATATCCAGAAAAAGAAAGCGTATTTAACAAATGGTGCTGGCATAACTGGATATCAACATATAGAAGAATGAAAATAGACTCATATCTATCACCATGCACAAAACTCAAGTCCAAATGGATCAAAGACCTCAACATAAACCCAGCTACACTGAACTTTATACAAGTGAAAGTGGGAAGTACACTTGAACTCATTGGCACAGGGAACCACTTCCTAAATAGAACCCCAGCAGCACAGACACTGAGAAAAACAATAAATGGGACCTCCTGAAACTGAAAAGCTTCTGTAAAGCAAAGGACATGGTCAACAAGACAAAATGACAGCCTACAGAATGGGAAAAGATCTTCACTAATCCCACATCAGACAGAAGTCTGATTTCCAAAATATACAAAGAACTCAAGAAATTGGTCATCAAAAGAACAAATAACTCAATAAAAAATGGAGTACAGACCTAAACAGAGAACTCTCAACAGAGGAATCTAAAATGGCTGAAAGACACTTAAGGAAATGCTCAACATCCTTAGTCATCAGAGAAATGCAAATCAAAACAACTTTGAGATTCCATCTTACACCTGTAAGAATGGCCAAGATCAAAAACACTGATGACAACTTATGCTGGAGAGGTTGTGGGGTAAAGGGAACACTTCTGCATTGCTGGTGGGAATGCAAGCTGGTACAACCCCTTTGGATGGCAGTGTGGCAATTTCTCAGAAAATTAGAAAACAACCTTCTTCAAGACCCAGTAGTACTACTTTTGGGTATATATCCAAAGGATGCTTAATTGTGCCACAAGAACATGTGCTCAACTATGTTCATAGCAGCATTGTTTGTCATAGCCAGAACATGGAAACAACCTAAATGTCCCTCGACCAAAGAACGGATAAGGAAAATGTGGTACATCCACACAATGGAGTACTACACAGCAGAGAAAAAAATAACATCTTGAATTTTGCAGGAAAATGGATGGAGCTAGAAAACATCACTTTGAATGAGTAACCCAGACCCAGAAAGACAATTATCACATATACTCACTCATAAGTAGCTTTTAAACATAAAGCAAAGAAAACCAGCCCACAAATCACAATCCCAGAGAACCGAGACAACAATGAGGACCCTAAGAGAAACATACATGGATCTAATCTACATGGGAAGTAGAAAGTAGAAAAAGACAAGATCTCCTGAGTAAATTGGGAGTAAAATGGGGACCTTGGGAGAGGGTTGAAGGGGAGGGGAGAGGCAGGGAGGAAAGCAGAGAAAAATGTAGAGCTCAATAAAAAATCAAAAAAAGAAAGAAGGAAGGAAAGGAAGGAAGGAAGAAAGAAAGAAAGAGAAAGAAAGAAAGAAAGAAAGAAAGAAAGAAAGAAGAAAGAAAGAAAATGTCCAGAAAGTATACAGCAAAGAGAGACGGTACAGTGGAGGGCCGGTGTCCCAGCATAGGGACACTAAAGAGACTCAGTCAAGCCAGCAATTAATTTTAAAGAGTATTCCAAATCCCAAACCAAAAGATAGGAATTCCCAGATTGAGAGAAACCAGTCACCCATTCCATGGCTAGAAACACCTCATTGTGTGAAATTCCAGACATGGGCAAGACAGAAGTCTGCAAGCTTCCAAGAAGAGTAGTAGGGCAGATCTCTGTGTGTTCGAGACCAGCCTGGTCTACAAGAGCTAGCTCCAGGACAGGCTCTAAAGCTGCAGAGAAACCCTGTCTCGAAAAACCAAAAAAAAAAAAAAAAAAGTAGTAGGTCACAGTAAGGGCTAGGGATCAGAAGAACTCAGCTGGCTTGGGGACATCCCCAGAAACTGGAAGGAATAAAGCCCCTACCTCCAAAGCACAATTCTTTCCAGTCTAGAATCTCAAATCCAGAATTTAAAACTCAAACTATTGGTCAAGTGTGAGAGAGAACAGAAAGAATTTTCTGATCCATGCCATCTGGACACAGACCTCACTCCAGAAGTAATTCACACTCTAGTGGGAAGATGGGATCTACCAAACAGAGAAAGTGGGGGGCACAGGAGACAGGCAGGGCCCCTGGATCCCACACATCTGTAATCAACACTTCACTCCGTGCTGAACCCAGGGTCTCACTCATGCTAGGCATGACTAGCCAAGATGACAGGCCTGCACCATCCAGTCTGGATTGCTCATAACACTCTTGTGCCTGAGAGGGTCTGGTCCATACCTGGCTGGGCAGCCTTGAGCTGATGAGGTTGCTGGGATTACAGAAGGCTCACATGGAAGTTCGAGTTCCTCCTGATCTGATGTCCTGAGGGTTGAAGGGCTAGCTTGTACCTAGCAGGATCTCAGTCTGCTCAGTTACCATTTTGGGGGGAGTCTTTATTTTGTTTGACATGAAGTCTGGCTAAGTAGAAGTCTAACTCCAGGCTCACAGTGATCCATCCTCCTGCCCCAGCCTCTAGAGTGCACCACCATTTCTTTGGCACAGATTCTAGTACATGGTCTGCAAGAACCTGCCAGCCTAACCCGCTGGCTCCCTTCCCCCCCACCTTTCCCACACACATTCTCACCTGGGCTCCAGCCGCTCCTTCACTCTGGCAATGGAGCGGATGTACGGCGTGATTTGCTTAGTGATGGTGGTCAGGTAGGCATTCTCCTGCTTCAGCTGGAGAAGGTCATGGAGCTGGGCTGTGAAGCCAACGTCGAAGTGTTGGTTGTTGGTGTTAGACCCCCGCGCCTAAGTCTGGTACCATCTAGAGATCCCAACTGCCAATGACTTCTGTGATCAAAAGGAGCAGCGTGTGGTGTGGAGACTCCACTCACTGGCTGCTACCCTCCAAAGCAGGTGTGAGAGCCAAGCCAAACGCTAGGGGGAAAGAGAGCAGGGGATACGCATGCGTGGTTAGTGGCTGACCGGCTCCCTCCCCTCTCGAATGTGGATTAACGTTGAGCAGCCACTGCTGGGGACCTTCATAAATCTCCTGCTGGGTAGCTACTCGTTGGTAGGAGTCCTCCCAAATCTGAAAGAAGAGTGGCAATGCTGATTGAGGTGGGGAGGAGGAATTTCACTGAGGGTGTTTCTGCTCCGGGTGCCGTACAGCCACACACATCAATCTGGTTCACATTTCTCCAGACACAGAACCCACAGCATGAGGGTCTGGCAGAGCGCCATGCCAGGCACTCTGCGGTGGCCTTCCTGCCCTGGGGTGGCCACGTGCCTTTGCAGGAAACTAGGTAGAACTCTGGGGGAGGTTACCTCCTGGAAGACTGCTCTCATGCCTTCCATGGAGGCATACTCAGAAGCAATCTGTGTGTCCAGCAGCAGGGACCTGTGCAGGATGTCCCCCATGATCTCCGCCTTGATGAGCGAGTGGTGCTTGGTGAGGTCTCGGTGTAATTCCTGAACCTGGTCCTTCAGGTTCTGCACCTCTACCTGCAGACCCTGTTGCAGAAGCGGGACATGGAACCCTGCCCGGTCCGCCAGTGGAGCAGTGTCTTTCAAGTCCTCTCCTCTGCTCTCCCCCACCCCAACAACTGGATCTTAGTGAGGAAGGGGTGGGACCTCACAACCCTGCTGATGCCCAGCCCCCTCACCCGATAGGAATCCTCATAATGTCGGCAGTGCTCTGTGAAGGGTGTGTCCTCGCCCTCGGCCAAGAGCACCTTCGTGCTGATGGAACGGTGGGGTGAGGGTTTCTGGACAGGTGACCCTGGCATCTTTCCCACTGGGGAGGGACAGCTGGGTGTCTTCAGCACCTTGGGGCTTGAGCTCCCCGCCAACCTGCCGAGAGAGCCAGTCTGCGTAGGGTAGGGGGCCGGTCTTCCCTTCCCCTAACCCCCTTGGCTGCTCAGGGAACCACTGTCCCCTCAACCCAACTACAGGGTAGAACTCCTGGAAGCTCTCAAGGGCCCCAGGCAAGGTCAAGGTAAGAGCACCCACTTGATGAGGTGATTTCTGAAAGGATTCCCCTCCAAGTTGGATCTGGGCACACCTAGGTACGGCTCACTCCCATGACACAGATCTGAACTAAGAAGTGGTCTCTCTTGGGCTCATACGCCGATTTTACTACTTCTAACCCCTCCGAGGAGACTCTGGCTTTCAGCCGGGTCGGAAAGTCTGATTCACAGTGACTCCGCACCCAGAGAGCGTCCTGACCAGCCTGCTGGAGGAGACTGTGGAACTGAAGAGCGCCCAGTCTCTCCTCTCAGTTGTCTGGTGCTTCCTGCCCCAGCGTCCTCAAGGGCTTTCTTGTTTCTCCCTCCCTCTCAGACCGTCGCCGGACTTAGCAGGGAAGGGTGGTGCGGGAGCCTTTTCGGTGATCCCGCCCGGCTACCCGGCCCGCCTGGTTAGGGCTCACGTGTTGGCGACGCCCACGGTGGACACGGCTCTGCGGGGCCCCAGAAGCAGCAGCGGCTCCAGACAGCGCGCAAATTCTGCGCGGTGATCGCTGGCGATCTGGACCGGAGATTGGGTCATGAGCGGCTCTCCCCTGCCTCGGTGTCTCCGGGCCCAGACCCCCAGCCCCAGACTGGGCGCCCGCGCACCTTGCTGCTCTGAGCCGGTCTTAGGCGATGCGGGCGCGTGACGACGCCTTGCAGCCTCTCCATCAGCTCCTGTCATGGGGGAAGAGCTCAGGACAAGGGTGGGGTGGGGTGGGGGTGTGACAGGAGGTGAGAGCCAAGGCGGGAGAGAGAAATGGAGAATTTCAAGGCTCTGGGGCTAGTCTGTCATTTCATCTGTCTCCCTTTAGGTGCTTCAACCCTCCTCTAGGTCTGGTCCATACACAGGCACCGCCCACATCCTTAAGAAGGGAGGTGGGGCTCCCACAGACAGACACCAGTTTGGTGGGATGGAGGCTTATGTTCCTTGCCCTTTTAAAAGGTATTCATTCACTTGACCCCAAAGAGCTTGTAATGGAGGAGAAGAGACGTCCAGAGGACCCCCCCCCCCAGTCACACCTTCAGTGATGTGAGACAGGGACCCTCTATGCAGGACGGACTCTAGGTGGGAAGAGAGGGTCCTGAAGGAGCTGGGGACACTCACATAACCCAGGTCCAGAAACTCAGCCTTGCTGGCCAAGCTGAGGAAGGATGAACAGATGACCAGGTGAACCTGAAGGAGGGTGCCATGCTCAGGGCTTCGACTGTGGGATGGGGTGTCCAGCCCTACACACACCCTCAACCCTTACCTGTAGGGTGGGTAGCAAGGAGGCCAAGTGGGCCAGCTGTTCCTTGAAGGCTTTGTCCTTCTCTTCATATTGGCTGGGAGAAGGGCAGGCGAGGCTGTTTGATCTCAGGGGAACAGATGCCTGCCCCACCTGCAGGATCTTCAGCTCTGCAGCCCTGTCTTTTTGCTAGTGCCTGTGCGTGAGTGTGTGTGTGTGTGTGTGTGTGTGTGTGGTGTTTCTGTATTCATGTGTGCCTGTTCCTTTGGTGTGCCTGTGTGTCAGAGTGCAAATGCACACATGTATGTATGATGTATGCATGTACGTATGGAGGCCAGAGTTCTACATCAGGCGTCTTCCTCAATAACCCACCACCTTATTTTTTGAGGCAGTCTCTCACTGAACTTGGAGGTCACCAGTTGGCTAGGCTGTGACCAGTGAGCCCCAGAGATCCTCTTGTCTCTGCCTCCCCAGGGCTGAGATTATAGGCATGCCCACTGCATGTTTAAAGTGTGCGCTGGGGATGTGCTTTGGGCCCTCGTGTATCTGTGACAGGGCCTTCACTGACAGCAATTTCCTCAGCTCTGTTTCTGTTTTGTTTGTTAAAGCAGAGTCTCCTGTAGCCCAGGCTAGCCTTGAACTCCTGACCCTCCCATCACTACCTTCCAAGACACACACCACAGCTGTTTCCTTCCCCGCAGCTCTGTAGTTCATTCCCTGTGAACACCCTGCCCGCTTCTGATGGCAGTCACCTGTGTGTCTTTTCCACCACGTAAGACAGAGCCAGGGCAACCAAGGCTCAGGCTCAGAGCTGGGTATCTGGAGGTCGAGGGTAGGGGGACAGGGAATCTCCATCACTCACCTCTGCACGGTCTGCAACAGCAGAGCTTTCCTCTCGGCCAGCCTGTCCTGGGAGAGATAGCCCATCACTGACCTGCACACCCGGCTCTGTCATCTCCTACCACAACGCCTTGGGGCATGGGCACAGGCAGCATGATTAGCACAGAGTTCTGCTCGTGGCCCAAAGGTCTTCCTCCTCCCTGCATGGGACTGCCTGAGAGTCAAGGCACCTGAACCTTAAGTGTCACCCTTTGGGCACTCTTCTTCGACCCTGCCACCAACCAAACTCCGGACTAGGCTAGCCTCTGGCAACTCTCCAGGTAACGGTGATTAACCCAAATTGACAGAACAACTGGCACTACATTGAACACTCCGGGAAGGTACCTGGGCAGTTACTGACCCCACCCCTCACCTGCATGCTGCCAAAGAGGGCGTGGATGGCTGCCTCCTCCTCAGCTGCGCTGTGCCTCACCTCCTCCACCATGGCCTGTAGCAGCGCGATGGCCTCCTTCGTGGCTGTCTGCAGAGCTTTCACTGCCTGGGGACAGCGGGGTCTCAGTCCCATTCTCCCAGGTTCTCCCAGCTCCCACCCCCACCCTGCTTCAGCTCCCTGGTTCCCCCTCTCACCAGCACTGCCTGCTCCAGCCGCTCGCAACCCTGTACATACGCTGACTCCAGGTCCACACAGTGGGCCCGGCTCTCCCTGCAGAGAGGCAGCTAATAAGACCCGCTCCACCCACGCCCCGCCCACTCCCTGCGTGCTCCCACTACCCACCCCTGCATGTCTCGAAAGCAGCGGATGCATAGCAGCAACTTCTTGTCGGTGGAAAACATGATGTAGGGCTCCGAATGTAGCGCTGCGGAGAGGGCGGGGCGGTGATGAGAGCCCCGGAGACAAGCCCGCCTGGTTCCCACCCCTGGCCAGGATGTGCCTCACTCACAACACTTCTGGATCACATCGCGGGGGCGCTGGCCGAGGGCTACAATGTCATGCCTTGCGAACATGCGCGCGCGGTGCGTTTCTTCGCGGCAGCGTGCGCACAGCGGCTGTCCGCAGGTGTTGCAGAAGTAAGTGGTCTCTGCGTCCTGGGGACCGAAAGCTGGCTCAGGCCGCCCTCTCCTCGGGCCAGAGTTCTAGGACACAGCTGAACCACAGCCACCGTGTGTCATTGGGCCCAGCTAAATTCCTTCCCGCAATCCCCAGCAGCTGAACTCTCTAACATGTAAGAATTATATGTCTTGATTCACTTGTTTATGTGGGTGATTGCCCAAGTGCCATGCCATGACAGTGGAAGTTGGTTCCCTTCTTCCACCTTGTGGGTTCTGGAAATCAAACTGATGTCTTGCAGACGTGGCAGCAAGTGCTCTCATGTGCTGCGCCACCTCCCTGCCCCTCTTCACTAGACCCTTATACACCCAAGTTAAGATGAGGACGTTGGGGCTGGACAGACAGCTCAGCAGTTAAGAGCACTGGCTGCTCTTCCAGAGGACTGGGGTTCAATTCCGGGCGTCCACAGCCGTCTGTAACTCCAGTCCCTGAAGAGCCAAAGCCCTCTGCTGGCGTCTGAGGACACAAAGCACCCGCTTGGTGCACAGATATACAGTCAGGCAAAACACACATACGCATAAAAAGATTAAAAAGATGAAGACACCAAGGATAGCTAGGCGAGTGGGTGTAGGAAGGGTAGAACATTGGGCAGAGCTTTGGAAAGGTAGTCCCAGAGACGGTAGGCAGAAACCGCATGGTAGGCATATCAGGCCCCCGTGGTACTCTCAAGAGTTACCACGCGGTGGTGTGCATCCTGGCCAGGTCCTGACCATCCGCCCTACATGCGGCCTCACCTCGCGTCTTCCTTTTCCAGCCTGGCAAACTAGGCTAAATCATAGGTCCTGGGCTATGTCAGTCATCCCGGCTCCAGCAAGCTCCGCCTCCCCAACAGGAAGTAACTGTGCATAGGGCTGCCAGCTCAGTGTTTGTCTCGAGACTCAGGATGGTGTGGGAGCCAGGGACAGTGGGAGAAGGCAGGAGGAGAAGAGACTGTTCATGACCACGCTGACTATTCAGGTCTCCTTGGCTATCTGGAGCGACAACTCAGAGGGGAAGGGCATGTATAAAGACCCCTGGGGCAGCCCCAGGGCTTGGGGTACAGCCCGGGGCAGTGACTATAACTTTGATCTGTCAAACCCTACTTATTTTTTTAATTAGCTTTATTTCATGTGTTTGGGTGTTTTTCCTGCATGTATGTGTGCATGAGGGTATCGGATCCCCTGGAACTGGAGTTACAGACAGTTGTGAGCTGCTATGTGGGTGCTGGGAATTGAACCTGGGTCCGCTGGAAGAACAGCCAGTGCTCTTAACCACTGAGCCATCTCTCCGGCCCTGAAGCTTCTTACTCTTTATTTTTTAAATATTTCATTTATTTATTTGTTATACAGTTCTGTCTGCATGTCTGCCTGCAGGCCAGAAGAGGGCACTAGATCCCGTTATAGAGCCCATGTGATTGCTGGGAATTGAACTCAGGACCTCTTAAACTCTGAGCCATCTCTCCAGCCCAGCCTCTTAGTCTTTACATCGGCAGTCAAAGCCATTTCTTCAGAGTGCCCCCCTCCCCTCCTGCTTATTGTCTTTAGTTCTGGGCAATGGTTTTCAGCTCTGGCTTAGCACACTGGTTTGAGGCCGTGTGCCCCTGAGCTTCCTTCCTGCCATAGGGCCATCAACTCTACTTGCCTTTGCGTCGGGGCTGAAAACCTTCCTCGCCTGCAGCTCCTGCTCTCTCTCCAGCTACTTACAGCTGCACACCGCATGAGCTTTAGCCACTTACATGTGTTTAAGTAGCGGGGGGGGGTCCTAAGGGTCCCCCAGACCTGTGAACTGAACCACTGCTCCCATGACAGCTCACAACTCCACCCTGACCTGGGAACCCTGAAGTTAGCTCTCCCTAAATTGAATGGCCTCAGCCTCTGCCACTATCTGGTTATTGGCTCAAGTCATTTTTTTCTGGACCTTGGTCTCCCCACCCGATGGGGGCGTGGTTGGAGTCCGAGGGATCTCAGGGAGGGGCTGGAGATTTCATTGATGGACCAGGGTTGTGCATCTGGGCATGCTGTAAGTGTTGGGGACCATGCCATCTGGCACCCACTGCCCTCTACTTCCTCACCTGCTTGCTGCATTCCAGGTCGCAGTTGGCACAGTGCACAGCTTCCACACCGTCCCCAGAGCTATCCACCAGGAACTGCAGCAGCCGGTCCACTGGCGGGAGCCCACTGGGACCCTTCACCAGGGTCTGGTGCCTGCAGAGAGGCTGCAGCCAAGATCTGGACGCCCTTTTAGGAAGCCCTCCCCACTACCCTTCACATTCCAGGCCAGAGCTAAAAATAGCAGTGTCAGGGTGGTGGGGTCTGCTATAAATACAGAAGCCAACTTGTCCTGAGGTCCCCACCCTACCCAGTGTGCGTATAAGCCTGACGTCATACTGCAATGGGAAAGGCCATGTCACCGAGTGGACCCTATCACTTCATTGGAACATTTTGAGCTAATTTAGCAATGGTGCTAACCTAAGATTCCTGGGACACGCCCCCACATCAGGGTTGCTGGGAGTGCTCAGGTCCTCTTCTCCAGCCCTACCTTAGCACCCTGACTGTGGAAAGCTTGTGGCAATGATCCTCTGCCTTTGTTAACCTAAGCTACAAGGGAGGTTGGGGGGTAGTTCCAGTAAGTCCGTTTATGACAGTGGACTGTTCCCACGTCCTCAGCCTGAGCTTGGAACGTCACCATCTACACTTAGCCTCTCAAGCAGGACGCGAGCCAGCTTCACCCTCTTTGGGCTTGGGGCACTTACTGGCACAGCGGACAGGACAGGCGGCCATCAGTAGCCCGTCCGCGCAGGCAGCCAGCACAGAAGTCGTGGAAGCAGTCCAGCAGGCACGGGCGCTCATATTGTGCATGGCACAGCGGACACACGAGGGGATGGCCACTCGCAGCATCCAGGGTACCCAGGCCCTCCAGAGGCGCAAAAATTGCTCCAGACATTTGCGTGGATGAACAGTTCAGGACAATGACTGGGATTCCTGGGGCCCAGACCACCTCCCTCCTACCTAGCCCTCCTAGATAAGACTTAGCAAGTAGCTTTGGGATGCTGGAATGCCGG
Organism: Arvicola amphibius; assembly: GCF_903992535.2. NCBI lineage: Eukaryota > Metazoa > Chordata > Mammalia > Rodentia > Cricetidae > Arvicola > Arvicola amphibius. The sequence goes on along the minus strand of NC_052052.2, from coordinate 3,955,086 downwards.
TAGCGCCCCAGCAGGGCGGGGTTGGGGCGGACTGTCGGAGAGGGGCCCTGCCACCGGTCACTCACCTCCTCACAGTCCTTCTGCTGAGGCTCTGCCGGGGAGTGGTTGGCCCTAGAAGGTTAGGTCGGCAGGCTGGACTGTGCCTCCTCCCCTCTATCACTTCTCCCACCTCCTCTCCCTCCCACCGTTTGCAATTCTCCGCCCCACGTCCTCTGGGTGACCGCGAGTAAGGTCCCTTAGTGCTCCTTCCTCAAGGTGTTGCTGCTTTGCTGAGCCTGATCCGCAGTCTCGCCGCTTCACTCGGTGCCCAGAAAGCCCCGAAGAACACGATCTGAGGGGCCCAGACGCCACTAGACCTCGCCTTGAGTTTGGAACACAGAGCAGAGGTAGCCGACACCGGGCTCCCGGATCTTCAGTTAGAGGGACGAGGCCTCCCGGGCTAAACTGGAACTCTCTGACTCCGGAGCGGAGAGGGCACAGTGGGTCTTCACAGCCCCATTTCCCCCCATGGCCAGCTGGGGGCTCCAGAGAGCCGCAGACGGTCCACAACATTCTAGGGTTCAGATGAGGGTGCGCTTTGGGGTCCTAGGCCTTTCTTAGTGGGTTGTGGTACTCAAGCAAGTTACTGACTTCCCTGACTTGATCTCCGCATGATAGGTTGAGACTTGCATGGATCAATGCACGTGAAAAACCCCATGTTCAAAGAGGGGTGGGTTTGGGTGGGAGGTTGGGACCAAAGCAGAGATGGCGCTGTCACTGGGTTTTTAAAGATAAACAGGAGTTTGCCAGAAGGCAGCAAATTTTATGTAGAATTACCTGTTCTCCTTTCTGAAAAATTTATATTATGTTATTCATTTGTGTGTGTGTGTGTGTGTGTGTGTGTGTGTGTAGAGATGACAGGACAGCTTGAAAAAGTCAGTTCTCTCCCTCATCCATTTGGTTTTGGGATTGAACTCGGGTCATCAGGCCTGGCAGCAAGTGCCTTTGGAGGTTCTTCGATGCCCATCATTTCTTTTGAAGTAATGCTGCCAGGAGCAAATGTGTCTTACTGTCATGAAAATATTTGTTATTAAAACATTTTAAATTCCATATTCTGATGATCTCCGAAGTGTTTGAAGACCATCTATCTATTTAAAATATATCTCTAACCTTGAAAACATACCTAACATGACTATAAGTTTGATTGTTATAGATGACTAACTATTAACCTGTCTTCCTTTATTATCCTAATAGCTTTCAAGGACTAGAACTTTACATTTCAATTTTTTAAATATTTATTTATTATGTATACAACATTCTGCCTCCATATATGCCCGCACACCAGAGGAGGGCTCCAGATCTCATTACAGATGGTTGTGAGCCACCATGTGGTTGCTGGGAATTGAACAGAGGACCTCTGGAAGAGCAGCCAGTGCTCTTAACCACTGAACCATCTCTCCAGCCCCTACATTTCATTTTTAAATGAGCAGCTTAGGAACAATACCTTAAACAAGAATAGAAACATAGTTTCAGCCCGGCGGTGGTGGCGCAGGCCTTTAATCCCAGCACTCGGGAGGCAGAGGCAGGCGGATCTCTGTGAGTTTGAGACCAGCCTGGTCTACAAGAGCTAGTTCCAGGACAGGCTCCAAAGCCACAGAGAAACCCTGTCTCGAAAACCCCCCCCCCCAAAAAAAAAAGAAACATAGTTTCATTGTAACAAAAATAAGCTTAAATTTGTATCAATATACAAAAATATCTTAAACAAGAGTAGAAACATGTTTACATTGTAGCAAAAATAACCTTAAATTTGTATCAATATACAAAAATATCTTAAACAAGAGTAGAAACATAGATACAGTATAATAAAAATAACCTTAAATTTGTATTAATATACAAACATCCATACCAATGTGAAATATTTGAGACTAGTAGTTGCAGTTTTAGTTAAAAAGTAGATTCAATAATCTACCCGTTTATCCTATCATTCCTATATCCCTCTTTTTTCATTTCAGAATGAAATCCCTGACTCTAATCTTTTTAGTTTCCTCCCTGCCCATGACCAATGCCAACTAACAACCACCCCCCCATATGACAATAAACATTCATAATCCACCAAGTGACCAGAAACCACCCACCCCGCCTCTTGGGAATGTGGGTATCATGTTCTTAAAATTACCTCCTATCATCTGGGGGTGACGGCATCTTTAGGTAACACTAGAAAATTGAAATAATGATCAAGTCTTGGGAGGGTTAGTGGCTGTCCAGTCTCTGTGTGATGGGAAAAACAGGGCTTATCTGTGGTCCTGGTGGGAGTAGTCTGTGAGGTTCTGGTTCTGGACCATCTAAGCCAACCACCTTGAACCTGTCCTGAGCAGGTGTTGTTTCTCAGCTTAGCGGTGAAGCCACAATTCAGGTGGAATTGTCATTGTGTGGCCCCATCATCCTTTTGGAGACCTCAAAGGTCACTGTTAGGAATGGTCACAGTTCACTGCAGAAAATCAAACTCGTTCTTTTTTTTTTTTTTTTTTTTTTGGTTTTTTGAAACAGGGTTTCTCTGTGGAACAGTTATAACTGTCCTGGAACTTGCTTTGTAGACCAGACTGGCTCTGAACTCACTGAGATCTGTCTGCCTCTGCCTCCCAAGTGCTGAGATTAAAGGTATGCACCACCATTGCCTGGCAGAAAATTGAACATTTTAAATATCATATGCAGCAGATCTTGGAGAGGTTAAAAGACCGCAGTCTATCAAACACATCTGGAGTGCACAAACTTTTTTTTTAATATTTATTTATTTATTATGTATACAATATTCTCTCTGCATGTATGCCTGAAGGCCAGAAGAGGGCACCAGACCTCATTACAGATGGTTGTGAGCCACCATGTGGTTGCTGGGAATTGAACTCAGGACCTTTGGAAGAGCAGGCAATACTCTTAACCACTGAGCCATCTCTCCAGCCCCCACAAACTTTTTTAAAAGATTTATTTATAAATATTTTATATTTTTATAATATTTTTAGATTTATTTATTTATTTACGCAGAATCCTGCCTGTAGGCCAGAAGGGGGCACCATATCTCATTATAGGTGGTTGTGAGCCACCACGTGGTTGCTGGGAATTGAACTCAGGACCTCTGGAAGAGCAGTCAGTGCTCTTAACTGCTGAGCCATATCTCTAGCCCCTGGAGTTCACAAACTTAATTCCTAGTTACCTGCTTCAGACTCAAACCTGAAATCATGTACTGGAAGCTAGATGAAGCCTATTTCTTGAATTAGTACACTATATGACCATTAATATCATGACAGAATAAATATGTAGATAGATAGATTATATATACAAAGTTATATACATATATATAAACTTTGGAGGTAATATTTATACCTTAAGAAAAGTTGTAAAGAATCAAAATAAAATCAAAGGATTATGAAATTAGTGGTAGTAGTCCCTTAATTTTGTTTTTTTTTTTCTGTTTCATACCAGGTGGCTCTTTTGATATGAAACAGAAAATTTGAATTTTCTATCAACATGCTTGGGTTTAGAGAAGGAGAATGACATGTTCCAACTCCAAATCCAGATTTAATCTTTAATTGGATTTGGATTACAAAAAGGTCATTTCCATTACATGTCTGAAGAAAGCAGCAGAAACAAACATCTGGAAAGATCTGTGAGATTTTAGTCTATTGGAAGTATGCTATATATAAATTAGGCCAATTTACTCTCTTTCTTTCTTTCTTTCTTTCTTTCTTTCTTTCTTTCTTTCTTTCTTTTTTTTCGAGACAGGGTTTCTCTGTGGCTTTGCAGCCTGTCCTGGAACTAGCTCTTGTAGACCAGGCTGGTCTCGAACTGTAGTGACAAGGCCAGCAGGCCTGCTTTTCTTCCCGCAGGGCTAACTTAGCCCCGGAAATAATAACAACACAGAAGCTGTATTCATTTAAACACTGTCTGGTCCATTAGTTCTAACCTCTTATTGGCTTGCTCTTACAAATTGATTCAACCCATTTCTAATAATCTGTATCGCCACTTGACTGTGGCTTACCAGGATGAGTCTAACTGGCGTCCATCATGGAGAGGAGAGCCATGGCGTCTGCCACACTGCCTTCTACCCAGCATCCTGTTCTGTCTACTTTGCCTACCTAATTTTCTGTCCTATCAAAAGGCCAAAGCAGTTTCTTTATTTAACCAATGAAATCAACACAAAACAAAAGATGCTCCTACATCATTAAAAAAAAAGAGGGATAATTGGTGACGGGATAATAGATTGGTATTTGTGAGCTATTGTTTTTAGACAATTATAATGGTATCGCTTCTTGTATATTGATACAAAGTTAAATTATATTGAATATTGTATGCATGTATGCTTCTACCTCTGTTTGAAGCATTGTTTATGTATTGACATATGTATTTACCATATTGCAGTGTACATTACTACCTCTGATCAAGATACTTATACATTGTTTACATTTGAAGGTCATTGTTCTTATTTATTGCACAGTTGTTTATTGTCTTAGTCTTTAAGTTAGATAGGTATTGGGAATTATAGATCAATAGTCATCTATATTTGTCATTTATACTTAGACTAATCAGGTTCTTTAGATACATAGAGATTATATTCAGTATAGATAGTATAATCTTCAACCTCTTCAAAGAGCTGTAGAAAATGGCCTTTAATCTAACCTAGAGTTCCATGGTAGTGAGACACAATCACTCCTGGCAACACCAATCTACTCCCGAGAGAATGTTGAGCACCAAAGACACTCCACCTGGAGCCTTTCTTCTTGGCAGAACTGGCCTTTGGGCAAAGAAATGCCCATACCTCAACCACTGACAGAGATACAGAGTATCCGTAAATGGATAAAACAGGACTGGCATATCCTGCCAAGACAGGGTAAGATAGTTCTGAAAAGTTTCTTGCCTTTGAAAATGGTATGTCAGTTACATCAGGCCTTAGCCAAAGTTGGTTGCCTCAACATTGCAAATGAGACTTTGGGTGACTGCCCAGGTAGTCAGTTGTCTCTGTCATTTGTTTCACATTTTGGAAGTTTCTCGATTGTTCTTCCTGTTTACTCAAGTAATATTACTTCCCTTCTCAGATCATTGATGGAGTTGAAGATTAGATAATTGTAGTTACCCTCCTCATGATTTAGCTAAACTTAATTTCAGTACATTATTTAGACTCCTTGAAATAGAATGCTTAGTAAAACTTTTGTTATGCGTTTATTTTGTTATGCTTAATATTGTTTACTGCTTGTAATTTTATATTTGGTATCTGTTCCTATTCTATATAGTTGTATTGGGTTTGGTTCGATCTTGTTTAGACAAAAGGGGGAGATGATGGGGAAGCTCAGCCAATCACATCTGGCTAGGGTGTGGCTGCCTGGAGCCTGGGTAGAAAAATAGGGGTAGATAGGTGCGCACTTTCTCTACATGGTGCTCGCTGGACCATTTTGGATTTTGGACCTTCCATTCTTGTAGCGTGAGTTCCCCCCCTTTTCAATTATTAAATTATATCTGTTGTTCTTGAGCTGGTCTGGTTATTTATTGTCAACATTGAACTCACAGAGATCTGCCTGCCTCTGCCTCCTGAGTGCTGGGATTAAAGGCATGTGCCACCTCTGCCCAGCCCAATTTACTCTTTTTCTTGGGACATTTTTTCCAAATGATTTGTCTTTTTTCTTCAGATGTCTCATTTGTGCAGTGGTCTTCAGATTCCTTAGTTGGATGATTTTATTCTCCTGGAAAGACAGAAACGAAACCCTGTCCCAACTCCTCTAACTTTGGAGGAGTTTCCCTTCTTGGTAGGTTGACTGGCCACAAAGATGAACTATTACTTCTACTAATTAAGAGGTTTCTTCTGGCCCGGCATTGGTGGCGCATGCCTTTAATCCCAACACTCGGGAGGCAGAGGCAGGTGGATCTTTGTGAGTTCAAGGCCAGCCTGGTCTACAAGAGCTAGTTCCAGGACAGGCTCCAAAGCTACAGAGAAACCCTGTCTCAAAAAACTTAAAAAAAAAAAAGAGGTTTCTTCTGTTTGAATATAATCTTTTTTGTTTTGCTTTGTTTTTTGAGACAAGGTTTCTCAGTAGCTATGGAGCCAGTCCTGGAACTTGCTCTGTAGAGCAGGCTGGCCTCAAACTCATAGAGATCCGCCTGCCTCTGCCTCCTGAGTGCTGGGATTAAAGGTGTGTGCCCCACTGCCTGGCTTGGATCTAATCTTTATCAATCTTGATCGTACCCATCAAGCTTTTCTTCTCCTCTGGAAACCAGACTTCCTTTTCCCTAATATAACACATATCTTGTTTTCCATTCTGAGGTCAACACATCCTCAACGTATACAGGCTGATTTAATTCAGCAGTTTTTCCTTATGTCCACATATGTGTCTCTCCACAGCTCCTGTTCCTTTTTCATTAGCATTTAAAAAATTTAAAGTTTGCACTGTGAATTATAATTGGTATCAATAATAAAAACCCAGAGTCAGATATAGGAGTTAGTGCTGGAGATCAACAAATCTGAATGGCCAGCCACGACAGAGTTCTTACCTCTACCAATACTCAGACCAAAAGAGTGATACTGACCTCAGACTGCTTCAGACTACTCTGTTTCTCAGACTGCACTGTTTCTCCCACCTTATATTCTTCTCCCTACCCAGCCGTATCCCTCCTGTCTCCACCTCCATAGTGCTGGGATTAAAGGTGTGGGATCCCAAGTGCTGGGATTATTGTTTCTGTTAGCCATGTGTCTTGGTACCTTTCTCAGTGAGGCAGTCACATCTTGCTTGTTCTGTGTCTGAATCACAACTGCGGACTGAAACTTCCCTCTTCCCAGAATTCTCATTGCCCTGCCTCTACTTCCTGCTTGGTTGTTCTACCTATACTTCCTGCCTGGCTATTGGCCAATCAACATTTTATTAAACAAGCACAAGAAACAATTTTTTTTTTGGTTTTTCGAGACAGGGTTTCTCTGTGGCTTTTTAAAAAAGATTTATTTATTGATTATGTATACAACATTCTGCCTCCATGTATGCCCACACGCCAGAGAAGGGCGCCAGATCTCATTACAGATGGTTGTGAGCCACCATGTGGTTGCTGGGCATTAAACTCAGGACCTCTGGAAGAGGAGTCAGTGCTCTTAACCACTGAGCCATCTCTCCAGCCTTCTCTGTGGCTTTGGAGCCTGTCCTGGAACTAGCTCTTGTACACCATGCTGGCCTCAAACTCACAGAGATCCGCCTGCCTCTGCCTCCTGAGTGCTGGGATTAAAGGGTGTGCCACCACCGCCTAGCAAGAAACAAATCTTGGGGCTGGAGAAATGGCTCAGTGGTTAAGAGCATTGCCTGCTCTTCCAAAGGTCCTGAGTTCAATTCCCAGCAACCACATGGTGGCTCACAACCATCTGTAATCAGGTCTGGTGCCCTGTTCTGGTCTTCAGGCGGAGAGAATATTGTATACATAATAAATAAATAAATATATTAAAAAAAAAAAGAAACAAATCTTTACAGGGTAAAACCATTGTCCCACAACAAGAGATGGCTCCATGGTTAAGTGATTGCTGCTCTTTCAGAGGACCTGGGTTCAGTCCCCGGCACCTATATCAGGCAAGTCATAACTGACTGTAGCTCCAGTTCTAGGGGCTCCCCACCCTCTTCTGGGCTCCAAGAGTACTATAATCACATGCACACCACCCTCCATACACAGAATTTAAAAAAAAATTTTTAAAGCTAAGTTCAAGATACATTTTTCTATTCTAAACCTATTGAAAACCAGAGTCGGGGCTCAGCACACCAGAGCGCTGGTGGCTGGGCCGTTGTGGTCTGAAGGCAGACTGTGTATTTTAGCAACTAAAATAGCCAAGAACCAGGTCACTTTCCCACCATGTGGAGTCACTGAAGGAGGAGGTGATGTGGGAGAGTCTTCTGTTTGAGTTGATTTCATTGGCTAATAAAGAAACTGCCTGGCCCATTTGATAGACTGCCCCTTAGGTGGGTGGAGTAGACAGAACAGGAAGAGGAAGTGAGGTAGAAGGCTCAGTCAGATGCCACGCCTCTCCTAAGTTAGTCAGACCACCGTGCCTCTCCTGAGAGAGAAGCCAGACGCAATGAAGCTCCAGCCCAAGATGGACGTACGCTAGAATCTACCTGGTAAGGCACCACTTTGTGGTGCTACACAGATTATTAGATATGGGTTAGTCAAGATGTGAGTAAGAGGCTGAAAATAATGGGCCAGGCAGTATTTAAAAGAATACAATTTGTGTGCTGTTATTTCGGGGCATAAGCTAACCATGTGGGATCTGGGCAGGACGAAAAGCAGGCCCGCAGCACATCACTACAGAATGGCGCCCACGTGGATAACCGAATCCACAGAAAGCTTGAGAAAGCTTGGGAAAGAATAGAGTAAAGCATGTTTTCTCCGTAGCAGCACTTTCTCGGGTTTGGCTTTGCTTGCTAGAGGCTTCCTGACTCAGCTTTAGCTACAAAACCCTCCATCTCTTAAGAGGTCCTGCTACAAAACACTTAAATGGCGTTGATAAAAGCTGACTGCATGCTTGTTTGTTTTCAGTGGTAGCAGGAAAAAAGCTGTGCTGTTTTAAAATGCTGGCATTCTGGTCCGTCTTGCCATGGCAAACTCTGACTCTTTCAAGCAGGCAGTCCTAACTATGGAGCTTTTGATTGTTGTTTAACACTGTTGCAGCTTGCTTGCTGGCAGGGACCTTGAACCGCCACAGAGCTGTGGTGATAAACATGGCTACAACCAGTGCCTCTGCCATGAGGCTGGAAAGCTAAGGAATGGGCTGGATCCAGCTGCCAAAGTCACGGCTTTATTCCTACCGATATTGTTTGGTAAATTAAAGACTCATGTCGTCAGAAAAAGAGACATATACAGTAAAAGAAAGATTCAAAGTCGAAGAAAATGTCTAAATGATTTATGATGTGTTAAAAATATATGCAGGCTAAAGGTTAAAGTTCTTTAAAAAAAAGGAAGCAGTTTGTTGTGGTGGTACACACCTTTAATCCCAACACTTGGGAGGCAGAGGTAGATTGACCTCTGTGACTTCAAGGTGTGGCAGCACACACCTTTAATCCCAATGCCTGGGAGGCAGAGACAGACAGATCTCTGTGAGTTCAAGGTGTGGTAGCATATGCCTTTAATCCCAGCACTTGGGATGCAAAGGCAAGTGGATCTCTGAGAGATCAAGGACAGCCTGGTCAACAGAGTTATTCCAGGACAAAGATATACAGAGAACCTGTCTTAAAAAAAAAGTAAAAATAAACGAAATAGAGGTTAAAATAAAGCTGCACAGAGATGGAAAATACACAGAGAATCTTGGTACTGTATGCTATTATGCTCTCTTTGAATTGTTTAAATGCTGAGGAAGGAACAACAGCTGCTAAAAGATATTTGTTTATAAATGCTGCTGAACTAATCCAGAATAGATATTTTGAAAATACCTTGACTTTAAAATTTGGATCTAAGGACATGATGCTTTGGAAAGGAGTTTCTTTTGTTTTTACAGAAAATGAGACCCTGTGGATTGCTTATATCCCAATATGGTATGATAGACCACGCCCTCCTGAAGGTTGTTGTGAACATCCTCAAAAAATTACTTTACGCAACTGATGACTGAGATGAACATGGTACACAGCTTACACCATAAAAGATCGGATTAACAGCGTCCCCATTCAGCAGGAAGCAGTTTGGAGAGAAATAACTGCGCCCATATTCCCAAATATTGTTTATAAGTGTTCTTTTACATTTAAAGGGGGATATAATATGGAGATGAGTAATTTTGCATTGATATGGATTTGGCTTTAGTGATTTAAATTTAAGGTCAATTTTGTTATATGTATATGTATTTCTGATACTGATTAATGTATTGTGATGGTGTAGTTCATTTAAAAATGTAATGTATATAGGTTGTTAATGGATAGTTATCAATATTAGTAAAACTTGTAGTTATGTTAGTTAGATTTTCTAGCTATATAGAGATATATTTAAGTTACATAGGCATTCTTCATATCTTTCAAAGACTACAGAATATCGCATTTTAGATGTTTTAATAACTTAAGGCTTTTCATGACAATGAGACACGTCAGCTCCTGGCAGCACCAATCTACTTAAAGAGGAAGATGGGCATCGAAGAGGATACTTATGGAGTTTGATAGCCATTTGGGCAAGAAACTGCTCTTGCCTGGACTATTGCATAAACTGAACACAGAGAACCCTCAGAGAGAGGACTGCTGAACTTGCCTATAGGTGAGATGTTCCTTCTGGGTTCCTGATTCATGAAAGAGTCTGCGAGACATTCTGCAGGACACAGCAGATAGTGACTGAACTGTCTTTGAAATTTCCTTCTTTATGGAAATGTCTGCTGGAAACTATGGGCCTGAAGGCCGAAGATGGATGCCCCAACGGTACAGAGGAATTTTGGGTGACTGTCCAGGCAGCTAGATGTCTCTGTCATTTCTAGAGTTTTGTAAGTTGCTTACTTCTTATTTACTTAGGTAATATTATATCTTTCCTGAGTCTTTGATGGAGTTGAAGAATGGATAGATAGTTAAAGTTTTCCTTTGTTATGATAAAAGATAAAATGGATATAAGTATTGTAACTAATTCTTACTTGATAACTATTTTGTTATATGTAATTTTACTATGTTAAAGTTAAAGCCTTTCTTTTATTGTTTAAACAGAAAAAGGGGAAATGATGTGGGAGAGTCTTCTGTTTGAGTTGATTTCATTGGCTAATAAAGAAACTGCCTGGCCCATTTGATAGACTGCCCCTTAGGTGGGTGGAGTAGACAGAACAGGAAGAGGAAGTGAGGTAGAAGGCTCAGTCAGATGCCACGCCTCTCCTAAGTTAGTCAGACCACCGTGCCTCTCCTGAGAGAGAAGCCAGACGCAATGAAGCTCCAGCCCAAGATGGACGTACGCTAGAATCTACCTGGTAAGGCACCACTTTGTGGTGCTACACAGATTATTAGATATGGGTTAGTCAAGATGTGAGTAAGAGGCTGAAAATAATGGGCCAGGCAGTATTTAAAAGAATACAATTTGTGTGCTGTTATTTCGGGGCATAAGCTAACCATGTGGGATCTGGGCAGGACGAAAAGCAGGCCCGCAGCACATCACTACAGAATGGCGCCCACGTGGATAACCGAATCCACAGAAAGCTTGAGAAAGCTTGGGAAAGAATAGAGTAAAGCATGTTTTCTCCGTAGCAGCACTTTCTCGGGTTTGGCTTTGCTTGCTAGAGGCTTCCTGACTCAGCTTTAGCTACAAAACCCTCCATCTCTTAAGAGGTCCTGCTACAAAACACTTAAATGGCGTTGATAAAAGCTGACTGCATGCTTGTTTGTTTTCAGTGGTAGCAGGAAAAAAGCTGTGCTGTTTTAAAATGCTGGCATTCTGGTCCGTCTTGCCATGGCAAACTCTGACTCTTTCAAGCAGGCAGTCCTAACTATGGAGCTTTTGATTGTTGTTTAACACTGTTGCAGCTTGCTTGCTGGCAGGGACCTTGAACCGCCACAGAGCTGTGGTGATAAACATGGCTACAACCAGTGCCTCTGCCATGAGGCTGGAAAGCTAAGGAATGGGCTGGATCCAGCTGCCAAAGTCACGGCTTTATTCCTACCGATATTGTTTGGTAAATTAAAGACTCATGTCGTCAGAAAAAGAGAGATATACAGTAAAAGAAAGATTCAAAGTCGAAGAAAATGTCTAAATGATTTATGATGTGTTAAAAATATATGCAGGCTAAAGGTTAAAGTTCTTTAAAAAAAAAGGAAGCAGTTTGTTGTGGTGGTACACACCTTTAATCCCAACACTTGGGAGGCAGAAGTAGATTGACCTCTGTGACTTCAAGGTGTGGCAGCACACACCTTTAATCCCAATGCCTGGGAGGCAGAGACAGACAGATCTCTGTGAGTTCAAGGTGTGGTAGCATATGCCTTTAATCCCAGCACTTGGGATGCAAAGGCAAGTGGATCTCTGAGAGTTCAAGGACAGCCTGGTCAACAGAGTTATTCCAGGACAAAGATATACAGAGAACCTGTCTTAAAAAAAAAGTAAAAATAAACGAAATAGAGGTTAAAATAAAGCTGCACAGAGATGGAAAATACACAGAGAATCTTGGTACTGTATGCTATTATGCTCTCTTTGAATTGTTTAAATGCTGAGGAAGGAACAACAGCTGCTAAAAGATATTTGTTTACAAATGCTGCTAAACTATTCCAGAATAGATATTTTGAAAATACCTTGACTTTAAAATTTGGATCTAAGGACATGATGCTTTGGAAAGGAGTTTCTTTTGTTTTTACAGAAAATGAGACCCTGTGGATTGCTTATATCCCAATATGGTATGATAGACCACGCCCTCCTGAAGGTTGTTGTGAACATCCTCAAAAAATTACTTTACGCAACTGATGACTGAGATGAACATGGTACACAGCTTACACCATAAAAGATCGGATTAACAGCGTCCCCATTCAGCAGGAAGCAGTTTGGAGAGAAATAACTGCGCCCATATTCCCAAATATTGTTTATAAGTGTTCTTTTACATTTAAAGGGGGATATAATATGGAGATGAGTAATTTTGCATTGATATGGATTTGGCTTTAGTGATTTAAATTTAAGGTCAATTTTGTTATATGTATATGTATTTCTGATACTGATTAATGTATTGTGATGGTGTAGTTCATTTAAAAATGTAATGTATATAGGTTGTTAATGGATAGTTATCAATATTAGTAAAACTTGTAGTTATGTTAGTTAGATTTTCTAGCTATATAGAGATATATTTAAGTTACATAGGCATTCTTCATATCTTTCAAAGACTACAGAATATCGCATTTTAGATGTTTTAATAACTTAAGGCTTTTCATGACAATGAGACACGTCAGCTCCTGGCAGCACCAATCTACTTAAAGAGGAAGATGGGCATCGAAGAGGATACTTATGGAGTTTGATAGCCATTTGGGCAAGAAACTGCTCTTGCCTGGACTATTGCATAAACTGAACACAGAGAACCCTCAGAGAGAGGACTGCTGAACTTGCCTATAGGTGAGATGTTCCTTCTGGGTTCCTGATTCATGAAAGAGTCTGCGAGACATTCTGCAGGACACAGCAGATAGTGACTGAACTGTCTTTGAAATTTCCTTCTTTATGGAAATGTCTGCTGGAAACTATGGGCCTGAAGGCCGAAGATGGATGCCCCAACGGTACAGAGGAATTTTGGGTGACTGTCCAGGCAGCTAGATGTCTCTGTCATTTCTAGAGTTTTGTAAGTTGCTTACTTCTTATTTACTTAGGTAATATTATATCTTTCCTGAGTCTTTGATGGAGTTGAAGAATGGATAGATAGTTAAAGTTTTCCTTTGTTATGATAAAAGATAAAATGGATATAAGTATTGTAACTAATTCTTACTTGATAACTATTTTGTTATATGTAATTTTACTATGTTAAAGTTAAAGCCTTTCTTTTATTGTTTAAACAGAAAAAGGGGAAATGATGTGGGAGAGTCTTCTGTTTGAGTTGATTTCATTGGCTAATAAAGAAACTGCCTGGCCCATTTGATAGACTGCCCCTTAGGTGGGTGGAGTAGACAGAACAGGAAGAGGAAGTGAGGTAGAAGGCTCAGTCAGATGCCACGCCTCTCCTAAGTTAGTCAGACCACCGTGCCTCTCCTGAGAGAGAAGCCAGACGCAATGAAGCTCCAGCCCAAGATGGACGTACGCTAGAATCTACCTGGTAAGGCACCACTTTGTGGTGCTACACAGATTATTAGATATGGGTTAGTCAAGATGTGAGTAAGAGGCTGAAAATAATGGGCCAGGCAGTATTTAAAAGAATACAATTTGTGTGCTGTTATTTCGGGGCATAAGCTAACCATGTGGGATCTGGGCAGGACGAAAAGCAGGCCCGCAGCACATCACTACAAGGAGGGCACCAGTCTTGGGTCCTAATCACTCCAGTTTGGTCTCCTTTGGCTCTATTTTTGGGCTTTCGTATTTCTTCCTTCTGAGTTTCTCGGTGGCTTTCCCAGAGTCCCTCAGAGAACCAGGATAGCGAAGCTGCTCATTCAGCTGCCTGCCTGGCTGCTCTGTGGGCCGCTCTGTGTGCTGCCAGTCCCTCAGCCTTCTGCTCTCTCCCTTTTCTTGTCAGCCGCTCAAAGACAGGCTTGGATTCACTGGCTCCCTTTGTCTATCTTCCCAGGGCAGCAGTGCTGATTAAATGGCCTTTATTATTGTCTCTTTTGCTAGTGTATTGGGCAGGTGAATGTCAAGGCTGTTGGAATTTCTAGAGCTGGTTCAATTACAGGTTGAACCTTTCTAGGCTAATGGCTGAGTTCCCTTTCTCTCTCAGACAAGCTAGTCTTAAATTTGTAGTAATCCTCCTGCCTCAGCCTCCTGAGTGTTTCGACCACAGGTGTAAACCACCGTGCCCAGCTTTTGTCTGTGGTTTTTTAACCGAAGATTTAAGGGTTTTGTTTAGTATTTTTTATCATGGCTCAGATGGTGCAGAGGGGAAAAATAGTTGTTTTAAAGCCTGTCAACCCAAGTTTGATCCCCAGGATCCACACAATGGGAGGTGAGAATCCCAAAGTTTGTTCTCTACCTCCATACAAGAGTGTGGTATGCCTCCCCCACTAAAAATGATAAATAAAATTTATTTTTTAAAGTTTTTCAGGGCTCAGTATGTAAGGTCCCTTGCCCCAAATCTGACAATATGACTTCTTGGGAAGGAGAGGACTGACTTTTGTAAGTTGTCCTCTTACCCCGAGATGTACACTGTAGCATGTACACACACACACACACACACATCACAACACGATGCTGGCTGGGGTCTACAGATGTGTTGGACTGGATTTATAACTGTTCTGGAATATATGCACTCTTCTGCCAGCGACAGAATGAAGCAAGAGTAGGTAACACCAACAGGCATGGAGGAAGCAAAGCCAATTCTTTAAAAAAAAAAAAAAGTATTTATTTTTTTTCAAAGTCACTTCTTATAGGACTTACCTGGGTGTGGGTGCCAAAGCAGAAAGTTTTGCAGAGCCCAACTTCAGCATTGCAAAGGCAAGAGCAACAAGCGGCCCCTGGTATGCTGGTTCACGCCTGTAATCTCAGAATTTGGGAGAACGAGGCAGGATTGCTGAGTCAAAGGCCAGCTTGGAGGACACAGTGCTCCCCAGGCTAGCCTGGGCTATAGAATGATAAGGAGTAAGGCTCTGTCTTAACACACCTAACAAAAAAACTAGGGTAATCAAACAAAACAGGAAAGAAAACTGCAGGTGGCTTTGAAGTCTACTGAGTAGCTGACTTCAGACACTGACTTTAAACCTGACCAATCAGCATGTGTGTTTCCTGCAAAGATTATAAGTCAAGACGGGGCTTTTAAGGAATTCCAGGGACAGAACTGGATTGTGCAGTGATCACAATTCAGGATCCCAGAGTACAACTCCCGATGAACACAAGACGTCATGCCAACGAGCTGTCCAGCTACGGGTGAAAACTCTCACTTCGCTGCGTGAGGTTGATGAGCGGGGCGCTGAGAGCGGCTGAACAGGACTCTGCACCGACCGGATCTGGGTGGTCCTGGAACTGAGGAAGGCTTTGGGAACCGGGGAACTACAAGGCAGAGGGCGCCAGACTGAATCTGTGGGTTCAAACTGGAGCGTGCTGCTAGCCGCAGAAGGCAGGCCAGTCACGTGGGTGTCATGAACTTCCAAGCTGGGCGTTTTCTTTAGGATGAAGAAATATAGTTCTGGAACTTTTTTCTTTCTTAAGGGTTTGACTGTGTACCTTGGTAGGCCTGGAACTCGATATTGTAGCCCAAACTGGCTTCAAACTAGCTACGCCCCTGTGGCATCCTCCTGTCTCTGCCTCCGGAGTGGTGGGCTCAGGGGAGTGAGGTACCCGGCCTGGCGGACATTAGGAATTCTAATTTTCTCTGTGATCAAAAAGAGATAGCCCCAATCTCCTCAAGTAACTGCGTTCGATTGTCATCTGGTCAGCTGGTAATTGCCTGTTTAGGGAACGTTCGTCTTAATCTGTCAAGACTTTTAAAAGTAGAGCTCGCCCCTTTATCTCTCTTTGGGCTCGCCCGGTCCCCCTCCGGTAGTTGCAGTGGGACGGTCCATCGGGACTCCTCCCCTTTCCCGGCAGCCGACTCTGCCCCGGGAAAACCAATAGCTGCCCGATCGCTCCTGGGGCGGCTGGGCCGCGGCGATCTAGCGTCAGTGCCGATCGATTAAGGCTGCCTGGCTCTTTGCGTGCTCCGCGCGCAGCGGGCTCTTCGCGCCTGCGTAGTGCGCCCCCCTCCCTTTCTGCCTCCTCTGCCGCCATGGCGCCCGTGGTTAGTATGGCTCCGCGTGAGGCCGCTGCTCCCGGAGCGGCACGTGGGCCTGGTGGGCTGGCTCGGGCTCAGGACGGCGTGGGGGACTGCGCCCTGCAGCGTCAGGCCGGGATGGCCTGGCAGGCGGGGCGGAGGAGGCCGGGGCCTCGGCCGGGCCCAGCACGTTGTGGGCGGAGGAGGCCGTGGCTCGGGGCGGTGGGGAGAGCCGGGACTGCTCGGGGTGGCGGATCGGATCCTGCTCGGGGCCTGCGGGCTGGATACCGACCTACCTCGAGACCCAACCTCGGACTCCGGGCACCGCGCCGGGTCATTTGAACGAGGGGCGGGCAAGACGGATGTGACCTGCCATCCTGGGTAGCCGGGTGGAAATGGACTTCCACGGGGCGACCGGGTTTCAGAGCCGCGGTTGGACTTGAGAAGGATTCTTGTAGCACCCCTCGAGCAAGCTGCTTGCATTAGGGTGCAGCTGTATACAGGCCCTTTCTGTGTTGGGCGACGAAGGCCCGATTTCGTTCTCTTGACTGAGGATGGGCTGTGCGGTGTCTTTTATGTCAGGCTGTATCTGGAGGTCGCTCTGCTTGAACAATAATGGTTTTAGGTGGTGTATTATCTTTTAGTCGGGACTCTTAGGTGTATTTCCGGTTGTCTTAGTCTTTCTACCTCGGCTTCAGTACATCGATGTGGTTTTGGGTTAGACTCCTGTTGGGAACTTTTTTGGGGTCTCTTGTGGGCAGGTCCTCTTACTGATCCATCCATTCCCGGGGCTAGATTTAAAAGCAGTCATTTTGGTTGGTAGTGGGAAGACACATTGAGTGTAGCAATTTTATAGTCACTGAAAAGTTGAGTCCCAGTTGTGGATGGTCTCTTGAACCCGAAGGGAGATGTGTGCCGTGCGTGACCTGCTAAACTTTTAGTAGTAGAAATTCAGGTGAGTTCTTAGAAGTTACAATGTCTGTAAAGAGAGGTTTGACGAGTGTTACTTTGTAAAAGTAAACTGGACCCTCTTGGGTGTAGTTTGGAAGTGCTGAATTCACTGGTTCAGCCAGGGGAAATCGTTCACCACACCTTGAACCATATTAAGTTCCTCGGCTATTCCTGAGAAGGTCCAGGGATTAGGCGCTAAGGACCAAGGTGAAGTACTCTAGTCTGAGATAGAGGCTAAGGATTTCACAGTAACGATGAATGTGTAAGGTGCTTGTATGCTTGTGTTTACAAGTGTGTAAATGAGTATTTCTTTGGGAAACACTCATGGTTGTAAACTTTGGGGTGTCTGGAGAGACTGAAGGGGACAGGAATGTTAATGATCTCGCCCCCTTCCCTTAGCATCTAAAACAAGTCCCTTGGCACTCTTGAAGGGAACCGGCCCCTCATCTCCTTGGTTTTCTGTTTGTAAGGACTTTGCCTCTGACATGCTGTTTTAATTGTGGGGGGTCGTTACTGGAAGCTTCATCTGTGTTTTCTCTGTACCCTTAGAAAAAGCTTGTGGCGAAGGGGGGCAAAAAAAAGAAGCAGGTTTTGAAGTTTACCCTTGATTGCACCCACCCTGTAGAAGATGGGATCATGGACGCTGCTAATTTCGTAAGTGACATTCTGTTGCTCCTCTGGGCTGGGAATACTGTTGGGACCCTCTTGGAGTAGGTCTCTGTTGGGCTTGTAGGCAGTCTCACTTTTGTTCCTCAAGGGGGGGGGGCAGTTGCTGAGTCCCTTTCTTGAGTTCAGCAGGCTAAATGAGATAAGAATAGACAGGCCGTGGCGTGTGGGTAACAGAAGATGATCTTACCCAGAATCAGGTAAACTCCGTGGGTCCAGCATTGCTGCTGTACTTTGTTGGGTTTAATCTGTATGGGCAGCTTCATCCTGGGCCTCTGGATCCTTAGGCAAAGGGCAGCAACTCATCACAGCATTGAGGCCTGAGTGTGTTTGCTTTAATCTGCTTGCTGGGCTGTCTTTTTTTTTTTTTTTTTTTAATACAGACTTGGTGCTGTCCTGAGGTTCCCCTCTCGTTTAAATTTTATATATCATGTTTGCTGCATGTATGTCTGCACCATGTGTGTGCAGTGCCCCGGGGGACAGAACAGGGCCAAGGCATTGGATTCTCTGGAACCAGAATTAGAGGCCGATGTGTGTTGGTCCTGGGAACCAGTCATCTCCAGCCCTGTCCTGACTTTTTGCCCGATTCCCAGTATCCATATGTTCCCCTTAATCTAGAATTGTCTCTGCGGCCCGATTTTGGCTCTTTGGCCTGGGGCCTGTGTATGCAGACATCTCCTAAAGTTATACCTGTTTTTCACATTCCAGAAGGTTAAGTGTTGTCAAGGACAATCATTTCCAAAAAATTGAAAATTAAACTTAACAGCCATTAGTGGTACAAATGGAATTAACCTTGTGGTGATGTCTGCCCGTCTGTCTCAGATGGGCCTCAGTTGGCCCCCGTGTCCTTTATTCAGTGACTTCTCCATGGCTTTGGTCCTTTGCATGTTGGTGGGTTCTTTTTTCTTTTTGTTTTTTGAGACGGGGTTTGTCTGTGTAACAGCCCTAGCTGTCCTGGAACTCACTGTGTAGACCAGACTGGCCTCAAACTCCCAGAAACCCACCTGTTTCTGCTTCTTGGGTGCTGGGATTAAAAGTGTGGGCCACCACGCCTGACTTGGCGGTTTCTTTTTTTTTTTTTCTCCTTTAAAAAAGATATTCAAATTTTTTTGTCTTTTGTTTTTGGAGAAAGAGTTTCTCTGTAGCTTTGGAGCCTGTCCTGAAACTCGCTCTGTAGACCAGGCTGGCCTCAAAAATCACAAAGATCCACCTGCCTCTGCCTCCTGGGTGCTGGGATTAAAGGCATGCATCACCACCACCTTGCTGATTTCTTTTTTTCTTTATTAAAAAGCAATTATTTATTTATTTATTTATTTATTGATTGGTTGCTATGCGTGGTGGCACTTGCCTTTACCCCAGTTTTTGGAAGGTGGAGGCAGGTGGATCTCTGTGACTTCGAGGCCAGCCTGGTCTACATACTGAGTTGCAGGACAACCAAAGACCCTGTCTAGAAAAACAAAATTTTTTTAATGTGTGAGTGTTTTGCCTATATATATATATATATATATGTCTGTGTACCATGTGTATGCCCTATGCCCTTGGAAGTCAGAGGGGTCAGATCCCCTGGAATTGACGTTAGGATGGTTATACACTACTCGTGGGTGCTGGGAAACGAACTCAGGTCCTCTGAAGAGTGAAGTCTCTGCGGTCCTTGGTGACTTCTGTTTGGCCCTGCCTGGTGTCACCACTGTGGCCTCTTTCAGCTCACCATTCCCTTCCGACTGTCTCTGCTAAGGACTTCCTGCCCACCGCAGCAGCTAACATTTCTGTGTCGTAGTTTTAAAAACTTGTCCCAGAATTTAACTCAGGACATGAGACGTGCTAAGTGGGCATTCTTAGCTGTCATTGAGCCACATCTCACATCATCGGTCCCTAAAATTTGTAGTGTCGAGCTGAAAGGGACTTCATCTCATTGCAGTGGCAACAGAACAAAACAAAAAAGTCCCTTTTGGACGGAGGTCCCTGAAGCCTGAGGTGAATGGCTTGCCCTGGTCACATGGTGCTTTGCAGAGTATGTCTGGGCTCACGGGTCCCTGTCGCTTCTGCTGTACCATGCAGGTGACTCCAGGCAGGTCTGTAACTGTTTGTGTTGGTGTTTGTCTCTCTGTGTACTAGGTGGAGACTCCCTCTCTAGTGCTAAGAAATGTGCTTTGTGCTCCTTAGGCTCAGAGGTTGCTTGCAGCTTTGCATGTTCCTATAAAAGTTTGGCTCTTGGTCTCCTGCTTACTCTTGACCCTTTGGTTTTTATGTTGAGATAGGTAGGATCTCACTATGTTGCCCTGGCTTACTCTTTACCCTTTGTCCACGAGTGTGCTGCCCTTTAAGCTCTCCGTGTGGGGCACATGTCGTCATGCATGGAAACAGTCAAATATTTTGTGCCAGTATTATCTTCAAATTGCATGAGATTATGTTGACTAGTGCCATCTTCAAGGACTTGTTTGTAAGCTTCATGGCCTAAGTCTGGTCCTTAGAAACCGCTTAGAGAACCGACCCCACACAGTCGTCCTCCAGACACCATGGCACACACACCCACACACAGGTGTGCATACACGCACATTCCTAGAAAGACTGAAGATTTTAAAGGAGCCTGTAGTTTAGTGCTGGGAGAAAGTCTGAGTAGTCTGCACTGGAGATGAAGCCCACTGCACTCACTGGTGCTTTCTGCAGGAGCAGTTCCTCCAGGAGAGAATCAAGGTGAACGGCAAAGCTGGGAATCTCGGCGGAGGGGTTGTGACCATTGAACGGAGCAAGAGCAAGATCACTGTCACTTCCGAGGTGCCTTTCTCCAAAAGGTAAAGGGCACTGAGTGGGTGTGTGAGCATTGCCACTGAGAAATAGAAAAACTTATTATGTATTTAAGTTTTAGCTTTTCGAGATAGGGTTTCTGTGTAGCACTGCCTGGCCTCGAACTCGCCGAGATCCGCCTCTGCCTTCTGGTGACGTTTTTTAATGCTGGAGAAGTTTTTTAAGATTTATATTTAGTTATGTGTTTGTGTATGCAGGTGCCCTGGAGCAAGAGTTACAGGTGGTTGTGAGCTGCCTGGTGTGGGTGCTGGGTTCTGAACGTGTCCTGAAAGAGTATTATGTGCTCTTAACTGCTGGGCCTTCTCCAGGCCCATTAAGCATATTTATTTAGCTTGTCATTGCTATACCTGTTCACAGGCTGCAGTATTACAAACTTCAGAAGGGACTCAGACTTGGCCTATGTTTTGTTGGTTATTTGAGGCAGGGAACTCACAACATTGGCAAATAGCCCTGGTAATCCGTCTGCCTCCTCAGGGAGGTTTGCAGAAGGATGTGGGAAGTGCTTGGAGCTGGTTGGAAGGTTAGTTACTCTCAGCAAAGGTGTTAAAACACGTGTAATTGTCAACTTACCACTTTTCTAGTGGTCACTGCGGGCCACTTTGTAGGTGTTGGCTGCTTAGGGGACCAGCTGGTGTGTGCCGATGGCATTCTCACTGTTACTGCCTCTTGAGGATGCATGGTAGACAGTCTTGGGAGAGCACTGCCTCAGGTGTACTTGCCTTGGCCTGTCCTTGTTTGGGAGGGCTGAAAAAACACCTTAAAATTGTTTTCATTGTGTTTTATGAGGTTAAAATGTTTCAGAATGCAAGAACACCGTCTACTGTAGTTCTTAAATGTTCTTTTTCTGCAGGTATTTGAAATATCTCACCAAAAAATATTTGAAGAAGAACAATCTCCGAGACTGGTTGCGTGTTGTCGCCAACAGCAAAGAGAGCTATGAGCTGCGTTACTTCCAGATTAACCAGGATGAAGAGGAGGAGGAGGATGAGGATTAAGACGCATTGGTCTGGAATGTTTTGTATTAATTCATAAATAAAATTTAGGAACAAAACCTGTGGTTTATCATTGTATCTCTACAGTGTGGGTTGGACAGGAAATTGGAGGTGACAGGCCTGGGCTGTAGCTGGTTGCTGCTTGTTTGTATATAGATGCTTACATTCTCCAGTAGTAAGGCCCGAGTGGAGCCAGCTGATTGCATCTGACCCTGCACACGGCAGCTGACTGAGGCTTAAAAGGCCTGGCGCCTGTCTCAGCTGTGTGAGATACAGTGTGGTGCTCCTCGTTAAAAGCAAGCCAGTGATGTCTGTGGAGCTTTCCTGGGAAAATGGCAGCCCATAAAACAGCTTCCCAAGCTGTGCACCGTTGTTAGCACTAACCTTTTTCCTTCCTGTAGAAATAAGAGGTGGTTTTAGTGTTACTGCTGCATATTCTGCCCTTTATAGAAGGATTTGTAAATATGCTGGGCGTCCATGCCCTTAGGGTGCTCTCCCCATAGGATAGGTGTGAGTCAGAGGTCAACAAGGGCTAGTAGTGAGACTGAAATATATATAAAGCCGCAGCTTGTCTTTCTAACAAGCTGTTTTTCTAGCTTCCAGCAGAGGGTGCTGAAGACAGCTTCCAGATGTTCCCTGTAGGGGGAGCCCTTCCGTGCCTAGGGCTCAGCAGGCTTGCAGGGAGGGAGCTTAGGTGATGAAGGTGAGTGTTTGCTGTAAAGATGAAGTTGCCCAGGAAATTGCTACTTAAGCTGTCACTGAAGGTCACTACTGGATTTAGTGATGAAAGTCTTAGCCTGAGGCTAAAGCCTGGTGGTGGAGCTCTTCCTTAACAAGCACAAGGCCCTAGGTTCAATTTCCTTGACTGCAAACTGTGTGAAGCAGTGTGCACAGCAGACACTGGGACAGAGGAAGGCCTTGTCAAGGGTCGCTTTGGAGATGTTCCTGACACCTTAGGGTAATTGTCTGAAGGCAAAATTGTGTAGGAGCATTTTATCTGCCTTGCTTTCTAGTAACTGAAATGTCAAAAGGTCTTGCTTATGGGTGCTGGCCAGTTAAGGCCTGTGCTCTGTCTATCAGCTGGACATCAGATGTCAGCCCTGCTCCACCTCCAAGGAAACACGTTTCTGGGGTTGAGTTTGACATGTTGAGGCTTTGCAATCTCACTTGTAGCAAAGGTTCCAGCATTTTCTATTTCTATGCAAATTTCTTAAAGCAGAATTGTCTTGGTTTTCTTCTCTGCCCTTGTAGGAGGTAGCATTTTCTTTACACCTATATGTGCAGCCCCTCATGGTTAGAATTCTTAGATTTGTGACTTGGATTTGCAGATCTTGTTTGTTGCGTTGATGTTCCCATGTGGTTATTTCTAGTTTGCTTGTAAAAAAAAGAAAATTAACCCTGAGTTGATTAGCACATGCCTCTAGAAAATGGTCCCAGATTAACTGTAATAAAGTGGAAACTGCGTTTTCTGCCCTTTCTAAGCTCCTGTATTTGAATGTTCACGTTTTGTATTAAAGTGGCTAACGTGGCTACTGGTACCGTGCAAGGCTTGCTTTTTTTCTGCTTCACACCTGTTAACCTTTCCTTCGCTGGCTCATTGCGTTGGGCATGGAGAAAAAGTCTCCTTTCTCTCTGCTGCCTCCCCTCTCTACAGCTCAGCCTACCAGAGTTCGGTCGGCGTTGACTGAGAAGGCCTTTCCAGACAGATGCCCTTTTCTGGTGGGCACCGTGAAGAGTAAACTTGAATTCTGTTAGACCTACCACAGCGTCCGTGTCCAGGCCCCCTCTTACACCCGTCTCCTTTCTGTCTGTCTGGCCTAGTGCCCTACCTGTCCTTATCGGAAGTGTTGGCACAGGAACACTGGAGTTTGAAGCTGTGACTTCAGTTCACGGAAGCCATAAAACCATGCTGGCACAGGCTTGCTCCCTGCCGGTTAAGGTTGCTCCCAGTGCACTCCATTGGGTGTTGGTGCGTCCCAGGAAGTATCTACAGGGGAGGCTTCATGTCTAGACTGGGTTTACTTTGAGAAGCCTCCACAGTGCCATAGCCCCTGCTGTTCATGAGTGAAAGTGCATTTGTAGTGCCCTCCCTTGCTGAGTGCTGAGATCTGGCTCTGACCAAATGCCCAGGGCGTGGAGCTTCTCAGGGTGGGGCACAGCTTATTGGAATGTGAGGACCCTAGCGCAGGGTCCTTTAAACAGGGTCCTTTAAAGTCAGGAAATTTCAGGAGGGCCTGGAAGTCAGTGTGGACACCTGGAGATGTGGTCCCTTGGACTGGCAAGCGCTGAAGCCAGCAGGGACTTGAGGTTGTTGGTCTGTTCTAAGAGGCAACCAAAGTGGGGGATAGTGTCACAAGAGGGTGCTTAGTGCTTGTGGACATGGCTGGTTGGTGGTTATTTCATTATAGGAAACCCCGTTGACTGATTTGTCTAGGTTTGTGGGTTAGCCTGGAGGTTGCTTGCTTGGGAAGGGACTGGTTGTAGGGTGTCTGCTATTTACACAAGGCTTCAGCTAACCGGATGAGGGAGATGTTTGCCACAGGAGCATGAGCACCCATAAAACCTGGGTGCAGTGGTTTGCTCCCGTAATCCCAGTGCTGGGAAGTCAGACAGGAGGAACCCTGGGACTCAACTGGTGAGCCAGTGTAGCTGACTAGCAAGCTCCAGATTCAGTGTAAGACCCTGTCTGGAAAGATAAAGCGGGGAGCTGGAAAGAGTGCTCAGTGGTTGGGAGCACTTGCTCTTATAAAGGACCTGGGTTCATTTTCCAGTATCCATGTGGCAGCTCACAACTATCTGTAACTCTAGTCTGGGTACTACATGCATGGAGACAAAACCCACATAAATCTTAAAAAATGGGGCAGACTAGCAAGATGGCTCAGCAGATAAAGGTTTGCCATCAAACCTGGAGAACTGAGTTTGATCCCGAAACCCATGTGGTGGAAAAGACAGACTTCCTTAAGATGTCCTGTGCCTCCACATGAGTACCATGGCATTCTTGTGTCCCCTCCCCTAAGTTAAAAAAAATGTAAAGAAAAAATAAGGTAGAGAGCAATTGATTGAGGAAGACCACATTGACTCGGGTTTCCACACACATCCGTCCATGGACCTGCACCCAAAAGATGAAGCGCACTTCTTAAATGATGCCAAAATACTGTTGATGTTTAAGAATAGCCATCCAGCCATGTTCCAGTCTAGTGAGCCCTACCCGGAGTTCCAGGCTGACTGCCATACCCCCTGAAGGGCCCTGGCTCCAGGCTTCTCTTTCTGAGAACGTCTAGCTTTTCCCATCACCTCCAGTAGTCTGTAAGAGGTCTACTCTTGGAGACAAACATGTCCAATCTGAGCTAGGTCTTGGTCTACAGAGGGACATTGACCTTCCACTCCCAGGACAACTGGCCATCCCGAGTGAAGTCCCCCTGCCGAGAGAAGGTGCAGGCTGTCCTCAGTCCAGAGTCAGGAAGTGGCCATTGGTGTAGAGACGTTGAAGTTGCTGTCTCTAGACAGTTCCTGGGGGTGTGTTCACACAGCCCAGGACTGGAGTAGTACTGGGTACGCCGAGAGGACCAGATATTTCGATTGTTCTTCAAAGACAAAATTTCACACTTATGTTTCAAATTTCAGGATGTTTCATAGCTTGTCATTGAGTCTCATTACAAGTCCTGTGTGAGCAAACAGGAGGCTTGTGTCCTGACACTAACCTTAATGGTCGGCTGTTCTCACAAATGCAGGTTACGGAATGCTCACCTGTTAGAGATTGCTTTTTAACATCAGGCATCTTGGGTCCATAGTCATGAAAATGTACATTTAATAGTTTAATAAGGGGTATCCTTTAAAAATTACTGGAGATTTACAGTTAAAACATACACACACTCGTGCATGCGTGCACACGCATGGTGTGACTTTCACTACCATTCCAGTTTGGGTCTTTGGTTGTTAGCTAATGCCACCCCAGTGCAGTAACTGGGAAGCATCCTGAGCACACAACTCACATCTTGACTCTAATTTGCTTCAAATTAAGCAGTTGGGGCTGTTCTTGAATGTCTCGACTTTCCCAGCTCTGCCATGGGAATTCAGAGCGAAGGTTAATGGTGTGTGTATGCGCGTCTGCATGCCTGTACACACACATGTGGGGATAGGGGAGACTTTCTGGTGGTGTGAAATGTGTCACAAGTTTCTCTGAGGTGGGACAGGGGACCTTTGAAAAGGTTTAATGTCTACCAACAGAGAGGTCTTAGGGGGTTGGTAATGGAGGGTGGGCTTATTTGGTGGAGCTTGGGTTTTTGCTTTTGTTTTCCTGGATCCTTAGCAGACAGGGAACCAGTGGCCTGGAGAGCAAGCCCTCCCAGGGAGGGTCCAGGCTCAAGCCTCAGCAATCTGGGGCTCCCTTTGGCAGGACAGCCTAGATCCAGGGGACCATTTGGATCTTAGCCACATTCTTCCTGCTGGGTGGTCCTTTCACCTTGTGCAGGTGGCCTCCACTGTTCACTGAGTGACCTGTGAGATGGGGGTTTGAGGGCCTTCCAGGGAGGCTGGACAGACCTGCCTCTGCTCACCAACAAAGACGAGTTTTTCTCTGGCATGTGCTCACCGTTTGTGTAGAGAAGAAACCTTTAGCAACTGGTAAGGGCTCTTTCCACCTCTACCCCCATCAGCTGCCTTGGGCCAGCCCAGGGCATGCAGCCACCTCCTCAAGAGGTTTTGTGCTGGGGCACTCAGCTAAACTGGCACACTTCTTATGGTTCTCCGAAGGGGCTAAGAGAGGGGAATCCTCCTGGTGACAGGTCTGAACACTGGAAGCTGAGGGTCTATGTGGAGCGCTCAGCCCAGGCTGGAGGATTTGTGTTAGAGCCGTGCTCTTCCTGCTCTTACCCTCTCAGGTCAGGCAGGTCTTTCCCTCGCCGGCAGCAGTGAGGTTCACTCCTTCACTGGGTGGCCAGAGGCATGGCATGAGGATGACCCTCCCTTTCCTGGACTTTGTGGGACTGGAGAGCTAGTGACCTTCTTCTTGCTGGACCCTGCAACTTCTGTGTTCTTAAAGTTGCCGTGCAAGACTTATCTGCACCAGGCTGAAAACACTCCCTTAAAATTCCAGTCTTGCTCCCTGGGGGCTTAGGCATCCAGCTTGACCTTTAACAAGCGGGGGCTGGCAGCCATCAACCCTTCCGCCAAGCGACAGGTGTCTTGAGTGGGAGTCCGGGGCACAGACCATACCGAGCCCCAGGGACCTGGGTGTGTTTGAGCTGGACACAGCCCAAAGGAGTGTTTCGGAAAGGACACGTGGGCAGTGGGGAAGCTACGGATTTTTCTGGATCAATCGCACCCACTGTCACCAGAGTGACCCTTCCCTAAGTGCGGAACACATTTTCTTCTGCTTCTTTTTTGAAAAGGGTAGCCTGAAACCGAGGTGGAGTGAGTCCGGGGTGTAAAAGGCTTGCGGAGCAGCTAATGGTTTACCACCCTGCCTCTTGGGGCCAGGTGCCTTCGCGGGCAGGGTGGCGACCGCCGACCCTGCCTGGGGCGCGCACGGGTAGCAGGGCCTCGCCTCCTCCAGCACCCGGGCCACCGAGCCCTCGCAGCCAGCTCGCCCGTCCGTCCGTCTGTCCGTCGTGTGTCTCCGCTCTTCCTCGACGGCTCCCGGACCCCCCTCCCGCGCTCACCAGGCTGCTCAGGACTAGTCCCCCCAACTTGTTCGCTGCTGGTAACTAGTCGCGCTGGCGGAACGATGGGATGGGGTTGCCACAGCAACCAGACTGGACGTCACAATCCGGGCATGTGTGCCGCCCCCCCGCCGTGCCGCCGTGCCGCGGGCGCTGCCGCCGCCACCCTCGGCCGGCTGCGGGACTCGCGCTGCGGGGCGCGGTGGGCGGAGCGGCCCGGGCTTGGCGGGTGCGAGCAGAAGCGGCCGAGAGCTTGAGGGGTCGACACGGGGGTGTGGAGGTTTGGGGGGCCGGGGGGGCCGGCGGCCGCCATCTTCTCGCCGAGACCGCCTCGCCCGCCGCGCGGGTCCGTCCGGCAGCTCACGGGTTAAGGCTGGCACCGCGCCCGGCGGGAGGGGGGCGCCCACCTCCCCTCCCCCCCGCACTGGGCATGCGGGGCCCGCTGGGCACCGAGGAGGAGCTGCCGCGGCTGTTCGCTGAGGAGATGGAGAACGAGGAGGAGATGTCAGGTGAGGGGCACCGGGACCTGCTGGCCCGGGACGCGGGCGGGGCGCCGGGCTGCGGGTGGCGTTCCCGCCCTGCTGGCGCCGCGCGGGCCAAGGGCGCGGGGCCGGGCGAGCATCGGGGCGCGGCGTTCGGGGCGGGGTGCGCCAGGGACCCCTGGGCGAACCCGCGGTGGGGGGCATGGGCGAGCGGCGAGGCGGGAGGGAGGGGGCGCGGCGCCTCCGGGGTCAGCCCGCGTGCCCTTGAAGGCGGCGGGAAGCGTGCGCGCTGCGGGCGGGGCGAGGACGGGCCGCGCGTGGGGAGCTGGCGATGCCCGAGCCCCGCGGGGCGCGCGGGCTCCGACTCCTGGTGCCTGACAGTCGCTCCCCAGCACTTTGCCCGGGCCGCCGTGCGTGCTCAGCGCGCTAGTGCCAGCCGTGTTGCCTCCTTGCCAGTGGGCCTGACGCCCCAGGGCCACCGCCCCTGCCCTTGCCAGCGGCTTCTTCGAATTCAGCCTCCATCGCGCGCTTGTGTCTCGGGGGTTACCTTTCAGGAGAATTCTTCAGTTAACTGCTCCCCGTCCTGGCATAGTCTGGTAGGGCCTCACCCTGTCAGCTGGCCTCCCTGCCTTCTGAGGGGTATCACGTCTCAGTTTCCAAGTCTATGGCTCCTCCTGGACTTCCGAGGGACTTGTGAGAGGCCAGAAGATCCTCCTTTGCCCAGGAATCTACATCCCCAGGATGAGACTATTTCACACACTCGCACCCCAGCTCCTGTTCTTCAGAGGAGAGCAGCACCTCCCAGGCCTTTGGTATCTTCACCAGGGGCCACACCCCCTGCCCCCCAGCCTCCTCTTCTGCGGACTGACTTGCTTATTCA
Source organism: Arvicola amphibius (assembly GCF_903992535.2). Lineage (NCBI taxonomy): Eukaryota > Metazoa > Chordata > Mammalia > Rodentia > Cricetidae > Arvicola > Arvicola amphibius. The sequence goes on along the minus strand of NC_052052.2, from coordinate 3,926,356 downwards.
GTGGATTTAATGCTGTCACTGGGGCCCCCTGCAGGAGTCTGCTGCTCAACCCCTCCCCTTTTAGCCAGGCCAAGAGCCTTCCATGGGATGAGGTGTGCAGAGGGATGGTTTCCAGTAGTTGACTGCTGAATCCAGGCTGAAGCCATCAGCCCCTCTCTCAGAGGGGAAAGCAGAGACCAAGCACATGCCAAGAAACCTGTAGCTGTTTTCTACCTAGGAGCCTAACTCTTCCAAGATCTCTAGTGGTGATTGGGGCGTGGTCTTTTGTGGTACTGACAGGGGCGGTGGACAGTTGAGTGTGTATTAACAGCCCCATCTCTGGGACTTGTTATCCCAACGGTGTCCTCTTTTCCTTCCTGCCTGACCTTCCTTGCTTGCATCAGAGAGTAGGGTTTGGTGAGGTTTTGGGTGCCCCCAGGATGATGGGACGATATGGTCTGGATCTTGCCTCCAGGGCAGGCGGGGGACTGTCTGTCCCTCTGGGGCCTTCAGGAACACTTCCAAAGCCATGCAAAGGAGACCCCTGCTTCTGTCTCTCTAGCTGGGAATTCTGGGCCCTGTCATTGACTGCTATGATTGCTTTGTCCCCAGAGCCTTCCAGGGCTCCAGCATCTTTCCAGGTCCCATCCTCTCCCATGGGCCCCTCCAGAACTTCCCAGTCAGTGGTCAATGGCCACTTAGAACCAGACTATTGGTCCATCCAGTCTTCCCAGTGCTCTCCTCGTTCACACACAGCCTCGCTGGGCTCTGACTCCTAGTGTCTGCCGGCAGTATTTCTATGGGGCACTGCAGGTGCCGCTCTGTCCTTGGGCCTTGTCCTTGACCTCTGCTTGACTCCTGTCTTTTGCTCACAAGTTTGTTCTGCCCATGTAGGTCCTAGCTCCAGAGCATTGTGGGACACCCTCTTTCATCCTCACCTCAGACCCATTTCGAGAGGTTATCTGCTTGTAGCACTTCCTGGTCTCTGGAACCTTGTTATTCTCTGTCGGTCTCCCCCAACATCCAAGTAGAATGAATCCCTAACGGCAAGTTGGACTGACACCTGGAACTGAGGTTGCCCGAGAGATTGTGTCTAATGGTGAAGAGGAGTCTCTAGGTCACCCCTGGCTCCCTGCAAGTGGGGCCAGTCCTATCCTAGTCCTCATGTCTGTCTGCAGTGTTGGCCGCCTGGCCTGCTAGCTACTCTCATAGCCCTTTGCAGCGTGTGGTGGAGCTCCTCTTAGCTGAGGAGGTCCTGAAAGTGACCTCTTAGACCCCTGGAGCCTGACAGGGACAGGGTTCTGGAAGCCTTCACGCTAATTCTCAACTGGCAGCAATTAGCATCTGTGCAGTTTGTTTCCTACACGGGCTTTTCCTTGGCTGGTTCTCCCTAGCTTTGTGGCTGGTGGGTGAGCCCGCTGTGAGGAGGAAAGTGGGGTAGGCTCCCACCTCTTTTGGCTCAGAGGTTGGCAGCTGCCCGATTCCCAGGGGAGTGTGCTAGCCAAAGGGAAGACTTGAGTTGGGTGGAGGAGAACTTAAATCTCAGCACTGTTCTTGTTAGTCCTGTGGCCTTGGGACAAGGCCCCCAGTCCTCTGCCTCAGTGTCCCCACTTGTAGAATGGATCCAGCAGCAGCTACCTCATAGAAGGTTATTATGTGACCTCGGGATAGTGCACATAGAACAGTCAGGTCATAATGCCCAGCGCATCACATACACAGCAAACCATAGCAGGTGTAATTAGCACCATCCAAAGAGGGTAGCCGTCCTGCCTCCCCAAGGATATGCTTCTGAGACTTGTGCTCTCATCTAGTAAGTGTCTGTCAGGGACCTGGGCTGTAGAAGGGCTGGGAGTGAGAAGCCTGAGAGGAAAGGGCCTGGCCCTCAAGGCTTTTCCTCAGAGGTGGGTTCTGCTAGGCTGGAGGTCTCCCTGCCTAGTTGGTCCAGCCCTTTCTCAATCACTGTTAAGCTGATGAGCCCAGAATCTCTTTTGGCTGGGCAGGATAACTGCTGTGGTCCTAGGGAGACTTGACTGGTCCCCGTCTCCACCCACAGATATAGCTATCTATCTGTGTGAGCATCTTAGGTTCAGAGGTGAGGAGAGAATGGCTGCCATGATTCCCAAAAGCCCATGCTTTCTAAGCTTGCTCCCCCATTTGGAGTAGGGATGGTCCAGGGAGCCTGACTGTATTTAACACCCACCCAAGCATCTAATTATCAATCCACAATACCAACCAATTGGCCATCCATCCATCCATCCATCATCCATCCATCCATCATCCATCCATCCATCCATCCATCCATCATCCATCCGTCTGTCCATCCACCCACCCATCCATCATCCATCCATCCATCCATCATCCATCCATCCATCCATCCATCATCCATCCTCCATCCATCCATCATCCATCCATCCATCATCCATCCTCCATCCATCATCCATCCATCCATCCATCCATCCATCATCCATCCATCCATCCATCATCCATCCTCCATCCATCATCCATCCATCCATCCATCATCCATCCTCCATCCATCCATCCATCATCCATCCATCCATCATCCATCCTCCATCCATCCATCCATCATCCATCCATCCATCATCCATCCTCCATCCATCATCCATCCATCCATCCATCATCCATCCTCCATCCATCCATCCATCATCCATCCATCCATCATCCATCCATCCATCATCCATCCATCCATCATCCATCCATCCATCCATCATCCATCCATCATCATCCATCCATCCATCATCCATCCATCCATCCATCATCCATCCATCCATCATCCATCCATCCATCATCCATCCATCCATCATCCATCCATCATCCATCCTCCATCCATCCATCCATCATCCATCCATCCATCCATCCATCCTCCATCATCCATCATCCATCCATCATCTGCCAGCTAGCACCATTCACTTATCTATCCATCTATCTTTATTCATTCTTTACTATTCACCCATTTTTCATCTGTCCATCGACCCCACCACCATCTCTCTACCAGCTCTTCACCCATATACCCACCATGCTTCATTTATCCAAATCATCTACCATCCATTTGTCCACTCTACCTGTCCATTATCCATCCACCTGCTTCCATTCATCTCCCCACTCCCGTTCGATTTTCTGACATCTCTCCATCCACCTACTGAGCAGTGCATGTTGTCTGACTTTCTGGGGGAGTTCTTTTGGGGGGGCGAGGTCTCACCATGTAGTTTTGGCTGTTCTAGAATTCACTTTGTAGACCAGCTGGCCCCTCCAACTCACAGAGATCCTCCTGCCTCTGCCTCACGAGTGCTGGGATTAAAGGCGTGCGCCACCTCACCAGACTTCAAGAGCTCTTGCAGAGGAACCTCTGAGACTATTTCGTCTCTGTAATTCTGTCTTTATCCCCCTCCCTCCATCTCTTTCTCCTGCTCTGTTCCCTCCTCAGTCTTTATCTGCTCTGCCTGACATCTCTGCCTCTCCCTCGTCCCTGTCTCTTCCCATGCCTCCTGTGTTGTTGCTCTATGTCTTCGACTCCTTGCCCCTTTCTTCCCACATACCCATACCTTACATCTGTCTGGAGGCTTCTCCTGCTTGCCTGGGCCATCCCCATTCTCCCTAGTCCCAGTCACTTAAGGTAAGAGCTCCTCCTCTCCTCGCTCTCAGGACCGCCGTCTCTTTCTTTTATGAGATGCCAATGAGGTGATGTCTGGGTTTTGTCAAATGTCATAAATAAATTATTAATCACCTCTGGGGTTACGGTAGCACTGCTCTGGATCAGCTGAGGGCCTGTGCCATGGGGGAGGTTCAGAGATTAGTGGGGACTTCAGTCAGGCTTTTAATGGTTCACTGACCTCAGAGTACCTCCACCCTGTGACCCCCCCCCCCCGGGTTCTTGGCATCGCTGGAATGCACCCAGCATTGGGGCCTCGTGTTCACAGTTCAGCGTCTCTCCACCGCCGAGGAGGAAGGCAGGCTGCAGCATGAAGCCCATTTCACAGATGAAGAAACGGCGATTGGGACAGACTTTCAGGCCACTGGTCAGGAAGGGGTGATGGTTTGAAGCAGTGTGCCTCTCTGGCCTGTTCCTTCCTGACCACTAGGTGGCCCTGTTTCCTCCCTGAAGATGGGTGTGGGGGGCTGAAAACAGGAGCCCCTACTCCCTGGGTTCTGAGGAGGCTGGTGGACGAAGCTGGGTCTCATTAGCTGATTTGCTCTCTGGAGACTTTGGCGATGGAGGTTTTGTCCCAGCTCCTGCCTCTGACCCCTTAGTCTGATGACATGACTTCTTTTCCAGCTGGAAAAGCCTCCAGGCGGCTTGTTCTTCCTCAGATGAGGCAGGGCCTGGAGTCTGCAAGACTTCACCCTGGCTGTGGGTTTCTAGATCTGTCCTGTCAGGCTCTGGCAACCCCGATTCAGAGTTGGCCTTGGCCACTTCGGTGGTCCTAGAGTATAGTCCTGAGTGTGGCACACGAGGCTCACTGCCGAAATACCTGGCTCTGCGTAGGTCCACGGCCTGAAGGGCGGAGTGAGGGGAGGGCTCACATACTCTGCTATGAGCCTGTTGCCTAGATCGCCACCAGGCTGTACTCCTGACAGCTGTGGGACTGAGACGTAGGCAGGTGATGAGGTCCTCGGGGTCATCTTGTTTCATCAGGCAAGGCCGTACCGTGTAGCTCAGAAGTCTTTGAACTTTGATATCACCCTGCCTCAGACTGTGCCACCACACCTGGCTCAGTGCCACTGCTGTCATTTACTAGCTGGGAAGGGTCACCCGGCTCGCCCAGCTGCAGCTAGAGAATGCAGTCCTGAACTGGAGGGCGTGTGGCCGGCTAACAAGGGGCTGGCGGAGGTCGGAAAAAGCTTTGGAAGTTGTACCTTTACCCTGCCAGAATCTGTCCCCCGACCCTCACGCTGTCCCTCATCTTCACGCTGTTCCCCACCCCAAGTCTTGGAAGTAGCCTCCCTTGCTCTTCCTCAGGCCTGCTTTGACGGGGGCCACTTAAGATGTAAGAGTTACCAAGCTAATGGTCCTAATTATAGCTGGCTAGGATCGATGGAGCCTCAGGCCCTGGGGCTGGGCAGGGCTGGCTGGTGTTTGAGGGTGCAGCCAGATGGGCCAGGAGGGCAGTGGGGCAGCCTCCTTGGGCTGGGAATTGGCAGGACAAATGTTTTATGGGCTGGCTGCCCCCACCCTGGGTCCCCCCACTCCAGGGTAGTGGAATCCTATCTCCCCCACTGGCCACTTGCCCCTTGTTGTAAAAACTGCCCCTCACCTGCCCCTGGCAGACAGGGCCGTGGGAAGGAAGAATGGGGGTGATGGCGGAAGCCTGAGACTTGGGCGTGGCTACCAGTGGGGTGACTTGGATGGTGACTCCCAAGCTTGATTTTAGAAGGCTCGGGACCTGTCGCGGAAGAGGGCAAGGGCCCATTTGGGAAGAGAGGGGCGCAGTGCCAGTGGGTGTGTGGGGTGATGGGGTGGGATCATGGAGGGCCAGGCCTGAGGTGTCCTCGGCTACGAGAAGCGAAGTAGACACAGGAAGTGCCTGCTACAGACAGGCGTGGTCAGAGCTGGGTCCTCAACCTCATGTGCCAGTTCTGGAAATATCCTGGAGGGAGATTTATTTATTTTTTCTTTTTAACTAACCGGTAGCCTTGGACTGTGAGGTTGCCTTGCGGAGGAAGAGGGGTGCCGTTTGTGAACATAGATAGGGTCTATGTTCTAGATGAGCTACAGCTAGCCTGGGGGCTCCTTCTTGCCCTCTTCTGTATCCACGAGTGGATCACAGGCTTCCTCTAGAACACCTAGTCACCTGTGGACCTCCGTCTCCTGCTGGTCAGTCGGGGAACATGTGCTGGGCTGGCTTCTAAGTCTTGGGGATTTCCCTGCTAGGAGGAGACAGGGGACCTCCCTGCAGAGGCAGGAGGGAGAAGGGCCCCCTTGAGATTGCATCAGCCTGGAGCCTGTTACATAACTGGTGTGGGGCACTCCCAGGGGGTGGGGGTGCTTCTGCTTGGGCGGGTGTCTGTGATCCTGAGAGAATATGCAGGTGTGGATGGGCATCCCACTGGCCACTGTGACCTGGCCTCCTGCCATCTTCAGTGTCGTTGCCAAGACTTTAAGATGACACTAAGGGCCTCTCCATAGATTTACTCTGCCTCGGGCACATCAGAGCTCAGAGGAGCAGGATGCATTACTTCCAACATCACCTAGTCTCAGCTGGGATTCCTGGCCCCACTGCCCATTGCCCTGTGCTCTGGAGTCCTGCCAAAACTGTGTTAGCTGTACTCCTCACGTGGACCCTGCCTCAGCAGGGCCACTCTCTGGAGGTTGGCACGTACTGCGGTGGTCCTCCAGGGATGACCTGCCTCCTCCTCTCTGTGTTTGCTGCGGTGGTCCTCCAGGGATGACCTGCCTCCTCCTGTGTTTGCTGCGGTGGTCATCCAGGGATGACCTGCCTCCTCCTCTCTGTGTTTGCTGTGGTGGTCCTCCAAGGATGACCTGCCTCCTCCTCTCTGTTTGCTGTGGTGGTCCTCCAGGGATGACCTGCCTCCTCCTCTCTGTGTTTGCTGCGTTTGTCCTCCAGGGATGACCTGACTATGCATACTCAGGTTCCCTCCTTACACCAGCTTCCAGTCCTGCCCGGAGTCTGCCTCCTCCTCTCTGGGTTTGCGGGCTGCTCTTCCGGATTCCCACTCTAGGGGAATGTGCTATCCTTGCTCTGGAGACTCCTGGGAGCTGTGTGGGCAGGCAGGGCTTGTTCCTTGGATGGGGTCCTGGTGCTGAGGGGTACCTTGCGCCAGTAGGAGGGTTGTACATATGCAGACTGACCTCGCAGGGTTCAGGAGGGGATTTTCTTAGCTACTGGAGCCATGAGTTGCCCTGAGAGGAGGATATGTGTGATTGAAATTAGCCACCATGTACAGGGATCAGAGAGAGCCATCAGGAACCTGTCTTCCACAGGGCTCTGGGGTTCAGGTGAGCGAAGGCTGGCAGGAGGACTTGTGTGGGACCTGAGAAAGACATTGCCTCTCTATGCACACATGTGAGGCATAGACTCTACTCCTCTGACCACCCCTACCCACTCATTGTGCATAGAACATGAAGTTGGCGGCAGGAGGGGCCTGCTAGGGCACCCAGGTTATGGGCTGGTAAAGGAGGCTTGCTCTTATGGTCCTGGGGCTGCTTAATGCTGGAAGCCTCGTTTTGCCCTTGAGTGGCCATCTCTCTGGTGTTCCCCTGGGTGGTATCTCTGTCCTTTGGCCCACTTGGTGGTCATCTCTCTCTCCTTTGCCCCTCTGGGTGGTCATCTCTCTCTCCTTTGCCCCCTGGGTGGCCATCTCTCTGTTATTTGCCCCCTGGGTGGCCATCTCTCTCTGTCCTTTGCCACTTTGGGTAACCATCTCTCTACTCTGGGTGGTTTGATTCTTGCCACCATGTCCTTGAGATGACCCTCGACACCTCACCTCTGAGGTCATGTCTGGTGAATAGGAACAGTGGCTCCACTTGGGTTTCCCCAGTAGGTAGAAGTCAGGCTTCAGCTCACCATGTCTCCCCAGTACAGAAGTCCCTTCTAGGTTGAAGGGGAGCTGAGGCAGATTTACCTTTCTCCTTTTGGGGTGACATGGAACCAACAGCCACCTTTTTAATGACCCCAGCCCCTATGCCCACCCTGCTCACTCTTGGCCTTTAATTAGAGACAGTTGAATGTGGTATGGAGGGACGACCGAGGGCATGGGTCTGAGCACACATGGAGGCCAAAGGAAGACATCGATGCCTTCTCTATCACACTCTGCCTCATTACCTTCAGACAGGACTTCTTATTGGACCACGGGTTCCCCGTTTGACTAGGCTGAGTGGCTAGCAGGCTCTCACCAATGCTGGGGTCACAGGCATATTCAGCCATGTTAGTGAGGGAATTTGGGATTCGTGAGCATTTTCTGGAAAACCCATATGTGGAATGGGCTTGGCATCCTGCTAGACCTCTGCATCTGGGTTGGTCATGTGTATTGATTCCCTGCATAGGACTGGGCAAGGGAGGCAGTGTAGTCTTGAATCCTTCATTAAGAGGAATCCTATCAAGTCCCTTATTGTCTTGCATTTGTTAGTCACATTTCAGCTATACTTGAACCTCTGGAGGTAAGGATAGGCCTTATTCAACTTGGCCTCTCTATTGGGCCACAGCCTTCCCTAGGCCAACTAGCGATGGCTTTGACGTCCCATGAGGTCACTTCTCTCCCAGATCAGAAAGGACACTAGATTAGATGCTTGCTTTTGCTTATTGGGTTCAGGACTAGGTGATTATTGTCCCTTCTTACAGAGGAGGGAGGGCAAGGCTAGAGAGTGGCAGTGACCTGTGCTGCCCACTAGGGTGGACATGACAGTTGTTAGTTGTCCTAGGACTGTGGCTGCATGGCCGTGATCTGGAGTTGTGGGATCTGGGGTGGTGTGGGGGTTCAGAACCTGCCTCTGGTTTTGTGTCCCTGGTTCTGCCTAAAACTGAAGGTGACTCCTCTCCCTTCCAACCCCTGCAGAAGAAGACGACGGTGGCCTTGAAGGCTTCGAGGATTTCTTCCCTGCAGAGCCCGTGAGCCTTCCCAAGAAGAAGCCCAAGAAGCTGAAAGAGAGCAAGTCCAAAGGGAAACGGAAGAAGAAGGAGGTGAGGTGTGGGGTGGGGTGGGCTTGGGCCTTGTACACCCCTTGGAAGGAGGTGAGACGTGGGGTGGGTGGGTTTGGGCCTTGTGCACCCCTTGGAAGGAGGTGAGATATGGGGTGGGTTTAGGCCTTGTGCACCCCTTGGACACCTGTGGAGGTGCTGTGCAGGAGTCCCCTGAGATGGAAATGGCATGCTGGGCTTCTTGAGAAGGTTGGAGCTTCAGCTGTCCTGTACTGAGCTGGAGCGCCATGTTTGCTCTCTCTCTGGCTACCTCCCTGCCCTGCACTGTGGTCTCAGCCTGGTCCCTGGCAGCATTGCTGTCTGGCCTCTCTCTGGCTGCTCTGTTGGAGCCTCTTGTCTCCTCAGTGAATCCTACTGAGAGCAGAGAAGGTCAGAGAAACACCAGGAGGCTCCCGCGAGGAGCGGGCTGTGTGTAAGGGTTGGGCTGTGCGGTGACGTTAATGTTCCCGTTCTTTACTTCCTGGTTCTTGGTGGCTCTGTGTGCAGGGTGCTGGGACTCAAGGCTGAAGAGGTGAGGTGGCTTGCTTGCTGACGTTGTGTTTCCATGTGCCTCGTGCTGACTTGCTTCATCCCTGAGAAACTGATGGTGTGGGGAAACTGAGGCAGGCATGTAGCTTAGTGTCTTTCCCATTCGGGACAAGACTGTCTGTCTTCTCACCTCCTGCATCTCTAGGCAGCCCTGCCAGGAGGGCGGAGCATACACCTCTCCTTCTAAATGAGGGGGCAGAGGTGCTCAGAGGGCCACTCAAGGGGGCGACCTCTTGCCTGAGCAGGTTTATCTGGGGCTCCAGCATGCAGGCTCGGGGAAGAAGTGAGGAGAGCCCCACAGAGAAAATGGTGGCAAGAGGTGGGTGAGAGCCACTGCCCTCTTGAGCATCACCTCTGTCCTCTCCACTTTCCCTGTGTTGGTGTCATGTCGGACATTGACCCATCAAGTGTCTTTATCTGACTGACGACTCTGGAGAAGGCCAAGGGCATCAGAGGGGACCTAAGCTCAACCTGCAGCCTGTATGTTTTCTCCTCTGTCTTAGCGTCTTGTCTAGGACCGTGAGGACAGCCTAACCTAAGGATTCCCTCAGCAATGTGCAGCAGCCCTCTGTGGCGAGCTCCTCAGCCACCCCTGCTAGCCCACCCCAACCTCTCCGGGCTTTGTGTGTTAGTCAGCTCTCTTGTTGAGTGCGTGTGTGTTCACGCACATGTATGTGTATCACACTTGGTGCTTCTGGAGTCCCTGACCCCTCAGCTGACTTCTGTGCCCATCAAGGTTCTCTGTAGTCTGGCATGCTGTCTGGGATTGACGAGTTTGTCTCCTCCCAGAACACCTCACACCCTGCCGCAGAGTGAGTCTGTCTCCAGCAGGAAGGAAGGGAAGCAGGTTGTCAAGGGTTCTGGCCCACAGACCTACATTTTAAGGCTTGCTCCAAGGTGTCATCAGAGCTCTCTGTCCCCATTATCCAGAGGAGGAAGTGGAGGCAGGATGTGGGCCCTGTGCTTAGGGACTCCCCATTGAAGGGGGTGCTGGGAACCCGCTCCTTTGACACAGGGGGCCCAAGAATTCTCCTCCTGCAGCCGCTGCCTCCTACTTGCTTGGCCCTGCAGATCTGTCCATGGCTGGGCAGCGGATAGGTTCTGTGAGGCCCTGGCATCCAGGTCCCCAGACTTTCTGCTTGAGGCTGTGAAGTCTTTCTCTGTTGACTCTGTTTTCAACCTCAGGTCCTGGGCCTCATGGCAGAGGACAGGGGCCTCCACCACCTGCTCGCAAGTGTCAGGCCATTGGCTGGGACCATTCACTTCTAGATACAATGCCGGGCTGGGGTTCCTGGGGTGGGGGGAGCTTTTGTTCTAAGCAGGACTGGCTTTTTCTCGCTCCTTCCTGGGCACAGGGTTGACGTGGCTCTGGCTAAGAAGGATGCCAGGGGTGGGAAGGGCATGGGGCTGTAGGGCTGGGGTCTCTGTTCTGCCGTCCTCTGGATCTGTCGTCAGGCTCTTCCTCTGCCTTATTAATCTCCCCTTCCATCTCCCCTCCCCTCCCCTATCTCATTTCCCTCCCGTTCTCTCTTCCATTCCCTCCTTCGCTCCTGCCTCCTCTCCTTGTGATGCAATATGTCTTCTTTAAAAGGGTGTACACTGGGGTAGACAAGACTCCTAGATGCAGGCACCAGAGTGACCCTTGGGCCAGGGGTGCGCCCTCCCCCTTCACCTCCCCTGCCCCCCGTTTAGCGCTCTCCAGCTGCAGGACCTGGGGGTGGGGATGGCGGTCTATAGCATGCTGTTTACAAAGAGGAGGCTGTGTCTGCTCACCCACCCACCCCGCAGCCCTAGATCATGGTGTGGGAATATCCTTCCTCCCCGACCCCAACACTGCATCCCCCACCAGGTGACTTCCAGGCGCAAAGGGGGCCTGAGCAGGTGGGCTCTAAGCAGTGGCTTGGGCGGGTGGCGGGGCACAGGCAAGCAGCAAGCTGTGGATCCCGATTTACATAAAATAACCGGGGTGCAGCCGGAACCTGAGCATATGTAGATGAAGCTCCCCGTCAGACCGGAGAGCAGGAGGGAGAACTGATTTCAACCTGTACTGCAGCGGTTGCCATAGCAACCAATTATTCAGTGCTAAATTATAACTGTTTATAACACTGGTGAATGGGAAGGCTCATATTTCATTCTTTCTTTTTCCCCTCTCAGTCTTGAAGGACCCCAAGTCGAGAATGACCAACTCCCTGAGTTCTTCCTTTGCGTCCAAATGCTTTTTTTTTTTTTTTTTTCCAGGAGATGTGATGTGTGTGCTGGACATAGAAGGGAGAGGAGAATGAGACAGGAGGCCGGGATTCAGAAACTGAGGAGGGAGGAAAGAGAAAGGGTGTGTTGCACGGACTGCTTGGGGGCCCCCACCAGCCATGGCCGGTGTGCTGTGCCCTCAGCAGGCAGGGGGGCGCTGAGCTGAGACCCCCCGCTTTGCCCTCAACCTGGGTGTGACATCTGAGGTTCTTCTCACAGCCACTAGTGCAACGCTTACAGTCACACCCAGGGTTGTTTCCCCAAAGGACAATGCCAAGGTCGAAGGCCCAGCTTGTCATTCTCATGTTCACAGCCTGCTATTGAACTTTGGTTTCTCTTAGACCTCGGGTCTGAGGCTGGTTTGCGGGATTTGTTAGAGGTGATTGGTCTGTGTCTCCTTCCTGAGTGGGGTGTGGCCCACCTCACTAGATGGCCTGGGATCTGGTCTGTCAACCAGGCTGACCTCAGGCTCACAGATCCTCCTGCCTTTACTCCCTAAGTGTTGGGATCAAAGGTGTGCACCCTAGTAGGTTCCGAGACACCGAGTGGTTCCTCGTGGTCTGGCTCGTGGCCAGTTTTTCCCTTCTCCAGTGACATTGCTACCCCCAGGTCCTGCAGACAGCCCTTCGGTGCATGCTTTTCTGATCCAGCTGCAACGCTCCCCCCTCGCCATCTTTTCTGTGAGGCGGGATGTTTTTATGATGTGCGTCAGGGGGAGGAGGAGGCCCAGGAGTGGAAGCGTGTAAACAGCTGGTCCAAGTTCTGCCGGCACTGTCATGTGAGGGCATGGATGTGGGGGTGGCCCAGGCTGTACTGACTTGATTTGAAAGAGGCGGGGCAGGGGAGAAGAGAGATGGGCTGCGGACTAGGGGCTGGCGGTCAGGGTCTTCTCTCCCCGTGGGTGGAATAAGAGGTGACCATTCGACCTGTGCTTTGGTGGATGGTCGGAGGAAAGGGACACCAAGCCTGAGATCCACACCCAGGGCTCCAGCTCAGTCCCCTGCCTTCCTCCAGCTCTGGAGTGTGCTCGCCTGAATCCTCCTATCCAGGCCAGGCTTTCAGCTTCAGCCAGCCCCGCCCCCTCTCCTCTTGCACAGGCTGCTGCTGCTTCTGGCAGACGCTGCGGTCTGCTGGAGGCGCCTTCCAGCCTCCCTTTGTGTTGGTCACTCCTGAACCCCGGATATGGTGGTGTCTTCTTCTCAGGACACGCTCTGGCCAGCTACCGGGCAGAGTCGTGTTGTCTACCCGTATGGTCACCCAGCTGCCCGTGACCCATGTGGCTGGCTTTGGTCCTGTCCCAGTGGGTAGAAGTGGGGTGGGACCTATGTTACCTCTGCTATTTCTCTGCTCCCCAAGCAGAGTCATCACCGTTTTGGGGTGTTGTCACAGGGAGATGCCTCTGCTTGGTCCAGTTGTATCAGGAGTAAAAGGCACCTGTGGTTGTGAATGCAGACAGCTCTGGCCTAAGTCCCCTGCCAGGACACATGGTGAACAACTGGTTCTCATGCCACCCCAGTCTCTGAGCATGGCACCTCCATGTCAGGGTCTCCGTGTGCGCAGCCCCCCTGGTTCCTTCATAACTGCACAGATGAGAGAGTTGGAGGTTCAGGTTGTTACAATGACTTGCATGTGGCCCTGGGCTAGCAAGGACCCGCAGGCAGGCCATGCAAGGATCCACCCTCGGTCTTTTGGCCTCTACTGTGGTGTAGTGCCTGGGTTTCCTTCTGGGGTGGGCTGCAGCTGCTGTCTGGGGTACTCTCTGTCTCTCATCTACACTCCTTTTGGGGTGAGGACCAGAGTTCGCAGATCTTGTGGACATCATCTCGGAGAGCTTGGCTGGCCTCTGTCACCTGGGGGGAGGGCATGTCCCTAACTGACTTCACTTTCCCCTTCCGTAGCCTGAGAACTGTGGCTTCCTAGTCCCATATCACTGGTAGTTGTGGGAGCTGGGAGCTGTCCCTTGGCTGTCGACCAGAGTTGGTATTCTGGGAAAGTGAGGAGGCCTTGGCAGTGCGCTGATGTGACGATTGGTTAGCAGGTGACAGGCGCGAGAGCAGGGCTCTTAGTGGGGAGATTGAGCTGAGCTTCCGGGAGAACATATGGGCGGGGTCTTCCTAGCTGGACTGCAGGGAGAAACCCCTTCAGTAACAAGTTCACCCTCAGCTAACTGATGGGGTGTGCTGGCCTGCAGGTTCTCTACTGAGAAAGGCAAGAGAATTCTGAGGGGCTCCCAGGATTCTCCAGGTAGACCCTGTTGCCCCTGTCTCCCATCACCCCTTTTCTCTTGTTTTTCTCCCTCCCTCTCCCCAACTGCTGAGTTCATAGGGCATTCTCCATATTCCCGGATCTCCCGGGCTCTCCTCAGCCTGTCTTTGCTCACCTTGGAAACACCTCACAGGCATCACAGGTGTGGTGACAGTGCCAGCCTGTCCCTGCAGACCCACGTAGGAGAAGACAGGGCTCTGCCTCCCAGTCACAGGCAAACCGTTTCTGTCCAGGGACAGCATCCTTCTGGTGGGCATGCTATGACTGCAAACACCCTAATCTCCATATAAATGTGCCATTTTCTGCTTCTACAGACAGAAAACAAAATCAAGGAGTCAATCTCAAGAGCTGCCTAATTTACCTTTTCTACCATTGAGATGGAGTGGCCATCCTGGAGACAGGCTCGTACCGTGGCGGCCTCTGGAGAGCTGGTCCTCTGCCCTCCCTGAGCGCAGGCTTCTTCCCTTGGCTGAAGGGTGAGGGTGGGCGCCAGTGGGCAGGTCAGCTCCTGCTTGGAGCTTCTCTCCTATCCTTCCGCTTTCTCCTCTGGCCATCACAGACTCTACCAGGAGTTCCTGGCGTGGAGCACGATCACATTCTCAAAATCCACTATGACGAAAGCTGAAGGCCAGCTTGCCCTGGGCTCACCGCACACTTCGCCTGCCTAGGGGATTCTGGTTTTGCTCAAGATCACCTCACCACTTGGTCGGTCACCTCTGCTCACGCTCGCCCCTCTGTGCACCATGGATGAAAAAAGATGGTGGCCGAGCAGCTTATCCAGGCCTTGCTGCCCCAGGTCTCTGGCAATCCCGGGGTGTCTGGCACCCTCACCGTTCCCCTTTCTTTTCCAGGGGAGCAATGATGAGCTGTCAGACAATGAGGAGGATCTGGAAGAGAAGTCGGAGAGCGAAGGCAGCGATTACTCCCCCACCAAGAAGAAGAAGAAGAAACTGAAGGAGAAGAAGGAGAAGAAAGCCAAGCGGAAAAAGAGGGACGAGGATGAGGATGATAATGACGATGGATGCTTGAAGGTGATTGGTGGGGCTGGGGTCAGGCGGGGGACAGAGGTGCCCTCAGAGCCCATGTTGGGGAGCTCACCCACATGCACGTGGACGTCCGACGTGGGTCATGGGGGGGCCTGCATCGCGAAGTCTCAGCTGTGCAGGGAGGACTTAGGAGTTTGTGGTTGCCACGGTGCGGTGTCTTGTTGACAGATTAGGGCTGCTCTTGGCAGCAGCTTGCCCACCCGAGCATGCAGCTGTTTCTGGAGAGAATGATACATAGCGTGAGCTCAGGTTTGCTGTCAGGAACCTCTTGCATGGAGCCACTTGAGGAGATAAAATAACAAATGGAATCTTTGCCACAAGCATCTGCTGGACAGCCCTGCCTGGGTACTTGGCATGCCCAGCTCTGCCGCTCTGCCCACGTGGGTGTTCCTCCAGCCTCTCAGTGAACTTGGAGCTGCGTGACTGTGGCTGTGGCTGTGATGGGCCTGGCTGTCTTTTGGGCTCGAGCATCTTTGTCATAAAGCAAGCCAAGGCATCACGGTTGAACGGAGGCCATCCCCTGGGCTGTGAGGTGTGGGTGGGCAACCTCATGTCACCAGGAATGGTTTGTGAGCTATGATGTGGCACCATAGACATCAACACGGTCGCCGTTGCGCGGCAGATTGCTATGAATGATTGAAGACTGGCGGGCTTCAGGGAGCAGAGCTTACTTGGGGGTGTCCTGACACCCCGTGTGATCCGTCAGTCACTGGTGGGTGTGCTGTGAATCAGCAGTGACTGGTAACAGCCTTGGGGACCGTTTTGAGAAATTGACTCGGGGCTGTCGAGGAGTCCCAGTGACAACCTCCTGTTTATTTCTGTGCTCTGTGGAGGTGCCTTCAGGAATGTCTGGGTGTGCCTGAGGGGGCAGGTCCCCCATGGGACTATCCCTGAGCTATTGTGGAACCAGCTTCCTAAGCTCCCTTGCTTTGTGGGTCATTTCTGGGACACAGGTACTGGGGACCCAGGGAAGGTTTGTGCACCAGCTGGGTGGCCTTCCATTGCAGTGCCAGAAAGTTAGCTGGAGGGGTCAGGGCAGACAGTTCTGTGTGGCATTCACTGGTGTCATCCAAGGCTGGAAACACTTCTTTTTCTGCTTCTGTGGATGGAGATCTGTGTGTCCCCTGGCTGGTCAGAAAGGCCAGGAACTGTGGCAGAGAAAGGTGTGTGCTGATTGGCTTAGTGGGTGAATGCTGGGGTTGGTGGGGATGAGTCAAGATTACTTGGAAGAGGTAGGGTATGGTGGAGGGTATGGTGGAGGGGGTTTCGTGATAACAGTCACTAAAACATTCATCCCTTACCCCAAGCACCTGTGCTAATTCTTTGTGGCAGAATGAGGAAACTGAGGCAGAAGGGTGAACTAATGTGTTTACTTCTCACTGCTGGTATTTGAGAGAGCAATGGTTAGAACTGACTCATGTAGCAAGCCTGGAGGGATGGCTCAGTGCTTAAGAACACTGATTGCTCTTCTAGAGGACCTGGGTTCAATTCCCAGTGCCCAAATGGTGACTCAAAATCTTAACTCTAGTGTTGGGGGATCTGATGCCCTTTTCTGCCTCCGCCGGCACCAGGTCCGCATGTGGTGCATAGACATACGTGTAGGTGAAACAGCCATATACATAAAAAGAAAGCAATTAAAAATAGCTGAGTGTAGTAGCAAATGACTTAATCCCAGTGGAGGCAGGGGGATCTCTGTGAGATTGAGGCCAGCCTGGTCTACATAGCAAGTTCCAGGACAGCCAGGGCTACACAGAGAAAACCCTGTTTTAAAAAAAACAAAACAACCAAAAAAAAAAAAACCCCAAACAAAAGAAATATATACTTCTCTACAGCCATCTCTTCATCTGATCCTGGCCCACTAGGCCATCTTGTCCTCTGGCTTTCTGACTCTTGGGATAGCCCTTTTGAAGACTCAGGGGACCCTTAGGGTTGTCACACACTTCCCTTAGCATCACATCTGGGAAGTAAGTAAGGGACTCTTTCAGCACTGCCCACTGCGCCCATCTGGAGAAACACGTGTGACCTTTTCCCCAGTCTCAGTGTTAAAATTCACAGCATCCCATGAGCTGGCATCTGAGACATGCCCCTGGTGGGGTTGGCGGGGATAGGTGGGTGTGGCTTTCGGGTATCTTGGTGGTAGGTGGGAATTTTTCTTCAATTGCGGGTGACAGTCTTCCCCTTTCTCAGAGCAGCAGGCAGGTCAGAAGTCCTCTGCCCCTAATCCCACCTTTCTCTGCAGGAGCCCAAGTCCTCGGGGCAGCTCATGGCGGAGTGGGGCCTTGATGATGTGGACTACCTGTTTTCAGAGGAAGACTACCACACGCTGACCAACTACAAGGCCTTCAGCCAGTTCCTTCGGTGGGCTGGGGGCTGGCTGCTGTGGCCGGGTGACCCTGGGGGTTGTGCTTGCCTGAGGGGCACCAAGTCCAGGGGAGGTGGACAGAGAGGTGGCCGGGGCTCCTGATGGGTGAGAGTTACTAGACCTGGGGTCAGGACCCCTTCATTTTAGCATAGCAGAGGGTTGGGCCTCACGGGCTCTGTCCTGGGGTCTAGGCCCCTCTCTGGTCTGCAGCCAGGAGTCAGGAGTATGTTGGGGTATGCTCTGGTCTCATCTTTGTCTGTTCCCTGTCTCACGTTCTGTCCAGTTTCTCTAGCCAGGACTATGGGGCTGGCCACACCTCACAGGTATGTGAGAGAGGGTGGTCCCTCCCTCACCTTCCTGTATCTCTTCCCCACAGGCCGCTCATTGCCAAGAAGAACCCCAAGATCCCCATGTCCAAAATGATGACCGTCTTGGGGGCCAAGTGGCGAGAATTCAGCGCCAACAACCCGTTTAAGGGCAGCTCGGCAGCAGCAGCTGCAGCAGCTGTGGCCGCAGCTGTGGAGACTGTGACCATCGCTCCTCCATTGGCTGTCAGTCCCCAGCAGGTGCCCCAGCCTCTGCCCATCCGCAAGGCCAAGACCAAAGAGGGCAAGGGTAAGGCTGTGGGTGAGTGGGCACTGAGCTCTGTCTGGCAGATCTGCCCCTCCCCCTCCCAGATCCCGCAGGTCAGCTAGGGGTTCTCCTTACGGAGGACCCAGTATTTTCTGTGACCTCAAGCTGACTTGACTCAAACCCTCTTTATGGCTTCAATCCTGTTCCCTGTTGGGGAGGGTGGGGAAGTCAAGGAGTTTGGGTGCATCTTTGGGAGTTAACATTTGCCCAGCTACCCTCATGCTGTGGGCATGGGAGTGGGAGGGGTGGGTCACAGTGTGAGCTTACTCCCATAGAATGGGGTAGTTCCAGCCCTGGACTTATAGAAGTTTGAGGCAGTCTTGGGTTAGTTAGCCTGCTAATCCTCTCATGTGTGCGCCTCCTGCACAGGGTCGAGTCCCTGTCTAGGGACCTCACAGGACTGGGTATGACCAGGGATGGAAGGACAGCAAGGAGGCCCAGGTCCAGTCTGACTCCATGTAAAAGGGATTGGGGGGGCAAACAGGGCCTTCTGCTTCAGAGAGACCAGGCTGCAACCTGGGTAGAAGTTCTGGCGTTTAAGAGGTTGGGGACATTGATCTTTCCCCGCGGGAACGTTAACCCCTCTGTATTCTGTTCTGATTTGGGATTTGATGGGCTGAGAGAAGTCTGGGGACGACCCCATGTGCCAACCCCACAGAGTTTTGGTGTCCAGGACAATGATGAGTATGGCGCCTGGCACCTCTGTTTTATGTCTCAGGGAGTGCCTGGTGGATGAGTGCCATGGGCCACCTGCCCCAACTCTGTGCGCCCCCCATATTTCCTATTTTCCCACTTCCGCCTGCCTAGGAGCTACCGCAGAACTGTTGGTTCCCTGGGCTGCCTGTTCAGAACGCGAAAGATTAAAATAGCTTTTCTGTGGCATGCCCTGGTTATAGCAGGGTCCCCACCTTCATGTCCTTGTGTGTGGTGTAGCCATAGGAGAACTGGGCAAGGCTACCTGGCAAGGGTGCGAATCCTATCACCAGGCCCCATGCCTTCCCCTGGCGGCAGGATGGGCTGCTGGGGTGGGGACGGGGTCCTTATTCCCTAGGTGGTTAATTGACATCATAGAGTCCAGCCTGCAGCCCGTGTGATAAGAACGTTGGGGGTAGCTGTGGGAGGTGCCTTTGGCCCATGGTTTGGGAGGCTAGCGGCCTGGCTTTTGGTACCAGGATGACTCTCTAGGGATCCAGGCATGGATCCCAGGTGGGTAGTGTTGCTTCAGCGGCCTGCCCTCTGGTACGCAAGCCAAAGGGCTCCTTGGAAGCAAGTCGGTTGGACAATGTAGTCCAGCATGGTGTCCAGGACAGCCAGACTTGGGTCAGGTTGGTCTCCTTCTCATTACTTCCTGCGTGACCTGAGCAAGAGCCTGGCCTCTCAGACCCTCAGTCTTCACGTGACCCATTTCTCACTGGGGTCTCGAAGGCTCTGTGAAGTGGTGGGGGAGAAATGGGCCGTCAGTGGCAGTGTTGGTCATTGCAGCCCTTGTTACAACGCCCAGGGCCTGGAGTGAGGAAGAAGAACAAAGGCGCCAAAGACTCCAAGAAGAAGGGGAGGGGCAAGCGAGTGGCAGGGCTCAAGTTCCGCTTTGGAGGAATCACCAAGAGGAAGAAGGGTTCCTCGGTGAGTGTGTGTGTGCATGTGTGCGTGCCCATGTGTGTGCATGTTTGAGAGTGTTCATGTGTGTGTGTGTGCCCATGTGCGTGCACGTTCAAGTGTGTGTGCATGTTCGAGTGTGTGTGGAGAAGGGTTCCTCGGTGAGTGTGCATGCATGTGTGCATGTGTGCATGCCCATGCGCGTGCATGTTTGAGTGTGTTCATGTGTGTGTGTGCCCATGTGCGTGCACATTCAAGTGTGTGTGCATGTTCGAGTGTGTGTGGAGAAGGGTTCTTCAGTGAGTGTGTGCCCACGTGTGTGCATGTTTGAGTGTATGTGTATGTGTGAAGGGTTCCTCAGTGTATGTGTGTGTGCACATGTGTATATGCGTATGTGTGCCCATGCGTGTGCACACTCAAGTGTGTGTGCATGTGTAGAGAAGGGTTCCTCCGTATGTGTGCGTGCATGTGTGTATCTGCATGTGTGTGCCCATGCCCATGCATGTTCGAGTGTGTGTGCATGTGTGGAGAAGGGTTCCTCGGTGAGTGGCTTGTGTGTGCAAAGAGTTGAGGGGAGGGCTGTTTTTTGTTTTTGTTTTGTTTTTGTTTTTTGAGACAGGGTTTCTCTGCAGCTTTAGAGCCTGTCCTGGAACTAGCTCTTGTAGACCAGGCTGGCCTTGAACTCACAGAGATCCGCCTGCCTCTGCCTCCCGAGTGCTGGGATTAAAGGCGTGCGCCACCACCGCCCGGCTTGGAGCTAGCTCTTGTAGACCAGGCTGGTCTCGAACTCACAGAGATCCACCTGCCTCTGCCTCCCGAGTGCTGGGATTAAAGGCATGTGCCACCATCGCCCAGCGAGGGGAGGGCTGTTTGACCAGAGAGTGGACCATATTCATTTCCCGAGCTAACTGAGGCAAGCCCTGCACCCTTCTCACACAGTCCCTGCACGTACAAACCTGCTGGTACATTTATTGCTGTGGACTGGACACTTCCAAGGGCCCATCTGTGGCTGCTGCTGCCCACAGTGTGGCTCCATCAGGCAGGAGGACCAGCTGCCCCTTTACAGGATGTGCTCAGAGGGTGGAGCCCTGGAAGGTAGCCTGTTTGACCAGGCGGGCTGGAGCCATGATTGGTGACACAGAAAGGAGCATGGTCCTCTAGATATAGCAGGCCAGCTCAGCTCCTAAGGAGCCATTAATCCTCCAGACTTGTCCACTGAGAGAGATCTGTGGAGATTCCCTAGAGGAGGGGGTGGTTAGGGTAACCTTGGAAGGGTATGTAGCAGTTAGGCCGTCCGAGGTCACAGTCTGGGGAAACCGTGTGGAGCAGAGCTGTGGAGGCATCAGAGGACTGGAGAGCAGGAGTTCCGAGGATGGTGGGGTGTGTGGGCTGTGCACTAACCGGGTTGGGGGACAGAGCAAAGCCACAGGGTGTCTTCAGAGCTTCCTGGCCCTGCCCTACCCAAACCACCAACCCATCCTCCTTCCCTGCAGAGCGAGGAGGACGAGCGTGAGGAATCCGATTTGGACAATGCCAGCATCCACAGCTCTTCCGTGCGTTCCGAGTGCTCCGCTGCGTTGGGCAAGAAGAATAAGAGGAGGCGCAAGAAGAAGAGGAGTAGGGCTCCTCTCTAAGGGGCGCGGGCTTTTCCCGCGACTGGGTGGGGATGCAGCGTGGGGAGTAGGGCTCCTCTCCAAGGGGCGCGGTCCTTCCCACGATGGGGTAGGGAGTGCGGAGTGGGGTAAGGGCATCCTCATGTCCCAGGCTCTCCCAACCTCAGCCAGGCAGTCCCCATGTTGTCTCTCAGTGGCCCTTGTTCACTGTCTTGTCCCAGGGAGGAAGAAGAAAGCTAGGACTTCTTACAATGAAGCCTAGTAGAGTGAGGACTGGGGGAGGCACTTAAGCTCACTGCACCCCGATGCCCCTCTGCTACCCACTCCTACCCACCAAACACCCACCAAACACCCCACTCTCCCCCTCTCTCTTTGGCTCTTTTTTAAAAAACATTTTTTTTCCTTTTTTCCTTTTTAAAATTGTTTTTATTGAGCTATATATTTTTCTCTGCTCCCCTCCCTTCCTCCCTACCCTTCCCTTCAGCCCTCTCCCATGGTCCCCATGCTCCCAATTTACTCAGGAGATCTTGTCTTTTTCTACTTCCCATGTAGATTAGATCCATGTAAGTCTCTCTTTGGGTCCTCTTTGTTGGCTAGGTTCTTCGGGATTGTGAGTTGTAGGCTGGTTTTTCCTTTGCTTTATGTCTAAGAGCCACTTATGAGTACAGATTATATTTGTCTTTCTGGGTCTGGGTTGCCTCACTCAATATGCCCACAAATTTCAAGATGTCATTTTTTTCCCATTGTGTAGTATTCCACTGTGTAAATGCACCACATTTTCTTTATCCATTCTTTAGTCAAGGGGCATCTAGGTTGCTTCCAGGATCTGTCTATTACAAATAATGCTGCTATGAACATAGTTGAGCACATGCCCCTGTGGCACGATTGAGCATCCTTTGGGTATATACCTAGAAGTGATATTGCTAGGTCTTGAGATAGGTTGTTTCCTAATTTTCTGAGAAATCGCCATACTGTTTTTAAAGGGATTGTACCTGTTTGCACTCCCACCAGCAATGCAGGAGTGTTGCCTTTACCCCACATCCTCTCCAGCATAAGCTGTCATCAGTGTTTTTTATCTTGGCCATTCTTATAGATGTAAGAATCTCAGAGTTGTTTGGATCTGCATTTCTCTCTCTTTGGCTTTTAAGACATGGTCTCACTATATAGCTCTAGCTGGTCTAGAACTTGCTATGTAGACAGGGCTGGCCTTAAACTCACAGGGATGCTCCCACCTCAGCCTCCCAAGTTTGGGGATTAAAGGCATGCCCTCGCTGCTATTTCTCCATGTGCACTCACTGTTCGTCTTCCCACCCTCCCTCCCTCCCTCCCTCCTTCCTCCCTCACTCCCTCATCTTTTACCCATCTCTGTCCGCCTTCACACTTCACAGCCAATCCCAATAATTTTTCACCCCCTTGGTCTGTCTACCATCCACTTGAAATCATTTAAGCACCTATCATGTGCCAGTCTGGCCTGGGGTATTGGAAACGGTTGTGTATGGCAGGCCTCCATCGTTGCCTCTTTCCCCCTTCCAGTTGATGATGGCGACGGCTATGAGACAGACCACCAGGACTACTGTGAAGTGTGCCAGCAGGGTGGGGAGATCATTCTGTGTGACACTTGCCCGAGGGCGTACCACCTGGTCTGCCTGGACCCAGAGCTGGAGAAGGCTCCAGAGGGCAAGTGGAGCTGCCCGCACTGTGTAAGCAGTGGCCAAGGTCCGGGACTGGAGTTGGTGCCTGTGGGAAGGGATCCGGCCCAAGCTTCACCCACATGATCTCCCCGCCTACAGGAGAAGGAGGGGATCCAGTGGGAGCCGAAGGACGATGATGAGGAAGAGGAGGAGGGCGGCTGTGAGGAGGAGGAGGATGATCACATGGAGTTCTGTCGCGTGTGCAAGGACGGTGGCGAGCTCCTGTGTTGCGATGCCTGTCCTTCCTCTTACCATCTACACTGCCTCAACCCGCCGCTGCCGGAGATCCCGAACGGTGAATGGCTCTGCCCGCGCTGTACTGTGAGTGTTATACCTCCCGCCCCGCCCCGCCCCTCCCAGGTCGCCCCGCCCACCTGACCCTGAGCCCGCCCTTGCTGGGCCAGGCCACGCCCCTAACGAGCTTTCCCTCGAAGACCATGCTCACCACTCCTCACCTGCCTGCCCTCTCCTGAATCCCCTTAGGGCTGTTTATTGAGAATTTATTATGAGCTAAAAACCTCGCATTCCTCCTGGGAACTGAAACCAAGAGGACTCACGCTGAACTATAACTCCATCCTTTAATTGACTTTCAAAAATCATTTTGGGGCTGCTTGGACATGGAACCCAGCACCTGCCTATATGCCAGGCAAGCTCTCACCGTGGAGCTACATCCAAGCTCATCTCCAGCAGGAAAACGAGGCTTAGGGAGGCACAGTGGCTTGCCCAAGACCACACTGCAGCAGAACTTGCATTAGGTCCCTGAGCCAGTCTGGACCTGGTGTTCCCAGGCTGGGTTAGTGACAGAGTAGCAGCCCCATGGCCTGGAGCCTCAGTTTATGAAGGGACAAAGGCACACTCTCCCCTCATCCCCTGACTCGAGTCAATGTAGGCATCTGAAGGTCCCATGTGTGGAGTTGTTCTGTCCCCCCATTACTGAATACCCTATCCCATAGGTTCTGGGCTCTAATGTAGTTTCCTTCTGTCTTGTGCATGCATACGCCTGGACTTGTGCTATGTGTCTGTATTACATGTGTGTGTATGTATGTCCTTGTCTGCATAGGGGACGTAGTGGTCCCTTTGATAGGTGCAGCCTAATTAGCTGTCCTGAGACTGTCCCTCCTTGGGGTAGTGCGTTGTTCTTCCTCCCTGCAGGCCTGGGAAGGGAGTCAAAGAAACTCCCTCTGCCTTTCTGTATCGCCCCTTCTCCTTGCTGTTTGCCCTGAGGCCAGAGTATGATTGGTTCTGGGGTGTGTGATGCACATTGCGTGTCCAACAGTCCTTCGAGGCAGGGGAAGAGAGGCCACTTTTACAGGCAAGGAAACAGACTGATGGGATGTGTACTTAGGTCACATATGGACGGTGGCAGAGCCAAGACTTACTCTCCCTAGATGTCTTATCTCAGCCCATCTAGGGCTCAGAACCGCCCTTCTGAGGGTCATGGCTACAGCAATCTATCTCAGGGTGGCCCAGAATATGTGTGGGTGCTGAGGTGTGACTGTTAGATTGCTCTGCTCTGCCAGCCAGCAGCTCGCTGGCGTCCCATGGCCCTTAGGGCCTGAGTGTGTGTGGGCTGAGGGAGAGTTGGCCTTCTTGCCCCAGCTAGCTCAGATGCACAGGCGTGCATGTAGGCCTGCTCAGGGCTTATGAAGAGGCCAGGGCTGCAGTGTTCCTATCCTGTGGCTGCTCATGGGTCAGAATATGATGGATAATTCTTAGGGCTTCTCGTAGGGCAGGAGGTAAAGTGTGGATGTGTGGATGGGGGAGTCCAGAGGCTTGATTGTCCCCTTGCTAAGTGGGTTTTGTCATCTCCTGCCCTGTGTGCATAGTGGGCTCCACCATCATGGTTTAACGAGCCAGATTTTGGGGAAGCTCACTCTCGAGTTGTTCCGGGAGCTTCAGGTAGGACTTTGTGACTAACCCTGAACTTGGGGGCCATCCTCTGTCCACAGTGTCCCCCACTGAAGGGCAAAGTCCAGCGGATCCTACACTGGAGGTGGACTGAACCCCCAGCTCCCTTTATGGTGGGACTGCCAGGACCAGAGGTGGAGCCAGGCATGCCCCCACCCAAGCCTCTGGAGGGCATTCCTGAGAGAGAATTCTTTGTCAAGTGGGCCGGGCTCTCTTACTGGCACTGCTCTTGGGTGAAGGAGCTACAGGTGAGACACCCAGACAGCGTGGCTATACTTGGCTCGGTGGGCAAGAGTGGGCTGGCATGTGCTGTGCAGCCCACTTCCCCAGGCATGGGTGGGAGCTGGGGATGGCACTGAGGAGAAGCCTGTTTCACCTAGGCTAGGGCTGGGTCAGGGACTGGGGTGAGCGGCCCTGCCCATCTCCCTTTCCTAACTTGTCCTCCTCTCTGTGAGTAGCTGGAGCTGTACCACACCGTGATGTACCGCAACTACCAAAGAAAAAACGATATGGACGAGCCACCACCCTTTGATTATGGCTCCGGCGATGAGGACGGTAAGAGCGAGAAGCGGAAGAACAAGGACCCTCTCTATGCCAAGATGGAGGAGCGCTTCTACCGCTACGGCATCAAGCCCGAGTGGATGATGGTCCACCGCATCCTGAACCATAGGTGAGGGCCAGGCTTGCCTTTCAGAGCCAGGGATGGGTGCAGTAGGGCAGGAGGAGGGGCAGAGACATGGAACTGCAGGTGATATGGCTGCCCAGCCAGGAGGGCACAGGCGTACCCTCAACATTGTCGTGGACAGTCCCAGAGGTGTGCAGATGAAGGGAAATGTGGCGAACAGTCTGAGAAACCTGTGCAAAACAGGATCTCGGTGCGGCGGGACCTGCGCTGTCCCAGGCTCCTTCCAAAGTAGGGACTGAGACCAGCAGGGTGAGTCTGGGAGCCGAGCGGGTCCAAGAGAGGATTAGCCCCTGTTACTATCCCAGGAGGCACATTCGAGAATATACTTGACATGGGGCTGGCATGGTGGTGCACACCTTTAATCCCAGCACTTGGGATGTAGAGACAGGCGGATCTCTGTGAGTGCAAGACCAGCCTGGTCTACACAGCCAGTTCCAGGACAGCCAGGGCTGCATAGAGAGATCCTGTCTCAAAACATGCTCTCTCTCTCTCTCTCTCTCTCTCTCTCTCTCTCTCTCCCTCTTCCTCCCTCCTTCCCCCTTTCTCGCTGGAGAGATGGCTCAGTGGTTGAGCGCACTACCTGCTCTTGCTCTTGCAAAGAACCTGGGTTAGGTTCTCAGCTCCCATAAAGCAGCTCATTACTTCTTGTGATGCCAGTTCTGGGCCATTAGCTACCTCTTCTGACTTCTGTGGGCACCAGGAACACATGTGGTATATACATCATACATGCAGGCATTCATAGGTTCACATGTGTTCATAAAATAAAATTTTTTTGTTTTGTTTTGAAGACAAGGTCTTGTTATGTGACCTTGACTGGCCTGGAACTTACTACATAGACCAGGACAGCCTTAAATTCCCAGAGATCTGCCTGCCTCCGCCTTTCAAACGCTGGTATTAAAGGCATGCATCAGCACGTCCAACTCAGAAAAAAATCTTAAGAAAAGAATGTTTTCGGCAAGGATGAGTCACCAGCCTGGAGCCACACAACTGAGGCTGCAGGTTTGGGAATAGACCTGGTGTCCTTTGGTAGTACTGGTGTTTTCTGTACCAGGGTCCCTAACCCCTGTGCCACCTCTCATTAAAGCACACTCTCAGGTGCTTAGTAGTCAGAGATGCCAGGGCGGGCAAGGAGGCCCAGCAGGAGGGTGTAGACTGGTGTGAACCTCTGCTGAGTCCTGGCCTTAGGCTGGAGGACAGGTAGGGGCCTTGCGAAGAACCCTGAGTACCTGTCACATGGTGGCAGCTTAGAGTTCTGAACTCCCTGCCTGGCCACAGCTCTCTGTCTTCTGGCTTGGGGTGGGTGGCCTTCCCACTCTGTCCCCGACCACAGGTCCTGTTATCGTGAGGGCAGAGGAGGTTAAGAACGTTTGTGGCCGTGGACTTCTGAGCTGGTCCTTATGTGACATGGGTGCTGGGCCTTGCTGGAGTGGTTTGGAGGGACCAGGAAAACATGCATCTTAACTGTGAACCCTCCTGCCCATTTCCAGACCCCAGATTGTATCTGAGCTATGTGTGTCTTGGATTGACTGCCCCCTTTTTATTAAAATGCATGCTAAAACAAAAAGGACAGTTTTCTCTGCACCCCCAAAGAGGAGCCAGTGACTCTCCCAGGGTGTGCATAATAGCCAATTATTTGTTGAGAATAAGTCACTGGTTTCCATGGTGACCAGGAATTGACCTTGCTCTTCCTGATCCCCAGGCCACCTGCAGCCACAGCTCCCCAACCCATTTGCCCTCACCCTTTAGGGGAGCCACGGTCTCCTGGCTTTGCTGGGCTCTCAAGGCCTGGCTGCTGCGTCTACTCGGATCGAGCAGGAGACCTTGAGGGGTCTTCCAATGTCCACTGTGGGGTGTGGTCACTGGGTGCTCATGTCCCTGGGGACCTTTAGAAGAGACTGTCCCTACCTGCAGGGAATATTGACTCTTTGTCTGCTCTGTAGGGAAGGGCCCTCACCCTGGGCCGATACACAAGACGCTTTGAATTTTTATGTTAGAAAATGAAGTCTCTGAGCAGCAGGGAGATTCATGGCATCATTCACTGTGTCCAGATTGTGTATGACGTCATTTCCTGGGCTCAGATTACATAGAGGGTGGACTTACCCCTTCAGCGGAGCCTGGGAAGGACACCAGTTCTGCTTCTTAGCTCTCGGTCAGCACAGCCTCCCGTTTGTCCCCGTCTCCATGTGTCTGCCGCTTTCTCCACATTTTCTTCTCTTTCTACAAGCCGTGTGGCCTTGGGCAAGCTATGCAATTCCCTAGGGCTCCTGCCCTGGGGGCTTCCTCCTGGTTGGGCCCAGAACACTAGGGCCCCATTGTTCAGTGGATTGGCATTTTATGTGGGGGCCCTGCCTGGAACCTATGCAATGTGTCTCCCCCATCTTCTGCCTCCTGTGCTGCAGCTTTGACAAGAAGGGGGACGTGCATTACCTGATCAAGTGGAAGGATTTATCCTACGACCAGTGCACCTGGGAGATTGATGACATTGATATCCCCTACTATGACAACCTGAAGCAGGCCTACTGGGGCCACAGGTGTGCTGAGTGCTGGCAGCCAGGTGGGAGGTGCTGGGGCCCCCCTCTTGGCTTGAGGTTTGCTCATCTGAGTCTGACGCTTCTACCCAGGGAGTTGATGCTGGGAGAGGATCCCAGGCTCCCCAAGAGGCTGATCAAGAAGGGCAAGAAGCTGAAGGATGATAAGCAAGAGAAGCCCCCAGAGACGCCCATTGTGGATGTGAGTGGAGAGACGGAGGAGGCCATAGTGCCGGATTGCCAGGTTCCCCACCCTGGGCTTGGCAGTACAGGGAGGTCTTCTGTCAGGGGCCCTTTCCCCAGGCCTTTGTGACTGGCCATTTTCAGTGACACTGAGGCAGTGTGGGTCACTGGGAAGATCCTTTTGGTGTGAAACTCAGGGATTCACCTGATTCTGCCTCTTGGGTTCTGGGATTAAAGACAAACCCCACCATGCTGGACCGCTTGGGCATGTTTTAAGAAGGCCGGCTTGGGCTGGAAATATAGCTCAGTTTGTAGACTGCTTGCCTAGCATGTCCAGGCCCTTGGGCTCAGTCGTTAGTGTGGTTTAAACTGAGTGTGGTGGGCCATGCCTTTGACCCCAACACTCATCAGGAGTCGGAGGCAGGAGAATCAGAAGTTCAGGGTCATCCTAAGCTATACAGTTGAGTCTGAGCCCACCCTGGACTACAGGAGACTTATCTAAAAAACAACCAACCAACCCAGAAGCTACAGAAACAACAACCAAAAAACAAGAAGACCAGGGCCCATGATGGGGACTTTGGGAGGACCTTATTGGGAAAGTAACATGGAGATACAGGACAGAAGGGGGCACAGAAGTGACTTGCTGTTGAGAGGCCATGCAGGGGCGTGTGTTAGGGCAGGGAGCCAGGGGGTGTGTCTTGGAAGGAGAGACATTCTAGGTCAGACCTTACGCCCAGTGAAGAAAGCACAGAGAAGGGAGGCATCGCAGACGGAAGGAATTGTGCCTGCAAAGGCCTGGAGGGTTGACTCTGGTGGCGTGTCTGATTCTTGCCTCCTCTCCCGCAGCCCACAGTCAAGTTTGACAAGCAGCCGTGGTACATCGACTCCACGGGAGGCACGCTGCACCCTTACCAGCTGGAGGGCCTCAACTGGTTACGTTTCTCCTGGGCCCAGGGCACTGACACTATCCTGGCTGACGAGATGGGTTTGGGCAAGACGGTGCAGACCATAGTGTTTCTCTATTCCCTGTACAAGGAGGTGGGCAGGCAGGAGGGCAAGTGGGTCTGGGCAGGTGGGTGCTGGGCAGGCGGGGTCTGGCGCCATCTACTGGCAGCCAGCTTCACCGCCTCAGGCTCTCTCTGCAGGGCCACTCCAAGGGGCCTTACCTGGTCAGCGCACCCTTGTCCACCATCATCAACTGGGAACGTGAGTTTGAGATGTGGGCGCCTGACTTTTACGTGGTCACATACACGGGGGACAAGGAGAGCCGCTCGGTGATCCGGGAGAACGAGTTTTCCTTCGAGGACAACGCCATTCGGGGTGGGAAGAAAGTATTTCGCATGAAGGTGAGCGCTGTCTTTACCCCTATCCGCTAGGGGCTACTGAGCCCAGCCTGAGGGGCCAATATCCCCGTTGTTCTGTGTAATGGAGCATCATTAACTGATGCTTGGCTCTGCAGAGCTGCTTTGGACTACCTGGAAGTCAGCGGGTCATCTAGACTCCCTCTGAGGCGTGAGGGGGCATCTGTCTTTTCCACCTCTTCCGACTTGTTGCATCTGAGAACTGCCTGGCTTATGGCTACTTTTCTCTGTCCCCGCCTCTGTTGTTACCTGGCATCCTTCTTCTTGGGTGTGGTTCCTCTCATAAAGACGCAGCTCATGTCGGATTGAGAGCCGCTCATATCTTAGCCAAATAACTCCTACCTGCCAAGTCTTGTTCCAAACAAGGGATAAAAGCCTTCAGGTGGCTGTGAATAGAGAGGGATTGTTTATCCTGGCTCCCAGCTGTGTGTGGGGTCATAACACACAGCTGTGCCTCACAGCCTGCTCAATGGAATGGAGCCGGCAGCTCCAGCCAGCGGGGCTTTTGGGAGGCCCAAGAGTTAGCAAACAGTGGGCATGGCCTCTTGGTGTCCTCATTGTGCTTTTGGTCCCCAGGGCATCTTGTCATTGGGCAGGCTGTGACCCAGAAGCTCTCGGGAGCAGGGGGTGACAGTTGGCACTCGTAAAACATTCAGGCGAGGACTTTGTGGGTAAAAGGGCTTGCTGTGTGAGGCTGAGCGTGGGAATGTGCATCTGTGATCTCAGAATTCTTAGGACAAAATGGGAGGCAAAGGCAGAACAGCTGGCTACCCAGGCTTGCCTTCGGGGCTCAGGGGTCTGTGTGGAAGAGGGGCTTCTAGGAGCCACCGCAACAGCATTTTCTAGATACAACAGGACAGATTAGCTCACAGAGATCGCACAAGTCCACCATAAGCTCAAGCCACACAAATCACAGAGACGTCGGCACAAAGCCCCGCCTCTAGCCAGGAAGCTATCTGCAGTTACCAGCTGCCAGAAGAGGGACAGTCAGTGTTCAATGCGGTGACACTGAGGGTATGAGCCACAGGTCAGGCTTCACGCTCAGGAGTAGCTGGCCAACCAACCAGACTCCATGTTTGTTTGAGAATGAAAGACCATGACATTGGGTGGGTAGGGTGGCGGGAGAGGATCTGGGAGGAGTTGGGAGATGGGAAAGAATATGAAAGTATATTGTGGGAAATTCTCGAAGAGTAAAACGATCGTAAAAAAAAAGTTGCAGGCTACGTGGCCTGGTGTACGCAGCCTGGCAGGAACAAAAGAGAGGATTTCAGCAAGCAGAGAACTGACTCCCAAGGTTGTCCTCTGGTCCACACGGACATCCTGGCCCACATACCCCGCACTCACACCACAGACACCATTTGAGTTAAGGCCTCATTGTTGTATATGCCAGGCTAGCTGGCCTGACTTAGGATTCCTATCTTCCCCTTCTGTCTCAGGATTGCAGGCCTCAGACGGGCCTATGCTACTGTGTCTGGCTTGACGTGGAAAACCCACACTGCAGTCTTCCATGTTTACCCACTGAGCCATCTTCCCGGCCCTGGTGGCCTGGTAGCAATTATATCCTTAAACATTTTCCACCCAAGATGGTTTGCAGGCATGGATGTAGAACATGTAAGCATCGAGGCCTCTTCACTCTCCATCTTCTGCAACAACACCTTCTCTGGGGCATTGCGCTTTGTCGTGAAATGCCTGGTGCCAGTGTGGTCCCTCCGGGACTCCTCAGGATGCTCGTGGGGTTCCCACTAATACTTTCTCCACGGTCCCAGTCCCTTAGGTCTACTCTGCCCCTGCTGCTTCCTTCACGTTCTTGTCTCTCCCACAGAAGGAAGTGCAGATCAAATTCCACGTGCTGCTCACCTCCTATGAGCTCATCACCATCGACCAAGCCATCCTGGGCTCCATCGAGTGGGCCTGCCTTGTGGTGGACGAGGCCCACCGGCTCAAGAACAACCAGTCCAAGGTATGAGGCACTGACCGTGGGACTTAGGCCTCTCTGTGTGGCCGCTGTCCTGTGCTTCCTGACAGCCCCTCCCCTCTCCCCGAAGTTCTTTAGGGTCTTGAATAGCTACAAGATTGACTACAAGCTGCTGCTGACGGGGACGCCCCTCCAGAACAACCTGGAGGAGCTATTCCACCTCCTCAACTTCCTGACTCCAGAGAGGTTCAAGTGAGTCCCTGGGCCTGACCAGGAGTTGTGGGCTGCATCCCTGTGAAGGCCTGGCAGAGACGCCTTTTGCTGACTCTGAGAGCTGCTTGGGGACCTCGGTTTTCCCATTAGTGAGAAGAGAGTATGGGCAGTATGCTGTGATAATCCTGTGTGGGACGGCCCCAGCGTTCACCTTCCCTGGGGAAATTATAGCTGGCCAAGCAAACCAGGGCTTTCTTCAGCACTGTCCCAGAAGGCCCTGGGGCTTCTCCTGGGTTCCTACTTTGCGTCCATCTGCCTACCCCTGGCTCCTTTCACCCACAGTGACACACACACGTGATCCACGTGAGCACAGTGATGGCAAGCAGAGGCCGGAGCTGGGGTGGGGTGAAGATGGGAGCAAAGATGGCGCCCTGCTTCCTAGGCCTCCTCATCTGTGTTTAATTCTAGTTGGCCTGCTCAGAATTGCAGAGGGGGTGCAGGAAGGAGGGTCCTGTTTTGAATGTTGATCCAAGGGCAGGCTGTGGCATGCTGAACTATGTGACCTTGACATTTGTGAGCCTTGGTCTCCTTTCCTGTAGTCTGGGTCGTCTCTGGGAACCCATGCGCAGAGGAGCCGTGAGGGTGGAGAGGGATCCCGTGTGGCAGAGGACTGTGACATGTCATGCAGACTGAGACAGAGTCTGAGCCTTTGGCCTCTGCTGGCTGGGGCCCTGTGCTGGTCCTCCCTGGTCCTCATTCCTCTGCAGAGGGCTGTGGTCTACTCGGCTGGTTCTTATGCTAGCTCTTTGTTGCAGCAACCTGGAAGGCTTCCTGGAGGAGTTTGCTGACATCTCCAAAGAAGACCAGATCAAAAAACTGCACGACCTGCTGGGGCCGCACATGCTCCGGAGGCTCAAGGCTGACGTGTTCAAGAACATGCCGGCCAAGACAGAGCTGATTGTCCGCGTGGAGCTGAGCCAGATGCAGAAGTGAGTGAGGGAGGCTCGGCTCCATCCGGCAGCAACTGGCCCACTTCCTGGTCTTGTGTCCTCAGCCACCCCTTCCCGCAGGCCCCATCTGGCTTTCCGGACCATTTTCTGGGGTGGGCAGGAGGGCCGCTTGCCCGCCGAGGCCTTGCTCACTGCATCTCCTTCCCTGTTTGTGAACTGCAGTGACTAGAATCAGTACTGTCTCCCATTGGCTTGCTGGGTAGCCTGTGCCCTGTGGGAAGGTTTCCTGCGCTACTCTGTACATGGTGCCTGCCCCTTTAGGAGTCTGGTGGCATCTGGGTCCTCCAGCCAATCTTGTCCCACACCCTGCTGCAGGAAGTACTACAAGTTCATCCTCACACGGAACTTCGAGGCACTCAACTCCAAGGGGGGCGGCAACCAGGTGTCTCTGCTCAACATCATGATGGACCTGAAGAAGTGCTGCAACCATCCGTACCTCTTCCCCGTGGCCGCCGTGGTGGGTTCCCCGTGGCCATCATGGCGGGTCCCAGTGGGCCCTGTGTTGGGTTCCTCACAGCCATCAGGACATGTTTCCATTGTTGCTTGGTTGGGTTCCCTGTTCTAGTGGATTCTCTGTGGCCATCATGATGGGTCTCTGCTGGCTGTTGTATTTCCTGTGGCCACTGTGATGACCTCTGGTCATCATGGCAATCTCAAATGCCTACTGTAGTAAAGCTCCCCATGGAACATGGTAGGTCCCTGTGGCTGCCACAGTGAGTTCTCTATGACCACCATACAGGTCCCAGTGACTGCCATGGCTATAAGTACCATGGTAGTCATGATGTGTTCCCTGTGGACAATGTGGTGTGGTGTATTCCCAGTGGCCATTGTATAGGTTTCTGGCTGCTGTGACGGGTTTCTTATGGTCTCTATGGAAGTGCCCGTGGCTAGGTGCTTTGGCCCCCAGTCCTCCATTCCTTCCTGAGAATGAATGCCAGAGGTGACATGTGTCTCCATGTGCTGGGGGACAGTTTTGGAAGCTGCCTCTGCCTACTGCTTGGCCCCAGGTCATTTCTTCCTAACCAGTGGCCCCAAAGCCTTCCCAGTCTCAGCACTGGGCCTCCAGGGAACTCTAAGGGTTGGCCTAGCTTCGCTTTGTCCCTAAGGAAGTTAGTTTATCCTGGGTGAATATGAGCAGCAGCAGTGAGTGAGACTCTGGGATTCATCCAGTCCAGAGCTGTGATCACAGAAAGTTGATGCTCCTCATGGAGCCAAAGGCTATCCTTTGTCAAATGAAGCAGTGGTGATATCATCCCACAAAGACCCTGGAGGGGTTCAGGGGAGACTCTTCACAGAGAGCCGAGGACTGGGCACTCAGTGGGCATCACTGGTCACCACCCCCATCACCGCCCTTTGGGTTCTAACTCATTCTCTGTAGTCACATCTTCCCCATTACTGCAGAGCCGAGCATGCTGGCTGCACTGAGGTGACCTCACTGTGGGCCACCAGAGGTTTTTGTGACTTGGTGTGACTCAAGAATCTACTGGGATCTGCCTTTAGATTGACCTGCCCATCTGGGGTCAGAGATGAGCAGAGCTGGCCCTGTTGGACACACCTTCCAAGGGTGTTTCTGTGGGAAGGTCCCTGAGCTTCCTTTCAGTACTAGGCCGGGACTGAGGCTGACAGACCTGCTCCAGGCTTAAGCATATGTCTGGAGCTAGGCTCTGTGTGACCCGCACTATTGAGCCCCTTGGGTTTGTACTCTATGTGCAGTAGTCCAGGTGGGCAGGTGGCATGTGGCCAGCCACTTGTCCATCATGACATAGTCTCTTTGGTGCCAAGCCAGAGGGGAAACTCACCAAGGCTCTGCTGTGCTGTGCCCACAGGAGGCCCCCGTATTGCCCAATGGCTCCTACGACGGCAGCTCCCTGGTCAAGTCTTCGGGGAAGCTCATGCTGCTGCAGAAGATGCTCAAGAAGCTGCGGGATGAAGGACATCGAGTGCTGATCTTCTCCCAGGTGGGTACCCCTGAGCCAGCGCACGTCTACAGGGGGAGTCAGCCTGCCTGTGGGCTGAAGGCCTCTGAGCCCCTACACGACACATCTGGGTACCAAGCTCATGGAGACAGAGTCTGGTTGCTATAGAGACCAGCATATTCTCCCATCTCACCTCCCTGTACCTGTCCCTCTGGCCTTTGTGTCCAGGCTGGTGTGATAGCCCCTCTCTTGCATTCAGCCTCTTTTCACCCCTGTGGCTTGGTTCATTAAGGCAGAGTCCTGAAGTTGGTCTGGGAGGACCCCACAATGGGGGCAGTTCCAGGAGCACCTCTCTGCAGCTTGTTCCTTGGGGGGTCCACTGGTGACATCACTTTCTGAGTATGCAGGGCCACCCGGCTTTAGTGGTTTTTCCCCTCTTCCTCTGCTCTTTGCTTGGCTCGTCATGCTTCAGTCTGGTTTCTGGGCACAGAGAGGAACGTATAAGCTCTTCCCTCAAATGCCTGGCTTGGACGGGGAAAGACAACTTGAGACATTTGCCCACACTGATGGTCAGGCCTGGGTTGGAGGTTGGGATAGTGGTGAGGGTCCTAGGACTAGAAACACTTACCTGGGGTGGGACCGAGTGAGGCCGTTTCTCAGTGTGAGTGTGGGGTTCTGCTCTCCCGTACAAAATGTCGAGGGTAAAGGGTTGCTGGTACACCTGCTGCCTCTGGTGGCAAGCTGGGGTGGGAGGTGGGTGCAGAGTCCCTGGAGGCAGGCCAGGCCTGTGATTATAGCTGTACTAGGTGATAGCTTTGGGCAGCATCCATTTCCTCCGCTGACACCATTTCTGCCACAAAATGCGAGTCAGGGTGAAGACCCTAGGAGCCCAAGTGTGAGAACTGTGGTGACAAGAATGTACCAGAGGAGAAGTGATAAGGGCGTTGGCCCTCCCATCTATATGATCTGATAAACCCAGACCCCCAAACTCTTCAGGAACTTATCTGCATCCATCCCATAAAACAATAATTAGAACTCAAATGAAGAGAGAATACCCTGGGGGGAAAAACTATGCATTTTTGGAGTTTTGAAAGTTAAGGAAGAGATAAGACACAGCGAGAAGAGATAGCAGATCGGAACAGAGGGGCTGGAGGGATGGCTCAATGGTGAAGAGCATCTGACGCTCTTACAGAGAACCAGAACCCACAGCAGGCAGCTTGTCCCTTCCCAGAAGCCCATTTCCAGTGTAGCAGATGTCCTCTCTGGCCTCTGCAGGCACCTGTGTGCATGTGCACATCATACCCACATGCGAACACATGTACACATAAATAAAAAAGATTAAAAATGCAAAGGAGTTTAGACATCGAAAGAAAAATTTTGTCAGACTGAGTAAAAACGTTCACCCATTGGAAAAAAAAAAAACCACTGAAGAATTGGAACCCGAGGCTGAGGAATTTCCCAGCATGCATCATAGAGAAGATCAGAGACAGATGGGAAAGGGTGGAGGATGTCTGGGGAGGCACTTCCAGGAACTGCAGAGGAAGCGCCGAGAAATTGTGAAAGTCATATTGGTAGACCGGAGAAAAACCGCAGTCTCAGGTCTGAAGTGTGCCACGGAAGAATAAGCAGGGTCCAAGCTGATAGGCCAGCCCCTGGACACCAGCTAGGGAAAGCAACTCAGGCTCAGAACTTTGGAGAAGGGAGGGATCTAACCCTCAGACTTACCAATAACAGCAGGTGGTGGAGTATCCAAATCTCCATGCTTTGCGGGAAGATGTCTGCCCGTAGTTTCTGATAGCTGAACTATTTAAAGACTGGAAGGGACCAGAAAGGACTCTGGGAGCTCTGAGGGAGGTAACATTGGGAATATAACATAAAGGAGGTGGCATTGAAGCTCTCTAGTCAATGAGGGGCACATGTGTGTCAGGAGTCATGTGGTTGGAGCAGTTGTGGGGAGAAGGAAGCATGGGGCCTGGAGAGTGTTGGATGCCAGCAGAGGCATTGTGGCTCTCTTTTGGGGAAGTGTGAGTGAACCAGAGGCTTGTGCCTGGGACTATATATGTCCCACTCATCCATGCTCTGGAGAATAGATGGTGGGTGAGAGGTGAGTTTGGGAGCTGCATCTTTTCAGCAGGCCTGCTTTGGGCATGTCCTGCTACTCTGGCATCCTCTTACCCATGTATTTTGTAGATGACCAAGATGTTGGACCTCTTGGAGGACTTCCTGGAGTACGAGGGCTACAAGTATGAGCGGATCGACGGGGGCATCACTGGGGGCCTCCGGCAAGAGGCCATCGACAGATTCAATGGTACCCGCCCCTCTCAAGGGACCCCGTGTCTCCGGGGGTCTTAGCCTGACTGTCCAGTTAACAGTGCTTCCCAAGCTGCCTTGCGCCACAACGGTTGTCCTTATCTTCTGAAGGTCTTACTCTATAGCTCAGGCTCACCTCTAGCTCACCATCCTCCTGCCTCAGCCTCCCACGGCTGGGTTACATGTGTACCATCATGCCAGGCACGTCTTATGATCTGTGGGGTTCTAAGGTGACTCCGCAGATAGAAAGGTTCTCTAAGCAGCGTTCGAGATGGACAAGAAGAAGGCAGTGTGGGAAGGAAATGCCACACGCTGCAAACTGGCTGGCCTTCCTTGGTTGATACCCATCTGGGCCTTGAAAGTTGGCTTTCTTCTCATTCTGTCTCCTGCCAACTTGGCCAGGGCCCAGCATCTGCAGGGTTGCACGAGCCCAGCTGATGATGATGTGGCCTCTGCTCTGGAATCACAGTCTCTTCCCTTCCCTCTGCCAGGGGACCTTCACTCCGATTCCTGCCCTCCTGTGTGCTGTCTACCTGACCCCTGCCCAGGTGTGCCCACTAACTCACCTTTTGCCTGTTGGCCTCTTTCTTAGCTCCTGGGGCCCAGCAGTTCTGCTTCCTGCTCTCAACACGTGCCGGTGGCCTGGGCATCAATCTGGCCACAGCAGACACAGTTATCATCTATGACTCGGACTGGAACCCACACAATGACATCCAGGTCTGCGCCTAACCTCTTATTGTGCCCTCAGCACCTCTGTCCTTTCTCCCCTCCGTGTCCCTTCATGTCTGTGGTACTGTGCCCTCCTGGTGTGGAGCCCCATCCTAAAAGAGGACCCTAGGAGGTGAGAGGAGAGAGGGGCAAAATTGGCTCAGAGAGGGCAGGGGAGGTATTCTAGACACACAGCCTTCATCTGTCCCATTCCCTTCAGGGCCTTGGCCAGGGAAGAAGGCAGGAAGAGGGAGTCAGGATGCATAATGGTGACAGTTTTGGAGGGGATAAAGAATACAGGGAGTCTGCTGGATCTAGGGGAGAGGAGGAAATGGGGAGGACATATGGAATGGCAGGGAAGGAGGGAGAGAGCGCAGGGGTGGAGGAATAGAGCCACCCATTGTTCTCCAGTCCCTCTGGGGCAGGACATGATACATTTGGACAATTTGGGGTGCACACACACTTGTGTGTCATACACACCACTACACCAGGGCCGTGTCATATAGAGACACAATGGTGTCCCAGTTATACCTTCCAGGGCAGTTCCCAGGCCCTGCTGCCCTCCAAGGCTGCTGTGTTTCCAGCACACGGCTTTACTGTCCCGTTATCACTCGACACACAGTGAGATGTGGCCCACCTTCCCATGATCCAGCATTGGAGTCCATTAGGCATGCAGGACTGTTCCTTGACATGCCCTTGCACGCCTCGAGTCACACCTAGGTCCCCATGCCAGGCGACTGGCCGTCGGCCACAGTGCTGCTGGATGCTGAAGTGTACGCCCCTCTCTGTGTGGGCTGGCTGCCCCTTGCATGACCGCGGGCTTTCCGTATGGTCCTTCCTGGTGCACCCAGCGGTGGCCCAGAGCCCCGAGTCGAGCCCTGGGTGCTGAGCTGCAGTCTCCTCCAGGCCTTCAGCCGTGCTCACCGCATCGGGCAGAACAAGAAGGTGATGATCTACCGCTTCGTGACCCGGGCCTCTGTGGAGGAGCGCATCACTCAGGTGGCCAAGCGCAAGATGATGCTCACACACCTGGTGGTGCGGCCTGGCCTGGGCTCCAAGTCAGGCTCGATGACCAAGCAGGAGCTGGATGACATCCTTAAGTTTGGCACGGAGGAGCTCTTCAAGGACGACGTGGAGGGTGAGCCTCCCTTCCGTGGGGGTGTGAACCCAGGGTTCCTGCCCTCCTCTCTACTCCCAGCCTGGGACACCCCCAGAGTGGGTTAGGATTGCATCTCTGCTTGCTGACCACAAACCCTACAGTCCCTCAGTGCCCTGGTGCAGTGTCCCTCCCCTTCTCCCTCTCAGGAATGATGTCCCAGGGTCAGAGGCCCGCCACACCCATCCCCGATGCACAGCCCTCCAAGGGTGGATCTTTGGCAGCCGGAGCGAAGAAAAAGTATGGCAGTACCCCACCAGGTAGGGGTCCACCTGAGTCACCCACTGCCTTTTGTCTCATCAGGTGGCTGCTCCTGGACAAGAAGGGGTCCTCTGCTGCCTTTGGCTCCTTGTTTGGTTGTCCACGATAAGCTATGGGTGGGCGGGGAGGGACTGTCACACCTGCTTGGGTTATGGTGTAGCCTGCTCGCCTGGGCCCCACCTCCTCACCCCAGCAGAAGGGCCATCTTGGCAGCCGACCCTGATGTCCACATGCTGTCCCGTGCTCACCCCTCAGGTGACAACAAGGACGTGGAAGACAGCAGCGTGATCCACTATGATGACGCGGCCATATCCAAGCTGCTTGATCGGAACCAGGATGCCACGGATGACACGGAGCTACAGAACATGAATGAATACCTGAGTTCCTTCAAGGTGGCACAGTACGTGGTCCGCGAGGAGGACGGCGTGGTAAGGCCATCGAGTGCCACACTGCCCCTTGCAGCTCCATTAGCTTCTTCCTCCACCCTCCAGCCCCACACCATGCCTCTGTCGCGTCCTGTTCTAGAACATTCTACCTCATCTCCCTCCTGTGTCTTGAAAAGCCCAATTGCCACCACGGCTCATCTCTCCCACTGGCTCCAGCCATCCTCCTTGCAAACCTGGGCATTGGTTATAGTTCCCTTTAAAACCATGAACCCAGCTGGGCAATGGTGTTGCCTGCCTTTAACGCTAGCGCTCAGGAGTCAGAGTCAGGAGGATCTCTGAATTTGAGGCTAGCATGGTCTACAGAATGAGTTCCAGGACAGCCTGGGCTACATGGAGAAACATTGTCTCAAAAAACAAAAACCAACCAACCAAACAACCCAAAACAACAAAACAAAGCAAAACAACAAAACAAAACACAAGTATAAAACCATGAACCCTGAGGGCAGTGTTTTGGGTACCAGAGTTTCCTTCAAGGTCGGGTTTACCTGTGGAGTGACTGAGCAGAAGACAAGCTAGGGCGGAGAGATCAGGGAGGGCTCCCTGGAGTAGGCAAGCCCCCCTTGCCCCATGGGTCCCACATCTGCATCCCCAGGAGGAGGTCGAGCGGGAGGTGATTAAGCAGGAGGAGAATGTGGACCCTGACTACTGGGAGAAGCTGCTGCGCCACCACTACGAGCAGCAGCAGGAGGACTTGGCCCGCAACCTGGGCAAGGGCAAGCGCATCCGCAAGCAAGTCAACTACAACGACGCCTCCCAGGAGGACCAGGGTGCGTGTGGTGAGCAGGGGCATTCCTGCACGGGCTGGAGCAGGTGGGGCGTGTGGCAGATGCTGCACTGGGGGAAAGGGCAGGCAGGTGTGGGTTTGGGGACGAGATGGCTATCAGTCCGGTGGCTTCAGTGTTGGAGTGAGGGCGAGCCTCCACAAGTCTTTCCAGCTGTGAAACCGGCAGATAGCAAGGCAGTTCCCGCGTGCGGTCACCTACAGGCCATTGTCATTGTCATGGCTGTGACTAGGCTGGGGAGGGGTTTGGCTTGGCCCCGGGTGCACAAGGTCCCTCTGATGCCTGCCTACAGAGTGGCAGGATGAGCTCTCGGACAATCAGTCCGAGTATTCCATCGGCTCTGAGGATGAGGACGAGGACTTTGAGGAGAGACCCGAAGGGCAGAGTGAGTATTAGTGTGGGTGACCTGGGCTGCCACAGTGCTGTGGGGACTGATGGCCAGTTGAGGCTGGGCTGCGGTGCCCCACGGGAGCTGCGGGAGGTGTTTTGAGTATGCTGGTGGGACCCTCCCACACCAGCCTGAGGGTCCGTGGTGGGTTGTTCTCCAGGTGGACGGCGACAGTCTCGGAGGCAGCTGAAGACTGACAGGGACAAGCCCCTGCCGCCTCTTCTGGCTCGAGTTGGAGGCAACATTGAGGTGGGGTCTGCCTGTTCCTTTATCCCCTCCAGCCCTACTCCTTACAGCCCCGGGGTACGGAGGAACCGAGGGGTTTCCTAGGCTCACGGGTCACGCTGAGGCGAAGCCGAGAGTGACCCTGTGGGATCAGGTTTTCCTTGATTTCCTTCCCCTAGCCACCAGTTTGGTCCATCTAACCTGAGATCACGCCCCTTCTCCACCCTGGCCAGGTTCTGGGCTTCAATGCCAGACAGAGGAAGGCTTTTTTGAATGCCATCATGCGCTGGGGCATGCCCCCCCAGGATGCCTTCAACTCCCACTGGCTGGTGCGGGACCTTCGCGGGAAGACTGAGAAGGAATTTAGGTAAAGGGTCCTCTGATCCCTGAGTGTGTGGTGGTGGTCCAGGAGGGCGTGGCCTCCGGTCCCTGAGTGTGGTGGTGTTCCAGGAGGGCATGGCCTCCGGTCCCTGAGTGTGGTGGTGGTCCAGGAGGGCATGGCCTCCGGTCCCTGTGGAGTGGGCCCGCCAGTGAACAGTGCTTGCTACCTCCTGGTCAAAGGTGTCCGGAAAGTGCATGACTATCAAATCTTTGGGTGTGGTATGTTGCGTAGGGCTGATTCATAGAAAACACTGGCCAGCAGTCCTCCCGCCCAAACTCTGGGATAGTGAGGTTGGGCCATCCAGGGCCAGGAGTATCTGAGAGGGGTCCCCTGTCAAGGAGGCTCCCCTACCTTTCCAGGGGCCTGGCCCCAGCAGGCCTGCTTTCAAGGCACGTTGTGGTGGAAGATTTCATCCAAGAGGTCTCTGGGGGTTCTGCCAGCCCCCCTCACTCCCTGAGCCTCAGTCCTCCCCACCCCAGAGCCTATGTGTCCCTCTTCATGCGGCACCTGTGTGAGCCAGGGGCAGACGGCGCAGAGACCTTCGCAGACGGTGTACCCCGGGAGGGCCTGTCCAGGCAGCATGTGCTCACGCGTATTGGGGTCATG
This sequence comes from Arvicola amphibius, assembly GCF_903992535.2. Lineage (NCBI taxonomy): Eukaryota > Metazoa > Chordata > Mammalia > Rodentia > Cricetidae > Arvicola > Arvicola amphibius. The sequence continues at coordinate 3,884,741 of NC_052052.2, read as the reverse complement.
TCGCTGGTTAGGAAGAAGGTGGGTGAGTAAGCCTCTCCTAGCCTTCTGGCTGGCATGTGGCCCCGAGCACTACCTCTGATGGGGGGTGGGGGGAGTCAGCTGCCGAGGGACAAGTGCCTGGTTCAGGTCACACAGCCACTCAGGTCTGAGACTGACAAAAGGGACAGACTAGAGGAGCCTTCCAGGGGGAAGGGAGGGAGGATGAAGCCAGAAGGGTGAGTTCTAGGGAGAGGGGCCACTGTCAGAAGTTGGGTCAAAAGTACATCTGTCCTAGCTAGCCTAGAACACAGCACAACAGGACCCGAGCCTGCAACACTGTCCTGTGGGCTGCCTCGGAGAGTCACCCCTGTCCTCTCCTCTCCTCCGACTGCCCCAGGTGCAGGAGTTTGAACATGTCAACGGGAAGTACAGCACCCCAGATCTGGTCCCCGAGGGACCCGAGGGCAAGAAGCCCTGCGAGGTCATCTCCTCGGATCCCAACACACCCGTGCCTGCCAGCCCTGCACAGCTCCCAGCAGCCCCACTGGGCCTGCCAGGTTTGGCCTTAGGGCAAGCCTGGGAGAGATCTAGGGTCATGGGAGGTGGGCCAAGCCTTCAGTGTAACCCTCAAAGTGAGAGTCTCACTACTCCACAACATCTTGTCGGAGGCTTTTCCTTCCTTTTAGCAATAGCCTTGAGATTTCAGTCCCGTGCATGCCATACAACCTGCCTTTCTAAAGCTACTGGCTAGTGGGTCCTGCTGGACTCACCCCGAGAAGAAACCCAGCCCTGGGTCACACCCTCCGTCTCCTGCTTCTGGAGGGCAATTGTGATGGTGGCCTCACTAGGCCCGAGGTCCTACAAGGGCCTGAGTTTTAGGCCTGGAGCCCTATTCTGAATTTGTCTCCCACTGTGGAGCACTGCGAGGCCTCGCTCTCATCTGGCATGTTCTTCCCTGCCCTGCTCCTTTGTCCTGTCTATGCCCCCGTCTCACCTCTTTCCCTTAATGTTGCAGACAAAATGGAAGCCCAGCTGGGCTACATGGATGAGAAGGAGTCAGGCATGCAGAAGCCAAAGAAGCCCCAGGAAATCCAGGTATGAAAGCTGCTGGTGGCTGGGCCTGTGGAGCTTGGTCTGGCCCAGGTGGACAGAACCCAGGCCTTCCTGGTTCCCAGTTCCAGTTGCTGGGCCTAGGGGGACCAAGCAGGGAACAAGGAGGGACATCTAGGGTTGAATACTCCAGCCCAGTGCATAGTCCCTACCAAGCATCCCTGCTGAGACTCAGGTCCTGCAGCCCCTAGCTTGTCCTTCTAGGCCCTGCCAACTGCGCTGGACAGAGGAGAAGGTGAAGACAAGCACCAGAACCCAGACAGCAAGGACAGAGCTCGAGAGGACAGGATGGAGGAGGCGGAGAAGGCCCAGGGCTCTCCCGAGCAGCCACCGAAAGGTAGGGCGTTCTTAGCACAGCATGTGACCTCTGCAGTCCTGGGGAGGTCACTGGACCACACTCGAGTCTGTTTACCATGCCTGGATGCTAGCCCTGCTGTTGGGAAGGACAAGGTGTCTATAGGCAGACTTTAACCCTGTCACCGAGTGTTTGGGGCACTTGGGTTATGTTTTGAGTATGGGTTTCCACCTCACTTGGATTCTTGTTTGAAAACATGAGTCTATCTGGATACTGTCAAACTTGCTTCTGGTTTAACATGGCTGGAGTGAGTAAATGCCTTGTGTAGACTGGAAGAAGGCAGTTGGATGTGAAGTTCTTATACACTTCACATCATTAGGCAGAGCTTGTTAATTAGACGGCGAAGGTTGTGCTTTAATGTCCTCATTGGTATTTGCTATGACCAATCTCTTCTCGAGAGACTGTGCTAAAACCTCACTCCGATTGCAGATTCAATACCATGCCAGATTGTGTTGTTAGGAGGATATTTGTTTTGGCGTTTAGTGTTTTTCTGCTGAAGAAGCTTCTAGTAGTTCTAGTGGTCTGTAATAATTACTATCCCTCTTGATGGATTTGGCTCTAATGCTTACTTTGAGAGGTGGGGAGATGGCTCAGGGTTTCACCCATACAGAGCAAAGGCAAAAGCAGAAAAATACCAATAAACAAAACAACAAGAACATAAACAAAACCCAACCCCAGCCAACCCTCCCCCCAACAACCAACCAAACCCCAAATACAGCACATGTGGGTATCCCCAGGGCTGGATGGAGACAGGAGGAACCCTGGGGCTTGCTGACCAGTCTACCTGAACCCACGAGTAGTGAGGCTCTGTCTCCAGAAACGAGGTGGTGGTCACTAAGGATGACATTGAACATCAACCTCTGGCCTTCACATGCATGTGCAGCGTTCCTTTCCATATGCACAGTACAACCCCATACCCATGTACTTATTTTGGCTGATGTGATTACTTTGGTTTTATGTGTTTGGTAGGAGCAGGGCTGAAGATGGTGCTTTGTGGGAGAGGCCAGCCCTTCTGCCCAGGGAGTGCTCTAGGCTGTGCTTGTTGTACCCTGACTAGCACCTCTGATGAATAGGAGGCCCCTCTTCTGCCCACGAGCCCCCCTTGTTTTGCAGAGGAAGTGCTGCCAGACAAGGAGCCCATCCCAGACAAGCTGGAGCCGAGCCCAAGTCACAGCAGCGATTTCAGGCCAGGTGGGCGCTTGTTCCTGTTCTCTGCCATCTACCTCCTGGTCAGTCTCTGGGTGCTCTCCCCAGGCTTAGTAGGAGCCAGTGAACAGGAGCCTGGGCTTGCAAGTTCCTCCTATCAGGAGGGCTCTTCTTCCAGGGAGCAGACTCATTCCACCTCCTTCCTTCTTCCTCCTGTGCTGGTCACAGAACATCTGTGGCTCAGCTTTACGCATTTCCGCTCTGGTCAGAGCCCTGGGGCATCTGTCATCTCTGAACCTGAATTCTCCCTCCCTTCATGGTGCTCTTCTGCCCTTTGCGAGGGTGTTCTGGTGTGGTGGGGGAGGGGTGCTAGGGCCCAGAACCTGCTCAGGGTGGAAAGAGAGGGTCCTGGACCCTTTTCCTTTTAAGTCCCTATGTGTGACAGGCACATGGAGGACAGACATATGTTCTGCTTGTCTTTGGGGCTCCCAGTGTGTGGCAGGAAGAGGGCTTTGGGTAATGCCTCCTATAGAGACAGTCAACATGGCTTGTTTCCTCCTGCACCAGATGACTCCAAGGTTGAGGAGAAGGAGCCCATGGAGACACAGCAAAACGGTGACAGAGAGGAAGATGAGGAGGGGAAGAAAGAAGACAAGAACGGGAAATTCAAATTCATGTTCAATATTGCAGATGGGGGCTTCACAGGTACTGAGGTGGAGCAGTAGACAGGGACTGGGCTGTTGGTCTCACTTCCCAGGAGTCTGGGCAGATGGGGTATGAATGGTTGGTATCAGTCTGCTATGCCCCTCTTAGCAATACTGGAGCAATGCACCTCTGAGGCTGGGTGATGGCGGGTGCTGAGCAAGCCAGGGCTGGGGGAAATCTTTCATTCTGCTCATTTCGGCTACTTTCTTCAGAATTGCACACACTGTGGCAGAATGAGGAACGGGCCGCTGTGTCCTCAGGAAAAATCTATGAAATCTGGCACCGCCGCCATGACTATTGGCTGCTGGCAGGCATTGTGACGTATCCTTGGTCAGTCAAGCTGGGATGATGATCTCCAGGCTCTAGGGAGGACCATCCCTTCTTCTTCCAGCTTCTGATGATTGCCCATAACCTTGACACTCCTTGGCCAGTCTCTGTGTCTCTCTATCATGTTCCACTGTCTGTCGTCTGTCTGTCTGTCTGTCTGTCTGTCTGTCTGTCTGTCTGTCTGTCTGTCTGTCTGTGTCTTCCCCCAGTCAACTTTCCCAGCACAATCACTGGGATTTAGACTCCCCCTCATCTAGTCTGAACCCTTCTTGACCAAATCTGGATAAAGGCCACATTCTTAGGCTCCAGGGGTTGGGACTTGCATGTGTCCATCTGGGGTGTTGGGATAGAGTCAGGCCTCAGTGCCCTCCCTGCCTGCTGCCGGTCAGTGCCAGCTAATGGAACTGTTGTCATTGTTACCAGCATGCTTGTCTTGAAGCTGAGTCTGTGACTTGCCTGGGTGCACACAGACAGCAAGCTGGGACCCTGGTTGTTTCCACCTCACCCCTCTTGTCCAGCCCCTCTTTCTTGTGGCCAACTTTGCCCTTAACTGTAACCCCCAGGCATGGCTATGCCCGCTGGCAGGACATTCAGAATGACCCGCGGTACATGATCCTCAACGAGCCCTTTAAGTCTGAGATCCACAAGGGCAACTACTTGGAAATGAAGAACAAGTTTCTGGCCCGCAGGTTCAAGGTAGGCCTTCAGGGGTGTTACCTCCCCACTCATCCCTGTAGCTAGACCTGTGCCAGGCTCTCCTCTAAGGATTCAGTCAGCCCATGCTGGCAAGGCCCCAGTGTGTGCCCATCCCCTACTATCCAGGGGATGGGATTGGAGAACTCAGGCTATGAAAGGTTCCTAAGGCCAGTAGATCAGGCTAGTGGGGGGAAGGAGGAGGCTAGCCCAGAGCCTCAACTTCTGGGGGTGCCAGAGGGAGGAGGGGCCAGGCCAGTGCTGTCACTTTATACCCCTCCCACCCCTCAGCTGCTGGAGCAGGCACTGGTGATCGAGGAACAGCTCCGGAGGGCTGCGTACCTCAACATGACCCAGGATCCCAACCACCCCGCCATGGCTCTCAATGCGCGCCTGGCAGAGGTGGAGTGCCTTGCCGAGAGCCACCAGCACCTATCCAAGGAGTCGCTTGCCGGGAATAAGCCTGCCAATGCCGTCCTTCACAAGGGTGAGTGAGCCCCGTTCCCCACCTCTGGTGGTGCAGTCTAGAGCCACCATCCTGCCCCAGGAGCATGCTTGATCTCCACTGGAGGTGCTGACAGGATGCCCAGAGCATGAGGCTTCTGGGACCAGAAGGGTGCAGTTCTGTTCCTGTATCTCATTTCACCTGCAGGGAAGAGGTCCCCCCCCTTTAAGCCCTTCACAGAAATGCCAACAAGGAGGGCACAGGTTGGGTAGGTAGCACAGAGGTAATGCTCACGTCGCTGTCCTGCGCAAGGGTGAGCGAGTCCCGTGCCTGGAGCAATCTTAAGTGTCTCCATCTCGGGCAAGGACACTGGAATTTAAGAAGGGGGACAATTTGTCCAATGTCTCCTTTGACTCTTACTCCAGATCTCTGCTGGTCTGGGGGTTCCCAGGCTCCTTGTGGGCAGGGGACGCTTTACTCCTATGTAAAGGGCTGGTCCATGGTCTGTGTCCACTGGCCGCTACGGTTTGTGGGCCCTAATGACCTAGTGTCGGTGGGGTCGCTGGCCACCCAGAGAGGGAATCCCAGGCCAAGTGTCTGGAGTTCTTTTCTGCCAGGAGGGGCCCTTGAAGGAGTTTTTCTTGCAAACCCTGTTTCTCCAGTTGGCAATCCCAGGCTTCCCAGGATCTGAAGAGCCTGGCGAGGGATGGCCCATGGTGTCTACTTTTGGGTGTGTGTTGTGATGTGTGTCAAGGGCACCTTCCTGGCCACTGCTGTATGGCGTCCGTGGAGGGCAGAGCAAGCCCTCCACCTCAGGCCCTCCCGCCCTGCAGTCCTGAACCAGCTGGAGGAGCTGCTGAGCGACATGAAAGCGGATGTGACTCGCCTGCCCTCCATGTTGTCACGCATCCCCCCGGTGGCTGCCCGTCTGCAGATGTCCGAACGCAGCATCCTGAGCCGCCTCACCAACCGTGCTGGTGACCCCACCATCCAGCAGGTCAGGTTTGGCCTGCACACTGCATCATGGGCCTGAGTCCTCCTGTCGTACAGGGGGGTGGGTGCCCCTGGGTGGGGATTGGGGGATGTTCTGGTTGTCACCTGTAAAGCTGGTCCTTGCCTCCAGGGCGCTTTCGGCTCCTCTCAGATGTACAACAGCTTTGGGTCCAACTTCCGGGGCCCTGGACCGGGAGGGATTGTCAACTACAACCAGATGCCCCTGGGGCCCTATGTGACTGGTAGGTCCCCATCCGCTTCCGGGCAGCATGCACACGATGGCCCTCTGGGGCCCAGCCTGCCCGTTGCTGGGGATGCCAGGCAAGCCCATGCTCTGATCTCTTCTTGGCAGACATCTAGTCGTCCTCGTGACTTCCCCCTGTTGCAGCGCTCCTTTCCAGCTGAGGTGAGCAGGCTTGCTGGCCACGCCGCTGTCCCACACGCCACTGTCCCACACGCCGCTGTCCCACACACTGCTGTCCCACACGCCGCTGTCCCACACGCCGCTGTCCCACACGCCACAGTCCCGTACCCTCCAGTTTATCCCGTTCATACACTCGACTCATGCCTCTGAACCTTGGGAGTCTTAATATTTCTGGTAGCTTTGAGTCACATTCTGACCAGGACTTGGTCATGGCTGTGTGTATGTGTGTGTGTATTCACGTGGACATCTTTATGTTCACATGTGTTAGACATGTGTTAGGGATCACCACTCCCAGCCTGGAACCCTGTCCTGCATGGTGGTTGGCCCCATGGACAGTTGCTGCTTGTCTTACACCCTTATTCTCTGTTCAGGACCAGGGGGAGGTACCTGGGGATGGAGTACCTGAGGGGTTGAGTGTATTGATGACTTTGGGTGTAGAGATGGGGAATTTGGTGAGGTTGCCAGTCGTGATGGCCTCTCCAAGTCCTGTCTGTCCCTGTAAGGTAGATGTAAGGCCAGAAGCCCTGGATGAGCTTCCTGGTAGAGCCTGCTGGATGTTGGGACTCCAGTAATTGGGGTGGAGCTCACATCTAGCCCAAAGGCTTGTGACTGGGGAATCTTAATTCTAGGATTCCCTGTGTGACCACTGTGGACAGCTGGTGCCTGCGGAGACCTGGCCAGCCAATCGTGTAACCCACTGGTTTGCCTTTTGCAGCCGGGCCACCTGCCCAACCCCCATGGGAGAGAAAAGCTACAGCCCTTTTAGGAGTTGGTGCCGTGTTGGGATACAAAAGGGAAAGCAAGCAATTCTGTCACGTAGAGGACAAGGCCCAGCCTGGCTGCACAAGAGCCCAGAAGTGCCACCTCATCATTGTTGAGGTGTTCTTCCACACTGCATCCCACCCTCCGCTACGCCGGGCAAGGCCCTGGCACCTTTTCCAGAGTGACTGACTTAGAGGAAATTCCATTTACCTGTACTTTTTTTTGCACTTTCCTACCGAAGATGCGAACGTGTTTGTCTTGATAAAAAGTTGGATGACGTGTGGAAGACTCAGACTCACGGCGCTCCTGTCTGTCACCCGGCTCCAGACGCAAGGGAAGTTCTCTGGAGGCCCTTGATGTTGCTCTGTGGACTCACTCCAGCTGGGGAGAAGGCAGCATCCCGCGTTCTGGAAGCCCTTAGTGTCCCTTGCCCCTGTCTGCACCTGTGTGACAACCCTTCTGCTCTGACCCCCTGCCTACTTGGGACTCTAGCGTTAGGGGGTTATCAGGTCTGGAGAGTGGCTGCTTAGCCTGGTGATGCTCAGGTTGGGGTCTTCTATCCCCTTCCTACCAGGGTTGGGGACCACCAGGTACATTTCAGCTCCTGGCAGGGGCACATATCTCAAAGGCTCTGGAATCTGTTTCCAGTGGACACTGGAGGCCCCAGCGATATGTGGCAAACGGAAGAGGGTGCCTCAGAAGGCAGGACAGACCTGGGCCAAAAGCCTGGCCCAACAGGGGCTTCTGGACATTTGCTCTTTGCAGGAGTATGGTGCAGGCAGGTGGGATCTGGTAGGGTGTCCCAGGAAAGAGGGTCATGTTTGTTGGGTGGCCCTGGGAGACTTGACCCACTCCACGTGGGCACAGGCTTCCCTGTGCCCAACATCCTGGACCACAGATGTCAAGATGAACTTCTCTGTTGTCTTGGTCCTAAAGAGGCCTTGACTAGGGCAGCTGCTGCATAAAGTAGGGGCCACTGTGGCCCTTGCTGGTTCTCAGAGGGGGTGGAGAGCTGTGATTGGAGGTGGCACTGTAGCTGATCGCTTCTTTAGATCTTTCCTAGCTGGAGCCTCCAAGGCTTCTGGCCCTATTTCCTGTAGGGATGCCTTGGAATGCCAGGGCCATCTTCCCATGCCAGCGTTGCCATACCAACTTGTCTGGCTCTACCCCAGCCCGTGGCACCATGTAACACTCCATGCTGGGGTACGGGTGGGGTGGACCTGCCAGGCGCTTGGCCTGTATCTGACCTTCTTGCTGACCCTAGCTCAACCTGGAGATTTCCAAGCCCTTGCCTTGGTACTTCCCAGGCAGATGTTCTAGGGTTCAGTATACCCTGAAGATGAGGAAGGGGCTTCTGGGGAGAAGCACGTTGGGTCTGAGGTCAGGATGATTGGAGGGGTTCAGACTCTCCTCCCTGGGAAAGGAGGATTACAGTGTCTCTGGGTCCACCAAGATTGGGGGCAGGTCTCCGTGGCTTGTCTTAAGGACACTTGGGCAGGTGCCCAGTCTTTCCTTAGCCCAGATGTGCACATCTGTAACGTAGTTCCTCCTCTGAACCCCTGGAGGGCTGGACCCCCACGGCTTCTTCCACTGTGGCATTCCCACACTTTGGTCTGTCAAAATCTCAAGGCCAGCAGACTGGCCGGACACTGTGGGTAGGTAGAGGGGGAGACTCTGGTCATAGACAGGATCTCTGCAGGCCTGAGCTTACTATAGATCTCCAGGTGTATCATGGTGACTGACCCCACACTCTAAGAAGGGCTGTCCCCTGCATGGGAGTGGTCACCATAAGCTTGTCCCCCAACCCAGTGCCCCTTGTGCTAATCCCACCAGGCAAGACAGTCAGCCCTGCTGGCCTCATTTGGAACTGTACTCACCTCCTTTGCCCCAGGTGACAGAGCCTGGGGTCTGGAGGCATGGGGGGACAGTATGGCCTGTGACTCTCAAGGGTTCACCCTTTCCCTAATGACATCTCCCAGGAGTCTTTGCTCTGCCTGTCTCTGCCTCTTCCTAGGCTACACCCACCTACCCTGGCCTTCTCTCCACAGCCACCCTGACCCGAGCCCCTGCTGCTGGGAAGGTCTATGTTCCCCATGACCATCACCTAGGAGGTTTTGGAGGCTAGATTGCCCAGGCAGCTGGGGAGAGGAAAAAGGTCTCTCAGCTGTCTCCTGCCAGAGAGTGATGGGGGCAGAGGTGGCATCTTGAGGCTGGCTCTAGTTTTGCTGATAGAATTGGGGTCCTCATGCCCAAGCTGTCAGAGCCACAGTGACATTACATTTCCAGCTGCTATAGGATTTCTGTGGAAGGTGTGGGGTGGCTCTCAGGTGAGGCACAGGCATTTGGGTTGGACCTACAACCAAATGAGGGCACCACCTCGTACGCTCCTGCTCTGAAGTGCTTCCTCTGTAGAATTCCTATACTCCAGGGCTCCCTCCCTTACCCTCTGGGTGCCCCCAAACCCATACAGGGTTGATAGGCTCAGTATAACACCTGCACCCGTCCCCTAAGTCTTGAGGTCCTGCAGGGGGCATGCTGACGGTCGGCCAGAGGGCCAGAAATCCTGTAGTCCCACAGAGTGGGCAGGTGTTGATGCTCGGAGCTTCTGGTGTGTGTCAAGGAAGGAAGGGGGTTAGGGGCCCAGGCTGACCCTCCCTCCACCTTCTCTTAGCCTGTCCACGAGGGTGGACAGCCACCCCCAAGGCACTCCCGCACAGAACACAGCATGGAGGGGGAAGCCGACCCGCCCAGTTTATATAGCCGGAAGTTTACAGGTTGTGGTGCGTCAGCCCAAAGTCGTCGGTGTCCTTGTGTTTATGGGTATTTTCCCTCTTAATTTTCAGATTCTTTTTAAAACAAAGTATTTTTTTAGGTGCGATAACCCGGAAAGGGCCTGTTGGGTGTGTGTGTATGTCCTGAACTCCACATAGCCACACGGGGACCAGAGTCCAGCTCAGAGGTAGCTGCTTTACCTGGCCTGGAGAGGAGGGAGGGCCCCCTGCTGCCTGCCAGGGTCAAGCTAGACTCTACAGGGAGTTCTCCTCCTGCCTAGGCCAGGCTGGCATCTGTCCTGCCGCTATCCCATCCAGTACACCCTGGTGAAGCAGGAGTAGGCACTTGGGGCTAGCCAGAGCGTCTCAACGGGTCCCAGGGGCACATACCCCAGCTCCTCTGAAGGCTGTCCTGAGGGAGGCTGGACAGGCTAGCCAAACTGTTATCTTCACTTGTACTCTGTGTGTATGTTTTGGTTTCTGTGTTTTAATAAACCCTTTGGGAAGGGATGGAGTCGTTGTAGTTCTTAGTCTTGCTGGTTTAGAAGAGGGAGGTGGTGAGTGGCGGGGGAGGTGACAGCGCTTTCCAAACCTTCTACGTTTTGATTTGCACCCCTGACTCAGGGCTCACAAGGAAGGAGGGAAGACCCCAAATGGCAGGGTGCTTGAGGAGGCACCGCCTACTGGCACCTTCAGACACACTGCAGTGACCCAAACCCATAGCAGCCAGCTGGTCTCTCTGGCCTCGGGAGGTGTTGGAAAGATGTGTGTATGATGGGGAGAGGTGCCCGTATCTCCATGGGCCTCAGGGATGGCATCTGAGAGAGGCAGGATGGATATTTTGACCAAACCATCCCATCTCTCTGCCCTGTACTTGGGCCCACCCTTACATCTTGTTCTCAGCTGTCGAGCTGGGTTTAGGGGTGGGAAACCCAAGACCTCAGCTCCCTGCGGTCGGCGGCTTTGCCCTCCCTCTGGCGCTGTGTGTGTGGAAATGAGAGGACGGAAGCATGGAGACCGAAGGGCTCGGATTTTATTTGTCATTCCATAAATATGGGCTGCACCTTGGTCTGAGTCTGTCGGGAAGCTGGAGGCGCTTGCGGTCGGCCTGGTGGGGTGCAATTAGCAAGGAGCCACGCTCGTTAAAAAATGGGGGGGGGAGGAAGCACATTATGTACATGATTGACAAGAGCAGGCACACGGGTGTCCTGCGGTGCCTCAGGACCTTGGGTCTGGGATGAGCAATAGCTGGGCTCCGTGTGCCAGATCCCGCAAACAGACCCCTCCTGTATCAGGCCTGGCTGGCTGTGCTGACCAACAGGCACCTGGGGCCAGAGGAAGGGAAATGTGTGGCCATGGAGGAAGGAACTGGCCTTAGACCCTGCAAGGGCCCGGGGCCAGCTCCCCCGTATGTGTCTTCTGTGGTCTCCCAAGACTGTCCTACCCAAATCCCTCCATGGAGGCAGGTGATCCCCGACTCCTCCAAAGTATATAAGGAAGAAAATATCCCAGAAACACTTGGTTAAAATGTCATCCAGGAGGCCGCCTGCATCTAGGGCTCACCCTGTAGCCCGTCTTCCTGTCTCTTGCACTCACCCAGCAGGGGCTTAGCTCTGAGGTGTGGCTCACAGGTGGCAGCAGCTCCTACTGTGGGCATCCCTGCATGCCTGGTCCACATAGCAAGCAGGGCTGAGGTCAGCTGTGTGGACAGGGCTGGCTACTTCCTGCTGGGCCACTGCAGGGCCCTGTCCAGGAAGCAGGCTCCTCCAGCTCAGGCATGGAGGTGCCAGAGCCTATGGCCTCCATCCCCACACCCACAGGGCTGCTTCTGAGGTCTCAGGGCTTGGGGCTGCGAGCAGTGTTGAAGGTCTGAGACCCCGGGGTCTGCAGGGGGGTTGTGTGTGTGAGAGAGAGGAAGCTGCTCATCCTGCTGCCTTCCTTCCTGTCTCGTTCCTCCATCCTCCCCACCCTGGCCTAGCCTCTGCCCAGCTCTGGCTGGACAACAGATGGTAAAGAGGAGCAGGGAGGAGTCTTGCAAGAGCAGCTGCAGAAGAGAAGCCGGGTGCTGTGCCTCCAAGGTGTATGCCTGGTGACTGGCCACTGCCTGTGCAGGGCAGGAGTCTTGGGTCTTCTAGGGAGTCAGGGGGCACACACGGGTAGGACCCTGTCCCCAAAGCATCATAGGACCATGGAGTTGAGCCTCTAGGCAGCATGCACTGCTCAAACCTGCAGGCTTCCTGGCACCACCATCTGCCTAGCTCCTACTGCTAAGGGGTTGCCCACCATGCCCTTTCTCCTTCTCCGCAGCCTGTCCTAGGCCAGCATGGTGGGATGCAGCAGAGAATGAGTAATCCTGGCCATCGTTTTTGGGGAGTGGTCCCTGGGGATCTTTTACAACCTGGGGACGGTTACTGGAGTTCTGCCTCCTCCCCCAGTTTGCAGCTCCCCAGGGAGCCCCCTCACTGAAGAGCTCAAGTCACAAGCCCACTGCCCCGGCACAGCAGAGGTATCAGAGGGAGGTCTGAGAGGAACATGGTCTTGTGAGCATGGGCCCAGTCTGCTGCAACCTGCCTGTAGCGTGGCCAGCTGCCATACCTGTCTCTGGACAGAGGGGCATACACCAGAGGGCTCCATCCAAGCCTGCTGCTGGGCTTCCCTGCCATGGGGTTCAGCAGCTGTATGCAGGGTGGAAGACACTGGGAAAACCAGCTGGGATCCTTGCCCCTGCCAGCAAGGGTAAGGGTTGGGGCCAAGGGCCAGGTAGGTGGGTACAACCCTAGCCAAGGCCCACTGGGCATGTGGGTCAGGTCAAGGTCTGGGAAGGGTGAGACTCTAGGCCAGCCTCAAACAAAGTGCCCGGCTTCCCATGGAAAGAGGGGGGCTCTGCTCTAACCACCAGGATCTGGCTGCTGAGGTGCTAGGAAGTGGCGGGCCCCTCCCTGGAGGCAGGGGTTCTTGGCAGAGAGGCCGGCCCTGCCTGCTCCAAGGATTAGAGCTCCATTCGGCCATGACTTCTGGAATCTCCATGGAGGGCCATGGCTGGGGGCAAATGTTCCTTCTTGGAGGATAAGCAGAGGTGGAAGGCTGGGGTGGGAGCCTCTGAATGTCCCCCCTAATCGATGCCATCTCCTGGCACCCGTCAGACGGTATCCAGTGAAGAAGCGGCAGGTGGCATCTGGCGGTGACTTTGGAGGTCATTTCCTGGTGATGTCCGGGCATAGTGTTTTCCCCTTGGATACGAACCACACTCTGCATTTGGCTTTGAAACAGCAGAAGCGAGCGAACAGAGACGACGAGGGAACCGGAAACTGTCCGAGCAGGTGGTGGGGCTGACTTAGGATCTATAGTCCTTCTTGCTGTAGGGTTTATTGCCCAGAATGCTGTCGATCTCATGGACGGTGGAAGACGACAGTTTTGGAAGGACCTGCGTGCAAGGATAAGAGGCTAGCCTGGCCTGGAGGAGAGGCGGGTGGCTCTTCCCAGCGTCTTATGGCCAGGAATCCAGCTGTGGCTCCCACCATTAAGTCCCATCAGGTCTTTGGTCCTGTTCCATCGGCACCAAGAGTAGAAGCTGCCTGAAAGCTCAGCTGAGGCCTGCCCTGCTCCATGTCACAAACCTCCAGGGTTTCATCTCACCTATGTCCCTGCAGGCATGCAACTCCAGGGTCTGCCCTAGGCTCCATCCCTCTGACCTCCTGGTCCCCAAAGGGTTGTTTGATGAGTGGCTGCACAACCCCTTTCCCACCCCACTGGAACCTTCGTGTCTCTCTCTATGAGGCTTCCCGGGCCTCTAAGGCCTCTGCCCTGCTTTCAGCATCCTTGCCTACCTCTGGCCTCTCTGCCCACAGTGGTGGTTGCCTCACAACACTCAACCTTCTTACATTGTTTGCGTCTGTTCCTGTGCGGAACAACTCCGCAGGAGCAGGGCTCTCTGCCATCCCCACATGTCCCATGCTCCTGGAAGGGTGCTCAGTGAAGCTATCTGTGTATCCAGGAAGGCTGAAGGTGCCTGAGCCACCACCAGGGCCCCCCTCTTACCTGTATTGCGCCAATGTTCTCCATAAGTTGCTCTGCATTGGAAGCACCCAGAAGCACAGAGCTGACACCCTCGTTCCTCAGGCACCAGGCTGTGGGCACATGACCAGAGGTGAGGGAGGTACCCTCCGCAGAACCTGCCTGGCTACGCCTGGGCAGAGACGCTCAAGCTCTTGCGGGGGTCACAGGGGCTCTTAGAATGCTCAGGAGTACGGTGTGAGAGTTTGCCCTAGGGGTATCTAGAGAAGGTTCTGGGGATCTCTGGCTACATTGCTTCTGCTGAAGGGGTGGCCCAAGTGTTCAAAGATCCCTTCCCTTCCCCATGACCCCAGCTAGCTGACTGAGGGTCTAGCCTGGTGGTCTGTCTCTTAAAGAGATAAAGATTCAAACTCTCCCCCAGGAGTCCTTACCTTGGCCTTCAAGGGGGTGCTGTCTGGGGTCCCTCACAGGTGTCCCCCCACCGTGCCCAGAGCTCATTACCTATGGCCAGCTGGGGGAGGGTGCAGCCTAGACGCTCGGCGATGGCCTGCAGTTCCTTCAGCTTGGCCTGCTGGCGCCGACCCTCCTCGCTCAGGATCTTGTCCTTCAGCCACTGGTAGCCCTGGGAAGGGACAAGCTGAAGGTAAGGGAAGGGCTCCGGACCTCCAGATGCAGGTAGCTGATTCTCCACAAACATCAGCTCTGTTGGCACTGGGCCAGATTTACACCCTTCCGGATCCTGAAGGACTAGGTCTGTTTGTGGTGAGCCTACCAGAGCCTGGGCCAGAGGCACAGGGTACCTTTGGCCCTGAGGGGCCTCCTAGGACCCAGGCTCGGGAGAGAGTAAGACCTAGAGTTGGGGCTCTAGGGTGCTTGTCTCCCAAATATGATCGCCCTTATGCTTCTTGGGTATTCAGCAAGGGAACAGAATTTGATCTGGGGACAACTCTGTGCCCTACATTTTGTCTGGGGTCTCTGTGTTGGTACAGTGGGGGACATCATGGGGACCGGAGCATAACCTAAGGTGGTAGTGGACCAGACCGTTGAATGTCGAAGCATGGAAGGGGTGAATGTGTGCACACGTGCGTGCGTGCGTGCGTGCGTGCGTGCGTGTGTGTGTGTGTGTGTGTGTGTGTGTAGGTTCGTGGGCCTGCCTATCTAAGGTCTGCCCCATGTAAGTGGTCCTTACAGACTTGGAACCTCTTCTGATCCCAGCTGGGCTCACCTTCAGGGAGGCTCTGGAGTAAGGCGGGATGCCACTGTCATACTTTCCTGAGACGATACCACAGGCCAGAGGGGACCAGGTCATGGCACCCACTCCTGAGAGAGAGAGAGAGAGACCAGGTGAGGTTAAGCTGGGGCCCTGAGGGGGGTGAGGAGTGGGGAGGGAGGGTAGGCTGATACCCACCTATCTTGTGGAACAGCTCTGGCAGCTGGACCTCCACCTTCTCTCTCTGGAACATGTGGTACTCGGCCTGCTCGCAGATGGGTGGGATCAGGTTGAACTGCCGGGCCACGGAGTAGGCCTCCTGAGGTACAGAAGGAGATTGGCTGCGTCAGGGGACCTGGGAGGTCATGGGAAAAGGACACAGAGGCCTCCCAGGCCCTCATGCTCCCTCCACCCCCAGCTTTCCTGAGAGTGTGAGGCAGACCCCATGGGAGGCAGGAAAAGGGGGGGTAGGCTTTGGAACCCTAAGACTTGATGGTTCTTGGAGGAATCACAATGTAGTAAGGCCTCAGGTCGGAGGCAAATGGGAGCATGGTGCCTCAGTATCCCCATTCACACACAGGCTCGCGGATCCACTCAAATGCTGAGTTACACCAGGGGCTTCTCAAGTCCCCTGTGATTTAAAAAAAAACCAAAAATCCTGTTGCACTTCCTGCATGCAGCAGTAATATGTGTCTCAGGGAAGCTACAGCAGCGCTGCATGCCTGGAATGCATGGACACTGGGCAGGGCCAGGCGTAAGGGCAGGGTTGAATGTGGAGTGGAGGTGGGAGGCCGTCAGGATTGCCTGCCCTCAGGCTGCAGGATGGAGGCAGCCTCTCCTTCTGGGCCACTCCCTTCAGTGAGGACAGGGACCTCCTGCTGAGTCTTCCTAGGAACCCCAGAAACACATAGGGACATAGGTTGCTCTAGCCTGATGGAAAGAGATGACAATTACTGGGGTGTTGTCCAGGCTCCGACCTGCACTGTCTGGGTATCAGTCTTGACCTAAGCAGTGTGACCTTAAGATGGGACTTAACCCCTCTGTCCTTGACTTTCCCACTTGAGACAGAGGGTTAGCATCTTCCTTTACCTACTGTGGTACTGTAGCGGCTAAAATGGGCATCGGCTCCCGTGAAGCCCTTAACTCTAATGGAACATCCCAGAAGCCCAGAATAAATGGCAAGCAGCACAGGTACTGAGGCCCTAGGACCACGCCGGCAGGCTTGTCCAATAGATCCAGAAACTGAGTCCAGGGCCACGGACTGAGCCGTGAGGCAAGCTGAGACACACACCAATGTCAACCGCACCCTGTTATGCTCAGACACGTGTGTGCGAGTCTTGGGATCCCCTCCCACAAGGAACGCACGCCTGTGGAGACTCGCGTGTCATCCTACCATGATCTCCATGGAACTCCAGCGTGACGTGCCCCAGTACATGGCCATCCCCTGGTTGATGACGTGGGTCATGGCCCGCACGGTCTCTATGAGAGAGAAGGGAGAGCATGAGTTGGGGTGGCTGGGGTTCAGGCCCAGCCTGGGGATGGTCTGCAGATGCAGGTGGGGGTGCCAGGAGGAGGGAGCAGGCTGCAAAGGCATCTTGCAAGCAGTGTACTTCCTGGCTCCCAGGGTCGAGTGTGGGCGTTGGGGAGTGGAGATTTCAGGAGAAAAGAAAATGGAATTGAAATTCTGAAGACAAGTTCTCTGAGCAGGTGAGGCTTGCCAGGATCTTTGGAAAAAGGCTTTGTGAGTAGTCTGATGTCCCTATGGCTGGCTATGGGGTGAGGGAAGGGAAACCCCAAGAGTGGGCCTCAGACTCTAGGATGAGGAAGTAGGAATCCTGGTCACTCAGTGGACCAGTGAGGTGGATAAAGGCTATTCAACCAGACCGGCCACGGCAGTGACGTTAGCAACGCTTGCAAACACAGTTCTAGTTACTGAAAGCCATTCCCACTGGGGTCCTGAGGGCTTCACAGAGAGGGAAGATGGCGCCTTTGGGGACAAAGGCAGGCCCTTGAGGCTGGGGCTCTTGGGACCAGAGTTTCTTGTTTCTGTGCTTGGGGAGCCAGAAGCAGAAATGGGAAGGTTTGGGCAGACCATGTCCACGCTGGAGTCCTTCTTCAGGGAAGTGGGGGTGGGAGGGGAGGTTTAACTGTCCCTTCCGGGAGGGGCCGAGCTGCAAGGGTCCACAAAAGCTGAGACTCACAACATCCTAAGGAGTGAATGACTGAGACGCTCCCACCCCATCCTCTAGGGCAAGAGCGGGACTCTCCCCACCCCAACAGCACGCGTGCCATCAAATTCACAGGTCTGGGGGGCATAAAAATCAGCCAGTTGGAAGTGTGAAGGGGATCGGATGGGAAGAATAAGAGAAGATCAGGAGTGGGAGGGGGAAAGGGGGTGACGGGGTGATCAAAATACATGATAATCATGTAGAAAAATGTCACAATAAGACCCATCGTTACATACGGGATATTTGAGCTAATTTTAAAAACCCTGGCACTTGTAGGCATTCTCCTTTGGCCATTTTGCTTCTTAGAGATGTGTTGGCTCTGAAAAGGGAACGAGGTCTTGGAGGGGTGAGGGACGGCTCCATGGATTTCTCACAGGTCTGATACAATGCTTGCAAGGTCAACAGCCACAGGCAGGGTAGGGGTGTAGAGAAGTGTTTCTAAAAACACAGGGGTAACATCTGCCTCGCTCCTGAATGTCCCCGCCCCACCCTAACGGCCGCGATCCCTGGCAATGGGAGGGACTGGGAGAGAAGGGGAGAAGAGAACGGCAGAGCGGATCTGATGGCCTGCCTCGAAACACCATTGGGTCCACAGGACCTTCTTTGCATGGGGCATAGTGTTGGCTTCTGTCTGCCCTGTTTTGGGGGGTGTCTTACTTCTTACTTGTTCTGGGTCCCTAAGTACTGCTTTGGCTAAGGTCTATTCATGGTGGACTCCAGGGCATCCTATCTCTGGGGCTAAGGTCACTGGGATTCTGGCAAAATGGTCCCAGTAGGTTTACCCAGAACACCAGGGAAGTTACATCTTACTTCTGCCCCTGCAGGGCAACTCTGCCCTGCCCCACCTCTTCTGAGGTCGGGGACTGTGACTCTTTGGGGTCTTCTTTACCCTACCTAGATGAGGGGCATATGAGAAGGGAGTTTGGGTCTTCTGGGACCTTCCCTGAGTCACTGCCGTTAACTGACATGTCTGACATCGGGAAGAGGTGAGGAGACCTAGAGACCCCGGTCCTACTCCATGAAGCCCGGGCTTCTAGACAAGCTGCTCTTGTGAAGATTTTTAGAAACACTCTTGGAGGCACCTGAGACCATGCAGTATGGTTTCCCTATTCTTCTCAGCCAAGGCTTAGGTCCACATGCCAGAGATCGGGAAGCTGAGAGGGTGGCGCACATTGGCCGCTCTCCCCATCCTCCCAAGAGCTGTCTGGTCATGGTCATGAGGATCACAGCCAGGGAGAGTGCGCGATGCTCTTCCCATGCAGTGAGGGAGATGGAGACGGTGCAGAGCCTGGGAACAAGGCTGATGGACCAGGAGCCTGGTGTGACTGGCTATTCTGAGGGGTGGGGGAAACCTAGGCAGCTGGGGTTCTGGCCAGAGGCAGGCTGAATGTGGGACCCAGGTTTAGGAGCACTGTGTGCCTGTGCCCCATGTCAGTGAACCCAGAAACAGTGACACTTAGGGACGGCCGTCTTTCACCTCAATAATTAATGCTGGTCGACAGAAGCAGGGATGCTGAATCCTCCCAGCTGTGGCCAAACCCACAGCATCTCTGCAGCATCACAAATAATACATGGGAGGGGTCAGGTGGCAGCACCAGGTGGCAGGCAGGAGCCCTTCCAGCGTGGAATGCTGCCCAGTTCCCAGGAAGACCAAGGCCTATCCGTGAGGTGGGGTTCTTAGATCATTTGCTGATGGGGGGCAGATACCAAGCATGGCACAAGGATGCCCTGGGCCCCAGCATCGTGCCAGCTCATATATGTATTCTTCAAGGAAGAGAATCACTCCATTTCGATCCTGGCTGCCAGATGAGCAGACTTGAGTGACCACACATGGCCAGAGTGCTCACCAGGAACCTCCGTGGTAGACGGGACGGCTTGTTGGCTTGTGTTCTTTGCCTCTGTTGGAGGCTAGAACTTACCAAGCATGAACTATGAATGAGATGAGTCTTAGGGGTTGCTCAGTCTGGGGTCCCAGGACCCTTGTGGAAACCTAGTCTTTTCCAACCTTTCCCATTGTACCATCCAAGGTCAGGCTCCCGGGCAGGGACTGGAGCATCCTCAGATCAAGGGAGACCCCGGCAGAAAGCCAGCCGGCCGCTGTAGGTCACGGCACTGCAAGCATGGAGTGGGGACATGCACACGGGGAAGGAGGGATGGATGAGAGCACGGATGGGCAGCGAGGGGCTCCAACACCATTTTGCTTTCCCTTTGCTTGCACGATGTCCTCAGGGGGCGCTTCCCCACCCCTTATGCATTTTATGGAGAAGTTTGTCATGGGGGGGGGACACAGAGAGTCGTGTAAATAAAAATACTGTCTCATAAAATGCAACTCGGACACAGAAGTCAATAGTCGGCTGAGGGTACTGTGTACCTTCAATGATGAATGTCCTTGACTTGAAGGAACTAAATGGGTCCCCTGGTGATAAAAGAAAGATTTAAAGAGACCAGAGTTTATCGCTGTGGGAACACAGAGGAGTGGTATGATTAAGGGCAGGACAGAAGAGCACAAATCATCACACAGAACAGAGTTCTGCTAAAAAGAAAGAATCTCTCTCTCTCTCTCTATATATATATATATATATATACACACACACACAGCAGTGTGGTATATATATAAAAGCAAATGGAGACAAAACAACCGGTCCAACTTAACCCCAGTCCCAGAAGCAGCAAAGCATAAATGAGAAGATGCCGAGGCAGGAAGTGGGAGAAATGGAGGGACCGGGAGCCGAGGGAATAAATAAACGCTAAAGAAACACAAATGCCTCTTCAAAGCCCTGAGTGCTTACTCCCCTCCAGGTAATAACTTACCCCCCAGAGCAAAAGACCGCTAAGCCCTCCCAGGGGAACCAGAATGAAAAGAAGAAACCGTCCCCGACAGCTGCCACTGTGCAAAATACCAACTGCTGGGAACGCACCAGAGAAGCCTTGAACACGGCCAGGATACAGAATGAGATCAGGGCCCCGGGTTCAGCCTGGCAGGGCCAGGGCCTGCCCCCCCCCCGCCCCCACAGAGGCCTGAGCGCCCAGCCTGGGTGTGCTACCAGAACCTCAGAGCTGGCCACCGGTCGTCACCTGGCTTTGTCCTGCATGAACCGGCTAGGGGGTAACTGGCCGACCTACCTTCCATGGGCGTGTTGGGGTCTGGGCGGTTGGCGAAAACCACATCTACATAGTCCAGCTGCAGTCGCTCCAGGGAAGCCTTCAGTCCTGGGAGAAGAGCAGGAGGGGTCAGCACTGTCGGTGCCTGGCTCAGGGGCAAGAGTCAGAAGAGAGCAGGCCCCTGTCACGTGGCGCTTTAGGACAGGTGAGGGTCTTGAGGAGATGCCAAGACAGGAGGTACATCCTAAAGGGAGTGGGGGGGGGGCACCCTGGCTATTTCAGGGTACATCAGGAGAACCACAGGCCAAATGTCCTGAGACCCTTGGGCCACTTCCAGGACCTGTGGTCTGTACAGAAACAAGCAAAGCTTGGCATGGCATCACACAAGGAGAGGCGGTACAATAAAGGGGTAGTGTGTCACACACACATCACCAACACACACCTCCTAGCAGCTCAGAGCAAAGAGGGTGGAGACACTGAACCTGGGGTGCGAGGGCCGGGTACCAAGCCTGCCTTCAGTTACGAGGTTTCTTAATGAGAAATATTAGCTCAGAATAAGTATGACTTGGGGAGGAAGAGCCCACACCCAGACACCCCCACTCTGGGCCACATTGTCCATCCTTCCCAACGCCCCGAGTGTTGTGTGTGGGGGGATGTGCTCTCACAGCCCCACTTCGAGACCTTCTGACACATGCTCAGGGTGTCTCGCCCAGGATCGTTCAGACAGTGCGTGGCTCAGCCTGGCCTGAAAGCTGGCCATCTCTGTCCAGGCTCAGGTTTTCTGCCTCATGGCTTTTTGAAGCAGAAGGAAGGGTTCATGTTCTCCAGGGTCGAGGCCTGGGCTGGATCACTGAAGGGAAGGCTACTATGCCTCTTAGCTATCCTTCAGAGGAGATCATGAGCTGGGGACAGCATGGCTAGAGCCCTTCCTCACCCAGGAGGTCACGGGCTGGGGACACCACAGTTAGAGAGAGTCTCTCCTCACTCAGGAGGTCAGGCTGGGGACACCATAGTTAGAGAGAGCCTCTCCTTACCCAGGAGGTCACGGGCTGGGGACACCATGGTTAGAATCCCTGCTCACCTTCAATTATGTGCTTCCGGGAAAGGCCTCTCTCTGTCTCCGCTCTGAAAAACAGGCCAACAAGGTGGGAGATGAGCAGCCAGCTGGGGATAATGCTTACAATAACAATGCTGGAAAATGCAGGTCAGAACATGCGACACCTGCGGATAACAGCTCCAGGCTGAAGATCAACGGCTTAGGTGTACCTGGACACTGACCCCAGGGTGGCAGTGAGGCAAAGGCTCTAGGCTTCAATATTACCTTGCTGCTCAGCTTGGATTTATCATTTATACTTTTTGAGACAGGTTTTCCCTACATAGCTTAGGGTACCCTCAAACTCATGATCCTCCTGCCTCAGCTTCCCAAGTATTGGGGTTACAGATATAAGTCCAGCTAAGAATTTATAAAAATTAAGAACCAATATTTCTTAAATTTTTTTTTGAGATAGGGTCTCATGTGTCCCAGGCTAGCTTCAAATTTGTTACAAAGCCATGGATGACCTTCAACTTCTTGATTCCTCGTCCTCTGAAGTGCTGCAATTATCAGCAGGAACCACCGTAGCTGACTGGGTATGAGGAGGAAAACAGGGCTTCGTGCATGCCAGGCAGGCACTCTACTGACTGATCCTCATCCTCAGCCCATAAATCTGCTTTATAATCTCCAGGAGATAAACTTGATAACTTCCTCAAGCTCTGTAGAGAAGACAGAGCCAGACACCTGGAGGCTGGCAGAGGGATAGGTGGTCCAGAGACTTTAAGATGGTTTAGACAGGTCACGATTTTCTATTTTCTAGAGTTTTTATAGTGTCATCATGTAAGTAAAAATAGCAATTAAACAAGGCTTGAATAACAGACACATTCAGCCAAAGCTGCTTGCAATTTGGGAAGGGACCGGATGGGCGTGAGGTCCCCAGACTGGAATGAGTGCCAGCCTGCAGATAGATGTGCAGAGGCCAACATCCTCCTCCTTCCTCAAGGACAACAGTGTGACCCTTGTCCCGGCTTTGGCAATGGTGTCTCCACGGGACTCGGGGCTGCAGTGGCCAGCTACCCCTGGGGCATTGCAAACTGTGGCACTTACTTTCCTCCCCAGAAGATCTTAGTGGTGATGACGAGGCTGGACCGTCTGCAGAGCAGAAGAGAGGAGTTACTGGACTTGGCTGGCCCTTGAGGTCTTCCCTCAGCCTCCACCTAGGGGTCCTACAGCTGTCACACCTGGGAGCCTGGTGTGAAATGGGTGTTTCTGAATTGTGAAGTTCTCGCCAGGAGCCAAGCGCAGGGTCTGGTTCTCCCCACTAACAGATGAACCAAGCACCTCAACGCCGCAGGGTATCAGGGTCTGACAGTGGAGATGCAAGGTAAGAGCAAAGGTTTGCAGGGATGGGGACAGTGGCTTTCCCATCCCTATGTGTGTGCCTCAGCCCCATGAGGGCCCACTGAGGCAGGAGAGCCTCAAGTCGGACTCACAATGCCTGCTCTGCTGCCAGACATGGGCAGTGCCGGCTTATGCCCAAGGAGTGATGACCTAGTGTGAGTCTCCCCATACACACCATCAAGCACTTTATCTTGGATTACTGAATGGGAAGTAATCCATTTGGGATTGGTCAGCACCAAGGGGAAACAAGCGAGCTGTGTGAGAGAAGAGGGGAGGGTGCCAGGAACCCTGTGGTGTGAGGTCTGGTCACCGAGGTTCTAAGTGACCATCAGGAAGGTCAGGGAGGAGGAGGGAAGGTCCAGCTATACCCGGGTCTTGGGATATAGGGCAGGACTTGGCCTAGAATGACAGTCAGGGATCTGCTTGAGTGGGTGCTTTGGGTTCTGTGGTGTCTAAATGAGAATGGTCCCTGCAGGCTCATGCCTTTTAAATGCTTGGTTCCCAGTTACTGGAACTCTTTAGGAAGGGTTAGGGGTGTGGCCTTCTTGGGGATTTGTCACTGGGCTGGGCTGTGAGGTTTCAAAAGCCCATACCAGGCCCAGTCTCACCTTGGAGGTCTGCAGCTTGTGGATCAGATGTGGGCCCTCAAGAAGTGATTTCTCAGGTGCTTCTCCAACACCAAACCTGCGTGCGTGCGTGCGTGCGTGCCTGCCAGCCCGTGTGCGTGCCTGCCTGCCTGCCAGCCTGTGTGTGTGTGCCTGCCTGCCTGCCAGCCGTGTGCGTGCCACCATGCTCCCCACCACGATGCTAATGTACTAAACCTCCAAAACTGTAAGCCAGCTTCCAATGAAATGCTTTCCTTTATAGCATTATAAATGAAATTATAAATCAAGACATTTCCTTGTCTTGATCATGGTGTCTCCTCCTAGCAATGGAATAGTGACTAAGACAGACTCTTATTCTGCTATTTTTGAGCTCCGCCACCTTCTAATCCCTGCAGGACATGATTTTCAGGGTGCTGGGCTGAAGCTTGCCACTCTCCAGGTCCAGCATGGCCTGGCCAGGCCACATTGGTGATTTACAGACCCAGACAGTCTGTCTTCTGCCGCACACTGGTCCCTTTACAGACGCAGACAGTGAGCTTCCGAAGGTTGGACTATCTCTGAGGTCCTTGGACAGAGAGGATAGAGTTCAGCTGAGAGCTAAAAGGCCGTCACACTTGAACCTCTGTGTGGTGTCCCTGTCATGCCTAGGCTACCTGGGAATGCTCACTGACTGTGTTCAGGAAGTTCATCCCATGAAGCTCTGTGAGCGGAGCGGGACAAAGGACAGCATCACTTCTGCCTCAGAGAGCTGGACTGTGCACCATGGGGACATGGCGAACACTGGTACCCTGGCCTTAACTGCTTCCATGGCACCCACTGTGGTGTAAAGGCTCACTCCCTCCAGACAGGGTGGAAGACACTTTTGGGCTGAGTTCTCCCCCTCCAGCAGGGAAAACTGGGCAACTTGAGATTTCAGCAAGGTTGTACAAGGATGCCACAGGCGGTACTTTCTGCACATACGATGGGGTTTCACCTGGCGGAGAATGCCCTTGAGTGCCTGCTTCTTCCGCCTCCTGATGGGCGCGTACCACTCTGCCTCATTTACATCTTGCTGGGAATTGAACCCAGGCCTGGCAAGTACTCTAGCAACACTCCCAGCCCTGGGCAGGACTCGTTACTGCCTAACCTACTGGTCCTTGTGGGGTACTGAATTAACTTTTCTATTAAAGGGGAGAGAGAGGGAGAGAGAGAAGAGGCTGGGGAGCTGGCTCAGTGAATAAGGGTGTGTGCTGTCAAGCTAGAATCCTTGAGCTTGAGTCCCTGAATTCACACAGTAGGGGAAGAGAATAAGCTTCCACAGGTTGTCATTTGACCCCAACATGCACAATGTGGCACATACCTACCACATGTAAGTAAACAAATGTAATGATAAAAAAAAATAAGAAAGATCACACAAGCGGCTGACGGACCACCCCTGTGGTCATCAGCAGAGACCAGTCCCCAAACACTGAATGGCTCCCACTGCAGTGCTGGCCAAGTCCAGGCTTGCCCCAGGCAGATGGCCTGCCCACCCCAGCCAGGAACCCCAGGATGCATTCGCCTCTCCTGCCATGCATACCGCCCTCCACCCCCAGCCTCCCTTGTGTGCCCTGGAGACAGACCGCAGAGATAATTACCTCCATCCCTTCTTCTTAATGATGTTTCCTAATACCACTTCAGCCCTGCAAAGCAAGAGAGAAAGAGAGGCAGACATGGGGATTTCATCTATGCATAACGGAAAAAGAAAAATCAAACCCAGCCCCACCGTGACGATGAGCCATCGGGTCCCCTCTGTGAAAATGCCACTGGGGTTGGAATGCCAGGCGCCTATGTGGCCTTGGCCCAGTGGCTCGTTCCAGAAGGGGTGAAGTCTGCAACTGCCCAGGACTGGCAGTGGAGGTGGGGGTTGCGGGGCACTGCTGGTCCTCTGATGAAAAGGCCTTGTCCTGGCAGCAGCAACCTCTACACTTGTTGGGGAGGGAAAGGTCCCCAGGACTGGCTTCCCCCGTCAGCTGCAGGTACCCCAGGGAAAATGCTCAGCCAAGGGACATGGGTAAAATGTTCAGGTGAATTTATGTTTAAAAGGCAAGCTGTGCTCCAGGTGTTCTCGGCACGTGTTGTCTCTGTGTGCAGAGACGGTGCACTTCCTGGGGCCAGCGCGGGGCTTCCAACAAAGCCTGTGTGTGCCTGTGTGCAGACATGCGTGACTGTGTGTGTGTGTGTGTGTGTGTGTGTTTGCGTGCAGCTCGTTCCTCTCTTTAAACAACAGAGAGCCGCCCAGCCCACTGCCTGTTCTTGGCAATGGCTCAGGGTCCTGCTTCAAGCCGGGGCCAGCTGGGGTCACAAGCTGGCTGTTCCAGCTTGGCACAGGAGTGCGGATTAACTTTTAAGAACTTTTTGCTTGTAGCAAAATGTTTCTGAGCGAAAACAACAGACGGAAAATGATCCAAACCCAGCGCTACATTCCAATTATAAAAGCGCCTGAGTCATCCACTCAGAAATAATGGGCTCTAATTTGCAAGCTGTTTAGCATATATTCTGAATGCCCCTCATTTATGGTCAGGACGTACTGAAAATTCAATCAGGTCTGGCCTCCTTTCATTCCTTGGTCCTCCAATTTGTCAGACAAAAGACCAGGGGAGGAGTAAGATGATAGTGAAGGCTGCCTGAGTGGCTAACCCACGCCTGCTGCTTGCAGTCTTGGTTGCAAGCTATGAATGTAGGCACAGAAATACTGCAGGTCGCCGAGAAGCACACAAATTACTGTCAGAAAGATATGTGTGTGCTCACCCCTGGTCAGCGAGGGGGCAGCTCTGACTGACTGCTTGCTGGAGCTACGGCTAGCCCCTTGGTCAGAGAAGCTTGGCCTGATCCCAAGACACAGTGCGCAGCTTCTCAGTCACGTTGGCTGCTGGTGTTAAGGTATCTCTGCGGTGTGAGCGGGCTGGCTTAGCGACGGGCTGGACTGTGGAGCTACAGCAGCTGGCTGAAGAGCTGAGGGTAGCAGGCTCCAGAAGCAATGCCATTCAGAGCAGAAAGCTTTCGCCTGAGGCCTTGGCTTCTAGCAAGTGGCTCCTTAGAGGCCCCAAGGATGCTCAGTGTCTGGCATGGCTGTCCTGGCATGCGAGCTTTGAGTGTCCAGTTAAACAGAAGTGAAGGCAGTGACAGAGTAGAGTTTGGGGAATGCTCAGTGATGGGGCCATCTGGAGATGAAGGAGGTGGCATTAATCTGTGTTTGCTCTCCTGGGCAGCAAAGCCGAGGCAGGAGCTGGGCCAGGGAAGAGACAGGGAGATGCCTCTGGGCTGGGCATCTGCACCAGGCTTTTCGGCCTCTGGCTGCTCTGCCTTGCTCATCTGTCTGGAGAGCATCTTGCTGTGATTGGAAGCTGCTTTCTGTTTGGAGGAGGGGTGATGGGATGTGGTAGAGGAAAGACCCAAACACTGTTGACGGAGGCTATAGGGGGTGCGGGACAGCTGTCAGCTCCCCAGGCCCTTGGTAGGGATTGGGCAGCGGTCCAGCTGGGTTCCCTGATGCCTGGTGCCATGGGACCTGCTCTAGGTAGCAGGTAAGATCCCAAGGCCCAGGGAGCAGGTGCTGGCCCTGCGGCCATGGCACATAGCAGGTCAGGGCCGCAGCCAGCCCAGCTGATGGGAACTTGGCTGGCTCCAAGCAGGAGCGGGCTGTAGGGAGGACAGAGAGGGAGCCAGGGAATGATTTCACCAACAAAAACTGACTTTTGGAAATGTGATGTAGGAGACCGGATGATTTGATTTCAGCCCGTCTTTAAAATCGAAGCCAACAGCTCTGGCTGAAGAGCAGTGAGCCTTTGCATAATTGAGTTGGGAAGTTCGTTGTCAAGACAGAAAGCGCTTCCTTCGCACCAAGGTCTGCCAGCGCCTGCCCGCTCCGGCTCGGAAAGGCTGTCTGCCCCACAGCCCCTACAGGCCCGGCTCATGGGGCTCCAGCTCACCCACACAGACGGGGACAACAGTAAATCCCGGCTGCAGCTCAGCACTGTGCCTTGTTAACCTCAGTGCCAGGGCACACAGAGAGTTTGGTGAGCAGCCAGCGCCTGAGTGTCCCAAGGCTGGCCCCATCCAAATATCTCCTAGGATCATTTAGACTTTTAAAGAGAAGACAGAGTGGTAGATACTATCATGGGAAGGAGAGACAGGAACTGGAGATGTGTCTCTCTGAAGGTGTCTTCTGTCCGTGAGAAGGTACATACTTGCCAGCAGCGTAGACCTCTGCGGTATCGAACAGGTTGATGCCATTGTCATAGGCCAGGGTCATGAGGTGCTCTGCCATCTGAAATGACAAGACCGGAGCTGGTGGGGCCAGCACTGTCGTTCCAGCTCCAGGGAGGTTCTAGGCAGGGGTTCTCAACCTTCCTGATGCTGTGGCCCTTTAATAGAGTTCCTCATGACGTGGTGATCCCTGACCATATAACTATTTTCATTGCTACTTCATAACTGTAATTTTGCTTCTGTTGTGAATTGTAATGTAAATCTCTGTGTTTTTCCGATGGTCCTAGGTGATCTCTGTGAAAGAGTCACTGGAACCCAGAGGGGTCACGACCCACAGGTTGAGAACCACCTCTCTGGAGCATCAGCCCCATGGCCTTGGTGTTTCTCCTGGCTCCTCTGTCCTTCCTGCCATTGCACAGGGAGGCAACAAACCCTTCACAAAGGACAAAGATGGCAAGAGAGATGAGGGAAACAGCCTGCTGGCTATGAATTTTCTGAGATAATCATGGAATGTGTCCCCTGTATTGGGTTAGTGTCTCCCCAAAATTCAAATGAACCAGAACCTCAGGATGGGACCTTATCTAGTAGCAGGGTCTTTGTGAATATATTTACTAGGATGGGCCACATGGCCTCCTGGAGGGCCAGCCATGCCGTCCAATGTGACTGGCATGTTAGAGGGAGGGCTATCTGGAGGTAGACTGCAGCAACATACCTGCAAGCCAAGATATGCCCCCAGGAGCCCAGAGAGACAAGGGCAGACTCCTCCTCCAGGCCTCTGGAGGGACCAGGTCTTGACTGAAGACATGTGATTGGCAGCACCTTGCCATGTCAGTCATGAGAACCGTGGCCAATCGTAGTGGAATGCTCGCCCCCCCCTTTTAAGATTTTAGCTCTGGATTTATCTGTATAAGGATACACCTCTCCCAGCTACCGTGGCAGGGCTGCACACTGACCACAGAGGGTCCCACAGCCACTCTAGTGGGGCTGAGGGTTTTGTGGCCTCTGCTGGCGTTTCTCTAATACGACACGTGGGTAGCATCCTGGCCATCCAACCAACCTCACTGCTGGCTAGATCTTACTCCTTGAGCTCCCAGAAGGGTGAGCTTTGTTTCACAACAAACAGCAATTGGTGGTGAATTTGGCCATCAAGGAAACTGGGAGCTGACCTGTGACTGATGGCCCCCACCGAAATACAGCAGAGAGAAGTGCCCCGAACACTGCTGTTCTCAAAGTGCCAAAGCTAATGAATGCAGCTCAGGCACCAGACCTCCCTTCCCAGGCAGCCCAGAGCGGCTGGATGGTTCCAGCCTCCTGCCTGGTTCTCTGGTATCCAGTAGGAAAGAGGTGTGTGTGTGTGTGTGTGTGTGTGTGTGTGT
Source organism: Arvicola amphibius (assembly GCF_903992535.2). Lineage (NCBI taxonomy): Eukaryota > Metazoa > Chordata > Mammalia > Rodentia > Cricetidae > Arvicola > Arvicola amphibius. The sequence goes on along the minus strand of NC_052052.2, from coordinate 3,855,835 downwards.
GTGCGCGCATGCACGCATGTGTGCATGCCCGTGTGTCTGTGTGTGCACATGGCATGTGTGTGTGTGAGCATGTGTGCATGCCGAGGGACTCTGGGAGTGAAGGGCACTGCTAGGGGAGTGGACCCATGCCCAGTGGTGGTCATGAGAAGGTGGATTTGGTGCTGCTTATTCCCTGATTCGTCAGGGGATCCGAGATATCCAGGCTGTGCTAAAACCTAATTTCCAAACCCTGCAGCTCCTTCAGTGCCTGATGCAGAGCCACAGCCGCTGGGGTCTGAGAGCCAGAAGGATCAGGATGATGAGGCCACGGGGCTCTGGAGAGCAACCTGCAGGGAGGTTTGCTATCTTTTCCACTGCAGCTCAAGTGTGAGCATGTCAAATGCATGGTTACTGTTGCTTTCTGGGGGCCTGATGTAACCACCGAGCCTTCTCTCCAGAGCTGCCCACCTGAGGAACCTCTACTTGCGCTGGGCATGTTCTCCTGCAATGCCAATGCACGGGCAAATGTGGTTTGTTCACAGGTGTGTTCTGTTGCTTTCACCATGACCTTTCCCAGATGTGTCTCATCAGGCAGCAGAGCCATGCCCAGGGCGACATTGCATGCTGCACCCCACTGGGTAGGGGCCATGTGGCATCCCTGGAAGGTTTCTGAGGCTCATGGCTTGCATTTTTGTCTTTTGGGGATTTTTTTTTGTTCGATAGGTGTGTGTTTCTGCCCTATCCTATCTGCCTCCCAGAAAGGAGGCTGCAGCTGCTCTGTACTTTGTCTCTAGGGCCTCCTTGGGTGGTTCCAGAGAGCTTCGCTCCTCCCCTCACTTTCTTTAAATTAGATGCATATTTACTGGAGCTGGGATGTGGCTCAGCTGGCAGAGCACTGGCCTAGCAAGCCTGAAGCCCTGGGCTCAGTTTCCAGGAAAAAAATAAAGCCAGGAGTGGCGGCACCCACCTGTAACCTCAGCACTCAGCAGGGTGAAGGCAGGAGAATAAATTCAAGGTCATCCTTGGTTACAGAGTAAGTTCAAGGACAGCTGGGAACACGTGAGACTGTCTTTTAAAAAAATGTGCTTCTGCCAGGTGGTGGTGGTGCATACCTTTAATCCCAGCACTTTGAGAGGCAGAGGCAGGTGGATCTCAGTGAGTTTGAGGCCAGCCTGGTCTGCAGAGTTCCAGGAAACCAAGACTGTTACATAGAGAAACCCTGTCTCAAAAAAACAAACAAACAAAAAAACAAAAAAACCATAAAAACAAAACAAAGCAACAACAAAAAAACCCCAAAAATGTACTTACTAAAATCTATATGAAAAACTTCCCAAACTAACCCTAAAACATTTTATGGAGGGGGATGGAGATGGCTCAGTGGTTAACAGCCCCTGTTCTTGCAGAGGACCAGGTTTGGTTCTCAGCACCTGCATGCCGGTTACATCTGTAGCTCTAGTTCCAGGGGACTGACGCCTTCTTCTGGCCTCCTCATATATGTATTTGCCTGTGGTGCGTATACATGTATGTAGGCAAACACTCAACACACATAAATCAAACTAAAGATGATAGCTCTACTGAGACAGGGTCTCACTATGTCGTCCAAATGTTCCTCAAACCCAGGCTCTTTCTGCTTCAGCCTCCTGAATGCTAGGACAGTGGCAGTTGTCACCCATTCAACAATACTGTCACACGTGTGCTACTGTGCAGCCAGCACCACCATCCTCCCCAGAACTTTCTCGGCTTCACGACGGTATGGCAGCTCCACAGGTACTGGTGGGTGGCTGTCATGATGTCACAGCGCAGGAGCCATCAAACCTTTTCCCACTGGGACAGATGTTTAACAACTCAAGCATTTTGGGCTAGATGACCTGTCCAGTACTCAGCTTTGTCCTTGCAGCAGAAGCAGCCACAGATGTGTCAACCAGTGAGTGTGACTGTGTGTCAATAAAACTTTACTCACAAAGGATGCAGACTCACAGAGACAGGAAGTGAATTAGAGGTTAGCAGGGACTGGGCGAGTTACCACCGCACGAAGGTGCGGAGTTTCTGTTTGGAAATGGAAGTCATACTTGCACAGCAACATGAAGACACCCAATGAACTACACCCCTAAAATGATTAAAATGGTCATTTTGTCTGTGGGTGCCCGTATGTACTTACACACAGGGCTAAGGGGCAACCCTGGGTGTCTTTCCTAGGTTACTGTTCAACTGTCCACCCTGACCCATTTCAGTCTCTCATTCGTCCTGCAGATTCCGCTAGGCTGTCTGGCTGGTGATCCCCCCATGTCTACTGCCCCAGTGCTGGGATTTCAAGTACACATTGCTATGTCCCCCTTTTTTATGAGTTCCTGGAATTCAACTTGCTGGTGAACACTTTAATGGCTGAGCTATCTCTCCGGCCCTAACATGGTAAATTTTATGGTTCATATATCTAACCAAAAGTTCTCAGGATAGGGAGGAAAGCAGTTCACAGTAGCCTTGGCTTCCTGACTGGTTCTTACCCAAACAGGCAGAGAGTAAATACTCTGCCCTCATCACACGACACAGCCAGGGGTGCCTAACATTTGGCATATTGATCTTTTCCCTACACCAATTACAGGATCTAATACGAAAATCCTTGTTCCTTTACTACTTGTTTTTGTCTGCGCATTCTCCCAGGACCCGAACTCTGTCATCTGCTCCTCCTCCGGCGTGATGTCATCAAGGTGTGGCCCCCCAGCATCTTTATCCTTGTCATCCTGCCCATGACTGAGACACGAAGGGGAGCAAGACAGCTGGAGCTGACATCTGAGATTCATTCATCAATACTCCCAGTGCCACAAATCTGTTGGTGACAGAGTCGCTTGTCCACAAGGACACCATGCCCTGTGGCTAGTGTCTCCCTCCACAGAGTCCTCCTACCGACTATCAGCAGCCACCCTGAACGGGAGAGGCTGAGTCAGACACGACTTGTTTGAGACAAACCACACGTGTCCCAGGGCTCCAATTTCTACTCTGAGCTCTGGGGACCAGCGTCACCTTAGAAGCTCCCGACTCACCCTGAGTCTTCAGCAGCCTCAGAGCGCAGGACAAATGGTTCAATGACCAGCTGTTGTTATAAAAAAATCTAGAGTACGAAACCACACACTGCATTTAAATCTCCGTGGAAGCCAAGTTTTCCCTAAAAACTGAGCAACTGCAGCTAACAAGGTCTCAAATGGAGTCGCTTATTAATTTTTAAACATGAGCCTTTCTACAGCAAACTGGGCAAACACAGCGGCCGGGAGCTCTCTCTCTCTGACCTCCCGCTGTGCCGAAGGGCACCCCTGTCCTGACAGGCCCTGTAACACCGGCAGCACTCAGATCTGCTTTTCTTAGAGTCACCTTGGGTCCCAATAGTAGATAAGCCCCAGAAGACAGCAGTTCCCAGTAGTCAGAGGGACATGTGGTCAGGAGCACAGCGGGTTAACAGATGCGTGTGGATGGGTCACTCATGTGGCATACTCAGAGGGGCCCAGCTTTATCACTGGGAAAACACGGGCCTTGAATTCGGGGTGAGCTGCAGCACAGGTGTCACGTCCATGAGAACCCTGGACTCCCAGGATCCCACAGTGCCACCGGGTGTAGCGCCTGTCTCGGCCACTACCCCTTAGCCTGTCTGACTACGGGGCAGGAAACCCCCAACAAACAACGAGAAAGAGTCTGCCACGGTGGCTTCTGTGAGCACACACAGTCCTTAGTTTATGCAGGGGACTTAACTGTGTGCTTGGGGCCGAGGGCTCCCTGTCTTACCTCATCGGTGATCTGGCCCCCGAAGGTCACCCATGTTCCTAGAAGGAGAAAAACAGGCCCTGAGATAATTTTGACAGTACGTGAGAACAGTCTCGTGGGTGCTCAGACTTTAAAGCGTAGGGCATCCATCGGGTCAGACACAGCCACATGCCACCCACTGCTCTGTGTGGAACACATCCTGTGTGTGTGGATACCTGGCCTCCAGGGTGAATCTCCAAACAAAGCTAACAGCAGTCTGTCAATAGGACAGACAGCTGGGTAACCTAAGGAAGGCTGTGGCCTCTGAAATGTCCATCCGGAGCCAGGTGAGGAGGCTGAGACAGGAGGACCGCTCTGAGTGTGAGGCCAGCATGGGCTATGGTGTTGATGTGATACTGTCCCTAATGTGAGACCCTCTGAAGCCAGCGTGGACTATAGTGTTGGTGTGGTACCGTCCCAGAGAGTGGACGAGGGTGCTTCCCGGATGACAGGCTCGGCTTGGAGAGGCTCAGGTGTGGGCATTAGGGTGGGAGGGTAAAGAGTGCCTTTGCTTGAAGGAGGGAAACAGCAGGTTCTGAGGACTGAGCTGACATCCAGCAGAAGGAACAGGGCAAGACTGAACCGTCTTTCCTGGGGACTGTCTCTCTGAAGTGAGGCTTCGAAGCCAGAAAGAAAGCTTCCTGGTTCAGTAAGCCTCAGGGGCTGCTCTGACTTCTGGGTAGGAGTGAAGGGCTATGTGCAAAGAATTCTCCTGGCCTCTCCTGGCTAAGGCTAAGGGTCTGTCCCTTCCTTTTTTTCCCAGCTGCTGGTTGCCATGGCAACCTAATCTCCCAGAATTGTAGGCTCTCAGTGTAGCTCTCTGTTAAGGGTGGGGCCGGCTCGTTTGAAGCCCCCATATCCTTACTCATGAGGGGTCCCTGTACTTACCAAGCCCCAGGCAGGAGACCCGGAGGCCGGATTTTCCCAGGTTCCTGAAAAAAGAAAGATTGAGTAAGATCTTGGCTTGGGCAGGATGCTGCCAGCCAGGCTTGAGCACCAGGGCCAGCCCGTTGCCTGCTTCCACCCAGTCAAAATGTTTTCTGAAAGGCACAGGGAATCATCCGAGGGAGGCCTCTGCTAACCGGCCTTGGGGGTGACATGCCAGTTGTTCCCCAGGACCACACGGGGCTCACACAGGCCTGCAGGGCAGATGACGGCAATAACAAGGGCTATTGTTGTGATGGACAGGCTGCGTGGTGACTGACTTGGGTCTGTGTGTGGCCGCAGGGTCCAAAGCTAAGCCCCCTCTTGAGGGAGCATTTGTGACCTCTATTATGGGTTATTTGTTCTTCTTTGAGAACAATGACATGCAGTTAGTCTGGCTTCATCTGAGCCTTTGTCCTTCGATGTCCCAAAGGCCAGTGGTGTGGGTGGCACTGCGGTTCCCTGGCAGGGTGGCTCTCACATTGTCACAGCTTGGCATCCCGTTAAATAGCCTCGCATGCCCACTGAGGCTCCTACACCTTAGCGGATGGACAGGCTTTGGGGTCATCATTAATGTTCTTAGGAGGCTGTAGAGGGTGAGACACTTCTGCCAGAGACTGGGCCATCTGTCTGTCCTTGTACAGGTCAGCCTGGAACCCCCACCCCAGGAGCAACAGTGCATCAGGGGCTCTTAAACATCATTAGCTGTAGGGTGCATCTCATGAGTGCCCAAGGCAGAGGACATACAGAGGACATCCTAGGAAGTGGGGATGTTCCCCATGGCAGCCAGCTCAAGCTACCCACGCGGTGGTCCGTAAGCACCCACGCGGTGGTCCGTGAGCACCCATGCCTGGCCTGTGTGTTGGAGACGGGCATGAGCTGCCCACACGGTAAGGCGGACAAGTGACTGGGTGCCATAGCTCTACCAGGGCCCTTGCCCTTCTAGGGCTGCACTCCCGTTTCTCTCATGGGCTCCTGCCGCTCCGTGTGTCCCTAGGCTCCCCAAAGGCCAGCCACTCCCAGGCCAGCTGGGTACTTCCAGCAAGGATGCCAGCTACTGCGAGAACAGGTCACACAATTCCCAGGTCTGGTGCCATCACAGGACATTGACTTACATGTATTTTGTTTCCCAAAGAGGCAGCTGCCCAAGACAGAGTGTATGACATATGAGACGTTTCTCTTTATACAAAACCATCAATGCATACTGCAAACAGGCGCGAATGAACCATGGTGCCATGGTCCCAGCATTTATTTTTTTGACAGGGGTTTCTCTATTATGTAGCTCTGGCTGTCCTGGAAATCACTATGTGGACCAGGCTGGCCTCAAACACACAGAGATAAATCTATCTCTGATTTCATCTCTGACTCCCAAGTGCTGCAATTAAAGGTATGTGCCAGTATGCCTGGCCTGGTCCCAGTATTTGGAGGTCTGAAGCAGGGGGATTGCTGAGAGTTTGAGGCCATCCTGGGCTGCATAGCAAGATCCTGTCTCAAAAACCAAAACCCAAACCAAAACAAACAAATAAAAATCCAAAACAACAACCCCCCCCAAACTTAATATATAGTAATATTTATGCATTAAAAAGAGAAATGAAGCCGGGCGGTGGTGGCACATGCCTTTAATCCCAGCACTCGGGAGGCAGAGGCAGGTGGATCTCTGTGGGTTCGAGGTCAGCCTGGTCTACAAGAGCTAGTTCCAGGAAGGCTCCAGAGCAACAGAGAAATCCTGTCTCGAAAAACAAAAACAAATATAAGAAGAGAGAGAGAGAGAGAGAGAGAGAGAGAGAGAGAGAGAGAGAGAGAGAGAGAGAGGATGTTTCTGTTTCTGGGTTTCCCCGTTTTAAATCAGTGAATTCAGCCAGGGGTGCCGTGAGTACTGTCTATCAGCACCAGGCCACCCGCAGACCCGGGCATCTGGAGCTAGCCAGATCTGGACAGAAAGGAACTGTAGTGGAAAGTGACCAAAGTGCCCAGAAGGTCACACTGATCATGGAGATGCAAGGTTTGACAGCTGTCACAGTGAGATTTTGGTTGCTGATAAAAGCCATGACAAAAAGCAACTTGAAGAGGAGTTTTGTTTTTGTTTTTGGCTTACTTATTCCTGGTCACCGACCTCTGAGAGAAGCCAAGGGAGGAACTCAAGCAGAAGCCATGGAGGAGCACTGCTTTCTGGCTTGTTCAGCCTGCTTTCTTTCATAACCCAGGACCACCCACCCAGGAGCGGCACTGCCCACAGTAAGATGGGTCCTCCCACATCAACCATTAATCGAGAAAATGCACTACAGCAAGCCCACAGGCCAAACTGATGGGAGCGTTTTCTCAGCTGAGGCTCCTTCTTCCCAGATGACCCTGTCCTGCGCCACCCCGATACAAAGCCAGCTGGCACTGAGGCCGTTGGGTCACATAACACTTTGAGAAGTGCAGAAAGACTACTGATCTCTTCCCTGGGAATATAGTCACAAATACACCTAGGGTCCTATTTGTAACATTTCAGGGTTTGCAGAACCCTGGGCCCTCCTGGGTACCCGGTCTGGATAGAGCCAGGTGTTGAGAAGACAGGCTGGAGCCGTCTTCACACGTGACCATAGGCAGCAACTTCCTAACCAGAACAGGTCAGGAGGCAGGTTCTTGTGTGTCCCTCCAAAAACTTTTATCAGTGTAGTGCTGGAGCTGAGACTCGAACCTAGGTCCTTCCTTACACGCTGGAACACACCGCACGTTCTGGGGGAGAGAGCAGCTTAAGAAGCAGGCAGGAGAAGACTCAAAACACAAGGCTGGGCCACCTGTACCTGTGGCTGAAGAGAAGGCGCCCGTCGCCTGCCAGTTTTGGGTAGCGCATCTAGAAGCCATGCACTCTTAAGTCTGGTTAAGAAACAGACGGACTTCCCCAAAGGCCTCTCTCATCTCCTGCGCCTGGGTGTGGGTCAGGGAGTGCGGCTCCGGGTGGTGTTCTCATCTACTGTCCTTAGGGACACTTTAGCAAAACCAGGCCACTGCTCCATGCTGTAATTACCCTGCTCAACTTCTTTTGTTAAATGACGGTATTAGTCCTGCCATCTGCTGCCAGGCCTGATGCCCAAGGGCAGGCGTGGGCCTTCTTGTCTTCATCTCTGAGGGAACAGTCACCTCTAGGCTGAAAGCTGTATGGGAAAGGCTCCCTAGAGAGGGCAGGGAGCATCACAGAGCCAGGCCTGCATGGTGGCTGCCACCATGCTGTCACCCCAAACTTCAGAATGGAAGGATAATCTACACATTTCCTTTCATTAATTAAAACTTGATATGATTATAAAGTAATTGGGCAGAGTCCCTAAGCCTTTCTCACTGGCTTGCTGTCTCTCTCCTGAGGCCTGGGAAGAAGCCTCTGGAGGCCTCTCAGCATCACCTTGGCCAGAGGCAAAGCAGATTCATGGCCAGCAGTCTCCTGTCCCAATGGCTGTGCCTCAGGCTTCAGAGTGGCAGGACCCCAGGAAACAGTCTTTAAAGAGAGTTCTGGGCCTTTCATGTTAGCCACCTGGGAGGAGGATGAAGGCTGGCTCAGGTAAAGGCAAGGCGTTTACGAGGGACAGGGATTCTGGTGTTGGGTACCAGTCATGCATAGGTCTTCCCTGTACCCAGACTCTGGATGCCCAAGGGCAGGCGTGGGCCTTCTTGTCTTCATCTTCTGACTAGAATAGGGTCCCAAGGAGTGTTAACTGAGGGACAGCGATGTTGGCGCCATTTGGACATGAGCAGTACACGTCAGAGATCAGACCCTCAGGACAGACTGCTCCTCCCTCCTCCACAAGCAAGGCAAAAGCTGTGTCCTTGGTTCGGGAGACCTCTGTATCCCTTCATCCCTGTGGGCCACGAAGTTTCAATGGACAAGTACATCCGGGGTGTCTGGAGGGAAGGGGAGGTGGAGACACCAGGATCAGGCCCACCCTTCGTCCCGACGGCCTTAACCAAATGTTAGCTATGGCCCTGGGCAGTCATTATGTGGTCACTTGTGAGGCTGATGCCCACGAGGCACGAGAGCAGAGAGACCCCTTAAAGGACTTGTGGGTCATGAGCTAGATACCCTTTCTTTTGGCCCCTAGGAAACTGCACATCTTTTACAGGGGTATGGTCCCCCTCCCTCCAGATGACATCAAGAACAGACAACCAGGTCCTGCTGTGGGGAGGGCTGTGCTCTGCCATCAGACAGACGGTGCCCTATGTCTAAGAAGAGCTGGGGCTGGAATTTGAACTCAGGTGTCCAGATTGAAAGCCTTTCACTGCTGGGTCTCACCCTCCCTGTCTTCAGTGTATGCATGCATACACAGATACACACAAGGACGACATATGCATACGGACACAAGTATGAAGCTACAAATATAGGTATATATGCACATAGACACGCATGGGTATACACACAGACACATGCACATAGACATACAGGCACACATGTACACACACACAGACACACGGGGATACACATATGCACAGACAGAGACATGCACATCTATGCTGCACACACAGGATCACTGGGAGCACTTGGGCTTCTTCGAGATCCACTTTTCCCATCACGTGGAGCTCTCTGCGTGTGACACGGCGGCACTAGTGTTTTGTCCTGGCAAATCTCAGACTGACTTCAAAGTCACATCAGGTAACAAGAATCCAAACAAAAACACGCAGAAATTCATACATATGCACATAGATGCATACACACACCTGTACATACATGCATATAAACACACATACATCTATTTAGCCCTAGCTTTTAATGGCTACCAAAACCAAAATACAAACCACAGAGAATCTAGAACAGGGAATTCCATTCCAATTGTCCCCACCAAGCTTAGAGGGTGGGAAAAGAGTCCTTTACTCAGACATGGGACCCTTGCCAGCACTTGCCACAATGTGGCCTCATAGCATAGGTACATCTGGTCTACCTTCTGGGTGTTGGTCCTGGGGAGGTTTAAGCTAATTGTGATACCAGCTGGGAAATTAGGGGACCCTTCTGCAGTCAGTGGTGACCACCTGTGTTTGGACTGTTTGCCGCCACTGGGAAGCAACTGTTCCAACTCCAGTTTTAAGAAGCTTTCCCCATGAGGCTGTGTGGGCTCCAGAGCGCTTCCTTCACCTGTTCAGCCTGCACAAACCCAGGGAAGATCCCTTTCCCTGGAGACTCCATGGAGAGAGGCCCCATCCCCTTTTCCCCAGAGCCACTCTTCAGGTGCCCAGTTGCTCAGCTCCTTGGGCTCTGAGTCTTACACAGGAGTGAGAAGGACCCCAGCATCTTCTGGGCCTGTGATCTTAGCAGAAGTAGGAGGCAGTGGGGGAGCATGGCTGAGGTCAAACAGTAAAGTACAGTAAAGTCTGATGAGGTGATTTACTTTAGGAGCTGAGCCCATAAAAGAGATAAAAAACGGTGAAGGAAGATGGTGACTATATACGCCCCCCTCCACTGTGGCCCAGGAGAAGAGACTTGGAGTTGACCAAGTCTCAGCTTACTCTTTAGCAGGTCTACCAGGTGCTAAGAGGCCCTTGACGAGGGCTGCTCAGGTCTCCAGAGACGGATCTGCAGGGAGGCGGAAAGGCCAGTCCCCACCCCACAGAACGGGATGCTCTGCCTACCTATATTTCATCCCTGGCTGCTTCACGTTGGTGTCGTTGCTGTTTTGGGTGCTCTGTACTGACAGCTGTCCCAGGCTCCGGGCTACCATGGCCACGGCACGGAATCGTCCACGGGTGCCCGGGCTGGGGCTGCTGGCTGCTGAGCGACCCAGGCGTTCTTCAGCACCGCGGGTCTTCAGGCTGTGCTCTGAGCACACGAAGGACACCTGCATGTTGAGGCCGGGTTCAGCTCCTGCCGGATTCAGAAGTCACCTGCTCCTTAGGAGCCCTTCCCTGCCTCTGGTGAGACTTTATCCCAGAAGGTGAAGAAGCGGCGGGGCGTTCTCTCAGAGAAAGGATTTCTGAGGGCAAGAGAGGACCTGCCTGCGCAGCCAAGCGGATGGCATCAAATTTCCACACGACGCTAGACAAGCTCTTATCTGAGAGGAGTCAAAGACGGAGGGGGGGTTGGAGGTCCAGCAGGGAGGAGCCTTGCCCATTCTCTTCTCACATCTCCTCCATCCCCACTTGGCTTCCCCTGCTCTGGTTCTGCCTGTTTCACGTCCCTGGCAGTCTCCAAGAGTGGGCTGCAAAGGACTGAGGACTGATGGGCATAGTCGCCTTCCTCCGACAGGAGTGGACTCCCGTCTTCATGACCTCGCTGCTGGATGTATCCCTTGGGGTGGGATCCCGGGGTTGAGCAGGGCTGCCTTGACTGCATGCTCCTGGGGTGGCAGCTCAGAGGAGTCTCAGGGAGAGCAGCTGCTTCTCCTGCCTGGCTCCTGGCTCTGCACATGGGGTGTCAGAGGCTCCTGCCGAGAGCCAGTGAGTGCCCCGTCAGAGGCGGTGCTGAAAAGCCATTATTTATGATGCAGGATGCACAGCTGCCTGCCTTGCTGGTCCCGGGGGGAGGGATGGCGTGGGGGGGAGGGAGGCTGGCACTGGCTGCTCCAGGCTGACCTGCAGCCCCAAGCCTGGGTAAGCAACATTGGCTCAGGTGTGTGTCGGGGGAGTGGGGCGGTCCCTGGAGTTGGTGTTCATCTCTGTCTGCTCAGGGCCAAGTTACCAGGAAAAGGGAGGAAAAGCTTCCACTCGGACATGACCAAGGAAAGATGCTGGGTCAAAGAGACAAAGGGACCAAGACGCACAGGTTAATACTTATCTCACAGCAGGCACCAGTACGTACTTCCGTACTTCCGGAATGGACGAGTGAATGAGGGGCCTAGAGCCCGGCCCTCACATTTCCATCCTCCACATAAGGAAGGTCTCTCCCTGAACCTGGAGCTCACTGACTTGGCTAGGCTGGCTGGCCACCGAGTCTCAGGGATCCCCTTGTCTTTCACTCCTTTCCCCAAGCACCGGGGCACACGCTGCCGCGCCTGACTTTGTATGTGGCTTCTGGGGATCTGAACTCAGGTCCTCCATCTCATGTGACAGGTGCTTTGTCAGCTGAGCCAACTCCATGCTTGTGCTCTGCCTCTGGGTACAGCCGATAAGAATGACAACTTATGCTCACTGGGTGGCCTCTCAGACTTCACCACTGTTCTAGGTCAAGCTTGGCAGGCAAAGTGCACAGAGCCTGAGCCTGGTTAATGGCTCAGGGTCAAAACCAACAAGCAAGCAAACAAACAATTGAACGAACAGCACGCACCTGAAAGATCCTGCCACAGAAACTCTGGCTTCCCGTAGTGGGAGCCAGCCACAGACCTCACCGTGTGTCTGCCCACCCCAGCAAACCCTCAAGTCCCCTTGAGCTCAGACTTAATGCAAAGGGAGGATCCAGTCCCTGAGGGTAGAACTGGACCTGGGCACAGAGGTTGGGAGGATAGAGTTGGTACCTTTACCAAGGATGTTCTGGAAGGTCACCTGCCTACAGAAACCAGCACGGGCCAAGCTCCGTTCCTCTTGCCAGCAGCCCACTTAGGCAGCAGGGGTTTGCTGGCCTGAGGCCCTGCGCTCCAGATAGCCGGAGTCTCTTTCCAAGCAAACTGGGTGGAAGGAGGGCTGGGGGAAGGGCGGTTAAGTTTCTTCTGCAGCCTGGGCCCTGGAACTCACAGAAGACGACCCTGGCCTTTTAAGGAGCATGTGGCTGCTGAAGGTGTTGCAGAAGGCAAAACATTCGTTTGCCTCCCTGCTGCAGGAGGCGAGCATTGTAGCCTCCCCTGAAAATGCAAAGCCTGAGCCCAAATAGAGACATGGAAGTAACTCTGGCTAACAACTCATGGAATCTTTAAACACACACCCTTTATTCCTTAGAGCTTTGAGTACTACAGGGGTATGTTTGGCACAGGGCAGTTTGCCCAGCACTGAACCACCAAGATCTGGTCAGGAACTCGGGGAGCCTGTTATACACACAGAGTCCTGAGCCCTGGATCTCCTGCATCAGAGGCTCTGGAGTGGTCCCCAGAGACGGTTTTTAAAAATACCTTATTTTCAGTTTTAATTATGGTTATGCACATGTGTCTATGTGGGGATATGCATGTGCCTGTGTGAGTGTGTGTGTGTGTGTGTGTGTGCCCGTGCCCACAGAGGCCAGTAGAGAGTGGGACACCCAGAGTTGGAGTTACAGGTGGCTGTGAGCCACCTGATGTGGCTGATGAGAATCAGATTCCAGTCCTCTGTGAGCAGGGCACACTTCTAACTGCTGAGCCACCTCTCCGGCCAGGGGGCACTTAAGCAGGAGCTCTGGGTTTCACACGTGGGTCTAGGAGAAGCCTTATCCTTTCTTCTTTATGTATTTCCCTGTGCTGGCTAACCAGGACATCTCACAAGGGGGGACTCACTGCTCCTCCAGAGTCACTCTCAACCACAGGGTGTGCCATAAATAGCCGCGCTAATGAGTGAGGTCGGAAGAGGCAGAGTCGCCGCAGAACTGGGGACCCACTCCTAAGTATGTTCCCAGAGAATGCAAATAATATGAAACCACGAGAGCTTGAACACAAATGCCCACGGCGACATTTTTCAGCACAGTCAAAAGATGGCAACAGCTTAAATGCCCAGCAACTGACTGAACAACATGCGGGTCATCGCACGACGGAATACTATTCAGCCATAAAAAGAAGTTTTGACACACACTACAACACGGATGAACCACCACATTCTGCAACATGGGTGAACCACCACATGCTGCAACATGGATGAACCTCCACATGCCACAACACGGATGAACCTCCACATTCTGCAACATGGGTGAACCACCACATGCTGCAACATGGATGAACCTCCACATGCCACAACACGGATGAACCTCCACATTCTGCAACATGGGTGAACCCCTACATGCCACAACACGGATGAACCCCCACATGCTGCAACATGAAGCCCACGCTGCAACATGGATGAACCTCCACATGCTGCAACATGGATGAACCTCCACATGCCACAACACGGATGAACCCCCACATGCTGCAACATGGATGAAGCCCACGCTTCTGAGTGAAAGAAGCAGATTGTAAAAGATCACAGCCTGACACTTCACTTGCACGAGACGCCAAGAACAGGAAAAACCCTGTTGGGTTAGTGGTTACCAGGGTGCGAGGGGAGTAGGAAGTGACATAGGATACAGCAGTTTCTTGGTGGTGGTGGAGGGCAGGGCGGGGATGTGATGAAAATATTCTAAACTTTGATTTTACATCATCATCATTGCTTGTGTGCATGTAGGTGTATGAGTGGAGGTCAGGGGACAACTTTTATGGCATCTGTTCTTACCATCCATCTTTATGTGGGTTTTGAGACTTGAACCCAGGTTGCCAGGCTTATGTGGCAGGTCCCTCTACCTACTGAGCCATCTTACCACTTGGCTTGTGGTCATTTTTTTTTTCTCGTAAGCCTATGAACACACAAAAACTGTTGAACTATATAACGCTAGGATTTAAGTAATTCCTGGTTCTGGGGATCAAACCCAGGGCCTCTGGGAGCTGTGGAAGTACCCTGTCATTGGCTCTACCCTAACCATTTTCTTTCCAATTATATTCTGAGACAACATTTCCCTAAGATGCCTAGGCAGGCCTTGAACCTGTGATCCTGCTGCCTCAGTAGCTGGGATTACGGGGGTGTAGGCAGGCCTTGAACTTGCGATCCTCCCTCCTCAGCAGCTGGGATTACAGGGGTGTGTCATTATAGCCAGTGATTGTGCTTTACGTAAGTGAATTGCATGTGTGGGGGCAGCACATCTAAACCGGGCGATTACCCCACCCTCCAGGCCACCTTCCTCCAAAGCCTCTGGCTTTTGTCCCTGATGTTGCCTGAATCTCTGCCTTGGTGGTCACCTTGGTGCTTCCACCGTGCCACAGTATTACATGCCTGGCTACCTGTCAACATTAGACCAACCAACCAAGAAAGGACTCTGGTACTCCTGAGAACACTGAGGGCCTGAGGTAGCTGCTGGACGCCAGCCGACAGAGAGATGTTGGCAGGGTCAGCTTCTCCATCACTGCTTCAGTTCGGGCAATGGCACCAGCCCTGATGATACACTGGGTGCTCTTTCACCCTCAGCATCATTGCTTGGGCGCTAAAAAGTCAACATTCTGAGGGTCAGTGCAGAGCAGGACTCTGGCCCTGCCTTGCCCCATCAGGGGAGCCACTTAGGGGTAAATCTTTTGGGCATCTACGCAAGAGAACACTTGCCTTTAGCAGCTGTGCCAGAATTTCTGCAGCCAGGCTAAGGGGGGACCTGCTTCATGGTGAGCTGGTTTCCAGGTAGCCACTTGGCACAGATGTGAGGTCTTGGTCCTCCCTCCCATTTCTTGCCACTGTGACCTTGCAGTGAAAGCTGGGGCTGGAGAGGTCGGGGACCCACAGAGGTATGGGTCTCTGGTTGTTGGCACCTGAGATGATCACCCAGCTCCTCTGTGGTGGCAGCTGCCAGGAAAGGCAGGCCAGCATGGACACAGGCCATGGGCAGCTCTGAGCTGTGGGATTTCCTGCTTGCCAGCTGGCTCTCAGTTCCCATTCCTGGCTTGGTTCTTCCAGAATGGCCCCCTGGTCTTTCTACCTCCCTTCCTTTGGCATCTATTAGAAGTATGTCTGTATGGTGTTAAGCTGCATTTCCAAGTGGGAGATTTGGGGTCTGGTGGGCAGTGTAGGTTCCGGAGGTGAAGAAGGTCCTTTTGAGGTGGGGATGGAACCAGCTTTCCTGCAGGAGCCAGGCCTGGAGCTACGGTTACTCCACAGCCTTACAGATGCTCAGGACAGCTCCCCGAGGCTGTGACTATAGTTCTGCTTTTAAAGAAGTGATGTGGGAGGGTCTTCTGTTTTGTGTTGATTTCATTGGTTAATAAAGAAACTGCCTTGGCCATTTGATAGGCCAGCCCTTAGGTGGGTGGAGTAGACAGAACAGAATGCTGGGAGGAAGAGGGAAGTGAGGCAATTGCCATGCCTCTCCTCTCTGGGTCAGTCGCCATGAAGCCAGCCACCAGGTCAGACATGCTGAATCTTTCCGGTTAACCCACAACCTTGTGGTGCTACACTGATTATTAGAAATGGGTTAAGCAAGATATTGAAAGTTAGCCAGTAGGAGGCTAGAGCTAATGGGCCGGGCAGTGTTTAAATGAATACAATTTGTGTGTTGTTATTTCGGGTATAAAGCTAGCCGTGTGGGATGAAAAGCAGGCCTGCTCGTCTCATCACTGCAAAGAAGGGAGCTGGGACACCGAGAGGCCAAGCGGCTTGCTTGGTCACATGGTGTTTATCTTTCATGTTAATATATAAGTTCAAGTGTAATTGAGTTCCAAGGCATCAACATAGAAGGATGCTCCATGGTGTTCTATAGCCTAAAGGTGTGGATTCTGCCTTTGGGACCGGAGATAAATTGATGCAAGGACATCCTGAGCACCTGTGAAGCAGACTGCATTTGAAAACAGGATCTTCCGGCTGGGTGGTGGTGGTGCATGCCTTTAATTAATCCCAGCACTTCTTAATTTTCTTAATTGAGGTTCCTTCCCCTCAGATGACTTTAGCTTGTGTCAAGTTGCTATAAAACGACCTATCACAGGTCCCAAAGCCAATGACTGGTGGCCTTTCTACGGAGAGAGATTTGGAGACACACAGGGGAAGACGGCATGACGGGGGCCATGATGGCACGTCTACACGCCAAGGAAGAGTGAGGGTGACTGCAGCGGCAGGGAGGTCTGCGCCCCGCCGATACCTACATTTCAATGCCTGACTTGGGCCACGTTTTAATCCACCCAGCTCTAATCTCCCCCATCCTAGCAGTCGTGGGGGAGCGAGGAAGCTCCTCTTGCAGGTGCTCACCCTTGTCTAGCCATAGTGCCTTCCCTCCCGTCTGTCCTGACAGATACACATGGAGGGGGTTGGGATGATGGCTCGGCCGTTAAGAACACTTGCTAGTAAGGGAGCCGAGTTTGGTTCCAAGTACCCACATTTTTAAAAAAATGGGAATTGGTGTTTTGCCTGTGTGTATGTCTGTGTGAGGGTGTTAGATCCCTGGAACTAGAGTTACAAACAGTTGTGAACGGCCATGTGGGTGCTGGGAATTGAACCGGGATCCTCTAGAAGAGCAGTCAGTGCTCTTAACCCCGTGTCATCTCTCCAGCCCTAGAATGCACATGTTGGTTTACAGCTGTCTGTAACTCCAGTTCCAGGGGATCCAGCGACCTCTTCTGACCTGCATGGGCACCGAGCACACATGTAGTGTGCATACATACAGGCAGGCAAAACACTCATATACATGAATAATAAAAAATAAACCTTAAAAAAAGACACATGTGAATTCCCAGCTCTTCCTAGAAACCTCCTGTGGCGAGATGTGATTGCAGGCTGACAGAGCAAATTACCGCCTGCTCAATTAGGGTGGCAACCTGCCAAGGCTCCCTGGCTTATGGTACCAGCTCTGGGTCTGGAAGCAGAAAGGCAAGACTTAGGACTCCTGACCTTACAGGTGACTGAAGGTCACTTGGCCCAGGGCTAGGGCTCTCTGTCACCAGATTCAGCTCCCCGTGCTGTTCACTCCCTTCAAGGGAACAGCAAGAAAAAGTCACGCTTCAGTAAATATTCTGGAGGATGTGTTAGGATCACTCAGCACTGTCCTGTGCTTACAGAGGTGCAGACTCTCCCAGGAGTAAAGTGGCCAAGGTGAACAGGCAAACTAACCACAGAGAGGGTGGGAGGCATGATGCCAGCAGCCCAGAGAAGGTAGTGCACTGTGCAACAATCCTGGACACTGTGAAAATGTGTTGCTGTCCTTGTTAATACAAAGCTGATTGGCTGGTAGCCAGGCAGGAAGCAGAGGAGGAACAACCAGACTAAGGACTGGGAAGAAGGAGGGCAGAGTCAGGAGCTGCCAGCAGACCCAGAGAGAGCAAGTGGACATGCTGTACTGAGAAAACGTACCAAGCCATGTGGCAAAGCCTAGATAAGAAATATGTGTTAGCATAAATGTAACTGGTAGCTAGTAGCAAGCCTGAGCTATCGGTCGAATGTTTATAATTTATATTAAGTCTCCATGTGGGTTTTTTGGGAGTGGGCGGTCAGGACAGGGAAGCTCTGCCTATAGTAGTGGCTAGAAGGTTTCTCAGGACAGCCTCTCTGGGGATCGACCTTGATGCTGATGAGGGGAGGGACTTGGCAACGTGACAAGTTGGGGAGACGAGCTCCATGAAGAGGGACCTGAGGGTGCAGGACCCCGAGTATGGGAACGCAGGAGGAAGGAACTCATGCCTGCAGCACTGAGCATGTGAGAGGAGCCTGCAGTGAAGTTAGAGGCAGGAGGACCACCAGGGCCACCGAGGAGTCTGAGTTCACTCTCGGAACCACAGAGAGAAGAAAAGAAGCAACAGCCTCATCCGGCCGGCAGATCCAGGGTCTGCACCCTGGCTTCCAGCTGCCTGCAGTAGCAGCCAGGTGGGGATAGGAAGGGAGCTAAGAGAGTTCTCCTATACTCATAGAGAGGGGCTGGCTACACCCAAACATCCGATTCTCCTTCCTATTTCTTGGCATGCATGTGCATATGTGGGCGTGTGCACACACGCATCAAGGCAAGAGATCAACTTCACGTCTCATCCTTTTTGTTCTTTTGAGACAGGGTTTCTCATTGTTCTAGAACTTTCTCATAAGTTAGTCTGGCTGGCTGTGAGCCACGGAGGTCTGCCTCTCCACCTCCCCGGCACTGGGATGACAGCATGCACGACCATGATTGCTTGTCTATCTTACTTTATTTTATTAAACAAGGGTTCAGGGGAATCAAATGCAGCTCCTTGTGCTTTCAGGGCAAGCATTTTCTCGGCTGAGCTGTCCTGCTGGCTCTCTGTCCTTTGTTTTTAGTGGTGAGGGCTGAGCACAGAAAGCTTTCCCCACCTCACAGGTTCAACAGAGCTAACGGGACACTCAATTCTTAGATAGCCAGTTCCAGAGTGCCCCCACCAGTGCCTGTCTTTTTATATTAATATTTAAGGCCAACACTTTAACCTAGTCTCTACCCACTTACTAGCGGAGAGGCATTCACCAGGGAAGGATGATTTGCTAGGATCTTTAATGAATGCTGGCACAGTCATCTAGTTTGAGGGCGGCAACACTGAGGTCACTGGACATATCAGGGGCACTGTGGGTGAGACAGCTCTCTCCCGGCTTATGGAAGAACTGTTTCTGGTCTTCTTCCTCCCTGGGGATTGGGCTGTCTCCTAGGACATAAGCCCACATGGTATGGACCCAGTATGCAGCCTGTACACTGTTTTTGGAGCCTCAGGCAGAGAGACATATCATCTCATCTTTGCTAGTTTCCTGAGCCTGACACAGCAGAGTGTTGCATACAAGCTACAAACAAGAGGGACTGACTCTCACAGCCTGGAGGCCAGGCAGCTGGTAGGCAGGAGCCAGCGGGTGTGCTCCCTCCAAAGGTGTTAGTGAAGATCTTTGCTTTACTCAGCGTTTGGTGGCTGTGGGAACTCCCTGACATTCCTTGGATTGTATCTGTGTTCTCATTCTTTGTTGATGTGGGATTCCCCTCTGTATGCTGTGAATACGTTTTATTGCCATTGGTTAATAAAAAAGCTGCTTTGGCCTATGGCAGGGCAGATAGAGCTAGGCAGGAAAACTAAACTGAATGCTGGGAGAAAGAAGGCAGAATCAGGGAGACACTATGTAGCTGCTGAAGGAGAAAGCCGCTGGAATCTTACCGGTAGGCCACAACCTTGTGGTGATACATAGATGAACAGAAATGGTTTAATTTAAGATGTAAGATTTAGTTAATAAGAAGCCTGAGCTAATAGGCCAAACAGTGTTGTAGTTAATATAGTTTCTGTGTGATTATTTGGGTCTGGGTGGCCGGGACCTACAAGGTGACCAAATAAGGTCACTTTCTGAGGTTTGGGGAATATATAACATTTGGTGGCAGGACCGGATTAAGCCCACCGCAGGCCCATCATCACAAATACTGTCTACAGAGGAAGGAGAGGTTTTCTCAGAGTTGGGAAGGCACAGTCTAGTTCCTCCCCACTTCATCGATCCCAGCGCTCTCTACCTTCTCTCCCCAGCTCAGTCCCTCTCTCCTCCTCCTCCTCTCTCGCCTCCTGCGATGGGACCGGACGGTTCCACCATGTCCTCCAGTGGGGTTTATCTCCGACTGTTCAGGACCCTCATCTCATGTGACCTCCTCACGTCAGCCTCACCGCCACAGATCCCCCACAATGCACCCTGCCTTAATGGCTTCAGGGGAGGTGGTGCTACTGAAATGTCTCGTATGCATCTTGTTTCGTCTTCTGCCTCGCTGCACCATGATGTGGCAGGCATAAGGACGAGGCCCTTGTTCCTCTTGTTCATACAGGATCTCTGGGGTCTAGCCCAGGGTCTGGTGCCAGTATCCTCTTAGCAGACATTCGTACACGCGAGATCCCCACGAGCAGCCAGCACAAAACAAAGCAAGGCACAGCGTCTCCCCCTTGAGCAATTTCCATCATGATCATAAGCTCAGTCATGGCCGCCCACAGACTGGCCAAGGGTCCTTCCCTCACAGCGGAATTAGAATACAAAGCCTTCAAAATCCTGCTGTCTCAGACCACCAGAAGTGTTTTGTTTCTTTAAACTACAACCATATGTTCAAACAATGGCCCAAAGGACCAAACACATAGTCCACAAGAGAGGAAGATAAAAGAGAGAGCCTGACCTCCACTCAGTGGAGAACAGCCAAACCCTGAAACTAAAACCTAAGAACCGGGGTTAGATGTGACTTCAGATAAAGATGTAAGTTTTTATGATAAGTAGGTGCCAAATATTGCACTGGATATACTGATACGAAAACATACACTTGCTGTCTACCTGAGATTCTAATTTGATAGGCACCTTGTATATGCAACACTGGCGACCTTACAAGGACTGGAGGAGACAGTTCCCTTTGACCCACTGGCTCTGGAGGTCACAGACGGGAAAGACACATAATCTGCTTGTGGCCCTCAGGCGCTGTGGTCAGGAGCTGTCCCGGGTGCTGAACACAAGGAAGCCTGTGTTACACAGAAATGTTCTGAGAGTCTAAGAAAACTTATTCTATGTGCAGGTCATCCAGACAGACAGAACCTTTACTCCATAGCCCTTGTTACCACAGTTATAGCTGGCTGCAGCCAGTTCCGCAGTTATAGCTGGCTGCAGCCAGTTCCGAGGTGATCTGCTGATGCCGTCCAATTTTGGATGTGAGGGACACATTTCTCAGTTCACAGAACACAACCCAGGGTTTTCTTTCCAGAATGGGCTTGTATTAGAGATGGCAAGTTGAAGTATTTTCCTTTAAACTTTTTCAGATTTTTATTTTATGTGTTTGCGTGTTTTGCCTGTAGCCGTCAGAAGAGGGCACTGGATCCCACGGAACTGGAGTTACGGATGCTAATGAGACACCAGGTGGGTGCTGGAACCAAACCCCAGTCCTTTGCAAGAGCAGCCAGTACTTGTTACTTCTTAGCTATCTCTCAAGTCCCATAAAAATTATTTTATTTGTAAATTTTTGGTGGGTGTATATACACGTGTGTATGCATGCACGCACGCATGCACATAGTACCTATAGAGGCCAAAAGGTGGCAGATGCTCAGGAACTGGAGATACAAGCAGTTGTGAACTGCCCTGCTCTGGTGCTGGAAGCTGAACTCAGATCTTTTCCAAGAACAGTCAGGGCTTTTAACTGCTGAACCATCTGTCCAGCCCCATGAAATGTTCTCACTAATTCACACTTAGCCAACCCCTACTGACTAATTTGCCCCATGAAGTTGCCAGAGACAAGTGAAACAGCTTTCCCTGCTCAGCCAAGTTCCCTGCCATGAAAACACTCAGAGAAACAAAACTTTGAACCCAGTAATGCTTATTGTTGGACATCTAGGACTACAGTAGACTTTCAGTTTCTTCATGGAGTCATTTCTATGTGGTTGGAAATTTCCAAACTGAAAATATTTACCCAGAGTCACAATAAAACCGTGGCCCTGGTTTCGGTATCCCTCTCTTGTGCAGCACCACCTTGCAATCCTCCTCGGATAACCCGGGGACCCCTTGACCACCCACCTCTCTAGCCCAGACCTTACCGATACTTCATGCCTGTGCGCTGGGCGGTGCAGCCGTCCAGGGAAAGGCCGTGCATGCGGAGGAAGCTCTCCATGTTCCTGGCCTGGGCGGCTGCCCGCACCTCCCTCAGCCGCTGCAGCTCCAGTGTGTCTGTCTGGCGGACTGGATGCAGGGCCCAGTCTGAGTGGCATCTGCTGCTTACGCTCCGCAGACTCTCGCTGTACGTCATGGACAGCATGGTGCCACCTGGAGTTGCCACTGTCCAGACGGGAAATGCCGAGTGGTGGTCGTTTAGTTTAGAAAGTTTGTCAGAGCCCCTGGTGCCCTAGGCTGACTGGCTGGCTGGAGGGCAGGGAGCAGATGCAGAGGTAACAATCTTCAAGGAGAATTACCACCAGGGCATGCCTGAGTCCTTGGGGAAACACCCTTGGCCTGAGATTCTTGTCCTTAAAATTGTGCTTTCTGGGGGATGAGCTTGCCCACCTCTGCCCCAGCAGCTGCAAGGGAAGCTGGCCAAGCTGGATTGCAAGCAGGAGGAAGCACCACTCACAAGTGGCAGAGTGTAACTGGTGGGGGGGGGCACATGCAGAAAGGGAGTCCAGGAGCACTCCCTAGGACAGTATGGCTGGTGGCGGCTGAGATGCCACATCACAGCGCTCTTGTAAGGGGCTCACCGGCTGGACCCAGGCAGAACGCTGTCCCAGGGCAGAAGCACAAGGTACACGTGCCACAGAAGCAAGCTTTAGGTGGGCTCCTGCTGCAGCGTCGCCTTACCCAGCATGCCAGGGGCCCAGCTCAGGGAGGCTGTGTTTGTTCTCAAGCGTGGGAGACAGGAACTGGGTGGCCCACAGTGTGCTGTTTGCTTGCTGAAGTCTGACCACACCAGCAGAGGGCTCTGTGCTTCATGACAGAAAGTCACAGCCCGTGGAGCTTTTGTAATGGGTACAGGACAGGAGGCAGGGGACATGGGCTTATTGGGAGTGTAAAATTCCACAGCTAAACATCCAGAACCATTCATAGAGTCATCCCAGACGAACACACTCTCAGAGACCGAGAGCAACACAGTGTCTATCGAAAGGGAACTGGGACATGAATGGTGGCCTTGGCTGTGGACACTGGTGTGGCTGGAAGAACCATGTGTCCCAGGGAGAAGGGACATAGTCGCAACTGTCTCCTGCAGGCAGTGTTTCAGGAGCAGGAGCAAGTGAGGACAGTGGCTGCAGGAAGGACAGGGAGCCATATCCTGCTCTGTCTACGACTCACGTAAGGACACAGTGGCAGGTATAGGTGAGACAGAGGTCTGCAATCCTGACCCCTGTCCTCGGCACCACTGATGCCCAGATGCTGCACGGTGGCCCCAGAAGTGCCACTAGAAGGTGCAGCTGGAAGGTGGGCCAGCTGCAGCAGGGAGCCCCCGAATCCCTCTGCTAGAAGGGAACCAGCTTGGTGCCACCCTTGGCCTGGGAGAATGCAAGCTTGGTTAAGGCAGAAGGAGCTGAAGAGCTACTGGGTGGATCTAGGGGTGCACTGAGTGGCCCTGGGTTGGGGTTGGTCCCTCTGGGGGCCAGAGGAAGGGCCCAGAGATGCCTCTGTGCAAGTCTACCCAGCCTGGGTCTCCTCTCCCTGCTGGGCCTGTGTGAGCACTGCGGGTGGGGGTCACCTGCAGGAACCAAGAGCTTCCCTGCAGTTATCTTTATATGAAGACTCAGGTTTGCACTGGTCAAGCCTAGCACGGGGTTTAGTTCACAGCAGTTTCTTGGAATAGCCACTGTATGTGCATCTGAGTTAGGGAAGGGGCTTAAAGAGGGTCCGGGAAGACCAATAGACGATGGAATCCTAGGGAGGGAGGGAGAGAGGGAGAGACAGACAAACACACAGAGACAGAGACAGACAGACCAACAGAGACAGAGACAGAGGCAGTATCTGCCAGATCTTGGATCTTCTGTCCCGAGCATAGCAGGCGCTGTGCTGTCTGTACATGGTAAGAGCCTTGCTTGGGCGTGGCTCCCCACCTCATCACCCCTTTCCTGTGTGGCATTTATCAGCTCTGTGCAGATACTTTCCTAATTGTCCTGACTGTTCTGCCTCTCTGCAGCTGCCTGCTCCTGTTCCCAGCGGTGCCCATGAAACCCAGAGTAGGGGCTCTGACCTCTAGAAGGTAAGCCAAGGCTTTACTGGGCCTTGCCAAGCTGAGCCCTAGTGGCAATGCCCCTGTAGTAGCACCGGGGCTGACTGGCTCCTGACTCAGGCTTAGCACTGACTTAAAGATGTTTTTGTGGTAGGAGGTTCGATTTCCACACTAGGACTGGCATTCACCACTGCTCACAGTTTTGGGGTGGGAGTGGGGTACCATCTGCAGGTCTCTGGATACTGAAACAGATGGGGCTTGGGCTCTGCAAAAGCCCTGTGTTTCTAGGAAGATATGTCTGGGGGCTGCAAAAGGCTCCAGTTCATGATGAGGCACATCCTAAGGAATGAGGACCTGAAACCCAACCCACAGGTGGCAGGGCAGGCTCCCTCTCCCTCCCGCAGGCTGGCCACTGCCTCCTCCAGTAGGCACAGGGCAGCAGTGGGAAGCTGTGCTGGAGGTGTTGCGTGGCCTGCAGCCAGCCCTGTATGGAACGGAGGCCAGCTCTCTCTTCTCTGGGGTGAGAGAGAGGGCCAGCTGGGCGGGCTACAGCTGGGAGCTCTTCCCGAAAAGTGGGCAAGATGTACGCACTCCAAGCCAGGTCGCAATCAATAGTCATTACCTTTCAAGACATTGCTTGCAAAAGTGCCTGGGGTCTGCAGGGGTCTGCAGATGCTGCCAGGGTCCCTTGTGGGATGATCCTCTCATGGCCACACAGGCAGGTACTTGCGAGGTGGCAGAGGCTTGTCACCAGGCTGCTGTAGTGTAGCCAGGAGGGCACCTTACAGGACAGGTGACTGTCCCCAAAGGTGTGCACGATAACACTGGAGATGAAAACACCCGTGGGGAGAAGTGTCTACCCTCTAAGCTGGAGGGTGACGTAGGCCTGAGAGCAGCCAAGTGACTAGAGGAATGAGCCTCACAGGCACCGAACGTCACTAGGAAATGATGGACACTCAATACATTCCTTTATGGAGAACGCATGCGTTCCCGACAAGATGGAAGGAAACAGGAGAGGACAGGGAAGAACAGGGCCCTTCTACCTCCCTGATCGACTGCACAGCCACCAGTGAGGGAATGCAGGTTCGGGGGAATGGGGGTGACCCAGAGTCTTCTGTTACAGGTGAATAACCAGCAATCTAAAGAGAACTCAGAGAGGGTGGTGGCCCAGGACAGAGGGTCCATAATCCCTGTCTGTGAGTGTGTGCGTGTGCGTGTATGCATGTGTGCGTGCGCGTATGTAGCGTGCGCGTATGTAGCTTCAGAGGATATTAACTCTGGGAAGGAGCCTGGGCCACCCAGAGGAGGACGGTTATACAGATATGGGTAGATGGTTCCTGGATTATGGCATCTAAGTGCAGACGGACAGCGTTTACCACTCTGGACTCCCTCATGCTGGGGCTGTATCCTGGGCTTTTCTTCGGGATGAATATACTACAGTAGGGTTCTCAGATAAAAGGTTCCAGGTGAGACAGTAGTGAGGAAGGAAGCCCACTTTCAAGGCTCCTCCTGCCTCCAGAGGGGGCACAGTGACCTCTGACCTCTGAGGTGCGGCATTTTAGCCACTTCTAGAGTGAGGCTCTCGGTCTGGAGCTCTATCCCTGTACCCCACCAGGTCTCTGGAAGAACGGACACCTTCCCTCCCCCGCCCCACTAGGATCTGCTAATTCCGCTCGCTTGAAGGTTTGTCTCTGCAAATCTATTCCTGTCGGCTGGGGGCTCAGGGGACTCCACTTGAATTAACAGGGTGACGCGGAAAACTGAGACGACAGAATGCTAACCTCATTAAAGCCAGCAGGAGCTGCCTCCTCTCTCCCCAGCTCACCCTCTACCTGGAGCTTCCGACCTAGGGTCTGTCTGCCAACAACCACCGAAGCCGACAAGGGGCCAGAAAGAAGCCCTATCTCTCTGTCAAATGGCAACTTGCGTCCTGAGGCCAGAGACCAGCCGGAAGCCTCGGAAGTGGAGACCCAGAGAAGTGGTCGCCATTCCAAGGCGCGGCTCTGCAACTCTCTGCACACCCAGCATCCCCACAGCGCACGCTCAAGAACCACCAGCAAACCAAGACCTGAATAAGCCACCCTGGCTCCTCAGACACGGGCTTCCTAGATGGACTTCTCAGACAGCCACAAACCTCGCGGATGGCACTGAAAGCCCAAGGCACGAATGGCAAATCTTAATCAAGGGTAATGCCGGCGAGGCACGAGCTAGATGGTGGGTCTCTGGCGGACAGGAGGATAGCCAGGCCAGCGCTGCACAGGGTAGGCAGCAAGCAGGATCGATTGCAGGATGGTGGGTGCAGCCAGGTGGGAGCCCACCCACCCTCCTCCATCCAGCACAGTTACCTCAAGTGCACCCAGATGGGCTATTTAAGGTTGCCTGCTTTGAAAAAAAACGTGGATGGTCTGATTTCTGATCAGCCGGAAGCGGTCCCAGACATCACCCCAGCTCTATCATGTAAGTTCCTGGGGATGCCTGCGTCCAGGCAGCAACCCTCAGATGGTGGCTGCCACATCCATCCCTTCATCCGACTCACCTGCCTCGCGGGGTGGCTGCTTGTTTAAAAGGCCACAGTCTAGTTATTAGGGAGCTAAGGAAGCGGCAGGTGCGGTGGCGCTTTCATTAGGGAGTGTCACTGTAGAACGTCAGAAGCAATTGGTGAATGAGAGAGTCCCACAAGGGTCGGCTTCGGAGGCAGCAAGTCCATTAGCTTCTATTAGGGAGTTTTCATCTTGTGGAAGAGGCTGAATTATTCACGAGCGCCTCTCCCCTAAAAGCTCAGGAAGTGCAGCACAGAGCTGCAGCCTGGCAGTGCCCATACCTGGCAGGAAGGTTGGGGCGCAGCGTGAGGTGGGGGTCCTGCCCTCTCCCCTGGTCTCGCCTTTGCTGCATCTGCTGCCTTTGTGTCAGAGGCACGGATCTTCTGAGCCACGGGCAGCTCTTTCCTAAGCTATTATTTGAATGCCAGACACATGGCTCATAGCTTCTGCTCCACCTCACTCCAAACTGTGGCTGCAGTGGACAGCTAGGGTGCCCGTGGCGTGTGGTCACTGCCACAGGGAAGAGGCGCACAGAGGTGTTCTTGCCTTCCTCTGGGACATACCCTGTGTGGGTATATGGATCTGTTTGGGCACACAATGCCCATTCCTCTGGCAGGGGCACTGTAGGCTTCCTTCCCAGCACATCTCCTGACCTGAGCTTCAGGTAAAGCTTTGGGATTGTTCACTGAGGCCAGCACCAGACTGAGGTAAAATGCAAGGGGAAAAAAAGCCACTAACTCACTGTGGCTCTGTGGCACCTCCCACTGTCAGGGGGATGTATTCTTCTGCCCTTTGACCTCTTTCCGAGATCCTTGCTCTGGCTGTGGGAGCCTGAGCAGAATCATCAGCCTTTGTTGAAGTCCAGCTGCAGGAGACTGCACAGTCCTCCTTTTCCTCTGGCACCTTCTCCATGGAAGAACGTGCTGGGGGGTAGGCCCCGGCTAGTGGGGAAGGAGGATGTCTGCAGCGTGTAGACAAGACAGGTCCCTCACACAGCCCGGAGAAGACACTTCCAGTCAGCCCACACACACATAAGCAGGAAAAACGCTAACCACCTGATGACACCTGCGTTTTATACAGGATTTTACTCCCTCGTTGATCTGAGAGCTATTCAATTGGTAGCCAGGACAGATAGAGTACCCTGTCACAAACACTTCTGCCATCAAAGGGCCATTGTTAAGTCATGTGACCAGCTCTGTGATGGCCATGCCCAGCACTGTGTTGATGTAGGTGTCTCAGAGTGAGTGGCACCTGTCTGCTCAATGAACCAAGATCCTGGCTCTCTGAGGTCACCACCAGAGGTGGTGCCTGACTGCTTATGTGGAAAAACTTACCGGAGATCTAAAGGACAGGAAAGACCTAGGGCTCCTGGTCCGAGGGCTGGCCAGCGCTGTGCACGCTCACTACAGCTTCACCTCAGTCAGCCAGCACTGTGCACGGCTCACTACAGTTTTACTTACACCCGTTCTTTACTGGGGCTCCTTCTCAGACCGTTTCTCTGTGCCCCTGCTCACCAGGCAGAGGTGGGCAGGCTCTCTTGAGGATGGGGTTAAGGTACAAGCTTGGTTTTATTACTCAGCTCCTTCAAGAACAAATGTCATACGCTCCTCATACGTCACACAGACGTCATACAAGTGTCTGCAGGCTCAAGCTCAGGCAAAGTTTTACCCAGTCAACATTTCAGTCAAACCAGAGTCTCTTCTCCCAGAGTTCCCTGTAAGGAACGAGACTTAGGGACAATGGCACAAATTAGCCCATGAACCCAGGCGTGGTCATGATCCCGAGGCCGTGGGAAGGAGACGCCGACGTGAGGAACCAGCGCTGACTCAGCACACGAGTCTAGACTTCTGGCGCATCCCAACACCCCACAGGACTGCCTCTGGGATGTGCTCCCCAGATCGGGACAGTGACCTTTAACCCCACAGGTTAAGGTATGATGGCAGGAAAAGTCCTGCTGCCAAGGTGGCCAGCTCCCTGACACAGCCCCAAGGCAGCCGAGCCAACTGCCTGCAGGTTTCTGCAGCTTTGCAACCTTGCTTCCCGGAAGGGAATGTTTTCTGGGTGTGTTCTTTGCTTTGTAGGTAAGGGTGAGGCGGTCTACGGGGAGGGGCAGACTGGCCTAAGAGGAGCCTGGGCTTCTTGATACCACATCCTGGCTTCCAGTTAGTTCTCCATCAGGGAGATACGGTGACCCCAACCTTGATCCAAATCGCACCGCATACACCCGACGGAGGTACAAGCCTTCGGAGCAGCTAAAGGCGCCGCAAGTTATATCTATCAGCCCATCCAAACCCAAATCTGTGGGCGACAGGAAGGACAGATAGATCCTTCCCCCCAGTAGGGGAAGCACAGACCCACGGCCATAGGAAACGGCCCATACACTGAAAAATGTCCTTTTTCTTTTTAAGCCTTGCATGCTGAGGCTGAAACCCACAGCCTTGTACACACTGGGCAAGTGTTCGACCGCTGAGAGCCGTGCCTAAGTGGCAAGTGAAGCCCTAATAATGGATGTGACCGAGAGACGAACATACATCTCAAGTCCATTTAGTCAAATCAAAGCAGTCTTCAGTCGATGAACACACGCAATTAACCTGACCACATGCTCTCACCAGGGTACAGCACAGGCTCCGTGGTTAGCACTGAGACACACGGGTAGAGTATGCCATTAGAGGCAGTGCCAACCTACATCTCGCCCTGCTTGGGATGGGCACAGGCCTCCCTAGCACACCTTTGCCTTTGGCCTTCAGGGTTGAGAGGAGGAGGGGAGGAGGAGAAGGATGATTACCTGTAAAACTGGAGCTGCCTTTTGGGACTCCCATATCGCGTACTTCGGATAGCAGTGGAAGAAAGCAGGAAAGAAGGAGAGACGGTACGCAGTTGGCATCAACCACAGCCAGGTGCAAGCTCAGCATCACCACCAATATCCCGCAGCCCACACCCGCCACGCATTCATCCCTGGCTCCATCCAGGCTAGCTGACCAGGCTCTGCCAGACGCACAAGCTGGGTACCAAATGCTCTGCAGCAGCGCCACCCAGTGGCCAGTGAGGCAGAGGTCTGCAGCAGCCTGATCTGGTCATGGATGGGTCCACAGCAGACTCTGAGTGGGCGCCTGGGTTTTAATAAGCTTTAGACCATGCTTTACAATCTGCTTTAGAATTGCTCCAAAACACACCCTGACAGGATGGCCTGAGACTCTAGGGCCCTCCCCAGGACAGACACCTCTTTCTTCCCACTGGTTTCCGCAGATACTTGCAAGGGCTCAGGCTCCAGCCGTTATGTAGAAAGGTCTGAATTCCCGGAATATTTAGGCTGTTGGGGTTCTATCCAGTCATGGTCTTTCAGGGCGGTGATACAGGCTTTGGGGCTCTATGTTGGGTCTGCAGCCAGCGGCTCTCACCAGCGCCCTCTACAGGAGGCCTGGGGTTCAGAAAGGTTGGCTCACACAAGGTCAAGATTATAATATAGGAGTTCTGCTGTAGTTGGCTTTTCTAAAGCGGGCAGGTGCCGGCCCCCAAATGCCCGTGAGCGCCTTGAGAGCCGCCCCCTAAATGCCCGAGCTCCTAAAGAGCCAGGTGGGATACTAGAGTCCACTGTGCAGCGATGTGCCCAGCAGGAGTAACAGAAGCAAGGCGGGTGCTCCAGGCACTATAGAGTCGCTCAGGTAGCCTCAGACAAGGTTTCCAAGGATCAGGGACCAGAAACGAATCTATTCTGGTTCAGTGTCATCCAGAAAGTCTCTATATAGGCTTTGAAAGCTTCCATTCTTTTTCCGAGGACCTGTCTACCTCAACTCTGTGAGCCCCGCTTGAGTCCTTATCCCTTTCTCCAGGGTAAGGTGGCTGCCTCAGGGACTCCTCCTCGGGGGAAGAACTGCTCTCAGGAGGAGGCCTGGGTGGGTGAGTTACCTGTAGATCATCCCAGGGGAGCCTGTCTGCCGCAGAGAGAGACGAGCCGGGGACCCCGTGGTTGACTCCGGATACATGGGGCCTCACTTACCCAGACCAGCTTGCTTTTTCACAGAGGGGAAATTCTGAAAGAAAACGAAGAGACAAAAGGTGATGGTTAGAGAGACTGATGAGCTACTCACGCTGCCTCAGACAGACTGCCCACCGATTCAAATGGGTTTGCTGTGGAGGATCCTGTCCCTCCACCGCACGACCCAACCCCACTGCTCACATGAGGCACAAGGGTCTGTGGCTTCTCTGTCCCCTCTCCCGGGAACTGAACTTTATGTCCCTCTGGCTCAAGAATCCACCCCACAGCAGCTCCCTGTGCTGCCCTAATACTTAGGAAATTTTTTTATGCCCTCAATAACCCCTGGATCCTGGAATTTCCCTTCCTTGTGCAGGGCCCTCCCCTTGAGCACAGCTGGACCCAGTGACTTGATCTTGACCAGGATAATGTGGCTAAGGAGATGGGTTATCACTGGATGGCATGGGTTGTAATAGCTGCCCTACTAGATGGCTCCTCCGCCAGCCTTAATGAAGCA
This sequence comes from Arvicola amphibius, assembly GCF_903992535.2. NCBI lineage: Eukaryota > Metazoa > Chordata > Mammalia > Rodentia > Cricetidae > Arvicola > Arvicola amphibius. The sequence continues at coordinate 3,824,918 of NC_052052.2, read as the reverse complement.
AGGTGCCATGTGGTAGAGGTTCCTGTGGCAGAGGCTGAGGCCTCAGCTCAAAGGACTACCAAGAGGTGACTTCTCAGATGACCCTGTGAGCTTGGAAGCTGGTTCTTCACCAGTTGGGCCTTCCCACGAATCCTGGCTCTGGCCAGCAGCTGGCCAGCAGCTCATGGGTGCTAAGCTGCACTTAGCTATGCCCTCCTGAGCGCCAGACCCTCCAGCACCCTGATGTAAGAAAAACATTTGTTTGAAGCCACTAAATTTGTGGTCATTTGCTACAGCAGCAGAAGGGGATGATTACCAAGATCTTCCTTCTGTCTGTTCGTCCTTCCATTGGTCCATCAGTCTCCTACTTCCAACCCTGAGCGAAGTCACCAGTTATTTGCCTAAAGCCCTGGTCAGCTCCCAGCTGCTCCGGAATCCCTCTCAGCTCTACTCCCCTGGCTCCCCTGGCCACAGGGCATCATTTCAAAGAGCACCTTGTCAAGTGGCCCCTGTTCCCTGCTCTTGCCGCTAGGTTGTGCTGTGCCTGTTGTGCTTACACGCTTGGGCCACCTCTTCCTTCTGCTGAGAGACCACACTCGCGCCCCTCCCAGACTCCAGGGTACTCACGTTGAGAACTCCTTCACCCAGCTTCAGGGGTGCCCTCCCAGATACCAGGCAGTTTCATCAATCTGCCTGCATGTGGGTCTGGTTGTCCAGTTTACCTATGTGGAAGTTCCCGAAAGCCTTGGTAACGGCCACGCCCCTGGCCTCCCAAGGGCCCAGATGAAGGTCCCTGATTCAAACTCACAGGGCCCCACTGCCATAGGCAAAGCGTTATTTGGGAGTGACAGTGACCCCTGAAATTGGAAGGTGACACTTAGCTAGATAGCCCATTTCGTTTTTGTTTGCCCAATGTTTCCTTTCCCTTAGAATCAAAACCACTTGTGAACACTATTTAATCCTGGCCAGCGTGGCCTGTTGGAGGTCCCGATGAGGTCGCATCTGAGTTAGGGGCATGTGCACACATGCCTGTTGGAAACAGCACAGACACCAAAAGCAGTGTGGAGCTGTCATGAGCGAGGAGGCTAATGATTTTTTTTTTTTTTTTGGTTTTTTTTTCGAGACAGGGTTTCCCTGTAGTTTCTAGAGCCTGTCCTGGAACTAGCTCTTGTAGACCAGGCTGGCCTCGAACTCAGAGATCCGCCTGCCTCTGCCTCCCGAGTGCTGGGATTAAAGGCGTGCGCCACCACCGCCCGGCGGAGGCTAATGATTTTTATAAAACCTTATTGGAACACAAGCTCACTTCAGACCTTAGCTTTGAGGTAGCCCGGGTGTGGCTGATACTGAGGTCTCCTGGCTCATTATGCAAAAGCTCCCCAGATGAAAGGATCCTGAACGCCTCCCTGAAGCCCCTCAGGGTCCACTATTCCCACCAGTCACCTGTGTGTGTTTGTGCATGCCACCACCACGGTGCAGAGTTGGGCTAAGGGTCAGGAGGCACAGGCCTGCTGGGAGTGGTCACTGGGGCCCATCCATGAGGGAAGGGTAAATAAAAGTGCCAGACTACAAGCCATGGGGGAGGATGAGAGAAAGGGGTCCTCACAGGCTGGCAGAAAGGACTGGGCCCCCTTCCACACACCTTCCTAGCCCTGACGTTCATGGAGACCAGCTGCAGAACTATGGCCCTCAAGGATGGTTCACAGTACAGAATTCTACAAGGACACACTGTCTGGCCTGGGAAGGAGGGCTCAAGGGATGGGGTAAACGGGAGTTTCTGATTCCTAGATGTGGATGGGGGACAAGATTGGCATTTCCAGCATTCGTGGGTATCACTGATGCTCTGGCCCAGGGGGACCTCAGTTTAGGAAGCCACTGGGCTGGAGGCTAGTTCCTATAGCTGGAGCCACAGGGCCAAATCCAGCCTGCTGCCAATTCTTGTGAACAAAGTTTAGTTGAATCATCTCATAGACGTCTGCTGAGGGACAGTGCTGCCTTGGTGCATGGTTGAGTAGTATCGACAGAGACCATAGCCAGGAAAGTCTAGAACATTCTCTCACCTATTATAGAAGTTTGCTGACGCATGCTCTAGGCTCCTGCTTCGACTCTTGAAGGGACGACTCCCTAGCTCTTTTCCAATGGGTCCTCTCAGCTCTGACCCTGCAACATCTTCTCTGACCACTGAGAAAGCAGGGCCACCAGGAGCCAGGTACTTCAGACCGACCAGTAGCCTCAGCACTCAGCATCTGCCTTCCCTCTCATGGCTCCTGGAAGGGCTGACCGTGACTGACTAGCTTCAGAATCTCATGTAGCCCAGGTGGGCTTTGAATTTCTGATCCTCCTGCTTCTACTTCCCAATGTTGGGATTACAGGTGTGTGCCATCACACCCGATAGTATACGGTGCTGGGTCAAACTCATGCCATGTGCATGTCGCATGAATA